>NC_064561.1:16732500-18010000 GCF_937001465.1 Orcinus orca | reverse complement strand
CAGTCTCCCTAAGCAGATGACTGCCCTTGAGTCTGATGACTAACCTGAGCAGGAGACTTCAGGCACAATATTTTTTCACAGGAAGGAGAGACTGTGTGGCAGCCACTGTGACTGACACACATGCTACATTTCTATAGAGTTGAATGGTGTCCCCCCCTGCCCAAAGATATGTCCACCTAGAACCTCAGAATGTGACCTAAATTTGAATAAAAACCTTTGCATATGGAATTAAGGTAAAGCTCTTGATATGAGAACACATTGGATTAAGATGGGCCCTAAATCCAATGACAGGTATAAAAGACAGAAAGGAAAAGATACACAGAGAGTGTACAGAGGGGAGAAAGTCATGTGAAGACAGATGCAGAGATTGGAATGATGCTTCTACAAGGCAAGGAACAGCAAGGATTACCCACAGGCACCAGAAGCTGGAAGAGGCATGGGATGGATTCTCCGTCATAGACTCCAGAACGAACCAGCCCTGCTGACACCTTGATTTCAGACTTCTGGCCTCCAGAACTGTGAGAAAGTAGATTTATGTTGTTCTAAGTCATCCAGATTGTGGTAATTTGTTATGACAGCCGTACGAAACTAAGACATACACAGACTGATACTGATACATAATAGACACCTGAACTGATGGATGATTACAGCTATCGCACCTGATGGAGGGAAAGAGATGCACTCCAGAGGGTTCAAGCAGAAGCACCTCCCTCTTTCACACCACACTGTTTTCTCCATGATTTGGAAATTGCCCCTGAACTTCAATGGGGCCAGCCTCATGCTGGGATTCCTGTGGTAGAAACTGGGGGGCCTGGCCAGTTCCTTCACTGTTCTGTGTCATGTTTTTCTGACTCCCCCAGGGTTGGAGGGGTGGGAGAGGAGGGAGGAGAAGTACCATTTTTACTTTGTGTTGGTGCCCTCTGGGTGTGGCAGATATCCAAATGCCGATTATTTCCTTGGCCAAGTGCCTCTGGGATTCTCTCAACAACATCTGGCTACCGTTCCTTACACTGGCAATGCTTCCTTGTTTGGCTCCCTCTGCCCCTGATCTGGAAATTCATCCTGCAGACACCTTCTTGGGTCTTGGCAACTCAAGGCCAGCCACCTTTCAGATATCCAGTGGCCACAGGAAGCTCACTCATCTTGTTGTGCCAGACTATAAATACGAGCCATTCCCAACATGCTGTTTTAGTTAAAGTGACTTTAAAGTAAGATTTAACATCTGGTAGGTCAATTCCTCCTAACCTTTTTATTTTAATAATTTCCTTGTAAACTTACTCTTTGCTATAAGCTTTTAAAGCATTTGTCTAACTCCCTATCTCCCTCCCATCTCTTTCCCTCAGCCCCCAAAAGCCAAAATACATTAAACTTCTATTTTGATTTGAGGAAAATGACATCTTTAAGGTATTACATTTTTCGCATCCAAGAATTTAAGTGTTCTCTATCTGTTAAATTTTGGGTCTTTCTATTCTGTTTCATAGTTTTTCTCATATACGTTCTGTATCTTTCTTTTAAAAATTATTTCTAAGATTTAAAAGCTATCGTGAATGCATTTTTGCTTTCTTTTCTAGCTGTCTTAGAAAAAACAGATTTTTTTAATATATCATATTTTCAGCCATCTTAAATTCTCTTATCAATCTTAGTAGTCTGTTCCCAAAATGTCTTGGCTTTTCTGGAAGTACAATAATTTTGTTTGCAAATAAAGATAATTTTGTCCTTTTTTTCAAATATAACCAATTAATTATTTTCTTTTCTTGCATTATTTCTTTAGCACCTCCAAAATAGGCTTGAATTGGGCTTCCCTGGTGGTGCAGTGGTTGAGAGTCCGCCTGGCAATGCAGGGGACACGGGTTTGTTCCCTGGTCCGGGAAGATCCCATATGCCGTGGAGCGGCTGGGCCCGTGAGCCATGGCCGCTGAGCCTGCGCGTCTGGAGCTTGTGCTCCGCAACGGGTGAGGCCACAACAGTGAGAGGCCCGCGTACCGAAAAAAAAAAAAAAATAGGCTTGAATTTAATGGTGATGGCAGAAATATACTTTTTTGGTAATTTTAATGAAAATGATTTCAAACTATCAGTAAATAGCATGATATTTGGTTTTGATTAATATGTCTGATTAATATGTTTAACATTTTTTTCCTTCTATCTTTATTTTATTTGAAATTTTTATTAGGAATGATTGCTAAATTGTATTAAATGCCTTGTTACATGTCTTGATATAGCCACATGCTTTATCTCCTTTATGTAAATATTTTCTGATGTTGAATAAATTTTCATTTTTGGAATAAGCCCTGTTTGGTCAATGTATATATATAGTGCAAAATATATATTGTATTATATTTTATATGTAATATATTATATAAAATAATATGTAATATATATAATATATAATATAAATTTTATATGTGTATAATACATATGCAATGACAAATACGGTTTATTCCAAAAATGAAGTTATTCAAGATCAGAGAACATTTACACAAAGGTGAAAAGTCATGTGGGTATCTATATGTGTATATGTATCATGTATATATATAATATATGTATTTATGTTATATGTATGTAACTGGTTTCAATTTTCTATCACCCTGTCATAAAACAAATGTAATCATAAAACAAAGTAAAAACAAAATGAAAAATATTAAGTTCTAGTTATATACCATTGCCTTTGGAAGGCTATACAGTGTAGTGGTTAGAGCACAGACTCAGGAGCCAGCCTCACTGAGTTTAAATACCTACTCTACCACTTCATGTGCCCAGGTGAGAAGCTACATTTCCCAGCCTCACTTATAGATGGAGGTGGCTAAAGAGTTGTAGGTGGGCCTTTTGAGAAAGGCTGACTTTTCATATTTTTGTTCCTTATGTTTCTTCCCCCTTCTTTCTATTTAGACACTGGGTATGATAGCTGGAGGCCCAGTAGCCATCTTTTGACCTTGAGGATGAATGCTACATGCTGAGAATGGTAGAACAGGAAGGTGGAAGAAACCTGGGTCCTGGTGACGTCATGGAGCCACCACCTCAACTGTAGCCTGCCTAGGCCCAGGCTGCATTTACGTGGGACAGAAATGTACTTGTCTTGTTTAAATCACTGTCATTTCCTGAATACAATTTCCAGCTGAAAGAAGTATCAAAGGAGCCAGCTACCCCACTGTAAGGATAGAGTGGCTCTGTGGAGCTTTGTGTACAACAAGCCACCGCCCCAGCCTTTCCTGCCTGCTGCAGGTCAATCCTGAGGAAAGCAGGAGAGGGGGCCACAAGGGAGTCCCAGTTCTGTGCTTTCCAGCCATGCAGCCAACATGAGAATGCATGAGGCATCGGCCATGATGTCCTGGGAGCCCCCAGGCTGGCTAAGACACCTGGTTATCTTTAGGGGCTTGACCCAGATGCCTAAAACCTAGCCTTCTTGAAACCTAAAGACCACAGATGTCTTCAAAGCCATCAAGACTCTACTTCCCTGTGTTCACATCCCTGCTGGCCAGCCCCTCAGCCAAAACCAGTGCCTTAGGCTCTGAAGTGGCCACCTCCCTCCCCCAAAGCCTAGCCTCATTTCATAGAGGTTGATCTTTCCACCAGGGGAATAGTTACCCATGGTTGGGGGCCCTGCCCTGAGGCGCCAGGGCAACATGCATAGCCATTTGCAGCTAGAGCTGTTGGGTCCAGGAAGTTGGGCATATGTCAGAACAGGGGCTGTCTTATGTGAGCTCTTCAAGTTTCCCATATGTTGTGTTCAGTGTTCAGAACCACTGGGCAGACCTTTTCTCCCAAAGCCTATGGGTCAGGGGGCTTCTATAGCCTTTCCCAACCACATATACCCCATAATACTGTTGCCTGGGAGTTTGTCCAAGTCTGCACACTCACAAACACTGCCCCCTTTCTGTGGATACCACAGACACCAAGAAGGTATCTTCTCCCCTGCCTAGTGCTCCCAGCAACGTTGGCCCTGCTTTCCACTTCTCAGTAAGAGCTTCTGCTTCATCCAGCTTCTTGCACACCCCATTTCCCACTTTGACCCATGTTTGTCTCCTGGTTTGAGAGGGCAAGATTGTCTAAGTTAGGGATGAAAGTGGCCTCAAACTGACCTAAATAGCAAAAGAATGTATCAGATCATGTACCTGAACAGTCCAGGAATGGATTTCAGGTGAGACTTGTTCTAGTTATTCAGACTATGTCACCAAGAACCCAACTCTGTTCTCTCTACTCTTCCTTCCATGGTGATGGTAACCTCCTGGTGATCCCATTTCCTCCAGCTTCTTCTCTCATGTTAACAAAACAGCTGTGACTGTTTTATACTCATATCCTTTCCCCACAGAGGTGTCTTCTAAAGTTCCCACAATAAAGAGAGGAAGGGTTGCATTCCAAGAATTCTCAGCAAACAGCTTATGTTGCATTGGCCCTGGTGACTCAGTGAGATAGTCTTAACAAGCACCTTCCTTAGAGTGAAAGTTTTCCTGGCTTTCATTTGGGGAACAACCTTCCCTCTTGTGGTTCAAAAGGGGCTGACTTTACCAATAGAGATAAGCAAGCCATCTGGGGCACCGAGGGTACTCAGCCACTGCCCCCTCCTTACTCTAGATCCCAGGTGCTCATTCCTATTCCCTGGCCTCATTGGGGCCAGGAGTCTGAAGGCATAAGAGGTGGGAAGGCCTTGGGGACACGGGGCCCACAGCACAGGTGGAGGCTGGAGGGGTGAGGGTTCCACTCCACCAGAACCCCCTGAAGGCTATAGCCTGGGGCAAACTGGCCCGCAGACAGTGTGGGCCAGGAGAGGAGGCCTCAGAACGTTCTGTGAGGGGCAGGACCTGTGAGCCCAATAGCCATGGGCACAGAGAGCTTCCCAGAGTAAGTCTTGAAAGAGGGATGGGGTAGAATGTTTCCCACAGAGAGCATGGCCTGAAAAGCGGTATGCAGGGACAAGTGGCTGAGATGCAGCTGCTGGATGGACAGGTTAGGGTCCATCTGAGGACCACATGGAACAACAGACAGTGTCGCAGGGGAGGGGTGCACAGAGGAGGCCTTGGAGCATAACATCAGCTTCAGCAGACACATCTGGATCTTTCTTCTTGGATGCTAAATCCCAACCACATGACCCTTCTATAGCTTCTCCCCTCTCTCAAGTGACCTGTCTCTCCTCACCCCACCCCTTCCCTTGCCAACCCTGGCTCCCACCGCCTGCCTGGTCTGGCTGCTCAACTGTGCACCAGGCTGCCTCTGGTAGTCATTAGTGAACAGTGGGCGCCCCCCTGCTTTCTGCACCCAGCCAGAAAAGCACACAGAGCTTGAGGTTGGGGGCATGACAGTGTCCCCAGTCCCAGGCCTAGAAGGAACAGGAGTGGAATATAGGAGGATGTGCAGATTTGGGGTATGTGGATATTTTTGCAAAGAAGAAAGGGGTCTGAGCCAGTCCCTGCAGGGGCTAGTGATGAGGGCAGAAATCTTGAGGGTGCCTACAGGTTGCATGGTCACTGTTCTTTGCAGTGGACACAGCCATCCTCCCCTTACAGAGGACACAGGGCTCAGGGAGGTTAAGGTGCACCCCCAGGTGGACATGGGTAGGGATGGAGCAGAGCTCTGCTGGTCTTCCTGAGACCTCCTCTGGCCCTTGGGATACTGAGTCATTGGGGTAGGTGACCCACCAAGAAGATGGAGTAGAGAGGTGGCTGCAGGAGTGGAACCCAGGGGGCCAAGCTGAGAAGGCACCTGGGGAGGAGCACTGAGGCCTGGCCTGGGGGTGCTGGAAGCAGGCGCACATCTCAGACCCTCTTACTGCCCTGAAAACCAGCACTGCTTGGACTTCCTTGTTGCACAAGAAATCCAAATGTTCTGGTTGCCAAACTGAGTTCATGTTTAAGAGACTACACGGGGATAGAGCAAGAGCAAGACTCTGGCCTGGCTGGAGGGCTAGCCTGAAGCAAGTGCCTTTTACCCAGGGCTTACTGAACTGTCACCACACCTGGGGTACTATTAGCCCACTGTACAGATGGGAGGCTGTGACTCAGAAATGAGGCCACCTCTGCAAGGTCACAAATCGGGGACTCCTGCTGCAAGGGCCCTTGGCCTAGGGCTTGCCAGCCCTGGGAAAGATGGGGAGGAAGCAGTGGTGCAGGTGTTTTCCTGCAGAGCCTCCTCTGAGAACCCAGGAGCGGGTGGGGAGGCCAGCCTGCTGGGCTGCAGAGTAGAAGCCTTTACTCCAGGATAGGAAGCCCCACTCCTGCCTACTTCCCTGCTCCCGCAGGGTGCTGACCTATTTCTCCAGCACATTCTTGGCAGCGCCTTGTTCCTGCCCCCAGAGAGGCAGACCTTTCCCAGTGACTTCCTGTTCAAGTTCACGGGCATGGGATGCAGACTTACAGTTGAAAGGACCAGGTGTGCAAACTTGGCTGAACAAAGTTTCTTTTCTTCCTCCACAAGAAAAGTGAAGGCCAGACCTCAGGCTCCTACCAGTGAGGGAAGGGGTTTGGCCCAGCCTTCGGCTCAACTGGAAAAAGAACACAGCATTCTCAGACACAGGACCTTCTCTATTTCAGGGACTCAGAGTTCCAAGTTTCAAACCAGTCTCTGTGTTCATGGCAAGGAATGGCTTTGGGTTTCCAGACCAGGAGGCCTCACATGTGTTAACAAGATGGCTCCAGGGTTCTCTGAGCTGCTTCCCTGGCTCACAGATATCGCCCCAAGGACAGAGACGAAGGAAGCATAAAGCTCACTGGAGTTCTCTCTGAAAAGACCTTTTAGAGTACTCAGTGAATTTATTCTTTATTGTTATTTGTTTTGCTTTAATTTATTGCCATGAATCATGCTTTCATAAAAAATAAATGAAAACGAAAAAGTTATTTTAAACGGTAAGTTCTCTCAGACTTCCCTGGTGGCGCAGTGGTTAAGAATCTGCCTGCCAATGCAGGGGACACAGGTTCGAGCCCTGGTCAGGGAAGATCCCACATGCCGCAGAGCAACTAAGCCTGTGCGCCACAACTACTGAGCCTGCGTTCTAGAGCCCGCGAGCCACAACTACTGAGCCCACGTACCTAGAGCCCGCGCTCACAACAAGAGAAGCCACTGCAATGAGAAGCCCACACACTGCAATGAAGAATAGCCCCCACTCACCACAACTAGAGAAAGCCAGCTCGCTGCAATGAAGACCCAACGCAGCCATAAATTAATTAATTAATTTTAAAATATATATATATATAAGTTCCCTGGTCGGGTTATTTAGAGCTTTGCCTAAAATGAAGCACAGGGCAACCATTAAGAAGTATCTTAATGCATAAGCAGACAGATTCTTCCTCTTCTTTCTATTCTAAGAAAAATAAAAGAAGCAAGGCACGACTCTTGAGAAAAAGGTGGACAGAGAGCCTGTTGCAGACCACCATGGAGACAGGAGCGATTAGACGTGGCAGCCAACCAGACCCTGCAGGTCCTGGGTCTCCACCCCCATTCATCCAGCTTGGATGGACCTAAGGGCCCCTCAACCTCACTCCACCCTCCATCTCATCCCCATGCACTCTTCAACCAACATAAACAGTGTCTACGCATCAGACACTGTTCTAGAACTAGGGCTACAGCAGTGGACAAAACAGACAAAAATCCCTCCCCTTCTGGAGTACCTTCTCATGAGGGAGATGGGCAAGGGACACAAACCCAGTGGGTGGCCAGCTGACAGAAGCTCTGTTCTGAAGATAAAGAGAGCCAGGAGTGAGGGGGGGAGATGCTGGGATGTGGGGTGTGTGTGTGTGTGGGTGCTTCATTATTGAGCACCATGTTCAGGGAAAAGTTTCATTGAGAAAGTGACAGGGGATCAAAGACCTGGAGAAGTGAGAGAGGCTCCCACAGGATTCTGGGTGAGGAGAGCACCAGGCACAGGGAACAATGTGTGAGGAAACAAGCTGACATGTTCCAGAAACATCCAGGGGTCTGGCCATTCTGTGTGACTGGATGAAATGATGGGTGGGAGAGCGGCAGGAAGTGGAGGGAGGGGCTGAGATGGTGGTTCTAAGCAGAGGAGGGACCCACTTGTAGTGGGATTCCCCAAAAAAGAGATATGTCCCTGTCTCAGAGCCTGTGAATGTGACCTTATTTGGAAAAAGAGTTTTTGCAGATGTAATTAATTGAGGATCTCAAGATGAGTTCATCCTGGATTATCCAGGTGGGCCCTAAATTCAGTGATAAGTGTCCTTATAAGGAATACAAAGTAGAGACACAGACACAGAGGAAAAGCCAATGTGAAGATGAAGGCAAAGTTGAGAGTGATGCAGGCACAAGCCAAGGAATGCCTGGAGCCACCAGAAGATGGGAGAGGAAAGAAAGGGTCCTCCCTTAGAGCCTTCAGAGAGTGTGACCCAGCTGACTCCTTGATTTCTGCCTAGTGAAACTGATTTTGGACTTCTAGCCTCCAGAACCGTGTGTGACTAACTGTGGGTTGTTTTAAGTCACCGATTTTGTTACGGCAGCCACAGAAAATGAATGCACCACTGCAACGGGCCGGGGTGAAAGTGGGGAGACCAATGTGGCCGTCATTCCAAGACCCAGCCACCCAAATGACTCCCAAGTCCATCAGGCCTGCCCATATCCAGAGTTTGCCATGTTTACCCACCACCTGGTTTTTTTTTTTTATGTCTCTCCTTGTTTTAATTTAAATAAACTTATTTCAAAATGCCATATTAGATCACTAAGTTAAATATAAAACTAGATCCATTGTCCATAAATAGAAGGTAACCATGAAAATAAATTCAAGGAAAGCCAAACTGTTACCACATCCTAATGACATGCTCCACCATCTACTGAGTCTGTAGTCACCTGTTTGTGTCTAAAAACATAAAATACCTCTAGTGTCAGAGAAGCGGCAAAGGCCTTTAGCCTCAGAGAGAGCTCTCCAGCAGCGCCCCTCCTTGTCCCTGCACCCCTGCAGTCTGCATGGCTCTGCTTTGCACGGCCCACCCACATGTGGGCCAGCACAGCCTTCACTTCTCAAGTCCCCAAGCCCCCACCAGCAGCAGTTTGGGTGGTGTTGGTCTCTGTGTCAGACCCAGTGGGTGGAGGGAAGGGTTTCCATAATGGGGGCAGGGACCTGCACCCTAGGGAGGTTGCAGGAAGGTTCATTCCCTGGAAATGAATGGTTAACTTGATGTGAGCTTCTCCCTTGGACGATGGACAGTCTGGGGATGAGCCCAGTTTTATTGGTATTTCTAAATGTTGAGGTATTGGTGAACAAAGTGCAACAATATTGAGTTACAGATTTGTTTTGCTCCACATGGTTTTTAAATCATGTGCACACAGAACTCTGGCTTGAGTTTTTCAAGACACAGGGAGCACACAAAGGAATGACACCACAGGCATGATGTAAACACTTGCCAGGTTCAGAAACAAGTTGTAGGAGACCCAAATCTCCGGCTGTGAGCTCAGAAGTATAGGAAATGAGTGTCAGTGACTTTGGTTTGCTCTGCAGAATGACTCTGCACCCTGTTTTGTGCTCCAAGAGCCTGACCTCTGTGTAAATCATAAACCCACATGCCTTCCTCAGTGGGGAGTGCAGGTCGAGGTATTTCTTCCCCAGGGCTGTCTGTCTTCCTTTGCCAGAGGTCATAGTTCCTGGCTGGCAGCCCCTCCACATAGCCCCCTCCTTCTGACTTTCTGATGCTGCGCACTGCTCCTGTTCCTGCAGGCAGAGGGTGGTGGTAAACCTTGCCATTACAAAGCCTGGGGCTCTGCACTCTCCCTCATGGCTTTCCTACATTCTCCCCACACCTTGATGGAGTCCTTTATTAAACTCTCCTTAATTTACCCTATTGGAATGTACCTCAGGAAACACATCCTCAGAGTGGTCCCTGGGACCCAGCTGTTTACGTATTCGAGGAACACAGACCACACCTCCTTGCCAGGGAGAAGGGGGATGTGGGATATCTGGCATGCAGTGGCATCATGAGTCCCCAAAGGATGGCTGGTGGTGGCATGAGATAAGTGTATGTGGAGGGCAAGGCATTGGAGCATCAAGTGGCTGTGATACTCAGTTGCTTAGCAACTATGATCCAGGGAACAGTAACAACCTTAGAGCATCATTTGTCAAAATGTGGCTTCTGTCCACAGACTGGTGCCATCCACCGATTGATTGTTGCTGGTCAGAAATTAGATAAATTCAGAAATTGAGCACGTTTGGAAATCTTTGTAGCATTTTGATCTAGCTGCAACATTCAAGTGCATACAAGGGTATGACCAATGTTCTTATTGCACAGGGCATAGACCTAATGGGGAATTGTCAGAGACTCATGGTGAGTCACATGTGGTGCAGGAGTGTCCTTAATGTGTGAGCAGAACCTTGTTACCATGTGTGGGTTTTTAGAATTAGTCTTTTCTATAATCCGAAAGTATTTAAAATATGGAATCCATTTCTTTCTTTGAAAGATACTTTAAGTTAACTATAACTTGTAGAATTAATTGTTGTGATTTTGATTAATGAAGAATTACAGATGAATTTTTAAAATATGACATGACTTGCTCCATTTTAGAGAAAAGTTTAAAATGGACATCCTGAGCTTGCTCACTTTAAAATCTCTGCATTCATTTCTGTCAACATACCTCTGTGTAAGACTGCCTTGGTTTCTCTACTATTAAAATTACTAAAGCAAAGAATAGAAAAAGCTTAGATGTATATTATTCCCTACGTGTAGCTCTGTGTTAACTCAATCTATTAGATACATTAACAAGCAAGTCCATTTAAAAGCTTCAAAATTAAGAATCATTATTGGACTCTTTTGTGTTTATTTACAGTTGCAGAATGACAGAGTTATTAATGTAGTTGCGATTCTTTATATTAATCATCTGTAAGTACACTTTCAGTGAAAGGTTCATTTTTGTGATTTTAATAATTTTCTCTTAGGCAATATTGGTTCTAACTATATTTACTGAAAGTAATTTATGTATGCTAAATCTAATATTTTCTATGTCTTCTTTTTTTTTAAATATCATTCCTTTTTTAAAATTAATTAATTAATTTATTTTTGCTGTGTTGGGTCTTCGTTTCTGTGCGAGGGCTTTCTCTATTTGTGGCAAGCGGGGGCCACTCTTCATCGCGGTGGGCGGGCCTCTCACTATCGCGGTCTTTCTTGTTGCGGAGCACAGGCTCCAGACGCGCAGGCTCAGTAGTTGTGGCTCACGGGCCTAGTTGCTCCACGGCATGTGGGATCCTCCCAGACCAGGGCTCGAACCCGTGTCCCCTGCATTAGCAGGCAGATTCTCAACCACTGCACCACCAGGGAAGCCCTATGTCTTATTTTTTAATTTCTTTTTTTTGTAAATCATTTTTACTATGTTTTACATAAGTACTGGTCTGCAATGGATTGGAAATTTTTTTAAATGACCCTTCCCCACGGACAGTTTGAGAAGCACTGTGCTACAGAGGGAACCTGGGGCAAGGAGAAGTTCAGAACTGAGAATGCAGGTGCAGGGTCAGGAGGCTCCATAGCAGCCTTGAAGATGTTGTCATCTCCTGAGAAGCAAGGCAGATGTGAGGGAAACCCACACCTGGGGCCCTAACTGTGATGACAATTAAATGCTCAACACTGCTGGTACTAGTTACACATGGTAAGGGTGTGGGGAAGGGGGGGACCCTGAGCTATGGTACAGGGACAGTCAGACAGGCGCAAATGAGACTGAACTCTGAAATCCCCAGGTGCCCCCCAAGCCTCCCTCGACAACAGAGGCACCGTCCTGCTCCAGGAAGTAACCACCTCTGCACAAAGGCCTCTCAATGGCTGTGTCTGGGCATACCTGTACCCCTCAGGACCACTGGACCCAGAGTGAGTCACAGTTCACTACATCCAGATAGAGAAGTCCAGGGCCTAATCTCAGAAGGGGGATCCTAAACCCCCAAAAAGTTACATGGCCTTGCCAATCAATCCATATGGCCAGGAGCCCAAGGAATATGGAGGCAGGGGCTGTGGCACAGATTCTAATGCATTCATTAAGTGTAAGAATATATATAAGAATCAACTGGTCCCTGTTCATTCATGGATGTACCTTATAGTAATGTGCTTGCTTGGGTTAAGAGAGTGATGCTGTTGGCTAGCCAATGGAAGTCTTGAAGGAATATGGTTGAAAAGTTGGAAACCCCTGGCACACTAAGCATAGAGTTTGGAGGCCTAGGAAGATGGGCATTTGGAGTCACATAATAGGTGTAACTTGCTCTACCGCTCTCCAGCCACCACCCCTGGGAAGGCCTGGAGTCAAGCCTTTCACAAAGGCACTAAGTAAGGCTTTGGTGAGGGGCCACCCACAGCCTTGGAAAGCTCGGTGGTGGCTATCTAGGCAGGCTGGCAGCACAGAGGGGGACCCTGCAGTGGGACTGGGTTTCCCACCCTCAGTGGGCATAATGGTACCCTGGAGAGGCAGAAGCCAAGTGGCAGCATGTAATCAGCTATAACAATATCCAGGTGGTACAGCATGTAATCAGCTATAACAATATCCAGGTGGTACAGTTACTACAGGCACAGAGTGGTAGCAGGGTGATCTGACCATGGGAACCTGCGGTGGGGGTAAACAACCACAGAGCCCTTGAGATGAAATTAATAGGCAAAATGTAACTCCAGTGAGTACAGAGGGGATTCGTGGCCTTTTACCAAGTTCCTAGACCAAGAGTGCCGGGACAGAAGGAGAGACCATGTTCTTTGAGGAGGAACTCTGAAATATCAGCATTATACTTTAAATCTTCCCTTATGCCTTCCCCGGTGGGACTCACTGTCATTTTCCAGAGCAACTATGCACTGGGCGAAAGTACCTAGACCTTCTAGGAATTTGATACTGGCTATGAACTGATGTTAACCCTTGGAGACCTGAAATGGTTTGCTGGTTAGAGTGGGGCTTACGGAAGTGAGGTGATAGGTGGAGTCTTGGCTAGGTCCATCTCATAGTGGGTCCAATCATTATTTCATAAGTCCCAGCATGCATAGAGTGAGAGTAACATGTTTCATACCTAGACGAATCCCCACATTGGTTCTCTGACTCAAGGCCATTATGTTAAGTATGGAGCCTTGGCATACTCCCATAACCCACCAGGATAGTAAACTGAAAGCAATGCTGAATCACTGGGGTGTGCAGGCATTGGCCCACCCTCAAAGACTTGAAAAATGCAGGGTGGGGACTCCCACAACATGCTCACTTAACTCATCTGTGTGTTCAGTGCAAACGCTGGGGGTGGTGGAGAATGCAGTTCCATATGTGGTATCTTTACCAGAGCAAATAAACTCAGCTCCTGGTGCCTATTATCCAGCTAATACATTTGTTTTTCCTATTCCTGTCAAGAAAGAAAACCCAAAGCACTTTGTCCTCACATGCCTTGGAGCCATGTCACTTTCTTCTTGAAATCGCACAAAACAAAATGCTGGTCCATTGCACTGATCACATTATGCTACAAGGGTCTGAAGGGCAGGGAGCAGCAAGCATCCTAGAAGCCCTAGTAAGATACATTCCTGCCAGAGTGTATGAGGTAAACTGTGGGAAACTTCAGGGACCTCCACAAAAGCAAAGTTTCTAAGTGTCTGATGATCTTGGACAATGCCTCTAAAGTGAGAGGTAAGTTGCTATACATTGCTTCACCCACCAGAAAAAAGAGAGGTAAAAATCTTTGGATTTTGGAGGCAACATATGCCACCTTTGAATAACTGTTCCAACCACTTCCTGGGTAACCTGTGGTTGTGAGTGAGACCTGGAACAGGAAAGAGCCCTCCCCAGCACAGAGGCCAGGGTCCTGAAGTAAAGCCATGTCCTCTTCTGCCAACATGATTCTCCACTTGAAAACAACTTTCTGACCTACTGCTGGGCCCTGGTAGAGCATGTACATTTGACTTTGGGATAGCAAGTGTTCCACATGACCCGAAGTACCCATCAGGAGCTGAGTGCTATCTGACCCAACAAATCACAAAATTGTATGTATGAAACAGCCTTCCGGTAAGTGCAAGCAGGTCTGGAAGGCACACTGTGCTTCCCTGCCTCTTCGGGGTGTTTCAGGGAGCTGCTCCATGACCAGTTAACAGGGAGTTAAAGGCCCTGTCTCATGCATAGGTTCTATAGCAAGCCAGCATCAGAACAAAGTGAATGGCAGCTCGCCTACAACCCCCTCCCCCAGTTGACCCAGAAAGAACATGGTGAAGGGAAATCCTCTCTGTGGAGGCCATGTATAATGTGGCCTTGGTGAGCGGGATGGAGACATGCATGGACTCAACAGCATGGACTTTGCTGCGCCAAGGCTGATCTGGCCACTGCCACTGCTGAGTACCTACCTACCAACAACAGGAGCCAGTGCCAACACCTTGGCATGGCACCACTCCCCAAGGGACCAGCTGGCCATTTGTTGGCAGGTGCTCAGTCTAGACAGTAAATGATGTGTTGACCTACATAGAAGGTGCTGGGCTAGTCTAGGGGACAGTCTCATTCTTTGTCCAGACTACCCAGCTGACATCAGCCCCCTTACCTAGTCTGGCACTGAGCTTTCAATCCTTTCAGTTTCCAGTAGCATCCTACTCTCTCCTGACCACAGAGCCTTCCCTGTTCTGCCATTCTCTCAGCTTCTTCTGCCCACTGTTCTAGCCTCTTGGGATTTATCAGTGAACA
Organism: Orcinus orca; assembly: GCF_937001465.1. Taxonomy (NCBI): domain Eukaryota; kingdom Metazoa; phylum Chordata; class Mammalia; order Artiodactyla; family Delphinidae; genus Orcinus; species Orcinus orca. Next base: position 17,995,411 of record NC_064561.1, on the reverse strand, counting down.
AAACGGTGGTGGGGTGGGGAAAGCCCTGCTTGCAAGGGTTTTTCGTCTTTCTGATTTTTGAAAAGATATTTGTAAGGCTATGAACTTTCTTCTGAATATCACTTTGGATGCATCCCCCAGGTTTTAACATGTACATTCTTACACAATTTCTAATTCCTCTTCTAGGGTTATTTAGAAGGATTTTGGTTTTTATTTTCAAGTAGTTTTTTCTTTTTTTTACTATCTTTTTATTGTACTCAGAAAAGTATTTTTCTTGGCTTCTGCTTTTTGAAAAATCTTTAAATTTATCATAAAATTTCATCAACATTCCTGTCACCTTCTCTTATTTAATTCTCACAAAAACTCATCAAGCTAAAGTATCATTCCCATTTCACATGAGAAAATGGAGGTCCAGAAAGGGCCAGCAGTTAAGGGTCTTAGGGACAGAGCAGGGATTCAACTCTAACCCAGCAGGTTGGAAGCTGCTTCCCTCTCATGAGAAGAGTCCCTTGGGAGCTTTCAGCAGGAAGAGTCTTCTGGGAAGCTGCTTCTCAGCACTGGCTTGAGCTTTGCTTCTTCTCAATGCGTGACAGCAGAGGAACAAGGTTGTCCAGTCAGAGATGTGTGGTCACCCTCTCAGGCCTGAGAAGCCACCCCCTTGGATCCCAGTGGCAGTCCAGGCCCCACTTGGACCTCCCTCCAGTACAGCAGAGGAAGCAAGGCACTGGCAGGGAGGCTACCTCCAGCCTTGCTCACTCAGTCCTGTACTCCCAGAGGCAGCAGGGTGAGCAGTGGCCCAGCACTGGGTGTCAGGCAAGTAGCCAGGACCATTAGGTGGCCCCTTTTAATAGGGGCAGGCAGGGGAGGTTTCTCTGAGGGGTGACATGAGCCAGTCCTGTGTGGTAATTATGGCAAGGGAACTTCCAGGCTGAGGGAAGAGCAAGGACCAGGACCTTGAAGATGGAAAAAGTGACTTCTTGTGATGTCCACTCCTTGTCACTAGAGAATCAAGCTCACACATCTGAGTACAGCCCTTGAGGTCTTTCATACCATCTCCTGGCCTCCAATTTGCTCTTTGTTCACACATACACATACACACACTCATGCACACATACATATATATACACGTACACACACTCAAATACATACACAAGTTCACACATGCATGTGTGCGTGCACACACACACACGCACACACACACACACTCCCCAGAACATGCTGGACCCCTCTGATAACATTCTGAACTAATGTGGGCCATGAATAGTTTTTTTTTGTTTTTTGTGTTTTTTTGGCTGCTTTGAGTCTTTTGTTGTGTGCGGGCTTTCTCTAGTTGCAGCGATCTGGGGCTACTCTTTGTTGTGGTGTGCAGGCTTCTCATTGCAGTGGCTTCTCTGGTTGTGGAGCATGGGTTCTAGGCGCACAGGCTTTAGTAGTTGTGGCACACAGCCTTAGTTGCTATGCGGGATGTGGGATCTTCCCAGACCAGGGCTTGGACCCTTGTCCTCTGCATTGGCAGGCAGATTCTTAGCCACTGTGCCACCAGGGAAAACCCCATGGATAGTTTTGAGGAGTGATGGAGCATGTGTCAAACCTGGGAGTGCCACCCCACCTGAAGGGCCAGTGTCAGCACCAGCCTGTGGTCACTTGAGGGCCCCCCAACTGACAAATGACTCTGCACAGTGCCCTGAGCTTCTCTGGCTCCTCTCTCCATATGTCCAATGGGTGGATTGGCCCAGAAGGCCTCGGAGTTCCCAAAGCCAGCCATAGCCTGACTCACCCAAACTCTGTACACAAGCAACACACAGCTTATTTTCTTCATCTGTTAATGACAAGATGAAAATCCAAAAATCCTGTTGATCTGGGAGGGGTGACAGAAAGGCCATCTGGCCAACACCCATCCCCATGCCAGTGATCTTCCATTTCCCAGCTGTGTTTTTAGGAGAAGATAAATAAGACTCCAAAAGCTGCCAATAGGGTGGCTCTGCAACTGTCCTTGGCACTGACCCCACAGAAAGCCCCCAGTGATTATGCTCCCTTGCCCTGGCTGGAGCCCCACCCATTGGTCCCTGCTGGGGCCACTTTAGTTCAGATCATGGGGCAGCAGCAACAGTAAACCCCTTTCCATGGATGGCCTAGCCTCTGCCTGGGCTATAGCTCTCAGACCTTCTCTGGGCTTCCCCACTGTCCTCTGAGCACCTACCCTATGCTTCATGGTTTGCAGAGCCCATCCTCATCTGTCCTCATAACTGCACAGGAGCTATTATTTCTAGCCCCTTTTTACAGATGAGAAAACCGAGGCTCAGGAAGATGAAGGGGCTTACAGGGTCATAGGCCAGCAAGAGGGAGCACCAGAAGTCTGATCAAACCTCTGGATTTGGATTCCTTTGCATTCTCTCCCTTTCCCCTTACACCCTCCATCTCTTCAAATCCAAGTCCCCAACTCCAAACTCTGTCTCCAGCATAGTCCCCTCTCTGAGCTCCAGACTCATGTCCCACAACTTATAGACCCCTCTGCTGGGTGCAGGTGTCCTCAGTCACCTCAGAATCAACAGGGCCCAAACAGTTGTCCTCACCCCACTCACCCTGCTATCACCTTGTATTCCAAAGACCAGCAAATTATTCTCCCGTTGCCTCTAGAGCTGAATACTGTGGGCCATACCAAGGTTCTCTTTCTCCCCACTATCCTCTTCTTGTAACTCTGCCTGGGCAACCTCCCAGGTCTCCCGCTCACCTCTCCTGTCACCCCAGGCCTGCACTGAACCTACCCACCCAGCCTCCTACTGCTGCAGAGATCTTTCTAAAGTGCAAAGCCCACTGCGTCACTTCTGCTTAAGGATTTCCACTGAGCCTCTGTGAAGTTCTGAACTTCTGACTGAACTTCAGAAAGCATTTTTATGATTCTCAGCTGATTGAAGATCTTATTTATATTTTTCAATTGTATACTTTTTTTCCAAGCTGAGGAAAACATCGGCCATCTAGGAAATGGCCCATCCTACAGCTTAAGTATAGTCAGGGTGTTCAACATCACTTCACTTGAAGTTGGAAGCATTTGTTTTTGAAGTTGTACATAGTAATAATATGTCATTGTAGATGTTGAAACATTTCTATGGTACTAAAAGTTGTATTTTATAAAAAATTAAATTTTTTAAGAAAATAATTGGACAGTAAAATAAACTTTTCTTCTTGTCCCCCCCAAAACAACAACAACAACAACAGAGGAAACCCCAGGCCCCTGTGCTCCACCTACTAGCCCAACCTGAGATCTGGTTCCACCTGGGTGGGCTTCCAACATACCTCTCTTCTGCCTTACCTGTCCTACCAGTTTGTGAGAGACAAAAGGCTACCCCATTAGCCATGCCCGTAGTCTGGTAACAGCACCTCAGATTTTACTTTGGTATGTCCACCCCTACCCTCACTCCCTCAGACACTCAGCAAGTGTGATGGATGGATGTGGACCACCCAGCATCTTCCCCCTTTCCCATCTGGGGACCTTCCCTTTTACCTCTCATTCCAGGTGGCTCTGGGTTGAACCCTAGTCCCCAGCTCCCAGTTCAGGTCCATGACTGGGGAAGTGAACTCACTTCTCACCCCTCACCAGGGTCGCTCATTTTATAGACCCCAGCCACCAGGAGAGGGCACCTGTCTGAGCCCTGAGACCGCCCAAAGGCAGGCTGAGTGGAAGACAGCATCATGAAGACACTGTTCGAGCCCCTGGATCTACTTTCAGGAACAGGAAACTTCCTTTCTTTATTGCTTAAGCTGATGTTGTAGTCAGATCAGGCTGCTATAACAAAATCACTGTAGACCAGGTGGTTTAAACAGCAGACATTTATTTTTCAGAGTTCTGGAAGCTAGAAGTCAAGATCAAGCTGCTGGCAGATTTGATTCTTCTGGTTCCTGGTGAAAACCCTATTCCTGGCATGAAGACAACTGCTTCTCAGTGCCCTCACATGGCCTTTTCTTTGGTGCATGTGCATGGAGGGAAAGAACGTTCTCTCTTCCTCTTCTTGTGAGGGCATTTATCCCTCAGGAGGATCCCACCCTCAGTGACCCTTGCTAAACCTAGTCACTTCGTAAGGGCCCCACCTCCAAACACCATCACTGAAGGTCAGGGCTTCAACATATGAATTTGGGGGGACACAATTCCGTCAAACGTCCAGTTTGAGGTACTTTCCTGCTCCATGAACTGAGCAGAGGCCTGAGGCCTGCGCTGTGTGGGACTCCAGGGTTGGTGACAGAAGGCAGGAGGCAGGCTCAGGCAAGAGCCCTGTGCTTAGCAGAGACCTCAGAGGTCCCATCACAATGAGATGTCAAGGTGCCCAGTCAGAGGATTATAGGGATTTCCTTGTTGATAAATGAGAGAACACAGCGTCACGTCCCAATCATCTTCAGTCAGCCAGGTATGAAAGGCACCTGGCACAAAGTCACGTGATAGCCAGGACCCCTGGCAGGGGCAGTCACCACAACCTGCCTGTGTGATTAGAGAGCTAAGACAGGGTTAGCATGTCCCTTCTAGGAAAGGCTTCTGTGGTTAACTGTTATCAGTGTCTCAACCACGATTCCACATATGCACGTGGACATGCCCGGCTGGAGGCAAGGGATTCTGATGTCAACCTGTTTTCAGTTATTTTTGCTCACCTGTGTCTGCAGACCCACGAGCATTTCCAAAATATTTCACTCCACAGACTGAGCCCAGTCAGCTTCAGGACGTGGGATGATTTGCACCCCTGTAGGACACAGAGGCTCTTGTTCTCCTTGCCCCAGCTTCTCTGGTGAGGCGCTGGCCGGCCAGGCAGGCTGTGCCAAGAAGGCCAAGACCTCAGCTCAGCAAGCACGCAGGTGAGGGAAGTGCCAGGGACCACCAAGAAGAGCTGGTGGTATAGGTGATGCTGGCCCCATCATACCCTGTTCCTCCCCAATGAGCCTCTGAGGGCCCCAGAATTCAGGGACCTGCATGTGCCCCACAACCCTCAGACTCACAGCACCAGCTAGGCCTGAGTCACAGACCTGCCATCGGCCACTTTCCAGCCAGGACAGAAGACCCACACTGCTACTCCCAGGCGAGGGGCCAGCCTCTCTGCTCCCCAGGAACACCTAAGCCTTAAGGACAAGGAGCCTTTCCTGCCAGCCTTGGAGGCTCTTGATTTTATTTTTGAAGGGAATGATGAAAATGTTCTCAAATTGATTGTGGTGATGGTTGCACAACTCTGTGCATAAGTTTAAAATCATTGAATTGTATGCTTTACACTAGTGAGTTGCGTGGTGTGTGAATTATATCAATAAAATTATATCTCAATAAAACTTTGCTTCAATATGAAGCAAAACACAATAAGGATTACACACTACATAGCATCTTTGTAGCCCTCTTTTCTACTGAACCACCTAGCCTGTACATACCTGTACTGCCGTTTCATAGTGGATACTTTCCACTCTTCATGTAACCAGTCCCCTGTCTATATATATTGCCAAATTTTTCTCTAGAAAGTTGTATTCATTGACACTTTCTCAGGCAGTGTGTGAGAGTGCCTGCTGTCTTCATCTTATGGAAGAAGAGATTGCCTTACTCAATACCACACCATGAGGCTGCAGAAAGCTAGGGCTTATAGCTAGCCAGCCCAACTCTGGGGCCAGTGTCTTCTCTGCTGTCACAGCTGCCTCTGGCTTGCACTGGCATCTCCATTCCCTCCTGGTCTCCACATCTCCTGCCTGCTCCAGACCCTGGGGTGCTGCTTTTCCAGTAGCATGTGGTCCCCACACAGCCTACTCTGTCTGCTCTGAGCCAGGCGGGAGACAGACATCCAAAGGAGCAGTTACGCAGGGCCCGGCAGGGTGTAAAAACACTTGCTGTTTTCAGACCATCCCAAGTGGTGGAGGCAAAGTTGTGGGGGAGATTTTGTATGTTTTATGGATTACAAATTTAAAAGTCTTAGAGATGTATAACACAAAGGCACTGTGTAGACATTGTTAGTATACTGATTTGAATCAACAAGTTATAAAAAAACATTTTTGAGACAATCAAGGAATATTGACTGCATTCCAACAAACATCAATGTTGAAAATAAGTAAGTATCTGATAATATTAAGGTATTGCTGTTAATTTTGCTTGGTGTAATAATGGAACTGAAGTCATAGAGTTTTTATTTGTAAATACACATAACGAATTATAAACAAATCAAATCATATCAGTACTTGTTCCAGCAGAACAAAAGCTGAAGGGATAGGTGAGACAAGGTCAGCTACATGTTGGTAATTCTTGACTCTGAGTGATAAGTACTTGGGGATTCATTAGACTATTTTTGAAATTTTTCATAATGAAAATATGTGTATAATATGTGTTCATATCTGCTAAGATCAAAAAGATTTTCTAAATATAGTATTGTTAAGGAAAGGAAGTTAAAAACTGCACAATCTGGTTTCCATTTGCAGGAAAAGGAAGAGCATTTTTTGAGATGGGTTATTTCAGAACATATGTAAGACACTGCCATGCCAGCAAAATGGGGAGCCCTGCTTTATTGTCCCGTTTGTCTTGTCTCTGAAGGAGGTGTTTTCACCAGTAGAGGCATCAAGTTCTTTCTTTGTGTCAGCTCAGGCTGCATAGAGTAAATCTCTGTCCCTAGCAACAGAGCCACTTCACTAATGCAAAGGTGGAGAACAGACACCCAGCCAGGGCTCCTGCATTCTCTGGCAGCTGGTTTCCTGGAGCACCGTAAGGTGTTAGACCCCCAGCTCCCCATATTGCACAGAAAGTCGAAGTTTCGGTAACAGTTGGCTCACAGGTTATATAAATAGGTGGTGGTGCTACCTGCATCCTGTGAGAACCCTCAGTGCATTTCACAAAGATCAGTACTTGGAGGACAGAAGGACCTGCCCCCACAGTGTACTGCACGGGAAGGTAGTGAATGCCTATTCAGTGAATGAGCAGGCTGCCTGGAACCCTCCAAGCAGGGGCCAAGGAGAGGGCACACAGGGCAGTAGTCCTTGTGGGCAAGGGTCAACCTCACCAGCTAAGGCAGGACCCCTACCCAAGCAAGGACAACGTGCCTAAGAAGTCCAGGCATGCACAACTTCAGGCAGAACTGGGTCCACGTGCACAGATCTGTTTTCCTCTATTTTATTTCCAATCCTGGATTTTCCCCACCGGGGTCAATCTGGTTACAAATGACATTCCAGCCTTACATTCTAATACCTTAGTAAATTCACCGGAAACAAAGTCCCTCTTTTCTGATGGGTCCAGCAAAACTCCTCCAGTATGACACTCACTGGTTCTCATAGACCTGATTTAGGCCCCTTGTCCAGCCCAGACCCACCCTTGTGTTCAGAATATGGTGTCCTCATTATCCAGACCTGGGTCATGTGCTCACCCCGGGAGCCAGGCAGCAAGCCAGCCCTTGTGATCCAAAAGGCTGAGAGTAGAGAAGGGGTAATTCCACAGAGGAATCCAGGGTGTTGTCCCCAAAGGGGAGGGAAACAGGCCCAGATGTCTCTCTGCCCATCGGTTACTCCAGAAGGCACCTTTGTCTGCCTACCTAGTGAACACCCAGACAGTCCCTCCCTGAAGCCTCCTTCCTGCGCCAGCAGGGTCTGGGAAGGTCTCACATCCCACTGCCTCAACAAACATGTAAATGAGGACACACATGGGTCAGGAGTAGCTCCAGTAATGCCCTGGGGTCCGGTCCCCTGCCTGGTGGGATTGGACTGACCCTTATGTAGGATGCCCTCCATCGCCCTGCAGGGTGGCCCACCCAGAAGCACCCCCTCTCCACTGATGGAGAGGGAAACCATCAATGAAACTTTCCATGGAGAGTCCTGGACCCCGCACCTGGGAAGTCCTGGACCCCGCACCTCCACCTTCCGTCCTTTCTCGGGGCTCTAAGAATCACAGCCAAATGCCGCTCCTAGACTGAACGACTTGGAGGGACACTAACCCTTGGAGAGCCCCCTTCTTCACTCCCCCACCCCCACCTGGGAAGCTGTAGGATATCAGCAGTGTGAAGGAGTATCTGGCCCGCCTGCCTTCGGGGCCAGGCAGGAAACCCAGGCAGGTAGGACAGGCAGCACCAGCCTAGGAGGAGAGACAGGGAGAATGTGGGGGTCAACCTCTTCTCAGGACACTGCCACACTCAGTGATGGGCAACTGATCCTCAGCGTGGGGCCCGGATGGCCAGCTCTTCTAATTGGTCACAAGAAACTGGAAATCCAGGGCACAGCCTGGGCCCTTTTTAATCTCGGTTTAGTAGAGGGGAAAGCAAGGAGACAAGAATGCATATCAGAGTCTCTGCAGGGATCGGTGGCAGCTAGAGTGACCACCTGTCACAGTTTACCCAGAATTGAGGGGTTCCCAGAATGTGGCAACGTCAGTGCTAAAACCACAACAGTCCCAGGCAAACTCAAACAGCCCAGGTCACCCTGGGTTGTGCCCTTGGACAGAGGGATTCAGAGTATTTCCTGAAGGGAATGTGCAGGGTTAAGGAGACCAGTAGGGCTGGGTCAGCTTCAGGGGGTACTCAGCCCAAGCATAACCACTCTGTCAGGAGCCAGAGAGGGCAGCTATGGGAGAGGCCACCAGACAGAACCTGAGGCCTTGGGGAGAGGATGGCTATCCTGACCGTACCCCCCACCCCAGGCCTCCTGCTCAGTTTCTCCCCCTGGCTAGAGCCAACCAGAAGTCAGAGGGCTTGGGACCCCAGATGAAGGCCAGCTTCCCAGGGCACAGAGCAGGGGGAGGGATGAAGAGTGAATCTGGTGCCTTTTTGTCTCTGAGATGCTTGCCTGAAATAATATACTGCTTGGCGTGGGTTGAGCTCTGGTAGTGCCATGCAGGCGTTACCATCACCAGCTCCTGTGTCTTGGCCAGAGAGCCTCCAAGGCCTGCACTCTGTGGGGTGGACCTGCTGCTCACCCCTCACTGCCATCCCACAGCCAATGCTTGATGCAACCTCAGATTTTTGCTCATCCCGCACAGACCCACACCCTCTCCTGGCCAAGCAGAGCAGAGACCCAGCTTTCTCTGGGTGCAATGGCACCAGAGGTACATCGGGTACAAGGCTGGCATCCCTGGTCAAATCCAGTCTTCACAGGACAATCTGAAATTCTTTCTAATCAGAATTCAAGCATCAGCTATGAAACAATTTTTGCAGTAAGGTGTTTTGCCAAAAGCCCGCTTTGGTTTCAATGTTTGTTGATCTGCTGGCAAAATAACCACTCGTTTCACACAACTGAACAGATTTAATTAATTTTTTAATAGAAGATTATTAATTTATATAACTTCAATATACAGTCATTAGAAGGGGAAAACGTATGAGAGACATAACAGAGTATAAATCACCAGATTGGGCTGACACCTACATCCAGATTCAAACAGCAGCTGGGAAGTCCCGCGTAACAGCAATCTGGAGTCCCAACTGGGAGGGATCCTGGGCGGTGCGTCCACCCCACAGGTGAGACTTCAAATTGCAGTTCTCGGGACTTCCGTTTATAATCCCAGGTCGCAAACTGTTATCATCAGTTTGCGCGCAAAAACGCAGCTTTGATTCAACCATAACAATGCTGTTGGTTTCAACGTGTGAGTCACAAGATTTTCTAGACCTGGGGGGACTGGCCAGGTCCCCAGGGCTCAAGAAGTTCTAAGACCCACTCCCTTTCTTATCGTAAGTGCTGCTTGACTTGTTTATAACAATTGTGTGTGAGCAGGCACGCAGTCCAGGCAGGGTCACAGGTTGGTCAGAGGCCTACTTCTGCCTCTGAAGCCTGAACAAGACTACTTTACTAGTTTTGCCAACATAGGGCCATGTTGTTGTTTAAATAATGACTATATATGCAAAAAAAAAGTGTTTGTAGTGGGAGCAGGGGGAGGTGGCATAAAACGTTGACAGTGATCAACCCTTAAAAATTTTTTTATTCTGTATTTCCTAAAATGGATATGTATTTCTTCCAAAGAATGGAGTTATAAAGATTTATAATTAGCCCTATTTTTTAAGAAATTAACTTACAATTATAAAAGAATACACAAGTTCAGCCTTGTGGCAGACCTCCTCCTCAGTACCTGCAGGAGAGAGAAGGTGAAAAAAGTTCTCCAAGGAACTCCTCAGGAAGGTCACCTCTGTGCAGCCCCAGCCTGTGCTGAAAGGGTGGTCTTCTCTTGCCTCAGACCTGGGGTGAGGTGGGGGTGGAGTGGAACCATCTGGCAGCCAAAACTTGAGCTGCACAACCCTCCCTCTTTCCCATGCCCTAGCCAAGCTTGAGGCCTTCCTCCCCCAGGCCCTCCCTCTGTGGAAGGATTTCTGCCTCACTTTCCCACCCAGCTCACCATTTTTGGCTGTCCTTGAACCCTGGCCCTTGGCCAGTCTCTCAGACTCTCCCTAGCCATGGGCTTTTTGTACCCCACTCATCCCCCATCCACCTACCCCAGCTCCCAGGAGGGAGGGGGTGGAGGGCTGGAGGGTGGCTTCCTGCCCCACAACCAGGTCTGGTCTCATGCTTTGCTGCTCCTTGTTCTCCCCATCTCAAGTCTGAGCCGAGGCCCAGCTGTCCTGAGTCAGGGTACTCCATCTAGGTATGACATCTAAGGTCTGGCCCAGGCTCCCTGAACCTCATCTGCTGTGGGGACCACTCAAGGTGCCCTTAGAATCTTGTGCCTGCCCCCAGATGCAGTGATCCAATACAGGGCTCCCAGATGCAAGCACCAGTACCCTGCATCCCCAGCTCCCTGGACCCTCCCGAGGCTTGGGAAGCACTGTATTCCACAGCTCTGGGCAGGGCTGGGTCTCTGGACAAAAGGAGTCAATATCGAGGTCTGCCTGGCATTTCTGCTCCCAGAGAGGTACGAAGAGATAAGGAAGAACAGGTCATCATCCCAGGTTGCCCAGTGGCCACAGCCCAGCTGGGGCAGTTGGAAACGGGGGGCAAGGCCCCTGATGGGAGTCCTTGGGAGCTAGTAACAGCCCAGCCAGAACTCCTGCAGGAGTTAGAGAGTGGCCTTCACCATACCACGACCCTGTAACACTCCCTATGCCCCAGCAGAAATGTCACAGGGAAAACAGCTGAACAGGGCTAATATCAGCCTTCAGGAGATAGCAGGCACCTTCTTTGTCTTCCAGAACAGCCATGGGACTCAGCTGTACTGTGTATGGGGTGCAGGAGAGCAGATCTTTGGGTTGTTTGGGAGAAACTAGATCAATGAGCAAATCTTCTGACTATAAAAGTTGGCTTGAGGTTGGAAAAAATGTGCAGGTGAAGAAGCCATGTCTGTGGCTGCAGTTTGCAATCCCAGTGTGAGGTCCCACCCTGCTGGCCAGAGGGGTCAAGGTCACTCCTAACAAGTGGGGTCAGAGCTAGCCAGGGTGATCAGTCTGGGCACTAGACACCTAGCACCCACTGGGAGTAAGCTCAGAGCCCTGCTCCACCACGCCCTGTGGGCTTCTGGCTCCAGCTCCTCAGGCTCACCCTTCTGGAAGCACAGGTATGGGGCCAGGCTGGGGAAAGTGTCTATGCATGGTCCCACATCCTCCCTCCTCTGAGAGGGACCAAGCCTTGGTCTTCAGATCCAGACCAGCCCCCCACTTCCTGGCTTTGTGACTTTGGTCAGATTGCTTAATTTCATCAAACCTCAGGGGACTCCTGGGCTGCAACCAGACAGGTCCCAGACACAAGGCGAGAGCAGGAAGGGGCTCCAGCCAGCAAGACCTTATGGGCTGGGGCCACCAGCTGCCTAATTGCTCCCCTGGGCCTCAGATCCCAGTTCCGACAGGTTGAAGGAATCAGGACTCTACTTGGTTGCAAATGATAGAAGTCACTTCAGAGTGCCTCAAGTGAAGATGGTAATTTATTGAGCTCTGATACTGAGAAGCCTAGCGATAGATCCTGGCTTCAGGCCCAGGTGAACCCAGGGCTCCAAAAATGTTTATCTTTCTCCATTTTAGGGATTTGCTTTGCTCTGGATTCTTCACTCTCAGACAGCCTCTCCCCACCCAACCCCAAAGGTGACAAGAAGGTCCCCGGCATCACCACTCTACCCTCTAGCCAGCTGTGCCACTGGGCAAGGGACAAGCTCATCTTTTCTGCTGATTTTCCCATGTCCATAAGCAGATTGACAAGGGCCCAGCATGGGCCACACACTAATCCCTGAACCAATGCCAGGGCCAGGGGTATCTAGTGGTTATGTAGCCAGGCCCAGGCCACTGTCCTCCCAAAGGTCTCTCAGGGGCTGGTCCCCAAGGCAGGGCAGCAGTTGCAGATACCTCCACAGGGGTCCTAGCATTCATGCTCCTCTGCACCAGAGAGCTGTGAATCCCCGAGGAGGATAGGGGGCAGATGTGGACCCTGCTAGGACCTCAGGGTTCCTGCTGTCTTGGTGCTAGAAGAGGGCCTAAGAATATCATCCTATCCCCACCGCAGTTACAGAGGGTAGAGGCCCTGGGGCAGAACAGCCTGATCTCCCAACTCAAGCTCTAGCCCTCAGCCATGGGACCTTTGCACATACCAGTACCTCCCTTTTCAAGTCTGTTAACTTCCTCTGGCAACTGCCCTGACTCTATACTGACCTGCACCAGCCCCACCCTCAGGCCCAGCCAAGTTCCAGGCAGCCTGGAACCCTCCCCATCAGCCAGGTCTGTCCCTCCTCCCTATATCCCACTTGGAACCATCCGGCTCTCTGTGACACTAGACTAAGTGTCTGCTGCCCACCACTTTTTAAGTGCCACGAGGGCCCAAGCTGGATCTATTTTCACTCACCATTAGGTCCCTAGTACCAGGACAGGCATAAAGCCGGCTGCTTAGGAAAGAGGGAACGAGTGAGTGAAAGTTGACAGTGCACTGTGGAGGTTGAGAAGCAAATGCGGCAGCTCCTGAACCAGCTCTGCTGTTTCCTAGCAGGATTACTCAACCAACCCGCTCCTTACTGTCGCTGAGCCTCAGTTTCCTCAAAGGTCCAATGTGTGCAATAAACGCCTACTCCTGCCAGGGCCTGCAGAGCCTTGTGAAGCTAGAGACGGATTACATTAGGAAAAATGCTCTAGAGAAGACGTAAAAAGCTTCGTTTTTTCTCTAACACAACTGAAGAGTATCTGTTTAGAATTTCAGGACTTTTTTTTTTTTAAGTAAAATAAAAAACACCAGATGGCTTCGAAGTACGCAAATGTTGGGCCAGTTCTCGTGACCTTCCTCGTGAGACCCAGCCCAAAGTACAGGGGGAAGGGGAGGGGGCAGCCGGTAACCAGGCGGGGGAACGCAGGCCTCTGTGACTCACGGTGGGGCCAGATTAGGGCTCCTGAGATTAGGCCGGCGGAGCGCAGGCCAGCTGCGCGGAGAAGTCAACCAGCGCCCCTCTGGGAGGAGGCGGCTTCCTGGGTTCCCCCAGCTTTGCTCAAAACTTGGGGAATCTCGGCCTCCGACTTCCGGCTCTGCAATAAATCCCAGGTTCGAGTTCTGACACCGCCTCGGCTGCCCAATTTTGGCAAAGTCCCTTTCCATCTCTGGGCCTACCTTGTGCTGCGTCTCTGGTGCCCTGAGAGGAGTCTGGCACACAGAGGGGTGCACACCCGGAACACGTGTTATTATGCCCGACATTGTACTCTGTGACTTACACAGACTGCCTTAAACAACATTACGACCCGGGAGGTAGGTTCCATTGTTATCCCTATTCTACAGACAGGAAGGCTGAAGCGCAGAGCGATTCAGTCCCCTGCCCAAGGTCCCACGTCTACTCACTGGTTGAGTCTGGGTCTGAACTCAGGAAGCGTGCTGCCCCCACCGGCCCGTTTCCAGAATCTAACGCCGGACGCCCACGTGCTACAGCCGGGACTTGCGCCTGGGAGCCGCCCCTAGCCCGCTGCCCAGACTCCTGGGGGCCAAGTGCCCGCCGTTGTCACGACAACCGGGGGCCAATGGGAAGCGGGCAGGCGGGAGGAGGCCACGCCTCGACCCCGCCCCTGGAGGAGGGCTATGAGCTATAAGGGCCAGAGGCCGAGCGGCGGGAGCTAGAGTCCAGGAGCGCGAGGTGCGCACGGGGCTGTGCAGTGTCAGCTGAGAGTAGAGGCCCAGAGCTGGGAAGGGTGTGAGGAGCGGCCAAGATGTGTGGTGAGTGCAGCGCCCACCTGCGGCCCCCTCCGTGGCGGCCGCGGGTTCCGGCGCCCCGGCCTCTCAGAGCCTGGGCCCAAGAGCCGGGCCCTGGGGACTGGAGACGGCGCGAGATGGGGGCGTCGATTTGCCCTGGTCCCCGACAGAGGGGCTTTCACGGGCTGGGCCTGCTTCCCCTTGCCCCGGCCGCCGAGTGGGTGTCCCAAGGAGGGGTGAAGGGGAGGGTGCTCAACCCCGTTCTCGAACGCACAGAGGGGAAGGAGTTGGTCCTGTCCTAGGCCTGGACCCTCGAAACACAGAGGTGTGTCCGCACCCCATGTCCAGTGAGGAAAGCGCCCCCAAGTCGCCCACAAGGCGGCCAGGCGCAAGCTAGCGCGCATCCCGGGCGCGGGGTGCCCAACGCGGCTCTTAGCCCATCGTGAACACCGATGAGAGGCGACCACACCTGCACCGTCCCCGTGGTGTCGAGAGCAGCCCCTCGTGCGCTCGGGAAGGGCCTGTGCGTCCTCTTCGCGTCCCAAAATGAACTTCTTGTCCCTAGAAGGGTTGATTCCGGATTGCCGCCTCTTCGCTGGAAAGAGCTCTCGGCGAGGCGCGGGGAAGAAGCAGCACCTACCGCCGAGCTTCGGGCGGAATCTGGGAGAGGGAGCCCTGGACTGGGAGCGGGGTCGGGCCCCGGCGTCTCGAATACCGCGGTGACTGGGCGCGGTCCCTCAAGGCTGCGGGACGGTGGGGAGGGCGGCCCGGCCCTGCGCGCACATCTGCAATTCCTTACTCTCCTTGCTGGACCGCCTCCGCTGGCTGGGGAGAGGGCCGAGAACTTCTGCTGGGACAAAAGGTCACTGTGCATTTTTTTTTTTTTTTTTTCCTTGAGTGGGATTCAGTTTCCCATTCCAGCCTCCTGTGGCTGGAGGACCTGGTGGAACTTTTGAAGCCATGAAAGGCCTCTGTCTGACCGTGCTCAGGGCTGCTGGGGTCGGGTGTGCCAGCAGTGAGCCGTGGGCCAAGGTCTGTACAGGCCTTGTTTCTGAGGCCAGGCGCTCCTGAAAAAGTGAAAAAGGACAGACTGACCAAGGAGCAGGCAGCTGACTTTTGGGGTGCAGCCTTCCCCAGGCCAAGCAGACATCAATTTAAATTCCTGAACCCTCAGCAAAAATGTCAGTACTCCTGAGTGTCATTGGTAATGTACATATAGGGCTGCCGGTAGGCATTCCTGGGGAGAGAGATAAGGCAAAGGTGGCAATTTTGCCAAGAAGCTTTGGGTTCCAAACTCCTTAGTGTGGCATTCAAGGCCCTTGGCCACCTGGTGGTCTTAGAGCCAGACTGGTGCACCAAGACCCTCCCACTGGGTCTGCCCCTCCAGCATGAGCAGCTTCCCTCCTTCCTCCTCTCAGATGCCCTCCGCCCCTACCACCACCCTAGCCATCCTGCTTCCTATGTATACCCACCTTTCTCTGTTGTCCTTCTGAGCCTGGGGGCGCTCAGACTCTCAATTCTGAGTTTGTTCCGCTTTCTTAAAGGGCTGCTGTGTTTTTGGCCCCTAGGGAAAGGATGAGCTTTGGTTTGTAACTACCTGTGTCCTCCCAACAGGGCTCCCTGCTGGCACACCCCACCCTCCAGTCCTCAGTGAAGTCTGGGAGTCTTGTGGAATTCCTGCATGGGAAAGTTATTTCCTTTTCAAGTAGCCAAGAGAAAGTCTCAGCTGGGTGCTAATGTGCCTTTAACATCTTTCTGACACTTGCTGGAGCACCCCTTGCACGGAGGAAGCTGTCCTGGGCTCAGAGCTCAGAGCAGCAGATGGCTAAAATTGAACCCATTGGTGTAGTTTGTTTGTGGGTTTTTTTTTTTTTTTTTGGATTATGATCTGTGTATATATGGCAAGTGATACTAGTTTTCCTTTATGTTTGTTTTCTTTTGTAATGAATTTATTTAAGTTTTAAAAACTTTGGTCAGTTTTATAGAAAAATATTAAAGAAATGATTGTGCTTTTGGTACAAGGATGGTACAAAAATTGTGAAGGTGCTCCTGGAATAAACCACTTACCTCTTCACTTTACATTTGGGGAAATTGAGGCCCAGAGAGGTCTGTGCATACCTTTGTCTGAGCAGTTGTTTTAGGTCTTTTCTCTGGACTGGCTGTAGCCCTGCTGGGCTTGAAGCCACCTCAGAGCTCAGATCTCTGGGGCTGGTTCCGCAGTGGTCAGCAGGGGTTGAGCTAAAGGCCTTTCCTTATCAGTTCCTGATGACCGGGCTCACAGTGCCTCCTGCTCTCCCTTGTCTTTGCTGCTTCTCCCACAGGAAGCTGGACCCAGTTCTAGTTGATCCTCCACACACTAAGCAGATCACCCTCAAAGTTTTAATGAACTGAGAGTTTATCTGAAGCAACACATAGGTACTCATGGGTGGTTTTGTTGACATCTGGGAATTGCTGGCATTTTGCTGACTTTCTGCTGATGAAAATGTTACTATATTCCCTCTCCCTCCCTACTTTCCCCGCTCTAGAGAATAACTGCTCCTGGAGAGGCCCTGTTTTCCAGGCCCTGGGGCTCTGTGGGCATGGTCCTCCCCTCAGAGAAGGGGCAGGTAGTTGGAGGGGCAGTCCAGAGGCTGACCAGGGATAGAGTAACTCATGAGGTAAATGTTGCCATAGAGGGAAGACCTAGGGCACGAGCTGCAGCCTGGCAGCCCCATATCAAACCGGCAGCCAGACACCTTTCTGTTTGGTGCACTGAATTTAAACTTTTTTTTTTTTTTAAATTATTGTAGTTACCAAATAACACAATTGGGAGATTTCACATTAAATAGGTAGGATTTTGACTTCTCTTGAAAAAATCGAAGATGAGCAACTCTGAGTCCATGTTTCTGAATAGTTTACAGTGATCCCTGGGATGACAGGTGCAAGCTCCCCATTTCTCCCACCCTGACCCAGCTGCCCCACTCACTGATGGTACCTGATGGCCCCCATGCAGTCTGAGGTTGGGACCCCAGCACAGTGGAAGCAGAGACACTGACTTTCCCCAGAAGAGAGAGAGGGACCTGGGACAGTGTCACAGGCCTGATTTCAAGTATGAGCTCTACAGAGAGAAGAGGGTGATAGGTGTGCCAGGCTGAGGGCACAGCATATGGAAGGGCATGGCGGCATGCGTGCTTGGGGATGTGACAAAAAGGATTGCATGTCCCGTCTATGAATTCTTAAATCTTCCCTGTCCTTCATTACTACACTTAGTCATCTATGAGGCGGGAAAAAAAGACTTGAAGAAGAAAAAATTCTTAGTTTTTGCTAGAAGGTAAAGCCCTTGCCTTGAATTCATCATCTTTTGTATTAGCTCCTCTGACTGCTGTAACAAATTGCCACGAACTTGCTGATTTAAAACAACATAAATCTATTTTCTCACAGTTCTGAAGACTAGTTGTCCAACAATCAGTTTTACTGGGCCAAAATGGAGGTGCCAACAGGGCCCCACTTCTCCAGAAGCTCTAGGGGAGAATCTGTTCCTTGACTCTTCCAGCTTCTGGTGGTTGCTGGCATTCTTTGGCTTGTGGCTACTCATTCCAGTCTCCTCTTCCATGGTAGCATCACTTTCTCCTCTTCCATATTAAATCTCCTTCTGCTTCCCTTTTATAAGGACACTTGTGATTTCATTTAGGGCCCATCTGTATAATTTAGAATAATCTCCCATACCAAGATCCTTAACTTAATCACATCTATAAAGACGCTTTTCCATTTACAGATAGATTCTAGGAGTTAAGACCTAATATTTTTGAGGACGATTATTCATCCTGCTACAGTTGGGTTCTTGCTTTCAGATGCCTTCTGCAAGAATAGTCCAGTGTTGCCAATCCCAGATGGCTACAAGAATGTTGACCAGAGGGCTACCAGCATCTGCACCACACACACCCAACTCCTCTGGTCCCAGTCAGAAGGTGAATGTAGGCATCAGTTAAATACCCCTTCCTTCACTGGCATCATGCCACACACCCAGATGGACCAAATAGTGTTCATACTTTCTCTAAAAGTCAGTTCCCATGTCATATAAATATCTTGCATCTTGCTTTCCATGTGTGTACGTGATACCCTTCCCACTCATCTCTTCTCTGCAAGAAACAGGCATGGTTTTATTCCCCAGAATCAAGAGGGGCCAGGACACACACCCGCACCCACACACAGTGTGTTTACTGCACAGCAGTCTTTCAGGAGAACTTGTCAAATGCTTACGGGGACTCGCTTGCCTCTCGTCTTAGGTGAGGAAACAGCAATCCAGGGAGATTACTTGGCTCGGGAAAGCTCATCCTTTTGTCCCAAACTTCTTTTGGCTCTCAGAACCCTGTCATATTTGACACTCCCTTCCTCCTTATAACAGTTCAGTTCATGGATGGATGCCTCAGAAGAGACTGGACTGGAGTTGATGGGGCACAGACTCTGGGGTCAGGACGCCTAGCTTGTTGCCTCTCCAAGCCATAGGAGCCTTGAGAAACAGAGCCCCCTACACAGTAGTGTGCAGATAAATGTTTAACAACCGGCTCTTTGGTTTGCCAGTTTCTATGGTGTGAATACTCTCACCGTGGCTAATTTCAGGTCACCAGCATGAGGTCCTTGAGCATGGAGTTGGGAAGAGATGCACACAGTTGGCTCTTCGGAGCCAGTCTTAGCAGCTCTTTAACACCCCTGCCCCTACTTATGGGACTTTTATGGCACTCTCTGGAGGGCTGCAGAGAGGCCAGCTGGGCGGCCAGCCAGGCAGGGGCTCAGCATGGCCTCCACCCTCCTCCACATCCTCCTTCTACCCCCGCCGCATCATCATGCCATTTCCCCATCAGTCTTATTCATCAGGGGTTTCCCGAGTTCTGAGAAACCTTCTGGACATTTTGTGATATAAGATTAGTAAATAGTGCTTTTAAATTGAGGAGTTATTTTTATATTTAGCAAAATTTGCTTATAAAGGAGTAGTAACTTGAGGTTACAAACACTCTTGGGAGAACGTTGTGAAGATTCATTAGGTGCAAAGCCAAGTAATTTAATCTAGTCATCTGCCTCTTTTTAATTTTCAAAGGAAATATTTCACTGGAAAAAAAAAGTCTGGCTTTTTCATAGCTGAATTTGGCAGTTTGAACTTCTTTTTTTTTTCTTGAAAGTTTTTTTTAAGTACAATTAAGAGTATTTGTATGTTGCTTCCCCTTTGTTTTGGTGAAGCCCTAACGGGACAGGGACACCAGGAATTTTCTATTAAAAAGAAAAATGCCTTGCCCACATTTACTGCAGGAAGCAGAGTCCCCTGTTATCTCAGGGATTAGAGTGTTGTGGTAACTTGAACCCTTGGAGTCCCAAGGAGGCCTGAAACAGGGTAAGGCTGTCCCCAGAAGAGCCAACCCCCTCCTGACCCTGAGCCAGGCCTGGGGACTCCTCTGCCTTTGTGAGAGGACCCAGCGGAGCGATCTCCACCTTTACTCTTACTTCTGTGAGGAAGCAGCAGAAATTGTCCTTCCCACTTCATGAATAAAGTGGCCTTCCCCAGTCTGCACAAGGGAGGCCTGGACATCCAGAGAGGCCACAGCCTCCTTTTGCAGCCCTTGCTCCTGGCCCAGTGGCCTCCCTTTCCTCGGGGCCTCACCTGGAAGGGTATACTGCCCGCCTCCCCTGGCATGCCACACACACACTCAGGAATTTTATGAGGCATAAATCCAACTGGCCATGTCTTCCAATTTGGGACTTAGAATATTACCTAATCTCTAGTAGACTCACGGACTAAGGAGGTCAACCTCTTCAATTCTGAGAAGCATTGGATGGTGGTGGAAAGAGTGACCTTGGTCTGGAGAGGGTCCCATCCTGGCTGGGTGGTGACATAGCTCCAGTGGAGTGAGCCTTACTCTGTATGAGGTACAGGTGGTATCTCTGCCTGGGACTGTTCACCCTCAGTCACAGTGAGGGCAATGTCTTTCATTGGGAAGCTGATTCTTGGAAAGATGGAGAAGTTTTCCAAAACGATAGCCACAGAATCATAATGTGGACCCTAGCCCACCCACTGTAAACTTAGACCTTCTTCCCTCATCCTCTAGGCCCCAAACAATCCCTCCCCCCATCCAATACCCCGAGCACCCCAGGGGTTGTAGAGAAGGTTCCAGGAGTTCAGTGATCCTAGTTCTGGCTGGGAATCCAGAAACATTGCCCCTCCATCTTGTCATTGTCATTATCTGTCACTTGAAGGTCGAAGCTCCCCTACCTGCATGGATGGACCTCTGTGGTGCATTTGGTCCTGAGTTCCTACATGATCTCTCAAGCCATATTTGGAGGGAACATTAGAATTCCCAGACCCCCCAAGGTGGGCTGGGTTAAGGAGCCACAGTCCCTTCTTAAAGGGCTCGTGTCCATCCTGCATCACATCTACAGTCTCTTCTGGAGTCCCTCTGAATTTATCTGGATTTTTCTACCTTTGGAACCTTTTCTCACTCACTTTTCCCATCAGTTTTAAGAGTGGGACCCTGAAAAGCTGTTTCGAAGCTCTGGATGCTAGGATGGCAGTGTAGGCAAGGGGTATACACTGAGCTGCAGTGGTTGGGCCAAGGCAGCCTCTGCCCCAGGGCTGGGCATCTCTCCAACCAGCTTGGAGGTGTTTCGCCATCCCTCTTGGTCAAGGGAGGTGTGTAGTGGGAGCCAGCCTTGCTGTGGTTGCCTCTGCCCTGTGAGGAGGGGCCTAGATGGGAAGAGAAAGGTGGAGTTAGAAGCAGGAATGTCCCGGGGAAGGAGTGACCTCCCAGGGGTCAGGGAAGGGTGTATCAACATGGCCTGGACCTCACCAGGGGAGCTCTGAGTGTGTCCATCAGAGGCCAGATGGGCATCTCCCCACGGGCCAGGCCCCCTCTGCAAGCTATTTCTCATCCCTTGGAGTAGGATTCTAAGACAGGTCTTATGCTAATTTGGGGGGCAGCAGTGATGAGCCCCCTGCAATCAGGTGGACCTGGTTGTGATTTACTCAACTCTTTGGACCTGGAGCCAGAGACGCCCTGTCTGTCCATGGGAACCACAGCCTGGATATAGGCATTGTGAGGATTAGACAAGATGAGGTTATGAAAGTATTGGCACATGGAAAGACTTCATGAGTGGTGATAGTGGTGGTTGTGATTTACTTTGCAATCCCACCCAGTGGAGTTCCGGGATCCTTCCCCAGGACCTGGTTCATTTATCTAGAAGGCTCTCCACTCTATTCCTAGGGTCCTCACCGTGCATGATGGTTGGGGGTAGGTAATGCTGGGGCATATACGCCTTTGTGCTTGAGTGTCTTAGGGTTACCTTTAGAGCAGTGCCTCACTGCCCTGGTGAAAGGAGCTAACACTCAGGGACACCAGACTCAGCACTACCCACCTCTCTTGCCTTTCTGTCCCTCGTGCTTACACTTGGGGTTCTCTCTGCTTGTCCGTGGTTGAGGGTGGCTGTCTCCAGCCCAGCTCAAAGGTCACCTTCTCTGATCAACGCCCCCCACCAAATCCATTCATTTATTCATGTATTCATTCATTCAAAAAGTAGTTACTGAGCACCTAAAATGTACCAGGCTCTGTGCTGGGTTCTGGGAATATAGCAAGGAATAAGACAGATAAACAAGACACGTGTGGTCTCCATCCTCATGAAGGTTACAATCCAGTGGGGAGTCAGACAACAGACAAGAAGGGAAGTGCTATATAGGAAATAAACAGGGCCATGTAACTTTTTAAAAATCGGGAGAGGAGAAGGCCTGTGGGTGAGCTGTCGGCCACCTTTGCAGAGAACCGGTCCAGGAGCCTTCTGCCCCTTTCCCACCTCTCAGCTCTCAGCCTCTCTGCCTGCAAGTCTCCTGAGGGGTCGGGTGGTCCCTGTGCATCATGTCCTCTCATGACTTGCCTTGCAAGGCCCCCTGACTGGTCTATCTTGGCACTTCGCAGCACGCAGCACAGTGATGAAGCCCCTGTGGGCCAGAGAAATGTTTATGGGATGATTTACATCTTAATCAATCTGTAACCAGATCACACATTTGGTTTAATCATCATTTCCCCAAGTAGAAAGCCAAAAATAAATACCAGTAAACTGGTACTATTTTCCTTGTGGTTTTATTTAATGATAATTTCTCAAGGGCTTCCTCTGTGCTGTATACATACCTGCATTTGTGCTGCATGCTCCCCAGGAGGAGGAAGCTCTTTGCCTGCTCCATTTTCACAGATACAGACACTTACTATGCAGCAGGCACTGTTCCTCTTGCTTTACAAAGACTCCCATGAATTCTCACAACAACCCTAGGAAGTAGGTGCTGCCATCACCACGCTCCACTGGGAGTTCAGTGACTTGCTCCAGGCCACGCAGAAGCAAGGAGTGGGCTGGGATTTGAAATGGATATTTGGCGAAGGTGGTAGGCCATAGCTGCCACCCTCTGTGCTTCTTGCTGTTACAGACTAGTGAGCAGGCGAGGGAGGAGGAACCCAGGCGGGGTGACCCTGACCCTGTCTTTTTATGCACTGGACCGTGTGCTCAGACTGCTTTCTGCCTTCTCATGGCTGTTGTCCCTCCAGGTGAGCAGAGCTGGGGAGCCACGGTGAAGTTGATTGGGCTAGCTGACAATCCTGTACCCACCACTCTCTAATTCATAGAGCGGTACATGGTAACATACTACATACAGGCACATGGCAAAATATCCTGACTGTACAAAAGGGACACATGCAGTGGGAGAGGAGTTTCTGCCTTCTGTCCAGCACGCTCGTCAGTGGCAACCACTGCTCCTTGGGTCTTCCAGGAACATGCTATGTGTCTCCCTGCCCCACCTTGGGTAATTTACAGATGTTCTGCAGGCCACTTTTTTCCCTTGACACATCTTGGAGATGTAGCCTGTTTTCCAAGAGAACACACAGCTTCACCTTGTTCTCTGTATAGGGCTGCCTGCATGTGGCCCTACAGTGGCCACGTGTGGCCGTGCCACCACTTACCTGGGCCCTGCCAGGCATCAGGCTGTCCCCAGTCTTCAGCTATCACAGACAGCGCTGAGCAACTATCCTAATGCATGCACAGTTGAATCTCTGCACAGATATCTGTTGGAGACATTCCTAGAAGTGCAGAAGCTTTGTGCAACAGATGTGTACATTTTAATTTGAGAGATTGCCAAATTGCCTTCCAAAGAGAGTGTACAAATTTAAACTCTCACTTGTTGTCAAACTGCTGGATCTTTACTGATTTCATAGGTAAAAAATGGATTCTCACTGCAGCTTTTATTGCAGATGAATGGGATTCCAGAAGGGAATTCTGATATGAATAGCAAACAAAATTCCTGGGAAAGCAGCTTTATTCTATTCCATTATTTTTTTAAATAATAAGAGCACAGTATAGGTGCTGCTTTATTCACTTTCATGTGGTGGTGTGCAGGGAGAATCCAGCCAAGAGAGAGGAGAGAGACAGTGCTTAAAAGAATTTACTGAAAAGAGGTTGGTATGCAAGAGATTTCATGTTAAAAATTAGATTTATGCCTTCTTGCACAAAGACCTTGAAAACCACTTCTTGGCAGCCCCTCTCACCACAGTAATCAACCAAACGGTGCTTGAGTGGCTGCCAAGCCTCCCAGCTGGGTGTGGACACAGCTGGTGGTCCTGATGGCAAGGACCCTTTAGCCGTTCCAGCCAGTTCCAGCCCACCAGGGGCTCTGGCAGCAGCACCTCCCACCAAGGGGGCTGTTCTGGGTCTCAGAGCCAGAGATGCATAAGTGCCTGACGTGAGTTCAGAAGTGAAGTTTGTGTATGGTGTTAGGGAGTGTTCTAATCTCATACTTTTACATGTACCAGTCCAGTTTTCCCAGCACCACTTATTGAAGAGGCTGTCCTTTCTCCACTGTACATTCCTGCCTCCTTTATCAAAGATAAGGTGACCATATGTGCGTGGGTTTATCTCTGGGCTTTCTATCCTGTTCCATTGATCTATATTTCTGTTTTTGTGCCAGTACCATACTATCTTGATTACTGTAGCTTTGTAGTATAGTCTGAAGTCAGGGAGCCTGATTCCTCCAGCTCCATTTTTCGTTCTCAAGGTTGCTTTGGCTATTCAGGGTCTTTTGTGTTTCCAACTATCAAACTCTTAGAGGAGAACATAGGCAGAACACTCTATGACATAAATCACAGCAAGATCCTTTTTGACCCACTTCCTAGAGAAATGGAAATAAAACAAAAATAAACAAATGGTACCTAATGAAACTTCAAAGCTTTTGCACAGCAAAGAAAACCATAAACAAGACCAAAAGACAACCCTCAGAATGGGAGAAAATATTTGCAAATGAAGCAACCGACAAAGGATTAATCTCCAAAATTTACAAGCAGCTCATGCAGCTCAATAACAAGAAAACAAACAACCCAATCCAAAAATGGGCAGAAGACCTAAATAGACATTTCTCCAAAGAAGATATACAGACTGCCAACAAACACATGAAAGAATGCTCAACATCATTAATCATTAGAGAAATGCAAATCAAAACTACAATGAGATATCATCTCACACCAGTCAGAATGGCCATCATCAAAAAATCTAGAAACAATAAATGCTGGAGAGGGTGTGGAGAAAAGGGAACACTCTTGCACTGCTGGTGGGAATGTGAATTGGTTCAGCCACTATGGAGAACAGCATGGAGGTTCCTTAAAAAACTACAAATAGAACTACCATACGACCCAGCAATCCCACTACTGGGCATATACCCTGAGAAAACCAAAATTCAAAAAGAGTCATGTACCAAAATGTTCATTGCAGCTCTATTTACAATAGCCCGGAGATGGAAACAACCTAAGTGCCCGTCATCGGATGAATGGATAAAGAAGATGTGGCACATATATACAATGGAATATTACTCAGCCATAAAAAGAAACGAAATTGAGCTATTTGTAATGAGGTGGATAGACCTAGAGTCTGTCATACAGAGTGAAGTAAGTCAGAAAGAAAAAGACAAATACCGTATGCTAACACATATATATGGAATTTAAGAAAAAAATGTCATGAAGAACCTAGGGGTAAAGCAGGAATAAAGACGCAGACCTCTTAGAGAACGGACTTGAGGTTATGGGGAGGGGGAAGGGTGAGCTGTGACAGGGCGAGAGAGAGTCATGGGCATATACACACTAACAAACGCAGTAAGGTAGATAGCTAGTGGGAAGCAGCCGCATGGCACAGGGATATTGGCTCGGTGCTTTGTGACAGCCTGGAGGGGTGGGATGGGGAGGGTGGGAGGGAGGGAGACGCAACAGGGAAGACATATGGGAACATATGTTTATGTATGACTGATTCACTTTGTTATAAAGCAGAAACTAACACACCATTGTAAAGCAATTATACCCCAATAAAGATGTTAAAAAAAAAAAAAAAAAAAAGAATGCTCAACATCATTAATCATCAGAGAAATGCAAATCAGAACTACAATGAGATATCATCTCACACCAGTCAGAATGGCCATCATCAAAAAATCTACAAACAATAAATGCTGGAGAGGGTGTGGAGAAAAGGGAACACTCTTGCACTGCTGGTGGGAATGTGAATAGGTACAGCCACTATGGAGAACAGTATGGAGGTTCCTTAAAAAACTACAAATAGAACTACCATATGACCCAGCAATCCCACTACTGGGCATATACCCTGAGAAAACCATAATTCAAAAAGAGTCATGTACCAAAATGTTCATTGTAGCTCTATTTACAATAGCCTGGAGATGGAAACAACCTAAGTGCCCATCATCGGATGAATGGATAAAAAAGATGTGGCACATATATACAATGGAATATTACTCAGCCATAAAAACAAACGAAATTGAGCTATTTGTAATGAGGTGGGTAGACCTAGAGTCTGTCATACAGAGTGAAGTAAGTCAGAAGGAGAAAGACAAATACCGTATGCTAACACATATATATGGAATTTAAGAAAAAAAAAGTGTCATGAAGAACCTAGGGGTAAGACAGGAATAAAGACACAGACCTACTAGAGAATGGACTTGAGGATATGGGGAGCGGGAAGGGTGAGCTGTGACAAAGCGAGAGAGTGGCATGGACATATATACACTACCAAACGTAATGTAGATAGCTAGTGGGAAGCAGCTGCATAGCACAGGGAGATCAGCTTGGTGCTTTGTGACCGCCTGGAGGGGTGGGATAGGGAGGGTGGGAGGGAGGGAGACGCAAGAGATATGGGAACATATGTATATGTATAACTGATTCACTTTGTTATAAAGCAGAAACTAACACACCATTGTAAAGCAATTATACTCCAATAAAGATGTAAAAAATAAATAAATAAAAAATAAAAAAATAAACATAGAAGTGAAGTTTGGCCCAGAGAACGGGGAATTGCAGGGGAGAATCGGCAAACATACAGCGCTCTTGTAAAAGAATTTCGGATTTGAAAGAGTTGGTGTTTTTCCTTTCAAAACATTTAAAATAATTTATGCATATATTTGTTTGATGACCACCTCTCATTCTGACTATAAGGATCATGTATGTTTTATTTTCCTTGATATTTGTAAGACCTAACAGAGTGAATGCCATGTAGGAAAAAGGCTCTAGATATTTTCAAAAGAATGAATAAGAGGATGAATTCTTGCCAAACAAATAAATAAAAAGAAGTTGAAGAACACAGTAGATTGTATATAAAACTGTGTATTATTTTTTTAAGGCATAAAGCCAACAAAGAAGACAAGGCCACTGAACAAAATAGAATAAAAAAATATATATCTTTTATTCCATGCTTATGGGAGAAAAATAGACAATAATTTGACTTTTGGAAATATACATTGTCTCCACCCAGCCCCCCCCACCAAAAGAAAAACAAGAGTTGGTGTATGGGCCTTTGTGTCATCTGCAATGCCTGTTAGCTCCCCTTTGTGAGGGTGCAGGTATAATTCTAGAATAATTCCCAAGGTGCCAGGAGAGTTTTGCAGTTTAAAAGACTACAAAAATGGTTTGTGAGTTGCTCCATCCTTCATATAGCCACCTCCCGTAGCTATGTGCTCTTTACATTGACTGGAATTTGACCATATCCCTCCAGGGAACTTCCTGATTTTTTTGCAGAAAAATTAATGTTATAGAAAGTTTTACCTAAGCATAGATTATGGTGATGGCTACACAACTCTGTGAATATACTCAAAAACCATTGCATTGTACACTTTAAATGGGATAATATTATGGTATGTGACTTGTATCCCAATGAAGCTGTTAAAAAATTTACATTAAAAAGTAGCTGTCTTTTTTTTTATATATATGTAAGGTGACAAAAATACATCCTCTGACCAGAAGTGTTTAGGTTTGAAGCGTAGGGTAAATTGTGAGCTCTTGAAGCACAGATGCTAAGCTGGGGAAGCGCTTCTCACCTGACCTAGAAGACAAAAATAGCTGACTGCCAAAATTATCCTTGGCCATTTTTAAAAGAAAACATCTGTAACTGCTCAGAAACCACAGTGTGCGTGTTTTTAAATATAAACCCTGCCCCTTAATACTTGTGTGCAAATATATCCTGTGTACAGTAGCATACAGTACCTAAGAATGCAAAATATAATTTTTAGCACTGTATAATCTCATCGCCTATTTTTTGACTGTGTCTAGATTAATTTTAGCAAGTTAAATTTCTATGATGTGACCCTACTTACTGCTTAGGAGTATAATATTTGCTTTAATCATTTAATTTAAATCATTTAGATTAATCATTCATTCAAAAATACTATATTGACTTGAATATAACCTAGAGTCATTACAGATATTACAGAGATATGACATGTGGTTTGCTGTATAATCACGATCATCCCTTAGTTATCTGCAGGCAGGTTGCCCTCTCCAAGGTTTATATCTGGCAAATATTTTTCCCAGTTTTATTGAGATATAATTGATGTATAACATTGTATAAATTTAAGATATACAACATAATGATTTGTATATGTATATATGTATTGGTATATGTTACATATGTATGTGTATATGTATATACATATTGCAAAATGATTACCCCAATAAGATTAGTTAACATTCATCACCTCACGTAGTTAAAAGTTTTTCACTGTGATGAGAACTTTTAAGATCTACTCTCTTAGCAACTTTCAAATATACAATAGAATATTAACTATAGCCACCATGCTGTACATTACATCACCAGAATTTATCTTATAACTGGAAGTTTGTACCTTTTGACCACCTTCACCTAATTCGCTCACCTCTCATCCCCCATCTCTGGCAACCACCAATCTGATTTCTTTATCTATGAGTTAGTTTTTTGGTTAGATTCTATATAAAAGTGAGATCATACAGTATTTGTCTTTCTCTGTCTGACTTATTTCACTTAGCGTATTGCCCTCAAGATTCGTCCATGTTGTCACAAACATCAGGATTTCCTCCTTTTTTATGGCTGGATGATATTCCATTAATATTACATATATAGGGCTTCCCTGGTGGCTCAGTGGTTAAGAATCTGCCTGCCAATGCAGGGCACATGGGTTTGAGCCCTGGTCCAGGAAGATCCCACATGCCGTGGAGCAACTAAGCCCATGTGCCACAACTACTGAGCCTGCGCTCCAGAGCCCACGTGCTACAACTACTGAAGCCCGTGCGCCTAGAGCCCGTGCTCCACAACAAGAGAAGCCACTGCAATGAGAAGCCCGCAACCAAGAGTAGCCTGCACTCGCTACAACTAGAGAAAGCCCACGCACATCAACAAAGACCCAACGCAGCCAAAAATAAATAAATAAAATTAATTAATTAATAAAAATAATAATACATATATATTCCATGGCTACTTTATCCATTCATCCATCAGTGGACACTTAAGTTGTTTCCATGTCTTGGCTATTGTAAATAATGCTGCAATGAACATGGGAGTGCAGGTACAGGTATCTGGAAATTTTAAAATTTTGCTGACCTTTCTGTCATACCAGAAAAATGTTGAGAAAATTTAAAAATAATAAAATTTAAAAATTAAAATTGAGAAAATAAACCTTCTTTTAACCCTATTCATCCCCGAGGCAGTGCTGCCCAGAGGTTAGTATCATTTAAGTCCTAAAATCAGGTCTCTTTGGTTCCACTCCTGACTCTGGCCCAGTTCCAGAAGGTAAGGGGAGGGTAATGGCAGGTCCAACCTCTAAGACTGCTTCAAGCTTTGATTGATACCTGTGTAGCAGTGCTTAGCCCAGTGCCTGGCATATAGTGAGTTCTCAATAAGATGAGTTCCTTTTCACGATCCGTATTGTTGCTTCCCTGCTTAATACAGATTCATGGTCATTCTATCCACATACATTTATTGAACAAGGACCATGTGCCAAGACGCCTGTGACCTTGTCAGGGGATGTAGATGTCTCAGGATGTAAGAGCAGGTGAACACTTCTGGCCAGGGCCTGGACAAGCCTGCCCTGGGAGGTGGGGTTGGAGCTGAACTTTGAGAAGGGAGGTTTTCCTGTGTAGGGCAAAAGGACAGAGGGGTAATGGGATGGGACACTCACAGAGCAGGATAGAGACAGACCAAGGGTCTGTAGTCTCAAGCAGGGAAGTGGAGGAGTTTGGAAAGAACCAACATGATGACTCTTTCTTCCTATTTGGGAAAATATTATTTTAATATATGAATGCAGAAAATAAAGCCAAACAAAATCTTCTAGGCTGGTGGGCCTCCCTTGAAGATAAGGATTCTCTATGAGGCCAAGAGATGATTTTATGCTTGCTGTCGTAAAAGTAGTGCTTATTGATGGTAATACTCCAAGCAGTAGGGCCAAGTGGAAAGTGGAGCAAAGGCCCCAGCCCCTGTTCCTACCTGTCACAGGAGGCTGGGGTGACCTCCTTTTGACTCTTCTCAGGTGTGTTCTGTGCAAACCAAGGAGTACACATAGCGGGGACTTCCAGATGGCCCTAGGTGGTTGCTTTGTTTTGCTGATCTTTTCTGTTATAAATGTTGCCACAATGAAAGGCGTCTTCTTCGAGTATGTCCATAGGAGAAATTCTCCACAGTGGAATGGCAAGGCCATGGTGTGTGAGTGTGTTCTTCACATGCTTTGTGAGTCCTTTTGTCACTGCAGGAGGGCTGCATACAATGTCCTTCTAGAAGCAGGAAGGGAGTTCTGCTCTTCTTCCATTATGTCTGGGGAAGGCCACACCTTCCTCTGCAGGCAGCCTGGAAGCCCTTCAGCGATGCGCCTCCACTGGTATCTGTTTCCCCAGAAGTGTTTTCTTCTAAACACGAACCGAGTGTTTTATAAACATATGGTTTTCCCTCTTTTAACAGGAATCTTCGCCTACATGAACTACAGAGTCCCCCGGACAAGGAAGGAGATTTTTGAAACCCTCATCAAGGGACTGCAGCGGCTTGAGTATAGAGGCTATGACTCAGCAGGTAGGCTTTGCAGGCTGCTGCCATATAAACATAATACTTGTTCATTAAACAAATTTGAAAATTTCTATAGAAAAATAGAAAGAAAAAACAAAGGTAAAAAAATATCCATCACAAGCACCCCCCATCAATATCTGTGTCCCTCCTGTGGTTGTCTGGGGTCTGGGGATGGTAGAGGTGTCATGCAGATATTTATTGTTTTATCTAATTATAATTATGCAATTCTGTAATTTTGTGTTCTTCTTCTTGCACTTACATTGTTTTTTTCCATTATCCTAAACACTTCCTAACATAATCTTTCTAAGTGGCTGCACAGTCCTCCACTGGATGCCTATCTCAGAGTTTACTCCTTCATCCACATAACAGGTGGATATTTAGTCTGTTTCCCATTTTTAATTAAGCAGCCTTAGGAGAAAAAGGAGAGCCAGATAATTATATATTCCTATAAATTCTTAATAGAAAGCAAGTCAGATGAAAGATTGCAGGAACACTAGTGCAATGGAAACACCAGCTAAAGTAGCAGAATGCAAAGTGCACAAATGTCCTTAAATGAGCCCACTGCCTTTGGTGGCAGACGTGGTGGCACCTCTCCTACAGGCAAACTCCGAGAATTACCCTGGTTAGAAGCCGGGGTGAGGCAGCCACAGCCTGGGTTCTAGGCACATGGTCCCTGATTGCTGGTTAGCACTGTCACAGTCACAGCCTCCTCTTTCCAAGTCAATATCCTAACACTGTCTAGTTCTCTTCTGGGTAGCAAGCCTGGGGAATAAGAACTAATAAATCCACAGTTCTGTATAGCCCTCACCCAGGGTCATTCCCTGTAATGAAGCATGGGAGACAAAACTTAAATTCCAGTACAAAAAATCATGTTTATGTTACAGGTGTGGCAATCGATGGAAATAATAACGAAGTCAAAGAAAGACATATCCAGCTAGTCAAGAAAAGAGGAAATGTCAAGGCTCTTGATGAAGAACTTTACAGTATGTGAAAGACATTCCAAGTCCGAGTAATAATCGCAGCCTGGATCACTTTAAAATCTTTAATTCCAACAGCATTGGAGACTAAAAATATTAACCTACCCAAGCATGGAAAAATAGGAGGGTTAAGTCCATGTTGCAAAACTGTTTCCCAGAATGTGGGATGGTTTATTTCAGGTGATGGTGCGCTGAGAATTTTTTTTCAATATTTAGTACTTATGTATTTTAATGTTTCTGGCAAATGATACTGCTTTTCCATTTATGGTAGGGACCTGTAATTTTCTTTTTAAAGTAAGTTTATTTCAGTTAAGTGAGTTAGATTACTGATAAGTACTAACTAAAGCAAGGGTCTGGCAGAATTCTCCAGAATGGGGCCTTTGTGGTTGATGGTGGGATGTACTTTTGGTGTAGCTGATGTGTCTTCATGTAATGAAGTCACCTCATGTAACAGTACCATGTCAATGCTTAAAGTGCGGCAAACTTATTTTTCCTTCATCTAGAACAGGACAGCATGGACTTAAAAGTGGAGTTTGAGACCCACTTTGGCATTGCCCACACACGCTGGGCCACCCACGGGGTTCCCAATGCTGTCAACAGCCACCCACAGCGCTCAGACAAAGGCAACGGTATGTAGTATAGCCTTGCTCCCCTGTCCTAGTGGTTGTGCCTGGCCCTGACCTGTGCCAGGGTTGATCCACACCCACCACCAACTGGCTTCTCAGCATCCCTGTCTTCCCCGAGTATCCAAACTGTTGGCACTGGGCCCTAGAAAGGAGGCAAATTCAACCTGGACCCTGGTAGTGCTGACCCTGCAGGCATCCACAGGAAAACAGTGGCACTTCCCATGAATGCCTTTGGCTCTGGGGACCCAGCCTGAGTGGGACTTGGTGGTGTAAAGGGTTGAAGGCCTGGGCACTGCTCCTCAGTTAGGGACCAGAGTGTTCCAGAGGGCTGGGCACTTGAGGAAGGATTGGGGTTCCTTCCTCGTCCAGCTATACCCATCCCTGCCCCTGAAGAGAGTGGTCCTGAGCCAGGGCAGGTGGCAGTGCTGATCTTGTTTAACATCTGAGGTGCCTGCTCCAATCCTGGTCCCTGTAACGAGGGCCACCCAGTTCTCCCAATTCCCCCCCCCACCATGTCAGCCCCAGCTCATGGGTCCACATCACTTGCCTGAGCCCCCAGGACAATTCTTTATGTGGTGGTTCTCTTAAATGATGTCCCAGTCTCCTCTCATGGGGGAAGGACTGGTAGGTCTGGAGCTCCCACTGGTAGCTCTCAGGGACTCTGTGGTCAGCACCCAGGGGTGTCAGGCCTCTGGCAGTAGGACACATGGGCATATGAGATGGAGACTGGGCCTTCTAGTGGGTCTCCACTCTGGGTTGGGCCTGGTCAGGTCAGAAGCACCCATGACCCACACCTGGGCATGATGCGAGAGGGTGTCCGGTGGAGAGAGTGATTTCTGGAGTCAGCTGGGATCCGCCACCCCAAGCCGACTCCAGAATGTGGCATAATGCAGGTTCTTGCCAAGCCTCATATTAGAGTAAGAGTAGCTGTAGGGTATTTACTATTAGCTAAACACTTGACACGCCTCACTGCCATTAATTGTCTTGGAAGTCAGGCCACAGGAGAGAGCAGTACCTCCCTGGTCAGTGTCCTTTGCCCCTGTGGACACTGCAGTGCCTGGAGGCAGCTCACCCTGCCCGATTTGGAAAGGAAAGCCTCCCGGAGAGAACAGGAGGGCCCCATGCACCTCTCTCATCAGAGCAGCCAGAGATAGCACAGGGACCAGGCTATACATACACCTACATGGTCAGAGACTTGGGTAGTGAGGTTTCTTTGCTGGGGACCATTCCTTGCATCTGGTCCATGCCCTGAGCCATGAGACGCCCCACTACAGGATCAGGCACCCTGCACTCAGGAGGGGGACAATAGACCCCACGGTGCTGAGGACCTACGATATACATCCAGCCAAACCCCAAGCCAGATGCAGAGGCTGGTCCCTGGAGCAACAGTGTTGGCTGAGGTAACACACTGTACCGAGACCATGTGCCCTGAAATGTCACCACCTCAACCTCAGCCTCCTGCCCACTGAGATGATAGGGTGAACCCCCGCTTCACTGCAGACAATGATTCTGTGTCCCCAAAGCAGCTAGGCTCCAAGGAGATTGCCCCCACACCCAAATTTGGAAATGCCTGCCGTGACTCAGGATGAGTAATTGAAAATAAAACAACATGGGAAATAAGAAAAGATTTGTAAAATTTCTCCAACGACGTATCAGTGATATCTGAAGAGCATACTTTTTTTTTTGCGGCACACAGGCCTCTCACCGTTGTAGCCCCTCCCGCTGCGGAGCACAGGCTCCGGACCCGCAGGCCCAGCAGCCATGGCCCACAGGCCCAGCTGCTCCGCGGCATGTGGGATCTTCCCGGACTGGGGCACGAACCCGCATCCCCTGCATCGGCAGGCGGACTCTCAACCACTGTGCCACCAGGGAAGCCCAGAGCATACTTTTAAGGAAGACTTATACCCAGCAACTACACTGCATATGAAAATTACACAAAGAAGTTTTCACAAAGAAAACACAGATTCTAGGAAACAAATTAATGATGAGAAGTTAAGACAATAGGCTGAGATGAAAGAAAATGTGACAGGGTTAAGAAAATAATGTGAAGAAATAAAGTCACAATAGATATGAAAACAATGGAGAACGGGATGGTTGTGAAGACAGTTAATAGATAATGAAGGGTTAATCATCCCTTTTGACATAAATACCAAAGCCTATTTCATGCTACTGTAGGCCACAAGTCAGAGCTCAGTGCGTGGCCAGGTTGGTGGATGCTTTTTATCAAAAGAGAAATGTGTTATTTCCTTGGGTTTAAATTGCAGTCATGGCAGATGTCAGCTCTAATCCCTGTAAATGCAGTTTGCTTAACACAAGTGTCTGTATGAGCAGAGTTTGTAGGTTTCAAGCTGTCAAATTGTCTTTCTTCACATCTGACTTGAACTTCATTTCTTCATAGCATTTCTCTCTTGACTAAACTTTTCTTCCAGAATTCGTGGTCATCCATAATGGGATCATTACAAATTACAAAGACCTGAGGAAATTTCTGGTAAGATACTTCCCCTGGGTAACATCTAAGTCAAGTGGTATTGGTCTTTCCCAGAAACTTTCCAACCAGCTCATTTCCCTCCAGAAAAAAAGGCAGAAGCTGATTGAGGTCCACTCTTGGCCACGTCACCACATTAGACCCAAAACTCATCCCCAGCTCAGGCTCCTCCCCAGATCTTGCTGGAGGAGAGAGCAGGGCATTCTCATTTACCTCAAAGACCGTTGCAGAGTCAGAGCAGAATCAAAAGAACATGAACTTCTTTTTATTAAAGTATCTGCACTGAATAACATACCAACTCATACACCAAATGGAATGTGGGGTGGGAATGCAGGCGGCGAGAGTTTCAGGTATGAAGAGGTTGTGGTATTTGTTGGGAGGTGGGTGGATTTGACTCAATGTATTTGATCATTCTGATTGCTGTTATTTTGCATTGTCCAGATTAATGGCAAGGACAAGCTTCTGAGGCGGGATGATCTCAGGGAAGACTACAATGACTCAGCTGTGTTAGGCTGTGGGATTCAGGCAAACATTTCTCATCCCTTCCCCGTTTTCCTTATTCTTGCCTTAAGTCACTCCAAGGACAAATCATAAGGGAGGAGAGGGAGCTGGCCAGGCCAGCATTGCACAACAACCATTATCTGACACTCTGTCCAACCAAATATTCCAGGAAAGCAAAGGCTATGAGTTTGAGTCAGAAACAGATACAGAGACCATCGCCAAGCTGATTAAATATGTGTTCGACAACAGAGAAACTGAGGACATTACATTTTCAACACTGGTTGAGAGAGTCATTCAGCAGTTGGTGAGTTACAAGTCTCACTTATCTAAATCATCCCTTCATTCCTTCAGTTTTTATAAACATTTATTAGGCAAACTTGCACCAAGTACCTGAGGATTAAAGATGGCTCATCTACAGTGCCTGGCCTTAAAATGTTACATCCTTGTAGAATTGGGAGAAGTTCTGAGGTTTTGGTAGTAAACATCAAATAGAAACTGCTTTGCTTTGTTTTAACATCTCTGAAATGGTGATAGGCCTTCTGATCTGTGGCTTCTACCAATGGTGTGTTGCACAAGGGACCTTGATTGTGGCAGTTCATGTTGTCATCTTATCAGTTGACTTGTGTGCATTGTTGACTTGTGTGCATACATACCCAAGATGAATTTAACTGATGTTGGAGACTTAGAATTGTAGTCTTTCCTCCTGTTTCAGTAAAGCAGTTATTCGTCATGTGGGAGAAATGCCCACAAGTCCTTACTGAGTGGAGTTAGAAGGAAGGAAGAGGCAATAAAGACAGCAGGTGTGGACTTTTGAGAAGTTTGGTTGTAGAAGAAGAAGGGTGCAAAGAAATGGCCCAGTGAAGGGAGAGGGTTGCAGTTCTGAGGCAGGATTGTATTTTTGTGGTAGGAGATATCAGATCATGTCTGTGTGCTGAAATGAATGATCCAGGTGGGAGAAAGAGATTGGTGATGTCCCGGAGGGCTGGACCCATGGAACAAGGTCCCTGCAAAGAGGCATATTGTGGAGGGATTGTCCAAGAGAGACACCTCGTTGGAGGAGGAGGTAGAGCAGACCCAGGCCCGCCATGGGACGGTGGAGGGAGGAGGAGAGGGCTCCAGACTTACTAGAATCCATCCTTCTGAGCATCAAAGCTGTCCAATAGCTCCCCTGAGATGGAGACAGCTTGGAGACTGTTCAGGGCCGAGAATCTAGAACATCTGGGGTCAGAGGCTGCTTTGGGTACAACACTGTGGTTTAAAATATATGACCCTTTGGTGTTTTCAGTCTTTTTTTAAAAGTAAGTCAAACCCTTTGCCCTATGACTCCCATTTTGGGGGACCTTAATTTAGAGGACATATTTATAAATAAAAGCCTGTCCCATAACTAATATACAGTAAACCAATATAGTTTTGCAGCATAGTACTTTCTCTTTTCCATTTGTAATTTTAAATTTTGGGAATGTCTCTCAGTGATGGCACTTTTAAACTTCAGTGATTTATCTGAAGCAACACAGGGCTCTTTTTGGCAGAGAACGGGAAGAGTTTTTCTATTTAGTCCTACTTCATTGCTGACAAAACCAGCAGGGTGAATGTCAGGCTCCTCAGGTTCTGTCTAAAGCCCCTTCATTTTGGGCAGTTTGAAAGGCCCTTAGGGACCTGGAGATGCTGGCCCTGGGGTCTCTCTGGTTGTGTTACTGAGTTGGCAAACTGGCCATAGCATGAGGCCATGAGGTCTGCCAAGTTTTCCAAACCTTGTAAATCCAGATTTATAGCTGGCTGTACATAAAGTCAAGTAGGGTCATGATTAGTACAGGATGGTCAGAATGTAGGAGAGAATTTTGCATTGAACTTTTAAATAGGAAGAGCGTTTGGAGTCTTGAGTTAGGAGAACTATATTGTAACTCTGGTTTGCACAAACCAACAAGCTGAGGCACAGAGCACAAATGGCAGTCGTTGCCATAGGAATAATTGTAACAACTCATACTTCTGATGTGTCTCTATATGTCAGGCACTGTTCTAAGCATTTAAAATGCATTAGCTCACAGAAGCCATACAAGGTAGGACTATTCTCATTTCCATTCACCATGAGACACAAAGAAGGCTGCAGTGAGTGCCCAGTTAAGGGGTGGAGCCATGATTTGAACCCAGACACTAACGTGTGTTGAGCTAAACTTAGGTCGTGGATTAGCCCCTTTAATCCTCACAATTGCTCCCTGAGTAGGCACCATCCCTGAGGCCCAGGGCAGGACCCCTGACTATGGTTCTCATTTCCTGAGGTTCTAACTGCAGCAGTCCACCCAGGTCATCACAGAGCTGGGAACTGTTCCTTGTGGGCCTGGACAGGGAGGTTTATATTGCTTACAATGAAATCCACAAGTTCTGGTCTTTGATACTTGACTGTGGTACCGCCTGTTTCACTTTCCCCTCCTGACATCACCCTGCGCAAGCTGTCCTACATTCAGCACCCTGAGTGAGTGACCCCAGGACTGCCCGCAGTGAAGAGGCTCCCAGGGAGAGCTGTCTGGGGTAGTGGGCTGAGCTGCAGCAACCTAGCTTAGCCAGAGTAAGTTGTTCCTCACTCTCCTTTCCCGTCTTTTCAGGAAGGCGCATTTGCATTGGTTTTCAAGAGCATCCACTACCCCGGAGAAGCCGTGGCCACAAGGTGAGGCAGAACTCATTGACATTTCCAGTAACAAATAAAATAAAATCACTTAGCTTGAGGCACAAGGGCCTCTGGCAAAACAGAAGGTGCTCACTCTATCTAAGGGACAACTGTGGCTTAGCCACAGAGAATGTACCCCACCAGCTCTGTGGCTGGAGCTTCTGATTTTTTTAAAGAGAAACTAGAAAGTTGGATTTTTATTTGAAATCTCTAGACTTTTTTTTAGAAATTGACAACAAATTCAAACTAAAAATAAAGTTGTATAGCAAGGGCAGGTCCAGGTTTCAGGTCAACTTCAGAGATTCCCTTTAGAAAAAGCATGCAAAATTATGAACATGAAATTAGGAACAAAAATGAATGTTGATTTGAATCCAGTAAAGAAGAGGCCTTGAAGGCCAAGAGCTCAAGCTTCATCACCTTCATGCCAGGTGTGATCCAGGAATCAGCTGAGAGGGCCTGGGTCAGCCCACATGTCCTTCTGTTAGAGCCCTGTGGCCCCCAGCAATGTGTGGATTCACATAAGTGGGCATGTGAGTGCCATCCTATAATTTTATATTCAGATGGGTGGATTATCCACCCATCTGTCCATCTGTCCATCCACTCATTTGTCTATCTACCCATTTATCTGTCCATCTATCTATCCATCTGTCTATCCATCCATCAATCAATCTGACCATCTACCTACCCATCTATCTATCCATCCATCCAACTAATATTTGTTGAGTATTTACTGTGTGCTGAGCCCTGGGGACCTAGTGACACCCAACCTGGTCCTACCCTTAAGGTAGCAGTCCCCAACATTTTTGGCACCAGGGACCAGTTTCATGGAAGACAGTTTTTCCACGGACCAGTGGCAGGGGGGATGGTTTCGGGATGATTCAAGCACATTACATTTATTGTGCATTTTATTTCTATTATTATTACATTGTAATATATAATGAAATAATTATACAACTCACCATAATGCAGAATCAGTGGGAGCCCTGAGCTTGTTTTCGCTTGCCAGTCACCAATAGCGTTTTTTTGTTTTGTTTTGTTTTTTTAAATTTATTTGTTTATTTATGGCTGTGTTGGGTCTTCGTTTCTGTGTGACCAATAGGATTTTGATATGAGTCTCTAGCAGTTGGTTTATTACAGTCTCTGTGCAGTCAAACCTCTCTGCTAATGATGATCTGTATTTGCAGCCACTCCCCAGTGCTAGCATCACTGCCTCAGCTCCACCTCAGATCATCAGGCATTAGATTCTCATAAGGAGCGGGCAACCTAGATCCCTCGCATGTGCAGTTCATAGTAGGGTTTGTGCTCCTATGAGAATCTAATGCCACTGCTGATCTGACAGGAGGCAGAGCTCAGGCAGTAATGCAAGCAATGGGGAGCGGCTGTAAATATAGATGAAGCTTCGCTCACTTGCCCACCCACCACTCACCTCCTGCTCTGTGGCCTGGTTCCTAATAGGCCACGGATCGATACTGTGGCCCAGGGGTTGGGGACCCCTGACTTAAGGACTGGACAGTTGTGCAGGAGGACAGAGCAGGGCAGAAGATGGTGATGCTCTGTGATGGGGGTTGGGAGGCAGTGCACGGGGGGCCTAAGGGGAAGCAGGTGTCAGCCTGGGGAAGGCAGGCAGAGAAACCAGTGTGAGCAAAGACGAGGAGCCCAGAGTCATTGTGGCGCTTTAGGGATCTGCAGTTAGGCCGGGATGGTGATGGGGAGGGGCACTGGTGGGACTTGAGGCTCTTCTAGTCTCAGTGTGTGCTTACTGACACCTTTTGTGTACCAGGCATGGGTGACAAGATTGTAGGGACACTGCCCTATGAAACTCGAGAGCTGGTGGGGAGTGGGGAGGTGGGCAGAGGCCCAGCTCTGCAGGATCTAGGTTGCCCTGTGGTTGCAGGCTTTATTGTGAAGACACTGGGGAGCCATTGAGAATGCACCTGTGGACCAGACTGTCATAGTATCTAGGCAGGAAATTATGTGAATATATTATGATTTTATTTTTTTCTGGGACAGGAACTAATTTACCATTTGGAATTTAAGTCTTTCAAATCAGAGAATTATAAAATGCCAGTTGGTCCCTATCAAATTTTGAAACTCCTTTTAAAATCTATTACCATGTTATTACTAGTTTGCAGAAGAAGATAGTGTGAAGAAGCAGTAAAGCTTTACTTTTCTAAAATGTCTATAATTAGTGGCTCTATAAATTCTGGGACAAACTTTGGCATGTCTTGGGAGCACTTTGCACTGGGGAGAGGGCTAGATGCGGGGACCCTCTCTTCAGTGCTCAGAGGACATCCAGCCAGGCCCAGGGTGTCAAGGCAATGGGTAACTCGATTCCCTCTTGTCCCTACAGGAGAGGCAGCCCCCTGCTCATTGGAGTGAGGAGCAAATATAAACTCTCCACAGAACAGATCCCCATCTTATACAGGACACGTAAGTTTCTTGAGAAGGACTTGAACAGCGCAGCACTGTTCTGGTGCCAGCAGCTCCCCTCAGAGGGAGGATGCCTTCCTTCACTCTGCTAGGGCCAGGTCCAAAAGGTTTTCCTGCAACTGGGACTTGGCTCCATTTTTTCAAAAGCTTTTTCTTGTGGATATTTTCAAGCACATACCCAAGTTGAGGGAGCTGCTGCTGTGGTTCTGTTATATAAAGGCACCTGTGCCCTGATTGGAGTGTTGATTTGGTTTGTTTTGTTCATAGCCGATTCAGTGCTCTTACTATTTGGGGATCTTTTACACAATTTGGCTGATGCAGCCAAAGCTAAAAATTGCCCATTTCTCCCACACATATTCAAAGGGGAAATTGGCTTCTTCGTGTTGTTCCAAGAAAATAGTCTAATGGGATTTGTGATCCTTTCCTTCATTTGCTAGGCAATATTGAGAATGTGAAGAATATCTGTAAAACAAGGATGAAGAGGCTGGACAGCTCGACCTGCCTTCATGCTGTAGGCGATAAAGCAGTGGAATTCTTCTTTGCTTCTGATGCAAGGTAGCTACACCTTGTTTCCTGTCTTTCCTAGGATGATGTAATCAATAATGACTGGCTAAACACCCCCATTTCTTACTTACTCCCCCGTTTGAGCTGTTTTCTCAAGGGTCAGCAAGGCGAAGCGGTGATGGTAGATTTCAGCTCTCGGTGGCCCTCCTGAGGGAATCCTTGCCCACTGAGCACTTTTTACATGGCTGTCATCAGCAGCCCTGGTGGCCAAAGGCAAGGTCTACTGATCTACACAATGTTTTGGGCCTGTACAGAATAAAGGAATTCGTTGCCAACATTTTAAAACTGGGAAATTTCCCATAAAAATCTGAATTTCTAGCTTTTCTAAAAAACCAGCAGATCTGAGCACACCAGACTGCTCCCCCAACCCTCTTTGGGGCCATTCAAAGTCTGCTCCCTTTAGATGGGGCAAGTGTCTCCAGACCTTTGGTCCTTCCTGAACCTTGCCTGCCTTTGCCAGAGTCTGACCATTCATAAAAGACAGAGCCAAGATTGAGGGTTTTGGTCCAAAGTCCATGTTCTCATCAATACACCAAACAGTAATTCTGAAATTTGAGAAAGTAAGCTTCATGCCCATTTTAGTACAAAAGATGTATACACACACATACACTTAGAAAAGACCAAAACACTTTCCTGCTAGTTGAAATAGAAAACCACCATAAACACCACCATTACTACCTCCTTTATCCAAACCTTTATTATGCCTCTTTCCCACCAGCCTCTGGTAAGGCCTTGCTGTGAAGCAGGGAGGACACCAGGTGAGGTCTCCTGGGACACGTGAAGTAACAGGAACCTACAGCCCAGGCTGCAAGGCCTGTTTCAGCCCACAGCCAGCATTGTACTTAATGCTGATACGAAAGGTCAGCATTTCCCAAACTGTGTTCCTTAGGGCACCATTTCAATAAGAAGCTAATATTATTTCAATGATTCTAGGACATGCAATTATTCTATAGATTTTAGCATCTGTAAGTGGCATCTGGGAATTATAATTTGCTACAGTTTTTATATACTTCTTAGAAGTATATAAAATAATCATGATCTTAAGATCAATGTTACCACTCTATGACATAAATCACAGCAAGATCCTTTTTGACCCACCTCCTAGAGAAATGGAAATAAAAACAAAAATAAACAAATGGGACCTAATGAAACTTAAAAGCTTTTTCACAGCAAAGGAAACCATAAACAAGACCAAAAGACAACCCTCAGAATGGGAGAAAATATTTGCAAATGAAGCAACTGACAAAGGATTAATCGCCAAAATTTACAAGCAGCTCATGCAGCTCAATAACAAAAAAACAAACAACCCAATCCAAAAATGGGCAGAAGACCTAAATAGACATTTCTCCAAAGAAGATATACAGATTGCCAACAAACACATGAAAGAATGCTCAACATCATTAATCATTAGAGAAATGCAAATCAAAACTACAATGAGATATCATCTCA
The DNA here is from genome assembly GCF_937001465.1 of Orcinus orca. NCBI lineage: Eukaryota > Metazoa > Chordata > Mammalia > Artiodactyla > Delphinidae > Orcinus > Orcinus orca. Next base: position 17,953,339 of record NC_064561.1, on the reverse strand, counting down.
CACCAGTCAGAATGGCCATCATCAAAAAATCTAGAAGCAATAAATGCTGGAGAGGGTGTGACGAAAAGGGAACACTCTTGCACTGTTGGTGGGAATGTAAATTGATACAGCCACTATGGAGAACAGTATGGAGGTTCCTTAAAAAACTAAAAATAGAATTACCATATGACCCAGCAATCCCACTACTGGGCATATACCCTGAGAAAACCATAATTCAAAAAGAGTTTTGTACCAAAATGTTCATTGCAGCTCTATTTACAATAGCCAGGACATGGAAGCAACCTAAGTGTCCATCAACAGATGAATGGATAAAGAAGATGTGGCACATATATACAATGGAATATTACTCAGCCATAAAAAGAAACGAAACTGAGTTATTTGTAGTGAGGTGGATGGACCTAGAGTCTGTGATACAGAGTGAAGTAAGTCAGAAAGAGAGAGACAAATACTGTATGTTAACACATATATATGGAATCTAAGGAAAAAAAAAGGTCATGAAGAACCTAGGGGTAAGATGGGAATAAAGACACAGACCTACTAGAGAATGGACTTGAGGATATGGGGAGGGGGAAGGGTGAGCTGTGACAAAGTGAGAGAGTGGCATGGACATATATACACTACCAAACGTAAAATAGATAGCTAGTGGGAAGCAGCCGCATAGCACAGGGAGATCAGCTCAGTGGTTTGTGACCACCTAGAGGGGTGTGATAGGGAGGGTGGGAGGGAGGGAGACGCAAGAAGGAAGAGATATGGGAACATATGTATATGTATAACTGATTCACTTTGTTATAAAGCAGAAACTAACACACCATTATAAAGCAATTATACTCCAATAAAGACGTTAAAAAAAAAATTTAGAGGAGAAGTCACAGAGAAACTTGTCTTTGACCTGAACTTGAGTTTCCATTAAGATTGCAATGCAGGGATATTACAGATGAAGGTAATCACATAAACTTACTATACTGAAATTTGCAGAGGTTATGAGTGTTGTTCAAGATCCCAAAGCAAGTGCATTGTGGAATCAGAATTTTAAGTGAGGCCTAATGAACTAAAAACAAGCCCTTTCTGTGATACCATGTTGCCTTTGAAGTAGTTTTTTTGGTGGGCTGGTAGAAACTGGTTCTAGTGTTTCTTACAAGAATGACTAGTTCTGTCCCCCCGTGGCCCCCCACCCCCGAGTTGATCCTCAAAGTTTCCTTTAGAATGGACTTGGTAAAATGCAGACATACAAGTATTCATGACGCCTGTGTCCAATCATTTCTCCTGCCATAGACTACTTCACTTCTAGGATTATATGAATTGAATCATGCTTTTCCCTCCTCCAAGAATTCCTTTCTCCCTATGGGGCATCTGGGAAACCCACTTCATTTTTCAAAACTCAGTTTACATATTATGTCTTTTGTGCAGACTTCTTTTTAGTGTTGTGATCACATGCTTCTTTTTGCTACCCTTGCACTTCTGCATGCCTGATTGTTGCACTCGCTACACTGTATTGTATTTTTTACATATCTCTGTCTTCTCCTGGGCAACATTCCTTGGGGCCAGGGACTACCTTTTTTCATCTATTGATGTTGCCTTAGCATGTTAACTTGTTGTGAAGTAGTTACTTATAAAAATGAGATTTGATTAAATTGAAAAATTGTTATGTAAAAAAAAAAAATCAATGTTACCTTATATTCAATGAAGTATGGTAGATGTTTCTCAAAAAAAAAAAAGACAAATGCTTGAAAGGAGATTAAAGAATTATTTGTAGGCAATACAATTATATACTTTGAAAATCCAGGGCTTCCCTGGTGGCGCTGTGGTTGAGAGTCCGCCTGCAGATGCAGAGGACACAGGTTCGTGCCCCGGTCTGGGAAGATCCCACATGCCGTGGAGCGGCTAGGCCCGTGGGCCATGGATGCTGAGCCTGCGCGTCTGGAGCCTGTGCTCCGCAATGGGAGAGGCCGCAGCAGTGAGAGGCCCGCGTACCGCAAAAAAAAAATAAATAAATAAATAAGCTAGGCATTCTTTGGTTGAGAGTCCGCCTGCCGATGCAGGGGGCACGGGTTCGTGCCCCGGTCCGGGAAGACCCCACATGCTCGGAGCGGCTGGGCCCATGAGCCATGGCCGCTGAGCCTGCGCGTCTGGAGCCTGTGCTCCGCAACGGGAGAGGCCACAACAGTGAGAGGCCCGCGTACCGCAAAAAAAAAAAAAAAAAATCCACTTGAAAGGCTGTTAGAAGTTATACTTGTGGCTGGTCAGAGTATAAAGGTATAGAAATTCGACATTCCAGCAGTTGTCACTTTGCTGTCAGCTCAGTGAGGTGGGTGGTAGGGGACCATATCTACCCTGTTCCCCCTCATGTCTCCACAAGTGACTGGCACAGTAGGCTCTCAGCAAACTTTTGTTGAACTAAAAAAGTAATCTATTTACCAGAGCTGAAAAAAGAGTTTTAATCCCTTAAAATAAATTTAAATAAAAATAGTCCAAGAACCTGTTTGGGGAAGACTACAGAAATTTACCATGAGAAATAAGAAGAGATTTGAATAAAGGGAGAGATTCCACATTCCTTGGTAGGAAGCCTTAATATTATTCTGAAAACGTTAATTGGTTTAAAGTTAATTTAATAATTAAAAATTATTTTTAAAGATATTGACTTCTTAATCTGTAAATTCGATGCTATAATTAAAATCCTTGACATTATTTTGTTTGTTTAGGTTTTTGGAACTTAATAAAGTGATTCTATAATGTATTGTGTGTAGATGAAAAAGCATATATTGAAAAATAAGAGTGACCAAGGTGACCGTTTCAGGTACGAAGGCACATAGAGCTCTCGTGACAACAGTGGCCAGCATTGCTGTGCACTTATGGCTGGGCACTGTGCTGAGGGCTTCACCAAGACTATCCCATTTAATAATCACAACAAACCTCTGGTGAAGGCACAGGGGTCATCTCCCAGTTTAAAGCAGAGGAACCCGAGATGGGCTCAGAGGGGTCATGTCTGTGTTGCCCGAGGGCACAGGCTGGTAAGAGACAGGGATGAGGATTCCACCTCAGGTCTAATTCCTGGGCCAGTAATTTTGATGACTGCCATCCATTCTGTAAATTAAAACAGTAATTATATTTAAACATGCAGATGTACACACACAGGTGAATACAAACACACGTATTAAGCACTGTCTGAAGGACAATACTTGTAAGTAGCATTTATCTACTGGAGATTGAATCGGGCCGTTTTTACTTCTTCCTCTTGTTGCCTGTGTTTTCTGCTTTTTATTCAAAGAATGTATATTGTTTAAAATATTTTTTCCAGTGCAGTGGCTTTCCATCCTTCTTTGTCTTTCTTCCCTAGGATCTGGAGACACCTCTCTTAGAACCATAGAACTTGATTATTTCTCTTTTTAACTTTGCATCAGGAGTTTTAAATGCTCCTTTTTCTGCACAGGGCACATGTCGGTGTAGCACTTGGTAGAATGAGGGTTTTTTTCTCCCATGGTCCTTCAGGTACCACCTTCATGGTTTTTACCATATCTATGTACCACCTGTACTATTGATTACCTAACTTTCTTTTTCATTTACCAACTTTTCTAACAATTTTATTTTTAAAAGAAACTTTCTGTTTCCATCTTAAGGGAAAAATTCTTATTTCCACACAGAGAAAGTTACTATAAAAATAAACACAATGACTGCACATTTCATTAGTGGATAGATCTTATAGTTTGCTTTTAAGTCCCCCCGCTTTTTCTTGCTGTGTGTGTGTGTGTGTGTGTGTGTGTGTGTGTAAGAAAAGGAGTCATCTGTCCTAATGAGTTTCCCACTATATGGATTTTGTTGAGTGCCTCCTCCATGTTCTTCTGTTCACCGTATTTCCTGCAAACAGAAGTTTATAGGTGTCTAGAAGCTTGATCTTCAGGTTTGCTTTTTTTTTTTTTTTGGCAAGACTATTTAATAGGTAGTGTGTCCTTCCATCAGGAGGCACTATGTCTCATTGTCTTTTTGTAGTACTGTTAAAATTGATCAGGGGGTTCAAAGATCAGAAGCCTTATCCATCCATTATAAAGCTGCTCTTAGCTTTTCATTTCTTCATTTCAGTAGCCACTGATGGACCTTGATTAGGGCTATTAATGATTAGGAATTCGTAAGTTGATTATTATAATTCTATCATTCCTTCTTTATTAGCTATATTTCTCCTATAAAGAGAAACTTGCCTTCATAAACTGTGGTTATTCTGAAAGGTCATTTGGAAAGGCAAGATAAATGTTTCATTCTTTCCCTTTATTATTCAGAATGTGTTGGTTCCTGAGCATTCTCCAAAGGTGACATTGTTTGGATCCTGATTCGAGGAAAGCAATTATAAAAGGACATCTATGAGATTACTGGGGAAAATTGAACATACTGGATACTTGATGATATGAAGGAAAAACTATTGCTCTTAGATGTGATAATGGTATTGTAGTAGGGTGAAAAATAATCCTTGTCTTTTAGAGCTATAAGCTAAAATGTTTACACATGATTTGATGTCTGGACTGGCTTCAAAATAATTCTGGGTGGAGGGGAGGGGCGGGAGGTATGAATCAATGTTTATATGCCATATCCTAAAATGCTATTCAGTGTTACTGATATGGACCCACATCTTGTAACTGTCAAGGACAGGCCCCATCTCTGACACCCATATTTTCCTTGCTCCAGCGCTATCATAGAACACACCAACCGGGTCATCTTCCTTGAGGATGATGACATTGCTGCAGTGGCTGATGGGAAACTCTCTATTCACCGGGTCAAGCGTTCGGCTAGTGATGACCCATCTCGAGCCATACAGACCTTGCAGATGGAATTGCAGCAAATCATGAAAGGCAGGTGTCCTCTGAGGGTCCCTGTGCAGCAGCCTCATGGGGCAGGTGCTCTGTGGGGGAGCTCCTGAGACTCTCTGCCCTGTCATGGGTGGGCACTACAGCCTTCCTGCCTGCTGTGAGCACCGGAGTGGGGCTGCAGGTGGTCTGTGGTTCATACATCTCAGGGGATGTGGGGCACCTGGCCTGGCTACTCCAAAGGGGCTTCTGATCATGCCCCGGCACCAGGTCTCCCTGCTTGAACTGACCCCAGTCCATCAACTACCTCCCTTTACAGATTCTCTGGGACACATTCCTACACCCCAGGCATCATTTCTTCTCTGGATGAGAGGCCTGCAGTAACGGGGGACTGTGGACTACTTTCTCCTTGTGAGGGGAGTCTATCTTCCTGCACCCACACTTGTCTCCCTACACCCTCCTCTCCACAGGGCAGCCTGGGTAAACGTTTAAGAACGTGAATCATACCCTCTTATCATGCTGTGTAAAGCCCTCCAATGGCTTCCCACTGTTCTCAGCATAAAACCCACACTCCCTGCCACAGCCCACAGCCATCCACACACAGCCTGGCCCCACCTTGCACAACCCTTCTCCACTGTGCCCCTCCCTGCCCGCCCTGGCTGCCTCACTGTTACTTAGACAGGCGGAGTGCTTACTCCCCTGGGGGTCATCGCACTCACTCAGCTTCGCACAGGACCAGCTCCTTTTGATCATCTCTCCTGAAACGTCACCCCCTCAGAGAGGCCTTCCCTGATCCATATCTGCAATGGCCCGACCCCTCCTCACTTGCTCTGTTTGCTTCGTGGCACTCTTTCTACAAGTTCTCTGCCGAGGGCAGCAGACAGGGACACTGTGATGCTTGGCATCATGCGTGTGTGTATCCCAGAGGACACTCCCGCCTTGTCTGTGGACACCTGTCGACAGGCATCAGGCACAGCACCTGTCGGGGGTCTTAGATGTCATCCGGTTTCATTCACATCAGAGCCCTAGAAATATGTGGCTAAAAAGATTTTTGGTTTTTTGTTTTAATACAGTGTATAGGAGGGAATTTGGTTTAAAAAAAACTGCCTATTTCCTTAGGCTCGCTTAATTTGTACTTCCCTAAGTAGGTGGGTGTTAGGAAGTAAAGCATTTTACTTTCCTCTGGCCTTGTTAAGAGGAGCGTGGCCCAGGAAGGCCAACCATGCATTTGTTACTTACATCCCTCCCTCCCTCAAGTTGCAGGGTCTGATACGCACATTGAAGATAATAATCATACCTTATCTGGCTTGTCACCATGAGTATCAGGTGGGACAATACCTGGAGACACCTTTTGTAATCTGCAGTAGCCTTTACATGTGCCACTGTGACTAACTGCATAACAACTGTTCTTCTTGATTAAAAGCTAAGCAGTGAAAGTGTAACAACATTAAAATTGACATCCTGTTGATGTTTGTTTGACCAGGTAACTTCAGTGCATTTATGCAGAAGGAGATATTTGAACAGCCAGAATCAGTTTTCAATACCATGAGAGGTCGGGTGAATTTTGAGACCAACACAGGTAATCCCTCGTCCGAGCCCTGGGCCAATGCACAATCCCTGTGTCATGTCAGCATTAACACACTGCATGTGTCCTGCAGTGCTTCTGGGCGGCTTGAAGGACCACTTGAAGGAGATCAGACGATGTCGCCGGCTCATTGTGATTGGCTGTGGAACTAGCTACCATGCTGCTGTGGCCGTAAGTGCAACATGCTGGGCCCTTGATAGTGCCTGGGAGGCAGTGTTGGCTAGGACAAGATGAGTCTTAAATGCTGTCATGCATTTGGCCTTCCAAATTTGGTGCCATGAGCCAGTACGAGAACTGGCATGGAGCCATTTCTCCAGCAGTTTGGCCTGTGAATGCCTGAAGTTCCCTGCTCACCTGGACGCAGAGGTTCCATTTCATCAACTGTCTTAGAAGCCCAGCCACCTTTGTCCCTGTACTGTTCATGACTGACTTTAGTCCCCATTCTTGTTGGCTTCAGACGCGGCAAGTTTTGGAGGAACTGACCGAGCTCCCGGTGATGGTTGAACTTGCTAGTGATTTTCTGGACAGGAACACACCTGTGTTCAGGGATGACGTTTGCTTTTTCATAAGCCAGTCAGGTAAGGGTTACAGGTTTTCACTAGTTCATCTCAGGGCTCTGTCCTCTCAGTGACACACCATGCAGCTCCCTCCCTCCTTCATCCCATGAAGTTCTCTGCACATAGACCATGTGCCACACTCTCTCATGCCCAGGGTCATTCAACCCTCAGAGCCATCAGCTACTGTCCCATTTTATGGGGAGGGCCATGCAGCCAGGTTCTCCCTCCTCCTGCTGTTCCAAGTCCAGGACTTAAGGGACCACTCACCGAGATACTCAGAAATGTGTGCTGGGTTTAAATTAGAGGAAAGTTTAATTCTGCTAGTTGAGAGTCACTTCAAGAACTGTGTGGGCACCATACAGTGCTCACGCAACCCAACAGTGTGAGGCATGGAGAGACACTACTCAGGTGTAGAGAGCCCAGGCTGCCCTCAGCTCAGGAAACCCTGCCTGGGTGGCATTCTAACACTAGGCTTGGGTGTTTGCTCCAGCTCAAGGCAGGATGGAGGGTCAGGGAGATGATCCATGGCCATATGCTTGGAGTCCCCATGAGCTCTAGGAGGATTTTTATACACTGAATTATGGAAAATCCCAAACTTTTATAAAAGAGAGACTTGCATAAAGAAGCACCTAGGCTCAGCAGTTATGTTATGGAATAACTCACCCATCTTGTGTCATCATATCTACTTTAACCCCTCCCCTTCACTGTGTTATTTTAAAGTCAGTCTCAGACATCATGTTATTTCATCCATAAATATTGCAGAACGTATCTCTAAATGATAAAAGAAAAAATATAACACCAATGTCATTATCGCAATTGAAGCATTAACAGCAATACCCTAATATCTTTTTATACTGCTTTCATTCTGAAGTTTCAATACCATTTCCATTTCAGTAACAAGCTAAGAAAAACTAACACAGACACAACCACCATCTAGCTGACCACCTCATACCCAGGTGCTGCCCTCTGACTTCAGTTGCCACTGTTACCTTTGGGTTTACAATCCCATCAGAGCCTAAAAATGTTTCATGAATTGGTGGAAGCCACTAACCAAAGAACAGAAGTGGTTTTAATGTGAAAATAATGCAGTGGCACCTCCTGAGTGACTTCATAGAAGGGGTTTAAAGTTTCACTTTGTTCACCCCTGTACATTAAATTTTTTTAACTGTATCAAAAATGGGGATGTTGCCGATGAAGATAGAGCACCCCATGAAGATAGAGCTCCCTTGCTCCCATAGGCGCTAAGGGAAGGCCTTGTAGCACCCCAGTGCACTAGACGCAAGTCTGAGCAGAAACAGGAGAGGAGAATTGGGCCATAATAGCACCAGCCTGCACTGCAGAGAAGTTAGGACAGCACAGCCAAGAGTGGTGGCTCTGTGAACATTGAATGTTTGGTTTTATGTTCTGGATCATATTTAATTTAGCTTGAGTTCTTTAGGACTTACAAACATAGGAAGTTTGTGCTGGTTTGTGCATGAACCTATTTAAGCTTTTTTATAAAAATAATTTGAGTACACACTAGGACAAGAAATGTTTTCCTTTAAAACAAGATCTGTTTGAGAAACACCATTTAGGGGCATTCTTGCTTTTTAACTTAAATCTCAGCCCATTCTGAATAAGGCAGTTTAGAGTCCGAGAAAGGGCACTGGGAGCCAGGCCCACACTATCACCCACAGCTACTTGGCCTTGAGTGAGTGAGGCATTGATTTGCTCCATCTCTGAGTACCTCATCCTCAAGGGAAAATGGGGATGATGCCCCCTACAGAGTTGTCATGAGAGTTCAGTGAGACAGTGGATGAGCAAGCACTCGCCACATAAATAGTAGCAAAATCGTGAATCTGAGAATCAACCAGGGCACAAGGCCAGGCTGTAGTGTGTTGAATAGGAAATGGGAAGTGAGAAAGTGGAGAAGTATTTATAAACCACTCTGTCTTAATATTCAAGAGAAATTAGATTAGAGAAGAGCTGGGACAAGAGAATCTTGAACCATTTTTAGAAAAAATAATCTCACATATTTTTCATGAAAACATCAATTGTAGAACTTAAATGTTCTATTCAACACTTAATCATGAACAAACTTTTAATAAATTCCTTCCAAATTAGTTCCACTTACTAATCAGCTTTCATCTTCTAGTTACATAAATGATCACAATGAACCACATTAATTGCATTACTAAACACCCAAGTGATCGAGTGACTCCCATATGTCTGTGCTGTCAGGGTCCCCACATGGAGGCCCCATCCAGTTGAACAGTTTACCAACTTTCATGAGAAAGGTCTTAACATCCCCTAGAACATGCACTTCACACTGAGTGGTAAAATGAGAAGTGATAAATTAATTTCAACCTTCAAATTCAAATCCCTATGAATGTTTTATTTTCCTATTTACTTTTAAACCTAAAGAACTCTCCTTTTTCAAGATCTAAGTGCTAACTGTGTTTTTGGTATTCATAGCCCTTGAATAAGGAGCATCTTACATTAAAAAAAAAAAAAAGAATCAACCAGAAAAATTGTTGAGCATGCATTTTCCTTTCTGAGCACACACCAACTGTGTCTGGACATCAATTTCTGCCTAAGGGCCAGAAGTAAATGAGTTGGGGGCTGGGGGTTAAGGCTGGCAGAGCCCACATACCTGTGAGCTGAAAAGAAGGACCTGTGTGGCAGGTGAGACCGCAGACACCCTCCTGGCACTGCGCTACTGTAAGGACCGCCGGGCCCTGACCGTGGGTGTCACCAACACTGTGGGCAGCTCCATCTCCCGAGAGACTGACTGCGGAGTCCACATCAATGCAGGACCGGAGATCGGCGTGGCCAGCACCAAGGTAGAAGGAGCCATGTGGGCACCCGCAGGAGGGCCTCTGCTGGGTGGGTGGACAGGGGGCCAAGAGGGGAGCCCAGGAATCTGTCTCGTCTTGAGTGGTCACCACATGTACATCACCCCTGCTCTGCTAGCACCACTGTTTTGTCCTCAGGCTTACACCAGTCAGTTCATCTCCCTGGTGATGTTTGGTTTGATGATGTCCGAAGACCGCATTTCACTACAAAACAGAAGGCGAGAGATCATCCATGGCCTGAGATCTTTACCTGGTATGTTCCAGAGCTAAACTGCTCATTATCAAATCCTGTGGACTGTTCCTGGCTGCTCTCTTACTTGACTCTCTCCCATAAACAATGCTGTTAATCATTCCCTTCTCCTCAAAACTTTTACTTACCACTGAATCCCTGAAGCAGCCCCCACTGGGCCAAGATTAAAGTCCGCACTTGTCACCAGGCCACGGAGCCCTGCACTCTGGGCCCCTGTGCCACTGACCTCATCGAGCTCCCTCCCCCTCCCTGAGCTGCCTCACTGACCTTCTGATCCTCAGCAATGCCAAGCTCTTTCCACCACAGGGCTTTTGCACTGGCTCTTTCCTCTACCAAAACCCTCTTCCTCCAGCTCTTCATATGACTGACGCCTCCCATTACCCAAGTCTCAGCTCAAATGTCACCTCCGGGACCCTCCCTGGCCACCCTAATAGGGGCACTAATCCCCTGCCCATCTCTCTAAAAAACATTAGCCCATTTCTTTTCTTTATAGCACATACCATGATCTGAAATTACCTGTCCTCCTGTGAATTGGCTTGTCTTCCCCAACCGTGTCTGCTCAGTGAGCACACAACCGTGTCTGTCAGAGTCACTGCTGGATGCCAGGTGTCCAGCCAGGGCAGACATTCAGTAGTTGCTCAGGAAATACATAAGAAGGAGTGAATGGCCTCACACCTCTTCCTGGCCCAAACTGCTCCTTCACAGTCTCACCAGACTTTATTCTGGAACCAAGGGCAAACCTCAGAGAAGGCAGTGAGGGAAAGCCACCATGTAACCATACAAGCTCTAGGGGTCTGAATCTGACCAAGACAACATGCTGAAAATTTATTGACAAGAAAAACTTTCTTAACTTTAAGCCAGATAATAATCCTGCAAAAACAGGACTCTATTCTGCTAGGCAGTTACCAAGATGTAAACCCAAAGGTCCTGGGGTCCCTTTCAGTCAAAACTATTTTCTTAGTAATATGTTATTTATAGTGAATAAGATGCTTTTGCCTTTCTCTCTGTGTGAACATCTGCAAAGGCAATGATGGCCGCCGCTGGCACTTTAGCACATTTCAAGGCAGAGGCATCACACTATTCCCATGACAGAAATGCACATAGCTTCACTTAGGAATGTCTTTGATGATATGGTAAAATGCATTAGTCTTATTAAACTGCAACACTTTTTAATATTCTATGTGACAAATGGAAGGTATGCAGCACCCTGAGGTTGTTCCAGAGAAAAACGCCCTATGATTGATTAACAAGCTGAGTTGGTACTTGGCAGACATTTTCTCAAAAGTGAACCAAGTTATCCTGACACTTTGAGAAAAACAACTGATAACAGTTTTTGGGGGGTTTTTTTTGTTTTTTTTTTCGTTGCGGAGCACAGGCTCCGGACGCGCAGGCTCAGCGGCCATGGTTCGCAGGCCCAGCTGCTCCGCGGCATGTGGGATCTTCCCAGACCGGGGCACAAACCTGTGTCCCCTGCATCGGCAGGCGGACTCTCAACCACTGCGCCACCAGGGAAGCCCCTGATAACAGTTTTTGTTGCTAATGATAACCTTCGAGCTTTCAACCGAAACATGATCTGGAATACTTGTAGCTGTCAGCTCGAGTTTGACCTCCTCCCAATACTCAGAAACATCTCTGATGAGATCACAGTGATTTTAACAAATATGACTTTTTTAAAAAATATTTTATAATGAAATGTGTCCATTTTTAGAAGATTTGGGTAACTCAGTGAACCAATATTTTGCAAATGGCCAATGCAGTGTTATAAAATTATGCACATGTAAAAGACCCATTTAGGTAAGTGCAAGATAGACAAATACATTTTAATGTAACAAGGTAGGAAAAGTTTGTTGATATGATCTCAGATTCCACATTTGCACCTACCCTTTTAAGAAATTGTCACTTCTTAAGTTTGGTGTACTATCAAAGAACATTCACAATTATTTGAAAAAGTTGTTTAAATATGCCTTCTTTCTCCAACTACAAATCTCTGTGAGGCCAGATTTTCTTCCTGTACTTCAACCAAAAAACATATCACAACAGATTGAATGGGGAAGCAGATAGGAGAATCTGTCTTTTATGAAAAAGTCAGGCATTAAAGATTTGCAAAAATGTAAAATAGTGCCACTCTTCTCACTGATTTTTTTCATTTCATGGGTTTATTATTATTTTTAAATGAATGAATAAGTATCTTTAATTTTCTCAGCTTCTATTCTGGTAAATATTGATAGCTATAACACACAAAAATAAAGGTTTTTAGAAATTCACAGTAAATGTTAAGAGCGTAAGGGAGTCCTGAGACCAAAAAATTTGAGAAGTGCTGGTCCAACCTACACTGGCTTTGTTTCCAGACATGGCATGTGGCCCAGATGAGGGGCATTAGTATGGAGTGTCAGCTGTGTGGCTGGTCAGCTGGGGATTTAGCCCCTCTGAACCTCTGTTGCCTTGCCTGTAAAATGGAGCTAGAAATAACACTTCCCTACTTACTTATGTGCTCAGGAAAGTATAAACACAAATACGAATCACCATCACAATAAAATCCTGGCCGATAACACAAGCTATTTCCCATAATCTACATTTAAAGTCCTTTGAAACTAATACAAGGAAGGCAAGTGTGTAAGTGATGTGAGTTCTAAAACCTTGTCTTATACACCATGACTTTTCTTTGTGAATCTTGTTTTATAATTGGTGTGACTGGCTCTCCCCCTCTGCTATGTGCTTCACTTAGAGCTGATCAAGGAAGTGTTGTCACTGGATGAGAAGATCCACGACCTGGCCCTGGAGCTCTACACACAGAGGTCGCTCCTGGTCATGGGGCGGGGCTATAACTATGCCACGTGCCTGGAAGGAGCCTTGGTGAGCCCCCTCTGACCAACCCCCACCTCCACTGGCCCCTGCATGATGGCAGGCATGGGAGACACCCCAAGAAACCAGCAGGAAGGAGGGCAGGGCATTGTGCTAGGGGAGGGGAGGGTTTCGCTCACTGACCAGGTATTCTAGCTCTGGCCACACGGAGATGAGGGCTCCTGATCTCCTGAAGACAAAGGGGGCAGGGCAACCTTATGAGAGCCCCTGAGGTGTCAACCTGCACCAGGCTCCATCTGGAATAGCTCATTCTTACCTCATGAGTATCTTCTGAGAGGCTGGCAGTTATTGTTTACATTTTACCCAGGAGCAAACTGAGCCTCCAAAAAATTCATCTTGCTCAAAATTACATAGTGGAAGTGATCAGCCTAAGATTCGAAATCAGGTCCATTTGGACTTTGCTTTTTTCCACTGCCACAAGCAGTCTGCATGGGAGGATTTGGGCAGACCAGAGTTGCAGGGTTGGGTCTCTGTAGAGTGTCCCTCTTACTCCTCAAACTTCCAAGGGGAGCTGGGATCCTTCAGGAATGAGCATTGAAATTCCTGTATTTTTTATATCAGTGATTGGCTGTTTTGCCCACTGCAGCTATAAAGATCCATACCGGCTTGAGAGAAAGCCGTTGGAGTAGGGGTAAGATGCCAGGACCACAGGGCTACTGAGAGGGTGGGAAGTGATGTCCAGGGACCCGAGCCTAGTGCTTGCCCTTTACTCACTATCCACCTGCTGTTTATGGATCAACAAGCAAGGTAAATGGGAGACTTGTCACAGGAGACACCCCGAGAAACCAGCAGGAAGGAGGGCAGGGCATTGTGCTAGGGGAGGGGAGGGTGAGGCAGCATTTGGTACCCACACATGGGTATCATCTATAACTCAGCTTGGCTGCCCTTCTCTCCCCGTGGGAACAAGTGGCTGCTCCCCACCACCACCCCCATTTGGAAGAACGATGCCAGTTGTGGGAAACATTCACAGTATTACAGGAAGTGGGGAGTGGGTGTGGGTTACAAGCCATGAATTGCCTGACTGCAGTGAGATTCAACTCCCACATCCTTCCAGTGGATATTCTGACCCCTCTCAAAGGAAGCGAGAGGCCAGGCACACTGCTTCTCAGGGGTAATAGAGGCAATGCCTCGGTGGGGCACACTTTTGGCGCCCCAGCCCTGTGCCTCTGCCATCTGGTGTGGGGTGCTCAGCTGCAGCTCCTGAGTGTGCTGGTGAAAGATGAGTATTCAGCTGTGTCTCCAAGTTAGTCTTGGGGGAAAGAAAGAAGCTTTTACGCTGCTGCTGGCACAAGTCAGTGGCCCCTCTGTGGTGACTTGGGTACCAGCACTTCAGCCGTCTGCGGCATCCAGGATGGAGCCACACTCCTGACAATGTTTCCCTGACCCAAATAAATAGTTCTAGGGAGTTGAGAAATGGTTTCTTCAACACTCTCACCAGTTCAATGACATGGGTTTAATGGTAACTGAAAAAAATGTGTCTCTCTAAACATAGGGGGAAAACTCCATTAACACCCCAGTGTGTGTGTTATTTTGCTTGATAGTTAAGTTGGAGCAACCCTTTGGAAGTTATTAATGATCTAGAATTGGGGGAGTGATTAATCAGATAATTGAATGAAGGTGTAGAATAAAATGCCATCATTACAAATTATAACTGTTAGGGAGGCCATGTGGCTGGCTACAGAGGGGAAGGGGGAAAGCTAGATTGACACTGACTTGTCCATCCAAGGCGGGTGACTGTGTCCCAGAGCTGGTCTGGGTTCACAGGCTGTGTGCTGGGCTTTGTGCATGCTCTGGACAGCAGCCAGCCCTCTCCCCTGGCCCTGGCCTTTTCGGCTGCCCTCAGTGCTGTTGACCGCTCCATGTGTCCATCTGCCTCTTGGCCCTCAGCTCCCTGCTTCCTGGAATCATTCCTTCCCGCCTCCCCTTTCTCCCCTCTGGCTGATCTGCTCCCTGTCTTCCCAGTGTGACAATGATCCCACCTCGTGTTTCCCCAGAAAATTAAAGAGATAACCTACATGCACTCAGAAGGCATCCTAGCTGGGGAGCTGAAGCACGGACCCCTGGCGCTGATTGACAAGCAGATGCCCGTCATCATGGTCATCATGAAGGATCCTTGCTTTGCCAAATGCCAGAATGCCCTGCAACAGGTCACAGCCCGCCAGGTGAGGGCCCTCTGCCACACATGCCTCCTGTTCTCTTCCACACATGCCCGCCTCACCCACCGTCTGCCGGCACCAGCTATGGGTGTTCCTGCTGGGGAGTAGGCGTGAGCACACACTCTCTCCTGGGGCCCCTCATGTGTGGTGCACATTCAGAAAGGGACTGGCCAGCCTGTGGCCATGCCCACAGAAGCTCTTAGGTGAGGCCCAGTGATCCAGATTGCCCAGAGGGGTCCTGGATCCCAGGCATGGAGACCAGAGGAGGTCTGGTGGAGAGCCCTGGGGATAGTTCTGATATTGGCCACCCAGAGTTAGTCAGATTTCACAGGTGAAGGGCATTGTCCTCCACAAGACCGCCCTCACTTCAGCCACTAGCTACAATCT
Organism: Orcinus orca; assembly: GCF_937001465.1. NCBI lineage: Eukaryota > Metazoa > Chordata > Mammalia > Artiodactyla > Delphinidae > Orcinus > Orcinus orca. The sequence goes on along the minus strand of NC_064561.1, from coordinate 17,937,918 downwards.
TTGGGTTTCCTAGGCCACCCACACTTCTGACCAACTGGATCCAAATTCAGGAGTTCCCACCACCCCCTCAGTTTCAATAATTCGCTAGAACTTGTAGAACACAGGCTGCTCTCTCTGCCCCGAACATTCTTCCCACACTTCTTCGGGGAGTTGGCCTCTCATCATTCAGGTCTCGATACAAATGTCTCCTTTTTAGAGAGCTCCTCGGACCTCACCACTGTCTCCCAAGCATGTTACGGGGTTTTACCGCACAGGTGGCTTTTATCTGAAATTCATTGTTATTTATCGGTTTGCTTATTTACATTTTTGTTTTCTTACCACTTGACTATGAGCCCCTGGAGTAAGGGGTAAGAGCTCCTGCTCTTTGCAAAGCACATTGGAGCCACTCACAAATGGGTGCTGCATGAACGCAGCAGGAGGTGACCCCCTACCAGGGAAGAATACGAACCTCACCAAAAAAGCCTCCAAACTCTTTGTCCTTTACACAAATCGGATACATCACCTCATCCATAACTCCAGCAAAAGCAAAAGATCACTGTTATGATTTCAATATGTTTATCTCAGAAACTCTGCTGTGTGTGAGGGATTGCTTCTTTCAGAGATGATATGCATCTTGTGATCACATTTCTCTGTCTTAGGGTCGCCCAATCATACTGTGCTCCAAGGATGACACTGAAAGTTCCAAGTTTGCATATAAAACAATCGAGCTGCCCCACACCGTGGACTGCCTCCAGGGCATCCTGAGTGTGATTCCACTACAGCTCCTCTCCTTCCACCTGGCTGTACTCCGAGGATATGACGTACGTCTAAAAATTGCACATCACCCAGCAAAGGGGAGAGACATAACCCAGAGTTCCATTTGGTTCTTAAATACTTATTTGGCATAAAAATTCATAAGAGAAATATTTACATTTAAAATAACTGTTTTTAAAGTAACTTATACCCCCTGAAAACAAGATGGGAACTGCAAGATGTATGAAGGCCATATTAAACCATAAGCTTCTCACCCAGAGGCAATGTTAATTAGCAAATTTAATATTTTATTCCAGTCTTTTCCTTGTGCCTGTGCATTTTTAAAGATTTTTTTGAGATAATATCAAGGATGAACTTTTATAACTTCCTTTTTAACATATTACAAATATTTTCTCACATCTTGAACTTGTAAGCAACACTTGATCATTGCACAATATTCCACTGCAGTCTTACAACACAGATTTTAACAATTACTTAACCGGTCTTCTATTATTTAAACTGTTTCTAATTTTTTGGAATATCTGCATAAATAACAATTGCAGTGAATTATCTTTGTATATACATCTTCCTCCCACATTAGAAGATTTATCCTCAGTCTAGCAAATCATTCAACATTTTGGAACTCCTATACTGTCGATTTCTGTTCCAGAAAAGAACCAGTTTATGATCTCACCAGAAAGTATGTGTGCAAAGAAATAGTTTTACTACAATTTTGAGAAGCTTTAAAAAATATATATCAATACCAAAAACAATATAACAAACATCCGATGGTATATATACCATCCAGCATTGACATTTGCCAACATTTTGTCATTTTTGTTTCTTCTCTTTTTTAATGTTATTGTAAATGAAATAAGACCCTGTAGATAAAGTTGAAGGCTACTTTATCAACCATCCTCAGTCACATTTCCTTCCCAGTCCCCACCCTTAACCAATAATTTAGTGCATCTACTTCCAAGAAAAGTGAATTTTTAACAGTACAAATTGAGCTAGCTGTTTTCAATAGCATGAATCATATCCTTTTAATAGTGTTAACACTGCGTGACACAGGTGCCCCATAAATATTTATTGCATAAACTAAACATTGTACAGTTCAGTGAAGTTTCTGGAATAAGGAACTGCTTCCAAGATGCAGGTCTCAAGTAGCTCATGGTTGGAGGTGCCCAGGAACACCTGTCTCCTTGTCGTCAAGTACTCTGAGAGTAGGCTTTATAAACACAGTGTGTTGCTGAGACTTGTGGGGTCCTGAGCAGCTACTTTCTGTCATTTTAGGTTGACTTCCCCAGAAATCTGGCCAAGTCTGTAACCGTGGAATGAGAACAAGAGTGTGAGAAGACCATCACCACCTTTAATCTGATTTAAGACCTTTCCCAGTGACATCAAGTGGGAAGAAAAGCTGGCATTCTGCGTGTTCTGAGTAGATTCCAGTAGAGCTTGACAGCTTTGACGTGCCTTGTACCCAAGTGCTTTGCTTACAGCAGATAGTGTTTCTCTGTGTCCTGAAGTTGCCAGAGGAGAAGGGAATCATTGTTTACACATGGGATCTGAGTGGACTTTTCCAATACCGTGCAATAGAGATACAGCTCTCTTCAGAGTAACTGTGAACCTTTTTTAACCAACACTAGTTAGTTTTAAAGACAAAATATTTATAATGACAATTGTATAGCTTTTAAGTTATTTTTCTAGTATGTGGCTTTCTGTAGCCAAGGTAACGCCCAGACCATACCCTCAGGCTACCCAGTGCACCCAGTGTCCTGGCAGGGAGCATTCATCTCAGATTTGAGCACCAGGCATTGCCCCTCTGGACTCCTTTCTCCTTTCCCATCCTCTCTTGGCTGCTCCTGAGTCCTGTCCCCTGACTTCAGGAAGGCCCCTCCCACCATCTTCCTATGCCTCTTATAAGTCCTGTCAAATCTCAACTCCCTTCATCAGTGTCTTCTCATCTAAATCTCTCCGACAACTTCTCTCTGATCATGGTTCTTTTTAAGATCAGGCAGTATTTTGGTCCCTGCTCCTGCCCATAGTAAAACAGCCTGAAAAATCCCATGCAAGAGAGTAGTTTCAAGAGGGCTAACTTGCCCTCTATTTAAAAGCATGCACAATCAAAGTACTATGCAATTTTAAGACAATAAATACAGTACAATTTTTTTGCTTGTGCGTGTGGATTTTTGTTATTCTCATTCTTTTCGCATGCTTTTGAGGGCTCCTCAAAACAAACTCAGCAGTGTCTCGTGGGGGCAGCCCTGTTTGTTGGTAGCCACACCCGTGACCTATGTGCTTCTAGGATGAAAATGAGCACTATTTTAACAGAATGGAACAAAATGCAGGAGATTTGGGACTTTGGAATGAGAATCCACTGAATAGCTGTTGGAGGGGGTTGCCCAGAGCCTGAATGAAGCATACAGAGGTGAAACTCAAATTTGTACTTTTTTCCCCCAGTAAGCCTATAAAGTCACCAATTTTATTAATAGAATCAGGCAGGAAGATAGAAAGCCAGAGACAGAATTCTTGTGGAGTTGGAGTTTGGCTCCCTATGAAAGTGCTATCCCAGACAGCTCGAGTGGTGTCTTCATGGCAACTAATTGGTATGTGTAGCTCTAGAATCCCATCAGATCTTTGTTCTGGATTACCTGTGGGCTATTCAGTGACCTTTTTCATCCTATTCTATGCTCTACTCTGTATCACAGGGGTTGGAAACCTGGGAACTACATTTCCAGGTTAAATTCCACCAGTGAGAGACACTTCTGGGAGATTTGAAAGACAGTTTAGAAATTATATTATTCAATGAGAAATTCATATCACTCATTCATATAACTTATTTCTGTGCTGGCAGAGGCAGACAGGAGGTCCTGTTGTGGCCCTTGGCCCCAAAATATCCTCTATGGTGGGGCTCCCTACAACTCACCCATCACTCAGTGCTCCAGGCTGTGGTGGCCACCAGCAGAGCTTTCCTGTGGCTCCTCCAAAATCCTAATTCTGGAGAGTTGGCAGGAACCCAAGGGGCTGTGATGGCATTCTCTGACCTTCCTCCTGCCCTTCTCACAAATTAACAAGTGTGTAAGTCTTGTTGGAAATGCCTGCTCTGGTTTCTGTCTTCCTGACCAAACAATGACCAATACAACTTCAGGTTAGGAGACTACAAACTAGCCAGAACATTTTTATCTGAACAAGGACCAGAAAAATGTATTTCATCCTTAACACCTGAGAGGTGATGACCATCCTGACTTCTGTGCTCATTGTTCCCTTGCTTTTCTTTATAGTTCTACCTGTGTATCTACCCCATACAATAATACTCAAACAATAATACTGCCTAGTCTTGAAATCGGAGGGCAAGCACACACCATTCATGCAAGGAGTGGGCAGCACTGTCCCTGCTGGGCAGAGGCTCCAGGAGGAGGTGAGTGGAGCAGTCTTCGGTCATGGTCTGACCTCCGCTTCTCTGGGAGGTGACAAGGCCCTTTCTGGGGAACTCACGAGCAAGGTCACGAGTGAGTCTTGGAAAACACTGGGCTCTCCACAGTCAGGTGCCTGGCAAGACTGAAGTGTAGACCAGGAGCTGGACATGCAGCAGAAGTCCGGTCAGTGAGAGTGGGCTGCTCTGTCCTTTCTATATCTGAGCCCATCGTGGTCTACCTCCCGCTCTCAGGGAAAAGCTGGAAACGTCTGTGAGTTATATGCGTGTCCTCATCAGAGCCTGAGGGGAGAGACCCTCATCAGCACATGGTCAAGACAAGCCAAGTACTGATGAGAATCTGGGCCAAGTTCTCCTGGGCTTTCTGTCCTCAGGTTAAGAAGATGGACTGATGGAAGGGGGGTCTTGGTGATGACAGTCTATGTGCCAGGTCACACTGCTGCAGTGTGGCTCAGTTGCCCTCCACAGCTGCTGCAGAGCTGTCACCTTGGGATCACCTTTCACCATCCTCCAGGGGATTCTCTCCTCATCTCTCATGTCTCTTGCTTCCTGTCTCTGTGTCTTCCTTCTTCTGAGTCCTTTTTTGTTTTGGTGGAGCACATACTTCTTGAGTAAAGATGCTGGGAGATAAATGTTTTGAGACCTTGCATGTCTGGAAATGACTTTATGACTCACACTTGATTGAGGGTTTGGCTAATTATAGAATTCTAGGTCAGATAAAAATGTTTCTTTCAGAATCATAAAGGTAATGCTCCCTTACCTTGTTCCCAGTATTGCAGTTGAGGAGTCCAAAGTCACTCTGGTGTGCCTTTGTCAGTGACCTCTTTATTTCCTTCTTTTTGTTCCCTGTGTTCTGAAATATCACAACAAAGGTGCCTTGGATCTCTTTTCATTTAGTGTTGATTTCAGTCTGGTTACTCATGATCTTCAAGTCTGGGATGTTTTCTTGAGTTACTTTTTTATGGATTTCTTTTTGTTTCTCTAGCCTCTCCGTTATTCAGAGGTGAAGCTGCTGAGGGTTATAGCTCAGGGGTAGAGCATTGGACTGCAGAGGTGAAGCTGCTGGAATGGCCTGTAATTTCTTATCCTTTCTATTGTCCATCTTATCTTTTTTCTCTACTCATTGGGAGATTTCTTCAATTTTCTCTCCCAACCTGTTTACTACCAAGATTTTCCATTTCTGCCAAATGATTTAATTTCCAAGAACTCTTTTTTGGCTCTGAATATATATATATATATATAAATATATATAAATATAAATATAATATTTTAAATTAACTAAAGCCCATAATTTATTCATATCTTCTTAATTTGTATCTAATTCCCCTTTCCTATTCAAGGACATCACATGTCTCCTTGGGCTCCTTTTGGCTGTGCCAGTTTCTCAGACTTTCCTTGTTTTTGATTACCTTGACAGTTTTTTTTGTTTTTTGTTTTTGCGGTACGTAGGCCTCTCACTGTTGTGGCCTCTCCCGTTGCGGAGCACAGGCTCCGGATGCGCAGGCTCAGCGGCCATGGCTCACGGGCCCAGCCGCTCCGCGGCATGTGGGATCTTCCCGAACCGGGGCACGAACCCGTGTCCCCTGCATCGGCAGGCGGACTCTCAACCACTGCGCCACCAGGGAAGCCCACCTTGACAGTTTTGAGGACTGTTGCTGGGTATTTTGTATTGATAGAATGTCCTACATTTGGATTTGCCTGGTGCTATTCTTGTGGTTAGACTGGCGCTCTGTGTTTTGGGGAGGAAGACCCCAGAAGTAAAATGCCATTCTCATCACTTCATATCAAGGGTACATACTATCAACATGTTTTATCACTGTTATGTCAGGTGACCCTTGACTGAGGTAGTGTTTGTCGGGTACTCTATTTTTCCCCCCTTTCCATACTGAATTTTTTGGAAGGAAGCCATCATGCCTATCCCACACTTAAAGAGTAGGGAGTTATGCTTCACCTCCGTGAGGGGAGTATCCACATAAATTATTTGGAACTCAGTACAGATTTGTCTGTTCTCCATCTTTTTGTTAAATCATTTATTTCTGTTACTATGAAACTCATGGATATTTATTTTACACTTTGAGTCATAACCCAGTGCTATGTTACTTATTTTGTTGTTTGAATTGTTCCAGCTATGGCTATTGGGAGCTCTTTCAGTTGGCTCTTGTGACATGACCCCTCGTTTGTGTGTGTACTTTGTAAGCACTTCCCTTTCTTGCACTACAACTTGTGCTAGGCTCATCTTGTATATTCCCTGCCCCTGCCCTAGAATCAGCCATTGCTCCAAGGACCCCTGGTTTCCTTTATTTGTGAATGGCATTAGAAAACAAGACCTGGGCTCTGGCTGTGTTTTCACTCCTGGGATGTCATTGCTTCTAGGCCATCTCAGCTGAGAGAGCAAGACATAACTTGTGTGCTGAATTTTTTAATGGTGGTTCTTGTTACTAGGATGCAATATTTTTTCATACTCTTTGAAGCCTGCAATGATTTTTTTTTTCCTTTGGAATTTTCTTCTCTACATACTCTCTGTTTCTTTCAAGATGCAGTTTTCTGTTTGATTGTCTTAATTTCCTTTGCCATGTGACCTTGGGCTGTCCAGTCAGATTCAAGGTAGGTGGAAAGTCCTGAGGACACAGTGGGGCTTATTTTGATGCCAATATTCACTGCCGGTCAATCTGGAAGGGGGCTTGTGGGGGGATGGAGGTCAAGCCTTTACTTTAGGCTTCAGGGCTGGTCAGACTCCCAGAGAAGAGCTTTCCAGTCCCTTGCCTTTGAGCAAGGGTCCAATGGCTGGTGCTCTGGGAGAAACCTGGAAGAGGAGGGCTGAGGGTCACTGCATTCAGTCATACAGTCATGGATCAACCCCATTTTCATACAGCTCCCATGCCTTCAGCTGTGCCCCCAGCTCAGACATGCTTTTTTTTCTTTAACACCTTTATTGGAGTATAATTGCTTTACATTGTTGTGTTAGTTGCTGCTGTATAACGAAGTGAATCAGCTGTATGTATACATATATCCCCATATCCCCTCCCTCTTGTGTCTCCCTCCCACCTTCCCTATCCCACCCCTCTAGGTGGTCACAAAGCACGAGCTGATCTCCCTGTGCTATGTGGCTGCTTCCCACTAGCTATCTATTTTACATTTGGTAGTGTATATAAGGCACCCTGTTTCTTATTACCAGAGAATAAAACCCAGACTTCTGTCTTTCCCAGCTGTTTTCTGCCCTTTCGCCTGCCACGTCCTCACATGAGCCTGACTGACCAGCAAAGGGTGGGAGCCCTGCAAGGGGGAGCCATCAGAGTCCTCCCATGGGGGTTTTCAAACTTGACTTGAGACAGAGGGTCACTCCCCTTGGGTGGTGGAAGAGCAGAAGGTGACATGGAGAGAAGGAAGCTGACACAGAGGAATGGGATGGGTAGAGAGCTTGCCTCTGGCTTTCAAGGCCTCAGCCTGGCTCTCAAGCCTGCAGTACTGAAGCCAGCTCTACCCCCGCTCTCCCTCAGGTGCAACAGTGCAGGAAACTCCCCCAAATTGTCCCCATTGGTTTAAGTGCAATGTGGCTTTCTATAACACACAACTAAAACAGTCCTAACTTGAATCCTTTGGCACATCTCTGGTCCTGGTAAGGGCTGGGGAGAAGAGAGAGGAGGGGTTAATGGACTGTGGGGAGAGCAGGCAAAGTCGAGGGAGAGGGCCAAAAGCAGCCAGAATGAGAACACTCACATACCCCGTGTGTAAGGTCGGCACCCCGCGTTTGGTACTTTGCTCCTTGAGTCCTCGCATCAGGTTGGGTTCACCACCGATGCCCATTCCCCATTGAACTGAGGCTCTCTGAGCCTAATCCCTTGCCCAGAGGAGCACAACTAAGTGGAGAGCCTGACTGGAACCCAGGTGAAGAGGCCCACATGGGATGGGGAGGTGGGCAGTGTCTGCCAGCAGCAGCATCAAGGGCAGGGAAGGGCAGCCAGAAATGCTCTAATGAGCCTTGGCAGAAGCATGAGCAGGCCAAGGGCAGAAGTCCCCAGCCAAGAACCAAGCCAGGTTTTTCTCTCTGACTACTCCTCCTCTCTCACCCCTACATCCTACCTGTAAGACCTGACAATTCCACCTCTTGAACAGTTTTTTTTTCCTTTACATCAAGTTTGTTTTGTATAATTTACACACATTAAAAGTCATCCTTTCTTAGGTGCACAATTCTGAGTTTTGACACATATATAGTCATATGAGGACCACCATAATTAAAATACAACAGAGTATGCCCATCATCCCCAAAAATTCACTCATGGCCCCTGGGAGTCATTCCTCTCCCCACACTTGAGCTTTGACAACCACTGATGTGACTCTGCTTTTTCCAGAAGGTCATATAAATGGAATCATGTATAGTTTTATGTTTGGCTTCTTTCACTTACCATGTTTTTAATACTTATCCATGCTGTGCTGTGCACTCGCCACCAGGCCAGTCCTTTCTGTGTCAGGTAATATCCTACTGCATGGATGTACCACAGTTTGTCTTTCCATTCACTGAATTATGGACACATGGGTTGTTTCTAGTTTTTAACTGTTTTGAGTAAGGCTGGTATGAACATTCACGTAAGCTCTTTGTGTGAACATGCTTTTATTTCTCTAGGGTATATATCGAGGAATGGGATTGCTGGGTGGTATGACAGCTATGTGTTTAATGTTATCTGAAACTATCAAACTGTTTCCAAAGTGGATAAACCATTTTGCTTTTCCACCAGCAGTGTCTGGGAGTTCCATTTGCTCCACATCACCATCAACACTTGCTATTGTCTTTTTTCATACAGCCATCCTAGTGGGGTGTGTAGTGATAGTGGGTTGTAATTTAATTTGAATTTGCCTAAAGTCTTGAAACAGTTTTAAAATCAGATCCTTCCTTTTGACACCTGCTGCCTTGGCCCCAGACCAGACCTCATCTTCTCTTACAGGGACCTTTGCAATAGCTCCCTAATTGGTCTTGTGGTCTTAAGCCCCTCATCCCTGAAACTTCATGTGCCCTAGTGATCTTTCCAAAATAAACATCTAATCACTCTGCTTACTTCCTTTCTTAATACTCCACAACAGCTGCCCTTTACCTCCACAGCCAGGTCTCCACCCTGCGATGCCCCAAGGCCTATTAGGTAAGGGGTGAGTGAAGTTGCAGGCAGATGTGGATAATAGGGAGTTGTGGAGACTGTGGTGAACTAGGGGTCTCACCTAAAGGGGCAGCTGCCACTCAGTTCCAGCTGACTACTATGCGAATCTGGGCCCCATGTTGCCAGAGCTTTAACTATTCAAGAGAAAGCAACAATTGAGTGTTTCCAAGGTGAAAGCTCCCAATTTTTAAATGTTGGCAACTAAAAAACTTAAAAAACAAAGAAACAAACAACTCTCAGGGTTAAACAAAGCATATCAGTGAGCTGAAGCCAGCCGATGGGCCTCCGGTCAGCTGTGCCAGTCCACGCACCTCAAAGCCCTCAAAACTCTCCAGTCGCCCTTCTCCATCTCCAGCAAGACTAGGTGATATGTGGTTTCCTGAATATAGCATGCATGTCCTCACTTCTGAATCTCTGGGTCTGAGTGCGCTTTCTGCCTAAAGCACTGGCCCAGAACATTCCTGCTGGCTTTCCAGCCTCAGCTGGGGCTTCCTCCTGTCCAGGAGGCCTTCTTCAACTGCTCCTCTCCACCTGGCAGGCTAGATCAGCTGTCAGTGCTCATGTGTTCCCCCTTCCCCCACCCCTGCAGTTCTCACCACACTTGTGACAGGATCTTCTCTCTTGTTGGCCTCAACCGGAATCCTGTGCACTCTTCCAAGCACAGACCAGCTCCCTGGCCCCCACCCTGTAACCTCAGCTCTATGTCCATAAATGTTCCCTGTACTTCATAAGCCAGAAAAAAGCAGAATCCTTTCAGAAAACTCATCAGGAAATGTATATAGGTTTGTATGTGTGTACAATGATTTTTGGTACTCACTTTCCATGGGATGAGTGCTGCAAAGTCAGGGCTGGATTGTGTGTGAGAATGGGTGCTCCTTCCTAATCTGAGAAGCACCCATGAGTGCTCCATCGTAAAACCACAGCTCCGACGGTTTCCCATAATCCTTGATGGTGGTAATTTTTGCTCCCTGTTTTCTGTTGTGCACCTGGGGCAGGTGGCAGTAAGGTTGAGTGTGGGCAGGAGCCTATCAGGTGGGCCCTCCTCAATCAGGCAACACTCAGGAGTTACAATTTCAAGCAGGGATGGGCCATACCCAGTTTTAGAAAACTTGTTCTGGTAGCCAAGGTAGGGGTGGCCTAAGGGGGACACTGCACCTGGATCCCTTCCTCTACCCTACCTCTCTTCTGAGGTCCTGGTGCCCCCAGCCTGGCCATGGGTCACAGGCTTGCCAGCTTCCCCCAGTTCTGCCACCCTGCTCCATGCCCCTCAGCCCCTTAACCTCCCCCCTCTGCAGAGTCCTGCTCCTTCCCCCAAGTTTGGCCCCTGCCCTGGCCACCCTGTGGTCCTGGCCACCCTGTGAGGGCTGTTCCTCCTTCACAGTCCACCAGTCTCCCCATCCGCAAAGTCCAATTCCCCTCACCCCATCCACGGACCTCTGAGCTTTTCTCCACTGTGTCCAGCCTCCTTGCCTCACTTCCAGCCTTGCTCATCCAAACACAGATCCGACACCACCTCTCCCATCATTTCACATGACTCCAGACATGCTGGAACCAGATCCAGAGGCTAGAGGGCTGTGGGAGATGCCTCAAAAGAAGGTCAGTGTCTATATGTCAATGCTACTCTCTCTCTTCGTCCCAGCTTACCCTTCCTCCTCCCCGTGTCCTCAAGTCCATTCTCTACGTCTGCGTGTTTAATCCTGTCCTGCCCCTAGGTTCATCAGAACCATTTTTTTAAAGATTCCATTCACTTTGTTATACAGCAGAAACTAACACAACATTGTAAAGCAATTATACTCCAATAAAGATGTTTAAAAAATAAATAAATGAAGTGATCAGGATAAGGGGAAAAAAAAAAAGGTCAGTGTCAACAAACCCCAGGTCCTAAGGCCCTCAGCACTGCATTCCCTTCCCTCCATTTACGACTCTGCCATTCTCCTCTGAGACAGAAGCTTGAACTCTGCCCCAGGAGCACCAGCCTGTCCTCTCCTGCCCTGTCGCTGACCTGCCGAGGATACTTGTCTGCACATGGCCACCTCCTCGCATCTCCGTCCCCGACTTCTGGGAGCACCCCTACAAACTCGTTCACGGTGAGCAGAGGAATCCAAGGTCCTCTCCTCTCGTCCCCACTCCCTCGCCGCCTCCGCCTCCCGGTCCTGGACGCCAAGGCCCCAGCTTCCCTCGCCCTGGCTGGCCCTCGCCCTCACCCTCACCCCGGGTTTCCCCCAAATGGACCGGCTCCGTCTCCCTCCAGGCCGACTCGCCGCTGCCAGTCTGCACCTGCAGCCCTGTGGCCCGGCTTTCGGTCCCGCCAGCCCGCCCTCTCCACCGTCTCCCGGCTCCGTGTTCGGCCGCCGCGCCGTGGGCCCCTGTGGGGGCAACGAGCTCAGCTAGCTCGCCGAACAGTGCCTGCCTCAATAAGGTGCGGATCCGATCTGCTGCGCTACCTTCGAGCGCCGCTCACCAGTCACTGAGGGCCCTGGCTCCGCCGGCCGCTCCGCCCGAGCCGCCCGGCAGTAGTTCGTCCCCACCACCCCGCGCGCGATTGGCTGCACCAGCCCGACTTACCGCGCGCCGATTGGTCGGCGCGCGGGTCGGTCAGGCCGAGCGCCGCTGCGGCGGCGGCGGCGGAGGAGAAGAGAGCCAGACCGGAAGGGATCTAAGCGCTCCGGCGCCCCTCACATCCACTGCGGCGGCGGCGGCGGCGGCGACGGCGGCGGCGGCGGCGGCGGCAGCGGCGACGGCGGCGGGGCGGAGCGGAGGAGAGCGGGGCGGGGCGGCCGGCCGAGCCCCGGGCAGCGGAGCCGCGAGCCGCCAGCGCGCAGCGCCGCCAGTCCGCCCGCCTGCCCTCTCCTCTTGGCGCGGCGGCGGGGAGGCGAGGTGAGCCCGGCGGGCGGGTTAGGCCCAGCGGGGACTCTCGGGCCGAGCCTCGCTGGGGAGGGACGGCGGGAGGGCCGCGCGGCCGGCATCCGCGGGGAAGGGGGAGCGCGGGGCTGGAGGACCGGGTTCTGTGGGGCCGACCGGGGTCTGCGGGGTGCTGGTGACCCCGGCCGCAGCCCCTCGTCCCCCGGGCTGCCGCAGTCACCCCTCCCTACCGGCTGTCAGCACCCCAAAGCTGAGGGCCCGCTCCCTAGTCTGGCCTTGGCAGACCTACCGTAGGATATGTGGGCGCCCCCCCCCCCCGATTGTTTGGCACACAGCAGCACACCTGCTCCGGGATGCTCAGAAGCCTGGGATTTGGTTCCTGCGACCTTAGCAAAGGCACTGACACTTGATGTTTCTCGGTTTTCCCCTCAGCAAAGTGGGAGAAATGTCTGCCCTTTGGGACAATGTTGTTGTCAGGCTATATGAATGTGTGTGAAAGCGCCTGGGCAGGAGCCCAGTGCACATTTGTGAAAAATTGGGCGGCATACTGCTCCTTGCTGGTTTGAGTGTGGCAGGAACCCCCTCCCCATTCGCCCATAGTCCCCCATACTAACGCTGCTCCAATGCCTTGTCATTGCACACTCAGTGCCCAGGAACGCCAGAGCGGGCCCTGCCCACCCCACCCCACCAACCCACCCCTCCAACCCCCCACCACTCCCCCAACCCAGAGCACCGTTCTCCTGTCCCACCCACCTTACTTGCCTTGAACGTTCTGTTTACCTCAGGACCTTTGCACTTGCTGTGTCCAGTGATTGGCGTTGTCTCGCGGATCTTTGCACAGCTGGCTCCTTCTGGTTCTTCTTCTGGTCAGATGTCTCACTTTACACAATGCCTTCCTTGACCACCCTCTTTCTTCCCTTAGTAATTCTTTCTCATTATGTTGTTTAATTTTCTTCCTAGTATCTGGTTTGAAACTATTCTATTGGTTTGCCTGTTTATTTTCTGTCTCTCCCACTAGGATGTAGCTTTATGAAAACAGGTAGTTGTCTGATTTGTCCACTGCTTTATCCCCAGTGCTTAGAAAGCACACAGTAAGTACTCAGTAATATCAGTCCAGTGAATGAATGAATGACCCTGCCCGCCTGTTGCTTTTCCTTTATGTTTGTTTAGTGACTTCTGACTAACTTGTGAAACTAGTATGCAGATGGAAACTTGCTTTCATTTTGTGAAACATTTTAATGTCCTTGACCCCTTTATTTGGTAACTGTCAGAACAAGCTGTGATATAAAATCTTACATTTTTGTAATGTTTTAGCTGTAACTTCCTTCCACACATTCAGGAGACATTTACTGAATTCTACATTATCTAGGTCAGGCTTTCTGCTCGGCCCTGGGGACACAAAGGCAATAGCAACAGGGTCCCTTCCTCCAGAGAGCCCAAGAGCCCAGTAGGGAAGGCAGACATGTAGAGAGTATTAGGACAGCTGGGTGTAGAGGGGGGGGCTGTGCCATGGAAACTTGGAGGAGGTGATGGCTGGTGCTGGAGTTGAGCCTTGAATGGTGATGAGAAACTTGTCAGGTGGGGGAGGCAAGACGTGGGAAAGGGCAGGGTGAAGGAAGAACTTTAGACCAATGTGGGGTCAAAATCAGCCTGTTGGGCCAGGTGTAAGAGAGCTTGGAGTAGTGGGGACCCTGGAGAACCAGACCCAGCTCACCCAGCAATTTTTAGAAAGAAGTCAGAACTCGACGTTTGTATCTACACTCTCTTGATTTTGAAATGTTGGCAGTAGCTAATTTTAAAATGTTTTAAATGCTGTGAAACAAGCAAAATACAGACCTCATTCAGCTTTGTTGCAGGATTGTCGACCTCCAGTGCAGGTTGTATAGGAGGGAAGAGTTGCAATGAGCTAGAAAGGTAGCCCAAGGCCAGAGGAGCTAGGCCCTATTTGTCCAGGTACTCTCATTTAATTGTCACTGGAGCTCTGTGATAGCAGCTATGAAGCCCATTTCTGCAGAGGAGGAAACAGAGGCTCCCAGAGTTTCAGCAGTCTTGTTTCATAGCAAGCAGCTGGAAAGTGAAATTTGAACCCAGGTATCCCCCAGATCAGCATTCTTTCCTGGGTCCCTCAGCTCTGAGTATTCTCTTTTGGCTCTTCATTTGTTCTGGAAGAACAACATCCAATTTAGATAATGTTTCCCTTCATTTAACCCTTTTTTTTCCCCTTCAAAAGGATTCTGCAGGGTTAAAAATAATACTATTTTGGCATAGTCTTCTCTGAAAAGTTTTGATTCTCCTGAGTCTCCTGAGGAGAATCCACTCCTGAGGATTTAATTTTCAGGATACCACTTTAAATAATTTGTTGACAGATTAAAATATGTTTATTTGGCCTCCCTAAATAAATGTTAGAGGATACACCTCAATTTGTCTATTTAAAATCAAATTTCTTAATTTTCTGGATAGAGAAAAGTGCCAGATGAAGCAATTAACAGTGAGTAAGCCAATTTATTTCATGATGCCTAGGGTAAAACAAAACCACATTTTTTTCTTAAGACTATTGATTTGGCAGTAGGGCAGCTATTTCCAATCTAAATATGTAGTTATACTTGGTTAAGAAGGTGACATTTTTACATAATTTTCCCTAAGAATTAAGGAAAATTAAATTTGTATTTGGCCTTCTGTGATTGTATGAACTAGTTTCAACATCAGTCTTTAACTGTTTATTATGAGGAATTTCAAACATATACGGAAGTAGACAGAGTAGTATCTGGCTTTAACAATTACCAACTCATGGCCAATCTTGTTTGTCCCTAATCCCATCCATACACCTCACCCCACCTATTATTTTCAAGCAAATCCTAACTATGATGTCATTTCATCCATGAATTTTTCAGTTTATGTTCTAAAAGATAAGGAGTCTTTTAAACTTTGAAAAGCAATAATTCCTTAATATCATCAAATAGCCAGTCAGCATGCAAATTTCTAGTTGTCTCATAAATTTTATAGTTTCTTTAATAGTTTCTTCATTGGAATCAGGATCCAGATAAGGTCCATACATTGTGATAAGTTCATATGTCTTTTAAATTTCTTTTAATCTGTAGATCCCCCTTTATTTCTTTTTTTCTTTTCCTTGTAGTTTATTTGTTGAAGCAATAGCTTTTCCATTATTGGGATTTTACTGATTGTACCTCTCCAATGTAATTTCTTGTTCCTCTGTATTTCTTGAAAAGTTGTAGTTGGATCTAGGCGAGGTTTGGTTGGATCCAGGGTGCCTTCCTAAGGGGGTGCACGCTTCCTCTAGAGGCAAGTAGTCCTGGTTGGCTCACACTATGATGTTAGCCGCTGTTGATGCTCAGTGCCTGGACCCATTGATTCATTAAGAGGGCATATTATTTCGGGGACAAGTTTGTATATCTTTTGCCTGGCAAGAATTCATTTTTTAGAAAGGACTGTAGATCTTTTCACATTTTTTATTGGCCTTTGGATTGCCAGTTAAAGTGTTGTTAAAAGGTGCCTCAAATCCTCTTTGGAAAATGTTGGGGTGTAAATTAATAGATATAAAAATAATGAGCGGGGCTTCCCTGGTGGCGCAGTGGTTGAGAGTCCGCCTGCCAATGCAGGGGACGTGGGTTCGTGCCCCGGTCTGGGAGGATCCCACATGCCGCGGAGCGGCTGGGCCCGTGAGCCGTGGCCGCTGAGCCTGTGGGTCCGGAGCCTGTGCTCCGCAACGGGAGAGGCCACAGCAGTGAGAGGCCCGCGTACTGCGCAAAAAAAAAAAAAAAAAAAAGAGCAAGAATTGTCTCCATTTTAGCATAGGAATTCCTTACAGCTAAGGAAATTTACTAAACATTTGATGGTGAAATTCAACAGATTTGATTTTATTTAATGTCATTTGGTTTCTTGGTTCTTTTTTTGTTTTTGGATTCTATAAAGTATTCTACTCCTTTTTCTCCCCAGCTAATTTTGCCTTAGACCCTTTCTTAAGCAAAGACTACATACACTGAAACATTTCAGGAATAGTAAAAATAGATTCTAAGGATATATGGATTACAAATGAGGCAGTTTTTTTTTCCCCTTAAAAGAGAGGCATTGGGCTTCCCTGGTGGTGCAGCGGTTGAGAGTCCGCCTGCCGATGCAGGGGACACGGGTTCGTGCCCCGGTCTGGGAGGATCCCACATGCCGTGGAGCGGCTGGGCCCGTGAGCCGTGGCCGCTGAGCCTGCGCATCCGGAGCCTGTGCTCCGCAACGGGAGAGGCCACGGCAGTGAGAGGCCCGCGTACCGCAAAAAAAAAAAAAAAAAAAAGAGAGACATTAATATTAACTCTCATTATGTTGAACGGGTTCTTGCCCGTTGTGAAGTTGTTATTTGAATATTTCTATAGCTGAATTATTTAGCTATTAGGAGAATGAACAGTGTGAAAACCACCTGTTACTTTGTCTTTCCATAGGCCAGTGTAGGAAAAACTTGGGGATTCATTTTAAAAACATATGGTTTTTTTAGAACAATTTGTTTAAAAAACATATCTCCACTCCCCTACAATGATTTTAAGAGAAAGAATAATTGAGAATGATTGCTTTTAAAAAACTCCTTTTCCTTAAAAAAGAAAAAAATATATATATACACACACATAAACATACACACACATGTATTTCTATAGAACTGTAAATGATTTAATTTGTTTGACTATTTAAATATTGTATAGCTAAACTGATGCTGCTACTAGTTTGATTTCAGCATATCTAAGCATGAGGGTGCAACCCAGGTAGTAAATCCTCCAGCTCTGATTCTAGAATCAAATCCATTTTTCCGGGCTTCCCCGGTGGCGCAGTGGTTGAGAGTCCACCTGCCGATGCAGGGGACACGGGTTCGTGCCCCAATCTGGGAAAATCCCACATGCCGCGGAGCGGCTGGGCCTGTGAGCCATGGCTGCTGAGCCTGCACATCCAGAGCCTGTGCTCCGCAACGGGAGAGGCCACAACAGTGAGAGGCCCGCGTACCGAAAAAAAGAAAATCCATTTTTCCAATTCTTAACTCTCAGAAACATAACTACTATTATATGTTGGAAAGTGGGTGTCTTCTAAAAATTTCCTGAGAAGATGGCAGAGTAGAAGGACATGTGCTCACTCCCTCTAGCAAGAGCACTGGGATCACAACTAACTGCTGAACAGTCATTGACAGGAAGACAGTGGAACTCACCAAAAAAGATACCCCACATCTGAAGACAAAGGAGAAGCCACAATGAGATGGTAGGAGGGGTGCAATCACAATAAAATCAAATCCCATAACTGCTGGGTGGGTGACTCACAAACTGGAGAACAATTATACCACAGAAGTCCACCCACGGGAGTGAAGGTTCTGAGCCCAACATCAAGCTTTCTAACCTGGTGGTCCGGCAACAGGAGGAGGAATTCCCAGAGAATCAGACTTTGAAGGCTACCGGGATTTGATTGCAGCACTTCAACAGGACTGGGGGAAACAGAGACTCCACTCTTGGAGGACACACACAAAGTAGTGTGTGCATCAAGACCCAGGGGGAAGAAGCAATGACCCTATAGCAGACTGAACGAGACCTACCTGCTAGTGTTGGAGGGTCTCCTGCAGAGGCAGTGAGCAGCTTTGGCTCACCACAGGGACAAGGACACTGGCAGCAGAAGTTCAAGCCTGTAGGTTCCAGTGCTGGGTTGCTTCAGGCCAAACAACCAACAGGGAGGGAACTCAGCCCCACCCATCAAGCAGATTAAAGTTTTATTGAGCTCTGCCCACCAGAGCAACACCCAGCTCTACCCACCACCAGTCCCTCCCATCAGGAAGCTTGCACAAGCCTCTTAGATAACCTCATCCACCAGAGGGCAGACAGCAGAAGCAAGAAGAACTACAGTCCTGCAGCCTGTGGAACATAAACCACATTCACAGAAAGACAGACAAAATGAAAAGGCAGAGGACTGTGTACCAGGTGAAGGAACAAGGTAAAACCCCAGAAAAACAACTAAGTGAAGTGGAGATAGGCAACCTTCCAGAAAAAGAAATCAGAATAACGATAGTGAAGATGATCCAGGAGCGCTGAAAAAGAATGGAGGCAAAGATCGAGAAGATGCAAGAAATGTGTAACAAAGACCTAGAAGAATTAAAGAGCAAACACCTTGAAGAATTAAAGAACAAACAAACAGAGATGAACAATACAGTAACTGAAATGAAAAATGCACTAGAAGGAATCAATAGCAGAAAACTAAGGCAGTAGAATGGATCGGTGACCTGAAAGATAGAATGATGGAATTCACTGCCGCAGAACAGAATGAAGAAAAGAGAATGAAAATAAATGAAGACAGCCCAAGAGACCTCTGGGACAACATTAAACGCACCAACATTCGCATTATAGGGGTCCCAGAAGGGGAAGAAAGAGGGAAAGGACCTGAGAAAATATTTGAAGAGATTATAGTCAAAAACTTCCCGAACATGGGAAAGGAAATAGCCATCCAAGTCCAGGAAGTGCAGAGAGTCCCAGGCAGGGTAAACCCAAGGAGAAACACGCTGAGACACATAGTAATCAAACTGACAAAAATTAAAGACAAAGAAAAATTATTAAAAGCAACAAGGAAAAAACGACAAATAACACCTGGATACAAAAACAAGACCCATATATATGCTGTCTACAAGAGAACCACTTCAGACCTAGGGACACATACAGACTGAAAGTGAGGGGATGGAAAAAGATGTTCCATGCAGATGGAAATCAAAAGAAAGCTGGAGTAGCAATACTCATATCAGATAGAATAGACTTTAAAATGAAGCATGTTATAAGAGACAAGGAAGGACACTACATAATGATCAAGGGATCAATCCAAGAAGAAGATATAACAATTACATATTCACCCAGCATTGGAGCACCTCAATACATAAGGCAAATGCTAACAGCTATGAAAGAGGAAATCAACAGGAAGACAATAATAGTGGGGGCCTTTAGCACCTCACTTACACCAATGGGCAGATCATCCAGACAGAAAATGAATACGGAAACACAAGCTTTAAATGACACAATAGACCAGATAGATTTAATTGATATTTATAAGACATTGCATCTAAAACAGCAGATTACACTTCTTCTCAAGTGCACACAGAGCATTCTCCAGGATAGATCATATATTGGTTCACAAATCAAGCCTTGGTAAATTAAAAAAACTGAAATAATATCAAGCATCTTTTCTGACCACAACAATATGAGATTAGAAATAAATTACAGGGAAAAAAATGTAAAAAACACAAACACATGGAGGCTAAACAATACGTTACTAAATAACCAAGAGATAACTGAAGAAATCAAAGAGGAAATCAAAAAATACCTAGAAACAAATGACAATGAAAATACAACGATCCAAAACCTATGGGATGCAGCAAAAGCAGTTCTAAGGGGGAAGTTTATAGCAATACAATCCTACCTAAAGAAACAAGAAACATCTCAAATAAACAACCTAACCTTACACCTAAAGCAATTAAAGAAGAACAAACAGAACCCAAAGTTAGTAGAAGGAAAGAAATCATAAAAATCAAAGCAGAAATAAATGAAATAGAAATGAAGAAAACAATTGCAAAAAATCAATGAAACTAAAAGCTGGTTCTTTGAGAAGATAAACAAAATTGATAAACCTTTAGGCAGAGTCATCAAGAAAAAGAGGGAGAGGACTGAAAGCAATAAAATTAGAAATGAAAAAGGAGAAGTTACAACAGGCATCGCAGAAAGTCAAAGCATCATAAGAGACTACTACAAGCAACTCTACGCCAATAAAATGGACAACCTGGAAGAAGTGGACAAATTCTTAGAAAGGTATAACCTTCCAAGACTGAACCAGGAAGAAATAGAAAATATGAACAGACCAATCACAAGTAATGAAATTGAAAATGTGATTAAAAATCTTCCAACAGGGCTTCCCTGGTGGCGCAGTGGTTGAGAGTCCACCTGCTGATGCAGGGGACATGGGTTTGTGCCCCGGTCCGGGAAGATCCCACATGCCGCGGAGCGGCTGCGCCCGTGAGCCATGGCCACTGAGGCTGCGTGTCCGGAGCCTGTTGCTCCGCAATGGCAGAGGCCACGGCAGTGAGAGGCCCGTGTACTGCAAAAAAAAAAAAAAAAAAAAAAACTTCCAACAGACAAAAGTCGAGGACCAGATGGCTTCACACGTGAATTCTATCAAACATTTAGAGAAGAGCTAACACCCATCCTTCTCAAACTCTTCCAAAAATTGCAGAGGAAGGAACAATCCCAAATTCATTCTATGAGGCCACCATCATCCTGATACCAAAACTAGACTAAGGTACTACAAAAAAAGAAGATTACAGACCAATATCACTGATGAATATAGATGCCAAAATCCTCACCAAAATACTAGCAAACAGAATCCAACAGCAGTTAAAAGGATCATACACCATGATCAAGTGGGATTTATCCCAGGGATGCAGGGATTCTTCAATATATGCAAGTCAATCAATGTGATATACTATATTAACAAATTAAAGAATAAAAACCACATGATCATCTCAATAGATGCAGAGAAACTTTCGACAAAATTCAACACCAATTTATGATAAAAAAAACCTCTCCAGAAAGTGGGCATAGAGGGAACCTACCTCAACATAATAAACGCCATATGAGACAAACTCACAGCAAACATCATTCTCAATGGTGAAAAACTGAAAGCATTTCCTCTAAGATCAGGAACAAGACAAGGATATCCACTCTCACCACTTTTATTCAACATAGTTTTGGAAGTCCTAGCCACAGCAATCAGAGAGGAAAAAGAAATAAAAGGAATACAAGTTGGAAAAGAAGTAAAACTGTCATTGTTTGCAGATGACATGATACTATATGTAGAGAAGCCTAAAGATGCCGCCAGAACTCTACTAGAGCTAACCAATGAATTTGGTAAAGTTGCAGGATACAAAATTAATGCACAGAAATCTCTTGCATTTCTATACACTAACAATGGAAGATAAGAAAGAAATTAAGGAAATAGCCCCATTCACCATTGCAACAAAAAGAGTAAAATACCTAGGAATAAACCTACCTAAGGAGGTAAAAGACCTGTACTCAGAAAACTGTAAAACACTGATGAAAGAAATCAAAGATGACACAAACAAATGGAGAGATATACCATGTTCTTGGATGGGAAGAATCAATATTGTGAAAATGACTATGCTACCCAAAGCTATCTACAGATTCAATGCAATCCCAATCAAACTACCACTGGCATTTTTCACAAAAGTAGAACAAAAAATTTCACAATTTGTATGGAAACACAAAAGACCCCGAATAGCCAAAGCACTCTTGAGAAGGAACAACGGAGCTGGAGGAATCAGGCTCCCTGACTTCAGACTATACTACAAAGCTACAGTAATCAAGACAGTATGGTACTGGCACAAAAACAGAAATATAGATCAATGGAACAGGATAGAAAGCCCAGAGATAAACCCACGCACATATGGTCACCTTATCTTTGATAAAGGAGGCAAGAATATACAATGGAGAAAAGACAGCCTGTTCAATAAGTGGTTCTGGGCAAACTGGACAGCTACATGTAAAAGAATGAAATTAGAACACCCCCTAACACAGTACACAAAAATAAGCTCAAAATGGATTAAAGACCTAAATGTAAGACCGGACACTATGAAACTCTTAGAGGAAAACATAGGCAGAATACTCTTTGACTTAAATCACAGCAAGATCTTTTCTGACCAACCTCCCAGATTAATGGAAATAAAACCAAAAATAAACAAATGGGACCAAATGAAATTTAAAAGCTTTTGCACAGCAAAGGAAACTATAAACAAGACGAAAAGACAACCCTCAGAATGGGAGAA
This sequence comes from Orcinus orca, assembly GCF_937001465.1. Lineage (NCBI taxonomy): Eukaryota > Metazoa > Chordata > Mammalia > Artiodactyla > Delphinidae > Orcinus > Orcinus orca. Next base: position 17,915,897 of record NC_064561.1, on the reverse strand, counting down.
AATATTTGCAAATGAATCAACAAAGGATTATTCTCCAAAATATATAAATAGCTCATGCAGCTCAATATTAAAAAAACAAACAGCACAATAAAAAAATAGGCAGAGGACCTAAGTAGACATTTCTCCAAAGAAGATAAACAAATTGCCAACAAACACATGAAAGGGTGCTCAACATCACTCATTATTAGAGAAATGCAAATCAATACTATGATAAGGTATCACCTCACACCAGTTAGAATGGGCATCATCAGAAAATTTACAAGCAACAAATCCTGGAGAGGGTGTGTAGAAAAGGGAACCCTCTTGCACTGTTGGTGGGAATGTCAATTGATACAGCCACTATGGAGAACAGTATGGAGGTTCCTTAACAAACTAAAAATAGAATTACCATATGACCCAGCAGTCCCACTACTGGGCATATACCCAGAGAAAAACAATTCAAAAAGACACATGCACCTCAATGTTTATTCCAGCACTATTTACAATAGCCAGGTCATTGAAGCAACCTAAATGCCCATTGACAGACGAATGGATAAAGAAGATGTGGTACATATATACAATGGAAGGAACGAAATTGGGTCATTTGTAGAGACATGGATGGACATAGAGACTGTCGTACAGAGTGAAGTAAGTGAGAAAGAGGAAAACAAATATCGTATATTAACACATATATGTGGAATCTAGAAAAATGGTACAGATGAACCCGTTTGCAAGACAGAAATAGAGACACAGATGTAGAGAACAAATATATGGACACCAAGGGGGGAAAGCAGGGAGGGGGAGTGATGGTTGTGGGATGAACTGGAAGATTGTGATTGACATATATACACTAATATATATAAAATAGATAACTAATAAGAACCTGCTGTATAAAAAAAAAAATTCAAAAATTTCCTGAAACATCATCTGCCTACCACACGCTAGAATGAAAAGTAAATTCTGTGCATTGCCTCCTGTCTATTGTGTCTTTCACTGAGGTGCTCACCAGTATTAACCACGTCATCAGCTTTTGCACTTACCAGATTTTAATTCACATCTGCAGAATGCAGACATTTGTTGGGATAAGTAGAATGGGTGTCTTAAGGTCAGCTGACGTTGAGACCTTGCCCTGTGCTAGACACTGTGCTAGTTTTCCTCTGAGGTTGATTCTGCAGTTATTCCGTTCTACGCATGAGTGTAATTGCTTGCCCAAGTTCACTCACCCAGATAAATGGCAGACCCACTGCTCTCTGACTCCAGAGTCCTAATCTTAGCCATTGCACGAAGCTGCCTTACCACATTTACTCTCCTGCTTAGTTTTGCCTTAACATATATTTCCTGGGCACCCACTGTGTACTTAGTAAAGGATTGAGAAGTAGATCAGACACATTTTCTGCCCTTGAGGAGCTCACAGGTAGAAGTAGAGATAGACTTGCAATGCAAATGAATACATGATGTGGTGCCAAAAAAGGGACATGCCCTGCACAGTTTGAAAGGAAAGTCTATAGAGGAGAACTTGCAGGAGAAGCAGGTGCTTGCACTAGGCTTTGGAGGATGAAGTTTGGCCAGGAGAGCAAAAGGGGGAGGGAAGTCATCTCAGGCAGATGGGACAGCTCAGGCAGAGACCTGAGGTATGCAGTGGGGTCTGCTGCTCCCAGGTGGTTTGATAGTGCCGAAGAGTGGGCCAGAGGCCCTGCAGAACTCCTCTGCTGTTATAAGAATTAGAATTTTACTGTCAAGGCAGTCGGTCACTACTGAAGGAATTTAAACAGGAGAGCAGTATGATGACTGCATATTTTCAACAAATCTCTTTTAATTCCTTATTTTGAAATAATTATAGATTCACAAGAGGTTGCAAAAATAGCAGAGAGGTCCTGTACACTCTTCACCCAGTTTCCACCAATGGTTGTATATTTATGTAACTATAGTATGATACCAGCATCAGGCAGTTAGCATTGGTACAATGCTTGTACAGTTCTATGTCATTTTATCACATGTGGAGGTTCATATAATCACCACCTTTGCCATCAAGATACAGAACTATTTCATCATCCCAAAGATCTCCCTTGTACTACCCGTTTATAACCACACCACCCGCCTTGCCCCCCACCATCCATAACCCCTGGTGACCACTAACCTGTTCTATATCTCTATAATATAGGTAATTTTCATTGCAAGAATGTTGTATAAATGGAATTATGTCCTATGGACCTTGTGAAATTGGCTTTTATCACTAAAAATTGTCACTAAAATTTCATAATACCCTTATGACCCACCCAAGTTGTAATGTATATCAGTAGTTCGATCATTTTTATTGCTGAGTGATGGTCCATGGTATTGACATACAGCAATTTGTTTAACCACCCACCCACTGAAGGACATCTGGATTGTTTCCAGTTTTGAACTATTACAAATATAGCTGCTATAAGCATTCATGTAAAGGTTTTCAAGTGGACAGATCTTTCTTTCTAATGTGGTATATATACAGTGGTTTGGAGGTATCAGGAATGGAGGCTGGGAGAGCACTTTGGCTATTGGTATGTCTGGGGAGCAATGAGGCCTTTACTCACAACACTGGGTATCGGGCATTGGGCCTGGAGATGGGGAGACTGACGACTACAAGGAGCTGGCAGGAAGAATCCTTGCTGGAGTCACTCACGTCCCTGTGAGTGACATAATAACCAATTCTGTATCATAGTATGTACTGTAACTTAAGAACTGATGTTCAGAAGAATGGCCCTGAGGTGCTGTGAAGATTTTGGTTATCCAAGAAAGATTAAGTTGTTGTGCTATGCTATTTTTAATATGAATTAAAGTAGGAAAAAACAATTTGATTAAAACTTTCAGCAGCAAGCATTGAAACAAAGAGGGTGATTGTGAAAATCTGCTTTTAATCACAGCAGTCAGTTAATTTAAATATTGAATGTCCTGGGTATTCTGAAACATTAGTGTGATTAAAGGTTTGAGTCTATGGATCACTGAATTATCTTCATCATCAGAAGAAAGTGTCTTAGTGGGGTGAAGACAACAAGATGAGATGTGAAGATCTGCGTTATTCTGGCCTGGTCTTGACCAGGCCTTGGACAGTCACTTTACTTTCTAAGTAAAATTAGAGATATTACAGTAGTATATTGGGAAAAACATGGATATAGTAGTCAAATACACCTCAATTCAAATCCAGGCCGTGCCACTTTCCAGCTGAGAATTTGGGCAAGTTCCTTACTGTCTCAGTTTTGTTTCCTCATTTGCAGAGTGAGGACAGTACCACGCACCTCACAGGCTGTTAGGAGAAGGTGTATAACTGTGTACTCAGAGCCTGGCCCACTTGCCTTCCTGCCTCCAGTCTCATCTGCCTCAAATCCATTCTCTGTAAAGGTGTCAGAGTGACCATTTTGCAACTTTTCATTTAAAAATGTTTGTTTAGTTTTTAAAATGTGAAATATGTGCATAGTTTAAAAAAAAAGAACAGAAAGTTATAATGGCAAGAATGAAAGTCTCATTTCCCACTGTTTCTCTGCACTTGCTAGCATATTGTGTGTGTGTGTGTGCATGTGTTTGTGTATTTTTCCATACATTGGAATTTACTGTATGCAGTCTTCTTTAACTTGCTTTATTTCCTTATATATCTTAGACATCTTTCCATATCAATGCATAAAGTCCCTGCATTGTTTTTAACGGCTTTATTATACTTTCGTGCCGTAATTTATTCAGTCATTCCAAGGGTACTTTTTAGGTTATTTCTAGTTTTTTGCCTGTTACAAGCAGTGCTACAAACATCCTTGCACAAATATCTTTGTACAAAAATATTTGTACACATGTATTTGTCAGATACATTTATAGAATTGTAGTTGCCAGGTTAGGAGTCTTGTGCATTTAAATTTTTCCTTAGGTATTACCTATTTTGCTTCCAAAAAATGTTTTACTAATTTATAGTTCTCACCATCATGTGTGAAAGTACCTGTTTCGTCACACCTAGGTTGATACTTAACTTGCACGCAGGTCTTGCCTCCTCCAGGAAGCCTTCCTTTACATCCATCTCTCACTCACACATTCCACTTGTTCTCTCACTCTGCCCTCTGGACACTACTCTGCTGGGCTTCTGCCATGCAGCCTGTGCATTCCCCTAGGACACCTCCTACGTGGTGTGATAAATATGCAGTTGGTGGTTTGAGGGAAGGGACTGTCCAATTAGTACTCCATTGACAGCTGGTACCTCATGCTTGGCACACAGGAGGCCGTCAGGAGTTTGTTAGGAGAACTCAGTAAATGGTAGCTGTCATCCCCACAAGACTCAGACTGTATGCTCTCCACTGTTCTTTCCCACTTTAAAATTTTATAACTATGTAAAGCTGTAGTTAGAGCTAATTTTTCTATTTAGAAAAGTTAATCAGATTTAATATTTATAGTACCTGAATTGCTTATATTTAGAATACTAGGGGTAGAGAAAAATTTTTTTAAAGCATTTCTTACTCTAGGCTCTAAACAGGTAGGAAGGTTTCTCCTGCCCAATGTTTATTTATAGAGTGGGTAGATTTTACAGGTCTCCAGTCTTGGAGAAATAGAGATTTTCGATTAGAGCATTTCATTAAACAAGCATTCATCAAAGCAGTATGGTAAGTGGGGAGAGTGTGGACATGAGCCAGATGCCTTTAGCAAAGGCTTTGCCAATTCCTAACCTCAAGGCACCCACTCACCACAGTTAGGTCTGTAGGAGCAGAGTGTGTTCTTCTAGGAGCTTTTTCAGTGGAAAAATGGTGGGCATTGAACAATGTCTTATGAGAGGGAAGACAGGCCTTCCCTGCTTTTGAGGAGCTTCTGACCTGGCAGAGGGAGGCAGAGGCAGACCTGCAGAAGCCGAGTGCCCGTGAACGCGGTAGGCACTGGGTCCCACTGCTGGGAACCGAGGTGAGGAACCAGCATCTTCTGGTGAGGGAAGTTAAGGCAGGGACTGCACCTTCAGTGTGTTGGTAATGTGGTTGCATGAAGAATTCTTAATGTGTTGGTAATGTGGTTGCATGAAGAATTCTTAACATCTCTCAATTTGTAAATTGTCTTCTGAAACCAGGTTGAGGTCCATTTTGTTGAAATACAATCTCAAGAGAGAGTTGATTTCATTAATAGCTAAATTACATGCTTTCTTAGTTTGGTTTGGGGTTCTTTCTCTTGCTCTCATGAAGCCCATGAAGCCCAAGATTGACAGAGGAGGTGGCTTTGACAGATTCTGTCTTAGGTGATTTTTTTTTTTCTGCCTAATAAGGGAAACTTATTTTAATTTTAAAATTATTTAAAATCTTGAGATGAAATTATGTTAATTATTGACCTAATAATGTAATGTACTCCCCAAATTCACAAAAGCTAACCTAATACTGTACCAGTCTGAGTACAGGTTACAACAGCTGTAGCAGAGAGAGTTCCAGAGTTGCTCAACAAGGTTGAGATTAATTTGTGCCAATCTCAATGTGGGCAGGTGGACCAGAATGGGGGCCACCTCAGTGCCACAAGGTCATTCCAGACTCAGGCTGGTGGGTGACTCTAGCATCTTCAGCATGTGACTTCCATCTCTGGATCTATGACTGCTGATCCCTCAGCCAACAGCAAGGGAGAAAGATAGATTGAAAGGCAAGCAGCTTTCTGTTTAAAAAAATGATCTGGGAGTAGCATACATCACTTCTGCTCACATCTCATTAGCTAAAGGTTGGTCATCTGGCCACAGCTGGCTGCCAGGAAAGTGACCAGATGTCATCTCTAGTTGGGTAGCCATTTGTCCAGCTGGAACAGGGTGGCTTCTGTTACTAAAATGAAGGGAGGAGTGGATCCTGGAGTAGGTCAGCAGCCTAGGCCTGTCATACTGTCCCTTGGCCACTTCAGACTTAACTTGTCCAAAGCCGTACTTTCCAACTCAGCTATCTCTTGCTTACCTCCAGCTGTTTCACCTTTGTTTCTCCCCATCTCCTGCAGGGCAACAAGTCACGTACATTCTTCCTCCAAGCCGTGCATTTCCTTCTTTTCCCCACCTGCCACAATCCTGCCATTTTTGTCAGGTCTGCCTGTTTTGAGTCCTACCCATTCGAATCCAACCCTTTCTCAGCTTCCCGAATGACCTCCCTGAAAAGCAAGTGTGAACCCATGCCTCTCGTGCTTTGATGGCTCTACAGCCCTCAGGCCCAGGCCCAGATGGCTCCGAGCGGCTTCCAGGGCCTGGGGTGATCTGGCCTTGTTTTCTCTCCAGTTTTTTCCCCCCATGACCCAGCAGAATCAAATCTCAAATGATTTGTCATGCTTAAAAGGCACCTCCAGCTCTCTGCACATGCTACTTCCTATCCCTTCACCCTAAACCTCCATTCTTCTGGGTTTAGGGCTCTCCTTGCATCCGATCTCTTCTGAGTATACCCGCAGTGTACGCTCTCTGTAAGCTTGAAACGCAGAAGGCAGGTTCTGGCAAAGGACCTGGTCCACAGTGGTGCTCAAGAAATGCTTTATGAATGACCAGTATTGCTGGTGCATTACAACATGGCCAAGAAATAGCAGGTTGTAGTGGCTCCTGCCTTCTCGCTGAGTCTGTCTCTGATCCTTTGCATTTTTACTCCACTAGTCAAGCTGAGCAATTCACCATGTCTGAGCACAGTCAGTTTGAGTTCTGTGCTTCTACTCTGTCTCTGGCAAAACCATCCAGGGCAAATGCCACCTCCTCCATGAAGCTCTTCTTGTTTTCTGCACCCCTGCTTGTGGGTAGGACCTCTTTTACCTTTCAGCTTTGTTTCTATTTTGCTTATGGCCCTTACCTCTTTATAACTTACATTACAATGTAGATAATAGACTCATTCCTCACACTTCTCCCCCAAATAGTGAAGTAGGGGCTGCTTCAAGACCAATACCTGTTTGATCTTGATATATGTCTTCTATATTATTTATCACTTTCTTGTACAAAGGTACCCCGTAAATGTTGAGATGAATTGTCTCGGCCTCTTAAAAACTATAAATAAATTAAGAAAAAGATGCTCCTTCAGATGTCAGTAAAATAGAGCAGCATCGTGAGGGAATCATTAGCTGCAGTGTTATGGGTCTGATCAGCAGAGGTATATTGAATGGTCACTCTGTCCCAGGGGCCAGACCCTCCCTGTCCTCCTGTCCTGGGAGTACAGGGTGCCACCATGAACAAGACAGACCTATCCCTCCCCTCCTAGAGCTTAGGGCCCCCTTCTCACAGCAGCATGGCTTGGCCAGCTCACTAAGCCTTGGGTCACTCCAGTGTAACACAGGGCTGATAATTCCTGTCGGTTGTTGTGAGCAGTGTGTTAGTTTATCTAGTGCAACGCTGGCCTCCCAGACGCAATCCCCAGCCAGTGTGCAATGGCTCTTGGTCAAAATGGCTGCTGTGCCTACCAGCTGTGCCTCAGCCACTGCCCTGAGAATGGTAAAACATGAAGCAACAGTCAGTTGGAGAAACTATTCATTTGATTTACATTCTTTGTTCAGTCTTGTTGTTAATCAATTTCCATGTTTAATGGAAGTCCTAGACATCATTGTGTTGAAACACATATCATCACTCCAAAAACTCAGTGGGTAGATATTAAATATTAGGTGTTAGAACAAACAAGCAGGAATTTGGGGAAGCTGTAGAATAAAATTTAAATTCTGTGTTTGTAAGCAGTGTAGAATATTTACCTAAATGATTTTATTGTTGGCTTTTTAATTTTTAAGAAATGACCAATATAAATAGCTTGCTAACTTTTGAATAAACATTATCAGACAAGAGCCAGGGAACGGAGTAAAGGTAGCTGCCTGCCGATTTCTGTTTGCTTTGTTTTCTGTATAAAATCATACAGGCTCCTGCAGCGTAGGAATCTCAGCCTACTATCTAAACCACAGAAAGGCTGCTCTGGGGCTTCCAGTTTATATTCATGCCTCGTGGATAACATAGTGTCCATGTTATTGACTGTAGCTTATGACAGAGTTCTCCGTCTATGGCTGTCTGTATTGAAGCCCACTAGTGATGTAGGGTTTAGGGAATGTAGGCCGGCTCCGGGACCACCTCACAAGGTAGGAGCGCACTCACGAGCATCCACGGCACACACAGGTGTCACCAGGCCTCCAACACCCCGTTGTTCTTTAACTTACCACTTTTACAATCACTTTGGCATCGGACTTGCTTTCTAGTTCGTCACTTTAACCTGAATTTGTGGACACAGCAGAAGACTGGTCCATTTGTTTTTCTGCATGAATGAATTGTAGACGTTCATTTTGCAGCATCTCCAGAGTGCCTCCATATCTGGTTGAGACAGCACGGTGTAATCTGGTCCCACAGGAAGCAAGCTGATGGGAATCACATAGTAATGTAGTCTTGTCATGGCTAATAAAAATGTACAAATTCTTTTCTCCAAAGGTGGTTATTTCCTAATCCAATCCCTTAAGATGTGGTCATGCAGGGTCTCAGAATTCCTTCCTTTCATGATAATCTTGTACCATTAAAATGTCTTTGCATTTTTTGCATGTTGCTTAAGTTCAGAACTTGGTCTAACTCAGTTTACCAACTTACAGCCACATTGTCTTATATACCAATGAATTTGAAACACTATTAAGTGAGCTATGCATGTATAATTTCAGTAAGAATCCATGTTCATTCTGTTTCTCTTTCAAGGAATCTGACGACTGTACCAGCTCTTCGGAATATTATATGACACTACATCATGAGTGACAGTAAATGTGATAGTCAGTTTTACAGTGTACAAGTGGCAGATTCAACTTTCACTGTCCTAAAACGTTACCAGCAGTTGAAACCAATTGGTTCTGGAGCCCAAGGAATTGTCTGGTAAGTATGGTCTGTTTCAGTAGTGTAGATTGAGTTTTTGTTGTAATAAAAACTTAATAGATCTAAGTCGTCAGAATTTAGAAACACTGATGATAAAAATACCCTTTTCTTTGCTATAGGTTTATAAGCTAAATTGAATCAACCTCTTGCTTTAGTTACATATAGTCAAATTGTAGGATACAAGCTCAAATTCTTAGAATGCTGCGTAAATTTAAATAGGTAGCAATTTTTCTTTTTTGTTTCTTTTCTCTTTTTTTTCTTTTCCATTCCCCCTGTCATTATGATATTAGAGTAATAGGTATGACAGTGAGTTGTAACAGAAATTTGGAGTTTTATTCATTTCTTCATCCTGGCCACCTTTCCCCCCTCCCCCTTTTATTCCCAATCACTCCTATTCATTTCTAGGCGCCGTCATTGCAGTGCCTTGCCCTTCATTGGCAGGATGAGGCCAGTCAGTGTCATTATCACCCCATGGATTAACCAGGAAGGGATGCCGTATGAGGGGTTGGGCTGGCCGTCTCTTCCTTGGTGTCTCACTTCAACTATGTGTCCAGCCCAGAACGTCAGAACCGTTGGTCTGACCCTGAACCTTAGTCTCTTGCTTGGTAAGACAGTCAGCTGCCGCGACATCACTGGCCAGCTAAAGGTAAAGTTTTTCACATGTTTTCTAGACTACAGTTATCAGCACTTCCCAAGCTTTTTATCCCTTAGTTTTTTGGCAAATCTTTTCTTCTTTTTTTGGTTAGTAAAAACAAGATTGTCTTTGCATCTAAAAGGAACTGTGGTAAAGCTAAACACCCAATGATTACAGCTTGTAGGTAAAGGGGATTCAAGATAAAAGAGAACTCTTGGATGGTCTGGTAGGAGAGTTTATATTTTTATTAGAGATGTTGAGTTTAGAGAATCTGCATCAGTGGTTAGTAATTGATCCTCTGTTGTAGAGATATGTGATCAGGGAAGTTAGTTGTTTTCTTTGGCTTAGGTAGTTAGAGGCCCTGGAAGCTGAGAGGAGGTGGTAGTTCAGAGATTCCCAGAAAAACTAATGAGGGGGAAGGGGCTGTTTGGAAGGAATGCCTGGCTTGCATCTAAAATAGTGGTGATCTTAACTTCCAATTGATAACATGCTATATTGGTACTTAAATCCAGTGTGCCAGGAAAGTTTTAAAGTGAATGGATGGTTCATATTAGGATACTTTGATGTTAATAAAAAGTTCTAGACAGTAAAATATTCTTTTGATTTATAACCCATCTCTTATTTGGAACTGGATGGTAATTTGACATAGGGAATTAAGCAAGACTGATATCAAGGACATTTAATGTAATAACCACGTTAAGAGCTTGACTAGAAATTCATAATTAATTGTATAATGGAGAGCTTTACAAGGGTTTTGCAGTTAAAATTAATGACTTCATTACAGCATGGTAAATGACAATAAAATTACATGCTACTTTAAAAAATACTGTTTTTCAGAGATTAGTTTTGATTTCCAGTTTTCATATCCTACTTCCTATCTTTGTTTTTTAAAGAAATGTTTAATAATGAATTTACTCATTATGGGTGTATATTTTTCATTAAAAAAATTCTAGTTTTGAAATGAAAGTTCCCAAATAAACAGTTATAAGCTAAACCTCCTCTGGTAAAAGCAGTGGTAGAATTATAAGATGGAAAGTTCTGAATTTTTAAAGAATTTTAAAGACTAAGAGTCCAGAAATAAACCCATACATCTGTGGCCAGTTGATTTTCAAAAAGGATGCCAAGATTATTCAGTGGGGAAAGAACAGTCTCTTCAACAAATGGTGCTGGGACAACTGGATACCCACATACAAAAGAATGAAGTTGGACTCCTACTTCACATCATGTAAAAGGTTAACTCAAAATTGATCGATGACCTAAATGTAAGAGTTAAAACCATAAAACTCTTAGAAGAAAACAAAGGGGGAAGCGTCATGACTTTGAATTCTTAGAAATGACACCAAAAGCATGAGCAACAAAAGAAGAAATTGGACTTTATCAAAATTAAAAATTTTTGTGTATCAAAGAACACTGTCAAGAGAGTGAAAAAACAACCCACAAATGGGAAAATATTTGCAAATCGTGTATCTGGTAAGAGTCTAATATTCAGAATATAAAGAACTCCTACAACTCAACAGCAAACAGACAAACAACCCAATTTATTTATTTTTAGGTAAAAGCATCTTTTTTTTTTTTTAATTGGAGTATAGTTGCTTTACAATGTTGTGTTAGTTTCTGCTGTATAACAAAGTGAATCAGCTATACGTATACATATATCCCCTCCTTTTTGGATTTCCTTCTCATTTAGGTCACCACAGAGCACTGAGTAGAGTTCCCTGTGCTATACAGTAGGTTCTCATCAAACAACCCAATTAAAAAAAAAAAAAAAAAAACAGGCAAAGGACTTGAATAGACATTTCCCCAAAGAAGATTTATGGCCAATAAACACATGAAAAGATGCTCATTGTTAGCCATTTGGGAAATGCAAATCAAAACCACAGTGAGGTACTACTTCATACCCACTAGGTGGTCATAATCAACAAAATGGAAAATAACAAAGATTGGCAGGGATGTGAAGAAATTACAACCCTCATACACTGCCAGCGAGAATGTAAAATGGTGCAGCCACTTGTGGAAAACAGTTTGACGGTTCCTCAACAAGTTAAACATAGAATTATTACATGACCCAGTAAATATCCCTAGATATATTCCCAAAAGAATTAAAAACAGATGTTCAAAAAAGACTTGTATACAAATGTTCATAGCAGCACTATTCTCAATAGCCAAAAGGTGGAAACAGCCCAAATGTCCATCAATAAATGAATGGATACACAAGCTGTGTTATATACATACATGGAATATTATTCATAAAAAAATGAAGCACTGATATATGCTACAACATAGATGATCCTCAGAAACATGCTAAGTGAAAGAAGCCAGACATAAAAGGTAGTAGTATTATATGAGTCCATTTATGTGAAATATCCAAAGTAGGTAAATCCATAGAGAAAGATGCAGATTGGTGGTAACAAGGGCAAGGGGGAGAGAGGGATGGGGAGCAACTTCATAATGGGTATGGAGTTTCCTTTTGGGGTGATGAAAATCTTTTGGGGTTACTTAAAGGTGGTGATTGCACAACACTGTGAATGTGCTAAATGCTACTGAATTGTTCACTTTAAAATGGTTCATTTTATGTTTATGTGAATCCCCCCTTAAAAAAAATTTTTTTGAAAAAAAATGTAAACTGAAAGGTGCCTTAACTTAAGGATATTTGTCATTTTTAATGGATATTTAACCCCTGATACTATAGTATTATATGTAATATTTTCATGTTATATTATGCATTAAAATATGTTGTCATTTTCTTGTAACTTACGTTACATATTGATATAGTCTTAACTGTACTTTCACTTAACTCTTAGTATTTTCATTTAAATAATTTTATGACAATTTTATTAACATTTGTATGAGCAACTTTCACCTCACATACATGTAGAGGCTAAAATTTTAACACCATCCTAAATTTCACGTCTTGCAAATTCCCACTTCCATAGCCTGAATTTTGATTTTAAGGAAGGATCAAAAACTGGGTTTCACGCTTTTCTGCTCAAGAAAGAAGTCTTTGAACTGATTAAAATAGCTCTTAATGAGCCTTTTGCACAGCTAGAGTTTATTTTGTGATCTTTGATGTAATTATTCACTTAACTTTGTAACCCAAGCCAGTTATTCATTACCAGATCAAAACCTTTTAGTTGGGTTAACTTTACTGATGCATGGAAAAGAGGTTAGTTAACTTGATTCAGATTATTGATACTTTCTTTTAGAAATGTTTGTGCAATTATGAAAATTATTCTTAGACTTCTGGGATGTTTTCTTTTGGCTTTTAGAGGAGGTGCCGTCACGAGAGCTGGGCCTAGATGGTTGGAGACCTGGTTTCCATTATTACTTTACTGCTACTTTCTACCAGAGCCTGTGCTGGCTTCTTCTCAGCCGGGAAGGTGGGTGACTACTCCTCACCTTCCTTCTAGGCTTGAGGCTTTGTGGTACCATTGAACTGCAGCAGTGGTGGTGCAGGCAATGGTAGTCCCAGACTGACAAGAGAGAAACGTTTCCTGTGATACTTCCCCCACATGTCTTCAGAGGATTTTTTCCTGGCTCTGTTTTGCACAGAGTCTTGGATATTGGCATTATGCTTTAAGGTCCTTAAAAGAAAAGTGTTCTTTTTATACACGGTTCAAGGAGAGGATCTTTTACCTTGTTCTGCTGTGTAGATAGAGCAAGAAACTATGAATGGTGCCAGTTAGACTCCTTTCTTCCTCATCAGTGATGGAAGGGCTTGAGTATACCCACCATCAAGCCCTAACTTTTAGATAACTTCTTATCTCCAATGGTCCCTTCTCTGCAAATATGACAGGTTCTTTCCCACGCCCATCACTTTTGTCCCCACTGCATCTCCTGGTTGGAGTCTCCTCTGAAACCCTGCTCTTCTGTCCCTGTCCTGACACTATCCCTGATCTTTTGAGACTTATCTGTGGAACTTCAGATAATCTCACCTCATGCTTGGAATAGAGCCTTCTCTCTGATCGAACCAAGGAGCATGTGATTGGTTTGATTGATGCACACGTGCACATGTGTGCACACACACACACACACTCCAGAACTGTAAGATAATAAATTTGTGTCTTAAATCAGTAAATCTGTGCTAATTTGTTATAGCAACAATAGGAAACTAATATACATGTGTTTTTACATTTTTGAGAAGTAAAATATCATAGTAGCAATAATGAATGGTTTACAAAACTTGTTAATCATCTATTTAAACTAGAGCTTGATAAAGATATAGGGACAGGTGTGCAGGTAAACCAAAGTGCAGGTATTGATACAGGATTAAAAGGAGGAGCTGGGGTCCAAATAAAATATTCTGACTCCTAATTTTGAATTGTTTTTACAGTTATCTGATTTATTTGTTTCTATGTTTTTGTTGTTCATTAAAACTGTTAGTAAAATAATTAGGAAGTAAGTTTTAAAATGTTTATCATTTGAAGTATTTATAAAATTAAGTTATTAGTAGAATTAAGTAATTCAAGGTTTTAAAGCTCTACGGGGAAAATATGTGTACATTTCTTTCATATATATATATATTCACTTTTTCTCTCTCCTTCTAAAATGTCAAGCTGTTTAACCAAAGTAGTAAGGACTATTTGTTTTATGAAACAGTTCTACGAAGTGCTTAACTTTTTTTTTCTGCTTTTATTAAAAAAATTTTTAATTGAAATATAGTTGATTTACAATGTTGTTAATTTTTGCTGTACAGCAAAATGGTTCAGTTATATGTATATATGCATTCTTTTTTTAAAATATTCTTTTCCATTATGGTTTATCGTAGAATATTGAATATAGTTCCCTGTGCTATACAGTAGGATCTTGTCATTTATCCATTCTAACATATAATAGTTTGCATCTGCTAACCCCAAATTCCCAATCCATCCCTCTCCCACCTCTCTCCCCCTTGGCAACCGCAAGTCTGTTCTCTATGTCTGTGAGTCTGTTTCTGTTTCATAAAGGTTCATTTGTGTCATATTTTAGATTCCACATATAAGTGATATCATATGGTATTTGTCTTTCTCTTTTTGACTTACTTCACTTAGTATGATAATCTCGTTCCATCCATGTTGCTGCAAATGACATTATTTCGTTCTTTTTTATGGCTGAGTAGTATTCCATTGTATATATGTCCCACATCTTCTTTATCCTTTCATCTGTAGATGGACATTTACTTTGTTTCCATGTATTGGCTATTGTGAATAGTGCTGCTATGAATATAGGGGTGCATGTATCTTTATGATATAGTTTTGTCTTTATATATACCCAGGAGTGGGATTGCTGGATCATATGGTAGCTCTATTTTTAGTTTTTTGAGGAACCTCCATACTGTTCTCCATAGTGGCTGTACCAGCTTACATTCCCACCAACAGTGTAGGAGGGTTCCCTTTCTCCACACCCTCTCCAGCATTTGTTATTTGTAGACTTTTTATATATATATAAATTTATTTATTTATTTATGGCTGCATTGGGTCTTCATTGCTGCGTGCGGGCTTTCTCTAGTTGCAGCGAGCAGGGGCTGCTCTTCATTGTGGTGTGTGGGCTTCTCATTGTGGTGGCTTCTGTTGTTGTGGAGCATGGGCTGTAGGCGGGTGGGCTCAGTAGTTGGGGTTTGCGGGCTCTAGAGCGCAGGCTTAGTAGTTGTGGCGCACGGGCTTAGTTGCTCCGCGGCATGTGGGATCTTCCCAGACCAGGGCTCGAACTCGTGTCCCCTGCATTGGAAGGCAGATTCCTAACCACTGTGCCACCAGGGAAGTCCCTTGTAGACTTTTTAATGGTGGCCATTCTGACTGCTATGAGGTGGTACCTCATTGTAGCTTTGATTTGCATTTCTCTAATAATCAACAATGTTGAGCATCTTTTATGAAGTGTTTAAAAAAAAAGTGTAATATTAGATCTGACAATGCTTAGAAGTGACAGTTACAACCTTAACATGAAATGGTTGGTATAGCTCTTATCCCTTTTTGCTTCCTCTAGTTCTGTACAAGCATGAATGTTGGCCTGTTCTTATACTGTTTTGTTTTCTGTTAGTATATATAAATAAACATAATGTCCACAACAAAATTTTTGTGATAAAGAAGATATATGCTATAAGGCATAGGAAGGCTATGATTCAGGAGAACTGAGTTCTAAGTCCAGCTCAGATCCTCATAGCAGTAGTTCTTAGTGACCTTGGGCAAATCATTGTGTCTTTATAGTTACACCTCTAAAATGTATAGTTTGGAA
Organism: Orcinus orca; assembly: GCF_937001465.1. NCBI lineage: Eukaryota > Metazoa > Chordata > Mammalia > Artiodactyla > Delphinidae > Orcinus > Orcinus orca. The sequence continues at coordinate 17,900,268 of NC_064561.1, read as the reverse complement.
CTTCTAATTTAAGATCAGACACCTAAACAAAGAGACAGGAGAGCAGTAATCAGTGGATATGAGAGCATTTAACAAGTTTCTGCAGAGGAAGTGAGAATAAGTAGGTAAGACATTTGCCACAAAGAAGAGAACCTATCTATAGTAGAACTCCAAAGAGGTTGTGAGTATACAGATGCCAGATACAAAAAACGAAGATGAAACGGGTGGTTAGAAGTAGGGATGTTAATTAAAAGTGTGTCTATGAAACAGTTTTGCTAGTTGGCTCCCAACATTCCCACCCCTACCCCCATGCTCAGCATTTGCCCCTAGAGAGCGAGTAAGTAAATGAAGAATTATTAGGCCAGTATCTGGAGAAGGAGAAGCCTAGTAAGAGGAGCCCAGGATTTGGGGTGTTCTTTCCCTTGAGGGCATTTGAAAATTCTGGAGTGGGCAGCTGAGAGACTTAGAGTCCTTTGGACTGCCTTGTGGGGCTATAGGAGACAGGGTTTGGCGTCCAGGGCCCTCTAAAGGGGCTTAGTGAACTTGCTTTGCTTTAACTGGGTCCGATAAAGGGCTGCATCCTAGAAGTAAGGATGAACCAGAAAGAAACTGGCCCTTGCAGGAACTGCCACTTAACTTCACATCATCTCATTTGCTGAACCCAAAGTGAGGTGAGCCCAAATTGCTAGTGCCCCCAGGTACCCAGCAGAAATAAATGTAAATTCTACCTGGAGGAAGATAGATCATACTGGATATCAAATTATTTCTAGATAGCAAACAGTTTTGCAAGTTCAAGGTGCAAGACGTAATCAGAAATAACTAGTCACACAAGGAGATTGGACAACATTCACAAAATCCAGCACAAACAACAGAGAAAAGAAACAGATCCACAGGGGTTATTGGCATTATTGGATCCAGACTTCCAAAGAGTTATGATGTTATGTTCCGGATGATAAAAGACAGTATGAAAAAGTTTTGGTGGAAAATGAAAACTTAAAACAACTAAATAGAAATTATAGAACTATAAGACATAGTAATTGAATTATGAAGTTAATGGGTGGGTTTAAAAGCATATTAGATATAACTGAAGAGAGAATTGTGATCTGAAAGATAGGTGAGGAAAAAAGTATCCAGAATGAAGCCTGGGGAGACAAAAGGGTAGAAAAATATGGAAGAGAGGATGTATTTGTTTTCTATTGCCGCGTAACAAATTACCATAAACTTAGTGGTTTAAAGCAGAACAACAACCATTTATAATTTCATAGTTCTGTAGGCCAGAAATCTGGGTGGGCTTCCCTGGGTTCTCTGCTTGGCATTTCACAAGGCTGAAATCAAGGTGTCACTGGACTGGGCTCTTATCTGGAGGCTCTGGGGAAGAATTTGCTTTCAAGTGCGTTCAGATTCTTCGCAGAACCCAGTTCCTTGCAGCTGTAGGTCAGAGGTCTCCATTCCATTCCCTTGCTCTCTATCAGCCAGGGGCCACTCTGCTCCTAGAGGCTCCCACATTCCTTCTCACGTGACCCCCCTTCCATCTTAAAGGCAACAACATGTCTAGTCCTTCTCAGGATTCAGATCTCTCTGACTTTCCCCTCTTCCCACCAGCCAAAACAAACTCTGCTTCTAAAGGGTTCTCGTGATTGGATTAGTGCCCCCCCACCCCTTCCCTTGTGATCTCCCTTTTGTTAAACTTGGCCCTCTTGCAGGGCACAGGGTCAATATACGACAAAAAAATCAAATGCCTAGAAATTGATAGAACAAACCACTTCAGAAAACAGTTTGGCATTATCTACTAAAATAAACTATATGTAATACCACTTTTAGCTATCTACTCATCAGAAATGCATGCCCAGAACCATGTACAAGAATGTTTATGACCATGTTTTTTGCTTGTAAACTGAAAACAACCAATATATCTATCAACATTATGTCATATAATCATAACAAAGGAATATTATAGCGATGACACAGAATGAGTTATAGCTTCACACAACAACGGATGTACCTCACAAATATAATGTTGAGTGAAAGAAGTCAGACATAGACAGTTTCAAAAACCAGGCAAAAATAAATGATGCAGGGGCTTGAAGATACATGTTTAGCTGGTAAAAGCAAGGAAGTGATTATGATAAAAGTCAGAAGTAGGGGACTTCCCTGGTAGTCCAGTGGCTAAGACTCCATGCTCCCAATGGAGGGGGCCCAGGTTCCATCCCTGGTCAGGGAGCTAGATCCCACATGCCACAACTAAAAGATCCTGCATGCCGCAATGAAGATTGAAGATCCTGCGTGCAGCAGCTAAGACCCAGCACAGCCAAATAAATATATTTAATTATAGTATAAAAATAAAGTCAGAAGTAGTTATTGTCTTTGGGGGGCAGGAAGGATAGTGATTAGTGGGGGGGAGTGCTTTGGGGTTGTTGACAAAACATGGTTCTTTGTAATAAATCATTAAGACGAGGAACAAAAAAGGAAGCAAAAGAATGAATACCAGACAGGCATACGCCTTCTCACCAACAGCACTCAACTTTGGAAATCATTGGAGCTCTGAGAGAAAATTGATTTCGAGCTTAGAAGACAAACTATCAATCAAGGATAAAGGAAGAGTAAGATAATTTATCTTCCATGCCCTTTTTTTCTGAGGAAATTCCTTGAGAGTGTACTCCAACAAGAAAGAATACAAGAACGTGTAACACCAGAAACAGTGGAAGCCAGAGAAAAGAAATCCCAGGGCGATAGGTACACATCAGGCCTTGAAACCCCAAGAAAAATGTCTTTCTGAAAAATGGAATAGATTCCAAACAATAGATAATGTGAGTAAGGAGGTAAGAAGTACTAGTGACAGCTCTAAAGAGGTATATTTGTCTTCTCTTAATAAGAAAAAAAAAGTTTATTAGAAACTTGTGGTAGAAAAGTTAGAAAAAGTCACGATCTAAGAATAAAACAAATTTAAAGCAGCATGATGTTTGAGAACTTACGGAATGTTAGAAGAGAATCCATTTAACCTTAATGCTGGAAACAATCACATTCTCTTATGAGTGGCAAGGGTCATGTGATCTTTAGAAATGAAATGTAATCCTCGCTCTGAAATTAGTAATGTTTACATGTGTGCACATACATACATACACTCTGTAAGTCGATTTTCAACTTTTAGACACATCCTAAGGAAGAAACACAGAAGATTTAATTATAGGGATTGAAAGATGTGTTATTAAACTTGACCATTTAAGACAGAAATTGGAGGAAAAGAGATTAGAGAGCTGGAGGAAAAAGGAGATGAAGTGTAATATTCTCATTTTACATAGTGGGGAGCAAGAGGTTCCTTTGAAAGTTGATGCAGCAAGTTTAGGCATGTTATTTAAAGTTACAAGGGTGACCAAGGGAAAAGTTAAAAATAACATGAGAGGTCTTCCCTAGTGGCGCAGTGGTTGAGAGTCCGCCTGCCAATGCAGGGGACACGGGTTCATGCCCTGGTCTGGGAAGATCCCACATGCCGCGGAGCATCTGGGCCCGTAAGCCATGGCCGCTGAGCGTGCGCGTCCGGAGCCTGTGCTCCGCAACGGGAGAGGCCACAACAGTGATAGGCCCGCGTACCAACAACAACAACAAATAATAATAATAATAACAATAACATGAGAACAAAAAACTAGGAGGAGTTGGGGGTTTCAATGAAGTGACTAAATCCTCAGTGTTCGTAATGGGGAGTAAATAGCTAATTTCTGAAGTTGATAAATGAGGAAATAGTGATAAAGGTATATTCTTTGGAGTTGAGATATTACTAAAAGAAGTAAAGCCAGGAATAACTGAAGGTAGCTCCTCCTGGAGTTGGAACTAGGAATGGGGAAGCATGAGTCTGCTCAGATATTCAGAATTGGTCCATTTGGCTCATTGGACAAAAACTTTTGAGACCAAAAAAGGTGTGTCTGTTTTTAAATTCTCAAGACTGAGATATATATATATATATATATATATATATATATATATATATATATGTACAAATCACATGTGCATGTATTAATTAATGATTTGTTTCACAAATAGATTTATTTTTGACATTTTATAATCCATATGAATATTACATTTGCATATGGGCATGTGATTTTAATTAATTAATTAATTTTCTTTATTATTTTTTTGGCTGCGTCAGGCCCTAGTTGTGGCACGCAGGGTCTTCATTGAGGCGTGTGGGATCTTTCCTTGTGGCATGCGGGCTTCTCTCTACTTGTGGCCCATAGGCTCCAGAGCACGTGGACTCTGCAGTTTGCGGCATGTGAGCTCAGTAGTTGTGGCACACGGGCTTAGTTGCCCCACAGCATGTGGGATCTTAGTTCCCCAACCAAGGATTGAACCCAAGTCCCCTGAATTGGAAGGCGGATTCTTTACCACTGGACCACCAGGGAAGTCCCTGGGCATGTGATTTTACATCTGTGTATACATGAACACATAATGTGAATTAAAGAAAAAGTAATTCCAAAGTAACAGGAAGCTTCTAATAATTCTTAACCAAATGCTACAGCAGACAGCCTTTAATTTTAAAAAGTTAAAATTGAATTAAGTTTGGGTTTTTTGGCAAAAAAAAATTAATAGAAGTGAATAAGTGTAAACAGTGTTATAAACTGAATAGAATAAATAAATAGAAACAGTATTTTAAATGGTGCTTAGGTTCTCAGATGGTCTTTAGCAGCTTTTAACCCCTGATGAGGAGCCAAAAGGTAACAGTGACAGCAATCATACTGTTAGTGCTAGCTTGAAACTAGTACAGAAGGTACTCAATTTTTCCTGTCTATTTTCTGGAGGAAAATTAATCATAAATTTCAGCTGGGAACTTGAGATTCTGGAAACAAAGATCCTAGAAGATTTTATTTCTTAACCATAGTAGTATGAGGAGGTATTTCTAGCAGAATTTTATGTATAGCAATTGCTTATGTTAGGGATTTTGTATCTTGGGGATTTACCATGAACTGAGATTTTGGCTTCTGTTTTCCTTTTGGATTCTTACATCTGGGAAAAACACAATCAATCAAAATCTAGATTTATTATATCCGTCTCATGAGTTCAAACCATTTTCTCCACTGTGATACTCCAAGATATACTTATATTTCATTCTGTGATACCAGTGACTTTTTTTCAACTTATTGGCATATTTAAACTGAAGATTTTGTTTTCTGGGCAGTCTTACATGCTCTGTATTAAATTACTTGGTTCTGAACATAATAATCTCAACTAATATAATGAGACGTCCATGTGCAAAGATTGCTGAATCCCATCCTAGCTTCAGCTGCCATGGTGGCGCCTCTGCAGAGGAGTCCATTCGTCCTGCACGCTTAGCCAACTCACCTTGCTCTTAATGTGCAGAAGTACCAGAGTGGAAGCAAGCAGATTTTTCCTTATTTGTTATTCATTTAAAAAGATAATACATTGAGTGTACATTCTGCATTGCTGTATATTCCAAAATCATCCTAATGGGTTGCCTATTATATTTCTTAATTATAGTGCTGCTTTTGATACAGTTCTTGGGATAAATGTTGCAGTCAAGAAACTAAGCCGTCCTTTTCAGAATCAGACTCATGCAAAGAGAGCTTATCGTGAACTTGTCCTCTTAAAATGTGTCAATCATAAAAATGTAAGTTATGTCTGTATTTCCTCTAATACTTTAATGTTGTCAATGCTGCCATAATCATCTGGGTCTTTGGAGATACAATGAGTTTAGACCTAGGGTAAACTAGTGATAAAAATACTATTTAAATGGTTATATTTTATTGACAGAATTTTCAATCAACATTGGAGATATTGAAGTCAGCAAGAGGCATCATTGTCCATAGGAATTTAGGTCACTCAACACAGATGGGAATGTCAATTAACCTTGTAACCATTTGGTTTTCACTGTTTCCCTGTGTATAAAATGGCAACAGTATTGACCTGGCAAATTGAGAAATATCCAAATACTTTTTAGAAAAACGTTGTTCTATAAGTAGCTTTTACATATTCACATTTATTTAAATAAATGTTATTAGATGATGTTATATTCAAGATAGTTGTACTTGGCATCTCTACAGAAATCAAAGCATTGTAAATTTTAAGGAAAAACAGTATATCTCTAGAAAATGAGGTACTCAGGCCCATTTTATGTTCTACTACTGATGCCTGAGCATTATTTTGAACATGATTTTGATAACCTTGCCATGTTATAAAATTATAAAATGTTAAGTCTGGCAGGGGCTTTGGAGATCCCCTCCCATGTGACCTCTTTTTGTTGTGGGGTGGGGGGGATAAGTATTTAAAAGTACACTCAACTCTATATGGCTCCTTTTGTTGTAACATTTATGCTGGATTTTTCGGGTGTAGGGACATTAAACACAAAACTAAGATAGGTTCAGTCTTTTGAGTCTGTGGTTTGAGTTTGTTTTTAAATTCTCCAATGCATGCTTTATTTTACAGGTTTAAAACAAAAAGTAAAAAAGTTTTTTTTTCAGGTTACAAAAAAATATGTTTATTATTATTTTTAATTCAAACAGTATAAACAAGAAAGAAAAATCCTTGAATCCCACCACCCACTATCATTAACATTTTGGTGAGCATTCTTATGCATATATGTACACACATACATAAATAAGCTCAGTTATGTTATTACACATCCTGCTTTTTCCCTAGTGGAATGTTGCTAGATCTCATATACATTAATGAACATAGATATAAACCATTTTTTAAATGGCTACATAGTACAGATGCACAGTTATTCATTTAACCAATCACCTATTATCAGATATTTAGATTGTTTCCAGTTTTTTGCTATTATAAGCAGTGCTGCAGTGAACATCCTTATACATTGCATCTTTGCACACTTGTCCAGGTGAATTCCTTGGCCAAGATAGCTGGGTCAAAGACTATGCACACTTTTGGTTTTAATAATATATACTGACAAATTAACCTCAAGGAAGACTGTCAATTTTACACTTTTATTGAGTATCTGAGTATGTCTTTTATTTCAAAATACCCCAGAGCTACATACTGTTGATTTGTTTTACCTTACCAAACTGATAGATGACAAATGATACCTTATTTTTATTTGTGAGGTTGATTTTCTTTCCATATCTCTATTAGCCATTTATTTTTATTTCTTGAGAGTTTGTTTTTCATGGCCTTTGTCCATTTTTCTCTGGGACTGTTGGTTTCTTTCTTATGCATTTATAGAAGATCTTTGTATATTAAAGCTGTCAACCCTCACTTTTCCATCTGACCTAATTTAGGTTGTTTTTGTCATACTGATTTTTGTTGTTGTGTTTAACATAATCAAATCTCCTAGGTTTCCTGTCATGCTTAGAAAAGGCTTTTCTACACCAGAATTGTATAAATGTTTATTCATATTTTAATGTTTCATGGTTTCATGTTTTAGATTTAAATTTTTGTTCCATTTTGAGTTTATCTTGGTGTAAAGATTGAAGTATGAATCTAGTTTTTTCCCCCTTGGCTAGCCAGCCACTCCAATCCTATATACTGAATAATTCATCTTTCCCTCAGTCATTTGAAATGATTGAGGACGTGTGTTTGATGCTCAAGCAGCAGAATTCATTGTTTAACCATTGGGGTGCCAGGACCAAGGCCTGTGGTGGGGTCCGTTCTTGAATCCTCCTTACATAAAGGTGATGTTAATAGGTAATGCTATGAGGCATTTCATCTTTATCATACCAAAAATATAAGCTTAGCCTTTACATTTCAAAACTTTTTAGAAATTTGGATATTGTATTTAAGTTTTCAGAGTTAACATATTGCTTTATTTAGTGTTTTTCTACTTGTAATTGCTACTTTTTTATGTTCAGAGCTAGAAAGACATTATGTGTTAAAATTCTATAGTAATAAGTTACTGGGGACACATAAAAGTGATTTGATTAAAAGTGCATATTATTTCCAAGTTGAGAATCCTAATCATTTAGCTTTTTTCAAATGCTGTGTAATAGAATGTTTTGGTAAAAGCAATAACAATAATAATAAATACAAAGCTCTGCTGTGATTTTTTTTCTAGTTTTAACACACTTTAATGTTAAACTTAATTTTTATAATCAAGTAGAGTCATTTGACATGCTGAGATATAATTTTCTCTTTTCAGATAATTAGTTTGTTAAATGTGTTTACACCACAGAAAACTCTAGAAGAATTTCAAGATGTGTAAGTATAATTTTTATTCAGTAATACACTGCTCATCAAAGAGTGAAAATTTAGAAAAGAAAGTAACTCCTTTTTTTACTTAGGAAATATAGGTGAGAACACATTTTTAAATGATATCCTAGCCACTTTTCTCTGTGGAAGAGAAATATTAAGGAAAATGAATAATAGTATTCAACTATTTGTGCCTAGATGGTTATCATTTCTACAACAGATAAAGGATGACTGAAAATAATTCTTCAGAGCAGACAGTGCCATTAATGCTGCTGATTTCCTTTACTGAAATATAAAATATAACATGTTTTTCTCTAGTCCCCAAGATTGTAGGGTTTAGGTGTTTATAATTATTATTTGAAATGGGTAAGTCATTAAACTTCCAAAATGTGAAATAGAATTATCTTAGTAATGATGAAATGAGATATTAATTTATTATTGAGATATAATACACAACTTTATCCTAAATTTATTCATGTATTCATTCATTCATTCAACAAATATTTGATTGCCAGGAATTCCCTGGCAGTGTGGTGGTTAGGACGCCATGCTTTCAGCCCGCAAGCCACACGGTGAGGCCAAAAAAAAAACCAAACAAATATTTGATTGCCAACTGTGTGCTAGACAGTCTCTTGAACTTGGCATACTTTAGTGACCAAAACAGCAAAAATCCCTTTCATTTTTTAAGAATCGCAGGTGGTCATATTTCTTCCTAGAGCTTGCAGGAAAGCCAGGGAAGATAGACAGTCAACATAACAAATAAGGAAATGATGTCATTCATTAGGATGTGTGGCAAATGTTGTAGAAGAAATGGAGCTGGGTAAGGGGGTTCAGAAGTGCTGGGCGTTAGGAGTCAGGTTGCAACTTTAAGTAGAGTAGTTAGGGAAGGACCTCACTGGATTGGTGACATGTGAAGAAAGCCTTCAAGGAAGTGAGGAGGTTAGTCCTACAGATATTTGGGGGAAGGTAGTATCAAGATAGAAGGAACAGGCAGTGTAAAGGAGCAGAAGAGGGAGTGTGCCTGGTGTGTTATAAGAACAGCAAGAGCCAGTGTGGGATCAGAAGAAGCAGAGGAAAGTTGAAGAGGTGGGTTCAAAGAAGTGACAGGGCCAGACACTGCTGGGCCTCTAGGCCACTGTAAGGATTTTCCTTTACAAGTCAGTAAGACTTTCAGCAGGAAGAGTAAGCTTATCTGACTTATGTTTTAAAAGAATAACTTTGGTTTCTGGGTCGAGAACCCACTGTTAGAAGTAGGACACAGAAGACCAGTCAGGAGGCTATTGCAGCAATTCAGGTGAGATTATGATGGCTGCATTTAGACCAGAGGGGTGATAGTGATGGTAAAGGCAAGAGATAGGATGCTGACACTGTTTTGAAGGTAGAACCCCAGTGTTTGCTCCTAGAGAGGATGTGTGGTATGAGAGAAAGAGGAGCTGAGAGCAACACTTGGAGTTTTGGCCTGAGCACCAGAAGGATAAAAGTGCTCTCAACTGAGATGTGGAAGGCTACAGTCAGAACAGATTGCGAGGCAGGGTAGAAGGAACTCAGTTTTAGTTCAAGATGTCTGTTGGACACCCAAGTGGAACTGTGAAATAGGCAGTTAGATAAATGAGCCTGGAGTTCAGCAAGGGGGTCTGGGTTGAAGGTATTAATTTGGTAGTTGTCAGTCTATAGATGGTATTTAAAGTCTTGAGACCAGAGACCAGAGATCACCAAGATTGTAAGTACAGTTAGAGAAAAGAAGACCAAGGACCGAGTGCTGGCACTTCAACAGTAAGAAGCTGGGGATAGGAAAAGGGCACAGTCAGCCAGGATTGTAGGACTGGCCATTGGATTTAGCAACACGGAAGGCCGACATGGAGCCTTGAGGACAGTTTCAGCAAAGTGGTGGGGGCAAAAGCCTGATTAAAGTGGGATTAAGGAAAAATGGGAGAAAAAATTGGAGATGATAAGTATTGACACCTCTTTGGGGAGTTTTGCTTGCATAGGGAGGAAAAATATAGGATGGTAGCTGGTGGGGGAAGTAAGGTCAAAGTTTTCTTAAGATGAGAGCAATAACAGCATGGTTTCTATATTGGTAAGAATGATCCAATAGCAAAAATGTTTAAATATAGGAGAATTTGAATGTTTGAGATTCTATTTACTATGATATAAAAATTGTTTTGTATTTAACTTGAAAGGCATTTTGTTGTTAGTTGTTTTCATTTTTTGAAAACTTTTACAAACTTTCATTATACATTTGCTTCTTTTCAAGATACCTTATAAATGTTTAGGGAAAACAAGTTATCTTTTTACTTTAGCCAGTGCAGTGACTAGGTGATAAGTTATTACTATTTCATAAAAATTCTAGTTTAATAACCATAAAGGAATTTTGGATAATTTTCATGTGTACATGGCTGATCATTTATTTCCCCAGGTATTTGGTTATGGAATTAATGGATGCTAACTTATGTCAGGTTATTCATATGGAGTTGGACCATGAAAGAATGTCCTACCTTCTTTACCAGATGCTCTGTGGTATTAAACATCTACATTCAGCTGGTATAATTCATAGAGTAAGTAGTGATACCATATTGTTTAGTTTTGTTTTTTAATCACAATCATTTCGTTGTCATAATCTCCAGTTACAAAAGAACATAATATTTTTTAAAAATTTGTCAATGTCGAAAATCCAAATAAACTATGGGATCATGTTACTCTTCCAAATATAGTTGAGATTAGAAGACATTTGTGGAATGCCTGGTTTGCCTGGGCCCATGTGAGCCACCCTGGATGCAGGCATGAGCCAGCTGTTCAGACTAGTACTGCAGAAAAATACTTCTTTTTTTTTTAAGTTTTTATTTGAAAGTAACTTAAAACTTAGAGAAAAATTGCAAGAATAGGACAAAGAACTTTACTCTTTACCCAGATTTACCTGGTGTTAATAGTTTTTCCATATTTGAAATCCCATTTTTAGTGAGCAAGGAATTTGGATTTGGGGTGGGGGAAAGTTAGAGGCCAAGTAGTATATGATACAGTTGCTTGAGAAGTCTTATGTGAATTATGGCCCAAGTGTTCATTGCTTACATTGTAAAATTCTACCACTCCAGCATCCCAGCCATACTGGTGGGAGCTTTCGGAAAGGTTCCAGGCAGATCTTTTGAATAGGCCAAGGCTGGGATTTGAATGATGGTGTTGCCTGTCAGGGGGTACATATTTAAAAACCAGAGAGATATTCTCTAAGCTGGTTTTATGAGTTTTTGTTATTTTCTTCACTTGTACTGCTGTGTGGGCAGATTATGATAGAGTTGTGTTTTTTTGTTTGGTTTTTTGTTTGTTTGTTTTTTTAGCAACTATAATGTTGAGTGAGACTAGAGGCAGAGATAGTTTTATTGAAAACATTCTTAGCATTCCTTAAATTATTACTATACTAATTTTGTTGACAGACTGTCTTTCAATATTATGTTTCAACAGCAAGAAGTTGTATTTTCTCTGAACTGAAATCTGTGGGGGGAAGAAGATAGTGAGACAAAAACAATGAAGCCTTTTCATACAAAAAAGAATAGAGAGATTTTTGATGGTGTAGTAGTAGTAATTCTTTTGGATCTGTTGGGTGCCAGGAAAGACTGTTTCCATCACAGCCACTGATCAGAGACCTAACACAGTAGCAGAGCCCACCAATCCAGAGAGGGCCAAACTCTTGCCCCTTGTGAGCATGAGGCCTGAGGCCTGAGTGAGGTCTGTAGCCTGAGGCCAGTCCTGGCCCTCCCAGTGCCTGTTGGGCGCCTGGCACAAAGAGTCCTGACCAGTCTTCAGTCATTTAAAATACAGCCTTTGCTGCCGCCAAGTGTTCAGTTTAAATTATATAAATACTGTTGACAAACTTGCTTTAAAAATAGTAACATTGGTCTTTTTAATTAAAAATAAAGATTTCCCAGCATAACATTCTATTTCTCTTCAAAAATATTTACAGACCTTTATATAAATTAAGGCACTCCTAATTTCTCTTAAATACATTTTGTATTAAAGTCTTAACTGAGAATAAGTTCCCAGATTATTAGGCTTCATTATGTTAGGCCTTATTAATTTTGTAAAAGGAAACAGTTTGTCTTGCTTGTATCTCCCCTCTTGGGCCCAGATATACATGGGGCAGCAATATCCTCCCATTTTAGGGGGTCTTGTAAGAGCTGCAGCATGCACGTGCCTGTGTTAGGTGATGTTCCGTCCCTGCGGTTTAGGCCCATACCTGTGGACCAGAAGGTCCAAGAAAGTTTTGGTTTGCCCAGCATGATTCTGCCAACCACCTCTCCATCCCATTTACCTCCCCACTGGGTTTCCCTCCCCTTGTCTTATGCCCTCCTGTTCACACATTTGTGGGTCTGCCAGACTTTGTGTCTGCTGTGAAAGTACCACGTGGTCATTGTGGGAAAGGTAGATAAGGCACCTGTTTGCACACCCACCACCCCTCCAGGTCCCAAGAGGTGATGAACCGCAGTTATCCCTTTAAGCCTGTTAACGGTTTTCTGTGAACTTTTCCTGTCCTTTTTTCTGTATACTATACGATAGGCATAAATACACACATTCGGTTTTGCTTACTAAGATGGTTTCGTTCTAAACATAAAATTTAATTACTTGAAAATAAAACACCTGTAATCCCACCAATTTTTACCTTGTATAATTCAAAAAATTGAATGGAAGTCCCCAGCCCACCACTGTCACCTGGAGGAGGCCAGTGATGGCAGTTGGGTGTGTTTCCTTCCTAACTTTACACTGACACATTTTCTTACTGATGCTAATACCAACATATCTGTCTATACTAACGTCCTTTTTAACTTATATTTTTCAAAAACAGGATCATCTTGTACATATATTGTTCTGCAACTTGCTGAATTTTGTATTTTTATCAAGGATCAAATAGTTTTACAAATACTTACTAAAAAAGAGCCCCCACCTCCTCCCTCTTATTTCTCTCTCCCCAGAACAAATTCTTTCAGTTCTTTTAGCTGTTATTTTGGTGTTTATCTCCATATCTTGAAATAATATGATGAGATCTCTATTTGTTGATCTTTCTTCAGTTTGGGACATAAGGTACTGACTTAGCTCTTTTTCACCAATCGTGCCCCTCACCTGCCACCTTTCCTGTCCCCCTGTCCTCCCAGTATAGTTACAATATAATTGGTTTGGATCAGTGTCCATAGTGTGTTTTACGTCATCATGACCCTATAAACGCTTTTCACAGCTAAGCCTATATTTACACCATGATTATATTTCTTTTCCTTTCAACTTTTTGTCCCTAGAGTTAACAACACTTGTCTTTTATTTGTTAGAGTTTTGGTCTTTGTTGTTTGTTTTAAGGAGGGAGCAGTTTTCCACATCCTTATTGCTAATTAAACCCTAAGGTTTCTGCCAGGTATCTAAGTCTTCTCTCACTGTATCCAAATGTCTTAGCTGTTCCATCACCTTGATTGTCTCCTGGCGCCTCAGCCCTGCTCACATCTGGACTGGCTGCCCCCATACCTGATGCAGAGACCTTATCCTGGACCTCGCTCCAGCGTTTTCCTGGGGATTTCCTTCACCTCTCTCTGGAGTTGGAGCCCACTTCCTGATCCCTATCTCTCCTTTGTTTTGGTGGGACACATCCTCCAATAGCTTCCCCAGAAGTGATGCATGGGAAGTAAAATTTTTGAGGCCTCAGATAGCTGAAACTCTTTATTCTGCCCTCTCACATGATTAATAATTCAGTTGGATAGAAAATTCTTAGTTACAAATCAGTTCCCCTCTAAGGTGTAAATACAGTACCCTGTTGTGTAGTGTTGTATGGCTTTTGAACTTTCTAATGCCATTCTTATTACTGATCCTTTGCAAGTGCCCTGTTTTGGGTTTTGTTTTATCTCTGGAAACATTTTTTAAAGTTTCTTTATTTCTTGTATTCTGAAATGTTAGGATGATATGCCTTGATATGGAAATTTTTTTCGTTAATTGTGGTGGGCACTTCAGTCTGGAAGAACATGCCATAGAGTTCTGGAAAATTTTTTATTATTTCTTTCAGAATGCCTTCTTTACTGTGTTCTTTATTCTGTCTTTCTCTGAAGTACGAGTTAGTTGGAGCTCTTTTTTATTTTTAAAAGTTCCTTTTTATAGCATTTTGTTCTTTTTTTTATTGGAGTATGGCTAATTTACAATATTGTGTTAGTTTCAGGTGTACAGCATAGTGATTCAGTATTTTTTCAGATTACATTCCATATTACCAGATAATGGTTGTAATTCCCTGTGCTATACAGTATTTCCCTGTTGCTTACCTACTTTATATATGGTAGTTTGTATCTATTAATCCCATACCCCTAATTTGTATCTGTTAATTTGGATCTGTTAATCCCATACCCCTCTTCCCTCTCCCTTTTGTTTTTGTTTTTTTTTTTGCGGTACGCAGGCCTCTCACTGTTGTGGCCTCTCCCACTGCGGAGCACAGGCTCCGGACGCGCAGGCTCAGCGGCCATGGCTCACGGGCCTAGCCGGTCCACGGCATGTGGGATCTTCCTGGACCGGGGCACGAACCCGTGTCCCCTGCATCGGCCGGCGGATTCTCAACCACTGCGCCACCAGGGAAGCCCCCCCTCTCCCTTTTGTTAACCACAAATTTGTTTTCTATATCTGTGAGTCTGTTTCTGTTTTGTATATATATTAATTTGTATCAGTTTTTAGCTTCCAAGTGATATCATATAGTATTTGTCTTTCTCTGACTTATTTCACTAAGTATAATATTCTCTAGGTCCATTTATGTTGCTGCAAATGGCAGTATTTCATTCCTTTTTTTATGGCTGAGTAATTCCATATACACACACACATACCACATCTTCTTATTCAGTCGTCTGTTGATAAGCGCTTAAGTTGCTTCCATGTCTTGGCTGTGGTAAATAGCATTTTATTCTTCTTGCATGGAGACACTATCATCTCTACAAGGCTAGAATTTCTTTGAAGTTTGTTTTCTGGGTTTTTCTTGTTTGTTTTTAGGCACACTGTGTGGCATGCGGAATCTTAGTTCCCCGGCCAGGGATCGAACCCATGCACCCTGCATTGGGAGTCTTAACCACTGGTCTGCCAGGGAAGTCCCTTTGAAGTTTTCTTATTGCTGCCTGCAGTGTTTTCCTTTCCCCTGAGGTTTTGTTTTGTTTTGTTTTGTTTGTTTGTTTTAGTGCATTTGGTCTCTCGCTGTCACGTGTGAGGTTTTCCTCAAACGTCTGGTGACCTTTTGTCACTGGTCCTATTTAAGACTGAAGGATTAGAAGGCCAAGTGGAAGTGCATGGGTTGGGATTGTTGAATGAGGGGTTTTTCTCTAGAGCAACACATAGCCACAGGTGTCTCTGTTTGCAGGTCTTTTCTCTGGACATCATTTAGTTTCTCTAGAAAAGGCTCCGGTCTCTTGACTGAGGGAGAGCAGTCTGGCTGCTGGTATGAAAGGCTGTGTGGGGTGGGGCTGAAGTTCTCATGTGGCAAAATGCAGACCTTCGCTACAGCACCCTGTCTTCCGGCTGGGCCCCTCACCCATGCCCTTCCTGTGCCTCATACCAGCAGATCTGTTGGTATTGTGCTTGAGGCCTGAGTCTGGAAACTTGGTTTCAGTTTTTCTAGATAATAGGCCAGTAGGAGTAAAGGAGGAACCAACACCTCTGTGTGGATCTGGGAGGTCTACCTTTACCTTTCTGTGAACCTTCCCCCACCCCAGATCCCTCAGTGTCCTGCTCCCTGCCCCATCCTGCCTTCCACAGTACTTGTCGTTCAATTCCTAAGCCCTTCCCAGGTGTTGTGGTCCACATTATTTCACTGTGGGCCACTCACTGAGGTTGGAATTTACTCTACTCAGCCAAGTCATTTATTCCTTTCTGCTGCCTTCCCTCCCCATAGAGCATGTGGGGTTTTTCATTGAAGGCATTAGTGTAGCACGATGGCATTAGACATGCAAGAGATGCATGGGGAGAAGGCCTGTGAGGAAGAACAGAGGGAGTGAGTCAGTGGAGGTGGGGAAGCTGACAGGGGTCAGCCCAGTCTGACCCCTTGGAGTAGAGAGGGCACGAAGGAGGGTTGGGAGCTGCCCGTCCGAGGAATCTGGTGTCTCATAAGAATGGACCTCCTTCCCCATGCAGTCATTAGCCAAGAGCCACTGTGGGGTGTGTGGCCTTGTCATAAGCAAAGGGGAGGGTCAGGGTACCTCAGTGGGGTGTCTGTCAGTTGCAGTCCCACAGCAGAGAGCCAGGTACGCATTTTCATGGCTGCCACCATCCACCCTTGCCCCCCTCAGCTCTGCTTCTCCACACAGGTCAGGACCAGCCCCCTCAGGCTCCCTGTGGGCCTCCCTTCCTGAGGGGAAGGGACCAACTATAGCCCCTTTCACTACAGTTGACCTTGGAGCCACAACAGGTACTCATTCTCTCCATTCTCCATTATTCATACCCTCAGCCATCACCTTGGCAGGTCTCTGTGCCTTACCTGAGTGTGACCCAGACCTTCATTCCTGAGGGGTCTAAGTCTGGTGGCTCACAATGGGCCACAGGGTCCATGGACCCACCCAACAGTCATCTCCCCAGTCCTCAAGTGTGTGATTGGAACTGATACAGTTGGCAGTTGGTACTCTTAGCAGAGTGACCCCTACATTGGTTCTCTGGTCTGTGAGGTAAGAGTTATGATGGGGAAGGCCAAGTGGAAACCTGAAACTGCCCCCCTCAAGATAGTACATCAAAAACATTATTGAACTCTGGGAGGTGGGGGAGAATGGAGGAGATTAATGCTGCCATTAAAACCCAAAGAATGCGAGGATGGTGGTCCCTCATAGCTCAGTTTAATTCACTAGTCCAGCCCTTGAAGAAACTAGATGGATGCTAGAGAATGTAGACCATCGAGCCTTAGCTGATCAGTAGTCCTGATTGCAGCTGCTTGTGCTGGACACGGTGTCGTTGCTAGAGCAGATTAATAAGGCCTCAGGTGTGGCATGTAGCCTTTGACTGGGCAGATGCATTCTTCCATACTGATTAGAAAAGACGATCAGAAACCATTCACACTCATGTGAGGTGAACAGCAATATTCTTTCACAGTTTTGCCCTAGGCCTGTGTCATAATATAGCTGGAAGAGATCTGGACCAGTCTCCATTTATTACCTGGCCTCCACAACTCACCCCCCACCACCAGCTAGAGGAGGCATGATGTTGCTTTGGGTCTTTGACTTTCAGTATCCACTTAGAACTTGTGTCTAACACTTCTCCAAATGACTGCTGTTCCCAGGTACAGTCACCTGAGTAAGGGGTCATAGGTACCTGTGGGGAAATCAAGGCAGTGGACGCTTGTTACAATGTGCAGGGACACCTCTTCAGTCAGTGGGTTCTATACCGAGAACTGACCAGGAATAGCAACGGCCTCAACCTTCCACTCCTCTGCTCTTGCCCTTTTTTGGTTGCAGATATTTTGTGCACCCTTATTGGCTGCCCCAGTGATGCCATCCCCGCACTCTGGGTCAAGCCCCCAAATTTAGGTGTCATTTTTATTTTAATGTGTGTTTCTTGTTTGGAGTGGTTTTCAAGATTTGAAGGGGCAGAACTGTCTTTACTCTGCCATCTTCAAACTACAAGTCCAGTTCGTTTGTGGAAAGCTTCTTCTGGTTGTGTGTGGAGACTGGTGGGAGAGCGGCTGTGCATGTGGGGAGCCCTCAGGCGCCCTGAGACCTCTTTAAGCACCTTCCCATCCGCAAGTGTTGGGAGGCGGGGCTGCCTCTCCCAGTCCTGCCAGGACAACAAGCCACACCTTTGACAGCTTGGTTTGCATTTTATTATCACAGTTTTCCAGCAGATGGCAGTAAAGTGCATTGTTCCAACAAAATCAGTGCAAGAGGACAATTTTCTGACAGGTGGAGGTGGCTGGAATGGGCATGTCTACTAATCACACAGCAGTTCATCAGACTGGCCGGTGGCACTACTCTAATCATCCTTGTTCATGTGGCGCTGTGTTAGTTCAGGGCCAGGTTGGATTTCAGGGGCTGCTGGTGGTAAAGTATAGACGTCTCAAATTTTTAAAAACATCAGTCTCCTAAAAAGAAAGCACCTATTGACGTCCCCACCAACAGTGTAAGGAAGGGTCTGCTTCTGCTTCTTCCTCCAGCACTGGATATTGCCATTCTTTTCCTCATTGCCAGAAGAGAGACTAAAAATTGTTCCTTGTCATTTAGGTTTTTAATTTTCATGAAGTTGAGCATTATTTTATGTGTTAGTAATTTGTATTATGAAATGCCTGTTCTTGCCATACTCTTTGGTTTTAAAAAAGGAATCTAGAAACAGATTGGTTTGTTTTACCTTAGCTGTATTACTGCTTTCTCACAGGAAGGGGTCACTGGTTTGAGCGTGGGGCTGATTCTTCGCTTGCTTTCCTTTGTGCAGAATAGCAGCTGTGGGTGAGTTGGCAGTGCTCCCCACAGCACATCTCCACATCGGGACATGCACAGCGGAAGTGCTCTGGGGCCAGCCAGGGACCAGTGCATCTGCATGGGCTTGGTGGGAATTTTAATTATGTTTTTAAGCGATATATATTTATGTTATATTTTACTGAATTCCGGATGTTTAGAAAGAGAGTGCTTAGCAGTAATGAAACATAATTTTAGCTGATGTAATTTTTAAGTGTTTTTCTGCTTATCCCAATAACACCTGGCAGCCACCACTCAAGACACACCTATGCCCGTTGGTGACACATCGATTGGAAAGTTTCAGCCAGGTGCTGGGCCTGAAACGTCACTAAAAGTGACGGTCTTACTGTGTGGTGTGACTTGGCAGTTTGACGTTGTAGCTACACATTGGAAAGCACTTGTGAAAAGAATAGATGTGGATTGTTTAGAAGTCATAGTTTCTAGGGTGAGTTTGCAGGCTGGAGTCCAAGGCAAGAGTCAAATTCCTGTGGCCTGAGGAAGGGTCTGGGATGTGGGGGATGACCGTGGAGAAAGTCCCTATAGTTATGACGGAAAAAACTGCAGAAGTGATAGGTTGTGTTGAGAGTGTGGTGGAGTATGATGTGTACATTCACTCAGCAAACATTTTCTGAGAGTTTGCTGTGCCAAACTCCGGGCTAAGAGCTGAAAGCACAGAGAGACCCTTGAGGCCTCCTCTTACAGAGCCCATGCTGGGAGGGGCAGAGGAGGGACTTTGAGGGTAGTATGTGTGGTGGGGAGTGGTAGGTCCCAGGGAAGGGTGGGAAGTTGGGGTTGGTAATCATGGGATTCTTCTTCCAAGGAAAGAAGAAGCCTTTGGAAGATTCCAGGGTCAGAGAATTCTAGCCATGTGCTGTCCAGTATTATAGCCACTAGCCACCTGAGGCTATTAAGTACTCAGAATGTGGCTATAATTATAAATAAACACTGGATTTCAAAGACAGTACCAAACAAAAAGAATGTAAAATATCTCATTAATAATTTTTATATGTTGGTTACATTTTAAAATGAATATTCTGGAAATATACTGTATTGGAGTAAAGGAAAATATTATTAAAATTAATTTTACCTTTTCTAGTCACTTTTTTTAAGGTGGCTGTTAGAAAATGTAAATTACACATGTGGGTTGAGTTATATTTGTATTGGACAGCAGGGAAGAGCCAGAGTGTTGGGAACTGAAGGATGACCAGACGTGGAGTGAGGGAGGAGAGGGCGTTGTGGAAGTTCTCAGAAGGTTTTAAGCAAAGGAGTGTCATGAAGGTTTCCACACAGGGGTAAGGGCAACCATATGGCCTCTCTAGGCTGATTTGTATTAGTTTCAATATGAGAGTAGGATTTTCCAAAATGGTTCCAAAATCCCAGGGTTCAATTCTAACTTTCCTCCTTCTCCCAGCACTCTCACATACCTCACAAATCCTTACCAATGTGAGATTGTTTACTTAGCATGCTTTGGTTCCTTTTATTAATTTAAATCATTTCTGCCCTAGGATTTGAAACCTAGCAACATTGTAGTAAAGTCAGACTGTACCCTTAAGATCCTTGACTTTGGCCTGGCTCGCACAGCATGCACCAACTTTATGATGACCCCCTACGTGGTAACGCGGTATTATCGGGCACCTGAAGTCATCCTGGGCATGGGCTACAAAGAGAACGGTGAGTACAGACAGAACTGGAAGAGGCCGAGATGTGTAAAAATAGTGCTGTTCGTCATCACTATTTTTTTTCTCTTTCCTGTGAACTGTATGAAGTATAATGTGGAGGCTGTGTTATACATAGGTTATCATAGTTCACAGATGAGAAATAATTAATTTTATATTTCCATTGGCTAAAATTATCCACTTTAAAAATTCACTTTTAAAGTTAATATTTTTGAATGTTTATCAAAGTATAACATACTTACAGAAACGTATGCAAATCCCGAGTGTGCAGCTCAATGGGAGCACACCCACATAACGAGCAGCACCCAAGGCCTCCCCAGCCCCGCTCTGGGTCTCAATCCCCAAAGGAAGCCATTATCCTGATTTCCAGCAGCAGAGATTGATTTTGCTTATTTTTGAACTTGATATAAATGGAATAATACAACATGTGCTTTTTGTGTGTAAAATTGGTATTTTTTTCACAGCAAAACTTATTCAAGCAATATCAGAGCTCTTTGAAGCTTAACTTTTGAAAAATTTGTCAAAAAGAACTAAATCACATTCACGTGTTAAAAAAAAGAATCTGAAAGTTTGCCTAAGTCATCTGAAATGAGTTGTGCTTCAAGTTTATTCAGATGTTTTATAACCTGTGCTCCCATTCTGAGAGACACAGCTCTGTGGGCTTCCAGTCCTCTGTGGACATGAGAGAAAATTAGGTCCCCTGTTAGTTCTCTCACCCCACCCCCAGCAGCAGGGGCAATAAATAGCCCTCTGCCTGGTCACCTGAGGCCTGTAATTCAGCTGGGCCCCCACAGAAGATGGTGAACAGCCAGAAGCTGGGGCACCTCTGGCCCTCACCTGGAGCCCAGACAAGCCTGTCCCTGTGAGGCCCTGCTGACTTGACAGTTTAAAAAGGATCATTCTGGAGGCGTGGTGTTCATATTTTACAAAAGTCCTGCTGACAAGCTGGGTTTGTCTTTGTTTGGGAGGGGGTTTGAGAAAGGACATGTGTTGGAGGGTCTCTGGCTGGTTTTAATCACCTGGTGTTTGGTAGTGGACATCTGGTCTGTCGGGTGCATCATGGCAGAAATGGTCCTCCATAAAGTCCTGTTCCCAGGAAGAGACTGTATCCTTCACAGGGAGAGACCCAGCACTAACCACGAATGCTGGGGGCCCGGGTGGGCATGTGCCTGGAAACAGCTTTGTGGGGACAGGCACTTCTTGTTTCTGGGACTTTGTTTGTTTCTGAAGCTGTAAAGTATTGGACTCTTTGGCACTAAAAGCCCAGATTGCTGCAAACCGAAGGCCAAAATAGAGGTCAGCAATATTTCATACTGTGTAAAAAAGTTCACCCGTTACTAGCAATTTATTTTCCTTGTTTGTGTGTTTAGTACACTGTTAGAATCCTTTTCCTCACCTTTGTTTTGTTCATGGCACTTCATAATTTTGTCATTTCACTTTATTTTCAGTTGATATCTGGTCAGTGGGTTGCATCATGGGAGAGCTGGTGAAAGGTTGTGTGATATTCCAAGGCACTGATCGTATCCTTCCCGGGGGACCTTCCCGGCCATGTTTTCCATAAATACCAAGGGCAGCAGGAGGTCAAAAGGAAAATGTCATAATTCTAGACTGTATTCTAAGGGGGTCTTGATTATGTTTGTTAAATTAGTGTCACACACCAAATGGTTCAATTTTATGTTTCTTTTTTGCTTGACTACCTGTAACAATTTTATTGAGGCATAGAATTAAGTTAAACCAATTTATATTAGTTCTTAATTTTATTAAAAATAGCTTATAAGAAATGTATTTACTCTTTGACAAATGTATTCTGATATTTAAATGAAAATTCTGTTTAGTTAATTCAGTTAATTTAGCTATCTAGAAAGTTGTTGTCTAAATTTAATAGGCCAATAATTTGTAATTTGTTTAATTTGTTTAATATACTATTTCATTAGTTACCAAGATGAATTAAAATATTTTCCTCCAAAGTAAGAACTGAAGCACACTACATAAAGACCTAAATGAAAAAGATTAAAGTAAAAAGTTTGTGAGAAACAATATTTGCTACATTTTTTTGTTTTGTTACTCTTCTGACATTTTGTAGAAAATTTTAGAAGATCCACTTAGCTTATTTTGTGACACACTGGGGAAGTTTAACAGACATTTAAATAAATATAAAATGCAAAAGGTTAACTTATACTGTGGTCAGCAAATCATATTAATGATATATAGCATAAAGGAGAATAGATATATGATAGTTTCAATAGCTTTCTTTTCTCATATTCCTCATATTCTTCCATCTTCAATATTTTTTGCTCTAACATGGTTTTTCACGTATACCCTTTTTCATTTGTGTTCTAACCACCTAAAATTTTCATTAGTCTTTTGATTTTGTTTTTTGTTATGAAAGTGGTCTCTGCTGGCAGATTGATGGTTATCTTTCAAAGAAATTAAGTTATATAGTCATGTTTTATATGTATTTTATTGAAGTAATTTTAGTTTTTTATAGTTTTATGAGGTTGGTTTATTTGTAATATAAATTCTTCACAACACAGACCTGGAATGAAAAGATTTTATTCCTATCATTTTATTTACCTTCCTTGACATTTTTCACATCACAGATTTTATGTGAAGTTAAATACAGCATTTTATTTTGTTCTAATAAATTTTCTAGCAATTTTCCATAGCCTTACCTTAGATTCAGTTGTTTCAATATGTAAAAAAGGAGATCTTTAATTTG
Organism: Orcinus orca; assembly: GCF_937001465.1. Lineage (NCBI taxonomy): Eukaryota > Metazoa > Chordata > Mammalia > Artiodactyla > Delphinidae > Orcinus > Orcinus orca. The sequence goes on along the minus strand of NC_064561.1, from coordinate 17,877,325 downwards.
CAAATAAATTCATTTAAAAAGGGAAAAGTTGATATATTCTAAAGATTGGTTGATTGATTGATTGATTGATGGCCATGCCACAAGTCTTGTGGGATCTTAGTTCCCCCACCAGGGATTGAACCTGGACCCACAGCAGTGAAAGCGCAGAGTCCTAACCACCAGACTGCCAGGGAATGCCCTAAAGATACATAATTAGAAGTATCTACTTAACATTCAGTTTGTCTCAATTTTTAATTCATTTTGTGACTTTTCTTTCTTTAATTAATTAAAGGTTTTCTTCAGAAAGTACAGAAATGAAAAGTGTAGGAACTCTTTGGTACACTATTAAGTAATTTAAAATTCTTAATTTACATATTAACATCTTGCAATGTCAGTAATAATAATTTTATGTATAACGTCACCTACTGTCATTCTCAGAACATACACAGAGATTACATCATTTTCCAAAGACAATTTTGCTAACTTTTTCCAACATTAGATAGAAAAAGATTCCAGAAACCAGATTGCAGTTCTCAGAGATTTGTTTTAGATTCGTAACCTGAGGTAGAAAAGGAACTCCTGTCCCAACATGGCCTAAGAGAAAGAGAAAGCTTTAGGCAGGCACCTCCCAGAGAGCAAGGGACCCTGGAGGCCAGGAAGCAGGTTACTGAGGGAGGCTCACTGACACTGTCAAAAAGATGAGGACTGAGAATTGAGGGATGGTCACCTGCAACTTTGATGGGCGCAGTTTTCATGAAGTGATGGGGGAAAAGCCTGATGAGAGGATGTTTAAGAGAGAATATGAGAGACTGGGAGTTAGAGATACAAGTATAGACAACTCTGGTTTGCTGCAAATGGGAATGGTAGCTAAGCTACGATGTTCAGCCAAAGGAGAGTGGCTGTTGCTTTAAGATGGGAGAAAAAAAATTGTTTGATTGGTGATGGAATCCTCCAGTGGATGGTGTACCAGCAAGAAGAAAGACATTACAGGAAGCGAGAGGGCCTCCTCCTTTGTTCTTTAAAGAACATGTGTCTGTTCCCTAGGTTCTTTCACAGTGATGTCATTTTATTTTTCTAAGACATACCTCAATTAGTCACTTTTTAAAGATGCTGTTTATTTGATTCCTCTGGCTTGCGTTCTCTTGTATAATTTTTATGGTTTTATCAATAGAATCCCTTTCCACATTCATCTTGCCAGTTATCTCAAGCCCCAAGTGAAAGAGGCAAAGCTGGTATTGTCTGCATTTTACAAATAGGAAGGTGAGACCCAAGGGAGATTGACTGCCTGACACCTAGTGAGTGTCTAATACACAATGGAGTCTGAAACCCAGGTCATATACTTTGAAAGGAAATGAAACACACTCCTTTGTATTGCAGTGATGGTCCGGGTCAGTGCCAAGTAAAACAGAATGACCTCTCAAAGCTGTCACTGCTCAATGTAAGCACAGCTACAGTGGGAAAGGACATGGTGAGAGCTCAGAAAGTCCAGAGCCTTGGCTCCTGCCCACCCCCTCATGCACCCCATCCCTCCAGGCCTGCCTCGCAGGGGTGGCTCCCAGCTGTAAATTGAGCAATCAGATAGGTCTCTCTACTTTAGGGAGCTTTAGATCTAACATAGTTTTATTATGAGAACTGATTTCAGTTTGCCTATATAATTACTACCTAATTTCATGTTTAAGCCTTTCAGTCATAGGTATTCTTCAGTTACAAGATAACTTTATTTTGATCTAGAATGGGAAGGCATATAGACTTCATCGTGTTGATTTAATAAACTGTGATCAGAGTTTATAAAGATGCAGAGTTTTTTTTAAATAGTCTTAACTTGGAGCCCAAACCTTTTTCGAATATTATTTCAGAATGCTTCTGCTGACCCAGTGAGGTGGCCTGGTTAATTACTTGTTGATAAGTATAAATATAATTTAAGTTTTTCTTTGAATGATGCTACTTTATGTAATATGAATATAAGGCATTTCAGTTGTATTTTCCTCAAGAGACTCCTTAGATATTGATCAGTGGAATAAAGTTATTGAGCAGCTAGGAACACCATCTGCAGATTTCATGAAGAAACTTCAGCCAACTGTGAGGAATTACGTAGAAAACAGACCAAAGTATCCTGGAATCAAATTTGAAGAACTCTTTCCAGATTGGATATTCCCATCAGAATCTGAACGAGACAAAATTAAAAGTAAGATATCATTTTTTCTTATACTGGGTGAAGCTTTCACTTTATGTTTGCATTCTAAAACCTGTGAACATTGAGAGACAAAATAGTTGAAACCCTCAAAGTCATTTACAGGTAAGATGAAGGCATTTCAGAAAGAAAGCTTAAAGACCTAGAAGTTTTGTCCTCAATAAAGTGACATAACTGAAGCCTGTGGTCAAAATATTTACATCAGTCTGAAAGACTCTTATGTTAATTACAGCAAATGGAATTCAAACAGTTTTCAGGTATAAAGAATACTTGAATACAGATTCTAGCCCAGTTGAACAGTCAGAAATTTTAAAAGGCTCCTTCTCCCCTTCTCCTGTGCTTATCACTAAGTGTTTTAAGGGAAAGAATAGATTTGTTTCTCTCTACATCAAGATAAACTGTGCCTCATTCAGAAAAGCCCCATCTCTTCTTTGCCTATACTAGTGAATTTTAATTGCTAAAACCTAGGTGAGCCTTATATTTAACCAAGTTATCGAAGTTGTTGGATTTTTTTCTAACTACTAATCTCTAGATTTTAAAAAAAGTGTATGTTGCCAACATTGTATACAGGTAGGCAAAGCAGAGGTATCTGTGAAGTGTTCTATACTGTGCAAATATGAAATCATTGTGTGGCTTAGTCTGTTCTAATTTCACTTCGATGTGGCATCAAGAAAAAACACTTGCCTCTGCTTCATGCCTGCATTCTTGGCAGTGACACCCTTAGCTTAGCTCCTGCACCCTCCCTGGATGTGGCTTCTCAGCCTTGTGCCCTGTCTTCTCCCTTCCAAATTCAGAAGCTGAAAGCACATTTGAAAGCCTGGTTTGTAGTGGAAGTGGCTGCTTGACTTACTGTTAAAGAAAAAGACTCTAATAATCTTGAAGCTATCAACAATTTCTCAAAGTTAATATATTTTTGTTCTGTCTCTGCTATCACATTTAGTTCTTTATTGTGTGATTTTCAGGTTAACGGTATTACTTTATTAATCTAATATTTGTTTTTACCCTAGCAAGTCAAGCCAGAGACTTACTATCAAAAATGTTAGTGATAGATCCCGACAAGCGAATCTCTGTAGATGAAGCTTTGCGTCACCCTTATATCACTGTTTGGTATGACCCTGCTGAAGCAGAAGCGGTAAGCATCTATTTTGAAAAGACTTATGTGTAAAGGCAGGGCATACATTTCCTTGGACCTTCTGTCTGTTAGTCTGGAATGGGTACATAAAGTCCTAGATTTAAAAGGACTCCTGATTACAACGAGGCCATGTAACATGGCTCACAACCCCTTTTGGGACTCTTGTTAGTGGGGCTCTACTCAGAGTACCTCAGGAGTGAACATGCTTATGCTGTGGTGATATAATTATCTTCATTTATGCAGATGCTGATGTGTGATCATAATATCACCTTTTTTAGGCATCCATTTGTGTACCTGGCACTGTGCCTTGGGCTTTGCTTTACATCATCTTGTTTAGGCACCCAGTCAGGCTAAGAAACTTCCTGAAAATCACAAGTTTGTTCATCCTTCCCCAGAGGTACCTGCTAGGGGGGTTCCACTTCTGAGTTTGGTGCTCATGTGCATTTTTCTGTAGCAGCATTGGTATGGATGGTCTTTAGTTGGAAGTGAAATAACCACATAGTGGCATGCTCATTATTATGTCTTGGCCTATGCATTTAACCACCATTTTAAACATTGTTTTATATGAAAAGAATTTGATTTATAAACACATGATTTTAAGCAAATTTTTGAAGCAGTCCTTTTATGAATTGGAGGTTGAGTTTGGGAGTTCTAACAGGAAGAAATATAAACCTGAAATGTGTTTTGCAGCTTCTGTATTTCATAGCACAGTACCTTGTCCAGGGTGGATCTCTAAGAAGCAGCCTGTGATTACTAATTTTATAATTACATTTGGGCAGATGTCTTTAGAGTGTGATTATTAAGAGGACTATAATGCTCTATTTTTTTGGTTAACTTTTCCTCAATTATTTTGATTCTGAAACTGATGGAAATCATACTTATAAAGAAATCTTTAATAAGCCAAGTATTTAATGAAACTACATCCATATTATAAATATTTTAGAAGTCTTACAAAGTGATTCTTTTTCTTCATGCCTCATTATTTTTTTAACTATTGACTTTAGCTGTAATTTAACTTTTAGCCACCACCTCAAATTTATGATGCCCAGTTGGAAGAAAGAGAACATGCAATTGAAGAATGGAAAGGTAAAGACGGAACTTATTTTGATTGTTACTTATGACATTTCTTGCAATGGGGCAAGATTTTAAAAAAAGTGTATGTTGCCAACATTGTATACAGGTAGGCAAAGCAGAGGTATCTGTGAAGTGTTCTATACTGTGCAAATATGAAATCATTGTGTGGCTTAGTCTGTTCTAATTTCACTTCGATGTGGCATCAAGAAAAAACACTTGCCTCTGCTTCATGCCTGCACTTTTTGACAATAGCCTTTCTAAGAGAGGGTTGAGAAACCCTGAAGCCCATTTATCCTCTCTCTTCCTATTTCCCAGTAGAAAAAGAACTTGAAGATAACAGAATTAGAGAGGAACGTGTATGAATTGCATATTATTTGCTTCAAAAGAGAAAAATAAAGGCTTTTTCACACAATCTTCATTATCAAATCTTGGTTTGTAAACTAAACTCAGTGATTGTATCACACTTACCTTGACAACATGTTGCAAATTGTTGAGTAACCCCAATTCACAGGTCTCTGTAAAGCAGACGTGGGAGACCCCACTGGGGTCATGTGAACTTCTGCTGTATTTGTAAGCCATGTAGTTATATATGTGTTTTAAAATAAGAGTTTGGGGAAAATTGCAGATCAAAAATATGCAGATAGTTATTATTACCACTCTAAGATTAACCAAACAACCCACAGCAAACTAAACCAGTAAAAAAGAGGCTGAACTAAAAATTTTTCATTAAAAAGAAGAATCAGTAGTAATTGAGAACTATGGTCAGCGCAAGTCAAACATGGTGATGTGTCCTTCCCAAGAGCCCCTCCCCGGGATATAGGGATACCAACAACCTGCATGTGCACACACCCATAGGCCTCACTAAACTGCTTGCAATATGCTAATTTTATTTCATGAATAGCAAAATTTTAGGAAGCTGCTTAGTTAATAGGTAATTAGTTTTTCTTACAAATGAAAATTGAGGAAAACTGAGATTGAAGCCAAGAAAAAACTTAGGTAATTAGATTAATTTCTGACCAATCTGGAGGGGTTATATTTGGAGAACCACAGTAAAGATGGAGGAAAACATGTGCAAAAAGATGTGAGAGTATCCAGTACTTAAACTGTTCTGTTAGAGCCACTTTGCTAGTACTTTCCCTCCCTCTCTCCCCACCTCTCTCCCTCTGTGTGTCTCTCTCATTCTCTCTCCCTCACCCCCACTTTGTAAAACCCCCATCATGGATCCAGAGCTACCATACATTTTTGGCTGTCTTTTTTTTTTTTTTTTTTTTTGGCTGTGTTGGGTCTTGATTGCGTGCGGGCTTTCTCTAGTTGCGGTGAGTGGGGGCTACTCTTTGTTGCAGCGCACAGGCAGTGGCTTCTCTTGTGGAGCACGGGCTCTAGATGTCCAAGCTTCCGTAGTTGTGGCACGCGGGCTCAGTAGTTATGGCTTGCGGGGTCTAGAGCACAGGCTCAGTAGTTGTGGCACATGGGCTTAGCTGCTCTGCAGCATGTGGGATCCCGGACCAGGGATCGAACCCATGTCCCCTGCATTGGCAGGCAGATTGTTAACCATTGCGCCACCAGGGAAGTCCCTGGCTGTCTTAATAGCTGGGTTGAAGAGATATAATGGATCAAATTATATTTTGGTCTAGGTAAACTATATTACTTAATTGTCTATCACAATTAAAAATAGCACATCACAGTGCCCTTGGAGTGGTTCCAATTGATTTGGAAGCAGTATTTTGAGATGCAAAGAAACTGATGAAGCATTTTAACTTGCATTTCTATTTGAAGAGCTAATTTACAAAGAAGTAATGGATTGGGAAGAAAGAAGCAAGAATGGTGTTGTGAAAGATCAACCTTCAGGTTAGTGATTGCTTTAATAGTTTGACTGCATAATATTTTTCTTTCCCTATTCATTTTTTATAAGTGGCAACAGTGTGTTAAGTGCCAGCTTGACCAGCATTGGATTTGAAAACTCCTTATGTGAAATAGTCTTCTCCTTTTCGGTTTGTCCTGGTGGTGGCAGCTAACATTTTACTGTTGTGCCAGGCAGCGAACCAACTATATTATAAACATTCTTGTTTCATCCTTGTAACAGCTGCTGTCAGTTTTGTTAATAGATAAGGAAATTGAATTTAAAGCCTTTTCAATGTGCATGACCCTCGTTGTACTGCCCCTAACCAGTTAAAAACGAAAATTAATGTGAATCTAGATAAAATGGAATTGGGTTTTCTTTTGAGAAAATTGTTCATATAATTCTCTCATCTTTCTACATGTTTTACTTAGTGGTAGAAGTCTGACAATTAGGTAATTGTATGAGTATTAAAGACATAGTATATATGGTGTCCTGTAGGGTTCTACTTAAACAAAACTCTTTAGTTATATTTATTTTCTCACCCACTCCCACTGGAAAGTGCATGCACACACACACACGTAAGTACATGTTGGACTGCTTCTTATTCTTGAATTTTATATTCAGCATGACAAATGTGTCAAGTGTCTAGAGATTATATAACTTCAATACGAATTTAGGTGCTCGTTGTTAACTCAGCACAAATTTAAGACTTACCTCTGGGAACCTGGATGTTTTGTTTTTGTTCAAACCAGACTAAAATATAGATAGTAGGAAATAGGATAGTTTCATTTGCCTTAACATGTCAGCTTTGGGGATTTAGAAAGCAAAAATAAAATGAACAAGAGTCCACTAATTTTTTTTCCTTTTTTAATTTGCATGTAATCCTTCTTTTAGAAGGTATTTTTATTGCAAAAGAATTTTTCAAAGGTTGATGCTTTTTTCCTTGGACTAAGTGTTTATGATTATAATTGAAATGTCTGATGACACTTGAATCCTACTTGGGCTTAAGCCTTTTGTGATACTGATAGTTTTAGGATAAATTCAGCAATTTTCTTTTAATATCTTTTTAAAACCAGCAGGTATTTTTAAAGAAGTTAATAACATGATTATACATGAGTACATGTATGATGTTTAGCCACTGGGAAGAAAGAGAATATTGCAGGGAAAGATGGAGGAATAATTGGGATTTGGAGCCTAAAGAAAGACTCCAGGAAAAGTTCAAAATATATAGTCAAGTAACTTCTTGTTTATACTAATAGTATAGGAAACTACAAAAGGACAGAGCTGAGAAATGACCTGAAGTCTCGTTGCCTGGATTTGCAGCAATGTCGTGCCTCAGATTTTATTATATTTGGTTTTCTTAGCACAGATGCAGCAGTAAGTAGCAACGCCACTCCTTCTCAGTCGTCGTCTATCAATGACATTTCATCCATGTCCACTGAGCAGACGCTGGCCTCAGACACAGACAGCAGTCTGGATGCCTCAACAGGACCCCTTGAAGGTTGTCGATGATAAGTTAGAAATAGCAAGCTTGTCATCAGTGAAGGAACTCTCGCTTCCATGGGCCTGAAATACTTGGGAGTTGATGGAACCAAATAGAAAAACTCCATGTTCTGCATGTAAGAAACACGATGCCTTGCCCCTACTCAGTCGTACTAGGCTTGCCTTGCTTAGATTATAAAATGAAGCAGATTATGTCTAAAGAAAAAAAGTGCAAACCACACTTTTAGAGATTTTGTTCAAGGTCATTTCAGGTGAGCAATTAGAATAGATGAATTTTTTCTTAAGTTGTACAGTAATAGTGACAGTTTCTCATCCTCAGTAACCGTTGGGACTTATATGCATGTGACCACAAATGCTTGCTCAGACTTGCCCTCTAGCACTTTGGAAATCAGTATTTATAAAGCCAAATAATCTTCAAGGTAGTGCTGCTTCTAGAATTGTCTCTTAATCCTCTTAAGTAATTTGGTGTCTGTCCAGAAAAATAGATTTATGTGTATTAATTGGCCACCATCATATTATCATATATTACCTTCTTTTAGGGTATGAGTTATTTTCTTTCGTATTTCAGAAGGAATATAATTAAATCTATAAATTTAAAATGTAACTTTTCTTAAATTTGTCATGTTTGGGGCTGAGAATTACCACTGCTAAGACCAGGACACTTTGTTTTCTCTAAATTGTCTTAGTCTGGGTGACTGTACATTCAGCTTTACTGCATGATAAAATTTTAAGTTTTGTTTTGTGCTGCTTAAAACATATATACCTTTAAAATCCTATCTTCCCTATCTCTTTTTTCTTGGTCTTCTGGACTTATTAATTTAAAATGCTACCTAGAACTTCACCTTCTTTATTAGCCACCTAATACCTATGTCAATAATATGATGGCAAATAGATTCTTGAACCCATCACCTGCTGTTAGAGTAGAATTTTATGAAGTGATCACTGAAGATGATTGCAGTCACTTACTAAGTGCTTGCTTTGCTTGAGCCTGGACTGGGTCCTTTCTTACCTTCTGTCACTCAAGGTGAGATACGTGATTTCACAAGGCAGAGTTTCCCTCTTCCAACACAGCATTCTTACTCGACTTTCTTCTCTGAAAGAAACCACATAAATCCCCCTTTGGTCTGTTTTAGGAAGCAGACTGATTCAGAATGCCTGTTTATGGTTTGTTTTCCACTTTGTGGAGGCATTTCCTTTTCCTAAGGGAAATCCATGAATGTTCTGGAAAAACTTCTGAGGGATATGGAGGAAATACCCTAAAGGGTAATAATTAACTATTGAACATTTTCTGATTTTTAAACTGCTCACCTGAAATTGATACTTTCAGACTGATATGGAAATCATTCAAAGTTCAGTAAAATACTGGGTATTGAAGTGTCATTGCAGAAATGGAGTTACGATGGTCACATACGGCTACCTGTGCTCATAATGCTTTTCCCTTGAGCTTATTCTGTTACAAATTCATATCTTGTGTTTAATTATTTTGGAAGCTATTGAATCAACATTGTTCACATTCTATAGAATGTGTTCTGAGGAGGAACTTTGATAAGAAAGTTTATTATAAATATTATCTAAAATATATGATTATCTCTACACCAGTTGTATCTTATTGGTCTTATCACTGGAAACTGGAACCCTTGATGAACAAAATTAATATTGAAGTAATAAATAGTTTTATATTGTGAGGTTTAGACACATTCAACTATAAGATGGAAATACTAACTTGAATTGAGGCAGAAACACCTATTACATGGCTTAGGATTATTTTGGTTTTGGAGGCCTGATGGTATTGTGAAGCAAGTTATCACTATACATATATAAACATCTTAAAATGGCCTCCTCTCTAATACACATTCTTTAAAAAGACTTTACTAAATCTATCTTTAAAGAGAAAAACAAAGGTGAGAGTTTTAAAAATACATTATCTGTCCTAGGCTTATGTATATGCAGCACAGGGATGCTGAGGGCGCATCAAGGTTTCGCTGGGTGATTGTACATTCAGCCAGGCGTCATTTGTAAGTGGAGCTAGGTGCCGCACAGATTGGCTTTCTGCTCACTCATTCCTCTGTGTGTTCACGGATGGAGTCCGTGATGGTGTGTTCGGGTTTCCTGCCAAGACCACGTTCCATCAGAGATCAGTGAGTGCACCTAGGACAGGCCACAGGGCTGCAGACAGCCGAGCTCCATAGAAATACCTCACCCCACTTCAGGGTCCTCCCTCCTGAGCCGAGATGTGCCAGGGCCCTGGTGCAGTGCAGATGGTTTCAAACTGCTCTCCATAGATAAATGCTGATGTTGGATAAAGAACTGAAAAATTATGCTCAATTTTTCATCTTTTCTATTTTATTTTTGTAATTTATATTGTACACAACCCTGAAGTAACTATTTTGGACACATATTTTTATAAACCAGGTAATTTATTATTAGCCTGGAATTTGGACTAGGTTCGTTTTGTTTGTTGACTTAGTTTTTTGTTAAAAAGGAAGTGACTGCCTCCCCTATGTCAGGTCTTGATTTCAAGTACAGGTTCCAGAGAGCAGACAGAGTCTGTCAGAGTAGGAGAGCATTCTCGAAACACATCCTGCTCAGTGTTGATCAGCTGTGGAAACAGGAGATGGAAACAGGGCTCTGTGTTTATCTCTGCACCCTGAAACTCAGAGCCACAGTGCTGAAAGGAGAAAACCCTTGGCAGGGCCCCTTACTGACACCCAGAGTCCATAGTTGAAACACTGAATGGGATACTGGTTTAATCCAGATTTGATGCTGTGTAAGTCATGGTAATGATGTATGATGAATTTGTCTGGTTGATTTCTAATGTAACTCCTCTGGTGTTTCACACTGGTAGTAAACACAGGTGTGACCTTTCAGATTGCATATCTCAAAAGTAACATTGCCTAATGTTTTATAATAAAATATATTATGTGTGTTTTGATTGGTGAAAATAATACAAATACATTTTAAAAGAGAAGTGTATAGCATGTCCAATTTTTGTGGTGTGTTTTTAAGTGACAGTTGACTGTGTATTTCTACATCACCATCTCTGATTACAGATTTAACATGAACACAGGTAGATATTGGAGTGTCATCATTTCAATCAATATTAGCAAATGTTTTTAAATTGAAAAGCAAAACATTTCTGTTAGATCTCTTACTGAAAATATTCTGCAGATTCCTGAATCTGAGTTTTCAAAAACATGCAGTGCAAAATCGAGTATTCGGAGTAATTGTTTTCTCACAAGGTGTGGCCAGAAGAATCCACCAATCCGTCAGTCTTTCCTTGTATTACTTCAAATCGTTAATGGTGCTTGTGTGCTTGTGGGTTTTGTTTTTTTTTACATCTTTATTGGAGTATAATTGCTTTACAGTGGTGTGTTAGTTTCTGCTTTATAACAAAGTGAATCAGTTATACATATACATATGTTCCCATATCTCTTCCCTCTTGCATCTCCCTCCCTCCCACCCTATCCCATCCCTCTAGGTGGTCACAAAGCACCAAGCTGATCTCCCTGTGCCATGCGGCTGCTTCCCACTAGCTATCTATTTTACGTTTGGTAGTGTATATATGTCCATGCCACTCTCTTGCTTTGTCACAGCTTACCCTTACCCCTCCCCATATCCTCAAGTCCATTCTCTAGTAGGTCTGTGTCTTTATTCCCATCTTACCCCTAGGTTCTTCATGACAATTTTTTTTCTTAAATTCCATATATATGTGTTAGCATACGGTATTTGTCTTTCTCCTTCTGACTTACTTCACTCTGTATGACAGACTCTAGGTCCATCCACCTCATTACAAATAGCTCAATTTCGTTTCTTTTTATGGCTGAGTAATATTCCATTGTATATATGTGCCACATCTTCTTTATCCATTCATCCAATGATGGACACTTAGGTTGTTTCCATCTCCGGGCTATTGTAAATAGAGCTGCAGTGAACATTTTGGTACATGACTCTTTTTGAATTATGGTTTTCTCAGGGTATATGCCCAGTAGTGGGATTACTGGGTCATATGGTAGTTCTATTTGCAGTTTTTTTAAGGAACCTTCATACTGTTCTCCATAGTGGCTGTACCAATTCACATTCCCACCAGCAGTGCAAGAGTGTTCCCTTTTCTCCACACCCTCTCCAGCATTGTGCTTGTGGTTTTGTGCATGGATGAGCCTCTTTCATTTTGCTTCTGGTTTTGAGGCACTTTAGGATGTTTACTACTTAAAACCATAGGAATAGAAGGGCCCACAATGGCTCACTCTCTTCACTGCTTTAAGGACTAGAATCATTCCAGATGGATGAGTATCAATCTTAATTTTAAAGGTTTCTAGAAAAGGAAAACATTTCTCTTGAAAATGATCTAGGTTCCATTTCTCTATCTTACCCCCTTCCTACTTTCAGAGTAGATAGTACTAAAATACTTTTAATTTATTGACTTAAATGGTACATGTAGGTGGGTGGGATTTTTTTTTGGTGGGAGAAGGGGTAGTATTTCAGAATAACTTAGGATATACTTTCCTGAAGATTCTGTAGCTACTTGTGTGAATTTAAGTATAAGCTTACCTTTGACAATAAGGTGGTTATTTGATATTTTTGGTCTTTAATCAGGAAAGGTGGTAATAAAATCCATAATAACAGTGACAGATTGGCCAGTGACATCTCTTTGAAGCCAAATGTGACCATGATTTAAGAGGGATGTGCCTGTCATGGCCATTGGGAACCTTTCATTTGCTGTGTCCTCAGGGCTCAGGGGTCCCTGTGAACAAGGGTGTTTGCTGTGCTATTTCTGTGCTGTGGGGTTTTAGTGTTGGAAGGGAAATCCAGAATCAGTTCTCTAACCCCCTGCACAACAGTGAGGAAGCTGCAGCCCCTGACCCACATCAGGAAAGGAGCAGCAGAATTGCCCTCAGAGTGCTGTCACACTCGTGCAGATCTTACTCTTCTTATAGTCGTGAACACCTTTGAGAGTCTGATGAAAACTGTGATCCTCTCCTTAGAAAAAGGCCATGAGCACAAAATTTTGCCAAACTTTCTGAGGAATCCTGAACCCTGGTGGATACCGTGTTAAGAGCCCCTTTCTAGAAGCAGCTTCTAGATGCTTTGTGGTCTTAGAGGGAAGTAGAGCCTGAAGGAGAGTTCTGCTGGCCTTTTCTGCTCTTAGTGGTTCTGACACTTTTACATACAGATCTTGGGTATAAATAGGGACATTTTTACTCTGAGCCCCAGCACAAGTCAGTGTTCTTGTTCTGTGTCAAAAAGAGCATATAGAGTCTCAGTTCAGTGAAATGGATCATTTACAGTATTCCTTCCACATGGAACTTAGGTGCAGGGTAGGAACTATAGGCTTATAATACAGACTTCATAGAAACACAGATGTGATTAAATGAATCTCTTCATTTTAAAGAAGTAGTTCTGTGCTGAGCTTTGAAATAAATTCTTGGCTTTATTTTGTCTACACACTTAGATTTCATAGAGAGTGGGAATGGATGAAGAGGTTCTCTAGTTCATACTGCCATTCAGGGTAGGAATCAACCTGAAGAGGTTATCCAGCCTCTGCTCAGATGGTTTTAGTGAAGAGAATGCTCCTCCCACTGAATTTTTTGTAGTTTTGACTGTTAGAAAGTTCTTTCTTTAACTGAACCAAAACCTGGTTCCCACAACTTCCACCCATTGGTCCCACGTCTTTCCTTCTGGTGAAATAGAGTGAGTCTGATCCACCTTTATGAGACAGGCTTTAATACATTAGTTGGAAAAGTGAGCTCCAAGACTTCCCTTCTCTAGCTTAAACTCAAAGTTCTCCCAACCCTCTTTCATATGAAAAAGCCCCCAGAGCATCACCACCTCAGTGCACCCTAAGAACATGGGCCCAGAAGTGAACGTAGTATTTCAGATACAGCCTGAGCACACGCCCTCCAAACAAGGCCCCACTAATGAACACCGTCTCAGGTGGCCTTAGCTTTAACAGCCACATCACACTCACAGCCTGTAATCCAGCAAAATTACTGGATTTTGTGATGTTGCAGTTAATCCTGATTCTGTCATTCTTCATAAGCATTCTGTCTGCCAGCTTGTGACATCCGTCAGTTTTATGAGCATGAACAGGCCTTCTGAAAATTTATCCACAAGGTGACTAATAACCTTGAGCAGCAGGATGGAGCCTTTAGGCAGACCCAGCAGTCACAGTGACAGGAGCCATGTGGCCAGCACTTTGCCAGCCTCCTCTGTAGGGTTCTCAGCCCAATGGCTTGTCATTCAGCTCATGTGGAGTGTTACCTTGCCATGAGGTCAGGAAGAAGAATCTTAATGGACACCTCAAAGAAATCATGAAGACACTTCAGCAGGTGTCTCTGATGTACTTACTTCAAGAAAAGAAATGAGTTTGGCACCGGGCACTGGTTCTCAGAGTTCATTCTTTTATTTTCTCTTGGGAGGAGAAGGTGGTGAGCTCCATCTTCCCCTTCATGTCTACACCTTTGAGATCTTGTGGCCACTTAGAAATGCGACCAGTTGCTGTCTCAGTGTCCACAAGTGAGTGAGTGGGCAGGGGAGCAGGGTAGAAACAAGTGTTGGCCTTATTTTCTTTCCACGTGAATAAAGAAGTGATGTTTTGAAGTGCACGCAACTGTGATTCCACAAGGGGCCAAGCTGCCCTCCAGTAGCCTGTTGATTACAGAATTGTGTCCATCCAGCACAGTTTATCACCTTGAACATACCTTGCCTTTTTTCAGCTAATAGCAGTCAGGCTACTTTGTTTTTATTTTTGATTTTAATCTGGGCTAGAGTTGCATACAGAATTTCACTAATAGTTAAGTTTGTCCACCTCTCCACATTAAAGTTGATTTCTTGGGTGTTTTTAAGCAGCAAATTATCATACTAAAGATGCTATTTAAAAAAATAACTACTTGACCAGAACACTCAGCTGTACGTGTTTGTTCTCAGATATTCTCAAAGATGGCTCCCTAACGGTACTTGACAAAGGAATAGAATGCAGCAAGTGAAGGCCTGCCTCTTCCTCCCCTCACCCACCCTCCCTGCTCCCACAGGAGCTGACCCCCAGCCCCTTTCAGGAACTTCACTCCTACAATCATCTCTGTCCTGTGTCGTCACTCTCCCCACCTCTGCTCCATCACTTCCTACCTTTATGTCACCTGTGTTAAAAAGAAAAAGCTGCTTAACTTGAGTTGCTCCCCTTCACAACAGAAATGAAGAGCAGTCTATACTCATTCTCTCCACCTCCTCTCATCCCATCTGCTCCCTTTTTTAAATAAACAAAGATATGTGTGAAAACACAATCAAGAATGAGAAACTAAACACAACATATTCCCCCATCCAGAGATGACCACTTGATACTTTATTGTATATCTGTCAGATAGTTTTCTATGGACACATACATATCTAGATGATTTTTTGTTTTGCTTTTTGCCCAAATGAGGTCACACTGTACATGCATTTTATAACCTACATTTTTCAGTTAATGGTCTCCAGCTGTCCATGTCGGTAAGTTTTCATCTGGTTTAATACCCAGGGCCTTGGGATTTCCCTAGTGTCCCCAAAGTCCTTTTACTAGTGTGTCCTGCCAGGATCTAGTTGAAGCTCTTGCATTCCTGGTATCTGGTTTCTGGTTGTCATGTTCTTAAGAATCTTTTAATCCTCCGTGACACCAGGATTGTCAGGCAGGTTGGCCTGCAGGATGTGTACTCTCTAGCTCTGTGTGGCTGCTTCCACGGGGTTGCATTGACCATGCTGTCCATCTCCAGTATTTCTTGGATCTGGAATGCATACCCAAAGGTTTGATAGATATGCCCACATCTTTTGGTTATAATACATTTAAGTGATAGTGTGTTCTTTATATGAACTCACACCAGAAGACATTTCATATCTTTTTGACCCGCTGTCACCGATGCTAAAATTGACCTCTGGTTCGGATGATGCCAGTCCAATCCTCTGTCACACAGTCGTGTTTTTCTCATGACTAGAAAGTCATCCACGTGGGCTTACTTTGGCAGGGGCCCCATCCACCATATATCTCGTGCAGTTAACCCCAGATGATAATCCTTGCCATGAGCAGGAATTTTACAAGGGCTTAGTTCAGCCATCCCACTGACATCATTCGCTGTCACTCTGCTCTCAGGGAGAGCTTCCCAGATCAGCTCTGGCTGAAAGGCAGGCTCCACGTGTTGTTCCTTACCTTCAGCAACCATGCTCAGAGTAAGGTGTGGGTTCAATCCCTACCTCAAATGGTATCACAAGAAGGTTTATATTTCTGACTTTCTCTTTCTTTGAGTATTTCCAGTCATTCTTTTGGAGACTTAAATTGCTGTAACTGTGGCCAGGGAAGTTCCTTAAAGCTGATTCCTTCCAGTCCTTTCTACTGACTTCATTAAGTTTTTAACTTTTTATTTTGAAATAATTTCAGACTGACAGAAAAGTTGCAAAAATAGTCCAAAGGGTTCTTGTATACCTTTCCTCACCCCAGTTCCCCAAAGGTTAACATCTTACCACATGTGCGTGAACCTTCTCTGCATACATACAGCTATACATGCATGCATGCACATTTGCTTATATAGATGCATATGTTCCTGTATACACACATTTATGCTGGCATATAGTCACTAATTTCCCCCCATTGATTGTTTTTACATGCAACCAGATTTTTTTTTTTAACAAATTTATTTATTTATTTATTTATGGCTGCATTGGGTCTTTGTTGCTGTGCGTGGCCTTTCCCTAGTTGCGGTGAGTAGAGGCTACTCTTCATTGCAGTGCAGTCTTCTCACTGCGGTGGCTTCTCTTGTTGCAGAGCACGGGCTCTAGGCACATGGGCTCAGTAGTTGTGGCTCGTGGCTCTAGAGCACATGCTCAGTAGTTGTGGCGCATGGGCTTAGTGGCTTCACAGCATGTGGGATCTTCCCAGACCAGGGCTCAAACCTGTGTGCCCTGCATTGGCAGGCAGATTCTTAACCACTGCGCCACGAGGGAAGTCCCCTAGACTTTTTTAGTGTCTGTAAACTCGTGTATAATGAGGTATATGCATGTACTTTAAAGACAAAGAAGTATACATAGACATATACATAAATACTTTATTAAATGTGGATATGTTAGTAGTGTTTATAATAGGCAGCATTCGTGTGGATAAATGTGTCCACATGACATCAGAGAAACCTACTAAAGAATCTCTGTGTGTGTGTGTGTGTGTGTGTGTGTGTGTGTGTGTGTGTGTAATGATTGACAGTACCCTGGGGAGAAATAACTTATAAAATGTAGTGGAAATTTGAATGCACTCCTCTCAGAAATTGACAGGTCAAGTAAGTGAAAAATTAGCAGAGATCTAGAAGACTGGAATGCCACAGTTATTAAACTTGGACTCATAGGGGATATTATACCCAATAGGCAAATTCCTTTTGATCACACATAGAATTTAAAGGAAATTGACTATATACCAGGCCACAGAGGACGCCTCAATAAATTCCAAAGTTAAAAATACACAACTTTTTCTGTGATAGTGCAATAAATTTCAAAATAAATTTGAAAAGATCTCACATATCTGGGAACTAAACAATACTCTAAAAGCAATCTAGGTGAAAGAGGAAATCATAAGAAAAATTATGAAATTCCTAAAAGTGCATGACCTCAGAAAAACACTGCATGCCAAATTTGACCCAGCTAAGGCTTAAATACATTTATGAAAAACAGGACAGTTTTTTTTTAATGAGTTCAATGTTCAAGTCAGGAGATTGACAAAAGAGCAACAGAGCAAGCCTAAAGACGGAAAAGGAGTAATAATAAAGATAAGGACAGGGACAAGAAACTAGAAAATAAAAATGAGAGAAAAAAATCAGCAAATCTGAAAGATTAATAAGCTAGATAAACTTCTAGAAATATGATCAAGAAATAATATGCAAGTGACAAAGTGGAAAAGGGGAGTTATTATAGACAGAAAATATACAGTATTCTAATAAATGTGATCATCTACAAGAAGTAGACAAATTTCTATAGATATATAAAGCACTGAAATTGTCTCAAGGAATGATGGTACTATGCACATCACACATACGAGCTTATTTAATCTTCTCAACAGTTCCATGAGGTCAGTATCATCTCCATCTTAAAGTCAGGGAAATGGAGGCAGGAAGAAAACATAAGCTCCCACAGCCAGAGAGCATGCAAAAATGGGGTCTGAGGCCAGAGGAGCGGGTGTGCTCTGGGTGGCCTCCAGAAAACTTGAGTGGATCAGTGGCTGTCAGAGAAAGTGAAATGGTAATCAAAGGGTACCCTCCCACCCCCAAATACTCTCCAGAAAAAATTAATCTTACAGATCAATTTTTACTCATTTTCAAGAAACAAACTAACTTATCCAAGATTTTCAAAGCCACCCAACTCAGTTTAGGAGGCTGGATTAATCTTGATTCCAAAATTGAATAAAGACAGATCAAGATTATGCCCTTTTCATAGATGCTAACTGAATCCAAGATTGTATTGTTTATTCACGAATGCAAGGGTGTTTATTGAAACTGTTTCAATAAATAACATATTTTTGTTTTGGTTTTAGACTCTCAGAAAACTAAATAGAAAAGAGCTTCCTTTGGGTAGTGGCAGGGCTTATTCTGGGAAGAGCAGGAGGCAGCAAATTTCAAACGCATGAGGGTGAGCTAGCAGAGAAGTGCAGGGTGTGACAGCCGTGAGGGGCCACCTTGGACCCATCAGACCAGGAAAGACTAAGGCAGTGTGGTGGTGGCAGTGAGAGGACTTGGGGCTTGTGTGTGCTGTGGGCCTGTGGAACGAGGCTGAGCCCTGCTGAGCATAGGCAGACAGCCTGGCCGAGGCTCTTCCCAAACCCACTGGTCTAGAAACAGCCCAGCAGCCTAGCTGGAGGCAGAAAGCCCCACTCCCCATGGACACACTGCCGCCTCTGCACAAAATCAAAATGCATCCTTCTACAGGACTATGTCGGGACTCCTCAGCTGGGCCAGGATGCTTCCCAGGGGTCCCCACTTCCAGGACCCCTCCTGTCCCCTCTTCCCCTCATGCAACTCCTTCATTTTCAGCAAACGCCTGCTGAGAGGCTCCCGTGTCCCATTAATAAGACACAAATACTTAATCCAGCTGAGCTGACAACTAAGGACAAGAAGTTGCCTGGGTAAAGGAGGCTCCAATCCTTTTGGCTCCACCTCCAACAGATAGCTCAGCAGTGGCTGTGATGGCCTAGAGGGGCTCCTGGCTTCCACTCTTGTCCAGCCACAGCCCGGCCTTTACCCCACACTGGAGTGAGCCTGCTACAATGCAGCTGTAACCACACGTCACTGCCTCTGTGGCAGCCTCTGTGGGTCCCACTTGACCAGATGGGTGTTAAACCTGGGCTCCACTGCCACATTGCTCACACACACTTTTACATGATCAAGGTTGCCAGCGTCACATTTGGGATATTTGGATGTCCTAAAACCACCTTCTGTGCTTTTTCTGCTGATAAATTCTAAACAATTGAAGGTCGGTAAACCATTTTGATGCTGTGATGCAGATTCCTGGGCCCCACACAGATCCTCTGAGTCCAAGGTCTTGGGCATCTGTGTTGTAAATGAGCTCCCAGGGAGGGTCCATAACACATCCACTCTGCCCAGTTGTGGGCCCTTCGGCGGGCAGCAGCTTGATCCTGACCTGCCTGCCTCCCACCCCGCCCCCAGGGCAGTTAATGGGAAGCATGCAGGGTTTGGGCCCCCGCCCTGTTGTGCCACCTGCATAAGTTGCCTGCCTTCTCCATGCCTCTCTTGCGGAATGGTGTCCGAGTTTCCCCTTACCACTATTGCAAATTACCACAAACAGTGGCTCAAAACAGTGCAAGTCTATTTTCTTACGGTTCTGTAGATCAGAAGTCTCACATGGGTCTCACTGAGCTTAAAGCAGGTGTCAGAAAGGCTGGTTCCTCCTACAGGTTCTAGGGGAGAATTCGTTTCCTTGCCTTTTCCAGCCTCTAGAGGCCACCCACATTCCTTGGCTCTTGGCCCCTTGCTCCATCTTCAAAACCAGCAGAGTAGCATCTGACCCTGCTTCCATACTCACACCTTTCTCTGACTCTTCTTCTGTCTCCCTCTTCTGCCTTTAAGCACCCATTGATTATATGGGGCTCACCCTGATAATCCAAGGTAACGTCCCCATCTCAAAGTCCTAACTAAGTCACACCTGCAAAGTTCCTTTTACCGTGTAAGGTCACACATTCACTGGTTCTGGGGATTAGGACTTGGGCATCTGTGGGGGCCATTATTCTGCCCACCAAAAATGGGAGGGATCATCCTGTACCCTTTGGTTTTTTTTTTTTTTTTTTTGCGGTACGCGGGCCTCTCACTGTTGTGGCCTCTCCCGCCGCGGAGCACAGGCTCCGGACGCGCAGGCCCAGCGGCCATGGCCCACGGGCCCAGCCGCTCCGCAGCACGTGGGATCCTCCCGGACCGGGGCACGAACCCGCGTCCCCTGCATCGGTAGGCAGACCCCCAACCACTGCGCCACCAGGGAAGCCCTACCCTTTGGGGTTTTTTTGCGGTACGCGGGCCTCTCACTGTTGTGGCCTCTCCCATTGCAGAGCATAGGCTCCGGACACGCAGGCTCAGCGGCCATGGCTCACGGGCCCAGCCGCTCCACGGCGTGTGGGATCTTCCCAGACCGCGGCACGAACCCACATCCCCTGCACCGGCCGGCGGACTCTCAACCACTGCGCCACCAGGGAAGCCCCCACCCTGTACCCTTTTTAATAAGCATTTCTTGAAGTGTGACCCATCTTCTGCCTGCATCAGCATCACCTGGGGCTCTTGTTACAAGCACAGACTGTGGGGCCACCTAAACCCCTAAACCTGAGTCTTGATGGGGGTCTTGGGGCGCTGCCTCTCCTCATGTGCTCCAGGTGATTCCTAAGCACAGTGACATTTGACATCTTGGATAAATGAGATCTCAAGTTGTGGCAGGTGCCAAGGGCACTTAGGACGGAAGGGGAGGTTTATGCCATCAGTCCCCTGACAAGAACCTGGTGGGCCCATCATGTCACATACTTTCCCCTAAGCTTGGGAGCTGAGGACCCTCAGGAGGTGTTTTCCAGGCCTGCAGATTTAGGCTCTGCTGGACACTGCCCCCAGGACCCAATAATGCCTCCTCTGAACTTCAGTCTCTCCTTTGGGCCACTTTGGGCTCCCCGTGCCACTGAACCAGTAGGCAGTGAAAGGAGTCAGCAGGGGTGGCCACCCCCAGCTATGCCACCTAGCTGGCAGAAGTGCTGCCTGCAGGCAAGGGGACTCTGGGAGGGGTGGGAAAGGGGGTGACCTGAGGGAATCTGAGTGTCCCACGGGGGCCTGTAGCAGGCAAGTTTTGTACTCCGAGACTCAGTCTCACCTGCTTGCATTCAGCACAGGTGGGTGGATGGCACTGTGCGTGTGCTGGGGTGGCCAGCCTCAAGCTCATGCTTTTCTGCCTCAGGAATTTTGCTTGTACACTCAGCCTTCATGCAGGAGCAACCTGGAAGTAGAGGGGACATGGATAAATTCTCTGCCCAGCAGAAGAATGCTGAGACACTTCCTGTACAGTTCCTTGAAGGGTCTAGGCCTTTATCAGCCATGACAGTAACCATCTGAACAATGCACCCTTTATGGGCTGTCCACCCTTCCCTATCTCACCCTCCCTCTTTTCCCCAGCTCCCTGGGATCCTCTCCTACATGAACCACCTGCACCTCATCTCCCGCCCCGCTTCCAGGGACCCCCCCCCCCATCTGTAATGCCAGCCTTTGTCCTCAGCCAGCCAAGCCTGGAGCTTTGTGATGGGGACCAGACCTACACTCACCTCCCACACACATGCACCACACATGCCACACACACTCACATATTACAAGCACACGCATACATGCATACATACTCTCTCTCTCCTCCCTGATCCCTGCCCAGACTCAGTGGATGGTCAGGGCCCTGGTCTATACACAGTCATTAAATGTGACTATCTTAGTCCACTCAGGCTGCTGTACAAAGTACCACAGACCAGAAGGCTTATAAATAACAGAAATTTCTCTCTGACAGTTCTGCAGGCTGGAAGTCTGAGATCAGGGTACCAGCATGGTCAGGTTCTGGTGAGAGCCCTCTTTCAGGTTGCAGATGGCCACCTTCTCACTGTGTTCTCACATGGCAGAGGGAGCAAGGGAGCTCTGTGGGGTCCCTTTTATAAGGGTGATAATCCCATTCATGAGGGCTCTACCTTCATGACCTGTTCACCTCCCAAAGGCCCCACCGCCAAATACCTTGGGGCTTAGGATTTCAACATATGAACTGTGTTTTAATTGAGGTATAGTTGATTTACAATATTATATTAGTTTCAGGTGTACAACATAGTGATTCCAAATTTTTATAGATTATACTTCATTTAAAGTTATTATAAAGTATTGGTTATATTCCCTGTACTGTACGATATATCCTTGCAGTTCATTTATATGATACATAGTAGATTTTTTTTTTTTTTTTTTTGCAGTACGTGGGCCTCTCACTGTTGTGGCCTATCCCGTTGTGGAGCACAGGCTCCGGACGCGCAGGCTCAGCGGCCATGGCTCACGGGCCCAGCCACTCCGCGGCATGTGGGATCTTCCCGAAACAGGGCACGAACCCGTGTCCCCTGCATCGGCAGGTGGACTCTCAACCACTGCGCCACCAGGGAAGCCCCATAGTAGATTTTTTAATTGAAGTATAGTTGATGTACAATATTATATAAGTTGCAGGTGTACAATATAGAGATTCACAATCAACATATGAATTTGAGTGGGACACGTTCAGTCCATAACGGTTACCCCCCACCAGTGGCTGGCCATGTGATGACTTTCCCCTGGAGATTTGCCCTCATAGTAAGTTTGCAGAGTTTTCACCAGAGCCAGCTCGGCTCAAGGAGCTGCTGGGAGGTGATGACTGCAGCACATGCTGTACCCTCAACACAGATCTGACCTCTGGGGCAGCGAGAGAGGATGAGTTTTCACCAGATCCAAGAATGGATGAGTTGTGGGTTTCACTAATAAAATGCACTGCCCAGGGGCCAAAATTGTCCTCACTGTTCTCTGATTATTGGTGCCGGTGCTTGGCAGCCCGCTTGGTGTCAGGCTCGTTCCTGAGTCACCTGCTCCAGCTGGGCCAAGAGTTGGGGCCGACATGTTGCAGAGGCCCTCACAGGCTCTGGCTACTGCCTGAGTGTCTACAGCAGCTGGGACCACAGGATCTCCTTCCTTCACCTATGAGGGCCTACCTCAGACTGCACCCACAGATCCAGCTGCCTCCAGATGTCCCCTAATAGCTCCCTGGCCCCGTAGTCTCAGCAAATCCCCCATCCACCCTGGCCAGACCCCAGCTGCCTCTGATTTCTCACACTTTCTCCTCATCTTCCCATCACCCAGTCCCCCAGCCCCCTGCCCCTGCCCCGGGTCTGTGCTTCTCAGATGTCCCCTGCCTTCCTCCCTCCCTCATGTGTACTTCAGTGCAGCAGCTCCAGCAGTGGCCTCCTCAGTGGACAAGGACCCCAGCCCCGCCATCCCAGTGTTGGGCTGGTGGGACAAATTCAGGTGGTCCCAGAGCCGTATGTGGGTGGGAGGTGCCATCTGGACCATGTGCAACCAAGGCAGTGACTGGGGCTGCTGGGAAAGGTCTCATGGGCGTCACGACCAGTACACCTCCGGCTAGAGGGGCTGCTGACAGATTTGAGGTGGAGCCCGCCCCTGGGCCACACGCAAAGAACAGAGTCCCAGCTCCTTACCCCCAGGAGGCCCCGACCTGACCCTGGCCCCTTCCGCCTGGGCTTCTGTACTCTCCCGCACCCTCTCCTACTCTCCAGGCACAACTGCCTCCTGTCTTTCTCACAAAAGAGGAGTGTAAGCTGGCCACAGGGTCTTTGCTCCTGCTATCCTCTCTGCTAAGAACAATGTTCCCACAGACCTTGTAGGGATGACTCCTCCTTAGGGTCTCAGCCCAAACCCCATGTGTCAAGAGGGACCTTACCTGAGCCCTTCCATGTAAAGTAGCCCCGGACACACTCAAAGACCTCACCCTGTATTGGTGACTTCATGGCACTTAGGATTCTCTGAAATTATCATTTTTATTATTCTTTTGTTTGTGTGGTTAGTTTTCAGTCTCCTCTCCCTAAACTGTGGGCTCTGAAGTGGCAAGAACCCCATGTCCTGCTCGCTGTGGTATCCTAGTGTCCGGCATGGTGCAGAGCACACATAGGCCCTCAGGAAATATCCACCAGAGGTGTGTCCCAGGCGGGGCTGGGGCAGAGTAGACTGAGATGATAGCTCTCGGGATTGCTCACCCTCTGTCCCAACACCGGACACTCCGGGGACTAGTCCCTGGGCATATTCTGGAGTGGGAAGGTAGGCTGGGGCAGCACAGGCCAAAGGGACTTGATGGATGCAGGTAGGCTGGGGAGGGGCCCGGGAAAATGTGGTGCCTGCATGGGGCCAGACCTCTCCCAGGGTCTAGCCACGGCACCTGCAGCCAGTGTCCGCCAAGCTGGGGACAGCTCAGAGCAGAACTCCCTGCTGGCCTCGAGGCTCGGCTGAAGGAGCTGCTGGGAGGTGGTGACTGCAGCACATGCTGTACTCTCAACACATACCTGACCTCCGGAGCAGCGAGACAGGATGCAGGAGACCTCAGGAGACATGGCCTTCTTCCCTGTCCCAGGCATAGCCCTGCCTCACTCAGGCAGTTGGAACATGTGCTGTGGCCACAAGCAAGTTCACAGGTTTCAGTTCCTCCACCACACCAAGCACTGCCCCGACTCCAAGCAGCCCCAACCCTGCACCCAGCATGACAGCAGTGCCTCAGTGGTCCCCAAGCCTTTGCTCACAGAGAGGGGTGTGGTGGGATAGGGAGAGACTGGCCCTCCTCCTCTGAGCTACAGTCTGTGAGGGGGCCCTGAAGTGCTGCTCGGGCCTCAGCGTGTCACGGGTGAGTGGGCCAGCTCTTCTGAGTCCTCTCATGCAGCCCTCTCTCCCTAGAACCCCAGCATGTCTCTGAGGCCTGACCTGAGGGTTTGGGGCATGGGGTGAGAATCAGAGAAGACCCACTGGCCTCAGGACTGGCCTTAGCGCCTAAGCCCTGAGGTGAATCTTTGTGCTGGGAACCTCCCCCAACCTGCCTCTGTTTCTTCTTCCCCTGCACCACAGCCTGGTCATCAGCACTGGTTTCAGGCATGACCCTCACTGGGACCAGCCTCTGGCCCTAGCCTTGTCACAAGGCCCTGCTGCTTCCCTGCCCAGCCCAACCAACCCACCTGCCCTAATACATCTATGAGCCCCAGGCAGATGCCTGCTGTCTCCAGGCCTCAGTTTTGCCAACTGTGCAAGATACTGGCTGGACTCTGTTGTTTTCATTTGTCCAGTCTCCTGGAAACAGCCCTTGGGGCATGCTAGAGCAGAGCCCTGCTCCATCATCAGGCTTAGCACAAGGGCTACTTCACCCTCAGCTCCAGGGAAGCAACACCCAGGCCTGTAACCCTCATTCTTCAGGTCTTTGGAAATAGCCAGAACTGGCCTCCTCAGAGCCCGTGCGGCAGCTCTGGGCTCTCTTGGGAATATCAGGCACGTGTGCTCTTTCTGAGGGTGTCAACCCAGGGCTGCTAGGGGCCATTCTGCCATAGAAGCTCTGGGAGATGGGAGAGGTGGATTCCTATTCATAATGTTTAAGCGTCTGCATCTAACTATTCCTGAAAGCAGAATACCTGGACTTTTAATGCTTCATGAGCCAATAAATTATTTTTGCTAAAGCTAGTTGGGTTGGGTGACCTGCCACATCTCCTCAGGCAGGTCCTGACTAAAGCAGAAGACAGCTATCCTGACCTCTACACTGGGGCAAACCAGGACACATTTAATGTCCAGGTGGAGCCAGCTGAGAAAGGTCACTGGATCTTGTTCAGGCGCCCTCCTCCATTCTAAAAGTGAAATAGCACACCGGTTATCCTCTTAGTTATCCTCTTAGTAGCCCAGTGTCTTCACAGTGGTGACCCACCCTCCCAGTGGGCCAGTTCCCGGGACCACCTCCCCTACAGAAGCCGCTTGGGGGTTGATGAGCACTCTTCCCCACCCTTTGATGCCCACCCTGTGCCCACCAGACACAGGGGCACAGACAAACCACAGTTCAGTAGCCACCTCAGGAGCAGAGTCCAGAGTGGTGGCCAGAGCCTAGCCTTGAGGAAAAGAGATGAACCAGATTTTAGGGTGTCAGGGGTTTTCCAGGTGAGGGAGTCGGTGGGGGGGCAGTTCAGGTGCAGAGTCCAGCAGGAGCCATGCTGTGGCAGAGGGGGTTGGCATCTGATGCTTGTAGTGGGTCCCCCTCCACGGGGGTGGGAGGCGAGTCACAGCTGAGGGTTCTGAATGCAAGTCTGGACGTGTTGCCTTGACCCTGAGGCCTGCAGCAGAGGAGAGGCCTGGTGAGCAGGGACATCTCGGGTATGGGAGGCCTCAGGAGGGAATGGGAATGGGACCGTCCGTCAGGGGCTCCCGCAGCCCCTCCCTTCGCCCTGCCCGCCCTGCGCTTCCCCTTGCTGCCGCGAGGGGCCGCCGCGCCGCGCTGCTACAGGGCCGGCCGCCAGCGCAAGGCGGGCTGCGCCCAGGAGCCGCGCGGGCGGCAGGCAGCGGGCAGCGGCCCGGGTCCGCAGCGCCGCGGCTGGCAGCGGGCGCGGCGGGCGTTGCCCATGGGTCGGGCTCCGGGGTTGGGCGCACCGGGAGCCGGTGAGTTGGGGCACGGCCGGGCGGGACACGGGCGCTGCGGGCAGGGGCTCTGGGAGGGGCTGCGGCGGCGGCGGGGCGCGAGTGCCTGGTAGGTCGCGACGCGGAGGTGCGGGGCTGCGAGGCTGACGGGACGGCGGGTGTCCGGGCCGCTGCGCGGGGACGCGCAGGGTTGACCTGGGGCACAAGTGGACGCGCGGGTGACAGTGCGCGTGGCCGGCCGGCCGGCCGGCCGTGAAGCCACGGCGCGCGGGAGTGTGCAGCCCTCGCGGCAGTGGTGGTGGAAGATGGGAGGGGCTGCGAGGCGCGCGGGGAGTGTGCCCCGAGGGGCGCGGGTGCGTGGGCAGGGGTGGCGACCGGGAGGGGACCGGCGGAGGGCACACCCCCAGCCGCCGTGGCTAGAGACCCGGCTGTGCCGCGCGCGCCCCTCCACTTGACTCGGCGCGAGCAGCAAGCTTCCTCAGTTGTTCGGGTGGCAGGAAAGAAAAGCCAGCCTGGACCCAAGGCCTCCCAACACTAGACCTCAGTTTCCCGAGCTGCGAAATAGGAACAGTAAGGCTGACCTGCCGAGTGGTTGCGAAGAAGGGAAAGGGCCTTGTCTGTGGGAGAAGAGGGTGGTGTTGTCTCTGAAGCTGGGATCGGATTGAGGAAAGGATCAATGCTGCCGCCAGAGAGCCTGCAGGGACAGTGGGGTCAGCTCCGGGTTCTGGGTGTGTCCCTCACTCAGTGACGGCAGGCAGGGCCAGGGAACCCGTAGTCCACTCCTCTCTGTGTTCAGGTGGGGAAAGGGAGGCGGGGAGGGGAAGAGGCAAGGGGAGGCTCCCGACCCTGCCCCAGGCTCAGCGTGGGGAGATATGTTGAAAAGACAGACAAGCCAGCTTGGGGTGGTGGAGAGGCTCACCCCTGCTCCCCCGCCCCTGCCTCCTGGGCCCCTGAGGCAGGTGTTCTGCTGAGCCTTAGGGGTCAGAGAAGTGTCCTGGGAAGATTTTCCTGCAGGGCAGGTGCTGTGTCCCCATCTTAGAGTTGAAGTAACCGAGGCTTAGAGAGGTGACAGGACTTATTCAAGGTCTCAGGACCATGAAGTGGCAAAGCGGGGGTTTCAACGGTGGTAGGACTGGTTCCAAAAGCCATACTCCAGCCACTGAGTCAGGGGAGTGGCTAGGGTTGTTGGCTCACTCGCCTAGAGCATCCGTGGAGCTCCTACTGTATGGTATCTGCTCCTGGCCCCAGTGAGTGCTTACAAGCAGGTGTGGGAGAAGGAAGCTGAACAAGTAATCAAGGGAAAAACCAAGGTCATGGCAGAAGGTAAGTGGTAGGAAGAAAATAAAACCGGGTAATTAGGGTAGGGACTGGGGGAGGGGGGTGGGGAGCCTTATCCTGGTCAGGGACTGTGTCTCTGAGCAGTGACCACTGGCTGTGATGTGAACTCCCACAAAAAGATCTGAGGGTGCAAGGCCCCTGAAGCAGGCACAGGTGGTGGGTGGGAGGAGCTGGAACAGAGCCAGTTATGTGAGCTGTGGAGTTTGAGTTTTCCTCTGGGTGCAGTGGGCAGACCCTGGAGGGTTTAGAGTTGTGAGTATTGAAAGGACTTCCCTGAGGTGGGTGGAGAGGACTGCAGGGGGCAGGAGAGGGAGCAGGAGTTTTCAAGGATGAGACAACTGGCTGCTGGATGTGGAGTCTGCCATCCTGGCAAGGCCAGGGGCATGAGAAGGGCAGGGTCTTCGGCAGGTGGTGGAGTTGTTAGCTGCGGTGGACAAGAGAGCCTGGTTTGGTCTCAAGCACTGCCCCACTTCCTGCATCCTTCTGGGCGCCAATCTCAGATCTCCCTGCACCCGGCAGGGGAAGGAGTACCTGCCTGCCCCGAATTTGTAGAGAAGAGATGCTGGCTGTTTGGGCTGGGTGTTCAGGTTGGTCTCTGCATCCTTTGACATGTTCCCATAAGTTTTTGAATATTATTCCAGCTCTCACTTGTACTTTGACTCAGACCTAGAGTCAGCCATTTCTCAAGAAGCCTTGGTGTCTTTCAGTGGGGCTTGGGAGTGGGGTTAGAAACCAGTATCTGGGCATTAGATGTGCTCATTGCTACCTTGGCGTCATTGGCTCTAGGCCTTCTCAGTGGACTGAGCCAAGAGCTCTTTTTTTAAAACTAAAAGTTAATGTTTCCATGTCCTTTCTCCCACAGTAAGAACCTGGTTCCCACAGAATATAAATATATGTAATAATTTGCTTAATCCTAGAATACACCCAGAATAGTTTCAGAATCACTACATCCAAACCACTACCAATCAAAATCTACCAGGTCAAGTTCAGGATTTCTTTGGCTGTTAAAGTCATCACTATGTGAGTATGTTCTCAATTTGATATACCATTAGTTTCATCTGTTTGTGTTTGCACACAGTTTGGTGGGTTTTTTTCCCTTTAGTCTTTATGATATACTTTTATTTTTTGAATATGTAAAACATTTGTTTTACATGGTCCAAAGGTCAAAACTAAAAAAAAGAAAAAGAAAAGAAGAAAAGCTGTACTTAGAAGTCTCAATCCCATCCCTGTTTCTTCCTTCTTGTTCCCATACCATGGGTAATCATTTGAAATCATTTCTGGTTTATTCTTGCTGGGTCTCTTTTGCAAAATAAGCCACTCATGCATTATTACAAAAGTTAGCATGTACATCTTTTTTGTGCCTTGGTTTTTTCAGTTAAAAATATCTTTTTACCAGTTCACAGAGACTTCCCTCATTCTTTTGTAGAGCCACATAGTACTCCATTCTGAGGCTGTTCCCTACTTATTCAACTGTCTTATGGATGGGCATTTGGTTTTTTTCAGGCCTTTGCTATTAAAAATAGTGGAGTAATGGATAACCTTGCCTATAGGTTGCTTGTGTTTGTGGAAGCATATTATTAATTCCAAGAAGGAAGAGTAAATAAATATTTATTTTGTTAACTATTCTCGATTCCCCTCTTCCCAAATTTTGCACTCCTACCAGCAAGGTATCACAGTGTCTATTTCTCCCACACCCTCGTGGATCTAAGAGCCAGTAAATAGTATTTCAGTGCATCTTAATTTACATTCCTATTATTATGAGTGAAATTAGACAGCTTTTCATTTGTTTACGAGTCATTTGAGTACCTTTTTCTACGAATTGCCTGTCCATATATTTTGTCCATTTCCTTTTGCATTTGGGGGGATTCTTTAACTTGGATTTAAAAATTTGTTCAAAATACATATTAGAGATATTTATTTAGTGCTTTATCTTTGTTATATTGCAACTATTTCTCCCAGGTTTTTTTTAACTTGTTTATGGTGGGTTTTGCCATTAAAAGCTTTCTATTTTTAGATAGTTGATTTAATCATCCTTCATTTATTGCATCTAGATTTTGAATCCTAGTTAGAAAGGCTTTTCTCACACTCAGTTGTAATGGAATTCACCTATGTTTTCCAATACTCGTTTGATTTTGTACTTAGTTTACAGATCCAATGTAATCTTTTTCCAAATATCTATCCCTCTATCCCAACACGATTTATTTAAAAGGCCATCTTTTCTCCAAGTGATCTGAAATACACCTGTATCATATACTAAACATCCAAATGCAGTTGGACCTATTTCTGGGCTTTCTAGTCTGTCTCACACCTCTGTCCCATCATATGCTGGTCTCACACGTAGGAATTACAGTGTGTGTGTGTGTGTGTGTGTGTGTGTGTGTGTGTGTGTGTGTGTATGAACAGCAAGGAAGACTGTATCTACAACTATTGCAACAGAGGAAAGAGATTGAACTCAATACCCATTATTGTGTTTTGATATCTGGTAGGGCTAATCCTCCTTCCACTGCTTTTAATTTCAGGGATTTCCTAGCTATTCCAACATGTTGCTGGTATCTCTTGTTAGGATCATATTAAATTTATGTATAACTTCAGGATAATTGATGTTTTTATGAAGTTGAGTCATCTTATCCAAAAACAAGGAATGTCTTCCTTTGTGTTCAAGACTATTTAACCTTTTACTTGTTCAAGACCACTTTCAGGAGCATTTTGAAGTTTTCTTCACATTCTTTGTCAGGTTTATTCATGAGTATTTTACCTTGTTTGTTGCTATTATAAAAGGTTTTTTTCCATTATATCTTGTAACTTCTTATTGTCTACGTGTATATTATTTTATATCTATCAACCTCATTAAATTTATTTTGTTGTTAGACTCTGTTAGATAGTTCATATATTCTGTCATGTGAAAATTGAAATAGTTTTACTTCTTTACTGATTTTTATGCATCTAATTGCTTTCTCTTATCTAATTAAATTAGCTAAAAACCTCTAATTCAGTATTAAATATTGGATATAATAGGCACGCTTACCTTGCTCCTGACCTTAGTAAAAAGACCTCTAATACTTATTCCACTAAGAAGGATGCTGACTTTAGGGTAAGAATATATATATATATATATATATATATATATATATATATATACACACACACACACACATATATATATGGAGTATCCATTAATTTCTATTTTATTGGGTGGTTTCTTAAAGTAAGGAATGGGGGTTGATTTTTGTTGAAGACATCTGTGGAGACAATTATGATATTTCTCCTTAGCATAATTAATAAGATGAATGATATTAATGGATTTCCTAATATCAGGTCTGGGATGAGAGTGAGGCAAACAATAAGACACAAAATTTATTAATATGAATATTAAGCCATCTTTGCATTCATGGAATAGAAACCACTAGGCATGATATATTTTGATATGGTTGGATTAGCTATCTATTGCTCTATGGCTGTGTAATGAATTACCATAAATGTAGTGGCTTAAAACAACACACATGTATCATCTCATAGTTTCTGTAGATTTGAAGTCCAGGCGTGGCTTAGCTGGGTTCCTGCTGGTGTTAGCCAGGACTGGGTTTTCATCCAGAGGCTTAACTAGGAATGGATTAGCTTTTCCACTCATATGGTTGTTAGCCGACTTCAGTTCTTTGTGGTTGCAGGACTGACAGCTTAAGTGTTTGCTGGTGGTTGGAGTCTGCTCTCAGCTTCTGGAGGCCACCCACAGTTCCTGGGGACCACCTGCGGTTCTTGCCACATGGGCTTCCCCAGCATGGCCTCTTTATCAGGCCAGCAAAGAGAGCCTCTAGAGTAAATTTGCTAGACAGAGTCCTGTGCAGGGGAATCAGGAGGTGATATCCCATCACTTTTTCTATATTCTGTTGGCTAGAGGAATGTCAAAGGTTCCATCCGCACCCAAGGCATGAATACCAGGAGATATAGGGATCATGGTCACCCTAGAGTCTGTCCACCACAATGGTGTTGGATTCTGTTTGCTAATATTTCTTTTTGCTAAAGTTTCCCCAGTCATCTCTTGGTTTGATAAAGCTTAGCTTCCAATGGGTTTTCCAGGAAGGGCTCATGAGTTCAATAGTCCCTGATTTCTTTCATGTTCAATATGTTTTCTATAACCCTGATACTTGAAGGATAGCTTGGCTGGTTATAGGATCCTGACCTACACTTTCTTTCCTTGAGTTTGTTAAAATGCTGCTCTGGATGATATTTCTTACATGTTGTTGACAAGAAGTCTGAAATAAACATGCCTTCCTTCCCTTTGTGAGTGACTTGATCATTTTTCTTAGAGCTCCAAAGGATTATTTTTTTCTTTACCTTTAACGTCTAATCATTTTACTAGGAAAAGTCTTGGAGTTGAGCATTTGAGACGTTTTCTCAAGTATAAGTGGGGGCTTTGACTATGCAGAGTCAAGTCTTCTTTCATTTCCAGAAAGTTTTCTTGGATAATAATTTTAAATGTTAAAATTTTTTTCTTCCAGTAATATGTCTGTATGCTAGATCTTTTTTTTTTTTTTTTTGCCTGTCTTCTATATCTATCACTTTCTTTATGGTTCTCTTCACTGCTGTTTTGTGGTTGTTTTCATTCATTTCCTCAATGAGCATTTAAAATTTTTTCAGTCAAATCTATTCTCCCTAAGAGAGCTTCTAATTTAGTGTTCAGTTCTGAGTTGATTTTGTCTTTCATTTTCTTTCCTGAGTTTGGGAAACTCTAGTTTCACGTTTACCTATTTTTTGGTCCGTATCAAATTTATACTTCAGATGTTATTTTTCATATATGAATCTTTTCTTAAGGCAGGTCAAGTTGGGGCATTATTAAATTGTTCCCCTGTGAATTGATTTGTGGGGAGAATGATTGTCATTCTTAAATGGTTGTCAACCTTAAATTGGTTTGTATGGGTATTGTCTGTTACCTTCTGTTAACTTAGAAATGTCTTTAGGTTAGCTGGGACTGGTAATAATAAAATGAATGTAGGCAGGAGTTGGTCATATGGATAACATCAGGTTTCTTAGTTCAAGAATTCCCTCTTCTGTTGGTTTAGAGAAGTGCAGTATCCCTACTTGGTGTCTTTAAGGCTTTGGGATGGTTATGTGTCTTCTGTGTTTACTTTTGCTTCTGTAGGTCCTTGAATTTCCATGCTACTTCTTCCTATCTACTACCACCAAACCTCCAAGGGCCTCTACTTCAGAGCCACATCTCCTAGAAGCAGGACAGTTCCAAGACAGCCGCCTCTGGTCCCACACACTTTGTCCCCTTTCAATTCCCTAGTATTCAGTGCCTTGATCCCCCCTGGTCTCAGACCTGCTCTCAGAATTTCCCCATGCAGGTGGGACTTTCTCCTTCTGGTGTTATTTTTTCTAAGGTCTTGGACCTAGCTCCCTGCTCCTCTTTCCCACGTGGTCTCTGCCTGACCCTCAATACCAGCGGGCTCTGGAGCAGGCTCTGCAAGTTGGGTCTCTTTCATACCAATTTCAGGTAGGCAGCAGCCTGCCTCCTGATCATGTTCCAGGCCTGGGTGTGGGTGCTTTTATTTGCTCTTTTGGTTCATCTTTATGGAGAGGTTTGGATTTAGCTGATTGCTGTTAACTATGGGGGCCCAGAGATGTCCCCAAACTTTTTACTTGGAAAGCTTCATAAAGAATGATGTACTCTTCACCTAAATACCTCACTTGTTAATATCTTGGAGCATGTGCTTTATCTCATTGCTCATTACTTTTGCTGAACCATTGAAGAGTTAGTTACTGGAATCATGCCCTTTGCCTAAAGACATCAGCATCCCCTTAGAACAGGGATGTTCTCCTACAAAACCTCTATTCAGGTATCACACTCAAGAAACTTAACATTAACACGTTTCTCATAAACAGTCCATAGTCAGCTTTCAACAGTTGCCCCAGTGATGTTTTATGGGTCTTATTTTTATATCCAAGATCCAATCAGTGATCAGGTATTGCCCTTGTTTGTCGTGTCTGTTAGAGTCTGTTTAATCCACAATGGTTTCTTCATATTTTTTGGTTGATATTTCCTGTGTTGTTTTGAAGGATCTACATGAATTTTCTCTGATAACCTGGGTTTATTGGACTCCTTTCTCAAAACTTGATTCAGGTTAACTGTTTTGGGTTGAAATTGCTTTAAAATTACCAACTGTGATGCATGTCACCTTCGGACTGTGTGTCCTGTGCCCTCCTGGAGGCCAGGGCATCTGCCAGGAGCATGAGGGGAGGGGTTTTGTGGGGAGAGGCTGAGGAACCTGGGGCTGAAGGCTTTCGTCAGGCATCCTCTGGAAATCTTAGGCTCTGGCCTCCATTTCCCTTCCCATCCTTCAGGCATCATTCCCAGTCTCCTTCCTGTTACTGTCAATACACCCTTGGCCTTTGGGCCTGGCCCTGTGGGCCTGGCTCTACCTCAGAGGGTTCTCTTTTTCTGCAAAGGTGCCCCACCATGCCCCTTTCATGCAGGGCCCCCAAAGATTCCCGAGGGAACCAGAGATAGCACAAGGCACCCAGGTCACAGAGACTGGGGTTTGAACCCACTGCTTCCTCACTGGGTGACTGCTCTTACACTCCGAGGATCACTTTGGATTTCAAACACCAAATGGGGCCCATAATGCTGGTGCCTGGTGCAAAAGAGGCATCCACTCCGTGCTTATTCCCTTCTGTTCCTGGTGACCCAGCATGCATCCCTCACTTTTGGTAATGATGACGAAAAGTGGCCTGACCCTCCTTTGCCCTGCAGAGCTCCCTGGGGCCGGGGCCTGTAGAAAGGAGCCCTCTCGTGTGTGTCATGTCATCTCCGTGATTTCCTTAGGGTCATACTACCCCAGGCACCACCAGGTATACCCCAAACTGCCAAACCACATAAACTTAGCCAGGAAAAGTCTTATGGACTAACCTGTGAAAGGTCCATGAACTTGGGGTGGGGGGGTGTCACCTTCATTTTATTATTTTTGAGTAAAGCTAACACAGGCTCCAGTGTTGTCAGTTAAAGGCCTTTCAGTCCTGGCACCAGGGATCATCCTAATTGGTGAATTCCTGCCTTATAAACAAGGGATCTCGCCAAGGACTGGAAGGAATGCAGCCTCTTGGAATCAGCTAAATATTGCCCCTGCAGAGTCATTATGTACTTGGTTAATTTGGTCAGTAAATTGTTCATTTTTTGTTTTTAAATCCAGGCAACATTCAAAAGTACATGAGTCTGGCTAAAAAATAGTAATTAAATGGCCACTTCTGTCTTTGATGGTTGAAGCACCTGCACAGTGCCAGCAGCTGTGTACCTGTGGCCTCATAGCAACTTCCGTCTACTTTCCTTTCCTCTGAGGAAACAGAGGCTCAGGGATGTAAGTGGACTTTGCAGGGTAATCTAGCCAGTGTGGGCCTTGGCACTTGGTCTATGCTGTTTATGGTCTGAGATGTTTACAGCCTGGGCTATTCTTAAGCAGTGTGGCCTGCCCTCTTTTCTGTCTTTATGAGGCCTCTACTCTCTGCTCAGCCACCTGTCTGTCCATTCATTTGACCACCCGCATGCTAAGCAGCTGCCCAGTTTCATGGCTGAGCTGGGCTCAACCAGGAGTGCCTCTCTGAGTGCTTACTATCTATCAGGCAAGGTGTGTCAGGTTGTTTATAAACATTCTCATTAGAATGGAAATAAGTGAAATAGAAAACTAACAGTAGAGAAAAAAACCTTTTGAAAAGGTTAATAAAATTGATAAATTCTAAGACTAACTAGGCGAAAATACAATTTATCAATATTCTACAGACATTAAAAGGATAACAAGGAATTTTTATGAAGTACTTTATATCAATACATTTGATAAAAGGAACAAATGTCTTGAAAGACAAAACCAAAATTGACACAAGAAGAAGTAGAAAATCTGAACAATTCTATTTCTGTTAAAGAAATTGAATTTATAATTAAAAACTTTCCCAGAAAGAAAATGTCACGTGGCTTTCCCAGTGAATTCTATCAAATATTTAAGAAAGAAACACTATTGCACACTCATTCAATAAGCAAATTTAATATGTGGGGTAATAAATGCTGGAGACATTGTGGATCAGTAGAAACCCTTCTGATCTATGTGTGGGAGTGTAAATTGGTATGACCAGTTTGCAAAACAGCTGAGAATTATCCAGTGAGCTTGAATATATATACTTGTAGCATATCCTGCAAAGGAGCAGTTCCACTGCTGATGTGTCCCCAAGAGAATTGTGTGTGCATGTACTCCTAGACCCCTGCTCTAAGCAGCAATAACTGGAACCAACCTATGTTCCATTGGCAGGAAAATGGAAAAAGAAATTATGGAACACTCACATATGAACAGTCAGAGAGCAGACTCTTAGAAGCATTGTATGGATGTAATCTTCATCCATCATGGTAAGTGCAAAAAATCAAGTCACTAGTACTGTGTACAGAACGACGCCGTTTTTAAAAAATTTTTTTTATTTTTTGTTGGCTGTGTTGGGTCTTCATTGCTGCCCACAGGCTTTCTCTAGTTGCAGCGAGCAGGGGCTACTGTTTGTTGCGGTGCACGGGCTTCTCAATGTGGTGGCTTCTCTTGTTGCGGAGCACGGGCTCTAGGCGCACGGGCTTCAGTAGTGGCTCGTGACTCTAGAGCACAGGCTCAGTAGTTGTGGCGCACAGGCTTAGTTGCTCTGTGGCATGTGGGATCTTCCCAGACCAGGGCTCGAACCCATGTCCCCCTGCATTGGCAGGCGGATTCTTAACCACTGCGCCACCAGGGAAGTCCACACACCAGTTTTTTATAAAACTTAAAAGCAATTAAACCATACAGTATATTGTTTAGGGATACGTATTTCTGGGATACATTTTTTTCTTGTAAGATATATACTCTTAGCAACTTGCAAATATACAATACAGTTTTGTTAACTATAGTCGGCATGCTGTACATTACATGCCCAGGACTTATTTATTTTATAACTGGAAGTTTGTCCCTTTGACCCCCTTCACCCATTTCACTCACCCCCACCCCCACCTTGACAACCACCAATCTGTTCTCTGTATCTATGAGCTCAACTTTTTTGTTCTGTTTTGTTTTAGATTCCACATATAAGTGAGATCATACAGTATTTGTCTTTCTCTGTCTGATTTATTTCACTTAACATAATGCCCTCAAGGTCCATCCATGTTGTCACAAATGGTAGGATTTTATTCTTTTTTTATGTCTGCATAATATTCCATTGTATATATATAAATATACCACATTTTCTTTATCCATTAACCCATTGATGGACACTTAGGTTGTTTCCATGTCTTGGCTATTGTGAATAATTCTGCAATGAACGGGAGGGGGCAGATATCTTTTTAAGTCAGTGTTTTTGTTTCCTTCGGGTGGAATTTCTGGATCATATGGTAGTTCTATTTTTAATTTTTTAGGAACGTCCATGCTGTTTTTTAAAGTGGCTGCACCAATTTAAATTCCCACCAATAGTGCACAAGGGTTCCCTTTTCTCCACCTCCTCACCAACACTTGTTATTTCTTGTCTTTTTTATAGTAGCCACCCTAACACTTGTGAGGCGATATCTCATTGTGAATTTGATTTGCATTTCCCTGATGATTAGCTATGTTGAACATCTTTTCATATAACTATTGACCATCTGTATGTCTTCTTTAGAAGAATATCTATTCAGATATTCTGCCCATTTTTAAATCAAATTGTTTAAAAAAAATTGTTTTTTGCTGTTAAGTTATATGAGTTGATAAAAAAAAAATTCCAGATAGTGGGAATGATGAAAGTAGGGTGGGTTGGGAGGATAGCACAGGAGGGGTTGACAACATTCCACCGCCCGATTGTGTGGAGGGCCTCCAGGCATCTAACTTTGTTATCATGCTTCATAACTTATATATTACAGATAATCTTTTTATGTAACAAACATTTCATAACAAAATCACTTTAAGTGAATGCTAAAATGTTAAAAGGAGTTCTCACATTTTCTTCCCAAGTTCCTCATGTTGGTCTTTACTCTGGGGACACACTTCCTACTTTGGAGACCACTAAGTTAATCAAACCACCAGATCACCAGAGTACTGCTCTGTAGCAGGCCCTGGTGCAGGTGCAGGGCGGCAGTGTCCCCTACCTCATGTGTGGGTGAGAGAGGGCCATAGTCAGGGTCAACTCAAGAGAGCCTTCCAGGAGGAGGCTATACCTCAGCTGCTATGGAAGCTCAAACAGCAGTTAGGCAAAATGTGGTGGTCAGGTAAGCAAGAAAGAAGGAGCAAGGGTCCAGGCCCCTGGCATGAGAGACCCTGGCAGCTCAGTGCCTGCTCTCTGCATCTTGGCTGTGAGCAGTTTGAGGACAGGCACTGGGCCACTCTGTCACTGCCATCCTGCACAAGGCTGGGAGCACAGCTCAGGAGGGCTCTCTGGGCCTTCTGAACCAGCCACTGCCCAGTTTCCCTGCCAATCTTCAGCAGAACAAAAACACTAGAGAGCAAGGCACAGGAGCCAAGAGGGAGGACCCCAGGCTCCGAGGGGCAGGGCAGGTCACCCTGCACACTCACACACCTAGACACCACCTGGGCAGGCGGATTTGGATATGTGCCTGGCTCTGATCCTCAGAGTTATCCATGATCTGGAGCCCTGATCGGGAGGTGCAATCCAGTTGTGACATATTTCCATGAGGATGGTTGAACCCTCCGCTTCCTTCACGTTTAATGGCAGTATCCATCAGTCATGTGGGAAGGCTCCCCAGCTCAGGAGTTCTGACAACCGGCTGCTCTGACAAACCCCTTAAGAATAAAACATTGCACACTTGGTGGTTTGTGTGAACGTGTGCAAAGGGGATTGTCGAAAGGGTTAAGGAGGCTGAGACGACAGTGTGTGTGACAGCTGCTCCCCTGATGTCAATTGCAGGCCCCCAGTGGCCTATGCTTTGAGAACAGATGTTTCTGCATAAATGCAGCTAAATTCTTTTAGCACTTTGGATGAAGAAAAGGACTTTAGGTGTCTGCATGTTGCAATTCTGAAATGTTTGCCAGGGAAAATGTACTTATATTTTGCAAATAGTGTGTAAGAAGAAGGAACAAGTTAGGTTATTGCACCATATATAACCAATTTCATGAGCAGAGTCATTAACAGCACATTGCATATAATAAATATGATCAGTGGCTACTCACCTTAATGAGGAATGCCCTCATTCCTTCCTGTGGCCATTTTCACCCCTGGCTCAGACAGGGAGGGCAGCCCAAGGTCACATGGCACCCAGACCCCCTGCGACTTTCAGGGAGAAAGTCACAGACTTTTTTTTTTTTTTAATTTTTATTGGAGTATAGTTGGTTTACAATGTTGTGTTACTTTCAGGTGTTCAGCAAAGTGAATCAGTTATACATATACATGTGTCCATTCTTTTCCCATGTAGGCCATTAGAGTATTGAGTAGAGTTCCCTGTGCTATACAGTAGGTCAGTTATCTATTTTATACATAGTATTGAGTATATGTCAATTCCAGTCTCCCAACTTATCCCTCCCCCCCGCTTACCCTCTAGTAACCATAAGTCTGTTTTCTACATCTGTAACTCTATTTCTGTTTTGTAAATAAGTTCATTTGTACCCTTTTTTTAGATTCCACATATAAGCGATATCATATGATATTTGTCTTTCTCTGTCTGACCTCCTTCAGTCAGTATGATAATCTCTAGGTCCATCCATGTTGCTACAAATGGCATTATTTCATTCTTTTTATGGCTGAGTAATATTCCATTGTATATATGTACCACATCTTCTTTATCCATTGCTCTGTCGATGGATATCTGGGTTGCTTCCATGTCCTGGCTATTGTATAGTGCTGCAATGAACATTGGGGTTCATGTATCTTTTCAAATTATGCTTTTCTCTGGATATTTGCCCAGGATTTGGATTGCTGGATCATATGGTAGCTCTATTTTTAGTTTTTTAAGGAACCTCCGTACTATTCTCCATAGTGGCTACACCAATTTAAATTTCCACCAACAGTGTAGGAGGGTTCCCTTTTCTCCACACCCTCTCCAGCATTTGTTGTTTGCAGATTTTTATGGTGATGGTCATTCTGACCGGTGTGAGGTGACCTCATTGTAGTTTTGATTTGCATTTCTCTAATAATTAGTGATGTTGAGCATCTTTTCTTGTGCTTTCTTGGCTATCTGTATGTCTTCTTTGGAGAAATGTCTGTTTAGATCTTCTGCCCATTTTTTGATTGGGTTGTTTGTTTTTTTGACATAGAGCTGCATGAGCTGTTTGTATATTTTGGAGATTAATCCTTTGTCGGTTGCTTCATTTGAAAATATTTTATCCCATTCTGTGGGTTGTCTTTTCATTTTGTTTATGGTTTCCTTTGCTGTGCAAAAGCTTTTAAGTTTAACTAGGTCCTATTTATTTATTTTTGTTTTTATTTGCATTACTGTAGGAGGTGGCTCCAAAAAGATCTTGCTGCGATTTATGTCAAAGAGTGTTCTGCCTATGTTTTATTCTAAGAGTTTTATAGTATCCAGCCTTATATTTAGATGTTTAATCCATTTGGAGTTTATTATAGTGTATGGTGTTAGGGAGTGTTCTAATTTCATTCTTTTACATGTAGCTGTCTAGTGTTCCCAGCACCACTTATTGAAGAGACTGTCTTTTCTCCATTGTGTATTCTTGCTCCTTTGTCATAGATTAGGTGACCATAGGTGTGTGGGTTTATCTCTGGACTTTCTATTCTGTTCCATTGACCTATATTTCTGTTTTTGTGCCAGTACCATACTGTTTTGATTACTGTAGGTTTGTAGTAAAACTTTTTTTTTTATGGAAATTCTCAAACACTTAAACATGTAAAGAATAGGATAAACATGAACCCCATGCATTCATCTCCCGGATCCCACACTGTTAGCTCACAGCCCATCTTCCTTTACTTGTACTCTGTCCTGTTAGGTGTTTAAAGCAAATCCAAGACACCCTATCATTTCCCCTGTCATAACTATGATATGCATCAAGGAACTGATAGGGATTTTATTTATTAGCATCATGCCATTGACACACCTAATGAAATTAATAATAATTTCTGATTATTATCTAATAGCCAGTCTATAATCAGATGCCCCAATTAATTCAGAAATATTTTTTATAGTTGGTTTGTTCAAATCAGGATCCTAGCAAGTTTCACACATTGCACTTGATTTTTATAACTCTTAAGTCTCTTTTATTCTATAAATAGTCCTCCCCCCCCACCTTTTGGGTTTTTTTAGGGGTTTTTTGGTCTTCATTCCATTGATTTCTTAGAGAAAAGGGGACATTTGTCCTGTAGAGTGTCCCATGTTCTGAATTTGGTCTCCTTCTGATGTCAGTGAACTTGTTTGCTATCCCCCGTACTTCCCTAACCAAGCAGTTTGATCTAGAGCAGCACTGTCCAGTAGAAATATCATGGAGCCCTATGGGTAATTTGAAATTTTCTTGTAGCCACATTAAAAAAGGTGAAATTAAGATTAGTAACACAACTAACAACTATGTTTATTTAACCAAACATATCCAAAGTATTATCATTCCAACATGTAATCAATATAAAAGTTACCAATGATATATTTTACATTCCTTTTTCATATGGTCTTTAAAATCAGATATGCACCTCAGTTTGAATATTGTGTCATCATAAATAACTAATCTGTATTTCAATTTCATAAAAATTAGTTGAAAAGTTGAAAAACATACTTAAATGTTTTCTAATAACTATTGAATATCACATTTTATAAACTTCTTTTTTAAACATGTGTATAACTGACGTACAGTAGACACTCATGACACATGTAAACATGTAAACACTCATGAATCCATCACCGCAATCAAAATATCCATCTAACTACTTTCACTCATCAAAATGATTTTAAAGTATATCTATGTTGTTGTGTGTATCAACAGTTTCTTCCCTTTCATTGCTGAGCAGGATTCCTGTTGGTTGGATGTGCCACAACTTGTTTATGTGGTAGACAGCATTCTAAGATGACCCCCAGGATTCCCACTCCTTGGGGTACATGTGCTGGATAATCCCCTCCCCTCGAGTGAGAGGGACTTGTGAATATGAGATTTTAGGCTATTAGGTTACATTATATGCCAGAAGGGATTTTGCAGATGTAATTAAGGTCACTGGCTAGTTGACTGTGAGTTAATGAAAAGGGAGATTATTCTGTGTGGACCTGACCTAATTGGGTTCTTCTGGAAGTCAGACAGGTTTAAAGCCTCTCCTTTTGGCCATGAAGGTGCAAACTGCCATGTTGTACAGAAGGTGGGTGGCCTCTTAGAGCTGAGGGCCTCAGTGCTGCAACTGCAAGGGATTGAATTCTGCCAGCCAGCAGTGAAGTAGGAAGAGGAACCTAAGGCCTAGATGAGATGGCAGCCCTGCTGGCACCCTGATTTCAACCTGGTGAGTCCTTGAGCGGAACCAAAATGTTCCAGGATCATGACCCAAAGAAACTGAGAGATAATTAATTTGTTTAAGTTTTCGGTAATTGTATTCTAAGTTTATGGTATTTGTTACAAAGTAATAAAAATCAAATACATGTATCCATTGCATCTGCTGATGGACATATGGGTTCTTTATGCTTTGGGACTATTATAAATAAAGCTGCTATGAACACTTACATGCAAATCTTTGTATGGATACCTGCTTTCATTTTTCTTAGATAAATACGTGGGAGTGGAATGGCTAGGTAATATGGCAAGTTCATGTTTAACTTTTAAAGAAACTGCCAAATTCTTTTCCAAAATGGTTGAACCCCATAGCAATGTATGGAAGTTCCACTTGCTCGACATCCTTGCTACACTTGGTATTGTCAGTCTTTTTCATTTTATCTGTTCTAATAGTTGTGGAGAGGGATCTCATTGTGGTTTCAATTTTCATTCCCCTAATGGCTAATTATTTGGACATCTTTTCTTATGTCTATTTGCCGTCTGTGTATCTTCTTTGATGAAATGTCTGTTCAGATATTTTGCATATTTAAAAATCAGGTTTGTTTCTTATTACTTTTTGAGAGTTCCTTACATATTCTGGATACAAGTTCTTTATAAATCTTATTATTTATTTTTATTTTTGGCTGTGTTGGGTCTTCATTGCTGCGTGCAGGCTTTCTCTAGTTGCAGCGAGTGAGGGATACTCTTCGTTGCAGAGCATGGGCTCTAGGCCCGCGGGCTTCAGTAGTTGTGGCACGCGGGCTTAGTTGCTCTGTAGCATGTGAGATCTTCCTGGACCAGGGCTCGAACCCGTGTTCCTTGCATTGGTAGGAGGATTCTTAACCACTGCGCCACCAGGGAAGCCCTGGATACAAGTTCTTTATCAGTAAGTGATTTATAAATTTTCCCCTTATTATGTGACTGTCATTTATTCTTTTCACAGTGTCTTTTGAAGAACAGAGTGTTTAATTTTGATGAAGTCCACTTTATCAATTTTTTCTTTTCAATTATGTTTTGGTGCTTAAGGAATTTTTACCTAACCCAAGGTTACAAAGATTTTTCTCCCATATTTTCTTCTAGAAACTTTATAGGTCTTAATCTGTGATCCATTTTGAGTTAA
Source organism: Orcinus orca (assembly GCF_937001465.1). Classification (NCBI taxonomy): domain Eukaryota; kingdom Metazoa; phylum Chordata; class Mammalia; order Artiodactyla; family Delphinidae; genus Orcinus; species Orcinus orca. The sequence continues at coordinate 17,834,036 of NC_064561.1, read as the reverse complement.
TTTTTGCTTACAATGGGAAGAAGGTATCAATATCAGTTTTTTTGCATCAGATAACCAATTGTTCAACACCATTTATTGAAATGACCATCTTTCTTAACTGAATTGCATTTACATTTTCTTAAAAAATCAATTGACCATAAACTTGTGGCTCTGTTTCTGGCCTCTCTATTGTATTCCAGTGATCTCTTGGTCTATCTTGATTTCAGCACCCCACTCTCTTGATTACTATAGCTTTAAAATAAGTCTTGAAGACAGGAAGTGTAAGTACTCCAACTTTGTTCTACTTTTCCAAAGTAGTTTTAGATGTTCTCATTCCCTTGCATTTTGAAATAAATTTGAGAATCAGCTTGCCAATTTCTACCATCTATAGATCAATTTGGGAGAATTGACAAGAATATTGAATTTTCTGATGTATTAACAGCCATTTATTTAGATCCTTAATTTCTCTCAGAAATGTTTTATACTTTTCCAGGTACTCTTGCACATCTTTTCTCAACTTTAGCCTTCAGTACTTTTTTATCTATTGTAAATCATATTTTTAAATTTCCATTTTCAATGTCTTGTTGCTGGTAAATAGAAATGCAGTTGATATTTGTATATCGATCTTGTACACAGCATCCTTGCCAAACTCATTTATTAGTTACAGTGCTTTTAAAGGAATTTCAACATAGATGATCACATCATTTACAAATAAAAATAGTTTTATTTCTTCCTTTTCAATCTGGGTGCCTTTTATTTCTTTTTCTTACCTCATTGCACTAGTGAAACCTCCAGTACAGTGTTGAATAGAAGTAATAAGAGTGGGCATCCTTGCCTTTTCCTGATCTTAGGGGGAACACATTCAGTTTTTCACTATTTGGTATGATATGAGCTGTAGGTTTCTCACAGATGCACTTTATCAAGTTGGGAAACTTCCTTTCTATTCCTAGATGGCTGAGCGTTTTTAATCAGGAATGGATTTTGAACTTTGTCCAATACTTTTTGGCATCCTTGAGATGATCATATGGTTTTTCTTTTTTAGTCTGTTAATATGGTAAATTACAAAGGTTGTGTAACCACAACCTCTATCTAGTTCCAAAACATTTTTATTACCACAAAATAAAACCCCATACCCCTTAAGCAGTTGCTCCCAACTCTGCCCTCCCCCAGCCCCTAGCAGCCACTAATCTGTTTCTAGCTCTGCAGATGTACCTATCCTGGATATTTCATATAAATGGAATCATATAGTATGTGACCTTTTGTGTCTGGCTTCTTTCACTTAACGTTTTTGAGGTTCATCCATGTTGTAGCATATATCAGTACTTCATTGCTTTTTATGGGTGAATAATATTCCATTGTATGTATATACCACAATTATTTATCCATTCATCTGTTGATGGACTTTTAGGATGTTTCCACCTTTTGGCTATTGTGAATAGTTCTGCTGTGATCATTCATGTACAAGTATTTGTTTGAGTACCTGTTTTCACTTCTTTTAGGTATATAACTAGGAGTAGAACTGCTGGGTCTATGATTAACTCACTGAGGAAGCACCAAACTGTTTTCCATAGCAGCTGACCATTTTACATCCCCACTAGCAATGAACAAGGGTTCCAGTTTCTTCACATCCTCACCAACACTCATTACTTTCCGTTTGTTGATTATGGCCATCCTTGTGGATGTGAAGTGGTATCTCATTGTGGTTTTGATTTGTATTTCCCTAATGACTAATGATGTTAACCACCTTTTCATGTGCTTGTTGGCCATTTGCAGATCTTCCTTGGGGAAATGTCTGTTCAAGTAATTTGCCTGTTTAGTTTTTAAATTGGGTTGTTTGTCATTTTGTTGTTGAATTATAGGAGTTCTTTATATATTCAGGATACTAGACCTATATCAGACACATGATTTGCAAATATTTTCTACCATTCTGTAATTTGTCTTTTTAGTATTCTTTATTTTATTATTATTATTTTTTTGGCTGCATTGGTTCTTTGTTGCTGTGTGCGGACTTTCTCTGGTTGCAGCAAGCAGGGGCTACTCTTCGTTGCAGTGTGTGGGCTTCTCATCACAGTGGCTTCTTTTGTTGTGGAGCACAGGCTCTAGGCACACAAGCTTCAGTAGTTATGGCTCGTGGGCTCTAGAGCACAGGCTCAGTAGTTGTGGCACACAGGCTTAGTTGCTCCGCGGCATGTGGGATCTTCCCAGACCAGGCATCAAACCCGTGTCCCCTGCACTGGCAAGTGGATTCTTAACCACTGTACCACCAGGGAAGCCCTCATATTCTTTATAATGCCATTTGCTGCACACAAGTTTTTAATTTTGGTGAACTCCAGTTTTATCCATTTGTTCTTTTGTTGCTCACACTTTTGGTGTCATATTTACAAATCCACTGCCAAATCTAATGTCATGAAGCTTTCCCCTTATGTTTTCTCCTAAGAGTTTCTTACTTTTAGCTTTTATATACAGGTCTCTGATCCATTTTGAGTTAATTTTTGCATATGGTGCAAGGTAAGGGGTCCAACTTCTTTTGCATTTGGATATCCAGTTATTCCAGCACCATTTGCTGAAGAGACTGTTTTTGCCCATTGAATGATCTCAGCACCCTTTTCAAAAATCAACTGGCCATACATCTATGGGTTTATTTCTGGACCCTTGATTCTGTTTCATTGATCTGTATGTCTGTCCTTATGCCAATACTGCACTGTTTTGATTACTGTAGCTTATAGTAAGTTTTGAAATCAGGAAGTGTGAGTTCTCCAGCTTTGTTTTCACAATTCCATATGAATTTTAAGATGGGTTTTTGATATCTGCAAAAACGGCCATTGGAATTTTGGTTAGGATCGCATTAAATATATAGATCACTTTGAGTAGTATTGCCACTTTTATGATATTAAATCTTTTAATCTATGAACATAAAATATCATTCATTTTATTTAGGTTTTCTTTCATTTCTTTTCAACAATATTTTATAGTTTGCAGTGTACAAGTCTTTTACCTTCTTGGTTAAATTTATTCTCAGATATTTTCTTCTTTTGGAAGCTATTATAAATTGTATTCCCTTACCATCACATCAAAAAGAGTAAAATACCTAGGAATAAACCTACCTAAGGAGACAAACACCAGTACTCTGAAAACTATAAGGCGTTGATGAAAGAAATAGAAGACGACACAAACAAATGGAAAGATACACCATGTTCTTGGATTGGAAGAATCAATATGGTCAAAATGACTATAATACCCAAGGCAATCTACAGATTCAATGCAATCCCTATCAAATTACCAGTGACATTTTTCACAGAACTAGAACAAAAAGATTTTAAATCTATATGGAAACACAAAAGACCTCAAATAGCCAAAGCAATACTGAGAAAGAAAAACGGAGCTGGAGGAATCAGATTCCCTGATTTCAGACTATACTACAAAGCTACAGTAATCAAAGAGTATGGTACTGGCACAAAAACAGAAATATAGGTCAATGGAACAGAATAGAAAGTTCAGAGATAAACCCACGCACCTGTGGTCAATTAATCTACAACAAAGGCGGCAAGAATATACAATGGAGAAAAGACAGTCTCTTCAATAAGTGGTGCTGGGAACACTAGACAGCTACATGTAAAAGAATGAAATTAGAACATTCTCTAACACGATCCACAAAAATAAAATCAAAATGGAATAAAGACCTAAATATAAGACCTGATACTATAAAACTCTTAGAGGAAAACTTAGGCAAAACACTCTTTGACATAAATCACAGCAAGATCTTTTTGGAGCCACCTCCTAGAGTAATGAAAATAAAAACAAAAATAAATAAATGGGACCTAGTTAAACTTAAAAGCTTTTGCACAGCAAAGGAAACCATAAGTGAAATGAAAAGACAACCCACAGAATGCGATAAAATATTTTCAAATGAAGCAACCGACAAAGGATTAATCTCCAAAATATACAAACAGCTCATGCAGCTCTATGTCAAAAAAACAAACCACCCAATCAAAAAATGGGCAGAAGATCTAAACAGACATTTCTCCAAAGAAGACATACAGATGGCCAAAAAGCACATGGAAAGATGCTCAACATCACTATTATTAGAGAAATGCAAATCAAAACTGCAATAAGGTATCACCACACACCGGTCAGAATGACCATCATCAAAAAAATCTGCAAACAATAAATGCTGCAGAGGGTGTGGAGAAAAGGGAACCCTCCTACACTGTCGGTGGGAATGTAAATTGGTACAACCACTATGAAGAACAGTAGGGAGATTCCTTAAAAAACTAAAAATAGAGCTACCATATGATCCAGCAATCCCACTCCTGGACCTATATCAGAGAAAACCATAATTCGAAAAGATACATGAACCCCAATGTTCATTGCAGCACTATACAATAGCCAGGACATGGAAGCAACCTCTGTCCATTGACAGGAATGGATAAAGAAGATGTGGTACATATATACAATGGAATATTACTCAGCCATAAAAAAGTATGAAATAATGCCATTTGTAGCAACATGGATGGACCTAGAGATTATCATACTGAGTAAAGTAAGTCAGACAAAGAAAGACAAATATCATAGGATACCACTCATATTTGGAATCTAATTTTTAAAAATGATACAAATGAGTTTATTTACAAAACAGAAATAGAGTTACAGATACCGAAAACAAACTTATGTATACTAAAGGGGAAACATGGTGGGGGGAGGGATAAATCAGGAGTTGGGGTGAACATACACACACTACTATATATAACATAGATAACCAACAAGGGCCTACTGTATAGCACAGGGAACTCTACTCAATATTCTGTGATAACCTATATGAGAAAAGAATCTAAAAAATATATGTACATGTATAACTGAATCACTTTGCTGTACACCTGAAACAAACACAATGTTGTAAATCTACTATACTCCAAGAAAATTTTTTTTAATTTAAAAAATAAATAGGGACGTCCCTGGTGGTCCAGTGGTAAAGAATCCACCTTCCAATGCAGGGGATGCAGGTTCGATCCCTGGTCGGGGAACTAGGTTCCCACATGCCGCAGGTCAGCTAAGCCTGCATACCACAACTGCTGAGCTCACATGCCTCAATGTGAGAGCCCACGTGCCGCAAACTACAGAGCCCACGCATTCTGGAACCCACGCACCACAACTACAGAGCCCACATGCCCTGGAGCCTGCAGGCCACAACTAGAGAAGGGAAAACCCACACGCCACAGCTAGAGAGAAGCCCACATACTGCAACGAAGAGCCCGCGCACTGCAACGAAAGATCCCACATACCTCAACGAAGATCCCGCATGCTGCAACTAAGACCTGATGCAGCCAAAATAAATAAATAAAAATAAAAGAATAAATGTAAAAAATAAATTGTATTTTCTTAATTTCTTTTTCAGAGTGTTAATTGCTAACATATAGAAAAACAACTGATTTTTGTGTCTTGAGCTTGTATTTTTGCACCTTTACTGAAAATTTGTTTAATAGCTCTAGTAGTTTATTTGTGGATTCTTTAGGATTTTGTATATAGGGGGTCATGTCATCTCTCAATAAAGATGGTTCTACTGTTTCCTTTTAATTTAATGCCTTTTATTTCTTTCCCTTGCCTCATTGCAGTGTCTAGCATTTCCAATACAATATTAAATAGCAATGGTGAAAGCAGACATCCTTGTCTTACTCCTGATGGGAAGGCTTTTAACAACAGTTTCAATTTCTTTGATAGATATTGGGCTATTCGGGTTATCTGTTTCTACTTTCATGAGATTTGGTAGTTTGTATATATTAAGAAAATTTTCCATGTTATCTATTGTCAATTGTCAATTGATTGGCATAAAGTTGTCCATGGTATTTCCTTATTATCCTTTTGATATCTTTAGAACTTGTATTAATGTCACCTCTCTCATTTTTGATATTGGTAATTTGCATATTCTCTCTTTTTTCCTGATTAGTCTGTCTAGAAGTTTATTAAATTTTTTTATCTTCTCAGAGAACAAGATTTTTGGTTCATTGTTTTGCTGTATTGTTTTTCTGTTGTATACCTCATTTATTTTCTGCTCTGAATAGTATCATTTCCTTTCTTCTGCTTACTTTGGGTTTCATTTGCTGTTCTTGTTTCTTAAGGTAGAAGCTGAGGTCATCAATGTGAGTATATGATTTGAGATCTACTTTTTTTCTAATATAGGCATTTACTGCTATAAAATTTCTTCTAAGTACCACTTTAGCTGCATCCCACATATTTTGATATGTTGTGTTTTCATTATGTTCAAATTAGAATATGTTTTAATTCCTTGATTATTTTTTCTTTCACCCGTAAGTTATTTAGAAGTGTATTATTTAGCTTCCAAATAATTGGGGATTTTCCAGATACCTTTGTTAATTATATTTAATTCAATTCCTTTTTGGTCAAAGAATATACTTTCTGTGACTTGAGTCCTTTTAAATTTACTAAGACTTGTGTTATAGCCTAGAATATAGTCTATCTTGAATGTGCATTTGAAATGAATGTGTATTCTGCTGTTCTTGAGTGTGCATTTGAAATGAATGTGCATTCTGCTGTTCTTGTATGTTCTTCTGTAAACAGCAATCAGTTTAAGTTGCTTGGTAATGTTGTTCAAGTGTTCAATATTCTTCCTGATTTTCTGTCTACTTATTCTGTCTATTATTGAGTAGGGGGCATTAAAATCTCAGCTGCAGTTATCGATTTTCTTCTCACAGTTCTATCTGTTCTTTTTTTTTTAACATCTTTATTGGAGTATAATTGCTTTACAATGTTGTGTTAGTTTCTGCTGTATAACAAAGTGAATCAGCCATATGTATACATATATCCCCATATCCACTCCCTCTTGCGTCTCCCTCCACCCTCCCTGTCCCACCCCTCTAGGTTGTTACAAAGCACCAAGCTGATCTCCCTGTGCTATGTAGCTGCTTCCCACTAGCTATCTATTTTACATTTCACAGTGTATTTATGTCGCTGCTACTCTCTCTCTTTGTGCCAGCTTACCCTTCCCCTCCCCTCACCATATCATCAAATCCACTCTCTACATCTGCATCTTTATTCCTGTCCTGCCCCTAGGTTCATCAGAATCATTTTTTTTTAGATTCCATATATATGTGTTAGCATACGGTATTTGTTTCTCTCTTTCTGACTTACTTCACTCTGTATGACAGATTTTAGGTCCATCCACCTCACTACAAATAACTAAATTTCGTTTCTTTTTATGGCTGAGTAATATTCCATTGTATATATGTGCCACATCTTCTATAGCCATTCATCTGTCGATGGACACTTAGGTTGCTTCCATGTCCTGGCTATTGTAAATAGAGCTGCAATGAGCATTGTGGTACATGACTCTTTTTGAATTATGTTTTTCTCAGGGTATATGCCCAGTAGTGGGATTCCTGGGTCGTATGGTAGTTCTATTTTTAGTTTTTTCAGGAACCTCCATACTGTTCTCCATAACGGCTGTATCAATTTACATTCCCACCAACAGTGCAAAAGGGTTCCCTTTTCTACACACCCTCTCCAGCATTTATTGTTTCTAGATTTTTTGATGATGGCCATTCTGACCGGTGTGAGATGATATCTCATTGTAGTTTTGATTTGCATTTCTCTGATGATTAATGATGTTGAGCATTCTTTCATGTGTTTGTTGGCAGTCTGTATATCTTCTTTAGAGAAATGTCTATTTAGGTTTTCTGCCCATTTTTGGATTGGGTTGTTTGTTTTTTTTATATTGAGCTGCATGAGCTGCTTGTAAATTTTGGAGATTAATCCTTTGTCAGTTGCTTCATTTGCAAATATTTTCTCCCATTCTGAGGGTTGTCTTTTGGTCTTGTTTATGGTTTCTTTTGCTGTGCAAAAGCTTTTAAGTTTCATTGGGTTCCATTTGTTTATTTTTGTTTTTATTTCCATTTCTCTAGGAGGTGGGTCAAAAAGGATCTTGCTGTGATTTATGTCATAGAGTATTCTGCCTATGTTTTCCTCTAAGAGTTTGATAGTGTCTGGCTGTACATTTAGGTCTTTAATCCATTTTGAGTTTACTTTTGTGTATGGTGTTAGGGAGTGTTCTAATTTCATTCTTTTACATGTAGCTGTCCAGTTTTCCCAGCATCACTTATTGAAGAGGCTGTCTTTTCTCCACTGTATATTCCTGCCTCCTTTATCAAACATAAGGTGACCATATGTGCGTGGGTTTATCACTTGTCTTTCTATCCTGTTCCATTGATCTATATTTCTGTTTTTGTGCCAGTACCATACTGTCTTGATTACTGTAGCTTTGTAGTATAGTCTGAAGTCAGGGAGCCTGATTCCTCCAGCTCCGTTTTTCTTTCTTAAGATTGCTTTGGCTATTTGGGGTCTTTTATGTTTCCACACAAATTGTGAATTTTTTTGTTCTAGTTCTGTGATAAATGCCAGTGGTATTTTGATAGGGATTGCATTGAATCTGTAGATTGCTTTGGGTAGTACAGTCATTTTCACAATGTTGATTCTTCCAATCCAAGAACATGGTATATCTCTCCATCTACTTGTATCATCTTTAATTTCTTTCATCAGTGTCTTATACTTTTCTGCATATAGGTCTTTTTTCTCCTTAGGTAGGTTTATTCCTAGGTATTTTATTCTTTTTGTTGCAATGGTAAATGGGAGTGTTTTCTTAATTTCACTTTCAGATATTTCCTCATTAGTGTATAGGAATGCAAGATATTTCTGTGCATTAATTTTGTATCCTGCTACTTTACCAAATTCATTGATTAGCTCTAGTAATTTTCTGGTAGCATCTTTAGGAGTTTCTATGTATAGTATCATTTCATCTGCAAACAGTGACAGCTTTACTTCTTGTTTTCCGATTTGGATTCTTATTTCTTTTTCTTCTCTGATTGCTGTGGCTAAAGCTTCCAAAACTTTGTTGAATAATAGTAGTGAGAGTGGGCAACCTTGTCTTGTTCCTGATCTTAGTGGAAATGGTTTCAGTTTTTCACCACTGAGGACGATGTTGGCTGTGGGTGTGTCATATATGGCGTTTATTATGTTGAGGAAAGTTCCCTCTATGCCTACTTTCTGGAGAGTTTTTAATCATAATTGGGTGTTGAATTTTGTTGAAAGCCTTTTCTGCATCTATTGAGGTGATCATATGGTTTTTCTCCTTCAATTTGTTAATATGGTCTATCACATTGATTGATTTGCATATATTGAAGAATCTTTGCATTCCTGGGCTAAACCCCACTTATCATGGTGTGTGATCCTTTTAATGTGTTGTTGGATTCTGTTTGCTAGTATTTTGGTGAGGATTTTTGCATCTATGTTCATCAGTGATACTGGTCTGTAGTTTTCTTTTTTGTGACATGTATGTCTGGTTTTGGTGTCAGGGTGATGGTGGCCTCATAGAATGAGTTTGGGAGTGTTCTTCCCTCTGCTATATTTTGAAAGAGTTTGAGAAGGATAGGTGGTAGCTCTTCTCTAAATGTTTGATAGAATTCGCCTGTGAAGCCATCTGGTCCTGGGCTTTTGTTTGTCGGAAGATTTTTAATCACAGTTTCAATTTCAGTGCTTGTGATTGGTCTGTTCATATTTTCTATTTCTTCCTGGTTCAGTCTCGGAAGGAAGGTTGTGCATTTCTAGGAATTTGTCCATTTCTTTCAGGTTGTCCATTTTATTGGCATATAGTTGCTTGTAGTAATCTCTCATGATCCTTTGTATTTCTGCAGTGTCAGTTGTTACTTATCCTTTTTTATTTCTAATTCTATTGATTTGAGTCTTCTTCCTTTTTTTCTTGATGAGTCTGTCTAATGGTTTATCAATTTTGTTTGTCTTCTCAAAGAACCAGCTTTTACTTTTATTGATGTTTGCTACTGTTTCCTTCATTTCTTTTTCATTTATTTCTGATCTGACCTTTATGATTTCTTTCCTTCTGCTAACCTTGGATGTTTTTTGTTCTTCTTTCTCTAATTGCTTTAGGTGTAAGGTTAGGTTGTTTATTTGAGATTTTTCTTGTTTCTTGAGGTAGGATTGCACTGCTATAAACTTCCCTCTTAGAACTGCTTTTGCTGCATCCCATAGGTTTTGGGTCATCGTGTTTTCATTGTCATTTGTTTCTAGGTATTTTTTGATTTCCTCTTTGATTTCTTCAGTGACCTCTTGGTTGTTAAGTAGTGTATTGTTTAGCCTCCATGTGTTTGTATTTTTTTACAGATTTTTTTTTCCTGTAATTGATATCTAGTCTCATAGCGTTGTGGTCAGAAAAGATACTTGATACGATTTCAGTTTTCTTAAATTTACCAAGGTTGATTTGTGACCCAAGATATGATCTATCCTGGAGAATGTTCCATGAGCACTTGAGAAGAAAGTGTATTCTGTTGTTTTGGGATGGAATGTCCTATAAATATCAATTAAGTCCATCTTGTTTAATGTATCATTTAAAGCTTGTGTTTCCTTATTTATTTTCATTTTGGATGATCTCTCCAATGGTGAAAGTGGGGTGTTAAATCCCCTACTATGATTGTGTTACTGTTGATTTCCCCTTTTATGGCTGTTAATATTTGCCTTATGTATTGGGGTGCTTCTATATTGGGTGCATAGATATTTACAATTGTTATATCTTCTTCTTGGATTGACTTGATCATTATATAGTGTCCTTCCTTGTCTCTTATAACATGCTTCATTTTAAAGTCTATTTTATCTGATATGAGTATTGCTACTCCAGCTTTCTTTTGAATTGCATTTTCATGGAATATCTTTTTCCATCCCCTCACTTTCAGTCTGTATGTGTCCCTAGGTCTGAAGTGGGTCTCTTGTAGACAGCGTATATATGGGTCTTGTTTTTGTATCCATTCAGCCAGTCTGTGTCTTTTGGTTGGAGCATTTAATCCATTTACATTTAAGGTAATTATCGATATGTATGTTCCTATTACCATTTTCTTAATTGTTTTGGGTTTGTTTTTGTAGGTCTTTTCCTTTTCTTGTGTTTCCTGCCTAGAGAAGTTCCTTTAGCATTTGTTGTAAAGCTGGTTTGGTGGTGCTGAATTCTCTTAGATTTTGCTTGTCTGGAAATGTTTTAATTTCTCTGTCATATCTGAATGAGATCCTTGCTGGGTAGAGTAATCTTGGTTGTAGGTTTTTCCCTTTCATCACTTTAAATATGTCCTGCCACTCCCTTTTGGCTTGCAGAGTTTCTGCTGAAAGATCAGCTGTTAACCTTATGGGGATTCCCTTGTATGTTATTTGTTGTTTTTTCCCTTGCTGCTTTTAACATTTTTTCTTTGTATTTAATTTTTGATAGTTTGATTAATATGTGTCTTGGTGTGTTTCTCCTTGGATTTATCCTGTATGGGACTCTCTGCACTTCCTGGACTTGATTGAATATTTCCTATGTTAGGGAAGTTCTCAACTGTAATCCTTCAAATATTTTCTCCACTCCTTTCTTTTTCTCTTCTTCTTCTGGGACCCCTATAATTCGAATGTTGGTGCATTTAGTGTTGTCCCAGAGATCTCTGAAACTGTCCTCAATTCTTTTCATTCTTTTTCTTTATTCTGCTCTGTGGTAGTTATTTCCACTATTTTATCTTCCAGGTCACTTATTCATTCTTCTGCCTCAGTCATTCTGCCATGTTCTATCTGTTCTTGCTTCATATATTTTGAAACTCTGTTATTAGGTGAGTACACATTTAGGATGTTTATGTCCTCTTAATAAATGGACCCCTTTGTCATTATGAAATGCCCCTCTTTATCTACTCTGTCTGAGAATAATGTAGACACACCATCTTTCTTTCCTATTTTTCATCTTTTTACTTTGCCACTATTTGTGTCTTTATATTTAAATAGAGGGCTCTGTGTGGTTCTAGGTTTCTATCTAATCTGAAAATCTCTGCCTTTTCATTCGGTTGTTTAGACCATTTACACTTAATGTGATTATTGATATTTTTGGATTTATATCTACCACCTTGTTATTTACTTTTTATTTATTTCAGATGTTCTTTATCCTTTTATGTTCTTTTTCTGACTTATTTTGGATTAATTGGCTGTTTTTTAGTGATCCCGTTTTATCCTCTTTGTTGAGGTATTAGCTGTATTCCTGTTTTATGTTATTTTAGGGCTGGATTTAGGCGATTGGCTGTTTTTTAGTGATCCCATTTTATCCTCTTTGTTGATGTATTAGCTGTATTCCTGTTTTATGTTATTTTAGGGCTGGATTTAGGTGTAATAATATACATTGTATTACTTTTTTGTTGTTACCTAAAGCATTAAAACAATCTTGGTAACATAAAACAACACACATTTATTATTTTAGAGTTTCCATGAGTCAGTTTCCAGGGACAGGTTAGCTGGGTCCTTTCCTCAGAGTCTCAGAAGCCTGGGGTTGGAATCTCATCTGAACCTTAGGATCCCCTTCCAAGCTCATGTAGATGGTGGCAGAATTCATTTCCTTGCAGCTGTTGAACTCATAATGGCTTAGTTTCTCAAGGACATCAGGAGAGCTTCTGATGCGAGTCTCCGACTTCTAGACTTTTTTTTTTTAAGAACTCACCTGATTAGGTCAGGCTCACCCAGGAGCCTGACCTAATCTAGATTAGCTGTAAGCCAACTGATTAAGGTCCTTAATTAAATTTGTAAAATTCCCTTCACCTTTGCTGTGTAACATAACCTAATCATGGGAGTACCATCCATGACATTCATGGGTCTCACCCACACTCAAGGAGAAGGGATTACACAAGGCGTGTACACCAGGGGCTTGGGAATCTGAGGGGCCATCTTAGAATTCTTCCCACCACATCTTTAACTTAGCATAGTCTACCTTCAAGTGATACTATACTACTTCACATATGGTATGAGGACCTGATGCCAGTGTACTTCCATTCTCTCTCAGCCTTTGTGCTGGTATTTGTTTCTTAGAGTTGTGTAACAAAGTACTACAAACTGGGTTGGCTTAAAACAACAGAAATTTATTCTCTCATAGGGTAGAAGTCCAAAATCAAGGCATCAACAGGGCCATGCTTTCTCTGAAACCAATAGGAAAATCCTTCCTTGCCTCTTCCTAGCTTCTGGTGGTTTGCCAGAAATCTTTGACATTACTTGGCTTGAAGCTCCAATCTCCACCTTCATTGTCACATGATTTCCTCTCAGTGTGCCTGTGTCTTCAAATGGCCATCTTCTTTTAAGGATACGAGTCAAATTAGGGGCCCATCTGACTCTAGAATGACCTCATCTTAACTAATTAAATCTATAGTGACCCTATTTCCAAATAATGTTACATTCGGAGATACTAGGGGTTAGAAATTCAACATATCTTTTTTTGGGGGAAACAGTGAAACTCATAACAGTGCTGTTGTCATACATTGTATTTCTACATATTTATAAACCCCACACTACGTTATTTTTGCTTTGAACGGTCAATTACATTTTAAATATATTTAAAGGAAAAGAAAAAATGTCTTTATATCTACCCATATATTTCCCTTGTTTTTGCTTCTTTTATGTAGATCTGGGGTGGGACTGAGGCTGAGCAGGCTTGGTGTATCCCCAGGCAGCGGCCTCCTGACCACCAGTGACGAGAGGGGCAGAGTGGCCCCAAGCTGGGTGTGCAGCCCACCACGGCCACACATGCAGGGCACATGGGGCCCCTCCTCATCTCCTTTCTCTGCATTTAGGAATAGCCCTCTGGGTACTGCACGTCTCAGGCATTGTCTTAACAGTGATGGTTTCCTACATGGTGATCCCTCTTCATTTTTCTTTCCAGCTGAAATTAAGGGTTAATGAGAGGAAAGGGGCCCAGGCTGGACTTCAGGGAGCTGGAAATGTGCTGTTTCTCCACCTGGGTGCTGGTTGCACAGGTGTGTTCACTTTGGGAGAACTCACCTACCTGCACACTTCAAATGTGTGTACATTTCAGGATGTATGCTATACTTCATTAAAAAGTTAAAACACAAACAAGTAACAATAACTAAGGCTGAAAAAGAAGCTAAGGGCCCCAGGGGCTCTGCTTGTGGGAGTAAACTTGGCAGTCCTTTGGGCAGGAGCTGGGTCCTGGGCTGCTTGCTAGTGGCCAGCCTGGGGCGGGGGCTTAGCTCCCTGAGTGTATATGCAGGGACCTAGGACTCAAAGGGAATGACATCTGTGAAAGGACTCTGCCAACTGTAAAGAGCTGTGCACATGCCAGTGTGAACCCCCAAATGGCAGTTTGTATTCTGAGTATTTGGATCTTGGAGCTCATCTCAAAGAGCAGTGGTGGCAGCACTGGTTTTAGAAAAGAGTCGGCCTTGCAGCTGTTTGGTGTCTGAAGGCAGCAGCCGGGCCATCCCATATGCTGGCTTCTGCTTTGAGAAATGACTTGGAGTCAATCATCCCTGCTTTTTGTTAAACTCAAATGTGCCCTGCATGCTTCTGTGTGTTATTACCTCCTCAGACTAACAAGTGGCTGGAGAGAGAGGAATTGGCTGCCTTCCCCAAAGCTGCAGGCCCCAGCAAGCTGCCTCCCCCTGGCGTCTGCTGGGGGACCTGGAGCCACACTCCTCCTCCATCACCTGTCTGCTCTTTCCTTGTATTTCCTTTCTTTTTTCCCCAAAATGAAAACTCTCTGATGCTTCTTTGTAAGAGTAATACAAGCCATTGAAGGGGAAAATGTCAGAAATGCAGAAAGTGGTAAAGGAGAAACCAAAACCACTCACTAGCCTATTAAGGACAAGATAATCCCTCTCATCATTGACTGTGCTGGACTTTTTCTCTGGGTGCATGGAGGTATATTTTTCTTTTGCAAAGCTTCGCTCATTCTAAACATAGCCTGAATTATAACTGGCTTTTCTCACTCCTTAGCTGGCAGACATTCTCAGCATCTCTTGTGCTCCTCTGACTGCTGCATGGTATTCTGTTGAAGAAAGGGACCACCCTTCGCTTAACCAGTGCCTGTTGCCGGGTGCTGCACATGCTTAGCAGTGTGGTGAGCCTCCTTGCCCTTGGCAGGTGCTATTGATCGTTGCACTCTCCCTGGATAGGGTCTCAGAGTAATGGTTAAGGTCGAAGGTGAAGATCCATGCTAGCTTCTGCCTTCATACCACCCATCAGTTGCTCTGGAGCAGGTCCTCAAAACCTTGGGGCATCGCCTCATGCTGTCCTCTGCTCTCTGTATGGTTGGCCCACTGATCAGCCCTTCCTTCCTCCACTGTTCCACTCTGGGCTTCCCCCCACCCCTCCCACCTCTTCTTCCTACAGTCTCCCTCATCTCAGTCAAGTCACCCAGGTGGCCAGGTGCCAACCTGAGTAGCTGAGTGTCCTTTTCCATCAGCCACCCCCTTGCCATCCAAACATCTGCATGGCCTGTGGGTGTCAATTTCTTGATCTGTCCAGAATGCAGCCACTTCTCTCCACCCCCTGATTCCAGCTCATCCCACAATCATGCCCATTCTTCACCCAGTAGAGACCCACCAGGGCCATCCCACAACACTTGACCAAACCTACCTCTTCCCCATCCCGTGCCCCATGGTGAGGATTCTCGTCACCCGCTCTAGCCACAGCAGCCTCGCTCTTCTTGGCTTGCTCCCTCCTCTGGGCCTTGGCACTTGCTGCCCCCTACACAGCCCTTCCCCAACTCCCAGGATGTCCTTCCCATATCTGGTCCTTCCTGCCATTGAGTTCCAGGCCAGATGTCACCTTGGCACATCAGCCTGTGAGCTGGGGTCATTAGATCCATTTTACAGAAGAGAATATGAGAGGGAAGGTGACCTCCCCAGGAACTCACAGCTAAGGACCAAACCCACACCTGCCCTGGTCAGCCTATGTGTAAAGCCAATGCACTTCCCACAGTCCACGGTGGTGGTGTACTCCAAAAACATGCCTGTCTTGAGCGCCTGGGTCATTAAGGTTCTTTCTATTGCATGTGCAGAAACTCAGCTCAAGCAGACATAAGCACAAAAAGAGAATGTATTTGCATCTGTAAATAAAAAGCCCAGGGGTAGACTTCAGGCATGGCTAGATCTAGGACATGGTCTCAGGCTCTCTGCCTGTTGGCTCTTCTTTCTCCACATGGGCTTCTTTTATACGACGGGTCTCAGCAACCTTGCACTTACCTCCTGTCCTTTACTTTCCCTAAGCAGAAGACAGAGTCTCTGCTCCCAAGACATTTATCTGTCTGGTGGCCCACCCAAGTGACATGCCTACCCATGAATCTATCCCAAAGTCTGGAGGTAGAATGCACCGAGTGGCCGGGCCTGAATCTCATGCCCATCCCAAAGCACTGTAGGCCAAGCTAGTTCCTACCCCAAGTAGCCACTAGGGCCATGTGCCTTTAATACCACAGGCAAGAGAGAGAGGACAGAATGGGTTCTGTTGCCAGAAGGAGGAATAGATGCTGGGTAGGCAGAAGCCACAGAGGCCCGTGACCTTGGGCAGCTACAGCAGGGCCAAGTCTTGGTGTGGACCAGGAGGCGAGCTGGGGTCTTTCTCTTGCTTACTGCGCCCTAGCCTCACTTGGTCCATGTACTGCTGCAGCCTGGCCAGAGGGATAGTGCAGACACTCATCTGAGGGCCTTTGCTGGGGCTGCTGGAACTGAGAAGAGGTTAAAATGGAGCCAATTAACAGGCTGCTTCCTTAGGGAAACTGCTAGGTGAGCAGAGCATAAGCACTCAGTGAGTTCACCTTGAAATAAGTTACTAAGGCAGGCCAGCCCCTGCACCGAGTAGGAGGTGGGCCTGGAGAGGGAAGGGATCAGGGCTGCTGAGCCAGGGATATTATGTGCAGACAGCCCCAAAGACATCCTTTCCTAGGACGGATATTTCTGGAAGTAACTCCAGTTGCTCTATGGCCCTTAGACTAGCATCACCCTCACTGCCCCTTACCTGGCCACTCCTTCTCTCACTGAGGGTCTCACCCCACACATCTCGGTCCCCCACATGCTGGCAAAGTCACCATCCCTGGAAGCCCCTCTTCTCTGTAGCCCCCTCCTCCAGGAGCAGATTGGGGCCAGGAGGATACTCATGTGGGACTGGCCTCTGCCAGGCCCTGACAGCTGCCATCACCAGAACAGTGATGTTTTCATAGTGTCTGTGTCTTTTTTTGAAGAAAAGTATTAGTCCCAGAAAGCCAGGGCCCCCTGTCCCCGGAGCAGCATGGCCCATCTGCACAAGCAGTGATTCCTCCCTGCCACATCCTGGCAAGTCCTGGAGGTATGATAGGTGGTGCCTGGGCTGGCCTGGTGGCCTGTACAGAACCTGGAAGTCATTGTCCTGATGACAGGATTGGCAGCCACTTAGGACAGGTCTTTGCAAGATTAAAGCAGCACTCAGCATGGCTGGACCATTCACTGCCCTCCCAGGCCCTCCATGGACTGGAG
Source organism: Orcinus orca (assembly GCF_937001465.1). Classification (NCBI taxonomy): domain Eukaryota; kingdom Metazoa; phylum Chordata; class Mammalia; order Artiodactyla; family Delphinidae; genus Orcinus; species Orcinus orca. Next base: position 17,816,748 of record NC_064561.1, on the reverse strand, counting down.
ACCACAGTGAAAGTGTGCTGAGGGGAGGGTGTGGCCTGTGTGACCTCTGCCTCAAGGGCCACCTGCTGCTGGAGGGTGTAGCCAGCTGGGGCCCAAAGACATGGGTCCCTCTGGGTCTCAGGCATGTCAAGGAGGCAGCTTCGTTCACCTAAGAGACCCCAAGATTTTAGAGGTCCTAAAATCCACCTCACCCAACAGCCATTGTCCTCAGGGACCAGCAATGCTGCCTCTTCAGGCTGGGCTGAGGATTGACTACAGCACTTGTTCACTATTCAGTCACTGTTATGTGTTGACATGTTTATTTTAATGCATTTTAAAAAGCACACAGCCAGTACATTAGACCTGTGAGTTCATAGATATTATTGGTAAGAATGATGCTAATTTTAAAATGTGAATTGATATAAAGAACATGATTAAGTGAATAGCTGTGCAGAGAGTAGTCAGACCCGGAAATATCATGAAATCGATCCTGTCATTCAACGAACGCTGAAATGAGCGGTTTCATGTTCTGAAGGTCCTGAGCCCGAGCCAGGCTCTTGGAGGGACCCAGGGGGCTGCACAGGGCAGGTGTGCATAGGGGGGCCCCACCCTTATCACCCTGCTGGTACCTGGCATATCGGTGTCCCTAGCCCTGTGAAAACTTCTCCTTCTGGTGGGTGTCCTCACTTCTCCAGCACTCCCTCTTGGGGATTCCATGCACTGACACATGTGGCCCAGGGCCCAGAATGGAGGAAGTGGGGTGAGCTGTGTTCTTGGTCACATGCCGTGCCATGGCCTGGCTCCCCCAGCTCCCCACACTGCAGCGGCAAGTCACTCAACCAGGGTCACCTCATGTGAAACAGGGAGGATGAGAGCAACGGCGTGGTGGGGGACAGAGACGATGAGGAATCCACCCAGTGGCTGAGCAGTGAGTCTGGGCTCCTGCTGTCGCTGTGATCCCTCTTACTGCTTCCACCATCACTACTGCTACTAGTAGAAGGACTGGTGAATCTGTCGGAGGGAAAACTGGCTGTCCCCTTTCTGCCAGGGCATTGTTGGGCTTTCTTAATACTCATGTGTTTATTTTCAAGGATGTGTGTGTTAACCGTCTTTGGGCTGTGAGTTTGGCGCGTCGCGGCTGGTTCACACCTGTATCCTCCTGTCCACAAGTGAGGCGGTGCACTGTATCCACTTTATTAGGAAGCTCTTAGGGGGATGGGACTTGCCTGAGGGCTCCCAGATGGGTGGTGGTCTGTGGGTCCCCACATCTGGGACTCCTCTAGGTGAAGAATCTGGCTGGTTGAGCATTGGAACCACCCAGGATGTCCACAAGCTGGGGCGAGGCCCAGGCATCTGCATTTTCCAGGAGCAACTCCAGTGACTTCCAGCCTCCCCCAGATGCTGAGGGCAGGGACAGATGTCCAGTGCCCACATCTGACCAAGATGGCCCTACCCCCAGTGTGGGAGGTCTCAGCCTCAGAGGCAGAGGCTCACGGCCTTCTGCAAAGGTGGCCATGGACAAGTGGCCTCTTACACAGGACTCAAGTTCTAACACCATTACCTCCTTTACTGTCTTTTAGGACAGTGGCTGGGGAGGCACTGATCTGCCTGGGCCCCTGGGGTTGACCATGTGCACTGGGGCAGCCTCTAGTGCCTGTGATCCGAGTAGCCCACCATCCAGCCTGGGCCTTTCCCCACATGAGCTGCCTGGGGTCTCTGTGTGGAGACCCTCCCAAGTCAGAATCAGTCCCGGCTGTGGGCTACCCCAGACCCATTTCAGAAGTCAATAAAAGCCCAATATCAATTTGAATCCCTGGAAGGGGTGGGGGCCATCTTGGTCCCCCCCTCAATCCAGCTGGGTGACCTAGCACAGGTCAGGCCCTTTCTCTGAGCCTCAGTTTCCCCTTCTGTGACAACCACAGAACCCCTTCTGTGTCCCCTGCAGGTGACAGTCAAACTGCTTTTCAGCAAGCCTGGAGGGAACCAGATTCACAATTGTGTTTGTGCACATGCTGCATGCTGTTGGCCGTGGACAAGGGCCCCAGTGGTCCAGAGGCTACAGCCCAGGATAGGGAGTGACTCAGAATGCCAAATGGAGCCACCAGCTACGGGGTTCAGACACACACATACATCCTCCCAGCCTCTCTGACAAGGGCCTTTTCTCTGTCTACTCGACATTCCTGAGAGAAGCCAGAGAAAAACAGTATGTTTCTTTGTTTTATTATAACACTGATGACTTCATCTTCCCTTGTCTTCCCAGAAAAGACAATGACGAATTTGTTAAAGTTCAGCTGTGAGAGCCTCTTCTTATAGCAAGAATGAGAAGTATTTAAAAGCAGCTTCTTGCTTCTCGGAGTTATTTTCAGATAAGTGGCCCTGCTGGGTGTCACTCAGGCCCTACTTCTCCAGTTCCTACCATCTGTGGGGGGAGGAGAAGAGGTGGGAAGTCCGCAGCGCCCTCCTAGTCATTCAGCTGCCCAACTCTCTGGGACCATCCCACAGGGTTTTTTTTTTTTTTTTTTTTTTTTGTGGTAAGTGGGCCTCTCACTGTTGTGGCCTCTCCCATTGTGGAGCACAGGCTCCGGACGTGCAGGCTTAGCGGCCATGGCTCACGGGCCCAGCCACTCCGTGGCACGTGGGATCTTCCTGGACTGGAGCACAAACCCGTGTCCCCTGCATCGGCAGGCGGACTCTCAACCACTGCGCCACCAGGGAAGCCCCATCCCACAGGTTTTAACTCCTTCCTGAAGATTTCCAAATTCAGGGAGAAATGAAATGATTTCTCTGTTCATTAAGATTTTCCAGACCCTTAACAGACATCTCTAACTAGAGGGAAACAGCCCCAGGGAGTGATGTCCATGTGGCTTCCACAGGTACAGTCAGTGTGAGGGTCTGGTCTCCAGTGTGCCCCAGGACAGCAGGACCCCTGCCCCAGGATCCCCTGAGGTGCCCAAATCCCAGGCGACCACAGAGGATTTAATCAGGCCAGGCAGAGCAGGGACAGGCGGCTGATGGGGACAGTGAGGTGGTAGCATCCCCGGGTAGAGGGACAGGTGCCAGGCGGGAGCACAGGCCTGATGTGGCTGGCTCTTCTGAGCTCTTGAGCGAAGGCAGAAATGCTGATTCTTATGAAAGCCCTTGTGTAAATAAGGTCAGCAAATTCACCGTTTAAAAGGGCAGGACACCTGGGCCTCTGCTTGTCAACCTCAGGTGACTTACCTGGAGTGACCATTGAGCTTGCACTTGGCCGGTGCCCGCCAAGACCAGTACCGGGGACAGAGAGGTGAACTGCACCCTCCCTGGCCATGAACAAGTAGGTGAGAGAGCCAGACAGGGAACGCAGGCCCTGCCCAGGGACATATGTGCCCAGAGGACTGTGCGAAGGGCATGGGAGCCCAGAAAGGGAGCTCTGGCCACCAGCGGAGGGGATTGAGTCAGGCTCCCTGGAGGAAAGGACAGCGGGTTGAACTTCAGCCTCTGCCATCCAAGAAGAGGGTACAGCAAGTGCAAAGGCCTGGAGGCAGGAAGGGGCCAGAGAGGTGGGAATGGAATGTTGGTGGGCAGGTGGGAGGGCTATAGGGTGAGAGGGCACACTTGTGGGGAGGAGATCCAGGTGGGCTCCAGCTCCACGGTGGGGCCTAGCAGGGATTCTAGAGAAAGGAGGAGGTGGGCCCAGTTCTTTTCAGGCTGGGGCAGGAAGGCCCTGGCTGGGCTTGACGGGAGGGTCTGAGAGGAGCCATTGGGCAGCAGCATCTGGGAATTGTGCACACCCCAGACCGTCCTGACTGCTGGGGATCCCTGCACCTCCATGCCCCCACTTCCTTAGCCACCTCGTGTTTCCTGGGGCCTGACCAGGATGGCATAAGGTGCACTTGGCCAGATCCTGAGGTCTGAGAGAGGCCAGGATAACACAAGTGGCAGTGGAAGGCCGGGCAGCCTGGGCCAGGGGCAGTTCCCACCTGAAGGAGGCAGGGGAGCAGGCTGGGATGGCCTCCCGGCCATCTGAGAACGATAGGATCCTGAGTGCCCCTTGTCAGAGAGTGGGCAGGACCACACCGATAGAGCACTGACTCTGCTCCTGACCCCAGTAGACCCACCTCAGGGTGGCTATTATCAGCGCACTTTATAGATGTGGAAACTGAGGCTCATACAGGGGAAGGGACTGTCCCAGTGCCAGACGGTGAGGAAGACCCCCCCCCCACCAGCGCGTAGCCCACAGGGCACGTCCCCAGGCCTCCCAGGCTTACCTCCCCAGACACTCTGAAACGAATCCCAGAAGCCACAGGGATAAAAAACAAAGGTTTTATTTTTGCCAACCATTTCCCATCCTTGAAAACACCTGAGAGGTGTTTGTCAGGAGGTGCGGGTGACTCATGCAGACACTTGGAGATGCAATTAGCTATTTTTGCCTCAAACTCCAAGGAGATATGGGCAGCGTCCCTGCAGGTGCGCAGGCAGCCGGGGCTGACCCACAGCGGGGAGTCAAGGCAGTGGGTGCCGAGCACAGTGGACTAGACATTCCAAAGGTTTTCAGCGTTAACAAAGACAAATCCCTCAGCCCAGAATGCTGGCTCTGGGTTTGCTGGGGTGTTGTCATCTCCAGGGTTATGTTGGGTTCCAGGGCCATGCAGGGTGGGGACCGTGGTCCTTGTTGATGTCCCCTTTCTTCCAGTCTTCAGTGTCTGAACATGAGGCTCCCCCTGCCCTGCCACCTCCAGGTGAGCAGGCCCCAGGGCCCATGACCTCCTAGATGGCTCACACCTTCTATATTCACCTGAGGCCGCCTTCGGAGCTCAGCTGTGGAAGCTGAAAGTCCCAGGCTCTTGCAACTCAGAAGCCACAAAACCTGAGCTGAGAATGGTTTTCCTTCCCTGTAGCCCACTGGGTACTCCCTCCCCAAGGAGGTTAAAGAGGTGAGGATCCCACTCCTGGGCTGGAGGAGGGCCCCAGGATGCCTAGGATGGGGGCCATGGCCTGTGTCTCAAGGTGTGGCCCCTGCACCTGGAACCAGGACCATGGCCTTCTGACCCAGGCTGTCGCCAACTCTCTGGGACTCAAGGGCCCCAATTTGGAGCGGCTCTACAGTGCTTATGAGAGCCAGTGCTTATGTCCAGCCTCTCGCTGGACAGGGGCCACAGAGGGGTGATCCTGACCCCACCCACTGGAGGGAGACACACACATCATAGCCTGAGGTGAGGCAGGGAGCCAAGAGCAGGGGGCCCAGCCTCGGGGCAGCTCCCACAGCTACCACCATGTTCAGGACTCAGCTCTGATGATGCGGGGAGCAAGAGAGGGACATGATCTAGCTGCCGGTGCAGCCCCTTTGGCTGCAGCACAGAGAGGGGCTCAGCTGAGGGCTGGGGCCACAGGAGCCATCAGGAGGTTCGACAGGAGAGAAACCTGGGGACAGCTGACTCTGGTCAGTCACAGGAGGGTGGTGAGCCTGACTGGGGTGGTGGCCTCCAAGGGGACGAGGTGGCTGGGCCTGGGCAGGGCAGGCAGGGCTGTGCCTCTCCGCTGGTGGGTAGCAGTATCTAAAAGAATCTCAGCTGAGGAACAGTTAGCGCTTTCATTCCTGGGTCCTTGATTCACACATCTCAGTGACAAATGTGTTTTTCACACAGTCTGATATTCATTGTCTGTGATAAATAAGACACTTGTTTTCCCCTCACAAAACAAGCCACACTCCTCCCTGGCAGCTGTCGCCTGGCTGGCCAGCCCCATGAAGCAGCATGGTCACCACTGTCAGCCTCAGCCCCTGGCCAGGCACCACTAAGCACTTTCTCTGCCCTCCTCTGTCTGGTGTTGCATCCAGTCACCGCCTAGTGACGGTTGTTCGTTTGTTCATTCATTCATTCATTCATTCATTCAGCAAGTGCTGGCTGAGCCCTGGTCCAGATGTTGGGGGTGCAGCCATGAATAGGACTAACAAAGCTGTGCCCCCAAGGAGCTCACGGTCCCATGGGGAGAACAGGAGACAAATAAGACACTCGATAGCTTCATGCCACAGGAATATGAAATGATGTCCAGGGTGGAGAATAACTGGGCAGTGAATGCCATGTGGACCTGCAGTCAGGGAAGGCTCTGATGGGGGATGAGAGGGAGGCATCCGGGAGGAAGGGTGTTCCCAGTGGGGAACAGCAAGCACAGAGCCCCGAGGCAAGAATGAGTGCAGTGTGTGCAAGGAGAGAATTTAGGACGAGGTTGGAGTGGTGGGCTTGGAGCCCAGTCGGGGGGACCTCATGGGCCATGAGAAGGACTTTAGAGGAGGGCCCAGCCATGTCATGGGATGTAGCCGGGGATGGTTCTGACCAAGTTCCAGTGCTGTCCTGGGCGCAGTTGCTCACAACCTTTCCATGCTTATGTGGGCTTACCATCCCCATTGTTCATGGGGGGAAACTCAGGCTCAGGGAGGAGTCCACACACACCCTTGCAGCTTATGCCCACCTGCCACCCGCTCCCCCTGTCGCAGCCTACCAGCCCTTCCCAAGTCTGTCTCTATAACCCCAGCTGCTCAGAGGACCCTTTCTTTACTCTGTTCCTCTAGTGGCCGCCTCCAAATGCATTTGGCCCCAGCCCCCTATGTACTGCATTTTTTTTTTTTTTTTTTTTTTTTTGTGGTACGCAGGCCTCTCACTGTTGTGATCTCTCCTGTTGCAGAGCACAGGCTCCGGACACACAGGCTTAGCGGCCATGGCTCACGGGCCTAGCCGCTCCATGGCATGTGGGATCTTCCCGGACCGGGGCATGAACCCGTGTCTCCTGCATTGGCAGGCGGACTCTCAACCACTGCGCCACCAGGGAAGCCCTCTACTGCATTTTTGAAGGCTTCTTCCAGGAGGGAACACTGCAGCTGGACCTTCAAGAGGAACAGAAGACGGGTCCTCTAAAATGGAGGAAACAGTTGAAAACCCGACTCAGTGGTGGGAGTGTGGATGCATGTTTGGGGCACAGCAGGCAGGCAGATACTGGTGTAGTCTTGCTTACTATTTTTTATAAAATCAACTCATTTATTAAAATGAAAGTATTCTGTAGTGAAATTTTACATTCCTATCTAAATCACCAGTATCAATTGAAAGTGACCATAAAATTAATGTAATGAAAACAAACATTATTGATTTTTAAAAAGAATGAAACTACAAAATGTAATATAAGCACCAGCTTTCGGGTTCTAGGATAGTATAAGCATACTCCATCCTATCTCTCCCACTGCAGCTTAAAATCTAACAGTACACATGGAGCAGCTAGAGGACTTTGAAAACTGAATAATAGCAGGCAGATTGGGGAAGAAAATCAGAATTTGAAGTACCACCTAACTGGCAGTGAGTTTACCATTTTTCCTCCACTGGTGTTCGCTAGCCTGAACTCAGGGCAGCCTGAAACCTAAAAGGGACATCAACACTGGCACAGAGAGCTTCAGGAGACACCCACTGGTTCTGGCTCAAGGAGCAAGTGAGAGGCCTCTTATTTCTGAGAGAGCAGGAAAATCCATTTAAAAAATCTTTTCTGTGCTCTTTTATACTCTAGCTCACAAGCAATCCCACAAGACCATTTCTTGGATCCCGCAAGAACCTAAAACTCTGAGGAAGGGGAACCTTTCTCTCTGAGCAGAGGAGCTGTTGCCCCACTGAAGACAGGGTGAACTTGCCACTTTTCTATCTCTCTCTGTCCTCCTACCACTTAGCCATGGATGCAGGCATAGTCATAGGAAGTGCATAGCAGAACGGGGGTAAGTAAAGCCCTAGCTTTCTGCCTTGAAGACCAAAAAAAGGGAGCCCCGGGAGACTGGAAAATACCATAGATTGTAGAAAGGGAGGAGGTCAGAAAAGCAATCTCATAAAGTTGTTTATGAACTCCTGGGCTCATACCCAAGCCGCACATGTGGGGATCTGACCCTAAAGAGCACATCATAGGCTTTGATAACTAAAGTACAAAATAAGACTATTGCCCACATCTCAGATTAGCCACTGCATGACATACAGATTTGAACATCAACTCAATGGCTTTGAAAATAAAACTAACATTAAAATCACAACCCCATCAGAACAAGCCCAACTTTTGGAACAAGCCCAACTGGATCAATTGCCTGCTAAAACAGAAACATAAATATTCTCCATGGGATTTTTTAAAGAACAAGAATTTGTAAACATAGTATTCAAAATGTCTAGAACACCATCCAAAATTACTTGAGATGTGAAGAACTAGGAAAATCTCAACTCACATGGGAAAAGACAATGAATAGATGCCAATGCTAAGATGAATCTTAGCAAATTCAAATTATCTGACAAAGACTTTAAAGCAGCTATTATAAAAATGCTCCAACAAGTAAGGGCAAACACTCTTGAAACAAATGGAAAGATAGAAAATGTCAGCAAAGAAATAAGAGATGTAAAGAACCAAATGGAAATCTTAGAACTGAAAAATGCAATAACCCAAATCTAGAAACTCACTGGAAGGGCTCAGTAACAGAATGGAAATGAGAGAGAATGATCAGTGATACTGAAGGTAGTTCAATAGAAATTATCCAGTCTGAACAACAGAGAGAAATTGAAAGAAAAATTAACAGAGCTTCAGGCATCTATGGAATAATAGCAAAACGTCTAACAGTTATGTCACTGGAGTCCCAAAAGGGTGGGAGAAAAAGTGTAATGCAGAAAAAGTATTTGAAGAAATAATGGCTGAAAACGTCTCAATTTAATCAAAGATATAAATCCACATATTCAAGAAACCCAAAACAAGGTGAATCCCAAACAAAATAAAACACAAAGAAATTCATGCCCAGACACATCATAATCAAACCACTGAAAACTAAACACAAAGAAAAAAATCTTAAAAGCAGCCAAGAGAAATGATGCTTTACTTAGAAGGGAAGAGTGAGTCAAATGACTGTGGACTTCTCATTAGAAACCATAGAGGTCAAATAATTGGAACAACATTTTTTAACGTGCTGAAAGAAAAGGACTGTCAACCCACAATTCTAGATCCATTGAAAAGATCCTTCAGGAATGAAGATGTTATAAGAAACACTCAGCTGAAAGGAAACTAAGAATTTATTGCCAACAGACCTGCTCTTTTGCATTGCTAAAGGAAGTTGCTCTGGTAGAAGGGAAATGATACCAGAAGGGCACTTATAACATCAGGAATGAAAGAATAGTAACAGAAATGATAAATACCTGTATAAATACAACAGACTATTCTCCCTTTGAATTTTTAAAATATGTTTGGTGGTTGAAAACAAAGATGATAACATTGTCAGATGTTGTTTTCAGTGTATGTAGATGTAACATATAAGATGCTTACAATATAGAGGAGAGAGGGTAAAGCACCCTAGTTGTGGCTAAGTTTTCTATATTTCACTTGAAGTGGTAAAAAATATTGATTCTAAATAGACTATGAAAAGTACCTACAAGCATACCTCATTTTATTGCACTTTGTAGTTACTGCATTTTTTATGAATTGAAGGCTTGTGGAAACTCTGTGTCAAGCAATTTTTCCAACAGCATTTGCTCACTTTGTGTCTCTGCAGTATATTTTGTTAATTCTCACAATATTCCAAACTATTTCATTATTACTATAATTGTTAGGGTGGTCTGTGATCAATGATCTTTGACGTTACTACCGTAATTGTTTTGAGGCACCACGAACAGCACCCATAAAGACAACAAATTTAATCAATACATGTGTGTTCCGACTGCTCCACCAACAGGCCATTCCCCTGTCTCTCTCCCTCTCCTCCAGCCTCCCTATTCCCTGAAACACAACAGTATTGAAATTAGGCCAATTACAACCTTACAAGGTCCTCTAAGTGTTCAATAAAAGGAAGAATCACATGCCTCTCACTTTAAATCAAAAGCTAGAAATGATTACGCTTAGTGAGAAAGGTATGTCAAAAGCCAAGATAGGCCGAAAGCTAGATCTCTTGTGCCAAACAGGCAAGTAGTGAATGCAAAGGGAAGGTTCCTGAAGGAAATGAAAAGTGCTACTCCAGTGAACACACGAATGATACAAAAGTGAAACAGCATTATTGCTAATATGGAGAAAGTTTTTGTGTTCTGGAGAGAAGATCAAACCAGCCACAACATTCCCTTAAGCCAAAGCCTAATCCAGAGAAAGGCCCTAACTCTCTTCAATTATGTGAAGGCTGAGAGAGGTGAGGAAGCTGCAGAAGAAAAGTTTGAAGCTAGCAGAGGTTGGTTTATGAAGTTTAAGGAAAGACACCATCTCCTTAACATAAAAGTGCAAGGTAAAGCAGCAAGTGCTGAAGAAGAAGCTCCAGCAAGCTATCCAGGAGATCTAGCTAAGATAATGAATAAAGGTGGCTACACTAAGCAACAGATTTTTAATATAGCTTTATATTGGAAGAAGGTGCCATCTAGGACTTTAATAGCTGGAGAGGACAAGTCAGTGCCTAGCTTCAAAGCTTCAAAGAGTAGGAGAAATCTCTCATTAGGGGCTAATGCTAACTTTACGATAAAGCCAGTGCTCATTTACCACCCCTCAAATCCTTGAGCCCTTAAGAATTATGCAAAATCTACTACAGAACTGCAGACGCAGAACTGCAGATACAGAGTGCTGACTGTAAAGTTAAATGTGGATTTTTGAGTGCATGGAGGGTCAGCACTGCTAACCCCTGCATTGTTCCAGGGTCAACTGTATAATGACATAGATAGGTTCAAAGAAAAAGAATGGGAAAGGATATACCATGAAAATACTAATCAAAAGAAACCTAGAGTAGCAATATTAATAACAGAATGAACTCCAGAAAATCACCAAAGAGGGATGTTACATGATGATGAGGGTCATTTGCAAAGTGTACATAACAGTCCTAAATGTGCATGCTTCTAAAAGCAGAGCATCAAAATACATGAAGCAAAACTGACAGAACTGAAAGGCAAAATAGACAAATCCACAAATATAGTTAGGGACTTCAACACTTCTCTCTCACTAATCATGAGAACTAGTAGACAGAAATCAGCAAGGATACAGAACCAAACAATGCCATCAACCAACTGGATCTAATTGACATTTATACAACACTTGACCCAACAACAGCAGAATACACATTTTTTTCAAATGCACATGGAGTATTCACCAAGATAGACTATGTCGGATTATAAAACACACCTTAACAAATATAAAAACATTGCATTAATACAAAATATGTCTTCTGACCATAAAGGAATTAGATTGGAAATCAAGTATAGAAGAACAGAATAATCTCCAAACACTTAGAAATAAAACAACACATTTCTAAATAATTCGTAGGTAAGAGGGGCAGTCTCAAGGGAAATTAGAAAATATTTTTAACTGAATGAGAATGAAAATACAGCATATCAAAATTTGTGGGATATGCCTCAAACAGTACTGTAAAAAGAAATTGATAGCATTAAATTCTCACATTAGAAGGGAAGAAAAGTCTTAAATAATAATTAAAACTTTCACCTTAAGACACCAGAAAAAGAAGAGCAAGATAGACTCAAAGCAGACAGAAGAAGGAAGGAAATAATAAAGATAAATGTAGAAATCAATGACATTAAAAACATACTGTGGGGCTTCCCTGGTGGTGCAGTGGTTGAGAGTCCGCCTGCCAATGCAGGGGACACGGGTTCGTGCCCCGGTCCGGGAAGATCCCACGTGCCGTGGAGCGGCTGGGCCCATGAGCCATGGCCGCTGAGCCTGCGTGTCCGGAGCCTGTGCTCTGCAACAGGAGAGGCCACAACAGTGAGAGGCCTGCGTACCACACACACACAAAAAAAATACATACTGTGCTCATGGACTGGAACAATCAACATAGTAAAGTTACCAGTTCTCCCCAAATTAATCTACAGATTTGCTACAGTTCCAGTCAAAATCCCAGCAGGGGTTTTTGTAGATACAGACAAGGTCATTCTAAAATGTATATGGAAAGGCAAAGGAACCAGAATAGTTTAACACACCAAAATATTAGTAAAATCATAAATCTATTTATGACAATGCATGCCTGTAAAAAGTTCCTTAATGAGATAAGGGGAGCTGATCATCAAATGTCACTAATGAAATGCTGTTTGGCTTTGAGTTGCTCAGGGTGACATAGAGGAGATCTAAGTCCAGAGGACAGTTCTGTTTTTGGCTCTGAGAATCTGAGACACCCACCGGGGTCTGCTCTGCATGGTGGCATGTGGACTGGGAATCCTCCAGGCTGGCAGCCAGAGCTTTGACCTGTAGTGCGAGTGTCCCCTCTCCAGTCCTCAGTTTCTCCATCTCCTGGTCCAGCTGGATTCTTGCCCGGCACTTTGAGACTCAGGGATGAATTTCCAGCCTCTGTGTGGGACCTCTGTGGCCCTGAAAGATGGAGGGATCCGGTGTCTAGAGGCATGCAAAAATCATCCTGATTTTCAGAAAGAAGGCAGGACCTGTGAGCAGGAAGCTGTTGACTTTGGACAGTGCTCTTGCCCCTGTGCAGACCAGAGCTAGACAAGGTCAGGTACCTTCCCACTCCAGTCCCCTTAGTTCAGTGAGGAAATGAGGCCCAGAGAAGGGAAGCATTCTGTCTCAGGCTATACAACAGGTCAGTGGCCAGATAGGACCAGGCTCTAATAGCCATCTATCTGCTCACTCATTTCTTCGTTTAAATATGTTTTGGGGTAACTACCATGTGCCTAAGCACAGTCCAGGCACTGGGGATGCTTCAGTGGACGTGAGAGACCATGTTCCAGGGCTCCTGATCTTGTGGGGAAACAGAGGAGAAATAAGCAAACAAACAGACATGAGAATTTCAGTAGGTATCAAAGACTATGAGAAAATAGCCCTGGTGATGCAATGTCTAGGGGCCTCCAAAGGAGGTCTGCATGATGTGATATGAGATCTGGTGTGTGTTTCTCCTTTACTCTCACACTCACGACACCCCCAGCACCAGCTGGGTGTCCTACAATTCAAATTTGTTTCCTAAACACTCTTCTCAAGAAGCTACTGGAGGATGAGCTCCATTGAAATGAAAGAATAAACCAGAAAAGAAGAAGACATGAGCTGCAGAAAGAAGGAGACCCCACACAATAGAAATGACAAGGGAATCATCCTTTGGAGGATGGTGAAAATGATTCCAGGATAGCAGCTCTGCACCACATGTGGAGGGCAACTGAGCCACACTGCATCAGGGCAACCCAAGAAACAAACTGTCATCATTAAGACCCCCCGCTTCCATCAGGCCATCTTCTTAACCCAAGGACAGAACACCCAGGACAACTTGGGCCAGCTTCTCATCAGTACTTGGCTTGTCTTGACCATGTGCTAATGAGGGTCTCTCCCCTCAGGCTCTGCTGAAGACATGCATATCACTCACAGAAGTTTCCAGCTTTCCCCTGAGAGTGGGAGGTAGACCACAGTGGGCTCAAATATAGAAAGGACAGAGCAGCCCACTTTCACTGACCGGACTTCTGCTGCATGTCCAGTGCCTGGTCTACACCCCAGTCTTGCCAGGCACCCAACTGTGGAGAGCCCAGTGTTTCCCAAGACTCACTCGTGACCTTGCTCATGAGTTCCCCAGAAAGGGCCTTGTCACCTCCCAGAGAAGCGGAAGTCAGACCAAGACTGCTCCACTCACCTCCTCCTGGAGCCTCTGCCCAGCAGGGACAGTGCTGCCCGCTCCTTGCATGGCTGGTGTGTGCTTGCCCTTCAATTTCAAGACTAAGAAGTATGTTTCTTGGGATAGATACACAGGTAGACCTATAAAGAAAAGCAAGGGAACAATTAGCACAAAAGTCAGAATGGTTATTGCCTAGAGGTTAGGGAGTAAGGAGTGGATTCATCAGGGAAAGTACGTAAGGGATTTTAAGGTACTGGTAATTCTCTTTTTCTTAGCCTGGGTAGCAGTTCACAGATGTTCATTCATATTGTTTTAATAATAATAAAAATAATTCTTATTTAAATTATAGGTGTGTTCATAGAATCTTTTGTGTTTAGGTTTTTTTTTAAGTGAAGAGAGGAAAAAGTATCAAGGGAACGTCTCTCTGTGGTGGTCGCCAAGCAAGGCCCCATATTTACTCTGATTGGATAACCTGGGTCCCTCACTCAGGGGTGAGAGGAGAGGATGCTTCATTTTCATTTGCCAGGACCCAGTTTACCACCCGCCCCAAGCCCACCTAAGCAGGATTCCAGCCAGTGGGGAGAAGTGGTTCCTGGAAGTAAGGAAGCATGGCAGTTGGAAGGGTAAAACAAAACCCCTTCACTGTGGTTTGGGGGAGCAACTGGGCAGTATAGTTTGATTCGCTTGTAAGGACTGGTGTCTTTCAGCCCAGTCTTGCTCCTTCTAGAAGTGTGTCCTCAGGAAACAATCAAGGATGTGGACCAAGAGTAAGGGACTGACTGGATGGATTATGGAGCGAGAGAGAGACCAATTTTCCCTCTTTGAAGAGCTCTGTATTACTTACTGACCTGTGGTGGGTCTTGGTGCTTTCAACCTGCACTCAACAGATTGCCTGCAAGCTGGGCCCTAGGATCTCAGAAACCCGAGCTTCCCAAGATATGGAAGCAGCAGGCTCTGTCAGCAGGAGCTGAGGGCCATATGGAGCACAAAAATAACCCATGCCAGTCCTCCCTTCACAGCCAAGTCTGTTGGATGGCCTCCCAAAGGCAAGGCCAGGCTGCGCATGTGCCACCTCTGCGCTCAGGTCTGAGGGAGACCCTAGCACCCCCACAGTATCCCTTCAGACAGTAGGAAACAAGGAGGAGCCCTTCATTGGACCCAAACTGTAATGAGATGAGTGTCTCAGCTCCAAGCTTTGTTAGGGAGGGAGGGGAGGAGGACCACAGAGGTTTTTGGGGCTCTGAACAAATGCTGCCACTGCTCAGAGCAGCCAAGCATGAGATGGCATGGTTCACGCCCCTACCCTTGGACCCTTTCCTCCTCTGAGGTTCCAGTGAGGGTGGGGGAAGGGCTTGGCCATGGGCTGAAACCTCTTCTTCAGCTGAGTCCATTAGGGGCTGCTCAGGGGGCTTCCTGCCTCCTGGAGGCTGGGCCATGTTGGGATTCCCAGTAATCAGGCTGCCCTCCTCAAGCTCTCAGCCCCTGAGCCCAGATCCCCTGCTGAATCTCTGGGCCATGTCTGTCTTCCGTTCAGCATTTACCAGTTTCCTTCCCAGGACCAAGGATAGGAGCTGGGTCTGGAGTCTGGGATCTGGGTAAAAGTCACCAGCTAGTAACCTTATCCACTCCACTTTACCATGTAGGACCCAGGTTTGCTCATCTATGAAGTGGGCAATCATTCCCATATGGTCGTTTTAAGGATTAAGTGACATGTGAGAACAAAAGACACATGAAACATGACACAGAATCTCTTTCTTCTTGAAATGAAACCCCTGGGGGTCAGAGCCTGTCTGGGTCAGATGGGGCAAGTACTTCATCCAGGACCCTTGGAAACAGCCCCAAGTTTAGCTCCTCTTCCCCTAAGGGCACAGAGACTGTCCCTATTCCTGCAGAAGCAGTCCCAACCAAAGATGCCCATTCAACTCTCTCAATCATGCCTTGGGCCAGCTGAGGCTCCAGATGCCCTACCTGGGGAGCAGGTCTTGCCTGGACCCTGTGAGAAAAGCTTGGAATTTAGGCCTCTTCTCAGAGCTTCTGGTGGCCCTGCACAGATAGAAGTAAAACTGAAACATGGTCTCTGAAGAGGCCATCTAGACAGGCAGCCCTGCAGAGATAGACGTAAAACTGAAACATGGTCTCTGAAGAGGCCATCTAGACAGGGAGCTCTTTCTCATGGCAGGGGAAGGAGGATGCCTGGGGCTTCCAGGGCACACACAGATTCAGGAACTGTGTGTGGCCCCAAACCCTCCCAAAAAGCTGCAAGGGGACTAGGAGCATCATCGTTGAAGGGCTCTCATCTCTGTCCCAGAGCATACCTGTCCCTGATCGAGAGATGGAACAATTTAAGATGTTTATTCCCACTAGTATTGTTTTTGCAGGAGTTTTGTCCAATACACTATGACAAGAAAAGGGAGTGAGGTTTAACCACAAGAAAGGAAAAAATGAAATTACTATTAATTGTAGACATGATTGGTTTCTGGAAAACCCAAGACTATTAGAACTAATGAGATAAAAAAATCCATATACAAAACCCCATAGCAGGGACTTACCTGGTGGCACAGTGGTTAAGTATCCACCTGCCAATGCAGGGCACACGAGTTTAAGCCCTGGCCCAGGAAGATTCCACATGTCACAGAGCAACTAAGCCCGTGCACCACAACTACTGAGCCTGTGCTCTAGAGCCTGCGAGCCACAAATACTGAGCCCGCGTGCCACTACTACTGAAGCCCTCATGCCTAGAGCCCGTGCTCCACAACAAGAGAAGCCACCACAATGAGAAGAGTAGCACCACAACAAAGAGTATCCCCCACTTGCCACAACTAGAGAAAGCCTGTGTGCATCAACAAAGACCCAACACAGCCAAAAATAATAAATAAATAAATTTATAAAACAAGAAACTAAACAAACAAAAACCCAATAGCAATACCCAGTTAAAGATATAATGGGGGGACATCAGGGAAGATAGTGGCATAGGAAGTACCAGGATTCCATCTCCACCTAGATGACAGTTGAACTGGCAGAATCTGTCTAATGTAATTATTTCAGCACTCTAGAGTCTATTTAAAGGCCTGCAGCTCCCAGAGGAAGGCTTAAGCAGTAAATCTCAGTTAATTTTGGTCAGTTTCAGATCTGAGCATGGTAGCAGCATCCTCCACCCTTCAGCCTCAGGGCAGGCAGCCATGCACATATTCCTGGAGCAGCTTGCACACAGTTTATGGGAGCCAAGGTGGACAATAATGCCCTTGTTCTCTAAATATCAGGGATCTGGGTTCTTATACCTATTGCTTCTGATCATGGAGGCGCAGATACAGAAGCAGGCCACCATAGTTGCAATTCCTGCTGGCTGAATAGGCTTTAGGGGATTTAAAGGGCCAGAGCCTGGTTCCCCCTCCCTTCTTTTTTCTCTTTTTCCCCTCTTGAGAGCCAAACACTTAAGGATTAGGACTTTCAAAAATAACCACATATAGGGAAGAATTTCTAAAGTTACTGAACATGCCTATGGAAAGGTGCAGGCTCGTAAAAGACCCCAAAAGATCTTAATTTTACATGTTAGGCTGATCCCAGCACAAAGGCACCCTGAAGAAATTTTTTTTTTTAATCCTGAGGAAATCTTATTTCCAGATTTTAGTTACTACTTTATAAGAGTCAAACGTCCAATGTTCAACAACAACAAAATATCATAAGGCATACAAAGAAACAGGAATGTATGGACCATTGAAAGGAGAAAAATATCAGCATAAACCATCCCTGAGGAAGACCAGATGATGGACTTATTAGACAAAGACGAGGTGACCAGTTGAGAAAACTATGAACAAAATAGAAATATCAATAAAGAGATGGAAAACATAAAAAAACAAAAAAGGAATTTCGGAGCAGAAAAGTACAATACCTGAAATGAAAAATTCACTAGATATATTCCAAAGCAGATTTGAGCACACAGAAGAAAGAATCAGTGAACTTAACGCTAGGATGATTGAAGTTATTGAGTCTTAAGAACATAAAGAAAAAATGCTGAAGAAAAGTGAACAGAGCCTAAGGAGCCTGTGGGACACTAATAAGAAAACAAACATACATGTTGTGAGACTCCCAGAAGGAGAGGAGAGAGAGAAAGGAGCAGAGAGATTGTTTGAAGAAATGATGGTTGAAAACTTCCCAAATTTGATGAAAAACATGAATATAAACATTCAAGAATCTCAACAAACTCCACGTAAAATAAACTCAAAGAGAACCATGATGAAACACATTGTAATCAAATATCGAAAGAAAAAGACAAAAAGAATATGGAAAGCAGCAAGAGAGAAGCAAATTGTCACATACAAGAGAACCTCAATAAGATTATTGGCATTTTTCTCATCAGAAACCTTTGAGGCCAGAAGGCAATGGGTTGATATAGTCAAAGTTCTGACAGTAAAAACATTGCCAACCAAGAATTCAATATACAGCAAAACTATCCTTCAAAAATGAGGGGGAAATTAAGATATTCCAAGATAAACAAAAGCTGAATGGTTTCATTATACCAGAACAAGAAATACTCAATGGAGTCCTTCAAGTTGAAACAAAAAGACACTAATCAGTAACTCAAAGCCACATGAAGAAATAAAGATCTCTAGTAAAGATATCTACATGGGCAAGTATAAAAGTTAGTATTATTATAACTTTGGTTTGTAACTCCACTTTTTGTTTTCTACATGATTTAAGAGACTAATGAATTTTTTTACAAAAATAATTATTAGCCTGTGACACTAACTGCATAAAGACGTGGTTTTGTGACCTCAGTAACTGAAACAGTGTAGGGACAGAATGGTATAGGGACAGAGTTTTTGTATGCTATTAAAGTTAAGCTAGCATAAATTCAAACTAGAGTGTTATAACGTTAGGATGATAAATGTAATCCCCATGGTAACCACAAAGAAAATAGCTATGGAATATACACAAAAGGAAATTGGAAAATAATTTAAATGTTTCACAATAAAAAATTAACTAAATACAAAAGAAGACAGTAATACAGGAAATGAGGGACAAAAAGCTATAAGGCATATAGAAAATATAGCAAAATGGCAGAAGTAAATTCCCCTTAACAGTTATTATTTTAAATCTAAATGGATTAAACTCTCCAGTCAAAAAGAGATTGACAGAATGGATTTTAAAAAATGATCGAACTATGTGCTGTCTACAAGAGACTCATTTTAGATTCAAAGACATAATATGTTAAAAGTGAAAGGATGGGAAAAGATATTCCACTAACCAAAAGAGAGTGGGGTGGTTATGCTAATAGCAGAAAATAAACTTTAAATTTAAAAAGGTTACAAGAGATAAGGAAGGACATCATATATTAATAAAAGGTTCATTACAGCAAGATATAGCAATTATAAACATTTACATAACTTTAAAACAGACCATCAAAATATATGAAGAAAAAATTACAAGAATTAAAGAGACAGATAGTTCTACAATAACAGTTGGAGACTTTAATACCCCACTCTCAATAATGGATAAAACAATCAGACAAAAGATAAGTAAAGAAATATAGGATTTGAAAAGCACAATGAGCCAACTAGATCTACGAGACATATACAAAACACTCTATGCAACAACAATAGATTATACATTCTTCTCAAGTGCACAGGGGACATTTTCCAGGATAGACCATATAATGGGCCACAAATCAAGTCTCAATATATTAAAAAAAGATATCTATCATACAAAGTATCTTCTCGAACCACAATAAGGATGAGTTAGAGGTCAACAATAAAAAGAAAACTAGAAAATGCACAAATCCGTGGAAACTAAACAATGCACTCTTAACCAATGGTTCAAAGAAAAAAATCATAAAGGAAATTAGAAAATCCTTAGAGACAAATGAAAATGGAAACACAACATACTAAAACTTATGGGTTGCAGTGAAAACAATGTTAAGAGAGAAGTTTATAGCTATAAACACTTACATTAAAAAAGAAGAAAGAGGGCTTCCCTGGTGGTGCAGTGGTTGAGAGTCCGCCTGCCGATGCAGGGGACACGGGTTCGTGCCCCGGTCCGGGAGGATCCCACATGCCGCAGAGCGGCTGGGCCCGTGAGCCATGGCCGCTGAGCCTGCGCGTCTGGAGCCTGTGCTCTGCAACGGGAGAGGCCACAACAGTGAGAGGCCCGCGTACCACAAAAAAAAAAAAAAAAAAAAGAAGAAAGAGGGCTTCCCTGGTGGCACAGTGGTTAAGAATCTGCCTGCCAATGAAGGGGACATGGGTTCGAACCCTGGTCTGGGAAGATCCCACATGCCGCAGAGCAACTAAGCCCATGTGCCACAACTGCTGAGCCTGCGCTCTAGAGCCCACGAGCCACAACTACTGAGCCCATGTGCCACAACTACGGAAGCCCGCATGCCTGGATCCCATGCTCTGCAATAAGAGAAGCCACTGCAAGGAGAAGCCTGTGCACTGCAATGAAGAGTAGCCCCCCCACCAGCCACAACTAGAGAAAGCCTGCACGCAGCAATGAAGACCCAACACAGGCAAAAATAAATAAATAAATAAATAAATAATTTATTTAAAAAAACAAAAGAAGAAAGATCTCAAATCAACAAGGAACTAGAAAAAGAAGAGCAACCTAAACCCAAATCTAGCAGAATGGAGGAACTGATGAAGATTAGAGAAGAGGTAAATAAGATATAGAATAGAAAAAAATTACAGAAAATCAATGAAACCTAAAGTTAGTTCTTCAAAAAGATTAACAGAATCGACAAACTTTTAACTAGATTGACAATAAAAAAGAGAATTACTCAATTACTAAAGTTAGAAATGAAAGTGGGAACATTACTTCCAATTCTACAGAAGGATGATAAGAAAATACTATGAACAATTGTATGAGAACAAATTAGATAACCTCGATGAAATGTACAATTCCTAGAAACACAAAACCTACCAAGATTGAATCACAAAGAAATACTATAACTAGTAAGGAGATTGAATCAGTAATTAAAATCCTCCTGACAAAGAAAAGCCCTGGAGCTGATAGCTTCACTGGTGAATTTCTACCAAACATTTAAAGAAGAATTAACACCAATCCTTCTCAAACTTTTCTCAAAAAGTAAAGAGAGAACACTTCCTAACTCATTCTATGAGGCCAGTATTGCCCTGATATGAAAGCCAGACAAAGACACTGCAAGAAAAGAAAACTATAGACCAATACTCCTCATGAACATCGATGCAAAGTTCCTCTACAAAATACTAGAAAACTGAATTCAGCAGCATATTAGAAGGACCAAGTGGGATTTATTCTTAGAATTCAAAGATGACTCAACCTATGAAAATCAATTAATGTAACACATCACATTAAAAAAAGAAGGAAAAAATCGTCTGATCATTTCAATTGATGCAGAAAAAGAATTTGAAAAAATTCAGTACCCTTTAATGATAAAAACTCTCAACAAACTAGGACTAGAAGGAAACTACCTCAACATAATAAAAGCTGTACATGAAAAACCCACAGCTAATATTATACTCACTGGTGAAAGACTGAAAGCTTTCCCTCTAAAATCAGGGACAAGACAAGGATGCCTGTTTTTGCCACTTCTATTCAACATAGTGAAAAAAGCTCTAGCCAGAGCAAGAAAAAGAAATAAAATGCAACCAAATTAGGAAAGAAGTAAAATTAGCTGTTTGCAAACAAATGACCTAATATATAGAAAACCCTAAAGATTACATACAAAAAACAAAACAAAACAAAACTGTTAGTACTAATTAACAAATTCAGCAAAGTAGCAGGCTACAAAATCAACATCAAAAAAATTAGTTGTGGGGCTTCCCTGGTGGCTCAGTGGTTGGGAGTCTGCCTGCCAATGCAGGGGACACGGGTTCATGCCCCAGTCCGGGAGGATCCCGCATGCTGCAGAGCAGCTGGGCCCGTGAGCCATGGCTGCTGAGCCTGCACGTCCGGAGCCTGTGCTCCGCAGCAGGAGAGGCTGCAGTAGTAAGAGGCCCGCATACCGAAAAAAAAAAAAAAAAAAAAAAAAAAATTGTGTATCTGTATGCTAACAATGAACAATCCAAAATGGAAATTAAGAAAACAACTCCATTTATAATAGCATCAAAAGAATAAACTTAGAAACTTACACTTAGGAATCAATTTAACCCAGGAGGCAAAACACTTATACCCTGAAAACTACAAAACATTACTGAAAGAAATGAGAGAAGACACCAATAAGTGGAGACAACCTGTGTCATGGATTGGAAGACTTAATATTGTTAAGATGTTAACACTATCCAAAGCAATCTACAGATTTAATGCAATCTCTATCAAAATTACAATTGGGTTTTTGGCCAAGGTAGAAAACTCCATCTAAACTTTATATGGAATCTCAAGGGACCCTGAATAGCCAAAACAATCTTGAAATGGAAAAATGAAGTTGTAGGATTTGCGTCGCACTTGCTGATTTCAAATTTAATACAGAGCTACAGTAATCAAAACAGTGTGGTATTGCCATAAAGACAAACATATAGACCAATGGAATAGACTAGAAAGCCCACAAATAAATGCCAGTGTATAGAATCAAATTATTTTTGACAAGCGTGCCAAGACCATTCAGTGGGGAAAGAAAAATCCTTTCCCAAATGGTGCTGGGAAAACTGGATATCCACAGGTCAAATCATGAAGTTGGACCCTTTCCTAACACCATATACAAAAATTAATGCAAAATGGATCAAAGCCCTAAACATAAGGGCTGAAACTATAAAACTCTTAGAAGAAAACATTGGAAAAAAACTTTATGACATTGCATTTGTCAATGATTTCTTACATATGACACCAAAGGCACAGGCACAAAAGAAAAAAATAGACTAATTGGACTTTACCCAAATGAAAAACTTTGGTGCATCAAAAGACACTATCATCAGAGTAAAAAGGCAACCCATATAATAGAAGAAAATATTTACAAATCACAAAGCTAAGAGGGATTAATATCTGAAATACATAAAGAACTCCTAAAACTCAACAACAATAAAAACAGCTCAATACAAAAATGGGCCAAGGACTTGAGTAGACATTTCTCCAAAGAAGATGTATATGAATGGCCAATAAGCACATGAAAAGATGCTCAACATCACTGATCATTAGGGAAATACAAATCAAAACCACAATGAGATACCACTTCATACCCTAATGGTGGCTACCATCAAAAATAAAGAAAATCGGGGCTTCCCTGGTGGCACAGTGGTTGGGAGTCTGCCTGCCGATGCAGGGGACACGGGTTTGTGCCCCGGTCGCGGCTAGGCCCGTGAGCCATGGCCGCTGAGCCTGCGCATCCGGAGCCTGTGCTCCACAACGGGAGAGGCCACAACAGTGAGAGGCCTGCGTACCGCAAAAAAAAAATAAAGAAAATCGGTATTAGCATGGATGTGGAGAAATTGGAACCCTTTTACATTGCTGGTAGGAATGTAAAATGGACAACTGCTGTGGAAAGCAGTGTGACAAAGGTGGAAGCAACACAAATGTCCACTGATGGATAAATGGATAAAGAAAATGTAGTATAAATATACAGTGAAATACAGTATAAATATCCAGCCTTAAAATGAAAGGAAATTCTGGGGCTTCCCTAGTGGCGCAGTGGTTGAGAGTCCGCCTAACGATGCAGGGGACACGGGTTCGTGCCCCAGTCTGAGAAGATCCCACATGCCGCGGAGCAGCTGGGCCCATGAGCCATGGCCGCTGGGCCTGCGTGTCCAGAGCCTGTGCTCCACAACGGGAGAGGCCACAACAGTGAGAGGCTCATGTACCGCAAAGAAAAAAAAAAAGAAAAGAAAGGAAATTCTGACACATACTACAACAGGAATGAACCTTGAAGACTTTCTACTAAGTGAAATAAGCCAGTCCCAAAAGGACAAATACTGCTGTGCAGTGTTGGTGGTATAGTGGTGAACATAGCTGCCTTCCAAAAGGACAAATACTATATGATTCCACTTATACAGGTACCTAGAATTGTCAAATTCTTAAAGAAGAAAATAGAATGGTGATGACCAGGGGCTGAAGGGAGGGGAGAATGGGGAGTTATTGCTTACTGGGCATGGAGTTTTATTTGGAGAAGATGGAAAATTTCTGGAGATGGATAGTGGTGATGATTGAGCAACTAAATGGTTAATGCCACTGAAGTGTACACTTAAAAATGGTTAATATGATAAATTTTATGTTAAGCAGATATTACAACAATTTTTGAGAAAGATATAATGGGGGAGGGGGAAGAAATGATGGGATGCAAATATGTAAATGTGTAAACGTATGCTACATAGGGAGGCAAAGGCAGAAGTGGCTCTGATTTGAAGTTGTGGCCAACTACATCCTTCAAGAGTCAGTTGGCAGGGATAACCCCCAGCAGCTATTGATAGCTGGTTTCAGAAGCTCCAGCTACAAGCCTGGAGGAGCAGGGTAGAGGGCCATCAGGCCACAGCCAGCTTGGAAACCCTGGTGAAGCACAGGAGTGCTGTTCGGAATTTTGGCACAGAGCTCCATTAGCAGTTGGAATTGCTGCTCATGTTGTGTTCTAAGCCCTTGCAGGTGGTGAGCACCCGTGAGGAGGACTGGCCTTGGTGGTCCTTTCTTCTCCATGGCAGGTATTGTGCTGAGTGCTTTGTGTACTTAATCTTACCGGTTCCTCTTCATAAACTAAAGAGGAGGGATTCTTTTCCCTGTTCTCTGTGCACAAAGGCACTTTTCAGGGCCGTTTTCTAGAAGTGTCTTTCCCTCTGTCCCCTCGGTCAAGCCTGGCCCGGTGCCCACCCAGGAAAGAAGGCTGGAGAGAACATCTCCTCTCCAGTCCCCAAGACATGTTGCACTGACCAGCCACACACATTCCTTCCATAGGGTCTTTGGATTTCCATTTTTGGCAGCTTTTTTATGCCAATCACCAGCCCTGTGGGCTGGGCCAGCAGAATGAGGGTTGTAGACTGGCCACCCAGGAGCCAGAGATGTCGTTTCTAAATGTGCTTTCGTCATACAGTGTGGTCCCCACTGTGGCTTTTTTAAAAAAACAAATTTAATTAAAATCAAAATACAAAATGTCAGGAATTCTGGGCTCTCTTAAACCTGGAAGGTCTGAGCACGTGGTCAGCCCTCAGGGAGCCCAGCAGAGCTGTGTTTTCTCGTGCCCACAGCTCTGGCCACTCTCTACCAGCCTCACCTGCAGGGTGGCTTGCAGGGGGTCCTCTCCCTGCATCTGCCAGTCTTCCTGCAGATCAGATCCGTGCAATGCAGGCTCGTTGCCCACCCCTCATAACTGTCATGGGAGTCCCAGCACCTCCACATGCGGGGCCTGGAGACTTAAACACGGGGATCCATATATACGCCTGAGGGGCAGGGACTAAGCAGGGGAATAGGAGACATGGGCAGAGAAACTGAGGCAGGAGCACAAGCCTAGGTTGGGGGGAAACTGTGACTCAGAAGCCACCCCTGCCCCTCCCAGGCCTGGCCTGCAGCAGGTCAGGCCTGCTTAGGTCAGGTCCCCCCACACCAACCAAGTGCATTTTCCAGGGCAGTGCGTCTGATTGGCCCAGGCTGGGCTGGTTCCCGCCCCTTGGCCAAGTGAGGGTGGGCCTCCCTGGTAGTCCCACCAGGACTGTCAGTATTCATCAGAGGGTGTGGTTACTCCCCAAAGCAAAACTCCTGTGTTTGTAGCCAGAAGGAAAGGAGATGGAGGCCAAGAAAGCAGACCCAGCCAATGGAGGTGCCAAGAGGGGTGGATTTGGAGCTCAGGTCTGGGCTGGGAAGGAGATGTGGCACCTGGGAGAGGAAGTCCTCTGTGCACCTGGGCCCACAGGCCAAAGTTAATACCTGGAAGGGATGGCCTGTCCCCGTAGGGGCCACTGTGACCCCGGGCCAACCAGCATGGGCTTTTTCTCTCCTCGTGTTTTGGGCACTGCTGGTCACACCTCAAGTGTCTGACCGAGTCCCTCTGACACTGTGGCCTGGGGATACCAGCATCAGTGCCCAGGTGGGCTGATGGTCAGGAAGAGGGCCTGGAGTTCAGACTCACCTGTGCTCAAGTCCCAGCTCTTCCATGTACTCAGCATGAGAGCTGGGTACCTGCCTTTCCCACTCTGAGCCTCAGTTTCCTCATCGGTAAGATGGGAGGCCTAAGGGATGAGATGGGGCGTCAGGCAGGGAAGATTGGCCTTCCCAGGTCAGGACTGCAGGCTTCTCCCCAGCCTCCCTCCCACAGACTCCAATACTTGAATGCCTGGTGTGTTGGCCACACCTCATCATCCCTTTTTGCACTGTTCAATTTCAGGCTTCACTGCCTCTCACCTGCACCACTGAGTCACTTGAATGCCACGTATCTTGACCGAGCACCCACTGTGCGTGTGTGTCAGGGAGCCGGGCCCTAGAGTGCAGCAGTGGGCGAGCCAGCCTCCTCCTGGAGAGAACACAATGCCAGGAGACCAAGGCCAGTGTGAAGTCTGGGGGATTGGGGAGGCCCAGGGGTCACAGGGGTCAGGAGGCATGCCAGGCAAGCAGGTGCAGCGTGTTCGAAGGTGTGGTGTGTGGTTAGTCCTGGGGTAAAGGGGCCCTCACCTGGACACATCAGAAAGTGGACTTTGCATTCAAACCATGGCTGGGCCACTGTTGGTTGCGTCCCCTCAGGGGGTCACGGGGTGAGCATGCCCGCGATCCCACCACCCGCCATAGCCCTGGGATGTGTTCAGGTGTTCTGGGGGCCTTTCGTCTTCTCAGCTATGTTTGATGACTGAGCTCGACCTTCATTCAGCTTGAATGGATAGCACCAAGACAATAGCATACATCGGGGCAAAGGGGGCATGCACATCAATGAAGCATTTTTTCAGTGTCCCATTGTAATTTTATTCATTGGAATAATATTGCTTGTATCGTGTCATATGTGCAGTTTTCTCTCCTCCCATTTTCACTTCGTTACATCATAACCATTTCTATGTTATCACTGAGTCCTCATAACTGTCATTTCAACGGCAACAGAAACTCCACTAATGGGTATGTTCTCCTTCTGTTCATCATCTGTGGCGTTCTGCATTTTGTTCACTGCTTATAATTAACACCAAACCAAACTCCTTTCCAAAACTTTTCCTCTTTAGATTATTTTCTTGGGATAAATTTCCAAGGATTTGATTAAGGTGAAAGAACACTCTCAAACATAAGGCTCTTTGCACATCGAGTCAAATCTTGTCCAATTCAAAGGGGCTGTGACAGTGTATAGCCCTGCCCAGCAGTGTTTAAAGGGCTGTTCCAACATGCCAGACAGCACTGGTTGTTTTGTTGTCTTGTTCATTTAGTGGGTATAAAGCAGACACCTACTGGAGTCATACCATGCACTTGTCTACACACACACACACACACACACACACACACACACACACACACACACACACACACACACGGAGTCCCAGGCCCCCAGGCAAAGCAAAGAGAGATAACTTGAAACAGCTCTTTAGATGGGGCACAGACGGAGTAGCCCGCCAGCCCACTCGGGACCTCTGTGCCGGCCCTGTCCTCCCAGCTGCTGCTCATGTACACCATGCAGGCTGTGTGCTTAGAAGCACACATTGGGGAACTACTGGTGATTCCAAGGATTCTCAAGGGAAATTGTGACAATAAACAATTTTCCCAGCATCACTGGCTTCTTTTAAAATTGTGGTAAAATACACATAACATGAAATTTACGATCTTAACCATTTTTAAGTGTGCAGTTCAATTGCATTAAATACATTCACATTGTTGTGCAACCACCACCAGCATCCATCTCCAGAATTCTTTTTATCTTGCAGCACTGAAGCTCTCTGTGAATAAAAGTAACTCCCCATGCACCTCCTGCCCTGGGAGCCACCCTCTACTGTCTGTCTCTATGAACTTGACTACTCCAGGAGCTGCATGTAAGAGGAATCATACAGATTGGTCCTTTTGTGTCTGGCTTATTTCACTCAGCATTAGAGTCCTCAAGTTTCACTCACGTGGTAGCACATGTCAGAATGTCCTTCCTTTTTAAGGCTGAATAATAGCCCATTGTGTGTATCCATCACATTTTGTTATCCATTCATCTGTTGATGGACAGTTGAGTTGGCTTTTAAAAATTACCCCGATAGCTAGTGGGAAGCAGCCGCATAGCACAGGGAGATCAGCTCCGTGCTTTGTGACCACCTAGAGGGGTGGGATAGGGAGGGTGGGAGGGAGACGCAAGAGGAAGGAGATATGGGGATATATGGATATGTATAGCTTATTCACTTTGTTATAAAGCAGAAACTAACACACCATTGTAAAGCAATTATACTCCAATAAAGATGTTAAAAAAAAATTACCGTTGGACATCCAAACAATGGATTACTGTGGGACAGTTAAAAAATAAAAAGCATGAACGTGCTCTGTCCTGCCATGGGAAGATTTTCAAAATGTACTGTTAGTGAAAAGAGCACAGGAGAGTGTGTGCAATACACAACTTTTTGTGTAATAAAGAAAGGGGGAAATATATATATTTATATTTTCTTGTCCTTGTATACAGAAGGACAGAAAAATAGGTAAGAAATTAATAAAAGCAGTTACTATGGGAGAGGGTGAATGGGGGCCACTTCCGCAGCCCGTCTGTGTTCCCAGTAGGCTGGAGCCCCTGCTGAAGGGAGGAGGATGACGTCTGTGCCAGCGCACCTTCGGGGAGGGGTGGGAGGAATGTCAGGGCACTACTGTGGCTCTGACCGCACCCACCCTATCTCAAAGGAATACCCAGATGCAGGAAGTCATCATCCCCTCTCCCCTTGCCTGGGCACACCCTTCAGAGCCTCAGTGGTACAGTCTCTCTGCATGCCTTGGCTTGCTTATGTCTGCCTCCCAAACCCCTTGCCAGCTCTGAGAGGTCCTGTCCATCTGCAGCCACTCCATGCATGCACGCATGAATGCACGCATGAATCAGCAACAGCAGGAGACACCAGAGACTGCAGCAGGGGGCCAAGCCCATCCATCCACTGATAATCGGGCCAGAGCCCAGCTGGCAACAGGATGGGTGCTTGGAGGTGGGAGGGCAACATCAGCCACCCATCTGCTCTCTGGGCATCCCTGTGAGTCATAATGGTTCTGGCCCCCAGCTCCACACAACCCCTGACCTCCAGTGTAAACTTGCTGCTTCGGAACAGAGCTGGGTCCAAGCCCTGCCCCCTTCCTCGTGTGTCCGGCCCCCCACACCCGGCCCCCATACCAGGCCAGACCTGAGGTGCTCTGGATGCTTCCCAGCTCACCTCTTGAAGTTGTGGCATCCTGGCTTCCCCAGAAAGGCCCCTCTGCAGCCCCTCTCACATTGTCTGACGGACCACCCTGAGCTACAGAGAGGTTTCCAGAATCGCCTCCACCTCCACTACTGGCTCATCTTTGAGAAAACTGGGATCTGGGACAGGCTACAGGGAGGAGGTGCCAGGTGTCTGGCAGGAGAGAGCGGACCTTCCTGGCCTCAGGAGCTTTCTGTCTAGTGGAACTGGGCTCTGGTTCTGGGCTCTGGGTGTGCGGCAGAGGCAGCGCTCACCCCAGAGTTAACCACCATTCCCTTCAGGGCAGCCCCCGTGTGCCCTCATGTGCAGCAGCTTTCCCACTGGGATGGACAGGAGACAATTTTGTGAAATTTTAGTTTCATCAACTGAAAATTGAACACTTACAACTTTGCTGGAAAGGTGAAATACAGCTGTGGCTGTCCCTAGGGCTGGGACTGTCCAGGCCGCTGTTCAGACTGGTTCCCGCACCCTCCCTGCACCGTAACCCAGTCGCTGCATGCCCTAGGGACGGCCCTTTGCAGGGCTGCTTCTGATCCCCAACATCAGCTTGGACTCTCCAAGTCCCTCTGTCTTTACTTTCAGGGCCAGGTCACCAGGAGGCAGAAGTCAGAAACAGGCTGGGGCCAGGGTCTGCCATGGGGGCAGCAGGGGTGAGGTGAGAGGGGCAGTGGGGAGGCTGCTCCCTGTAAGGCCCCTGTGGTGAGCCTGCAGGACTCCACAGTTAAGGCTGCGGGGGCTACTTGAATGTATGGAGAGATGGTTACGTATGGGAGCTGGTTAAACGTATGGGAGATGGTTAAACAGTCACAGGCTTGGTCAGGACTCGCTGCCACAAGTGCCCCAAAGGCTTCGTTCAGGAAGACTGGCCAACAGGCATATGTGCAGAGCCCGAGGGAGGAAGCACTGTCCAGTGCACACTCGTGGACGGGTGCCTGCTGCAGGCCAGGACCTTGACTCAGTGCTGGGTCAGAAGATATGTGTGCTGTGGCCCCACCTGGAGGAGGTCTGGCTGGAGACCTTTCTCTATACCAGGCACCAGCAGCACCCCAAGCACTCCACAATGCTGACAGGGAGAATCTGCTGATGCCCACCGGAAGTCAGGCCCAGCCTTGAGGGGTTGCTGCAGGGAAACAGGGAAGGTCCCACCTAGGGGGAGTCACTTCAGCCACGTGCAGAGGGATGGAGGATTGAAGATGGTGGGAGAGCCTTCCTGCAAGGGGGGAATAGCTGGACAGGTCAGTGGGTCCTAATCACAAAGAGCCTGGACCGTCATTTGGCTACACCTGAGAGAAACTCAAGCAGGCTCATGTGATGGAGCAGTCCACAGAGCAGCTTCTTCGGGCACAGCAGGATCCAGGGCCTCACCCACTGAACTCAGGAATGTGCTCGCTTTCCTGGCTCCTTGAGGGACAGGATGGTTCCAACCGTGCCATTCCACTGCTCAGGGACCCAGGGGAAAGAGCTTTCAAGTGCCACAGAAGTTCTAGGATTGCATCTGAGCCCTCTGGTTTGGATCAGGTCCACCCCCGACTCATTCTTGTGGCCAGCAGCAGGGCAAATACGTTGATTGTCTAAGCCTGGTCAAAAACAACCTTCACTGTGAGTAGGAGTGGATACTGGAAACAGTCAGTCCCTAAATGGCTAGGAATGATAATGGAAAAGAGATGATTCCTGGGGATGCAGTGGCTATGGGGTGGGGGGATCCCTCCCTGGCAGCCCTCCCAGGAGGTGATCACTGGGCTCAGGTGGGCACAGAAGAGCCTATGGGAGTCAGGGCCTGCCCAGCCAGGATCCCGGGGGACCAGCAGGTCCAAATGCCCCTTGCCATTGCAGGTAGGCATGCCCCGGACACTGAGCACCTCCGACATGGTCACTCCAGGCAGCCTCGGCCCACCCCACCCTGAGCCCACGGATGGTGAGCAGGCCGGGCAGCCCCTCCTGGATGGAGCTCCATCCTCAGCCTCCCTGGACACCCTGATCGAGCAGCTGGTGCCCAAAGCTGACTACTACCCTGAGGTGGGTGATCCACCCAGTGGGGAGGAGGGGTAGCAGACTGGGCTCTCTTCCACCAGGCATGGGGGAGACAGCAGAGCTGGGGCTGGCTGGGCCTGGGGGTGGAGTAGGCTGGGAGGCACGTCCTTCCATGCCCTTGTGAGCACATGCTGCCTTTCTCCCATATCCCCCCAGAAAGCCTACATCTTTACCTTCCTGCTGAGCTCCCGCCTCTTCATCGAGCCCCAGGAGCTCCTGGCCCGGGTCTGCCACTTGTGCATCGAGCAGCAGCAGCTGGACAAGCCAGTGCTGGACAAGGTGAGAGGCAGGGCAGGGCCGGGGGCCTCCGAGTGTACTGGGTCTCCCCTGACATGCACTTGTGAATCAACCTCTTGGAGAGGTAGCAATTGCTCCCGTTCTCCTGACAAGGAGCCCACAGGGGGTTCTGACTTGTCTGAAGCCCAGAGCCAGAAGGGACAGAGTCAGAACCTTTAACCCCAGTGCTGTTTTCCAATGCCCTAGGGGAGCCTTGAGCTCACACAGCCCAAACCTGGGCCCCCAGAGCCCCATGAGTAGATCCCCATCTGTGGCCTGGGATGGCCCTGCCGTGCCTGCTGGTCTCCCTGCCCCCAGCACCCTCTGTTCCACCCTTTCTTCTTCTGCGGGTCCACTGTTGGCTCAGCCTTCCCTCGGTTCCCCATATCCTTTCCTCTGTCCCTCGCCATATCCCATGGGCTACAACTGTCTATTTATACATGTGTCAGTAGGGTTCCGCTGTCCAGTGATACAAACCCAGTTTCAACGGGCCTAAGGCAAAGGGACTTTACTGGCTCATATAACTGCGAAGTCTCAAGCTACCACTGGCTCCAGGGACTAAAACACCATTAAAACGTGGTCTTTCTCCCTAAGACCCCTTGCTTTGTTTACCTCTGGCCAGCCTCACTCTGGCTCAGGCAGGTTCTCTGTACGGTGACTGATGGCCTCCGCGGCTCCAGGGTCATGGTCTACCCTTCCCAATCCTGTGGAAAGAGGATCCTGATAAATAAAAGCCCTGATCTCATTGGCTTAGCTTAGGCCACATGCCCCTCTGTGAGCCAATCACAGTGCATGATGGGGGTGTGCCATGCCCTGATTGGCCAGCACTGATCTGGGCACACTCCTGGAGCCCTGGGTCAGGATCAGCTGGGAAGGAAGGAGAGGGAGACCCCACAGGAAAACAGATGCTGTCACCACAGAAAGGGAGATGGGACGACTGGCAGTTACAAACAAGAGATGACCCCCATTCCAAATGTGTGTCTGTCCCCCTCTGCTTTGCTGTGGTCAGCCCCCATCCCCATGTCCCGTCTCTGTCTCCTGGCACAAAGTAGGCACGAGGCCCACCCCGCCTCAGCCATTGCTGCTGCCCCTCGGACAGCCCAGACGTGCAGTGAGTGGCTGAGACAGTGGCTGCTGTGACCCCCACCTCCCAAGCAACCCTCACCAAATGCAGACGACCCTCGGATTGCCTTGCAGGCCCAGGTCCGGAAGTTTGGCCCCAAACTGCTCCAGTTGTTGGCCGAGTGGACAGAGACGTTCCCTCGGGACTTCCAGGAGGAGTCGACCATCAGTCACCTGAAGGATGTGGTGGGCCGCATCGCCCCCTGTGACGAGGTGGGCGAGCCAAGCGGGATTCTCTTCACCTTGTCTACACCCTCACACCCCAGATCTGAGCCTGTTCCTGGGATGGCCTCAGGGTCCTCATCTCCCCACCAGCACACTGCAGCCCCTCTAAAATCAGCCCCTTTCTGCCCCATCAGAGAATCAGGCACTGCAGAGCTGGCAGGGAGAGCAGGCCTCTGGTTCCAGGCCTGGTCTCTTGACCTTTCTCCTGTCCTGCTCTCATCAGTGGCATCAGATGGCAAGTGAAGGGCTCTTGTGGCTGCGTGGTCGGGCCATAGGTCAATGACCCATTAGGCTGGCCTGGCAGAACCCTCTAGCCCAGTGGCTTGGGAGGCAGCCAGTGTATTGGGCATCTGGTGCCTCTGCACCCCACACCCTGCCCTGCTCTCCCAGCTGCATTACTCTGGGGAAGGCACTTAAAGGTGAAAGAGGAACAAAACTCCCTACTCCCTACCTCCCAGGATTAGGGTGAGAACACTGAGGGGGAGTGCACGTTGCTCGCCTTGGGAGGAGACTGAATGCGGCAAGCTGACAGCTAGTGACATGCCCCACAGTGGGTCTGAACACAGAGCCAGCCAGAGCCAAAGGAGAACTGCCAAGGCAGGCTGGGCACCAGGAAGCTGTAAAGTCCAAGGCCTAACTGAGGCTCAGAAAGGGATGCCCTGCCCTGAGGTCATTTCACACAGCCAGCAAGTTAGTTGTTATGAGAGCTCGGTGAGATGAGGGTCATCTCCTCCTCCTCCTTTGCATCCCCTGATCCATCTGGGGATTATAACACTTGGCTTAGGTTGCAGCAGAAAGGAGACTCAGGGAAGGCTCAATGATTGGATGGATCAGGAGGATGAAGCAGGAAGGGGAGATGCTGACTGACCGGCTTGGTACATAGTTGGCTACTTTGATGGATGAGTCGAGGGGGAAAGAAAGATGTTTGGGAAGTTGGGTAGGCAGGGAGATTTATGGGCTAAGTGGATGTGGAGAGATTGATGGAAAGAAGTGGAGGAGAAAGGTAGAAATGATAGCTAGGTGAGTGGGTAGATGGATGACTAGATGGATGGGAGGGTGAGTGGGTAGGTGGATGGGTGTGTGTGGGTATGAGTGGGTGGGTGAGAACATGGATGGGAAGGTGGGTGTGTGGATGGATGGATGGATGGATGGATGGATGGAGCAGAGGGTATGTAGTGAGATGAGAGCCCAGTCCTCTGCTTTATCTCTCTCCCCTGCCACAGTAGGCCTTCAAGCAGGTGAGGTCTAAGCCATTGACAAGATGGATTATCTGCCCTTATCAGGCCTGCCTCTGCCATTGGCAGAGCAATTTCAGAGGCAGACCCTGCCATTCTGGCCACGGTGGCGTGGGATGGGTGTAAGTCCTGGGCTTGTTTCCTTGAGAAGCAGTGCCTCCTCACTGAGCCCTCAAAAAATCTGTCAAGACTGTGCCGGGAAATCTTTTCTAACTACCCAGTAGATGAAAATAAGATACAGCCAAGACCTATGAATGGGCTATAGAAAGCAGTCATCCACCAGGTGTGGATTTTCAAAGCAGAAATAACTCATTCGGGGCATTTCTCATTCCTTCCCTTGGAATCCAATTAGGTGTGCTGAGTGGTGAGAACTGGACCTGGGATTCCCTAGTCTCCATGCTACCCACCCAGGCTCAGGCCAGGGGTGCCCCATGTGTCTTTGTAATCCCCAAGTTGCCCTTCCCCAGAAAGCACCTGCTCCAAGGGGATGTCCTGTAGGTGCTGGTTTCCCTCCCCTGGATGCTGCGGGTGGACTGCAGGCTGCTCCCCTCCCAGCACAGGCACAGTCTCAGCTGGGAAAGGAGCTGGTGAGCCCTGAACCAAACTGATGAGGCAGGGCCCACAGGACTCAGAACATGAGGTCAGGGTCAGACCTTCTGAGCTCAGATCCCAGCTCAGAAACCACAGCTATGTGACTTTGGGCAAGGTGCTTCCCCTCTCTGAACTTCAGTTTCTTCATCAGTCAAACAGAGACGATAACTGCTCCCACCACACAGGTCTGCGGCAAAGGCCCTGAAGTCACGTGTGCTCGTATTTCAGCACTTGATAAATGTGAGCTATGATGAGGAACAAATTCTTTCCAAAGTTCAGGCACATGGGGATTATTTTTAACTTTTTTGAAACTTTTGTTATGGAACATTTCAAACATATACAAACATAGATAATAGTAACCATGAACTCCTGTGTGCTCATAGCCTAGCTTCAACAATTATCAACATTTTGCCAAACTTGTTTCTTCTATCCCCTCACACACTTCCCCTCCCTCCAAATTATGTTTTTAAATCATAGGCATTATATCTTTTGCTCCAAAAACATTTCAGAATCATCTTGTAAAAGATTTCTTACACAGAGATAGGATCAAGATAGGATGATATAAAGTGTTGTGCATAATACAATGAGATGAACACAAGTGTTTTCAGAACTGCGTGTCTTTGGGCAAGTTACTTAACCTCTCTGGACCTTAAATTAATTTCTGTAAGAGGGAAGATGATAAGCCCTCCCTCAAAGGGCTGTGAGGAGAACAATGCCGCTCAGGAACGTGGAGGAGGTGGTACAGGGCCAGGAAGGAGTGGGGCTTCCCCATCAAAGTGGCTGTGAAAGGTGACACCTTTCTCTTTCTTCCTGCCCCCCTGCCATTTCCTGGAAGCCTCATGTCCTCACTGTGCTCCCCACCACCTCTCAGTAACCAGGAACAAGGGGCTGGTGCGGCTCTGGGAAGGCCATTCTCTATGACTGTGGGTTCTGTGCTGCTCCAGTCCACCCTCGGCTCCCATCCTGGTAGGTTGGGCTCAGCAGTTACAGCTCAGGAAGACCAATGCCGAGGCTGAGGGAGACTGGGGGATCACAGGAAGGCATAGAGGGTCACAGCCCTGGTGAGGGAGACAGGACAGGAGGACAGCAGTGCCTTGGCCACACCCACTGGGCTGGCCAGAGGAGGCTGACGGTACGGGCAGCCTTCTTCGCTCTGGCCTTGCTCTCCCACTCACATGGCTGTCTACTACCTCCCGCCAAGGGCAAAGGTGGTGGACAGCTGACTCAGAGAACGAGCTGGCAGTGGGTGCAGAACTCCTGCCCGTGCAGGTGGGCTAAGCCCATTGGACATCAGCCTCGGGCTGGCTCAGGTGGGAGCTTTCAGGAACTTCAGAAAACAAGGGCCCGTACTTGTCTGGATGGAAATGGATCCTAATCACGAAACGCTCAGTCCAAGAGAACTTGGAGGCACCTGGAGAGCCATGGCCACCACCCAGGCCACTCTTGGATGGCGACCTCTACACTCACACTCGGCTCCGTGCATGCAGCAGGCAGCTCTGTGAGAATGACAGAGAAAACAGCCCAGTCCCCATCCTTCCAGCTCACGGGCGAGCCACTGGGGGAGAGCTGAGCCATGCTGGGTGCACCCTGGCGCTCGAATGTGGGCTCCTGGCAGTGACAAGGAACACACTGGCGTTCTCAGCGGTAGGTCCCTGGGCCTGCCCGGATTCACTGAGATCTCCCA
The DNA here is from genome assembly GCF_937001465.1 of Orcinus orca. Classification (NCBI taxonomy): domain Eukaryota; kingdom Metazoa; phylum Chordata; class Mammalia; order Artiodactyla; family Delphinidae; genus Orcinus; species Orcinus orca. The sequence continues at coordinate 17,780,787 of NC_064561.1, read as the reverse complement.
GACGGTGTCCACAAGGTGTAGAAATCAGTGAGAGAATGAGAGGAAGTCAAAGAGAAGGTCAAATACCTTCCCCACATTCAGAGGGGGAACAGAAGATTCAGGAAAAAATCAACACATAAGCTTGAGGTTAACACTAAAGGAAAATTTTTAAATGAATTAGCACACAAGCAATGGCAATTGTTTGGAGTGAATATTGGTTCAATAGAAACAAGTCCTGCTAAATTGTCTGCATATTTTTAAAAATAGGGCCAGTGCCTGGTTCTATCAAACTGTAGCCACAGATGCACTGCATCCTTGACTTCAGTAGAGCTCTGAAGTCTGCCTTGGAGAGGCTGACTGTCTAGAAGCAGGTGAAGGCCAGTTTTATCTAATCAGCAAATATGTGTGGGCCCCTCCTGTTCATGCTGGGGACCAGCAAAGAGTGACCCAGTGTTGCCTTCATGGAGCTGGTACTCCAGTGAGAGGCTTGGACAAGGGCTGTGAAGGAAGGGCATGGAGCTTAGAGGGAGAAGGCTGTACAGGTCCTGCCTGGGTCATGGGGCAGGAGGGACAAGGGGTCAAAGGGATCGGGGAGTGGTCTGTGTCTGGAGCACAGAAAAGAGGAGCAAGGGCTACATGGAGGCCATTGAGCATGCCCAGAGCTGACCTCAGGGCCTCCAAGCCATGTCAGGCTTTTTGTCTTTGCAAAAGCAGGGAGGCAATTTAGGGAAGAAGCGTGGAGTGGTCAAATGTGCATTTTGAACAGAACACTCTTGCTACAGGGTGGAATGGAGAGAGGCTGGCATGAATGCATGGGGCCCACTGAGGAGGCCACTGCAGCCACCAGGGAAATGACTATGGCCTGGACCACATACACTGTGGTGGACGACAAGCATGGAAATGGAAGAAAGCAAAATCAAGAGGGTTGGTGATGGCCTGGAGGGCCTGAGGGAGAAGGTGGTTTGAGGATGGCTCCACGTCCAGGTGCCTGATGCCAGTGCTCCGTTCAGCGGACAGGGATGCAGGTGGAAGAGGCAGCCCTGGGGAGGAGAGCATGACTTCTTGCATGCACCAGGTCCAGGTGGCCCCTTGCCCACATGGCTCTGGAGATCAGAGGAGAAGGTTGTCTGCACACGAATACTAAACGACACTCTGCACATGAACCAGAAAACCCAGGAATGAAGTACAGAGGATGGTGAAGAGAGGAATAGACAGAGGCAGGAGGAACCCAGCATGCAATCACAGTGCAGACAGACAAGCCTACAAACAGCCCAAGGCAGGAGAAACTGGGGAGCTGAGGCAAATACTGCCTGAGAAACAGCCCCTGGCTTTCATGACAGGAGGTCCTTGGTGCCAGTGAGAGTTAGTCTGGTGACAGGAGAGGAGGCAGATGGGATGGTGGAGGGTTGAGTGGGAAATGCGGGATCTCAACAGCCAGTGTAGCCACCTCTGGGCTGGGTAGCAGAGAGAGGTGGGGGGCTGGTGGAGGTGTTGGGAATCACCAGTGACTGTGTCACCGGGGCTGGCTCTGACTGGACCTAACTCACCATCTTCCTGGCACTCAAATGAAGACCTGGGAGGCAGCATGTGTGCTGACCACACTTTTGGATACAGCAAAGCTGAGACGGGTTGTTCCTTCCACTGGCGACAAAGGGAAGACCTGGACCTCAGTTTACCCACACACTGCCCAGCTAACCCATGGGTGCCTTCTGGGTCTGCCCCCCACGGCTCTGGGAGTTAGGGTTAGTGTTAGGGTTTGGGCTTGGGTTCGGGTTTCCTGTGTCCTGAGGGCTCTACCACAGCTGCCCTGGCCACTCCACAGAGAAGCACTTTCATAAGGGGCTGGGATGCCACCTCCATCACCAGAGCTCTGGGCACCAACAATGCTGGACCTCAGTGCTCCTTTGAGCCCCATCAGAGACTTGAGGAAACACTGAGGTCCCCCAGGCAAGCCCTACACCCTACGCCCCACCTGCAAAATGCCTCTGGGTTTGTGTGCATGAAGAATGTGCACTTTTTCTATCTGAAATTACCTGGCAGTACTGACTATCCACAACCTTCTTCTGAGGCCTCTGGGACCAGGCCCCGCTGGGAACCTGTCTTCCTGACACCTTGTTGTTGGCAGGAGTCCAGGCCCCAGATGCCCACTGCCACTCCCAGGCCAGCTCCTGGCTCAAGGGGGTTGAATCCACCTCTGGGGGAGCCATTTGCTGACCAGTCGGGGGCCTGTTCTGTGGGCTACTGACCAAACCTTTGGGAATGTGTGGACCACTTGCTCAGTAAACCCAGCTAGTCTGATGCACCTTCCTTGGAAATAGGGGTCTCTGAGGGGCAATAATCAGTTTCCCCATGGGGTGGGAGGGTGGTCCCTGCACCAAGCCCAGCATCTGAGCTGCATGGTGAGGGGCTCTGTCAGTACAGTAAATGCTTATCAAGTGTCCACTGCATGCCCAGAGCTATGACACAGAGAGGTTAACGCAGACTTCCCTGCCCCTGCCGAGCTGTCATTCTGCAGGGGAGTAAACAACCCCAATCGTCTCTTGCAGTGGTCCCATAAGGAAGTCACACAGGGTGAGCTGGAGACAGAGTGCCAGGGGCAGAGGATGAACAGCAAGGCTGGTCAGGGAAAGCCTCTCTAAGCTAGGCCTGGGAGACAGGAGGGGACCCCCACTGAAGCCAAGCAAAAGACTAGCACCCAGGGCAGGGCCCATTCCACAACTCCCTCCTCTATCCCTCCACCCCCTGGCAGTCCCCACCCCATGCTGCCCCTCTCCCCAGACAGCTGGGGGGGCTTGCACCCAGCCACTCCCCCTAATGTGTGCTCTTCTTGGCTCCCACTGGTGATCCTGCAGCCTTCTCCCCAGCCAGCCTTGACTGTAGGCCCCAAACCCAGCCTGCCCTGGATTGGGTCCTATTTCAGGGTGGGGGAGGTGCAGGCACACCTAGGAGCAGCCCATCCCTGACAGCTGGGGAGCCTGCCTGCCTCACCTATTAGATATGCGGAGACAGGTTTCCAGGCCTGAGCACCCTCTCTCTACCCTCCTCCAGGCATACCGAAAGAGGATGCATCAGCTCCTGCAGGCTCTGCACCAGAAGCTGGCGGCTCTGGGCCAGGGGCCGGAAAGCCTGCTGGGCACTGACAAGCCCATCTCCTACAGGAACAAGCCTCCAGCCTCTATCCACAGGGAGCTCCTCAGCATCTGCAGTGACCCCTACACACTGGCTCAGCAGCTGACCCACATAGAGCTGGTGAGCAGGCCCACACCGCCCTCCACTCAGACCCAGAGCCTGGAACACTGAAAATAGCCGGCCACCCCCCAACTCCCCGTCTTGTACCCCACCTGGTCTCAGCCTAACCCAGGGCCTGAGCCCATCACATCAGGGCCACCCAGGCATCTCCAGAGGACCCTGACTCTGGAGCAGTCTCTCACCACACCTGGGGCGAGGAACAGGAAGGCTGGAGGTACCAGCCCTGCCCAACTTTGACCTCTGGCCTGCCTGAGAGTCCAGGCCTGGGACAGAGGAACTAGGTTCAGATCCTGGCTCTGACACCACCTGATGTGTGATCCTCCCACATCCAAGGCCTTCCCCACCCGGGCCTCGGTTTTCCCCATCCAGGACTCACACAGTCACACTGTACCCACCCCAGCTTTCCAGAGAAGCGCAGACAGGCCTTCCTGTGTGGGAAAGGGATGCCCTGGCCTAACCTCCAGTATATTGGGCTCCTTGTACATGCAGAGGCCAAAGGGGCCTGCCCCAGAGAGAAGGGAAGCTGGGGAGTAGGGTTCTTTTCTTTTAAACCTCCATCGTTTATGGCACCCTTACTGGTTTCCAGGCATTATATTCAAGAGTTACGTGCACTATCTCATCTTCCCACCACCTTACCAGATAGGTGCTATTATTATTGTCTTTTCACAGTTGAGGAAGCTAAAGCCAGAGTGTTTAAGTGACTTGCCAGAAGTCACACAGCAGAAGGGACAGAGCCAGGATTCAATTCTGACCCAGACCCCATGCTCTTAGCCATCAGGCCTACCCTGGAGGGAGCAGGTCATTTCAATTACCCGATTCCGAGCCTGGTTTCCTAGGTATCACACCCTACAAGCACTCCCTATGGAGACATTGACCCCTGCCCCCATGAAATACAGCAGCCCCTGAGCATGGGAAAGGAGGGGCTGCCCCCTTCAAGATGGTGCTAAGCTCTGTGACAACCCAGAACAGGGCTGTAGAGGCCCGGTGAGAAGGGCAGCTGGGCCCATGCCAGGCCCCCAGGGAGCATCCCTTCCCCATACATTTCCCATTTTCCCAACTCCTTTTCTGTCTCTGGTGCAGGAACGGCTACAACACATTGGACCTGAGGAATTTGTCCAGGCTTTTGTGAACAAGGACCCTCTGGCCAGCACAAAGGTAGAAGGCCCTTGGACGGACTGTCCCAGCAGTGACCCCTACTCACCGGTCCCTCTGGGGGATCCCCGGAGCATCAGCTGAGCCAGCTTCGGAGGGACCAAGGGCAGATGGGCTTGGAGGGGTCGTGCCCACTCCACCCATGCCCCTAGCCCAAGGCCATCACACCCCAGCAGCCCTGAGTCCTGGGGAAGCCTGGGAGGGCAGAATGAGCCTGGCCGGGTCACCCACCCAGCGAGGGCGGAGTGGCGGTCGAGGAGCAGGAGCCCTGGGTGGGTTAGAGGGTAGAGGTTCGCACGGGGCCCGCTCCAAGACCCCATGTGCCCTCCCGGTGCTTTGCGGTGGGCGCTGATGCCCTCTAGCGGCCACCCGGGGTAACGCGGGCTGGTGCCAGCTGCTCAGGGAAGTTAAGGGCATGCTCTTCCCTCTGAAGGTGAAATTTCAGAGCCTGCCCCTCTCTCTCAGAGCCCAACCAGCAGTTAGCCTGGTGCTTATCAAGGAGTTAAATCCGAACCAGAACTGGAAATATCCTGTCTTCTGCCCTGGCACCTAATAAAAGAAGAGAAACCTGAATATGCAATTGCATTTCACCTCTCGGATAAGCAAAGATTAAACATTATGGGTGTGTATGTGCAGGGAAAGGGACCGTCTCATACACGGCTGGTAAGGGGTAAAATTGGCACAGCCACTTTGGAGAGCAGCATGGCAATAGCATCAACACTTGAAATATACACTCTGGACCCCAACTTTCCACACCTAACAATTTACCCTGCAGATATACACACACATGTACACAAAGATGTATGCACAAAGATATTTGGGATATCTTTCTGTGCTTTATGACCAAAGGCTGGAAGCAAACTACCTTACCATCCACAGGGACTTGATTAAACATTATAATACATCCATACATAGAATGCTATGCAACTATTAGAAAAAGAGTGACTGTAAGAATGGAATAATCACCAAAGGTCCATTGTTGAGAAAAGAAAGTAAAGTGAAGAGCAGTGGCAAAGAGTATGTGACCATCTGTGTAACAACAACAGATAGGAGGGTGCATGATACATATCCCCTTGCACATGCGTGTGGACAATCTCTAGGAATACTGGTTACTCTGGGGAGCCCAGCATGGAGCTGGGAGAAGAGTGGAAAGGAGACTTTGCTACTCTTATTGAGTTGTTTGTTGTTCTGTTTTGTTTTGTTTGGGGGTTTGGCCCTTTCCAAGTATTATTTTTTATTGTGAAATACATCAAGATTGCACGTGACATTTCTTTACCCACTCTACTGTAGATGAACATTTTTGTGTTGTTTCCAGACTCTTGGCTATTGTGGATATTGCTTCTATGAACATTCTTACACATTTCTAATGTATGTGGGTACATTTTTTCTAGGGCACCAGTTCTCAAATGTTTTGGTCTCAAGATGCCTTTTTCACTCTTAAAAATTATGGAGGACCCCAAAGAACTTTTGATTATGTACTAATAATATCTACTGGTATTTATTCTATTAGCCATTAAAGCCAATAACTTTTTAAAATATTTATTTATTCAAAAATCATAACTCATTATATGTTAATGTAAGTTTTATGAACAATAACTCTATTTTCCAAAATAAAAAAAGATTAATGAGAAGAGTGATATTGTTTTACAGTATTTTTACAAATCTCTTTAATGACTGACAATAGAAGGCAGTTGAATTCTCTTAATCTACTTCTGCATTCAATCTCTTGACCTAACATTATTTGAGTTGAAAATCCATCCTCACACAACTATGTAGTTGGAAAAGAGAGGCATATATTACAGCCTTTTCAGATAATTGTGAATATTCTTCTTTGATAGTACACTAAAACTCAACAAGGGGTAATTTTTTAAGATCAGCTGCAATTTGGAATCTGAAAATAAACTCTATCACTTTAAAATTCATTGGTCCATCTTGCATCTTGAATGGATCTTTTTGCCCACGCAGGATTTTGTGACATATATTGTCCATTTGGAAAATATGGGTTCACTGAATCAAGCAGACCTTCTGAATGTTGGCATGTTTCATTATATGATATTTTAAAATGATATTCATTATATATATTCACTACTGATATCACCCAAAAAGTTCTTAAGTATTGGGAAGCTGTCACGCTCCACAGGCAGATACATGTTTTATAAGTTCCCAATTTTCTCTTGAAAACTTGAATTTTATCCTTGGCAACGAATACTATCAGTTGTTTTCCTTGAAGTTACAGGCTCATTTTGTTGATTTTCAAGGAAATATCAACCAAATACTGAAGTCTGAGTAACCATAATGGGTCAGTCCTTCTTTCAGGTAAAAATAGTGCTCCATGAGTAAAGTTCAGCTCACAAGTCAGTCACACCAGTGCTTTTCCGCAAGACCACCATCAAAATTCTGTGTGCAGCAGAAGTGCCTATGTCTACAGTCCTCCCTTCGTATCTGTAGGTTCTGCAACTGCAGATTCCACCAGCCTCAGATCAAAAATATTAGAAAAAATTAAAACTCCAGAAAGTTCTAAATAGCAATACTTGAATTTACTGCTCACCCAAGCAACTATTTACATAGTATTTACATTGTATTAGGTATTATAAGTAATCTAGAGATGATTTGAAGTACACGGGAGGATGTGCATAGGTTTATGCAAATACTACGCCATTTTACATATGGAACTTGAGCATCCTCTGATTTTGGTATCTGAGGGGGGAGGTGGAACCATTCCCATCCCAAAGATACCGAGGGACAACTGCACTCCCATTTTGTCACATAGAACATGAAAAAGACATGTACTCAAGGGTTGAGATTTAATAAAACTGAAAAGTTTTTTGTCCTCAAGGACACTCTTAGTCACACTCACTTTTTTTCTTTTACTGTGAGTGTGTGGTAGTGAAGAACACGATGGCCACTGGTGTCATTTGGTGACTCTGTCTCGATTCAGGCTAAGGTGGCAGCAATTTTACCCATCATTCTACTATGCATTGGTACAAATGTCAACATGGTGAAAGGCAATAATCTATGAATATGAAATTAGGTTTGCCCTTGTGGACCCCCTGAAACGGTCTCAGCGACCCCCAGGAGTCCATGGACAACACTTTGAGATGTTGCTCTAATATATACCTACGAAGGGAATCACTGTGTCCGTCACAGGGTGGGCATATGATTAACCTTACCAGGTGATGCCAGGTGAGGCTGTATCCATTTACACTGCCAGCAGGGAGTTATTCTTGCTCCACAGCCTCACTGACGCTTGAAATTGTCAGGCTTTTTAATTTTTGTCAAACTGTTAAATGGAGCATCTTTTCATGTGTTTTGGACATTCTTGTTTTCTCGTCTATGAAATGCCTGTCCCTGATTTTTGTTCGGTTTTCTATTGGTGATTTGTCTTTTTCTTAAGGATTTTTAAGAGTTTTGTGTGAGTTTTAAAAATGTGTACTAGTTAATTATCCCTTGTCAGTTAGATGTACTGCAAATTTTCTTCTCCTAGTTGGTTGCTTTGCTTTTCGTTCTCATTATTGTGTCTTTTAACGAACAAGTATTCTTAATTTCCTCCTTATAAGGAATGTACCTTTCTGGATTATTTTTGCCTCCATATTTTGAAGCTATGCTATTAGGTGTAGACAAATTTAGACTCATGACATATTCTCAATAAATCAAAACTTTTATGTTTATGCAGTTACCCTTTAAACTCTCTTAATGCTTCTTGCCTTGGAGTCCTTTTTTGCCTTAAAGTCTATTTTGTCTAATACTAATATAGCTATGTGATGATAAATATCACATAAATATTTATCATGTGTATTTTTCAATTTTTTTACTTATATCCTTGGGTTTGGGGTGTACCTCTTGAAAATAGCAGAAGGCTGGATTTTTAAAATTACAGTGACTGGTCTATATCAGGGTAATTACTGCTCTAGATGGATTTGTTTTTACTGTCTTCTGTTGTACCTTGTCTTCTTTACCTCTTGTGCTTCTTTTTTTCCTTCTTTCTTTACTTCCTTTGGATTCTCTGGAATTGTAGTACATTTATACAGTGGAAGAGTCTACATCAATTTTTAAAATTATGTTTCCAAAGAATATTTTATAGCACATGAAAGGGTTCATGTAGAAAAATGTGGGAATATATATAGAATATAGAGATAGAGATAGAAACATACATACACACATACATACATAAATACATATGGTTGGTCCTCATTATTCACCATCTTTATATCCTATAGTCGTTGTGAACACTGAATTAGCAAATACTGAGCCATTACTCCTGGGGAAAACATAGGGTTAGGTTCCTTGCAAGCCTTTCATCACAACATTTTCATCAACCAGTCAATATATAACCTTGATTTATGTGTGTTTCTGTTTAATGAGACCTTATTTAATATATGTTGTTGATTCAATAACATTGAACTCATGGCCAACAGCACTGTGACTCACATCTGAATGAAGCTTATCTAACACATATTTTTTTCCTTAGGGCATGTCACAACCTTCATGTGCTTAGGAACACAAGACAGCATGGCAGCGCCGTGCTTGGGACCACTTTAAACAGTGAAATCACCAAGAAAAAGCACAAAAGTGCCAAAAAAAAAAAAAGACACTAAATAGACTACAAAAAGGACACTTGTTTACAGTATGGGAACTGAAACCAGAAGTCAGGGCATTAGCTCAACCTCAGCTGGGAACACACAGGTGCATTGGGTGACTCAAATGTTTTGCCACTCTGCACATGTCCACAAATGACCAAGAAGTGACATGAGTGTTATTTGGGGGGGTTACAAATGAAATTTTAGGAAGTAGACAGATTCGCAAACACAAAATCTGTGAATAATGAGGATTAATTATGTGTGTGGGTATATGATATATATATATCATATTAAGTTACGTCTTTAAGTGTATAGAAAAAAAGACTAGAAGGATACATGTCAAATCATGTATTTTTGGATGGTTTTGAGATATTTGTGGATGGTTTTGAGGTTGCGACATTTCCCAGATTGTCTATAATGATCATGGCTGACTTCAAAAAGTTATTCGTGTTCAAAAAGTTATTGACAAAAAGCCTGAGCATGGTCCTTGTGTCTTTCCTAGCCTTGTTTCAGTGACAAGACTAACAACCTGGAAGCTTACGTGAAATGGTTCAACAGATTGTGCTACCTTGTGGCTACTGAGATCTGCATGGTGCGTAGGAAGCCAGGGCCTGAGCTGGCATGGCCAAAGGTGGCCAGGGCTTGAGAGGAGCCTTCTTGGGAGGGAACCAGAAGAGCATCATAAGCCTGTCTCCAAGCCCAGGGCCAGGCTGGGCACGCTCTGGGACACCGGGTGTCACCCAGCTTGCCTGTAGTGATATCTCCCCTCTGGGTAGAGCCTGGCAAACCCCCGTCTTAGCTGTCAGGTCAGTGATGCGGTGGATCCTGGCGTGCCGGTGGATCCTGCCTGGCGTGGATCCACCTGCCAGTCACAGAGGGTGTCAGAGAGATGCTTGCTGAGGGAGAGGGGGGCGGGCTCTGCTTCTTCCACCTGTTCCTGGGGCGGACTGGTCTGGCCTGCAGACAAATTCCATTTGGCTCACTCAGGACTTAGAGGTAGAAATAATCTAACCTTTAAGAAGTGGGAGATTGCACTTTAAAGTCCAGGTGTCTGGCTTCTCCTGGAAAGCAGGAAGACCAGGAAACACTGAGCTGGACATGCTCACCACCGGGTCTCAGCCCCGCCAAGCCAGACCCTGCCCACCCTCTTCCCTTCCTTATGGCAGTGGAACCCTCTCCCAAGCCCATTCTCCCACTGTCAGGTGAAGCCCAAGGTCCCCCGTCTCAGGGGAAGATTGGAGGCAGCATATGTGCCAGGGTGGGCTCTCTGGAAGCAGACACTGAGACAGAGCTTGGGGCATAAGGTGTTTATGAGGGGTCTGCGACCGAGAAAGGAGAAGCTCATCTGTGATACCTCAGCCTGAGACAGTGCTTCCTGTCAGAGTGCCCACATCCACCCTAGTAGTTGGCCCTGATCCCCCACTTTGCTCGGTCACCATCACCATACCCGTGTGGGCTGTCCCATGAAAGGGCAGGACCTCAGGCGGGCAGCTCTCAGAAGGGGTTTTGGATGCACAGCTCCTCAGACACCACAGCAAGCTTCTTGGCAGCAGTAAGGACCACTTCTGCAATTATGGGAGGAGGGCAATCTACATGGAAAGAACACTGTAGGGTTCCTTGGGCCTTGCCTGCTTCTGACACCGCATCACTGGCCTGGCAGCTAAGACGGGGGTTTGCCTGAGTGAAGCCTGGACAGAGCCCACCCCAGAGTCAGGCAGCGCTTCAGCCTGGGAGAGGACACAGTTTGGTTCTGACCCATCAGAGAGATCAAAGTCTCACACACTCGACTCGAGCTGGGGTTGAAATCACAGTCAGTCGACAGAAAGCATTGGTGGGGCTGCTAGGGGACAGAGCCTCGGGGTCACCGTGGGGCCCCCGCACCCCGTGTGAAGTGGAGAAGTTGGGTGCTGGGAAGAGAGGTGAGGGAGTCATGTTTTCTGCTTCTAGGTGTAGGGGTGCTGGAGCTAGGCCTGAGAGGGCAGGAGGACATGTGGGGGCCCCCAGCACCTCCCATGCTGCAGGTGGCTCCTGTGTGGCAACAGGAGTCCCGCCAGCCCCCATCCGGCCCTCCATGGCAATGAGCTCTGTGCTAGCTCCACCCAAGGTGCACTGAGAGCCTCAGTCCCTGGGCTACAAATTGCTTTGGCATCAAGCATCTCAGCTGTGAAATGGGCTTAAAGAAGATTAATGAGGGATAGGACAGGTAAGCAGGGTGTGTGGTCAGGGCAGGGTGGGGACACCTCATCACTGAGGCTCATATGCCCTGTCCCCAGCCGTCCAAGAAGAAACAGAGGGCCCAGGTGATTGAGTTCTTCATCGACGTAGCCCGTGAGTGCTTCAACATCGGCAACTTCAACTCCCTAATGGCCATCACCTGTGAGTGGGCCGGCCAGGCCTGGAGCCCCCGGTGCAAGTGCTCCCAGAGAGGGTGGAGTGGGCACACCCAGGCAGGTGGGGTGCAAGCCACCTGAGCAGGGGGTGGGTGCAGGCTGGGCCCATGTTCCCCCCACCCCACCCCAAAGGTCCTGGGGAGGTGCCCCTTTTGAGGCAAGCCCAGGGCTTTCAGGGTGCTTGATGAGAGCTTGGCAGTGTGTCCCCAGAACCAGGGAAAGCAGGGGCCCAAAGCAGGCCCCTGGTCACAGTATAGGGCCAGTGTGGGACAGGGACTGGGACAGGGGCCCTGCACATACAGAAGCCAGGCCTACCTGTACACAGTGTCCATTAGCACTCACCCACCCACCATCTGGCAGGCTGAGGCTCCACAAACATCAGCCCTGGTCAGGGTGCAGCCTGAGGGGCTAGGCCAGCTGGGGGCCTCACAGAGGGACTGTGCAGCTCAGAACAGTCCTCCCAGCCTGGCCCTGCCCCCAGCTCAGCCTTCCCTCTTTCAGCTGGCATGAACATGAGCCCTGTCTCAAGACTGAAGAAGACCTGGGCCAAAGTGAAGACCGCCAAGTTTTTCATCCTCGAGGTAAGCAAGGCTGCTGGGCTGCTGGGTGCCACCAGCCATCCCCAGGACACAGTTGCCCAAATGCCTCCCTATCTCCTTCCAGCACCAGATGGACCCAACAGGGAATTTCTGCAACTATAGAACAGCCCTGCGCGGGGCAGCCCACCGCTCCCTGACCGCCCACAGCAGCCGAGAGAAGGTAGGTCAGAGGCTTGCCCAACCCTCAGAACCCCTCCCTGCTCCAGACCACCTAGGCCCAGGTGGGGTGGTGACTTGAAGGTCATCTGGTCCAATCCCCTGCCCTTCTGCAGCATCTATAATAAGAGAGTCGTGTCACCTTGCTCGCATGCCTCCAGTATAGGGAACTCGCCACCTCCCCAAACAGATCAACCCACCCCCCAGCAGCTCTAACTGGTAGCAAGTGCTGCCTTGTGGGGTGGTGTCAGCCACCTGGGGCTGTCCTCTCCAGAGGGCCACACAGAGTAAGGCCAGTCCCTCTTCCAGCCACCAGTCCTTCTGAGCCCCAGGCCCCACCTCCCTCTCTCCTCCTGAGTCAGCAGCCCCAGGCCTGCCCTGCCATGCTGTGGTCTCCAGTTCCCTCCCCTCTTGGGTCCCTTTGTTCTCTGAACAGCTCCATTTGTCAGGGTCCCTCTGTTTCAGATCAAATTGTGGTTCCAAGTACATAGGGTCTTACACCTCCTTATCCTAAAGGCAATACCTTCATTGATGTGACCTCAGATCACATTTATGTTTTTGGAAATGACTAAACAAAAATTCTGTGGCTTCTTGCCACAGAATTGCATTTTCACAGATCTTGTTCTTATACATTTGCATTTGGAGGGCATTTGGTCATCCTGAACAATTTTGTTTCTCCTCCAAATTCTCCTAGTGGCCTCTGATACAAGAAACCATCCCAGGCCCTGGGATTGCCATGATCCGCCAGCTTAAAACCTGTCACCAGCTTGATGATTAGAGTCGTTCATCTCCATGGGGAGAAAACAGCAAGACTTGCTGTGCCTTTTCAGTCTGGTCTCTTGCAGGAACATTGGTGGAATCAGGGCCCCACCATAGTTTGTGGAAGTTGCTTCCAGCTTACGGGATAATAGAACCAGTTGCTGTTCTTGAAATTCGAAGTGACTCTGTGATTGTATTGGATGCATATGTGGTCGGGTTTGGGGAGCAGGCTGAGATATGCATGCTCGTGCAACCCACCAGGCCTTCCCAGCCTCCTCCCCGCAGAGCACAGATTATGCGCAGACCCAGGCCACACTGTTGGCCATGTCCTGTCCAGCTGACCCTTCCTGTTCAGGCTGTCAGCACTTCAGCAATGCTGGGTCCCGGGGAGCCTGGTGCAGGGGTGCAGAACTCAGCAAGGCATGTCCTCAAGTCCCAGGGCAGGTGAGCCTGTCCCCCGGGAGCCAGGAAGCTGGAAAACCAGGGCAGCAGGGGTACTCTCGCTTCACTGAGCACCCACCGCATAAGGGCCACTTGACCACCATCTCCCAATTTAATTCTGACAACTATTCCATGGGGTAGACTTCAGCATTGCCACTTTCTGCATTAGAAGACTGATTCTCAAAGAGGAGCCCTCACTAGCCAAGTCACTCAGCAAGTAGGCGGCAGAGCCAGGAATCAGACTCTAAGTCTCCCAGTCTTTTCTACCTTCCGTCCTCGGGGCACAGGTACCATGTGGCAGTCACAGGGGTACTGGTTTCTGGCCCAGGAGTTGGACTGTGGGTGGGGGTGCCTAGAGGAGGCTGCAGCCTTTGGACTGAGTCACAGCACTGGTGCTCTACACTCTTTTCCTTCTACCCTGAGAGCAGAGTGAACAGACTGGGACTTTGTGCTCCTGCTCTCTGCACCCCTTCTAGCTCTGGGGTGCTGGGACGCTGTGTATTTAGGTCTGGGGCTATAGGTGGGAGACTGACAGAGCTGTGCACTTAGTTTCACTGCATTCTCCTCTAACTTCCAGGGAGTTATGGACCATGGGCTAGACCCACAGAAGCTCCTTCATGAATGGATGGAAGGTTGGAGGACGGATGGACGGATGGATGGATGGATGGAAGAATGGATGGAAGGAAGGATAGATAGATGGATGGAAGTGTGCAAGGAAGGGAGGAAGGAAAGATAGAAGAATGGAAGGCTGGAGGTTGGAAGGAAGAAAAAAGGGAGGGAGCGTGAGAGGGAAGGAAAGAGGGAGGAAATGAAGTAGGGAAGGAGGGAAAGAAGCTTGCAGATGCTCTCGCAGTCTCCCAGTGCCCCCAGCTGAAACTTTGAGGCCAGGAGGTCACTTTGTGTTTTCTTCCTGCCTATGGCTGGCTCCTGTCTGCCCCTCACTCTCCCCTAGTCTCTGTGACAAAACACCCTCCACACAGGCTTCTCTGGGCGCCCTCCAGGTTGAGCTGGGTTCTGATGGAAATGCTCAGGTCCAGAAAACAATGGCCCAGGTTTACAGTCATGTGGACAGACAGAAGTGGTGAAAAATTCTCACACATGGGAAATGCTGCCACCCGGAGGACTACTTCAATGGCCCTGCCACCAGGAAACCTGCACCAGGCCCATGAGGAGCCGTCTCTGTCCCCAGAGTCCCACAGCCCTTAATCCCCACCCCTGCCCGTCTCAGTGGGTCTCCCCATTCCAACTCAATTCAGCCATCATGCACAAGAACTGGACCAGGGACTCAGCACCAGTGTGGATGGTGGGAGATGGATAGAGACCACCCTCCCTCTTGGCACAGTGAGGAAGAAGACAGGACAGGGGCTCTGGAGCAGAGTCCTAGTCCTGCATCCACTACTTACTGTTGTGTGAGCTTCTATGAGTTACTTAACCTGTCTGAGTCTCAGCTTCCTCATCTGTGAGGTGGGGTCATAAAAGCTCTATTTCACAGGACAGTGATGAGGATGAAACATGATCTCATGTGTATATACCTCAGCACAGTGAAGCACTCAGGCCCACCACCGATGCCCCAGTGACAAGGGCGTAAGTGGAGACACTCTTTGAGAGCACAGCAAGGAACTAAAGCCAGCGTGGGGGAAGCCAAGATGAGGCTTCCTTGTTTTGTAGGTTGTTCCCTTGACTGTCTCCCACTATACTGGGATCAGGAATGAATGTGTGTGACACACTCTCACTGTCCCCCAAGCCCCGGCACCTAGCATAGAGAAGACATGAGCAAATGTTTGTGGAAGTGACATAAATCTAGAGTGACCAGTTCATCCCAGTTTGCCTAGGACTGCCCCAGGTTTAGCATCACAAGTCCTGCATCCCAGGAAACCCCTCAGTTGTGGACAAACCCTGCTAAACCTGGCTCTGGTCCTGGCCCTGGTGATCACTAGCTGGATGACCTTGTGCCAGGCCCTGCCACACTATGGACCTTGGTTTCCCCATCTGCCCTGCCCAGCTGAGCCATCCATGCTTCTATGCTGTGCCGAGTGGTCAGTGCCCAGGTCCTCACATCAAAGCCCTTGTCAGTTTGGTTGGGGAATGACCTAGGCAGTCCCTGAGCCAGAAGTGTCAGGGCCTGTTGCCCGGGCCTAAGGGTGATGGGCTGGAAGCCAGCACTAGCTGGCCTGGCCACATGTGCCCAGCTCTGGAGCCTAAGGGCAGAGCAGATGTGTTAGTTTCCTGGGCTGACATAACAAAGCACATAAACTAGGTAGCTTAGAACAGCAGAAATGTATTCTCTTACAGTTCTGGAGGCCAGAGGCCAAAATCAAGGTTGGAAGGGCCATGCTCCCTCCAAAGGCTCTAGGGGAGGATTCTTCTTTGCCTCTTTCAGCTTCTGATGGCCATAGGCACTCCTTGGCTAGTGGCCGCATCATTCCCATCGCTGTCTCTGTTGCCACATGACTACCTTCCCAGTGTGTGTCCAAATTTCCCTCTTTTTATAAAAATACCAGCCCACCTAATCCATGTGACCTCATCTCCATTTGATTCCATCCATAGCAAAGACTCTATCTCCAAATAAGTTCCCATTCATAGGCACTGGGGGGTTTAGGACATGAACATAACTTTTTTTTCTTTCTATTTTTGGCTGCATTGAGTCTTCGTTGCTGTGCACGGGCTTCCTCTAGTTGTAGCAAGTGGGGGCTACTCTTCGTTGTGGTGCGCGGGCTTCTCTTGTGGTGGAACATGGGCTCTAGGCCCGTGGGCTTCAGTAGTTGTAGCAGTTGGCTTCAGTAGGCTTCAGCAGTTGTGGCTTGCAGACTCTAGAGCATAGGCTCAGTAGTTTTGGCACAAGGGCTTAGTTGCTCCGTGTCATGTGGGATCTTCCCGGACCAGGGATCAAACCTGTGTCCCCTGCATTGGCAGGCAGATTCTTAACCACTGCACCACCAGGGAAATCCTTGAACATAACTTTTTGAGGGACACAGTTCAACCCACAACACAAGGTAGACCCAGCTGGTTCCCCAAGAGTAGTCTGAGCTGTCACCAGTTGGACTCCTTTCTCTAGGGGTTAGCAAGTATGGAACAAGGAGGGAGAAACAAGACATCTGACAGTGAAACACAGAGACTCCATCCTTCTCAGGCTGAGCACATAAGCCTGTCCCTTCAGGAACCAGAGTAGGGATGCTTTCAGCCTTACCATAGTGCAGCAGCATCAGATCTTTAGCATCAAGAAAGACATAGAATGGCAAATTGTTAAATGTATATTTTTAAAAGAGGCCACAGAATTTCACAGCAGATAATTCACATTCCATTAGCATATTTTTTGATTCATAAAACCAAAACTTTAAAAAAATATTTTTCTATTTCAGTATATTTATTCTTTTCTAAAATTTTTATTTTATATTTAAGTGTGCTTGGCACACTCCATTCCTCCTGGGGCACATGAGTCAGGAGACCTAAGTCTGTGGACCCCTGGACTGTGGGGAGAAGCTCCCATTGGCCTTTCCCAACAGATGATGGGAGAAATGTTCAAAGGCCACTGAAACTATGCATCTTTCACCCAGCCCCAACAGGAAGGGGAATGGCATTGTATACAGTAGGAGTTCAATCAGCACTGCACTGGGGTCTGGTGGGACTTGGAAAGAAATGGTCTGGCCCTAGTTTGTGCCTCCTTTCTTTGTGGTTTCCACATTGCTCCCCATGGTACGTACTACGTAGCCTATGGCCCATGAAGCCCTGAGGCTGGCCAGCCTTGCCCAGGTCTCTCCCACCTTCTGCATCCTGCTGTTGTATCTGAGGTCCCTGGGGCAGGTGGCTGCTGGCAAGGCTGCCTCTCTCCTATGCAGCCACTGTGGGGAGGCCAACTGAGGGCTGATCTTCACCCTCTCCCTTCCAGATCGTCATCCCCTTCTTCAGCCTGCTCATCAAAGACATCTACTTCCTAAACGAAGGCTGTGCCAACCGCCTCCCCAATGGACACATCAACTTTGAGGTAGGGTCCAGGGGCCTTGGAGGGCCTGCCACCTAGTTAAGCAGGCTGATAAAAGCTCCCAGAGCAGGAGTTCTGGCCCTGAATGGTTGGATTAAAGGAGGACTCCGAGGCAGAGTGCAGCAGTTTGCAGCCAACATCAGAGTGGGATTATTGGGGTCTCCCCACATCTTCCATAGGAAGAGACCGAGGCTCATGAAGGCATTGACCCCCACTCTGTGCAGGCCTCATGTCTAGCACAGGTAAAGTAGCATCATTTTCAGTCCTTAAGGAGCCCCAGGCTGGCAAGAAAGACAGCCCTGCAGACCCACAGTGACAATTGACATGGTGCTGTGACAGGAGCTGCACAGGGGCACAGTTCATGGTCAGGAGAGGCCTTCCAAAGGAGGAGCCCTTAGCAACAGGAGGAAGTGTCAAGCAGAGTGAGGAGGAGAGAAAGACTTCCTCTCCCTCTGCAGACACTCATCACTATCAGCTCAAATGTTCCCTCTTCCAGGAAGTTCCCCTTGACCTCACAGGAGGAGAGAGGCCCCTTCTATAGTGGGCTATTATCCCTCAGTCACAGCACCCAAGTCCCCAAGCTCTTTAGAAGCAAGGCCAGGCTGATCCACTCCATGTCTCGACCCCACATACAAGCTTACCCAGCATGTACGTCTCGAAGTGGCTGGTGGGCTAGGCATGGGGAGGGAGAGGAATGGGACCCAGGAGCCCCAAGGGCACAGGATGGTGACAGCAGATGGTCACTGAGTCAGACAGAGCATGCCATGAGCAGTGGTACCCCCCAATCCACAGGAAAGAAGGGGCTCTTCCCCTGCGAGAGGGCCAGCCCTACCCTACTGCTTGCCCCACTCAGCCTCCAACTCCAAGGGGCACCAGTCCTGGGCCAGCCCCTCGCTCTGTCCAAGTCTCAGTCTCTCCTTCTGTGAAACAGGGCTGCCACCATGACCACACAGAGTGGCTAGGAGGAGTGGACATGCCACATGGCCCGCCAAAGGCTCTGCACGTGTCTCCTGCTGACAGGGCCCACAATGAATGCCTGGGCCCTTTGGCCTGGAGCTGCCTCTGCTGTGGGGCTTCACATGGACACCCCAGCAGACCTTCACATGCTGCCCACAGGTCTGGTTACCCGTAGGGTCCGGCGTAGCTGGAGGAAGCCCAGTCCAGCAGGATGCCTGGGCTCTGCATCCCAGGGGGCAGTCCAGGCTGGAGGCGACATGGAAGAGGCTGGGCTTGGGAGAGACTGCAGGGGCCAAGGGGGCCTGGGAGGTCACTCTCCAGTTGGTCCCAACGCACACTCTGTCTCTTGCCTTTCTTGAATTGGTCCTCAGAATCAAGGCCTGGGCGGAAGGATGGGCGGGGGAGCAGTGAGGGGCAAGAAGACAGGTACTCATATGGCCCCAGATCCTGGGGCATGGGCAGTGGGGACTGGGGGCAGACACCAAGGCTGATCAAAGAACGCCACAGAGTGGGGTTCTCACCCAGTCACAGCTTTGTATTTAAAATCCTGCTTTAAGTTAGCAGTTTTTAAAATCTTAAATAAATGTACTTAAATTTTACTCAATTAAAATTCTACTTAAATGAATTAAATTTTACTTAAATACATTTATTTAAATGTATTTGCCTCATTCTCTATGTAAACAAAGTTGCTGTAAGTAGGGATATATCTCTTGCCATTAGTTGAGATAACCACAAAAATAAACAGAATGCAACTAAAGTAATAGTCACCTCTAGCTAAATGCACTGCCTGCTGATGGCATAGCCCAAGGCTTCTCTCTTGCCATGACAAGGGGGACAGGTGAACCCTAGGTGCTGGGCATAGCAAATTCTTCAGAGAGAATGAAGGAATGTGACAAACATCCAGATTTCCTGATGGGTGATTCCATCATTTTTCTGCCCCATGTCCCACCTTGCCCACCCTAGAGGCAGGCCTCAATGGGGATGATGAGAGACACTGGGCCAGGGCCGGCCCCACTGTCACAGGTGACCTCCAGGCACTCAGGGTGCATCGTTTTGTGTCTCTGTGTCCCTGGCAGAAATTTCTGGAGCTGGCCAAGCAAGTAGGAGAGTTCATCACATGGAAACAAGTGGAGTGTCCCTTCGAGCAAGACCCCAGCATCACCCACTACCTGCACACTGCTCCCATCTTCAGCGAGGATGGTAAGGTGGCCCCATGGCCTCCCTGACCCCCAGCCACAGAACTCGTGGGTGGTCTCTTGGTCACATCACCGTTCAGGGCCCCTGCTCTGAGCAGGGATGCACCACGCCCATGTGTGCTAGGTCTGCAAGGAAGCAGGGAAGTCTGCATCCCCCAACTGAATAGTTGCTACCCCCAGAGCACAGGACAGGGCCCGAGGAGCTGCAGGTTGGGACCCCAAGGCCAGGCTTCCCCCAGGCACAGTTTGGATGCCATTGGACATTGTAAATCTGAACGATGTCTGACCCTAATTTCCTCATCAGGAAAGTGGGCATGATGATAAAAACAGCCCTTCCAGGGCTCATGTGGGGGTGGCAAAGTACTAGGCTGACCATGGGTCTTTCCACAACTGGTGTGTGCATGCGCATGTTTGCGTGTGTGAGTGTGTACCTGTGTATGTGTGTGTGTTCATGTGTAATACACACCAGCATGAAACGAGGCATCCTTTCTCCAGAGCACTGTTGATGTCTGTCCCCTTAAATAGTCAGTATTTCCATCCGATCATTTGTCAGACACAACAGATTTGCTTATGAATTTGCTAAATGAGCATACTCCTGGAGCTCCCTCCTCCAGAAGAGAAAGTGCTGGAGAAGCAAACAGTCATCTGGCTGAGTTGATGGGCCCTGTGGGGAGCAGAGTGGCCCCATGGTTAGCTGCTCTCTGGATGCAGGATGCCCTGGTACCACCCTGGGAGAACCCTGCTCAGCACACAGGAGGCCTGGCTCCTTGTCATGGCAGGCATTTTACACAGGGACCCACACCATGCCCAGGAAAACATTTTCTGCCAAAAATAAAAAATTAGGAGGAAGGACTTTTTAATGACTTGCTTCTGAATCGTTAATACTTTCAATTTTGCCATTTTATTTTTTATATTTTGGAGCCAGTAATTTTGGGGGGTCTCATCCATATCTGGAGTCTCCCCTACTCCACATACATGAGAAGCTCAGCAGCCTGATGGATAAACCAGCCTGGCTGCTCCCACCCCAGAAGCTGTGTTACCCTGGGCAGCTTTCTCACCCTCTCTAAGCCTCACCTACTGCATCTCTAAAGGGTAGGTAATGAGGTAATGAGAGAAACTACTTCCCAGGGCCATGGTGAGAATTAATTGACGTGACACAAGCAAAGCCCACAGGACTGCACTCAATCAATACTAGTTGTATTAGTTTCTACTGGTGCTGTGGCAAATCACCACAAATTTAGTGCCTCAGAACAACATAAATTTAGCCTCTTATGATTACAGAAGTTAGCAAGTCTGAAATCAGTTACACTGGGCTAAAATAGAGGTGTTGGCAGAGCTGGTTATTTCTGGAGGCTCTGGTGGGAGAATCCATTTCTTGGCCTTTTATGACTTCTAATGGCTGCCTGAATTCCTTGGCTTGTAGCCCCTTCTTCCATCTTCAAAGTACATTACTCCAGCCTCTGCTTCCATCATCATATTGCCTTCTGTAGTCATCTCCCCCTTTCTCTCTTATAAGGACACCTGTGATTGCATTTAGGGCCCACCCAGATAATCTCCTCATCTCCAGATCCTTAATTAAATCACATCTGCGAAGTCCCAAAAGGGCATATTCAGGGGATTAGGACCTAAATATCTCTGGGACCCATTATTCAACCTACTACACTAGTTATTATGATGACTGTTGTCATTACCCAGTGGAACTTGGGCAATAAAATGTGTCAAAGGCACATTAGGAGAGAGGTCGGGAGAGTCTAGAGGCAGGAAGGGCAGAGGTGGGGTGGGGGCATTTCATTCACTCCTTCAGTCAACAATACTTCTAGAGAGTCTGCTGTGTGCCAGTCAGACAGACAGCTATGAACTTGCAAATAAAATCCCGGCCCTTCTGGAATACCCTTAGAGAGAAGCACCTTCCCTTTTGATCTTCTCTTCTTCCTATCCTTCCCTCTACCTCCCCAAAAGAGCTGAGAAATTCAAGAGAAGGGACTTAAGATGTATTGGGCCCCAACTGGGATGGTAAAAGCCTCTGACAAAAGCCTGGCCCTGCCCTCAGCTCCATCAGACCTCCCCTGACAGGGCATGCTGGCAATCCAGTCAGTCTCAGGCTCCCTGAAACAAGTGAAAATATAGAAAATCTCAGCAGAGAAACAGGAGATATAAGGAAGAACCAAATGGAAATTTTAGAACTGAAAAGTGCAATAACTAAAATAAAAAACTGAACGGATGGGTTCAACAGCATAATGGAGAGGACAGAGGAAAGAATCAGTGAGCTGGAAGATAAAACAATAGAAATTTTACAATCTGAACAACAGAGAAAAATATAGACTGTACCAGAGCCCCAGGGACCAGTGGGACTATAACAAAAGATCTAACACTCATGTCATCAGAGTCTGGGAAGGAGAGGACAAATTGGGTATGGTTGAAGAGTACTTGAAGAAGTAATGCCTGGAAATTTCCCAAATGTGGAAAAGACATAAACCTACAGATTCAAGGAACTGAGTGAATCCCAAACAGGATAAACCCAAAGAAACCCATACCAAGACTCATCATAGTCAAACTTCTGGCAACTAAAGAAAAAGAAACAAATCTTGAAAGCACTGAGAGAGAAATGATACTTTACCTATAGGAGAAAAACAATTCAAATGACATCAGGTTCCCCATCAGAAACCATAGCCAGAGGCAGTGGCACATTTTTCAAGTGCTGAAAGAAAACAACTGCCAACCCATAATTCTATATCCAGTGAAAATATCCTTTAGGAATTTACTGTAGATAAGTCAAAATGGAATTCTAAAAACTGTTCAGGTAACCCACAGAAAGAGAAGAAAAACAAAACACAGAACAAATAGAAAATAATAAATAAATAGGCAGACTTAAGCTCTAACATATCAATACTTATATTGAATGTAAGTGGTCCAAATACAACAAGTAAAAGACAGAGGCTGGCAGAATAAATTAAAAATATGACCCAACTATATGCTGCCTACATGAAACTCATTTCAAATATAATGATGTAGACAGGTTAAAAAGTAAAAGGATGGGGACACATTAATCAAAAGAAAGCAGAAATGGCAATAATAATATCAGATAAAGTATACTTCAGAGGAAAGAAAATTTCCAGAGGCAGAGAGGGACATTATGTAATGACAAAATTGTCAGTCTCCCAAGAAGATATAGCAATCCTAAATGTGTATCTACCAAACAACAGAGTTGCAATATTTATGAAGCAAAACCCAATAGAACTGAAAGGAGAAATAAATAGATCCACAATTATAGTTTGGAGATTTCAACACCCTCTCTTAACAATTAATATAACAACTAGACAGAAAATCAGCAAAGACATAGCAGAACTCACCAATACCATCAAATAATAGGATCTAATAGACATTTATAGAACATTCCATACAACTACAGCAGAATACACATTTTTTTCATTTGCCCACGAACATATACCAAGATAGACCATATCCTAAGTGCAACAAAATTAAAGTAATTGAAATCATACAGCATGTGTTCACAGCATGTGATCACAGTGGAATCAAGCTAGAAATCAATAACATAAGATAACTGGAAAATGTCCAAACACTTATAATCTAAACAACACAATTCTAAATAAACCATGAGTTAAGAAGTCTCAAGGAAATTTTTTTTAAAATTGAACTAAATGAAAATGCTATCAAAATTTGCAGGGTGCAGCTAAAGCAGGGATGAGAGGGAATTTTACAGCATGTAACGCATACATTAGAAAAAAAAGGAAACACCTCAAATCAATCATCTAAGTTCCCACCCCCAGAACCTAGAAAAAGAGGAGCAAAATAAACCAAAAGTCAGCAGAAGGAAGGAAATAAGAGCACAAGAGAACAGAAATCAATGAAACAGAAAACAGAACAATTTTTAAAAGTTAATTGAAGAGCTGGTTCTTTGAAAAGCACAATAAAATTTCCATCCTCTAGCAAAGAACTTCTTGACAAAGAAAAAGAGAGAGAAGACAGAAACTACTAGTATCGGGAATGAAATAGGGTATCACTACAGACTCTGCCAACATCAAAAGACTTGTAAGAAAATACTATGAACAACTCTATGCATGTAAATTTAACAATTTAGATGAAATGGACCAATTCTTCAAAAAACACAAACTGCCACAACTCAACATAAAATAGATAATTTGAATAACCCTATAGCTAATAGGGAAATTGAAATTTTCATTTAAAAACATGCCAAAATGAAATGTCTGAGCCCAGATAGTTACACTAGAGAATTCTACCAAATATTTAATGAAGTAACACCAACTCTGCACAATCTCCTTCAGAAAAAAGAAGAGGAGGGAACGTCCCAGTTTATTTTATGAAGCTAGTATTATCATGATATGAAAACTGGACAAAGACAGTACAGATAATACACTCTACCCAGATTAATCCCTCATGAATATAGATGCAAAAAATCCCTAAGAAAATATTAGCAAGTATAATTCAGCAAAATATAAAGATAATCATATATCATGACCGAGTGGCCTTATTCCAGAAATGCAAGGCTATTCAATATTTGAAAATCAGCCAATATAATCCACCATATTAACAGGCCAAAGAACAAAAAAAAAACTAGATTGTGTCAATCAGTGGAGAAAAAGCATTTGACAAATTTCAACACCCGTGCATGGTAAAAACTCTCAGAAAAATAAGAATAGAAGGGAATTTACCAACTTGATAAATTGCATCTACAAAAACCCTTCAGCTAACATCATATTTAATGGTGAAAGATGGAATGCTTTCCCACTAAGATTGGTAACAACTCAAGGATGTCTACTCTCACAACTCCTATTCAACATTGGTGGAAGACCTAGTCAGTGCAATAAGGCAAGAAAAGGAATAAAAGACATACATATCAGAAAGGAATTAACACTGCCCCTATTTGCAGAAGATGTAAAAAATCCCAAGGGATCCATAAAAACTCCTAGAACGAAATGAGTTCAGCAGGCATCACAGAATACAAAATAAACAAGCAAAAATCATTTTATTTCCATGTACTCACAATGAATATGAGTTCACTGAAATTAAATATACAATACCATTTACAATCAATCAAAAAAGAAATGCTTAGGTATAAATCTAACACAACATGTATAGAATTTGTATGCTAAAAACTACACAATGCTGATGAAAGAAATCAAAGAAGATCTAAATAAATGGAGAGACACGAATTCATAAATTGGAAGACTCCAACATAGCAAAGATATCAGTTCTCCTTTCCAAATTTCAGGACAGATTTAATGCAATTCTTATCAAAATTCCAGGAAGATTTTTTATAGATACAGACAAGATTATTCTAAAGTTTATATGAAAATGCAAAGGGACAAAAATAGCTGAAACAATTTTGAAAAAGAAGAATGAAACAGGAGGAATCACTCTACCCAATATTAAGGCCAATATAGCTTGAATAGCTACAGTATTCAAGACAGTGTGGTGTTTGCAGGACAGACACATAGATCAATGTAACAGAATAGAGGACCCATAAAGAGACCCACAGTGATTCTTGACAAAGGTGCAAAAGCAATTCAGTGGAGGAAAGATAGTCTTTGCAACAAATGGTGCAGGTGCATTTGGACATCCATAGGGCAAAAAATGAACTTCAACCTAAGTCTCATACTTTATGCAAAAATTAAATCAAAATGGATCACAGGCTTGAATGTAAAATGTAAAACTATAAAACTTTTAGAAAAAAAAAGCAAGAGAAAATCTTCAGGATGTAGAACCAGACAAAGAGTTTCTTATAAAACTAAATATGCAACTACTATGTGACTCAGCAATTACACTCTTGGGCATATATTTATTCCAGAGAAATGAATTTACAAGTTTGCACAAAAACTCATACACCAATGTTTACAGAAGCTTAATTTGTCACAGCCAAACACTGGAAACCATACAGATGTCCTTCAGTGGGTGAATGGTTAAACAAAGTATGGTATGGAATACTATTCAGCAACAAAATGGAATGAACCACACTGATACACACTACAGCATGGATGAATCTCTAGAGAATTACAGTGTGAAAAGAGTCAATCCCAAATGGTTACATACTGTGTGATTCCATTTATATCACATTCTTGAAATGACAAAATATAGACACAGGGAACAGATTAGTAGTGGCCAGGGGTTAAGAGAGGTGTGGGGATGGGAGGGAAGTGTGTGTGGCTATAAAAGGGTAGCATGAGGGATCCTTGTGGTGATGGAATGTTCTATATCTTGACTGTGTCGGCGCCAAAATCCTGGTGATGATCCTGTCCTATAGTCTAGCAAGTGGTTACCATTGGGGGAAACTGGGTAAAAGATACACGGATCTCCCTGTATTATTTCTTACAATTGCTTGTGAATCTACAGTTACCTCCCAACAACAATTTAATTTAAAAACAAAAAGCAGGTGAGACTCTGGGTGTAGAAGAGGTTATTGTCATGGCTCATAAATGCATAATATCACTTCATTTTCTGACTAGGTCTTTATTTGGCTTCTTATGAAAGCGAGAGTCCAGAGAACCAAACAGAAAAAGAGAGGTGGAAATCTCTAAGGTGAGTCTCTGTGCCAAGACAAGTGTGGGAGGCAGGTGGAGGGAGCAGGTGGGGCGCTTGGGGCCAAGACAGAGTGGAGGGACTTCATCTACACTCGGTTGTCAGCCTCCTGGGAGCCCCTCTGTGGGGAGGGGGCAGGTCAGACCAGGGTCTTAGAGATGGAGGAGGAACTTAAGCGCTGGGGTAGGGAGAAGAGGCTGGAACCAC
The DNA here is from genome assembly GCF_937001465.1 of Orcinus orca. Lineage (NCBI taxonomy): Eukaryota > Metazoa > Chordata > Mammalia > Artiodactyla > Delphinidae > Orcinus > Orcinus orca. The sequence continues at coordinate 17,754,591 of NC_064561.1, read as the reverse complement.
GATCCCCCACGACTGGAGGCTGCCCCGTGGGCAGTTGAGATGTGTGCCCCAGGGCCTGGAACCCCAGTCCATACTCTTATGCCAGAGAGACACACACCACCTCCTGCTTGTTCGGCCTGTTAACACAGCCGAGCGGAGGTTGGAAATGATGCGCAGTGGTGGGCTCCAAGGACTGAGCCAAGAGGATTGCTCGTGCCCCTGTGGGGTGGGGGGCTGGACGGGAGTATAACCACGGGCCGGGCCAGCAGGCTCTCACCACCCTCGCTCGGCATGTTTAAATCTGCAGGTCTTCTATTCTGGGGAAGACGTGAAAAGCACTGAGCTGGAGGAGGAGGAGAGGGGGGAGGAGGAGAGGAAGCCAGCAGAAGCCTTCTGCCGCCCTGCCCCAGCCAGCCCAGTGGGAGGAGGAGGCATTGGTGCCTCGCTGCTTTGCAAACCGTGACCCTGTGGCCTGGTGCCCATCACAGTGACCACACAGCACAGGAGACCTTTCTCCACCTTTTGTGGAGCCTCAGCCCTGGAAGGGCCCAGAGCCTCCAAACACAGGGGTGGCACGTGCCTCAGGGGCCCTACCTTCAGGACAGTGATGCTCACATTGTTGGTCAGTCTGTCTGTCCTCGGCGATGACCCAAGGTGTTGGGTGACTGCAGTGTTGCTCTCAGTGCGTGACTCGTGCCATGGAGACAGACACACGGTCCATCTCCAGATGGCCTGGGAGCCTCTGTATCTCCAGCAAACATCACCATGACGTGAGAAGGGCCAGAGCCCACCAGTGGCCTCTGCCATTCTACTGATGGACCTGACCCTGCCCCTTGAGATGGGCTGGTTTCTGCAGCCCCGTGCACCCCCTTTCTGCATCCTGCTGGTATCGGGATAGCTTTCTGGTGACCACTATAATGCTGGTCAGCAGGACAAATTTGAGTCACAGACTTGACAGTGTGTACAGTACATTGTAAATTTTAGAGTTGGTATAAACACATTGGTATACCCTGCGTATCCACATCCACTTCATGTCTCTCACCCGTGGGCTTCTGCCAGGATGCAGGGCAGTTTCCCAGCTCAGGCCCAGGAATGCTGTGACCACAGCTCAGGAGGGGGACTTGGTGGCTATTGCCACTCCATAAACCCCATGTCCTGCTAAAATGAGCTGGTGTGCAGTAGATGCTAGGTAAGCTCCGGTGAATGGATACTGACAGCCTTGTGTGAGGCCAGACACCTCTCTTGCTTGGGCAAGGAGTGATGAATCCAGGGAGGACCCTCAGCCCACCATGAAGCTCCTCCCCTGGGGCTCTCACCCAGCCCTTCACACACTGAGCCAAGTTTCTGGACCAGGAAGTGGAGGGGCTGTGGAGCTGCTGAGTCCCCACCTGGCAAGTGACCACGTCACCCAGCCAAGAAGTCAGGGAGCGTGATGTACACCCCCATTCCTGGTCAGGGCCCGAGGGCAGAGTGATGTGTTGAAGGTGCACTGATGCATCCTGGCCAGCTCCTGACCATGTCAGGACTCTCAGAGTCTAGGCCCCCTTCAGCTAGGACCTGACACCTCTGTCCTGGCAGTGTGGCCTTGGGTCCCACCTGAGGGACAGGCAGAGCCAGAGCAACCAGCACCCCAGGTGCCTCCCCCAACTCGAGGAATTCTGCCTGATGAACCCAGGACCTCAGCAAGGCCCCAGAAGGGCCCTGCAGCCTGACAGAGGCATGGGAATGCTGCACGTTAGGGTTGAATGGGATCTGCTCTGCACCAGAGCAGCCCACCCCTTTCCATCTGAGACCCTAGAGAGGGTGAGTAGTGGAGTGGGTAGCAGAGCAGGAACTGGGCTTCAGCCAAACCCAGGCTCCCACCCTGCCTCACACCATATCTAGCTCCCGCAGGGGTGTGGGTGGGGCCCTGGTGCCAAACCCAAGGAGTCCTGGGGGGTTCCAGGAGCTGACTAGAAGCACCTCCTGATCCCCTCGTCCCTACCCAACACACTCCCTTGGTGTCTGGGGCAACATTAGACAAAACCCCTACAAACATCAGCAGGGACTGTCCCTGCATCCTGGTCACACTGAGCGCTGCCTGTCAGGAGCAGGGGCAAGTGGCACAGAAGGGGTTAGTGGCCTTGGAGACATGTGATGGCCGGTCCAGGGCTGATGCCCATGGAGCTCTGGGATGCCTGCCCGGGAAGGAGGAGGTTATATCCTTCCCCAGCCACAGGGAGTCAGGACACTCTGGAGGGGGCTCCCAGTCTACCCATGGGCCCTGACCTTGCCGGTCACCTGGCTCCAGCTCCCTGCTCCTGAGCAACTCAGTTCAGGGACCTATGAGGAAACCCCAGAATGCTGAGCTTCAGGAAGCAGCAGGTGAGGTCAAGGGGCTGGGGGCAGCTGGCCACTGTCCCCCCTGCCTCATGCAATCCCTCACCCAGGCCCAGGATCCCAGCTCTCTCTCCAAGGCCAGATTCCAAATTCCTCAGCTCAGCCATACCCCTCGCAGTCCTCTCCATCTCATACTGGGAGATTGCGGCAGCCTCCTCCAGGCTGTGGGGAGCATGAAGAAAGGATGTTGGAGAAGCAGTACAGGGCCCGCAGCTGAAACTCTGGAGGTTAGGTGGGAGGCAAGTCAAGCATGTCACTGCTGATAGCGGCCCACCCCCAGGCTTCAGGCTATTTCCTATTTCCTAGTTCTGTGGCCTTGCAATTGCTCTTCCCGCTGCCTGGCATGCTGTTCCTGAGCATGTTGATCTAGTCGGAGCTGCAACCTCAGCTGTAAGTCCCCCCTTCTGGGCAGAGGTTCCTGACATGCAGCCCCCTCACCCACATCTGCTCCCTCTAGTCTGCAAGCCCCTCAGAGACCCAGTGCAGAATAGGTGTCAGGTGAGGATGGTGGTGTGAGGCCTGGGCTCATCCCCAGCTGGGAGAGGGTCCAGGGAAGGAGGGAAGGAGGCAGCCCATGGCCAGCCCCACAGAGATCACAGGGCCAAGGGGACTCAAGCTGAGTGTGTTTGTGTCTTAGGTTCATCCCAGGGGCCCTGCTCCCCGCCTCGCTGAGCACCCACTTGGTACCAAGCCCCAGGTGCCCAGGCCAGGAGGAGGGTCTTCTCTCAGTAACTCCGCAGGTGGGGATCTTGGTGCCCTTTCTCCAGGTGCAGCCTCGGAGCCCAGAGAGGGATGGTGCCCTGCTCACAGCCATTTGGATGGTTCCTTAGTCACATCCAGGACTCCAGGCCCTTCCCTGTAGAGGCCCTTTTGTCCTCCTGCCATCCTGGCCTCAGTCCCTATGGCCAGGTCAGATGGCCCACAGGGGATGCAGCAGTTGGAGCCTATTCCTGGGGGGCAGGTGTCAGCCACACAGGTGGTGCCCAAGAGTGAGGCCCGTGAGGCCCAGTTTGGTGCCAGGTGACAAAGATCCCTGCCACACAGCAGGTTTGAGGCCGCCCAGCTGAGCCACACAGCAGGCACTTGGGCCTCAGGGCTCCGGGACGACCACCAGCCCCACTGTGCACAGGAGGCCAGGGAAGGGCCATGGCTATGGTCTCTCTTTTTTTGTCTAGCACTTTTTCTCTGAGCCCTCCAGGGAAGGAACAGGGGGGTTAGGACAGGAAGATGTCCCTATCTGGGGTTTGCCTCAGAGACCCCTGGGGCTGGCTGGGGTTCAGAATCAATTCATCTCATATGCGCAATCTGTGGGTCCTCTGAAGCCCCTGCCCCCTACATTGCTTCCCTACCCACCCTAGTTTCTTGGGGCGGGTGTCTCCATTGTGGCCAGTGACCAGTGACTTATCCCGGGAACTCAGCCAGGCTTCTGTGGAGGCCTGTCTATCCACCTGACAGCCCTCCAGGGCAGGACCCCAGACAACCCCAGGATGATTCTCAAACGTGTATCCAAAGTTGTCCCAGAACACCACAGACCCTAACAACTCAGAGACAGACAGCCACCAGTGTGGCCCCTCGTCCTTCAGATACCGCAGGCAGGTATCAGACCTCAGGGCACTTCATCCCCCACGCTGCAGGGCTCATATGAGGTTCCCAAGGAAGGGGCACCCCACCCACAGCACGCCCAAGCAGTGCCCTCCACAGTCTCTAACTCTTGACCACCCCATCCATGAGTCAAGGGAGCAGGGAGCCAGATAACTCAGTCAGGAGCCACAGTCAGGGTGTGCCTCAGCTGGAAGCTCCATTTCACCCCAAAACTGAAATGCTTCCATCATGGGTGCTAAGCCCCAGATCTGGCACTTTATATACAGCCTGACACATCCCACGAGATAGGTGCTATCACCATCCCCCTTGCCAAGTGACAAAACAGAGGCTCAGACAGGCAAAGCCATTGCCCAAGGACACCCAGCTTGCAGGGACAGAGCCTGGGCCTACCAGGGTCCATTGTCCAGCAAGGCTCTGCTGCTCAGGGTGCTAAGGAGCCAAGGGGAGCTCCAAATGGCCTCTGGGTCTTCCTACCAGCACAGACACAATGACACACATCTTTCCTCCACTCTTGCCCCTTCCTCTTTGGAGGGTTGCTGAGCCCCTTGTGCCCCCTGGTGCATCTACTGTCTCATTTATGCTCAAGACAACCTCCCCGCTCCCCTATTGCACACACCCCTCTGTGGGCTCTGCTGGGCACAGCTGTGCCTCTTCCCCAGCAGCAGAAGACAGCAGGCCTCACCCCACGCTCCCCATCATGCTACCCTTTGCCACCGGCATCCACGCTGTAAGGTTCACATCCCAGTACACAGCGTCTTCAGTGAAAATGGCTCCATTTTTCACTCTCAGGACTCAGATGGGAGCCCTAGATCCCTGGAGCAGGGAACAGATCCAGAGAGATCTTAAAATACACACACAAGATGCTTCTCAGCACAACCAGGCCCTTGCCCTCAGGCTGAGCAGAGAGCCTGACACTGCATTAGATATCCAATGCTGGGCCTCCAGGCAAGACCAGAAGAGTAGGAAAATTAACTGGGAATGAACAAACCTGAGGCATAAGCTAGAACCCCCACCAATAGACCTCCACCAAGTGGGCAAGCTGGGGAAAAGATCAGCAGAGAGACGGCGGAGACAGGAATCCAGTGTGTCGGGGGCAGAGAGCAATGGCAGGAAAGACTTGCAGAGGCCATATGGTGAAATACAACCCCCTCACCTGGGGAAGACCAAGGAGCTTGGAGTTTACCCTGGAGCTCTGGGTTGGGGCAGGAGGGACACTAAAGTGTTTTAGGAGGTGATGTAATTGTTAATTTTATGTGTCAACCTGACTGGGCCACAGGGTACCCAGATATTTTGTCAAACATTATTCTGGTGTGTCTGTGAGGGTGTTTCTGGATGAAATTAACATTTGAATCAGTGGACTCAGTAAATCAGATTGTCCTCCCCAATGTGAGGGGGCCTCACCCAAATTAGTTGGAGGCCTGAAAAGAACAAAAGGTGAAGTAACGGAGAATTCACTCGCTCTCTGCCTATTTTTGACCTGGGACACGGTTCTTCTGCATTTGGACTGGAATTTACACCGTTGGCTGTCCTGACTCTCCAGATTGCACATGGCAGATCTTGGGACTCTCAGCCTCCATAATTACATGAGCCAATTCCTTATCATCTATCTATCATCTACCCATCATCTATATCTATCTATCTATCTATCTATCTATCTATCTACCTACCATCTATCTATCTCTCCTATTGGTTTCTCTGGAGAACCCAGACTAATATAAGAGTTTTAGAAAACATGGTCCGTTTTAGAAAGATTTCTTTGATACCTTTTAACCCAATAATTCTACTTTTGTAATTTATCCTAAGGAAAAAAATTTGATTAGCACAGTATTTGCATAATAAGGAAGTAACTAATGGTTACATTATTCCTGTTCCTGTGACAGCAGGTGGATTTTGCTCCCCAGCCCAGCCCAGAACCTAGAGAGCCCCCACCTGCTGAAGAGGCATGCCTAAACTCCTTCTTGGAGCCCAAGTGGGAGACTGGTGCATTCTCCTGGCCTCTGCATGCACACTGGATGGGCTGACAGTGAGGAGCTAAGTCAGCAATAATATTAGTGCAGCATAGCAATGCAGAAATCTCTTCAGCCAATTTACTTACTCTTACTGCTTTTGTGGACAGTTACATCTCATTTACTTCAATAATTATTTGCCTTTTTGCATTAAAACATAAATAAAATACATCAGGGTAGAGCACAGTTTGGTTTAAATTAAGATCTCTTAACACTAATATATACAACCTCTCTGTCTAGGTCTGTCTTTATAGTTAATCACTGGATCTCACACACGCAGGCACTTAGCAAGGAGACCTGCTAGGAGGCGCTAACAGGACGCAGGCGAGAGAAGAAGGTAACCTGGGCCAGAGTGTAACAGTGGAGGTAGCAAAACGTGACCCGGTTTGGGATATATTTTGAAGGTAAAACCTTCAGAGTATTTGCTGATGGAGTCGAATGTGAGAGAAAGGGAAAGGTCAAGACTGACTCCAAGGTTTGGGGGCCTTAGCAAATAAAGGAATGGCACTGCCATTTACTGAGCTGTGGGAAACCGGGAGAGGAGTAGGATGAAAGGGGAAAATCAGGAATTTGATTTGGAGCATGCTCAGTTTGAGATGTTCATTAGGCAACCCAGTGAAGGTGTCGGGTACGAATTGGAATGACACGACTCGGGTTCTGAGGGCAGATCTGGCCTGGGTATATAAATCTGGGGGGCTTCCCTGTGCAGGCTGCTTTACAGCCAGGGGCACAGATAAAATACCTAGAGAGCAGGGCACAGAGAGAAGATAACTGAGCCCTGGGGCATTCGAATGTTTAGAGGTTGGGGAAATAAAGCAGATCCACCAAAGGACATTGAGAAGGGGTTTCTAGAAGTTAAGAGGAAAACCAAAGAAGAGACAAAAGCTGATAAAGAGAGATTCAAGAAGGAAGGGATGGTCAGCTGTGTCCCGTGCTACTGAAAATTCAAATAAGACAAGAACCAAGAGCTGACCTTCACACTGGGCAGCAGAGAGGTAAACAGCAACCTCAAAGGGAGGAGTTCCGGGGAAATTTGGGGTGGGGGAAACGTATGACCGAAGACGATTCAAAAGAAAATGGAAAGATTGACTATCCAATAGAAAAATGGACAGGAGATAAAAAACAGTTTCATAGAAGAAGAAATGCAAATGACTCAAATGTATGAAGAGATGCTCAGGGATGGCAGAAATGTTCAACCTCACTCAAAAGAGGACCACATTGTTATGCTGTTTTCACCTCTTAGATTGACAGACTAATAATTGCAAAATTGTGTGGGCAAAGATGGGGAAACAGACACCCCCACATTGCTCTTTGGAGTGTAATTGATACAGTCCTATGGAAGTGAATTTGGCAGTTTTCACCAGAATTGCAAATATGTGTATGCTGTGACATAGTTATTCCATCTCTTGCAATTTATCTTACCATCATGCTTGTACACCTCCAAATGAATAAGCCTGAAGACAGCTATTCATCACAGCACTGTTTGACAGAAAAAGATTGGAAACAGCCCAAGTGTCAATAAATAGGAAACTTGTTAAATCAATCACTGCACAGCCCTACCACAGAATACTGTGCAGCTGTAATGAGGATGCTCTTTACCTACTGATATAAAAAGGTACCCACTGTATGATACAGGTATAAAAAAGTGTGTATAGTATGTTAGCATTTGTGTAAAAATGGATGGGAAGAAATATATATTTATATTTGCTTATATTACATTCAAAGTCTCTAAAAATTTTTAAACGTTTTAAAATACACAAAAATCTAATAATAGTTAACTTTGGGAGATGTGGACTGGGTGGATAGAAAAAGACTTTCTGCTTCTAAATTATGCGATGTATTACCTATCCAAAAATTAAATTGATTAAAATTTCACACACAGAGAGAGCGTGTATTTGAGAATCTGAAGAGTGAAGACTTCCAGCTTCTAGCTGTGGGAGATTTCTCTGCACGTGGGATTACTGGACAGGATCTATACATTCTTAATTTCACAGAATATTGCTTTCCAGAATATTTGCCAGTCTATATCCCCACCAACAAGATTCAGGGGGCCCCCCAAATCCTTGCCAACAATTAATAACATCAGGATATGTTCCTGCTGCAAAATATGTGCACCAAATAAGGAAATAAGAAAGGTGATGAGCACCAGCAATCATAGGCTACAACGCAAGGAGAGAACAAGGGAAGACATGGGGAAATAGGGCAGACTGGAGCAAGTAGGGCAGGAACTCCTGGAAAAGCCTGCTCTGAGGGATGGCTGGCAGGTGTGACCATCCTAACCATTACCCCAGAGTGCTCTTGGGGAATGGAAAAAGGAAGGGAAGGGGAGAAAAGGGATAGCTGACCTTTGTTATAAGCCCTTTAACACTATAGATTATTTTCAAGCAGTACTTTGATTTTTTAAATTAATTTTAAAAATAATTTCTAGGGGCTTCCCTGGTGGCGCAGTGGCTGAGTGTCTGCCTGCCAATGCAGGGGACACGGGTTCGTGCCCCAGTCCGGGAAGATCCCACATGCCGCAGAGCAGCTGGGCCCATGAGCCATGGCCGCTGAGCCTGCGCTTCCAGAGCCTGTGCTCCACAACGGGAGAGGCCACAGCAGTGAGAGGCCAGCATACCGCAAAAATAATAATTTCTAAAGCCAAATTATAAAATTCCATTCAAGGATTATACCCAAAAAATTACAGTAAATCACTGTGGGAGGTAGAATGAGGCTCCCAAACCTGAGAGGGCTTGTGTACCCAGAATAATGAGCAGGGAAATGGGGAAGTGCAGGGACAGCAAAAGATAGGTTTATCTCTCAAAGGTTATCTCCTTCCAAAGTAATATGATTCCAAACACTTGGGGCTACCAGAAGAGGAAACACCTGGGGACAGAGGACGGGGAGGGCAGGGCCAGAAAAGTTTCTCAGAGCAGTGATGATGAAGAGTGTCTTTCAAGCATCAGAAGCAGAAATCTCAAAGAGCAGGTGGGAGGAGTTCCACTTCTAGAATGGTCGTGTAAGGAGCTCCAGGGACCCACTCCCCAGTAAAACAAGCATAGGTGGTGAAAATGATTTTTTTTAAGTTTCTATAAATTGTCTTAAGAGCATAGAGTAAATGAATAAAAACTTATTTAAGAAAATCTACTGAAACTCAGTAAGAACAGTGAAAGTTTATGGTGTTTGAACCCACTTCCTCACTCTTCACTCTCAGCTCAGCATGATAGATGCTCCACTCTAGGCAGGTGCAGCCAAGAACATAGGGCTCCTTCTCCCCCCAGATTCCAGTCAAGGGCTACCATATCTCCCCAAGAGGAACACACTGCCAGTATTTCTCATCCCCACACCCCAGTTACATGTTGTAAAGGTTAAACCCTGAGTTAGTAAACCTGAGAGGTCAGAGGCTCCCTTCCTCCACCAGCTCCTATTCATAGAGTGGAAACTCTATCCCAGGTGCTTTAGTCAGAGAATATTGGAGCCCTGATTACCCTCACCCCAGCTCACTTGTAAGGTGAAGTTTCCACGCTGGGAGAGGCAAGCCAAGGAGACCAGATGCTACAGCCCCCACACAGTGCTCTGCCCATAAAGCAAAGATATCACTCTGAGAAAGTGGGTCACTGTCCCCATTACCCATGATGGAGCAGTGGCTCAGAGACTTTGCCCAGGGAGAGGGAGGCCATAAGAACAGAGAACTCCCAAGCTTTACCCAGAGGAAATTACTTTATTTGAAACATAATGTAGCAAATTTCAAGCCTAAGGGCACTCTCAAAAACAATAGAAATTTCCATAAGCAATTAGCTTAATTGCAATTAAGCAATTAGTAGGAGACTAGTAGCTTTATGAGAACTATAAGCTAAACCATAAAACAGCTAGGTTACCAGAAAGAACCATGGGAAAAGGCAGTGATGAAGAACCCAACTGAGTTCAGAACAAAACTCAAAATTTGACCTTTAAAACTACCCCTGAAAAGGGGGCTTGCATTTAATTGGACCAGACTGTGGAACAGTATATGTCCCAGGACATTGTCAAAAGCAATAGAAAAATCATCCAAGAATTAGTGGAGCTTAACAGATGGGTGTGATACCAACAAAGAAAGACAGATAACAGAGAGATGAGGGAAAGAGACAGTCAAAAAGAACCCTGCCAAAGCCACTGTCATCTCAGGGTGACTGTGCACATGCCCAAGACTGCACCCTCTGAGGAGCAACATTAAAGGCTTCACACTGCCAGCAAAATAGATTTACTTCACTAGAACAGTCCACCTAAGTCACCAAACAAATAAACAAGCAAACAACAACAACTAGGCTGGGGGTGGGGGGTGGGGATGAAGACCAGTATCCAAATTTGTTAACATATATTTTCTAAAATTTCCGGTTTCCAACAAAAAGTTACAAGATGTGAAAAGAAACAGGAACATCTGCCCATGCATGAGGAAAAAATAAAGCAGACAACACAAACTACCTATGAGAGGACCAAGATGTCAGATGTAACAGACGAAAACTTCAAAGCAGCCATTGTAAATATGTTCAAAGAACTAAAGGAAACTGTGCTTAAAGAAATAAAGGTTGATATGATGACAATGTCTCATCAAACAGAGAATACAAATAAAGAGATATAAAATTATAAAGAGGAAGAAAATGAAAATCTGGGGTCGAAAGCATAGTAACTGAAGTGAAAAAATTACTAAAAGGGCTCAAGAGTATATTTGAACTGGCAGAAGAAAGAAATAGCAAACTAGAAGATATATTGATTCAGATTATACAACTTGAAGATCAAAGAGAAAAAAAGAATAAAAAAGTAAACAGGGCTTCAAAGAAATGTGAGATTCTATTAATCTCACCAACATATGCATAATGGGAAGAATAGAAGGAGAGGAAAGAGAGAAAGGAACAGAAAAAATTGTTTGAAAAATAATAGCTAAAAATTTGTCAAATTTGATGAAAATTATTAATCTATACATTTAAGAAGCTCAGCAAACTCCAACTAGGATAAACTCAAAGACATCCACATACAGACATATCATAGTAAAAATTCTGAAAGAGAAGGAGAAAAACGTTTGAAAATCTTTGAAGCAGCAAAAAAACCCCAGCCCATCATGTACAAGAGAACATCATCAGAATCAAAGGTAGGCAGTGAGATGATGCATTCAAAGTGCTGAAAGAAAAATATGTGTCAACCAAGAATCTTATACCCAGCATGACTATCTTTCAAAGAGTAGGCTGAGCTCTGGGAAGTGTCTTGTGACTAAATGGCAGGTACAAGAGTAGGGGACGGAAAGCAAAGTAGGTGGCTAATGCACAAAGAGGTGTTTGGCTTTTACCCTTTAAGTCCTTGAGATCCAAGGGTCACAGTCCCTAACAAGGTCACATTCTTTTCCAGAAATATGGTCCTATGATCAGTGTGCTAGGTGAAAACGAAGGTATAGCTGAGGACAAGGAGGTCAGCAAGGAACTGAGAAAGAGGGTAAGAAGTGAAGGAGAGAAACATGGCTGGGTGGATGAATGATTGGATGGAGCAGAAGTGATGGGAACAGACAGTGCTAAGGAAGTGGATTGACAGAACTTGGGGACTGACTGATTGTGAGGTGGCAGTGTGGGAGTAGGATGCTGATGACCAGAGCTGGAAGGAAATAACAAAGATCAGAGCAGAAATAAATAAAATAGAAACAAGAAAATAACAGTAGAAAAGATCAATGAAACCAAAAGCTGATTTTTTGGAAAATATAAAATTGATAAGCCTTTAGCCTGGCTCATTAAGAAAAAAAGACAGAGGACCAAGTAAACAAAATAGGAAATAAAAGAGGAGAAATCACGATCAATAATACATAGATATAATCGTAAAAGTATACTATGAACAGTTATATGCCAACAAATTGGCAACTTAGAAAAAATGGAAGAATTTCTAGAAACATACAAAATTTCCAAAACTGAATCAGGAAGAAATAGATAACCTGAACAGACCAATTACTAGTATAGAAATCAAATCAGTATTCAAAAAACTCCCAGCAAACAAAAGTCCAGGACCAGATGTCTTCACAGGGGAATTCTCCCAAACATATGAAGAAGAGTTAATACCAATCCTTCTCAAACTATTCCAAAAAATTTAAGAGGAGGAAACACTCTCAAATTCATTCTACAAGGCTACCATTGCCCTGATACCAAAACCAGACAGACACTACAAAAAATAAAATCAAATTACAGGCCAATATCTCTGATGAATATAGATACAAAGATCCTCAACAAAATATCAGCAAACTGAATTCAACAATATAGAAAAAGGATCATACACCATGATCAAGTGGGATTTATTCCAGGGATGCAAGGATGGTTCAATATCTGCATGTCAATCAATGTGATACACCACATTAACAAACAAAGGATAAAATCACATGATCATCTCAATAGATGCAGAAAAAAAGCATTTGACAAAATTCAATATCCATTTATGATAAAAACTCTCAAAAAGTTTGTATAAAGGGAACATATCTCAACATATTAAAGGCTATTTATGACAAAACCACAGCTAACATCATACTCAGTAGTGAAAAGTGAAAGCTTTTCCTCTAAATTCAGGAACAGAAAAATGATGCCCACTTTCACCACTTCTATTTAACATAATATTAGAAATCCTAGCCACAGCAATCAAATAAGTAAAAGAAATAAAAGGCATCCAAATTGGAAGGAAAGTAGTAAAACTGTCACTATTTGCAGATGACATGATACTATATACAGGAAACTCTAAAGTCTCCACCAAAAAACCATTAGAACTAATAAATGAATTTAGTAACGTTGCAAGATACAAGATTTATATACAGAAATCGATTGCTTTTCTACACACTAAAAACAAACTATCAGAAAGAGAAAGCAAGAAAACAATCCCATTTATAACCACACCAAAAAGAATAAAATACCTAGGAATAAACTTAACCAAAGAGGTGAAAGATCTATACTCTGAGAACTATAATATATTGATGAAGGAAATTGAAGATGTTTCAAATAAACAGAAAGATACCCCATGTTCATGGATTGGAAGAAGTAATATTGTTAAAATGTCCATACTACCCAAAGCAATCTACAGATTTAATGCAATCCCTATGAAAATACCCATGACCTTTTTCACAGAACTAGAACAAATAAGCCTAAAATTTGTATGGAACCACAAAAGAAAAAACAAAAAAAGAATAGCCAAAGCAATCTTGAGAAAAAAAGAATAAAGCTGGAGGTATGAGGCTCCTTGACTTCAGACTATATTCCAAAGCTACAGTAATCAAAATAGTATGTTACTGGCACAAAGCAGACACATAGATCAATGGAACAGAATAGAGAAATTTAATCTATGACAAAGGAGACAAAAATATAAAATAAGGAAAAGAATCTCTTCAATAAGTGGTTCTGGGAAAATCAACAAGGGGACCTAATTAAACTTAAAAGTTTTTGTACAGCATAGGTAACCATCAACAAAACAAAAAGACAACCTACTGAATGGGAGAAAATATTTGTAAATGGTATGTCTGATAAGGGGTTAATATCCAAAATATATAAAGAGTTCATACAACTCAACATCATATCAAACAAACTGATTGCAAAATGGGCAGAAGATCTGAATAGACATTTCTCCAAAGAAGACATACACATGACCAACAGGCACATGAAAAGATGCTCAACATCGCTAATCATCAGAGAAATGCAAATCAAAACCACAATGAGATATTACTTCATACCTGTCAGAATGGCTATCATCAAAAAGACAACAAATAATAAATGTTGGCAAGGATGTGGAGAAAAGGGAACCCAAGTACACAGTTGGTGGAAATGTAAATTTGTATAGCCACTGTGGAAGACAGTATGGAGGTTCCTCAAAAAACTAAAAATAGAGCTACCATATGATCCAGCAATTCCACTCCTGGGTATACATCCAAAGAAAATGAAAACACAAATTCAAAAAGATAAATGCACCCCAATATTGCAGAATTATTCACAGTAGCCAAGGTATGGAAGCAACCTAAGTGTCCATCAACAGATGAATAGATAAAGAAGATGTGGTATATACATACAAGGAAGATGTGGTATATACATACAAGGAATACTACTCAGCCATAAAAAGGAATGAAAATTTGCCACTTGCAACAACATAGATGGACCTGGAGGGTATTATGCTTAGTGAAATAAGTCAGACAGAGAAGACAAGTACTGTATGTTTTCACTTATTATATGGAATCAAAAAATAAAATGAATGAATATAACAAAACAGAAACAGACTCACAGATACAGAGAACAAACTAGTGGTTACCAATGGGAAGAGGAGTGAGGGGAGGATCAAGATAGGAGAAGGGGACTAAGAGATACAAACTACTATGTATATAATAAATAAGATACAAGGATGTAATGTACAGCACAAAGAATATAGCCACTCTTTTATAATAACTTTAAATGGAGTATAATCTATAAAAATATCACTATGTTTTCCACTTGAAACTAATATAATATTGTAAATCAACTATACTTCAATTAAGAAAAATAAATACAAAAAAGAAAGAAAAACAAAACTCTCTATGAATCAGGAAAAAAACAAGTTAAAACCAAGATGAAATACAACTTTTATGCCCAAACTTCAAAATTTAGGAAGGTAGGGACTTCCCCGGTGGCACAGTGGTTAAGAATCCAGCAGCCAATGCAAGGGACACGAGTTTGAGCCCTGGTCCAGGAAGATCCCACATGCTGCAGAGCAACTAAACGCACGAGCCACAGCTACTGAGTCCACATGCCACAACTACTGAAGCCCGCGTGCCTAGAGCCCGTGCTCCACAACAAGAGAAGCCACCACAATGAGAAGCCCATGCACCTCAACGAAGAGTAGCCCCCACTCGCCGCAACTAGAGAAAGCCAGTGAGCAACAGTGAAGACCCAACGTAGCCAAATAAAAAGTTAGGAAGGTAGATAATATCAAATATTGATGAGAATGTGAGGGGATGAGGCCTCTCATTTGCTGATGAGGGAGTTTATGTGTGCTGGCCATGCTGGCAAATGCTTTAGCAGTATTTTGAATAATTGTATGCATATTTCCTATAAACCAGTGATCCCACTCCTTGGTATAATTCTCCTCTCTCCCTAAAATGATTGCTCAGGGATGTAGAAGATAAATCAATCAGATTCCAGACAAGAGAAATTAAAATCATGCTAAATGGGAGTACTTAATACAGGGACCTGATATAAAAACTTAAATGGATTTTTAAAAATATTTATTTACTTACTTGGTTGCGCCAGGTCATAGTTGTGGCTCGTGGGCTCCTTAGTTGCAGCAGGCGGGCTCCTCAGTTGCGGCTGAAGGGCTCCTTAGTGGCAGCTCGCTGGATCCTTAGTTGTGGCAGTAGGCTCCTTAGTTGTGGCATGTGAACTCTTAGTTGCAGCATGCATGTGAGATCTAGTTGCCTGATCAGGGATTGAACCCAGGCCCCCCACACTGGGAGCATGGAGTCTTATCTACTGCACCACTAGGGAAGTCCTTAAATGGATTTTTTTTTAATGCAATGATAGCTCCAAAGGAGAAGTGGGTTTTAAATTTTAGTAAGTATCGACCAATTACTTTCCAAAAGGGTTGTGTCAATACCCAGTCCTTTCAGTCATGAGGGAAAGAAATGGTCAAAGAGAGCCCTGCTAAAGCCACTGTCATCCCAGGACACCCAGGACACCCCAGGAAGGGCATGAGAGTGCCCTTCTGTGATGCTATGGCCAGCACCAGGGGCTTTTATTCTCTAATTTTTGCCAAGTTTCCAATAAAACTTTATTTAAAAAAACAAAAACAGGTGGCCAGTATATAGACAATAGTTTCCTGATTTAATTTTTTTACTACTGCATTAAAATATTTATCTTGTTTGCTGAGTTTTTTGGCTCCCCTTTGGTTAAATTCTGCACCTGGGTTGAAGCCCTGTTGAGTTGTCTGCTTGGAGTCTCACAAAGACCAAAGCTGGTGCCAGTGCTGCATGGGGCTACCAGGGAGGCGCCCTTCTTCTGACACCCCCAACCCGGCTCAGGCATGCATCTGTAGAGCAGGCAGTCCCAGCCAACCTGTCCCCAAAGCCATGCTGGGCCTCCTGCACCTTCAATGCCAGATATCAGATGCCTAACTGGATGGTAAAATTCCTCTGCCAACCTCCCCGCATCAGTTGCTCACAGATCTGTGTCCATTTCTTCTTCACAATGCCCTGGGATCTATTCCCTCCTCTCCATCAAGCAGCCCTCCCTGGGGACTGGCCTCAGTCCCTCTCACCTTGGGTTCTGAAGGGCATCAGGGGAGCCGTGGCCTCACAGCTTGAGAGCTTGCCCTAAATTCAAAGTTGACTGTATACCCCCTGCTCACAGACAATCCTTTCCTTCAGCCAGACATGAGCTTCCTGAGAGCCTTCTGTGTGTGTTAGAGATGGAGCACCCATGGTACTCACACCCTGAGGGGACTAAGGCAAAGGAGGCACTTTCCTCCATGCAAAATGTAAAATAGTGCCCCAAAATTCAACCATCAAGATTAATAATATTTTAATGCAATATTTTAAAAAATCAAAACTAAGGCAAAAAATCCATGGGGAACAAAAGATCAACATTTTAAATAGAGACAGGATTTGATTTTCCCTTTTGCCTCAGGCTCCAGCACTTTGACGGATCCTATCTTTGATTTTTTAAAATATTGCATAAAAATAGTATTTATGCTGATGACTGAGGTTTGGGGCATGCTTCTTATATTTTGTACCTGAGATAAGTGCTTCTTCACTCACTGTACCCTAACCCTGGCCCTGGTAGATACAGTCAATAAATAGTAGGCCCAGTAATAATTTCAGAAAGTGATAAGAGCTCTAAGTGATAAGAACTCTAAAGTGATAAGAACTTTCATTTTCAAGAGAGATGAAAATAGACATTCACACAAGAACATGTACGTGAATGTTCATAGCAGCATTATTCATAACAGCCAAAGAGTGAAAACAACCCAAATGTCCATCAACTGATGAACTGATGAACAAAATGTGGTCACTTTATGCAATGGAATATTATTCAGCCATAAAAAAGATTAAGGTATTGATATATGCTACAACATGGGTGAACTTTGAAAATAATGTCCTAAGTGAAAAAAGTCAAACATGAAAGGCCACAGATTGTATGATTCCATTTATGTGAAATGCCCAAAATAGGCAAATCCATAGAGAAAGTAGATTAGTGGTTGCAGGGTTGGGGGAGGGGGATGAGGAGAGAATGCTAATGAGCATAGGGTTTCCTTTTGGAGTAATGGGTGTTATTGGAATTGGAATTGGACATTGATGGTGGTTGAACAATCTTGCGAATACACTCAAAAGCACTGACTGTATACTTTTAAATGGTGAGTTTTATGTTACATGAAATTTTATATTATGTTAATTATATCTCAAGTTAAAGAAAAATTAAATAAAGCAGGATGACAAATAAAGACTGAGAGGTAGGATATTAGAGAGTCAGGGAAGTCCTCTCTGAGGTGAGGACACTTAATGGGACCTGAGTAACAAGAAGGAGCCAACTGTGTGTTGAGGAGGAAGAAGTTTCCCGACAAAGGCACCAGCCCACGCCAAGACCCTTAGGCGGAAACAACTTGTAGTGTGGTCCTTCATTCATTCGTTCCACAAGTAGTTATTTAGCACCCACTGTGTGTTAGGCACTGCTCTCTGAGGATACAGCTGGGAACAAAACATCCTATAATGTGATGTTAGAATGTGGAAGCAGCTGTGGACTAGGAAGAAAAATTGTTTGGAAGGGAGAGAGTTTGGGGTGGGAAAGACTACATTATATAGGGAGATCAGAGGAAGTCTTACTGAGAAAGTGACATTTGAGCAAAGGGGCAAGCGCAATGGTGGAGAATGACAGCAGAGAGGTGGAGGCATCCAGGGCCTGAGGCCATGAGCTGGCCAAGGACTGGACTATGAATGTATGGGGAGCCGCTGGAGGGTGTGAGCAGACAAGTGGCATGGCTGGACTCGTTTTCAAAAACTCAGGCTTGCTCTGCCTGCCTTAGATTCCATGCTCCCACTGCCCACATCAGCAAAGCTTGATAGCAAACTTTATTTAGCAGGTGGGATTGTTTTTTAAAGGAACTCTTATGTCACATAAGTCCCAAATATGACACTGACTGGAGCTAAACAGCTCTGGATGTCTGGATTCCTCAGGGCTCCATGATGAACTTTAGCCAGGGTTCTCAAATCCAAAAGTTTAAAAGGAACTATTGCTGTGGCACCTGTGGCAGATGCAGGGTCCTAAGCACTACCCATAGGGCTCAGGCCCAGGAGTCCCGCTGGTAACCTGTGTCCCCAGGTGATGCTGACACAGGTGGTCCACAATCCCCATGTTGAGGAAACAGTGGCCTGGGCACCACAGAGCATGGTATCAGGCAGAGGCACAGTTGGAGACCCACATTCTGGTCCAGACCCCTTGGGCCAGGCCTGCGTGGTGGCTGCAGTTTAGTTACTTGGAAGCAAACATTTAGAACTGGAGATTGTATATACCAATCTGGGTCTCAGGCTTCTCTTGAGAAGCTGCTGCACCTCTGCCAGCTCTGGGCCACAGCAATTCTGTACAATCCCAATGGCCTTCTCATCTCTTCCTGTGGCTTGCCTGGGCTCTAGTCAGTTGTGTTCAGGACCCTGAGGAGGCTGTGAGGCTGGCATCCATTCAAATGAAATCTATCCACAGCCCTCTGTCATCTGGTCTGGGCTTAATTTCCCATTCACTTGAAAATTACACTATTCTTTTTTTCCTTTTTTACACCCAAAAGAGAAGGTTCCAGAACCTGTCAGGTATGCCTGGTGGCCCTTCCTCATAGGTGGGTTCTGAGTGATGGAGTCAGGATTGGTCAAGCTGGGGGAATAAGTCAGGTTGGCTCCCAGGGAAGGCATATGTCCCCTCTGTCACCAGAATGGAACTCACCTACGAATCTCAGAGGAGCAGCTGAGCAGTGAAGGAGGCATTGAGGGCACTCTGGTTAGGGACCAGGGAGAAGGGCAGAGGTTCCTATCCAGACCTCCAAGAGGACAGAGGACTTGTTGTGGGCTGTAGCCTCAGTGTGGGCCTAGGGGAACAGCCTCTTCCTCTGTGACTGGCCAGCAGATGCTGTGGAAGCCCATCCCATGCCAAGCATGGTGTAGGTGCTGAGACAGGCAAGGACATTTAGCAGTGGCCTCTAACCCTAGCTGGAAAGACAGGCATGCATGACAAAATGAATTGAAACTTTTGCCCTGGCCACTGGGAAGCTCACTGGGGCTTGCAGAAGTGATGAGAGCATAGCATTGCTCATGCAGACACTCAAGAGGAAGTATTTACAATGGCCCCTCTGAAGAGAAAAAGACCAGAAGGAGGCACATGCACTGTAAGCATAATCATGCCAGGGTGACTGCATGAGGCTGAATAATGGCTCCCAAAGATGTCCAATCCTAATCCCGGGAACCTGTGACTGTTACCTTGCATGGCAAAAGGGACTGCAGATGTGATTAAGTTAAGGATCTTGAGATGGGAGATTATCCTGAATTATCCAAGTGGGCCCTAAATGAAATCACAAGTATACTTATAAGTGTACTTACAGAAGGAGACTCGACTGCAGAGGAAGGTGATGTGATGGTGGAAGCAGAGATTGGAGTGATGAGCTTTGAGGATGGAGGAAGGGGCCATAAGCCCAGGAACACAGGTGACCACTAGAAAGTGAAAAAGTCTGGGAAATGGATTCTCCCCTGAAGCCTCCAGAAGGAACCAGCCCTCTCGCCACCTTCACTTTAGCCCAGTGAGACTGATTTAGGACTTCTGACCTCTAGAACTGTGAGAGGATGGAAGTGTGTGATTTTAAGCCACCAAGTTTGTGGTGATTTGTATCACAGCACCAGGAAGGGAATACAGTGACTCTCTCCCAAGTAGTGGGGTCCAATTCCATGAGCAAGAAGAATGTGTGGAACAGCTTCAGTGGTCTGCAGACCTTGCTTTTGGTCATTGGGTGAGTGTATTTGACTCTAGGGCCCCAGAGAAAAAAATTACCACAGCTTTGCTGGTGTGGGACCTGAAACTAACAGTCCCAGGCTCCCCCAACCCCCGTACCCCTGCCATCACCAGGAAAGCAAAGCTCACTCCCTCAGTGTCAGCTCGTGAGGACCCAGCTGGGGGTCACATCTCCAATACACCCCAGCCTGCCCTGCCTGGGGATGCTGACTCGAGGCCTTTGGCAAGAAAATGTCGTAAACCTCTTGGCCAGGGCAGGAGTTGGGGAGGCTTTGCCAAGGAGGTGACATTTGTGTGAGCCTTGCCCGGGTAACAGTTCAGAAGGGAGAAAGCAGAGTGGGAGGGGCTGTGGGCCCAGGGACCCCATGCACAGAACTGACAGGCCTAGCTCCCCATCTCTCCACGGGGCTGATTATGAACAGCGGTGCCTGCAAACAACAGAAGCGAACTCTTTTTGACTCAGCAGAGAAGGGATTTATTGGAAGCCTACCAGGCAGCTGACAAGGTCAAGAGGAAGGTGGGAGAGGCAGGCTTGGGCAGGAACCAAGGAGCCAAGGAGAGCTGAGACAGGAATTGATGGGGAACCATCCACTCTGGGGCCTCAAAGCCATGCCTCTGAACTCTGCGACATACAGTGGCATCGTGCCCCAGGGCACTCCTCGGCACTGCTGTCCCATGAAGGGCCTCTGCTGACCTCAGGCTCCAGGAGGGCCACCACGAGGCTGCATGCCCATACCCTGGCTCCTGGGGACAGGAAGGCAAATCTGCTCCCTCAGTTTCTTTTGATTCCAGGAACCAGAGCCTGGGGCATCTGTGTAACCACTGCAGGTAAAGGAGAAGTTGGTCCTGCACTGTGAGACCCACTGGGCTCAGGGCTGTGTGCTCCCTCACTGATGTGTTCTCTGCCAGGAGAAGCCTGGGCTCAGAGGGAATCCCTCCTTCCCTCCCTTCCTCCCTCCCTCCCTCCCTCCCTTCCTTCTTCCTTTCCTTTTTTCTTTTCTTTCCTCCATGCTACAAATTGAATGTTTGTGCCTCTCCAAGTGCACATGTTGAAGCCCACATGAATAGGATTACTGCCCCTATAAAAGTAGCTCAAGAAAGCTCTCTTGCCCCTTTCACCGTATGTGGTTACAGCAAAAAGATATCTAGGAAGCAGGCTCTCACAAGACACTCAATCTGCTGGCACCTTGATCTTGGACTTCCAGGACCAAGAAATGTGAGAAATAAATTTGTTATTTATAAGCTACCCAGTCTATGGTATTTTTGTTACAGCAGCCCACATGGCCTGAGATGCTCCAAATTCAAATAATTTTCCCTAATCAAATTAATAATAACTTACTATATTATTATTATTAATTTAAATTTAATAATACTTAAAAACATAAAGGAAAAGTAAATATAAACAGAAGTCCATTTTCCAGTGATAACCACTGTTAACCTTTTAATAAATATATTTCCAGAAATGGTTAAAATTTGTCTTTACATATCTGCCTCCACATAAATAGGTTTATGTGTATGCATTCATGTAATTAGGATTACATTTCCAGTGTGATTTTTCAACTTTCTTTTTTGCTTGGCCTTTCCCCTTCTCCTTCCCCCTCCACCCAATCTCCATGCTCCAGAGGTAGCCTAATATGCACCCTTCCATATTTTATATAATTTTTATCACAAAGGGTTTGGGTCATTTTTAAAATTGGTTCTATTACAGATGCTTTCCTGCATCTTGCTTTTCTCAACCACCAATACTCCTGGAAATCCCTCCCAGTCCACAGAAAAGCTTTAATTCATTATTTTTAACGGCTTTATAATATCCCTCTATATAGATGCACCATTATTGATTCAGCCATTCTCTTTCTTTTTAATGTATCTTTATTGGAGTATAATTGCTTCACAATGCTGTGTTAGTTTCTGTTGTACAACAAAGTGAATCAGCCATATACATACATATATCTCCATATCCCCTCCCTCTTCAGCCTCCCTCCCACCCTCCCTATCCCAACCCTCTAGGTCATTGCAAAGCACCGAGCTGGTCTCCCTGTGCTATGCTGCTGCTTCCCACTAGCTATCTATTTTACATTTGGTAGTGTACATATGTCGATGTTACTCTCACTTTGCCCCAGCTTGCCCCTCCCCTCTCTGTGACCTCAAGTCCATTCTCTATGTCTACGTCTTTATTCCTTCCCTGCCACTATGTTCATCAGTACCATTTTTATTTTTTAGATTCCATATATATGCATTAGCATATGGTATTTGTTTTTCTCTTTCTGACTTACTTCACTCTGTATGACAGACTCTAGGTCCATCCACCTCACTACAAATAACTCAATTTCATTTCTTTTTATGACTGAGTAATATTCCATTGTATATATGTGCCACATCTTCTTTATCCATTCATCTGTCAGTGGACAGTTAGGTTGCTTCCATGTCCTGGTTATTGTAAATAGTGCAGCAATGAACATTGTGGTACGTCTCTTTTTGAATTATGGTTTTCTCAGGATATACGCCCAGTAGTGGGATTGCTGGGTCATATGGTAGTTCTATTTTTAGTTTTTAAAGGAACTTCCATACTGTTCTCCATAGTGATTGTATCAGTTTACATTCCCACCAACAGTACAGGAGGGTACCCTTTTCACCACACCCTTTCCAGCATTTATTGTTTCTAGATTTTTTGATAATGGCCATTCGGACTGGTGTGAGGTGATACCTCAATGTAGTTTTGATTTGCATTTCTCTAATGATTTGTGTTGTTGAGCATCTTTTCATGTGTCTCTTGGCCATCTGTATGTCTTCTTTGGTGAAATGTCTATTTAGGTCTTCTGCTCATTTTTTAATTGGGTTGTTTGTTTTTATGATATTGAGCTCCACGAGATCTTTGTATATTTTGGAGATTAATCCTTTGTCCGTTGTTTCATTTGAAAATATTTTCTCCCATTCTGAGCATTGTCTTTTTGTCTTGTTTATGGTTTCCTTTGCTGTACAACAGCTTTGAAGCTTAATTTGGTCCCATTTGTTTATTTTTCTTTTTATTTTCGTTACTCTAGGAGGTGGATCTTGCTGTGGTTTATGTCAAAGAGTGTTTTTCCTATGTTTTCTTCTAAGAGTTTTATAGTGTCTGGTCTTACATTTATGTCTTTAATCCATTTGGAGTTTATTTTTGTGTATGGTCTTAGGGAGTGTTCTAATTTCATTCTGTAACATGTAGCTGTCCAGTTCTCCCAGCACCACTTATTGAAGAGGTTGTCTTTTCTCCATTGTATGTTCTTCCCTCCTTTGTCATAAATTAGGTGACTATATATGCGTCGGTTTACCTCTGGGCTTTCTATCCTGTACAATTGATCTATATTTCTGTTTTTGTGCCAGTACCATACTGTCTTGGTTACTGTAGCTTTGTAGTATAGTTTGAAGTCAGGAAGCCTGATTCCTCCAGCTCAGTTTTTCCCTCTCTAGATTGCTTTGGCTATTCGAGGTCTTTTGTGTTTCCATAAGAATTTTAAATTTTTTTAATTTAATTCTGTGAAGAATGGCATTGGTAGTTTGATAGGGATTGCACTGAATCTGTAGATTGCTTTGGGTAGTATAGTCATTTTCACAGTATTGATTCTTCCAATCCAAGAACATGGTATATTTCTCCAACTGTTTATGTCATCTTTGATTTCTTTCATCAGTGTCTTATAGTTTTCTGCATACAGGTCTTTTGCCTCCTTAGGTAGATTTATTCATAGGTATTTTATTCTTTTTGTTGCAATGGTAAATGGGATTGTTTCCTTAATTTCTCTTTCTGATTTTTCATTGTTAGTGTATAGGAATGCGAGAGATTTCTATGCATTAACTTTGTATCCTGCAACCTTACCAAATTCATTGATTAGTTCTAGTAGTTTTTTGGTGACATTTTTAGGATTTTCTATGTACAGGATCATGTCATCTGCAAAGAGTGACAGTTTTACTTCTTCTTTTCCAATTTGCATTCCTTTTATTTCTTTTTCTTCTCTGATTGCCTTGGCTAGGACTTCCAAAACTATGTTGAATAAGATTGGCGAGAGTGGACATCCTTGTCTTGTTCCTGATCTTAGTGGAAATGCTTTCAGTTTTTCACCATTGAGTATGATGTTTGCTGTGGGTTTGTCATATATGGCCTTTATTACGTGGAGGTAGGTTCCCTCTATGCCCATTTTCTGGAGAGTTTTTTATCATAAATGGGTGTTGAATTTTGTCAAAAGCTTTTTCATATGGTTTTTATTTCTTAATTTGTTAATATGGTGTATCACATTGAGTGATTTGCATATATTGAAGATTCCTTGCAACCCTGGGATAAATCCCACTTGATCATGGTGTATGATCCTTTTGATATGTTGTTGGATTCTGTTTGCTGGCATTTTGTTGAGGATTTTTGCATCCATGTTCATCAGTGATATTGGTCTATAATTTTCTTTCTGTGTGATATCTTTTTCTGGTTTTGGTATCAGGGTGATGGTGGCTTTGTAGAATGAATTTGGGAGTGTTCCTCTCTCTGCAATATTTTGGAAGAGTTTGAGAAAGATCAGTTTTAGCTCTTCTCTAAATATTTGATAGAATTCACCTGTGAAGCCATCTGGTCCTGGACTTTTGTTTGTTGGAAGATTTTTAATTACAGTTTCAATTTCATTACTTGTGAGAGGTCTGTTTATATTTTCTAATTCTTCCTGGTTCAGTCTTAAATTGTACTTTTCCGAGAATTTGTCCATTTCTTCATGGTTGTGCATTTTATTGGCATAGAGTTGTTTGTAGTAGTCTCTTATGATCCTTTGTATTTCTGCAGTGTCAGTTGTGATTTCTCCTTTTTCATTTCTAATTTTATTGGTTTGTGTCCTCTCCCTTTTTTCTTGATGAGTCTGGCTAAGGGTTTATCAATTTTGTTTATTTTCTCAAAGAACCAGCTTTTAGTTTCATTGATCTTTGCTGTTGTTTTCTTCATTACTATTTCATTTATTTCTGCCATGTTCTTTATGACTTCTTTCCTTCTACTGACTTTGGGTTTTCATTGTTCTTCTTTCTCTAGTTGCTTTAGGTGTAGGGTTAGATTGTTTATTTGAGATTTTTCTTGTTTCTTGAGGTGAGATTGAATTGCTATAAACTTCCCTCTTAGAAGTGCTTTTGCTGCATCCCAAAGGTTTTGGGTTGTCATGTTTTTGTTGGCGTTTGTTTCTGCATATTTTTTTATTTTTTCAGTGATCTCTTGGTTATTTACTAGTGCACTGTTTAGCCTCCATGTATTTGTGTTTTTTTACAGTTTTTTTCCTGTAATTGATTTCCAATCTCATAGCATTGTGGTCAGAAAAGATACCTGATACAATTTCAATCTTCTTAAATTTTCCAATCCTTGATTTTTGACCCAAGATGGGATCTATTCTGGAGACTGTTCTGTGTGCACTTGAAAAGAAAGTGTATTGTGCCACTTTCGGGTGGAATGTTCTATAAATATCAATTAAATCTATTTGGTCTATTGTGTAATTTAAAGCTTGTGTTTCCTTATTTATTTTCTGTTTGGCTGATCTGTCCATTGGTGTAAGTGGGGTGTTAAAGTCCCCTACTAATACTGTGTTATTGTTGATTTCCTCTTTTATGGCTGTTAACATTTGTCTTATGTATTGAGGTGCTGCTATGTTGGGTGCATAGATATTTATAATTGTTTTATCTTCTTGGATTGATCCTTTGATCATTATGTAGTGTCCTTCCTTGTCTCTTGTAACATTCTTTATTTTAAAGTTTATTTTATCTGATACAAGTATTGCTACTCCAGGTTTCTTTTGATTTCTATTTGCATGGAATATCTTTTTCCATCCCTTCACTTTCAGTCTGTATGTGTCATTAGGTCTGAAGTGGGTCTCTTGTAGACAGCATATATAGAGGTCTTGTTTTTGTATCTATTCAGCCAGTCTGTGTCTTTTGGTTGGAGCATTTAATCCATTTACATTCAAAGTGATTATCAGTATGTATGTTCCTATTACCATTTTCTTAATTGTTCTGGGTTTGTTTTGTGGGTCTTTTTCTTTTCTTGTTTTTCCTGCCTAGAGAAGTACCTTTAGCATTTGTTGTAGAGTTGGTTTGGTGGTGCTGAATTCTCTTAGCTTTTGCTTGTCTGAAAAGCTTTTGATTTCTCCATTGAATCTGAATGAGATCCTTGCTGGGTAGAATAATGTTGGTTGTAGGTTTTTCTCTTTCATCACTTTAAGTATATCCTGCCACTCCCTTCTGGCCTGCAGAGTTTCTGCTGAAAAATCAGCTGATAACCTTATGGGGATTCCTTTATATGTTATTTTTTGTTTTTCCCTTGCTGATTTTAACCTTTTTTCTTTGAATTTAATTTTTGTTAATTTGATTAATATGTGTCTTGGTGTGTTTCTCCTAGGGTTTATCCTGTATGGGACTCTCTGTACTTCCTGGACTTGGTGACTATTTCCTTTCCCATGTTAGGGAAGTTATCTACTATAATCCTTCAAATATTTTCTCAGACCCTTTCTTTTTCTCTTCTTCTTCTGGGACCCCTATAATTCAAATGCTGGTGCATTTAGTGTTGTCCCAGAGGTCTCTGAGATTGTCTTCAGTTCTTTTCATTCTTTTTTCTTTATTCTGCTCCTCAGCAGTTATTTCCACCATTCTGTCTTCCAGCTCACTTATTCATCCTTCTGCCTCAGTTATCTTGCTTGATACCTTCTAATGTATTTTTCATTTCAGTTATTGTGTTGTTCATCTCTGTTTGTTTGTTCTTTAGTTCTTCTAGATCTTTGTTAAAAATTTCTTGTATTTTCTCAATCCATGCCTCCATTCTATTTCCAAGATTCTGGATCATCTTTACTATCATTACTCTGAATTCTTTTTCAGGTAGATTGCCTATTTCCTCTTCATTTATTTGGTTTTGTAGATTTTTACCTTGCTTCTTCATCTGTGACATATTTTTTGGCCATCTCATTTTCTTTTTCTTTTTTTTTGATGGTTGGGATTGTGTTTCTGTCTTAATGGTTGTTTGGCCTGAGGCTTCCAACTGGAGCCTGTAGGCTGTTGGGTAAAGCTGGGTCTTGGTGCCAAGATGAGGACCTCCGGGAGACCTCACTCCTATGAATATTCACTGGGGTCTGAGGTTCTCTGTTAGTCCAGTGGTTTGGACTCAGAGCTCCCACTGCAGGAACTTCAGCCCAACCCCCAGCAGTTCACTTGGGGGTTCCTTCCATCTCCTTGGGGATTGAGGTCACACACCAGCATCTGACAAGCACCCTAGTTGTGGGAGATGCGAACTCTGCATCTTCCCAGGCTGCCATCTTGACTCCACCTCTCCAGCCATTCTCTTATTGATGAGTATTCATTTTGCTTTTGGATTTTTTTGCACCCAAAAAATCAATGCTGTAATAGCCATACTTATACACAGTAATTACATACCACTGATTTTATTCCTGTGAGATAAATTTCCAGGAGTGAGATTGCTGGGTTGAATAGTGTATCTTTCAAATTTTAATTGATGTTGCCAGATTTCTCTCAACCAGCCATGTATGAGAATAAATTCTTCCCCATATTTTTACCAACAATGGAAGATTTAGCTCTTTTCAATTTTCAGACATTTCGTTTGGGACACACACATACATTAAATGGCACCATAACATAGAAGCTGTTTTAAAACTAGCTATTTTCCATTTAACTTTATGTCATGGACAGATTTCTATATCATTATGGAAATTTGGTACCTCTTAGCATCCCTGATCCTTCTTTTGGTAACAGCACCCCACTTCCTTTTGGGATATGAAATCTGCCCCATTGTATCCACTTTCAGTGGAACTTTAAATGAGAGTCTTTCCTCTCAGGCCAAGGAGAGAAATTGTGAACAAAACTGGACCAGACAGACTCTCTTAAAAGGAAGGTGCACAGCAGTTCCTGCTCCATAACAATTCTGAATTCCACTTGGGAATTTGTTGCCAATTCCCTGACTTGGGTTCTTCTCCCCGGGAATGAGTCTCCATGAGAATCATTGGGTTTGCCTTCTGAGTCATTCTTTAAAAAAAAAAAAAAATACCCTGTGTTTTCACTTGCTTCCTACTCACAGAAAGTTGGGGGTCCAAAAGGCCTCAATGAATCTTTATTGTCTTGTAATTCCTTTTAAAATGTTGTACACTTACTGTGTATCCAATTGTAAGCCACTCCATTGGATAAAAGCCACATCTTCATTTCTTTCCGGAATAAGCCTTTTTCATAGCTTGGGCTGAGAATCAGGGTGCTATGGGACAAGGCCCTCAGGATTCTTGGAAGCCTGCTTATCTAGTTGAAAGAGTCTGGGAGATACATTCTTAAAATTCTTAGAGGCCCACTTGTTTTGCAGGGATTCGTAGGAACCCTACTGAGCACACTGTTAAATCTTTCTTAGTGTTTCAGATCTTTGCCCTAACTTTGAGAATCTTTTGCTGGTAAAGACTAGGGATGAAAATTTTTATTTTTCAAACCTATGTAGTCCTGGCTTTTAACTATTTTATCTAAGATCTGCTTCAAAGTTGAACTGCAAATTTTTTACTTCATTTCTTCTCATATTTTCTTACAGGCAGTCAGAAAAGGGCAGTTGGCCTTTTCTAAAATCTCCCCAGAATTCTCACCAACCAGGTTCACAGGTTCAGTAAGTACAGTTTCTATTTTCCGCAATACTACAGGTGACAGTGTTGCCAAACTACATAACAAGGGTCCCAGTCTCCTTTTCTCCCGCCTCCAAATAGCATTCTCTTCACTGTCCTTCAGGTGTTCATCAACAGTCTCCTCAAGGCCCCTTAAGTGCCCACCCACCAACCAGTCCCTATGCCAATGCCCCATGTTCCAGGTTTCCATTAAGATAGCACCCCACTGCCAAGTACTGAAATATGTCCCAGTTAGCTATTGCTGCATAAAAAATTACCCCAAAACTTAGTGGCTTCCACAATCATTTTATTTTATCTCACAGTTTTGTTGGTCATGTATTCAAGGAGGGTTTAGCTGCAGATTCTTCTGCTCCATGTAACATCAACTGAGGTTGTTTGGTGATATTTAACTAACAGATAGGTTCGTCCAAGAGAATCTCACCATAAAGGAAAAACCCAGATTTTCCCATCCTATGTAGAGAAAAACCCCTTTCTTCCTTACTATGACTTTCTTCCCTATGAGTCTCCTTTATTAACTCACACAGAGCATTTTACTTCTGACACATCTGGTCACAACAAGCAATTCTCTGTGACATCAGCTATGTGTTCTAAAATTTAACTCAATTCTAACACTATCTACCTGGAGATAGCTACTGTCAGGTCCCACAGGGTAAGGGCCCAGTCCCATAAGACAGTCCCCCCAACTTCAGATGCCAGTCATAAAACCAGGTTGTCACCTTTGCTTCTGACCAACCAGTTACAGATCAGAGGTTCCAACAACCCCCTCCTTGGGTTCAATTAATTTGCTAGAGCTCACAGAACTCAGGGAAACACTTACTTACATTTACCAGTTTATTAAAGGGTATGACTTTTGTACAGATAAACAGCCAGATGAAGAGATACATAGGGCAAGGTCTGAGAGGGTCCAAAGTACAGGAGTTTCTGTCCCCATGGAGTTGGGGTGCATCACCTTCCCAGTGTGTATGTATTCACCAACCTAGAAGCTCTCCAAACCTCCTACTCCTGGGATTTTATGAAGGCTTCCTCACATAGGCATGATCAATTATTAAAGCTGTTTCTAGCCCTTCTCCCTTCTCTGGAGAATGGGGTGGGGAATTGGGGCTGAAAGTTTCAAACTTCTCAACATAACTTGGTCTTGCTAGTGACAAGCCCCATCCAGGAGCTCACTCACAGTTACCTCAATAGAACAAAAGATGATCATAGTGCTTTTATCACTTAGAAATTAACAAGGGTTGGGACTTCCCTGGTAGCGCGGTGGTTAAGAATCTGCCTGCCAATGCAGGGAGATGGGTTCGAGCCCTGATCTAAGAAGATCCCACATGCCACGGAGCAACTAAGCCTGTGTGCTACAACTACTGAGCCTGCACTCTAGAGCCTGCAAGCCACAACTACTGAAGCCCGCGCACTGTCACAAAGAGTAGTCCCCGCTAGCTGCAACTAGAGAAAGCCCACGTGCAGCAATGAAGATCCAACGCAGCCAAAAATAAATAAATAAGTAAATATATTTTTTTAAAAAGAGAGAGAAACTCACAAGGGTTTTAGGAGTCCTGTGTCAGGGATGGGATCAAAAACAAATATTAGAATAAGAGATGTTTCCTAATGTTTTAATCACTTAGGAAATTATAAGGGTACCAGGAGCTCTGTACCAAGAACTGGGGGCAGAGACCAATATATATTTTCTGTAATCTCACACTCACTTGTATGACTAGCACACTGGGGGATAACCATAAGGTTGAGCTCAGTGGAGACTATCAACTGGAGCACCTATGGTTGTTCTGTATGTATGATTAGCTTAGGATGCCTCACAGCACGGCAGCCTCAGGGTAATCAGGTTTCCTACATGGTCACCAGATTGCTCCAGAATTGGCATTCTAATAGGATAAAAGGAAAGTGAATGATTTCTTATGATTTAGCCTGAAAAGTCCAAGAATATTACCTCCACTGCATTCTGTTGTTTAAGTGGATTCTAAGCCCAGCCTAGATACAAGGAAAATAACGGAATAGATTTTACCTCTTGATGGGAAAATTGCCTTAGCATTCAGGGTGGGAAGTAGTTGATGACAAATATCATGGAGACAAGTTATTACAAATAGAACATATCCAAATTGAAGCACAGAGATTTTTTAAAAATAAAAGAAAATACAGAAAACAGTGTTAGAGACATGTGGATCACATGAGTGAGAGAGAAAACATGGAAATTGGGGCCCCATAAAGTGAGGAGAGAGAAATGGAGAAGAAGCAATATTTGAGGAGAGAATGGTTGAGAATTTTCCAAAATTAATTAAAGACATCAAAGCACAGATTCAAGTTGCACTGCAAACCCCAGAAAGATAAGTACAAAGAAAACCACACTTAAGCATATTATAGTAAGAATGCTGAAAACCAAAGGAAAAAAAGAGGAAATCTTAAAAGCACTGAAGCCACTTCCAATGCAGCGCAGGGGGGCAGTTTCCCACACATACAACCAAGTAATTATTGTACACCAGAGGAGTATCCAAGAATTCAATTCAACTCAGTTCTGACACTATATACCAGGAGATAGCATCAGATTCCACAGGCTAAGAGTTCAATCCTTCAAGACTGCCCACAACCAACTTTTCAGATGCCAGTCACAAGCCAAGGTGCTTCTGACCACCAGCTATAGATTGGAGGTTCTCATGACCCGCTCCTTGGACTTCAGACACCAGTCACAAGGCAATTGTTTTTTTTAGACATAATGATATGTCACACAACAGACAACAGTAACATAACCTTTTTTAAAATTTATTTATTTTATTTATTTATCTTTGGCTGTGTTGGGTCTTCGTTGCTGTGCGCAGGCTTTCTCTAGGTGCAGCGAGCGGGGGCTACTCTTCGTTGTGGTGCGCAGGCTTCTCATTGTGGTGGCTTCTCTTGTTGAGGAGCACGGGCTCTAGGCATGTGAGTTTCAGTAGTTGTGGCTCACGGGCTCTAGAGCACAGGCTCAGTAGTTGTGGCACACGGGCTTTGTTGCTCCGCAGCATGTGGGATCTTCCCAGACCAGGGCTCGAACCCGTGTCCCCTGCATTGACAGGCGGATTCTTAACCACTGCGCCCTAACATAACTTTCATATGCACTAGGAAACAAAAAAAAATTGTGTGACTCACCTGATTGCAATATTCACTTTATTGCAATATTCACCTTACTGTGGTGGTCTGGAACCAAACCTACAATATCTCCATGGTATGCCTGTACATTACCTTCAAAGAAGCAAAAATAAGATCGATGGCAGACTTCTCATCAGAAATGACGCAAACCAGAATACAATGAAACATCTTTAAAATACTGAAACAAAATAATTACTAAAATTTTATAGCCAAAGAAAATGTCCATCAAAAATGGAGGGATATAAGGGCTTTTCAAGAATTAAAAAACCAAGAGAAATTCATTCTTAGCAAACTTATTATAAAACCTAAAATCTCAATAAAGTTCTTAAGTCAGAAGAAAAGTAATCTCAGAATTACAGAATTAAAAAAAGAAATGAAAAGCACAGAAAGGGTAAATATATGGGTTAAAATAAATGAATACAAAACAATAAAAGTAATATCATGTGGGAGTTAAAATACATGTAGAAATAAACACATACCAAAGTAATGCACAACTCAGGAAGAGTCTATGGAATTGAACTGTTTTGAGCATCTAACATTAATAGGGAAAAGGTAAAGGGAATAATTTGTATTAAGAAATGGTAAAAAGTAATAATTTGTTACATTCTTTTTTTTTAACATCTTTATTGGAGTATAATTGCTTTACAATGGTGTGTTAGTTACTGCTTTATAACAAAGTGAATCAACTATACATATCCATGTATCCCCATATCTCCTCCCTCTTGCGTCTCCCTCCCACCCTCTCTATCCCACCCCTCTAGGTGGTCACAAAGCACTGAGTTGATCTTCCTGTGCTATGTGGCTGCTTCCCACTAGCTATCTATTTTACATTTGGTAGTGTATATATGTCCACGCCACTCTCTCACTTCGTCCCAGCTTACACTTTCCCCTCCCTGTGTCCTCAAACCCATTCTCTACGTCTGCACCTTTATTCCTGTCCTGCCCCTTAGGTTCTTCAGAACCATTTTGTTTTTTTTTTTAGATTCCATATATATGTGTTAGCATAACAAGAATGTTTGTTGCACTCTTTAGGTTAACTATGAAAAGACTAACAAAAGAAGTGTAGTTAACTATAAAATGAAATAATCCAGAAGATTTGATTAGTCCAAAGAATTCAACAGAGAAGAGAAAAAGTAAAATTGGTCAAAGATTAATAAGATAGTAGATATCAACACAATTATACATTAAATAGGAACAAGCTAAATATTGCAAGTAAAAGATCACAATTGTCAGACTAGATTTTTAAAAATCAACCACATAGTACTTAAAAGAAATAAACCTTAAATATAAGGACACCAAAAGGTTGGAATTTAAATGATGGAAAAAGATATACTAGGCAAATATTAACCAAAAGAAATTTGGTCTAGCTATACGAATGTCAGATATAGGAGAATTAGAGGCAAGAAGAATTAGTAAAGGTAAAAAGAGACATCATATAATGTCTTGGTCCATTCAGGTAGCTATAACAAAATATCATTGACTAGGTAGCTTGTAAACAGCAGAAATTTATTGCTTACAGTTCTGGAGGCTGGGAAGTCCTAGATCAAGGTACCAGTGTGGTCTCCTTCTGGTGATACCCCTCTTCCTGGTTCATAATTGGTACCTTCTCACTATGTCCCCACATAGTGGAAGGGGCAGAGGGCTCCACCCTCCTGACCTACATACCTCTCAAAGGCCCCACCTCTTAATACCATCATCTTTGGATATTAGGATTTCAACATATGAATTTTGAGGGAATACAAACATTCAAACCATAGTATATAATGATAAATAACTCAATTCAGCAGTAAGACAACACAATTCTAAATCTGTATGGACCCAACAACATAGTTTCAAATACATAAAACAAAACTTAAAAGAACTGAAAAGAGAAATCCAAAGTTGTAGAGGGAGACTTTAACATACCTCTCCCAACAGTTGACAAATACATATATAAACTTGCAAGAAAGTAAGAGAAGTCACTCTTACCCAACCCTTAGATGACTGCCTTCTTACATTTTGCTGCTAAGGTATACCATCCCCTTATTACTTGGCCAAATAAAGAGTTCCTAGAAATAGAAAAGAATAAAACCAAACAACCTAATAGAAAGATAGGTAAAGAATGAACAATTCATACACACACACACACACACACACAAAGAAATGAGAGGTCCTTAAATATATGAAACAGTGCATGTTCTCACCAATAACAGAAGAACTGCAAATTAAAATCACACCAGCTTTTTTTTTTTTCACACATAATATTGACAACACACTCTTGACAAATTGTCAAGTTTGTGGGAAAATGGGTCTGCTCAGGCTTCCATAACAAAATACCATAGACTGGGTGGGTTAAGTAATAGAATTCATTTTCTCACAGTTCTGGAAGCTGGGAAGTCCAAGGTCAAGGTGCCAGTTGATTTAGTTCCTGGTGGGAGCTCTGTTCTTGGCTTGTCGGCACATACCTGTCATCTCACTATGTGCTCACATGACCTCTTCTTTGTGCACATGTGGAAAGAGAGAGAGAAAGCAAGCTCTCTGGTGTCCCTTCTTAAAAGGGTGCTGTGGGACTTTCCTTGTGGCACAGTGGTTAGGAATCCCCCTGTCAAAGCAGGGGACACGGGTTTGAGCCCTGGTCTGGGAAGATCCCACATGCCGCGGAGCAACTAAGCCTGTGTGCCACAACAACTGATCTTGCGCTCTAGAGCCCACAAGCCACAACTACTGAGCCTGCGTGCCACAACTACTGAAGCCCATGCTCCTAGAGCCCATGTTCCACAACAAGAGAAGCCACCACAATGAGAAGCCCATGCACCACAATGAAGAGTAGCCCCTGCTTGACACAACTAGAGAAAGCCCGCACGCAGCAGTGAAGACCCAATGCAGCCAAAAATAAATAAATACATTTATTTTTTAAAAATAAATAAAAGGGTGCTAATTACATCAGACCAGGGCCCCACCCTCAAGACCTTATCTAACCCTAACTACTACTCCAAAGCCCCACCTCAAAATACCATGACATTCAAGGGAACACAAACATTCGGTCCATTATAGCATCCCATGAAGGGCAATTTGGTAATGGCTATCAAAATTACATTACATTTATCCTTTGACCCAGCTATCCTGCTGCCAACCAATATAGCAGTTGTTATGGACTGAATTGTATGTCCCTGTCCCCAAATTCACATGTTGAAGTCCTAACCCCAAGTAACTCAGAATGTGACTATATTTGGAGATAGGACATTTATAGAAACAATTAAGGTAAAATGAGGTCATATTGGTGGACTGCAATTCAATATGACTGGTGTCCATATAAGAAGATTAGATTAGGACACAGACACACATGGAGGGAAGACCACATGAAAATATATGAAGGCCATGTACAAGCCAAAGAGAGAGGCCTCAGAATTAAGTCAACCCTGCTGGCACCTTGATCTTGGATTTCTAGCCTCCAAAATTGTGAGAAGATAAATTCCTGTTGTTTAAGCCACCATATCTGTGGTATTTGTTATGGCAGCCCTAGCAAGCTAATACAGTAGCACACATGCAAAATTCCTTACTTTACTCATTGTTTATGACAGGAAAGATTGGTAACACTCCAAGTGTTCATCTAGAGGGTGCCCACAGTTAATAGATGGTGCTGATTAAAATAACTGTGGGCCACCTAAGTGATAGAATGCTAGGTAGCTGTGTAAAAAATGGCAGAAACTGTGTATTAAAAAAGACATGATGTTAAGTTTATAAAAAAACATATTACAGAGCTGGACGGGAAGATGGCGGAAGAGCAAGATGCGGAGATCACCCTCCTCCCCACAGATACATCAGAAATACATCTACACGTGGAACTGCTCCTATAGAACACCCACTGAATGCTGGCAGAAGACCTCAGACCTCCAAAAAGGCAAGAAATTCCCCATGTACCTGGGTAGGGCAAAAGAAAAAAGAATAAACACAGACAAAAGAATAGGGACAGGACCTGCATCAGTGGAAGGGAGCTGTGAAGGAGGAAAGGTTTCCACACACTAGGAAGCCCCTTCGTGGGCAGAGACTGCAGGTGGTGGAGAGGGGAAGCTTCGGAGCCGTGGAGGAGAGCGCAGCAACAGGGGTGCGGAGGGTAAAGCGGTGAGATTCCCGTACAGAGGTTCGGTGCCGACCAGCACTCACCAGCCCGAGAGGCTTGTCTGCTCACCCACCAGGGCAGGCAGGGGCTGGGAGCTGAGGTTCCGGTTTCGGTCGGATCGCAGGGAGAGGACTGGGGTTGGCGGCGCAATCACAGCCTGAAGGGGTTAGTGCATGACGGCTAGCTGGGAGGGAGTCCAGGAAAAAGTCTGGAACAGCCGAAGAGGCAAGAGACTTTTTCTTCCCTCTTTGTTTCCAGGTGCATGAGGAGAGGGGATTAAGAGTGCCGCTTAAAGGAGCTCCAGGGATGGGCGCGAACCGTGGCTAACAGCGTGGACCCCAGAGACGGGCATGAGACGCTAAGGCTGCTGCTGCAGTCACCAAGAAGCCTGTGTGCGAGCACAGGTCACTCTCCACACCTCCCCTCCCAGGAGCCTGTGCAGGCTGCTACTGCCAGGGTCCTGTGATCCAGGGACAACTTCCCTGGGAAAACGCACGGCGAGCCTCAGGCTGGTGCAACGTCAAGCCAGCCTCTGCTGCTGCAGACTCGCCCCGCACTCCATAACCCTCCCTCCGCTTGGCCTGAGTGAGCCAGAGCCACCGAATCAAAGAACAGACGCCCTCAGGCGACCTACAAATAGAGGCGGGGCCAAATCCAAAGCTGAACCCTGGGAGCTGTCTGAACAAAGAAGAGAAAGGGAAATTTCTCCCAGCAACCTCAGGAGCAACGGATTAAATCTCTACAATCAACTTGATGTACCCTGCATCTGTGGAATACCTGAATAGACAACGAATCATCCCAAATTGAGGAGGTGGACTTTGAGAACAAGATATATTATTTTTTCCCCATTTCCTATTTTTGTGAGTGTGTATGTGTATGCTTCTGTGTGAGATTTTGTCTGTATAGCTTTGCTTTCACCATTTGTCCTAGGGTTCTGCCAGTCTGTTTTTTTTTTTACTTAAAAAAATTTTTTTTCTTAATAATTATTTTTTATTTTAATAACTTTATTTTTTTATTTTACTTTTTTAAAATTTTACCCTCTTTATTTCTTTCTTTCTACTTTTTCTCCCTTTTATTCTGAGCCGTGTAGATGAAAGACTCTTGGTGCTCCAGCCAGGAGTCAGTGCTGTGTCTCTGAGGTGGGAGAGCCAACTTCAGGTCACTGGTCCACAAGAGATCTCCCAGCACCACGTAATATCAAATGGCGAAAATCTCCCAGAGATCTCCATCTCAACGCCAACACCCAGCTTCACTCAACGACCAACAAGCTACAGTGCTGGACACCCTATGCCAAACAACTAGTAAGACAAGAACACAGCCCTGTCCATTAGCAAAGAGGCTGCCTAAAATCATAATAAGTCCACAGACACCCCAAAACACACCACCAGATGTGAACCTGCCCACCAGAAAACAAAATCCAGCCTCATCCACCAAAAACACAGGCACTAGTCCCCTCCACCAGGAAGCCTGCACAACCCACTGAACCAACTGGGGACAGACACAAAAAACAACGGGAACTATGAACCTGCAGCCTGCCAAAAGGAGACCCCAAACACAGTAAGATAAGCAAACTGAGAAGACAGAAAAACACACAGCAGATGAAGGAGCAAGGTAAAAACCCACCAGACCCAACAGATGAAGACGAAATAGGCAGTCTACCTGAAGAAGAATTCAGAATGATAATATTAAAGATGATCCAAAATCGTGGAAATAGAATAGAGAAAATGCAAGAAACATTTAACAAGAACCTAGAAGAACTAAATATGAAACAAGCAACGATGAACAACACAATAAATGAAATTAAAAATACTCTAGATGGGATCAATAGCAGAATAACTGAGGCAGAAGAAAGGATAAGTGTCCTGGAAGATAAAATAGTGGAAATAACTACTGCAGAGCAGAATAAAGAAAGAAAAGAACTGAGGACAGTCTCAGAGACCTCTGGGACAACATTAAACGCACCAACATTTGAATTATATGGGTTCCAGAAGAAGAAGAGAAAAAGAAAGGGACTGAGAAAATATTTGAAGAGATTATAGTTGGGAACTTCCCTAATATGGGAAAGGAAATAGTTAATCAAGTCCAGGAAGCACAGGGAGTCCATACAGGATAAATCCAAGGAGAAACACGCCAAGACACATATTAATCAAACTGTCAAAAATTAAATACAAAGAAAACATATTAAAAGCAGCAAGGGAAAAACAGCAAATAACACACATGGGAATCCCCATAAGGTTAACAGCTGATCTTTCAGCAGAAACTCTGCAAGCCAGAAGGGACTGGCAGGACATATTTAAAGTGATGAAGGAGAGAAATCTACAACCAAGATTACTCTACCGAGCAAGGGTCTCATTCAAATTTGATGGAGAAATTAAACAATTTACAGACAACCAAAAGCTGAGAGAGTTCAGCACCACCAAACCAGCTTTACAACAAATGCAAAAGGACTATCTCTAGGCAAGAAACACAAGAAAAGGAAAAGACCTACAATAACAAACCCAAAACAATTAAGAAAATGGTAATAGGAACATAACATATCGATAATTACCTTAAATGTAAATGGATTAAATGCTCCCACCAAAAGACACAGACTGGCTGAATGGATACAAAAACAAGACCCATATACATGCTGTCTACAAGAGACCCACATAAGACCTAGAGACACATATAGACTGAAAGTGAGGAGACGGAAAAAGATATTCCATGCAAATGGAAACCAAAAGAAAGCTGGAGTAGCAATTCTCATATCAGACAAAATAGACTTTAAAATAAAGACTATCAGAAGAGACAAAGAAGGACACTACATAATGATCAAGGGATTGATACAAGAAGATGATATAACAATTGTAAATATTTATGCACCCAACATAGGAGCACCTCAATACATAAGGCAAATACTAACAGCCATAAAAGGGGAAATCGACAGTAACACATTCATAGTAGGGGACTCTAACACCCCACTTTCACCAATGGACAGATCATCCAAAATGAAAATAAATAAGGAAACACAAGCTTTAAATGATACATTAAACAAGATGGACTTAATTGATATTTATAGGACATTCCATCCAAAAACAACAGAATACACATTTTTCTCGAGTGCTCATGGAACATTCTCCAGGATAGATCATATCCTGGGTCACAAATCAAGCATTGGTAAATTTAAGAAAATTGAAATTGTATCAAGTATCTTTTCCAACCACCACGCTATGAGACTAGATATCAATTACAGGAAAAGATCTGTAAAAAATACAATCACGTGGAGGCTAGACAATACACTACTTCATAACGAAGTGATCACTGAAGAAATCAAAGAGGAAATCAAAAAATACCTAGAAACAAATGACAATGGAGACACGACAACCCAAAACCTATGGGATGCAGCAAAAGCAGTTCTAAGAGGGAAGTTTATAGCAATACATTCTTACCATAAGAAACAGGAAACATCTCGAATAAACAAGCTAACCTTGCACCTAAAGCAATTAGAGAAACAAGAACAAAAAAAACCCAAGTTAGCAGAAGGAAAGAAATCATACAGATCAGATCAGAAATAAATGAAAAAGAAATGAAGGAAACAATAGCAAAGATCAAAAAAACTAAAAGCTGGTTCTTTGAGAAGATAAACAAAATTGATAAACCATTAGACTCATTAAGAAAAAAAGGGAGAATACTCAACTCAATAGAATTAGAAATGAAAAGGAGAAGTAACAACTGACACTGCAGAAATACAAAGGATCATGAGAGATTATTACAAGCAACTCTATGCCAATAAAATGGACAACCTGGAAGAAATGGACAAATGCTTAGAAAAGCACAACCTGCCAAGACTGAATCAGGAAGAAATAGAAAATATGAACAGACCAATCACAAGCACTGAAATTGAAACTGTGATTAAAAATCTTCCAACAAACAAAAGCCCAGGACCAGATGGCTTCACAGGCGAATTCTATCTAACATTTAGAGAAGAGCTAACACCAATCCTTCTCAAACTCTTCCAAAATATAGCAGAGGGAGGAACACTCCCAAACTCATTCTACGAGGCCACCATCACCCTGATACCAAAACCAGACAAGGATGTCACAAAGAAAGAAAACTACAGGCCCATATCACTGATGAACATAGATGCAAAAATCCTCAACAAAATACTAGCCAACAGAATCCAACAACACATTAAAAGGATCATACACCATGATCAAATGGGGTTTATTCCAGGAAAGCAAGGATTCTTCAATATACGCAAATCAATCAATGTGATACACCATATTAACAGACTGAAGGAGAAAAACCATATGGTCATCTCAATAGATGCAGAGAAAGCTTTTGACGAAATTCAACACCCATTTGTGATAAAAACTCTGCAGAAAGTAGGCATAGAGGGAACTTTCCTCAACATAATAAAGGCCATATATGACAAACCCACAGCAAACATTGACCTCAATGGTGAAAAACTGAAAGCATTTCCACTAAGATCAGGAACAAGACAAGGTTGCCCACTCTCACCACTCTTATTCAACATAGTTTTGGAAGTTTTAGCCACAGCAATCAGAGAAGAAAAGGAAATAAATGGAATCCAAATAGGAAAAGAAGAAGTAAAGCTATCACTGTTTGCAGATGACATGATACTATACATAGAGGATCCTGAAGATGCTACCAGAAAACTACTAGAGCTAATCAATGAATTTGGTAAAGTAGCAGGATACAAAATTAATGCACAGAAATCTCTAGCATTCCTATACACTAATGATGAAAAATCTGAAAGTGAAATTAAGAAAACACTCCCATTTACCATTGCAAGAAAAAGAATAAAATATCTAGGAATAAACCTACCTAAGGAGAAAAAACACCTGTATGCAGAAAATTATAAGACACTGATGAAAGAAATTAAAGATGATAGAAGTAGATGGAAAGATATACCATGTTCTTGGATTGGAAGAATCAACATTGTGAAAATGACTGTACTACCCAAAGCAATCTACAGATTCAATGCAATCCCTATCAAACTACCACTGGCATTTTTCATAGAACTAGAACAAAAAATTTTGCAATTTGTATGGAAACACAAAAGACCCCGAATAGCCAAAGCAAACTTGAGAAGGAAAACGGAGCTGGAGGAATCAGGCTCCCTGACTTCAGACTATACTACAAACTACAGTAATCAAGACAGTATGGTACTGTCACAAAAACAGAAAGATAGATCAATGGAACAGGATAGAAAACCCAGAGATAAACCCACGCACATATGGTCACCTTATCTTTGATAAAGGAGGCAAGAATATACAGTGGAGAAAAGGCAGCCTCTTCAATAACTGGTGCTGGGAAAACTGGACAGGTACATTTAAAAGTATGAGATTAGAACACTCCCTAACACCATACACAAAAATAAGCTCAAAATGGATTAAAGACCTAAATGTAAGGCCAGAAACTATCAAACTCTTAGAGGAAAACATAGGCAGAACACTCTATGACATAAATCACAGCAAGATCCTTTTTGACCCACCTCCTAGAGAAATGGAAATAAAAACAAAAATAAACAAATGGGACCCAATGAAACTTCAAAGCTTTTGCACAGCAAAGGAAACCATAAACAAGACCAAAAGACAACCCTCAGAATGGGAGAAAATATTTGCAAATGAAGCAAATGACAAAGGATTAATCTCCAAAATTTACAAGCAGCTCATGCAGCTCAATAACAAAAAAACAAACAACCCAATCCAAAAATGGGCAGAAGACCTAAATAGACATTTCTCCAAAGAAGAAATACAGACTGCCAACAAACACATGAAAGAATGCTCAACATCATTAATCATCAGAGAAATGCAAATCAAAACTACAATGAGATATCATCTCACACTGGTCAAAATGGCCATCATCAAAAAATCTAGAAACAATAAATGCTGGAGTGGGTGTGGAGAAAAGGGTACACTCTTGCACTGCTGGTGGGAATGCAAATTGATACAGCCACTATGGAGAACAGTATGGAGGTTCCTTAGAAAACTAAAAATAGAACTACCATATGACCCAGCAATTCCACTACTGGGCATATATCCTTAGAAAACCATAATTCAAAAAGAGTCATGCACCAAAATGTTCATTGCAGCTCTATTTACAATAGCCAGGAGATATAAGCAACCTAAGTGTCCATCGTCGGATGAATGGATAAAGAAGATGTGGCACATATATACAATGGAATATTACTCAGCCATAAAAGAAACGAAATTGAGTTCTTTGTAGTGAGGTGGATGGACCTAGAGTCTGTCATACAGAGTGAAGTAAGTCAGAAAGAGAAAGACAAATACCGTATGCTAACACATATATATGGAATATAAGAAAAAAAATTCCATGAAGAACCTAGGGGTAAGACAAGAATAAAGACACAGACCTACTAGAGAATGGACTTGAGGATATGGGGAGCGGGAAGGGTAAGCTGTGACAAAGTGAGAGAGTGGCATGGACATATATACACTACCAAAGGTAAAATAGACAGTTAGTGGGAAGCAGCCGCATAGCACAGGGAGATCAGCTCGGTGCTTTGTGACCACCTGGAGGTGTGGGATAGGGAGGGCAGGAGGGAGGGAGACGCAAGAGGGAAGAGATATGGGAACATATGTATATGTATAACTGATTCACTTTTTTATAAAACAGAAACTAACACACCATTGTAAAGCAATTATACTCCAATAAAGATGTTAAAAAAAAACTGCCTAAAAAATAAACCAACAAATTACAGAACAGAATATATAATATATATATTTAATGTGTAAATATATTCATTTTACCCACGTTGAGAGAGGAGATAAGATATACAAGCATTTATTTGTATTTGCATAAAGAAATATGAAAAATGGAAGTTTACACAGAAATCAATAAAAGTGCTTATCTGTTTGGTGGGGAGGATTGCTTGATCTCTGAAACATTTGACTATATTCCAGTGATGTATCCCATGTGAATATATCCCACATGAATGTCCCATTCTGATAGTCATTAGTGCTGTTCACTGATCCTTCTGGTTTTCCTCCTGCTAGACCCATGATCAGACTGCACTTCTGCATCCCTTGGAAGTTAGATGCAGTCATGTGACTTGCTTCAGTCAATGAAATGTGTGCAGAAGTGACAGGTGCTATGCACTTCTTCTCACTCCAGAGATCAGTAGTGTCCAAGCAGTGAGATCTCTGCCGGCCAGAGTCCTTGAGTAAGAAGTCCATGAAGTGAAGCTGCCAACAACTCGGGATGAACATGTAGCCCAAACAAGGTTGGAAAGTCAATGGAACTTTGGCATTGTTTGTTACCACAGAACAACCTAGCCCATCCTGACTGACACACTTACCTGTTCAAGAATAAAATAAAATTAGAATTAAAAATAAAAATACATGTATCAGTCTGAATCCAGTCAGGAGAGAGAAGTCACCGAGTAATTTGAACAGAAAAATTTAATACAACAAATTATTAACCACAAGAGGGGGTTGGAATAACAAGGGGTTGGTTAGTAAGAAGTAAAGAGAACTATAAAGAATAAGAGAGCATTATAAAGAAGAACTTCATGCTAAAAATAAAAATGACAACGTGAGGGCTTCCCTGGTGGTGCAGTGGTTGGGAGTCTGCCTGCTGATGCAGGGGACACGGGTTCGTGCCCCGATCCGGGAGGATCCCACATGCCGCGGAGCGGCTGGGCCCATGAGCCATGGCCGCTGGACCTGCGCGTCCGCAGCCTGTGCTCCGCGGCGGGAGAGGCCACAGCAGTGAGAGGTCCGCGTACCGCAAAAAAAAAAAAAAAAAAAAATGACAGCGTGATAAATGTGGCAGTTTCCTAAAACATAGAAAATTTTAAAACTGACAAGAAATTGAAAACTTTGAATAGGCCTGTAATCTTAAAGTAGTCAAGCAGCTCTGCATTCTGTTTTATTAAGGAAAAGGGCCTTTATTTCCTCACAGGCTACATCTGCCAGGACTCTTTTGGTGGTGAATAATAGGGATCCAACACAAACTGGTCCCAGCAAAATTCCAGAGTCCTTGGCTCAAGAAACTTGAAAGTCCAGCTCAGCTATGCCTTGAGGCCTACCTGCACCTGCGATACTATCAAAAGCGTGTTCTTTCCTCCTGTCCTGGTTCCCCTCTTGGGAAGACCCTCCCCAAGTGGGTGGGCAGCACAACCCCTCTCCCAGCTGTAGCTCACAGCTGACCTTCCATGAGTTTGGCAACCCTCCTCCCCATAAATTCCAGCAAGGATTTGGAACACCACCCCCTTGCAGACCAGCCAGAAGCACATGTCCACACTGGGCTCTTTGCTGGCTTGTCAGCAGGTCTGCATCGTGATTTTCAGGCCCCTGGGACTTCTGCCCTCATGGGTCCCTTCCTCCATAAAACATATTTTATAATCTATTTCACAATCGCATTGGTATGAAGATGAATATAATCTTAGACCCCTAAAAGATAATGTTTTTTCTTCTGATTTTAAGAGAAATTGAAACACTGCTGTGAGCCCCTGGAAGTATTGTGGGCCCCAGACACTGTGCCTTCTGTGCCTAAAGGACAAATCAACCTTGCTTGGGGGTGACTTTCTTGGCCAAGCTGGGACAACTAGCTCCTCTTGAACCTAAGGAGGCAGGGCTCACCCAGAAGCACGTGAGCCAAGAGCAGAG
This sequence comes from Orcinus orca, assembly GCF_937001465.1. Classification (NCBI taxonomy): domain Eukaryota; kingdom Metazoa; phylum Chordata; class Mammalia; order Artiodactyla; family Delphinidae; genus Orcinus; species Orcinus orca. The sequence continues at coordinate 17,710,149 of NC_064561.1, read as the reverse complement.
TGAGGGTTCCAGAAAGAAAACTCAAGGGTCTTTCATCAAAGAAGGTAGTTATGTAAAGAGGTTCCATACAAGCAAATCACAGATGATCCCAGGCCAGGCACAGCTGAGGAGCTTGCACCCCCTCTCAGATACACACTTCCTGTGCCAGATCTGCAACTGAGCTGGGGTGGGAGTGAGGGAAATGGGAATAGGCAGTGAAGGTATGGAGAAAAAGGTATATTGAGCTCTGACCTTGAGGGGTTCACAGGAAGGACCTGTTTTCCTGGAGATCGATCTGTTTGAGAGCTGTATGGCTGTTAGCCTAACTGATGCCATCTTGGGCCCTTACAGTTCCTCCTGTCCTTTCTGTGACCCTACCCAGGACTGTACTATAAAGTAAGTCACCTCTTTGTCATCAAGGGCTTTTTAGTTAATAGGTATTGCTTAATAATCATTGGGACCAGGTGGCCTCTATGTCCCCAAACAACAATGAAAAGCTTCACTGACCCAGTGCCAATGAGACTAGTTACCCATTAACACATTTTGACTTAGGAATGTATGTCCTATTTCCAAGCACCTTGTGCCAGTGGCCCCTTGGTGGTGTGGCACGCAGCTATAAATACTTCTGGATCATTGTCCCTCAATCCCATCCTGTGAGTAATTTACCCTATAATAAAGTGCTCCATGGATTATATGGAGCTACCTGCCTTGTTTTTTGGTCTCCAGATGCCTTCTCAGTTCAGTGGGCACTTTCCATTCCTTCTGTCCTCCAACAAGAATAAAATCCAACATCCTGCTAGAAATGCTGGCTGGTCAACAGACCTGGGGCTGAATTCATTCGTTTGTTCTTCAGTCAAGTTTCATTGAGTGTTGAAACCACTGGTCTAAATGGAAAGTGCAAATAGGGCCTGCAGGGCACACAGCAATGAGATGGGTGGGGAAGGGAACACACCATATTTTAGTGTGTTTAGTGTTTCCTTGAACTTTTAATTAGCGGTCTTAACTATAGTCACCAGGCTGTACATAGATCCCCAGAACTTACTCGTCTTATAACTGGAAGTTTGTACCCTTTGACTAACATGTTCTCATTTACCCCACCCCCACCCCCAGGCAACCACCAATCTACTCTCTGTTTCTATGAGTTCAGCTTTTTTAGATTCCATATATACAGGCAAACCTCGGAGACATTGCAGGTTCAGTTCTAGACCATCACAATAAGGCAAATATCACAATAAAGCAAGTTACACGCATTTTTTTGTTTCCCAGTGCATATAAAAGTTATGTTTACACTATACTGTAGTCTATTAAGTGTGAAATAGCATTATGTCTATAAAAAAGATGTACATACCTTAATCTAAAATGCTTTATTGTTAAAAATGCTAACCATCATCTGAGCCTTCAGCAAGTCGTAGTAGCAACATCACAGATCACTATAACAAACATAATAATAATGAAAAAGTAAAATATTGCAAGAATTACCAAACGTGACACAGAGATGGCACTGATAGACTTGCCTGATGCAGGGTTGCCACAAACCTTTAATTTGTAAAAAAATGCAGTATCCACAAAGTACAATAAAGGGAAGCACAATAAAACAAGGTAAGCCTGTAAGTGAGATCATATGATTTTCCTCTTTGTCTGACATTTCATTTAGCATAATGCCTTCAAGTCCATCCATGTTGCTGAAGAAGGCAAGATTTCCTTATTTTTATGGTTGAATAATATTCCATTTTTGCTCTTGAGTTGTATGAGTTCCTTATATATTTTGGATATTAACCCTTTATCAGATATATGATTTGCCAATATTTTCTTCCTTTCTGTAGGCTGTCTGTTCATTTGTTGATTGTTTCTTTTGCTGTGCAGAGCTTTTTATTTTGATGTAGACCCACTTGTTTATTTGTGCTTTTGTTACTTGCATTTTCGGTGTCATATTCAAAAAGTTATTGCCAAGACCAATGTCAAGAAGGCTTTTTCCCTATGTTTTCTTCTAGAAGTTTTACAGTTTCAGGTCTTATGTTTAGGTCTTGAATCCATTTTGAGTTAATTTTTGTGAGTGGTGTAGGACAGAGGTCCAATTTCATTCTTTTGCCTATGAATATCCAGTTTGCTCAACACCATTTATTGAAGAGACTGTCCTTTCCCCATTGAACATTCTCCTTTGTCATATATTTATTGACCACATATGAGAGATTTTGTTTCTGGGTTCTCGATTCTGTTCCATTGGTCTATGTGTCTGTTTTTATGCCAGTATCATACTGCTTTGATTACTACAGTTTTGTAATATAGTTTGAAATCAAGAAATGTGATGCCTCCAGTTTTGCTCTTCTTTCTCAGGATTGCTTTGGCTATTCAACCTCTTTTGTGATTCCATACAAATTTAAAGATTGCTTTTACTTTTGCTGTGAAAATTTTGTTAGAGATTGCTTGAATCTATAGATGGCTTTGGGTAGTATGGACATTTTAACAATACTAGTTCTTCCAATGCATGAAGACAGCATTCAAGGTTTATTCTTATCTTCAGTTTTCATTAACTTGATTATAATGTGTTTTCCTTTGAGTGTGGTTTTCTTTGAGTTTAGCCTCAAGATTTGCTGAGCTTCTTGAATCTGGAAATGTTTGCCTTTTATCAAATTTGGGGATTTTTCAGCCATTATTTCTTCAATTTTTTTTCTATACTAATCAATTTCTCCTCTCTTTCTGAGACTCCAATAACACCAGTCATAAACCTTTTGATATTGTTCCATGATCTGTGAGCTCTTCATTTTTTTCACATTTTGTTTCTTTGTATTTTTCAAATTGGATAATTTCTAGTGCTCTACCATCAAGTCAACGATTTCCTCTGTCATCTCCATTATGCTATATATCCCACCCAGGGAATTTTTAATTCAAATATGGGGGAGGGGGTTTTCTTGTTCTAAAATTTCCATTTGGTTGTTTCTATTTCTATGCTGAGAATATTTATCTTTCCTTTTTTTAAAGAGTGTTACTTTTACCTCCTGAAGCATAGTTATAATAGCTGCTTCAACATTTGGGTTATCTGGGGGTTGGCATCTTTGTTGATTATCTTTTCCCTTTAGAATTAGTCATATTTTCCTCATCATTGATACTTCAAGTAATTTTAGATTGTATCCTGGACATTTTGAATATCATGTTGTGAGGTTCTGGGTACTGTTAAAATCCTCTGGAGAATGATCTTTTCGTTGTGGTGGTTTTAGCAATCAATCGGTCCTAGTTAGGTTCAGACTATAAGCTCTGTCTTATCTTCTGTGGGTAGTAGATCCAATGTCACCTTAGTTTTCAAAGGCTTTGTTTGGCAGGAATGTAAAGTGGCACAGCTACTCTGGAAAATATTTTGGCAGTTCCTTATAAACTAAACATGCACTTACCATATGACCCAGCAATTTCCCTCTTGGGCACTTATCTCAGAGAACTGAAAACTTACGTTCACACAAAACCTGTATACAAATGTTCATAGCAATAGTGGTTTTATTAATAATAGCCCCAAGCTGGAAACAACCCAAATGTCCTTCATCAGGTGCATGGTCAAATGAACTCTGGTACAACCATACAAAGGAATATTGCTCAACGATAAAAAGAAACAGACTATTGATACATATCACAACTTGGCTGGATCTCATAGGAATTATGTTAGTGGAAAAAGCCAGTCTTAGAAGGTTACATACTGTATGATTTCATTTATATGATGTTCTCAAAATGACAAAACTACGTAAATGGATACCAGGTTAGTGGTTGACAGAGGACAGGGATGGGGGTGGGTACAACTATAAAGGGGCAACAGGAGGGGGTCTATTTGTGGGGATGGAGCAATGTTGTGTCTTGATTGTGGTGGTGGTTACACAAATCCATACATGGGATAAAACTGCATAAAACTACACACACACACACACACACACACACAAGTGCATGTAAAAGCTGGTGAAATCTGAATAAGGTCTGTATCTAGTTAATAGTATTACACCAATGTCAACTTCCTGGTTTTGATATTACATGTGTAAGTTATATAAGATGTCTCCACTGGGGGAGGTGGGTGAAGGTTACACAGGATTTTTAACTTCCTATGAATCTATAATTATTTCAAAATAAAATGCTTTTTAAAAGACTTTGCCACTTTGCTTTGGGTCTGCTCTGTGCAGGTTGGAGGTGAGCCTGGGATATATATCTGCTCATCCACAGACTTCGGGATCCCTCCTCTAGCTATCTCCTCTCTGGGAATTGCCCCACACTCTCTGGCTCATATGAGTTTCCTATTGGAACTTTAGGTATTCACACTGTCGGTACAGTATTGCAGGTTTGCAACTAAGGCTGTCCTCAGGGCAGGGAGAGGGTAGAAAAAAGAAAGGAAAAATAAAATGAGCCCAAGGATTTTCCCACACATACTTCATCTTGCAGAGGCCCCTTTCCTAGTCCTCTGGATAGAGAGATGGTTTCTCTGCACAGTTTTATACTGGGACTGACCTCAATTCAAAACTGGGAGATGGGGGCTTCCCTGGTGGCGCAGTGGTTGGGAATCCACCTGCCAGTGCAGGGGACTACAGGTTCAAGCCCTGGTCTGGGAAGATCCACTCCAACGAAGAGTAGCCCCTACTCGCCGCAACTAGAGAAAGCTTTTGCGCAGCAGCCAAGACCCAACACAGCCAAAAATAAATAAATAAATTTATTTTAAAAAAACTGGGAGATAACAGAAGAAAAGAATCTGGGAATCTTGTGTCCATTATGGGTTATTCTTCAAGTTTTGGATCTTCTCTCCAATCTGCCTGTCATTGCTAACATGTTTACTTGTTTACTTTGTCCAGAGTTTTTAGTTGTAATCAATGAGATAGAATTTAGTGGTCTTCATCTTGGCTAGCCTCAGAATCCTTAAATGTAATGTTTAATCTTTCCAGTTACCATGTGAGATCAATATTACCTCTCCTATTTTAAAGATAAATAACTTGAGGTTTAATGAGGTATAGTCTCCTGCCCAAACCCATATAGCCAATGCTAAGGTGAAAATATATATACAATTAAAATTAGCTCATGAAACAAGCTGTTGAGTGGAGTCAGAAAGCAGGAGGGGGCAAAAAAGAAACACTCTGTTAGAACAGAGTGGTGGGGAGATCAATGGTGAAAAGGGACAGGAAGGGGAGAGAGTAGGGAAGGCGAGTAGGTCTCTTCCTGATGGGTCAGGGCTGTATCAGGCAACAGTTGCTCTGCATTGAGGGTACTTACCCAGAACTCACCCCCTTTACATGCACCTCCATGGATTTCTTGTGAGCTAACAGGCCAGTCTAAGCAATGATGTAATCCTATTCCCTTTTCCAGTCAGGGCCCAGGCTTAACCCAATCAGCCTTGGCATTTCCTTGTTGACCACATTTGTCCAGGGGCACCTGGGCAGGTCACCACAATTGGCTGAATATGAGGTTTTTATTCTACAGATGAGAGAAGGCTTTCTCTCTTCCCACCCAACAGGAACAAGGAAATATGTTGTTCTACTTACTGCTGGCATCCATCTGCAGCTGTGAGAAAAGACAGGCTTGGACAAAGCCCATGCAAGATAACCTGCCTGGAACCTCCTTTTCCGCTAGATTTCCTTCTCAAGTGAGTCAGTTTAGGTCAGTGTTTCTGTTACTTGCAGCCTGAAACGTCCAAATGGACCCCTCCCAGCCTGAGCCACTCTTAGACATGTTCCAGGAGCCACCTGATCCCAAGTTGGTGCTGGAGAACCTTCTGACTCTGAGCCCAGGACAACAGCAAGCCTGCCTCTGGTCACAGGTTGGGACTCCAAGTGCATCTGTTATTGTCCCTACCTAGATCTATGTCCCATATGCTTGTGAGTGCATCCTTGGGAAACCACTGTGTTTTTTTTCCACACCAATAACCAATTCCTCAACTCTCCAGACACCAGCCAATTCTGACAACAACTGGGTGTCCTATAATCTAATTCAATCCTGACACTAACTACTTGGAGTTAACATCAGACTCCACAGGTTAAGGGCTCAGTCCCACAAGACTGTCCCCACTTCAGATGCCAGTTGCAAGTATCAGATCCCCAGGTAATCCTCACTTCTGTCCAGCTCCCCAGGTGTTTCCCCCACACACACACACACATGTTCCATATTTGATAGAATGACTCATAGGATTCAGTAAAATATTAATTATTACCAGTTCATTATAAAGGATACAACTCATGGGCTTCCCTGGTGGCACAGTGGTTAAGAATCCACCTGCCAATGCAGAGGACACGGGTTTGAGCCCTGGTCCGGGAAGATCCCACATGCTGCAGAGCAACTAAGCCTGTGTGCCACAACTACTGAGCCTGCGCTCTAGAGCCTGCAAGCCATAACTACTGAGCCCACGTGCTACAACTACTGAAGCCCACGTGCCTAGAGCCCATGCTCCGCCACAAGAGAAATCACCACAATGAGAAGCCTGTGCACTGCACCAAAGAGTAGCCCCCACTCAACGCAACTGGAGAAAGCCCACGTGCGGCAACGAAGACCCAATGCAGCCAAAAATAAATAAATAAAATAAATAAATGAAAGGATACAACTCAGGAAAAGCCAAATGGAAGAAATGGGGACAAGATATGGGGAAGGAGGGTGTGTGGAGTTTCCATGCCCTCTCTGGGCATGCCACCCTTCCAGCACCTCAAATGTGTTCACCAACCTGAGAACTCTTCAAACTCTGTTGTTTAGTAGTTTTATGGAGCCTCTAATACATAGGCATGATTGATGAAATGGTTGGCCATTGGTGATTAACTCAGTCTCCTCACTGGAGATTGTGGGGTGGGGCTAAGTGTTCCAACCCTCTAATCATGCCTTGGTCTTTCTGGTAACGAGCCCCTATGCCTGAAGCTATCTAGGGGCTCCCAGCCACCTCATCCCCTTAGCGTACAGAAGATACTCTATCACTCTGTAGATGCCATGGTTTTAGGGGCTGCATGACAGGAACCAGGGGCAAATATCAAATACTTATTTTTTACTGTACCACAGGCTCCATTCTCAGTCCATGGGGTTGTGTTGAAGGGACTCCATGTCTGCCTCCAGGAGTGCCCATGTGGTAAGGTTTGGCCAGTCAGAGCATTTATCCACTTGGTCACAATGGCTGTCTCAGTGGTGAACTCATGAAATAAGACAAACCAATGAGACTCAGGATATAGAATGGAAAATCCATTGAGAAAGAAAAGAATTTTCTGTCCTGCTATGCCCTTCTGGGATTCTGAAAGAACATAATGTTCCCCCTGGACCTGCTGGAGGTCATCTTGTACCCATATGGGGAGAGCCCACCTGAGAATGAATGAAGGCAACCAAAAAGAGAGCAAGGCTGAGAGTGGGTCAGAGGAAGCCCAGCTCTGATGATATCATTTGACCTCTTAGATTCACTTGTGCCTGAGCTTAGATCATGCCCAGACTTTTCATAAGTGACCAAATAAAATTTCCTCAATAATGAGCTGGATTTCTGGTATCTGCAACTAAAATGGCCCCAATTAGTACATACCACCCCATGCCTACAGGGCCACCAGGCTGTTGTGGGGTCTGCCCCAACTGCCCTCTTCACTCATACCCCCAAATCCTCACTCCTTCTTCATTCTTAGAGTTGGGTCCCCTCAGTCAGGAGGCCTAATTTAAGAATCTTCTAAAATGAGCGGGACAGGTGACATTTGCCTTCAGGATGTCAAGACATCCAGAGGCCAGGCATAGAGTTTTTCTGCACTCCCACTTTCTCTATATTAGTGAGGGCTGCTTTCAGATACAAATAATGGGAAATCTTCCACACAGTGGTTTAAAAAAGAAGCACAAAAGAATACAGAAGGACCCAGGCTCCTTCACCCTCCCTTCTCCACCACTCTTAGTGTGTGGTTTCCATCCTCATGATCCCATGTGGGCAGGAGAAAGGGTAAGATGTGGCAGCAGCAGACCTTCCCTCCCAAGACACTAGCCAGAAATGCATCTTGGTTGGAATGTGCCCTGAGGGAGGGGATCTTTATTTGCTTATGTATTCCAAGTTCTTAGAACTGCTGCTCAGTCAAAATGAGCTTAATGAAGGAGTGAATAGATGAATGGATGGATGGATGCCGTACAGGAAAACTGAGTTTTTTACCTCCTATAGCCTCTACAGTGGAGTCAGGCAAGAGAGGAGGGGCTGGAATGGCCACTGAATGATACCTCACAGCACCTGCCACCCATTCCCCAAGTTGGCATGCGGTCTCCTGGCTCTCCCAATGGCCCTTCATCCTCCACAGGTAGGATCTCTTTTCATACATCTGAGCAGGTCTGGATACCCCCACCCCAAACTTTCTTAGGAGATTCTCACCCACCAGGGGGCATATGCTTCACTGGGAGATGTGTTCTCCACGTTTTGGTAACATCTCCTAGGGCAAAAATGATTGGCAGGAAGGAGACCCAACTGTGACTGCAGCCTGGGTAACAAGCTGCTCCCCCCTGCCTTCAGTAACAACATTAAACCAAACTGGCACAATTTTTGAGTAAGGACTAATAGAAATATTGCCTGCATTCATACCTGATGTGCTGCAATAATGTGAGATTTATCTTCAGCGAAGATGCACACAGTCAATAGACCAAATTTATGTCTATTTTTGCTCCAAGGGCTGGGGACAGAATCATTCAATGTATGGAGTGTATTAGGCCTGTGAAGGAGAATTTGACTGAGGGTCACTGGGAGCCACCGCCCCCCCAATTCTGCCAGCCCAACACTGTACAATCTCCCTACCTTTGGCTCCACAATCCCACTACTTCTAATAGGTTCTAATAGGTTCTTCAGTGGTCTCTTGATGGGTCATCAGAGATAGCTTTTTTATAATTGCAAAAGGAACACAACATTTTGAAAATAGAAAAAAAATGTAAAGTAAAAACAATTACCTTCTTGGCCTTATTCACACATGTGAACTTATTTTACAGAGTGATAACCAGAGATTTATTTTGTATTCTGTGTCTACGCTCAACAGTACATCATAAGCATTCTTCACATTGCTACAACTTGTTCAATATATTAATAGCTGCATAATCATCCTCAAATTTGTTGTACCATAATTTGCTTAACAAGTAAATGAGCTTATTTCCAACGTTTTGCCCATATAGCTAACGCTGCAATAAACATCTTTGTGCACATAGTTTTATTTTTCTTGTGTTGCACGTTGTTTTAAAAGCAGCATGAAGCCTGGTGTCAGCTCTGGACTGGCAGTTTGCTTTGCAGTAATCCCCAGGTGAGAGAAAAGCTGCTGGGACTCTAATATTAGTCTTGAAGCAGATCACAAATAAATGGAAGCAGCACAGCCTCCCAGCTGGATGACAGGTCTGAAGAGAAAGATTCGAAACCCCACTTCTACTTCTGGAAGAAACCAGCGGCATTCACCTGGCAGGAAGTAGGATCAAGCAGCCTGTGTGGTTTTCCTGCAGCAGACAGAGCTGCCCTTGTCTCCTGTGCCACCGGGCTATGTCAGCTCTGGGGGCTATTTCTCCTCCACTGATGTTCCCTTGGCAGGCTGACAGTCAAGGTGCCCTGAGTTACTAGGATCAAGGTGTAGGCACCTGACTCAAACTAGACCAGTCAGATGCTTTCTTCCTGAAGGGATGCAACGCTGACTTAGCCCAACAGCTGTGCCCTGATGAAGCCACCCCTCTGTTCCCACTGCTCAGACTCCCAGAGTCGGCTGGGTGTTGTCCTTTCTGAGACTGGCCATGCTACCTTGCCTTCACCAGACAGCTTTCCAAAAGAGTCTCTTTCTGTACACATCTCTCCAGCCTGTGAACAGAGGGTCCTTCCAGATACAGCCAGGACCCCTGGCAAGGGGCCCTAGGGATCCCAGGGGCCACCACCCTAGGTCAGCCTGAGGACCAGCAGTCAGACATGAGGGCTGGTCTGCCCAGGCTAGCTCAGCCCAGCTGGCGTCTCCTCTCTCAGTCATTCGTCACTCTGACCAAATAAATCTTGACAAAGGACGAGGTGATGCCTTCAATCCTGCTAAAAGTTTCCCACCCCAGCAGCCTGTGCCCACTCAGCATCAGCCCCAGGCCCCACCCGAATTCCTGGAGGAGCCTCTGGCTTCCTGGCCTGCGCCAAGTACCAGGAAATCCAGGCATCTTCTGAATCCTGAGCCTGGCACCAACCTGCAGGACTGAAATGAGTGAGGGTCCTAGAGCTGGCCAAGACTGGTCTCCACCCCAGGGACACCACCTCATTAGCTGGGACAAGTTCACTGGGCAAAAATCTCACTTCTCTGAGCTTCAGTCTCCTCATCTGAAGAATGGGCATACAATCCCTATGTTTGAGAGTCCTCAGGAGAATTAAATTCTGGACTCAGGACCTTTACAGCTTCCAGATCTGAGCCGTTTTGTCTCTCTTCACTCCTCTGTCTACAGGGATTTTCATAGCATCACCCAATCCAACGCCAGGCCCACTCTCATGGAGGTGGCCTATGAGCCCTGGGCTCAGAGGACCGCCAGTGTGGCAGGTCCTCACTCCCCACGTCCCGCCATTACTTCCCTGACGCCACCCCACCAGGAAAGGGAGGGAAGGCTGCCACTTCCTTCGTCTAGTGGCCCTTTTGGAGGTGAGAAGACCCTGGGTCACTTCCATTTTTTGAGGTTCTTGGTATATTAAAAATGAGGAAATTTACAGTAACTGTGGTATAACTTAAGTGTCCACACAAAAAAGTATGAAAAAATAGTATTCATATTATTGACAAGACAATGGCAGAAAATGCAGTATATTTTCTGGTGAACTCTAAGCAGTATATCTGGGATAGGACACAAGCTCAAATTTGCAGGACGGCCATCTACTTCTTATGATATGCTGGAGCTGGGCCTGTGACCTCAAAGTCTGAATTTCTAGAAAAAGACATAACCAAACCCAATGCAGAAACTTCATTTGATCCCATTCAAAGAAAACATGGGGGCCGGGGGGATTTTTAGACGTTTAGGAACCTTTGAATAGGGTAAGATATGGATTATTTTACAGAATTGCTATTCATTGTTTTGGTCATGGTCATATAGAAGAACAGCCCAAAGGGTCATAAAATGGTTCAGGAAAACAATTTTAAAATAAAAGCGATAGGTAAAGCAACCAAATGTTAACACTGGCTGAACCCAAGTGATGAGGTACAGGGCTTCACTGTGCCATCCTCCAACTTTTTCTTATACTTGAAGTTTTTAGTTAGGAAAGATTAAGAGTTTTGGATTACCAATACAAATGTATTTTACATTTTTCTAAATAAAATGCTGTTACCTTGTGCCCCTGCTTGCAGTGGGGCTCCCGGTGCCTGCGTGTACAGGACACTGACCAGCCTGAGGGTCTATCCGTTCGGGACAGTCTGTTCTGGGTAATGGCTGTGGGAGGGCAGTACTGCAGTCCTCACCCAGGCAGCCACTCAAACCCTCACAAGTCCCTGTGCCTCCAGTAGCAAGTCAGAGGGAAATGGGGTGACTGCAGCAGCTATAGCTTCCAGGCACCCATCATCTGATTTGTAGCTCTCAGGACTATAGAGAGAGAGGTCATTAGTGTCACTTCACAGAGGGAAATTGACCTCAGAGGGAACATGAGCTTGCAGAGGTCACACAGTTGACATGTAGCCAAGCAGGGATTTGAACCAGTGGCATTCTGGTACACCACTCACAATAGTCGAAAGGTTGAAGCAATCCAAGTGTCCATTGACAGACTGATAAACAAAGTATGGTATATACATACAATGGAATATTATTCATCCTTAAAAAGGAAAGATTCAGACACATGCTACAACATGACTGAGCCTGAAGGACATTATGCTAAGTGAAATAAGCTAGTGACAAAAGGACGTATACTGTATGATTCCACTTATATGAGTGGAATAGTGAAATTGGTAGAAACAGAAAATAGAATGGTGGTCCCAGGGGCTGGGGGGAGGGAAAAGTTATTGTTTAATGGGTACAGAGCTATCAGTTTTACAAGATGAGAAGAGACTGGAGGCGCATGGTGATGACAGTTGCATAATAATGTCAGTGTATTTGAGGGCTTCCCTGGTGGCGCAGTGGTTGAGAGTCCGCCTGCCGATGCAGGGGACACAGGTTCGTGCCCCGGTCTGGGAAGATCCCACATGCCGCGGAGCGGCTGGGCCCGTGAGCCATGGCCGCTGAGCCTGCGCGTCTGGAGCCTGTGCTCTGCAATGGGAGAGGCGGCCACAACAGTGAGAGGCCCGCGTACCGCAAAAAAACAAATAATAATAATAATGTCAGTGTATTTGATATCACTGAACAGTGCACTTAAAATGGTTATGACGATAAATTTTATGTTAGGTGTATTTTACCACAATTTTTTTTAAAGGTAGCTTTGTATCACTACTTATAAATGAAAAATCTCTTGACCTAATGGAAAGGCCTCCATAAAATTAAAGACTATTACACTCCAAACGCAGGTTGTTGTTAACATTGCTCTAGATGCTGGTGCCTGCTGAAGCTGTGTACGAAGACCTCATCCCACTTTGTTTGAAGGGGGATCATGTTAAAAGCACTTTAGATCCAACTTTCTCCTTGACAAATTCAGAAGGGCCAAAAGAGAGCTTGAAAGGACCTGCTTTCTCCCCAACTGACTTAACAGGGTGGCGTCTGTGCGTCTCTGTAATTGTTTCTTATGCCAGGGGGCAGGAGCACCCCACACTGTGAAACACCCTTGTAAGGACAAGGTAGTAGGGGGCATGAGCTTTTCAAGCAGGGGCAGGCCACAACATGTTAAGTAATAGGAGCAGAGTAAGAAGACCCCACCACAAAGAGCCCTACCACGTAGGCCCGAAGAGGCCCAGGACTGTTTGGAAAGGGAATTCCTAGGTCTCAGGTGCCTGAGCAGAGGTACCTTGGTTCCAAGGACTCCTTGCCCTGTGAGAGGGGTCCAGCTGTGAGAGGGCCAGAGCAGATCCCTCTTTCAGTACAGGGCCTAGGATGGTGGCCTGGTTACTTCCTGTATGCAAGTAAATAAAACGCAGTCTCAGGACAGGACATGGACTAGACAAACAAAGGTAGTGGGGATGGAAGGGAAGGAATTGGAGGGAGAAATCGTTAAGAATGTCGATAAGAAGGCACCAGTGGACATCTGATGTGTTGGCCTGCACTACATCCATACCCTTTCCCTGGAAACTGCGCCTCAGCTTTCCTTCGGAATGCTGCCTCTCTCTGGGATTCGCAGTACAGTTGGTTGAGCAAGGATGACTTCCACCCCCTTTCCACTATAGGAGGCAGGAGATCCAGGCCTGGCTAGTCAGAAGATGCCATCCTTCCTCCCTGCTTCATGGCAATGATGAGTGTGCTGCCCAAAATCATATAAGCTCCTGAATTCAGCTACACCCAAATCTAGACTCACCCTTCCCTTTCACTTATGCTTTAGAAGGGTGCACAGCTTAACTGATATGGTGTGTGTGTGTGTGTGTGTGTGTGTGTGTGCGTGTGTATAGGGTAGTGTGTGTGCTGGGGGGGTCTGGGGTGGGGGGAAAGTCTCACCACAGTCTCCACCTTGTCCAAGGGACTCTGGAGGTTTCATCTAGTCTGTAGGGGTCCTTCCTAATGACTCAGATGTCCTTAAAGATCCGGGCCTAGTGAGGCCTTGTACTCTTATTTGCACAGATGCATTCTCCCTCCTGTGATGCCAATTATATGACTTGGAGTTGACCAGTTGAAATGTGTAATCCCATTGACATTTAATCTTTAAATTAATTTTAAAGTTTTAGCTCTTTTTCTTTTGCAACCTCATCTCAAACTCTTCCAGAGGCCCTTGGAAAGCACCCGGGCTCTAGATCCTAGGCGCATCACGCCTGACGTATAAACACGTCCGGGCGCGGGTTAAGAAAGCGCCGGGGCCTCCTAGGGCCCTCGTGCAGGCGGGCGGGAGCGGACAGGCCCTCGCACGCATGCGCGTGGAGGCGGGGCTGAGCCCCAAGCCTGCGCCGTGCCACCCGGCTGACAGTGGGCGGGGCGGTGGCGAGCGCGCGCCTGAGGCAGCAGCTCGGCGACCGGGACTTTGTGCTCTAGAGACCCTTCTTCGGGCGCATCTCCCACCTCTGTCGTGTCCTTGCGAGGCGCCCCCACTCGGCGGGACCGGCCCCGGGGAATGGAGAGGGCCCGCCCCCATGGCCCTGGAGGGACCCGGAGGAGACTATCGCGCGCGGGCTGACCCGTCGTCCTCGCCGAAGGGGCCCATGGGCGCGTCCCCGCGGGCGAGCCGCGGACGTGAGGGCGGCGAGCAGCAGGGCCGCGGCACCGAGGAGGGCCGTGCTCGTGCCCGGCCCTGCACCGGCCGCGCGCGTGCGCTCCCGCAGCCGCGGCGGCCGCGCCCGCGCCGCCTCTCGGCGCCGGCCCGGGAGCCCGGTCCGAGAGCAGCGGCGGCGGCGGCAGCCGGAGGGACGATGAGCGGTGCGGCGCGGGCGGGCCCGGCCCGGCTCGCCGCGCTCGCGCTGCTGACCTGCAGCCTGTGGCCGGCGAGGGCAGACAACGCGAGCCAGGAGTACTACACGGCGCTCATCAACGTGACGGTGCAGGAGCCCGGCCGCGGCGCCCCGCTCACATTCCGCATCGACCGCGGGCGCTACGGGCTCGACTCGCCCAAGGCCGAGGTCCGCGGTCAGGTGCTGGCGCCGCTGCCCATCCACGGAGGTGAGTGCCTGGCAGCGGAGAGAGAAGCCGTGGCGAAGCGGCGGGCGATGGTCCCCGGTCCCTGGCCCCGCGGGAGCCGCAGCCTGGGCGCGGGGGCGGCGGGCGCGGCGCCCCCACCCCGGCCCGGATTGTCGCGCAGCTCGGCGGGCGGCCCCAGGGTCGAGGTTCCCGTCGTGTGCACCCCCGCCTGCTCACTCCTGGGATGAGGCTTCAGACGCGTTGTTGGGTTCTTCTTTTGAGAAAGACTTAGAACGTTCCTTTTTGGTTTAGTTAGCTTGTTTACAGGAAGGCATTGAACTGCGAGTTTGCAGGGACGGCTCAGACAAAGGAGGTGGTGGAAGAGCGCAAAACTAGTTCATGATGGATGAGGTCTTAACCTGTATTTTGGAATCCGCAGGTTCGTTCCCGAAATCACAGACTTAGCGCTGCATTGAATCTCAAAGGATGAGGCCCTTTTCTAATGTAGAGGCGTGCCGTTTTTCTTAAGTGGCAAGTGAGAGGAGGGTGGAGGAGAAAAATGGGCATCTTCCCTGTTGCTTTTGGCTGTTACTCTGCCCCACCAGCTTTACTGTAATTTGACGCCTGAAAATCACACGTTATGAAGAATCCAATACCAATTGGAACCTGTAGCCAAGTCTTCAGGTCACGGGAGTCTACCAAAGGGGAAATAGGTAAAATTTTCGAGAGTTGTCTCTGAAGCGTTTGGCTTAACCTTACGTCTTCCTATTATCATAGGCTCTGTTTAATTATTTGGTATAAAGCATATATTTGTATAAATTTCTGGCCATGTTTTAAAGGAAACTTTTCCCACACTGTGGAGTATGATTTTGTTTTTTGGCCCACAGCAAACTTTTTGGAAAAATGCCTACTATTCTTCTCAACCTCCACCCACTCTCACCCCGAGAATGCTGAGAGGGGACTCTTTTAAGCTGCTGTTCATGTTAACATGACCTAAACTAGGCAACCTAAATAAGGTAATGGTGTTTGGTTTTATACTCTAAAATATTAAAACATCATGCGCCTTCTGAGATCTGTATTTGAATGCTAACGTGCTAAGCTGTTTTCTTCTTTGAGGCAATCTAGCTGAGGAAGAAGAACCAGGTAAGGCTTTGACTGTAGCCTGTCCCCAGTTTACACCTGCCTTTTAAAAGTTCATTTTTACACCAGTAATCAAGTGTTAGGGTACACTTCTCATCTCCACTTTGTTAAAAAAGGCAGTTAGGGTCCCACCTTCCCCACAGAAACAACTTTGGCCTTTGGTTCATTCAGTAAATATTTGCCTGCTTGTTCTGTGCCAGTCACTGTGGTTGGGACACATAATGTTGCCAAACTATGGCACTGACAATGGTAGTCTATTTTCTGGTACTGAGATCTGTGAGGGTCACGTGGAAGGGGAGGAAGAGGAAGAGAGAGAGGCAAACTGTTCTAGAGCAAGAGCTGGCCCTGTGCAGTATTTTGAAATCTGTGGTTTGCTTTGGGGCTTGATTCCCCCAGGCACCCCAAATACATGATCCTCATTTTAGATACTTACCTCATAAGTGATCCATGTTCTGAAACTACTTGTTGCTTGCCTGTCACCCCAAACAAAAGCTCCACCTTTAAGAAAACTTGTTTTAGGTGTTTGGATAGAAAGGTATTGGGCACTGATGTGTGGGTAAAGGTTAGTCCTAGTCCCCTGTCAACGAGGTGGTAGCATTAAAGGATTAAAGGTTCTGAGTCGTGCTGTACATAAACTGTGTGACACTGGGAAAGTACTTTGTGACTCTAAGAAAGTAATTCGGCCTTTTAGCCTCAGTTTCATCTGCAAAGTGGAATGGTGAAATGTTTACACCATAAGGTTATTGAGAAGTTTAAATGATTCCTGCATTCTTACAAGAGGAGATTTGTTAACCTAAATTAATCTCTAAATTGGTGGAGTTTAAACACGGCATCAATGTGAATACATTGGAGCAGTGTGTGGAAACTGAGTCTGCAGTCAGTTCCCCTGAGTGTCTGTCTTCTCTTCCTGTCCTCTGTTCTCTAGAGGCTCAATTTGTATCTGCACAGCATGAGATTGCTCCATGTTTTCTCATGGTGTTGGTGGGATCCTGCAGGTTTGGGTCTGGCTTTGTACTAAGGGGTCTGCACACATAGGTTCTTTCAATCCAGCAAATACTAATTGAAAACCTACTGGTACCAGCCACCATCCAAGGCACTGGGGCAGAGGGAGGGGCCACAGCAATGAACAAAACAAATCTCTCTCCTCTTCCTGAATCTCACAGTCTAGTGGCGGTTTTTATGTCAGTTTACCTGTAAATTGTTTCTAAACCGATGGATTAACATGAAATCTAAGACATTTTTGTGCTTTTGCAGCAGGAATTTAGGATGTATTTTATTTTTGTTTTTTTTTGTTTCATGGTTTTTTTGGCTGCACCATGCACTTGCAGGATCTTTAGTTCCCTGACCAGGGATTTGCAGAGTCCCAACCACTGGACTGCCAGGGAAGTCCCAGGAATGTATTTGAAAAACAAGAATTGTGGTAGAAATCTCTGAAAACTTTTCCTGTTTAAGAAAATGGCTTATGTCAATTATACCGCAAATAAAACAAGAAAGAAAACGGTTTAAAATTTGAGTAATATTTGGGTATTTCACATTATGATATTCTTGATTTAGTGAGTCTCAAATTTTTGTATTTTTAGAAAAAATTATGCATTCCTTCTGACTCTTAAGCTCTTATAATTTGATTCTTAACAAGTTTATTGAAGATTTACTGTGTGTTGACACTGAACAAAGTGATGTTCAAATTACAAAAAACAGTTATGAGACAGAATTCCTGGCAAAAAAAACAGCTGTGGTCAATAGATGGGAAATTAATGAAAATTCATTTTGAGGACAAATGTTTGGTAGAAATGAACATAAAGACAAAATCACTTTACAGTTTTCCTAGAGCTTAACATGATGACTCATTTTAAATCTATGACTTGGTTTGTGAAAGTAAAAACCTTTCTTGTTATTTTGCATTGTTTCTATTGGTTAGGCATGTATGAATTACTGAGCAAGATTTATTTGTCCTATATCTTTAAAGGGCAAATTGGCTATTTTTTCCTTAGATGCTTTAGTATTTTAAAAGTACATTTTGGAAACTTTAAACTTTATAAAATATTTCATAAACAAGTGTTGTACTTTGAAAATATATTCTTTATCATTAAATAGATGTAAATGGAGATTCATTTGTTTGGTGACAACAAATTTCATATTTTAACTGATAAAGAATTCATTTTTAGAAATGGACTTTTGAAAGAACACACCTTATATTTATGTACAGATCGTGGTTCATGGTTGCTTTCTTACTACTTACTCAAAGGGTGAGTTTAGATCTAGAAACAAATGTAAACTAGCTAGCATTTACTGTGCAGTGGACATTGTAAATGTGCTTTATGTGTGTGCACACTAACTTTTTGTTTGACCCTAGCGTGGGGGTTGGGAGAGGAGAAGGCCCTGTTGTTGATGATGTCATTTTGTATGCAGATGTGCTGGTGGGAAGAATTTGGTAATGGCCACTTAGCCTAGAAATGTTCAGGATTGGATGTTACAGCCTTGGAGAGCAATTTTACCAAATAATAAACTTTTTTTGGCCATCTTGCTGACTGTAGGGATACAATAACATTTTTTTAAAAATCTTAGATTCTTAAGTTTTATGTGATTCTGTTGGAAGAATCCATTAAGCCTGAATTTGATTTTTAAAATTCTGAGAGTAAAGGCGATTAATGTGGAAACAAGATCTTGGATGAAAAGGGCCATGTGATGTTCAGTTTCATAATGGCAAAGGCAGGGGCTACTGGATATAGTTAGAGATTTCAGAATATTCAGAGAAAAAGTAAGTGTGATCCTAGAAGCAGAGATCCTGAAAGGAAGGAGAATTCAGGAGCTGGAGGCTCTAAAAACCAGATTTTGATATAAATTAGATGACCAAGCAATATATGATAAATTATATTTGTGTTGAAATTTAATAATTTAGAATTTAACAATTTAGAAAATGTTTTTACATACTGTATTTTTCCTTTGCTTTTGGATGATTCATTAGCATATAAATATTTGAATATATATATTTAAACATTTGACCTCCCCACCAAATATCCATCCTGCTGCCATCCCATTTCTCTGTTTCTCTTTATGGCAAAGTGTTGTCTATACTTGTTGCCTTCAATTTTTCCTCCTGTTATTCTTCACATTGTGAAGTTCTTTGATTGTTGTGCCAGTGATTTTGATAAAGACATGACATATTTAACTGAAATATTGGACTACAGGATCCGTAGGATCTCAGTATATGGAATGGTGGGCTGAAACTAAGAAAAAAGTTAATAGGAATGAATATGTAGTCTTGATTTGGGTAAAAAAAAATTAGCTGCAGGGAAGGGAGTTGAGGGGAGATGAGGCTTAGAGCTGCATGTTACAGGACAAAGCCTGCTCACTGACGAGCTCATTCTAATCTTGCATGCATTTGAGCATCTGGATCCTGGGTAGCACTGGTCGCACTTCGTTATAGGCCAAGCACACCTTTAGTGCATGTTCAATTCTGACTATGAGTTTTAAGAGATGAACAAACTACAGAGCATTGTTTTGAATATTACAAAAGGGAAATCCTTCATTTGAAGGAACGTTCGATTAGATGGCTTCCAAGATTCCCTCCATCTTGAACAAAGTGTGACTGTAAAGTAATAAGACAAATCTTGTTAAACAAACCTGCCGGAATAAACCCATTAAGGATACTGTTTTTTTCACACCAGTCACATGGGTGTGTATGTGTGCATATATATACATACATACTGTACAACAATGAAAACAAATTTAAACATTTAGAATTTGTTTTGTGAGATTATCTTTTTGATTGAACAATTTGAAAAATACATGCAATATACCAAATCTTTGTCTTTTCTGGATAGATTTTAATTTTGACAATTGAAAATTACTTTTGATGCAGTCTTTTAACGTGCTTGTGAACTCTTTCTTTAGATAATTCTCAAAGAAGTCTGGTAGTGTTTTGGACCATGTCCACATCACTGGGATGCATGGATAGTCCTCACAGCTGGTTCTTTTAAGTATAGCAACCTTGACTTATTTACAAAATGAAATTAAGTTGTCAGGATCATCAACATTTGTTTGTTTTATCATCTTAGAGTATTTTATGCACTAGGCATTCATTTTTTCCGTAGATCATAGTAAGTGTAGATTTCTTTACTGCTGGAAGCAATTTTGAGTGAAATAAAGGGAACCCTTCAAATGTCAAATGAAGTAAATTAAAAAGTCCTTGATAAGCACCTACACTGTGCTTGTGTTATACAGGTTCTGTGGTGTGTGCAAAAGACATAGTATGTAATTCTACCTGAGAGAACTTGGGTTTCTTGTTGAGATCAGTCTTGTCTGGATGGCACAAACAGGACATGCCATTGTAGAAGGTGGTGCAAGCTGTCTGCAAACTCCAGCCAGGGGGCCAGCCACCTGTTATTGTAAACAGAGCTTATTGGAACACAGCCATGCCCATTCACTCACATGTCTGTGGTTACTTTCAAGGTACACCGGCAGAGTTGAGCAGTTATTACAGGAGCCTGTATGGCTTCCAAGCCTAAACTACTTATTCTCTGGCCCTTTAAGAAAACTTTTGACAACCCACAATCCCTGTTCTAAAGGTTCATTTATACCTTAGTTTTTCCCATTAAAACTATTTTATGGATTTATGGGTGAGAATTTGATTACTCAGTTGTCCCAAACTGTGAGCTCTTGGAAATTAGGGACAGTGTCTTCTTTGTTTCAGCCAAACACCTAGGACTGTGCCTGGCACAAGCCACTGTAATATGTGATTGCATTTAATCCTGTGGTGCTTGGTCTGGTAGTGAAACTGATAGCAGGCATTGCTGGAAGCTGTATGGTGGGATGGGGGATGGTGGGGTGTTGATGGACAGAATATACTGTAGGGCCTCTGTTATTATGCTAGATCGTAAATGGTACAAAGATCAGAGAAATGAAAAATTATTTGGACTTGTAGTCTAAAGAAGTTCCATTGAAAATGTGGAAGTTGAAGTCAAACTTGATTAGTTCTGCTTCCAGCCATAATGGAGTAACAGACACCAGGTTTATCTTGCCACCTCAAGTGACTGGGAAACCTGACAAAGTTGTTTTAGAAATAGGTCAAAAAACAGCACAAGACAGTGATCCCTGAGAGAAAGGAAATAAACAACAGAGCTCTGTGACCGCCTCAGTTTACCTCCTGGAGAGTTTCCAAGCTGCAGCACAGGGAGGGGGGGACCCAGAAAGAATCTGGTGGTCTCCCCGAGTTGATGAGACAGAGTTCAGAGCTCAGGGAGGCAAAGGCAGCTTGAATGTGTGAGGAGGTCAAGTATAGGAGAGGAGGGAGCTGCACAGAGAGCAAGCTCTGGAAAGCTGCAAGGGGTACCCTCAAGCCTTTGGTTGAGTACTGATCTGCACGTTTTATGGAGAACTGTTAAAACTTAGCAGGTGGAAGAATTGTTGGAGTTCGCACGAGGCTGGGAATAGTTCATATTCTCACTAATCAGAGTAGAAAGACCTGATGCACAAGGCATGGAGTGAGGCCAAATTAGCCCTGGAGAAAGCCTGTTCTGGACCCACCTACCAAAGCTTAGAAGCAGACCTTAAAAGGATCAGATTTATTCGAAGTAACTAATCCTGAACAAACCCCAATAATATTTAAAGGAATACAGTAAAATCCAGCTCCCCAAAACATGAAATCCAAGACTAGCATCCAATCAAAAATTAGCAGACAAGCTAAGAAATAGAAAAACATGACCCATAACCAGACAGGAAACAGGCAGTAGAAACAGTCCCAGAAATGGGGCAAATGATGGAATTGCAGATAAGGATGTTAAAACAGCTATAACAAATATACTCAGTTTGTTCAGGGAGGTAAAAGAAAACTTGAACATAATAAGGAGAGAAATGGATCTAAAAAAGACCCACATCAAACTTCTAGCAGTAAACTCAAACCTGAAAAAGTACAGGATTTATATTGACAGAGGAAGGAGTATACTGAGAGGATGGTATTTCCTGCTTTGGTGTTCTCTCTTTATCCCAGGCAGTGACATAGTTAATATATATTGGGTAACTACTGTGTACCAAGAATGGTGCCAAATACTGTACATGGATTATCATTTAATACTTGTAACAGCTCTCGGTAGTACTATATCCTCATTCTGTGGGTCGGAATTTAAGGCACTCCAGTCTCGCACTTAGTGGGTTTTTTTCTTTATAGCACTTAACATGGTTGGAAATTATATATCTATCTTGTTTGTTTCTGAAGGCAGAGATCCTGTCTCAGTGTCCACTCTTGCATACTCAGTGCTTAGTGTTGAGCCTGGAACATAGGAGGGTGGCACTGGTAATTAGTGTTGGACGAATTAAAGCGAGTGAGGTAATCCACCAGCTGAATCCTGTGGTGATTCAGTAGAGTTTGGACTTGATGTAGGTCTGTCTGACTGCAGAGCTTATACTTTAACCACATCTTGTATCGCTTCCCAAGTGGGTTTAATAAATTATGATATATCTATTTAGTGGAATGTTACATAGCCATTAAAGGGGATCATTGTGAAAGCTGGCTATATCCTACAAAAGTAAATGCATAGTGATTGAACTGTGACTGTGTTAAATATGCTTACAGTGGACAGGGACTCAAAGTAATATGCAAAGATTAAAATGGTTGTGTTATGTTGATTGGATTGTGGGTGACATTTCTCATTTTCTTTTCTCTCTCATTTTTTTGAAATTATTTTTAATATAAAACCTTCTCCATAGGGGGAAAGTCATACTCTCTAAAGTGAACAAGTATGTGTCTAAGGTTGGTATTTTTTTTAAGTTTATTCCCTAGCTTCAAGAAGAACTGAATGAATTCCAAGCAGTGGTTAGAATGAGTAGAAAACTGGAAGACACTAGAAATAACTGAAGAGGGCATGTTTTTCACCAATAAGAAAAGAGGAACTCTCATGTTTTTCACCAATAAGAAAAGAGGAACTCTAAGACCAAGTGTTCTTGTCTTAACAGGAATCAAGCTAAAATGTGTCATCGTTTTGAGCAGTTAGTAAATCCTAGAAAGGGACAGGACTTGGCTTTTGTATGATATTTTTATCATGATGATATTAATGCTTTTATTGGTTTTGTTGACTTTCACTGTTTAAGATCAATCTGTAGTTAAAGCATGAAGACTTAACTATGGGTAATCTCCACTTTTTGAAAGTTCGCTTTACACTTTGCTTTTACAAAAGACCTACATTAGTACCTTTTTTTTTTTTTTTTTTTTTGTGGTATGCGGGCCTCTCACTGTTGTGGCCTCTCCCATTGCGGAGCACAGGCTCCGGACGTGCAGGTTCAGCGGCCATGGCTCACGGGCCTAGCCGCTCCATGGCATGTGGGATCTTCCCGGACCGGGTCACGAACCCGTGTCCCCTGCATCGGCAGGCGGACTCTCAACCACTGTGCCACCAGGGAAGCCCTAGTACCTATTTTTGATTTCCTTTTCAGAAATCTGAAGAGGATTTTCGCTTTTAATGGAAAAAAGGCAAGAAGCGAAAATAGCATTCAGCATTTGTTTTGTAGCCTGACAAGCCAGTGTAGAGGCAGCTGCACCCAGAGCAGTGAGAGCGGCCCTGCCAAGCTCCTGCCCCGGAACGACACTCAGCGTCTTAACATTGAGCTGCCGTAGCTGTGAACCGTGTCTGTGAGCATCTGTGCTCTATCTTGATTTATTTTGTGGGTCCGTTAGCAAGATGTGTCCTGCAGTAATTGCTTCTTCTCTTTTTGCCATTTTGGCTTACAAAAGGTTTCACAGGAATGCTCGACTTTTGTGTAGCAGAGAAACCTGTATAATTGCAGACCAGAAAGGAAATGTTATCAACCTTAAGAGTATACAATTATAAATAGATGACAAAGCTGGAGAAATAGAAGAGAGAAAGGAGATATTAGGGACAGGTGAGGGCCAGTATCTTCATCTCATCTCACAGGTGAGGATTCAAGAGATAGTCTGTAATTGCAGAAACTAGAAAGGTTTAACTGCAGTGGAAAATAATGAAATAATAAAATCAGAAGAGAGGGAAGATGGAGAAGTGTTAAGTGAGCAGAATCCTAATTTGTGACATCGTAAATCCACAGACAATGTCTAAAGTTGAGAAACCAGGAAATAATGGCTGTAAGCCTTTTTAGAACTAGTGGAAGGTGACCACCGGAAGAACTAAAAAAGAGCTAGTTAAAAGTGGTTGCCTCTGGCGACTGGGGGTGATGGGGTGAATGGGGCTGGTGCACTTTGCTGTATGCCATTGGGTGAATTTGTCTTTTTTTAATCCATGTACACAGTATGATTCCCACTCTTTCCCCTGTGTGCACTGCAAATGAATTCTGCCCCCTATTTTTTTTTCTTTGAAGAAGCTCCCTGTTTTCCCAACATCTGAGCTCCTCTCCATTCATCTTCTCCATTCATCTTCTCCATGCTTTCTGTCACCCAAGCAGCTGAATGTTGCTGGAGAAAAATCTTAGAACCCAACTGACTGAGGTTTGAGATCATAAAACTTAAGCAAAAATAAATGGGCACTTAACAATATCCAGTAATCCAAAAATATTTTCTTGTAAAGAAATAAGAGAACTCTTTGTGACGACAATTTTTTCCTCTCTCCACATGCCTCCTGCAACAGCTTCCTGTATCTTTACTTTTAGCCTAATCTTCTCCTCTGAGCTCTGGATTCGTATATTCAACTGCCTACTTGGTATCTTTAACTTAAATTTCTCAGAGACACCTCCAGATTGATAAGCTTCAAATGGAGCTTTTGATATATATCTATTTTTTGCCTTCCAGTCTGCTACCACTGTTCCCCAGTCTTCTCCATCTCAGTAAATGACATCGCTGTCCGCTCTTGTTATTTAAACAAATTTCATCCTGGCTTCTTTTCCTCACATTCCACATCTGATCCATCCTCCACAGTTTACCTTCAGGGTGTATCATATCTATCTGTTGCTTGCCATTTTCACTCCTGCCATCTTAGTACAGGCAGCTACCATCTCTTACCCTTTTTTGGTCTTTCTGCTTTTTCTCTTAACTTCCATCAGTCTTTTCTCCCTGGTAGCCACAGTGATCTTGAAGCTTCACCCAGTCATGTCACTCCTTGCTTAAACTACCCTTCAGTGGTTTCTTATTGTCCTTAGAATGGAAATCTGAACTCCTTACTGTGGTATACAAGGCACTTGCTGCTTGGTCTGGCTCCAGCCTTTCCTTCCCTCAGGCCATTCATCTCACCCTTGCTCACCATGCTGAAGCTACCTGTATTCTGATATTCTTTCGTTCCTAGGGCTTCTGAGTTTTCTTTACAATGTGTACCTTCTTGCTGGCATCCCACTCACCTCTACCTCCTACTCTCCCACACAGTGTTTGCTGTATTAGTAGAGCTTTATGGTTCTTTGATACTGTATAATGGCCAGTTAAAAGGGCCATGGAGATGGAGACATGGGGAAGGAATTTTAGAATCTAAGAACTTAACAGTCATCAGTGATCATCAAGTCTAACCACCCATCTGAGGCCTCAGCATTACTATCCAATGGTTTTACAGCTCAAGCTTGAACAAATGAGTGACAGAAATCTACCACATTCATCTCTGGAAAACAGAATGTTAGAAAGTCTTTTTTTCTTTTGGAGGAAAAAAAGGCAGTTCAAAAATTTGTAGACAGTAGTTAATTTCCTTGTCTGACTCAAGTCCTCTAACCCTTAGACTTCATATTCCTATTTCTATTGACCATTCTTAAGAATATGGTATTGTAAACCATAGAAAGCAATATTCCACTTAAAGGATGCAGTGAGTTGAATAGTGTCCTACAAAACTTCATGTCCACCTGGAAGCTCAGAATGTGATCTTATTTGGAAATAGGATCTTTGCAGATGTAAGTAGTTAAGGATCAAGATAAGATCATACTAGTTTAGGGTGGAGCCTAAATCCAGTGACTGGTGTACTTATAAGGAGAAGAGAGGATACAGAGAGACAATGGGAAGATAGAGGTAGACAGAGATAGGAGTTACGCTGCCATCGCCAGGGAGTGCCAAGGATTGCTGGCAACCACCAGAGGCTTCGGAGAGAGACATGGGACTATTTCTCCCTTGGAGCCTCCAGAAGGAGCCAGCCCTGCCAACACCTTCACTTCGACTTCTGGCCTGAACTGTGAGACAATAAATTTATGTTGTTTTAAGCCACCAGGTTTGTAGTCATTTGTTATGGCGGCCCAAAGAGAAAAGCATAATTGAACAGTATTGCAACTTGGTTTCACCAATGCAGAAAAGAGTAGAATGCTTTTTTTCCATCATTCTGAACACCTGCCTAGAGTCATGTAGTTTCTTTTGGTAGCCCTGATCACTGACTCATACTGAGATTACTGCTGATTAGACCTTCTAGGTCTTTTTCATGGAGGCTGCCCTAAGCCAAGTGATTTTACCTTTACGGGGTTCAGCCTGTTCATTCAGCCTTTCAGGATACTTTTTGAATCCTGATTTTTCATCCAGTCTTTACTCTTTTTAGCAGCTTTGTGTCACCCGTGAAGGTGATGAGCATACTTCCTGTGTCTTCATGTAGGTCAGTGGTTCTTAACCTTCTGGGATTATGGATTCCTATTAAGACTTTAATGAAAGCTGTGGACCTTTCTGATGAAAAATACTTATTTGTGTATATGTACACAGAGTTTTCAATAAAGTTTAAGAGGTTCAGATGCCTGTTGAGGCCTCAAGTGGTCCACGGACCCAAAGTTAAGAACGCCGCTCTAAGTTATTGATAAAAGTATCGGAAGAGTGTGAATGAACAGACCCTTGTAGTGTGTTTCTAAAAACCTTCTAAGATGGTTGACATTATTCCATTAATCAGCACTTCTGGGGGAGTGGGGAGGGCATTTAACCATTTTCTAATTTACTTTATTGACTTTGCATGTAGTACATATTTCTTTGTCTTATGATATCATAAAAGACATAATCAAGTTCTTTGATGGAAAAAAACAAATATATTGTATTTACTTTGTTTCTGATTTGCTAGGAAGGAGAAGAAGTGCATTTTTATGGCTTAATAGTATGTTATTTTCCTATTGCCACTGTAATCAATTACCTCAAACCAGGTGGATTAAAAGAACACAAATTTATTATCCTACAGTTTTGGAAGTGAGAAGTCCTAAATGGGTTTCACTGGGCTAAAATCAAGGTGTTGGGCAAGACTGTATTCCTTCTGGATGGTCTGAGGGAGAATCCATTTCCTTGTTTTTTCCAGCTTCTAGAGACTGCCTGTATTCATTGGCTCATGGCCCCTTCCTCTATCTTCAAAATCAGCAGTGAGGCATCTTCAGAGCTTTCTGTGACTCTGATTTCCTACCTCTCTTCCACATTTAAGACCCTGTGATTACATTGGGCCCACCCACATAGTCCAAGGTAATCTCTTTATTTTAAAGTCAACTGATTACCAACCTTAATTCCCTCTTGTCATGTTACCTAACATATTCACAGGTCCCAGGGATTAGGATGGAGACATTGGGAGGATTGGGAGGAGGGCATTATTCTGTCTCCCACACATTGTGAACCTGTGCAAGCACCCCATGATTATAGCTTCCTCTTCTAAGTGTCTACAAATTATTCCTTGAATAATTATTTCTGAAATTTTTCTAGGGATTAATAGTACCCTAACTAGCCCATAATCTACACAGTCCATCTTTATCAGTTTATAAATATTGGAGTGCTATTTACACAGGTTAGTTTTCTAATGTCTCTCTTTTATGATTGCTCAAAGATCATTGTCAATGATGCAGTTTCTCATTTGCATGTTGTCACCAGACTATAATTCATCTGGATCAGAAATCCTAAACTCATGTGGGACAGCTCTTCAAATACTCATTCAGCAAATAATTATTAAACACGTGTACGGCAGGCAGGACAAGAAGTTCCTTCATGCTGTCTGGTGGCTGTCTAGTGGAAGAAGCAAGGTGAGTCAGCCCCTGTGTATTGTCTAGTGGTGAAAACAAACATTAAACAGATAATAACACAAGTAATAATTTAATAATAATTCTTGGGGAAAGTATCAGGATGCTGAGAGAGCATAAATGAGAGAACTAACCCAGTCTAGGATGCTCAGGGCAGGCTTCTCGGAAGAAACGATGTTTAAGCTGAGGCTAAAGCAGGAGCAGATATTAAACTAAAAGGGGCACAGAAAGGAAGACCATTTCAGGCCAGGAAAATATATGAAGACCAAAGGTACAAAGAAACCCTTGGTGTGCTTGAGGAACTGAAAGGAGTTGAGAGTAAGGGGAAGAGTGGTATACAGCAGAGGTGAAAAGGTGGGTCAGTACTTTCTAGGCTGTGTTAGGATTTTGAACTTTATCCCAAGAGGAGTAGAAAATTACTGAAGGGTTGATTGGTTCGTTTGTTCGTTTAATTTTTAATTATGGTAAAATACATGTAACATGAAGTTTACCATCTTAACCATTTTAGATGTACAGTTCAGTAGTGTTGACTAGATTCACGTTGTTGTGGAACCAATCTCCAGAAGTCTTTTCATCTTGCAAAACTGAAACCCTATACCCATTAAGCTATGCCTTTCCTTCTCCCCCCAGCCCCTGGCAGCCACCCTTCTACTTTCTGTCTCTATGAATTTGACTACTCTAGAAACCTCATATAAATGGAGTCATACAGTATTTGTCTGCTATAACATACACAGAAAAATACACCATCATAAGTCCACAGCTTGATGAATTACTACAGCGACCACATTGACGTCACTCTGAACCTTGTCAAGAAATAGAGCATTATGAGCTCCACAGAGCTCCCTGGGAGTCCCCTTTCAATCACTACTTCTCCCTTGCTCCCTCCCCAAAAGTAAATACTGTCCTGACTTTGAACACTAGAGATTATGCCTGCTTTTTAACTTATATACATAGAATCATGGTATGTATTCTTTTTCATCTTGTGATTAGTTTCTTTTGCTCACATCATACTGGTGAAATAAATTCATGTCATTGCATATAGCAATAGTTTTGTCAGTGATCCAGTGCATGAATATATCACATTTTACCTATTCTGCTGTTGAAGGACATGTGGGTTGCCTGTTTTTTGACTGTTACAAGTAATGCTGTCATAAACATGGTGTACATGTCTTCTGTTACATAAAATATATAACATTTTATTGGAGGTATGCTTAGGGAGTGGAATTATTCTCTCCCTCTCAATTTTCTTTCAAGCCTGGTATGTCCACAACAGTTCATCATCTTTCCTCCAAAAATCTGTTTCTCCTCCAACGTTTGCTGTTTCAGTCAACACCACCTTCTACCCAGTGTGTTATGCCAGAAACTAGGACATCATCTTTAGACCCCAACCCCCTCATATCTAATTAATTACCAAGTCCTGTTGATCCAAATTCCTGAATATCTCTAAAATGTATCTATTTCTCTCCACATCCATTGCAACCTTCTCTAATCTCTTACCTAGACTGTGGCCTCCTAACTGGCTTCCCTGTGTCTACTGGTGCCCTCTCTAACCCATTCCCTGTAGTACTGGGGCACAGACTTTTTTGGTTGTGCGTGTACATTTATCCCCAATATATGTATTATACTTAGAAATGTTAAACCACACTATTGGTCTTCTTTGACATAGTACCTTAAAGCCTAACACTTAGGTTAATAGCTAATAACAGCTGTAATAAGTGTATTTCTAATAGTGTTTCATGATCATTTCTAATTTGGGGGCTTTCTTTTACAAATCTGATTAGTTGGGTTTTTTAAAACCTTTTATGGTAACTAAAAAGAGGTTGTACAAGAGTAGAAATGTCAGCTCTTCCAATTTATTTTTGCTTTATTTTGTAGGGATGTTTTTAAGGCATTGTCCATTTAATGAGGGACATTTAGTTAAAAGTAGATGGTATCATGTATAAATCCATGTAACTGAGTATATATGCTATTTTGCAATAAACTGAAAAAACACATGTGTGAGGGAGTCACTGACATCCGCTTTACATTTGTGGGATCACTCTTCATTCAGGATACCTCAGATACCATATGAGATACACAACCATCTGCCATGGATTGAGAAAGGCAGCCTGTGTTAATCCATAATTAAATGTCATTAAACCTTTGTTTCTCATTTATTATTACAGAGTGATTTTTTTTAAAGTTGAGTAAATTTAGAAAGGTCACTAATTACAAGATCAATACAAACACACACACAGTCAATTGTACTTCTGTATGCCAGAACAAACAATTAGAAAATATATTTTTAATATCATTTAAAATGTCATTGGCCTTGAAAACTACAAAATACTGTCACAAGAAATTCCAGAAGACCTAAGTAAATGGAAAGACATCCCATGTTCATGAATCTAAAGACTTAATACTGTTATAGTGACAGCACTCCCCCAAACTGACCTACAGATTCAATAACCCTAAGAAAATACCAGCTGGCTTTTTGCAGAAATTGGCCAGCAAAATGTATGTGGACGTAGAATTGTCAAAACAATCTTGCAAAAGAAAAACAAAATTAGAGGGCTACATTTCCTGATTTCAAAACTTACAAGTCACTGTGGACTGGCATAGACATATAGATCAATGGCATAGAACTGAGAACCAGAAATAAACCCTTAATTTATGATCAATTGATTTTTGACAAAGGTGCCAACACAATTGAGTGAGGAAAAGAACAGTCTTTTCAACAGAGGGTGCTGGGACAACTGGATAGCCAAGAAGACTGAGAAGGAGAAGGAAGAGACCAAAGAAATATATATTGTCTTAAAAGTTAAGTGGTTTGCTACCTCTGACACTGCTGAGGAGGATGGCATGCTGAGGACTGGGAAGTAGTCTTTGCATTTGATGATGTAAAGCAAAGTGACTAGAAATTTGGAAGAAAGCAACTATAACATTTTTAAGTTTGCAAACACCAGGGCAAAGAAAGCTGGGTAATTATAAATTATTTTAATGGAATGAGAGATTACTTGAAGAAACCAGCATGAATGCACAAGCTATGAACAGCAGTTTTACTGAACTGGGAGACCTATCCTAAGAATATATTTGCTTTCTTATGAACTCAACCCATTTCCAGGGTGCTTTAGCCTTGCTCTGGTCGTCTTAGTTCTCAGGTTGTTCTCCTTTACAGGGAAACAAGCAAAAAAGTTTTTGAGAAATGTTTTCATCCATTGTTTTGTTGGCCCTGAGCGGTGGACATATTTCTTTCCTATTCTTCTTGCTCAGAAAAAACTTAAATATTTTGGGAAGGGATTGAGAGAAGCCCCTTTGCTTGTTCCTGTCATTATCGGCAACTTTCAACTCTTTCTGGGCTTTTTAGTTTTGGGGAGAATTTTTATAAGTCTATATTGTCATCCTGCATTGGCCTTTACTTTGTACGAGTCTTCCTTAAAGTTGAATTTATCTTGTGCATTCTTGCTGGCTTCTTCATTTCCTTTCTCATCAAGATGATTTGTAATTACCCAGCTTTTTTGCCCTGGGTTTTGCGTACTGTAAAATGATAGGTTGCTTTCTTCCAAGTTACTAGTCACTTCACAGTCTGGGTATATGTTATGTTCTGGGTAGCATTTTCCTCTGGTTACCCCTAGCAATTATCCTTTGGGAGACAAAATGAACAGTAAAGCAGATCAGGAACTTGTTAGACATCCTGCTTTTAGCTAAATGAGATTTCTGCAGTTTTGTAGATGACTGGAACCCCTATCAGTACTCTATCTTGTCTGCCAGTTTTGTGATCTGTAAAGAACTTTTGTATTTACTCCATTTGGCCAGTTGACCTTGGTATATTGCCCCCGTCAAAGTCTCATTTCTATCTCTCAGACATATTCTGAATTCTTCTTTTCACTTAAATTTTCTTGAAGGATGAACATTGTCTTGATGTAAAATAACTGCTTTTCCTTTTTTCCTCCGAATAGTAGGTTCTTAGGTAAAGTATTCTTTTCTATTATTATCGGCCAATCTTGAGACCCACTTCAACAAATCTCATTGGTTATTTTGTATATTTAGGATAAACTTTAAATATTTTTCTCATTACTTACATTTATTGGTTTACAAACATCTCAGATTATGAAAACTTTAAACTTCCTGTTCTCATTTGTTTTCTTATATGAATAGTCTCTCACCGTGTTATTTTTTTTCTAATTGTCCTCAATAGGGACTGATTTCATGATTTTTTTTTCATGTTCTCTTACCTCCTTCCTCAGCAGTTTCACTTAAAGTCCTTCCTTCAGTCAGTGGTTAGTTAGCCTCTGGACAAATACTTCTCCTGTTAGTGTGAGTGACATTGTTCCTAGCCCGTAATTTTTTTTTCATGAGAATGAGTCATCTCTTTTAACTAACATCATTAATTCAAGGGATAACAGCAATATCACACACTTAGCTAGCACCTGTGAAATGTAAGAAATAGTGGGGAACTGTGTCAATAGAAATTTGCATGAAACAAGGACCATTGTTTTTGTGTATGGTGTAAGATAGTGGTCCAGTTTCATTCTTTTGCATGTGGCTGTCCAGTTTTCCCATCACTGTTTATTGAAGAGACTGTCCTTTCCCCATTGCATGTTCTTGGCCCCTTTGTAGGAAATTGATTGACCATATATGTGTGGGTTTGTTTCTGGAGACTATTCTGTTCCATTGATCTATGTGTCTGTTTTTATGCCAATATCATACTATTTTGATTACTGTAGTCCTGTAATATAGTTTGAAATCTGGAAGCATGATGCCTCTAGCTTTGTTCTTCTTTCTCAAGATTGCTTTGGCTATTTGGGGTATTTTGTGCTTCCATACAAATTGTAGGATTGTTTATTCAGTTTCTGTGAAAAATGTCATTGGACTTTTTGTAGGGGTTACACTGAATCTGTAGATTGCTTTGGGTAGAATGGACATTTTAACAATATTAATTCTTCCAGTCTGTGAGCACAGATTATTTTTCCATTTATTTGTGTCTTTTTCAGTTTCTTTTGTCAGTGTCTTATAGTTTTCATTGTACGGGTCTTTCACCTCCTTGGTTAAGTTTATTCCTAGGTATTTCATTCTTTTTAGATTTGATGTATTTATTTTTTATTGGCTGCGTTGGGTCTTCGTTGCTGCACGCAGGCTTTCTTTAGTTGCAGCGAGCGGGGGCATTGCAGTGCGAGGGCTTCTCACTGCCGTGGCTTCTCTTGTTGCAGAGCACAGGCTCTAGGCTCACAGGCTTCAGTAGTTGTGGCACGCGGGCTTCAGTATTTGTGACTTGCATGCTCTAGAGCACAGGCTCAGTAGTTGTGGTGCATGGGCTTAGTTGCTCTGCGGCATGTGGGATCTTCCTGGATCAGGGCTCGAACCCATGTCCCCTGCATTGGCCAGTGGACTCTTAACCACTGCACCACGGGGGAAGACCCTATTTCATTCGTTTTGATGTGATTGTAAATGCAATTGTTTTCTTAATTTATCTTTCTGATAGTCTGTTACCAGTATATAGAAACACAGCTGATTTACATATATTGATCTTGTATCCTGCAACTTTATGGAATTTGTTTATTAGTTCTAACAGTTTTTTGGTGGAGTCTTTGGAGTTTTCTATGTACAATATCATGTCATCTACAAATAGAGACAGTCTTACTTCTTCTTTTCAGATTTGGATGCCTTTTATTTCTTTTTCTTGTCTAATTGCACTGGCTAGGACTTCGAGTACTGTGTTGCATAAAAGTGGCAAGAGTGGGTATCCTTGTCTTTTTCCTGATCTTAGAGGAAAAGCTTTTAGGTTTTCACTGTTGAGTATGATGTTAGCTGTGGGCTTATCACTGTTGAGTATGATGTTAGCTGTGGGCTTATCATTATGTTGAGGTACATTCCCTCTCTACCCATTTTACTTTGTTGAGAGTTTTTATCATAAATGGATGCTGAATTTTATCATATGCTTTTTCTGCATCTATGGCGATGATCATATGACTTTTATCCTTCTTTTTGTTGATGTGGTGTATCACATTGATTTGTGGATGTTGAACCATCCTTGTGGTGGGAGGAATACATGATGGATAGGAGCCAGCAGAAAAGAGAGCCTCAGAAATAGTTGTATTCAGTGTTATGATGCTTTTGTGGAATGGGGAGTGCTGTGGATAAAATAATTAGCACTTGTGTATGTGTACTATGATACCATGATTGTACAAGGACCTAGCAGTGATTTTTAGTTATTTTGATTTATAGCATCTCTTATGCATGAAGTATTTGTTACATCAGTTTTAATAGAAATTATTTCTGAACAATGACTTTTCAAGTTAAGTGATTTGAGTTAGCCATCATTTAAAATTACTGTTAAGATGCTTTTTATTATGTCATGGAGAACATCCAACAGATATATATAAGTTCTAAGGATGTAAAAAATAATCAAAATCCATTTGAGATCTACAGTAACTAAGTATAGAAGACAAACGATAATGGATAGCTATTGGCAATTAAACTTGCTGACAGTTCAGCTACGTATGACCCTTCTTGCAATGTTGATTGATATATCCAGCACTCTAGGTGTACAGAAGATATTATATTGTTGCCTTTTCCTTTAAAATTCTATATGAAAAGGTAGTGAAAAGTTTGTTTCTTCAGAATATATCCGAAGAGGTTAAAATTGGTGATTAATAGATCATATTTATTTTACTTCTTAAAAATATTAGATGCAAAAGTAAAAAGTAGGTAACATTTGAGAGCCTAGATAATTAAAATGTTCAGCCTCTTCTCAACATGAGAAGCAGAAGACAATGGAATATTATCTTTAGTGTGCTAACAGAACAATAACAATCTAGACTTTTTACCCTAATTTATCATTCAAGAATGAGGGAAAGTGAAAGAAGTTTTCAGATGTGTAAAGACAAGTTTACCTGAAAAAGCAAGTTTACCCTTAAAGATCTTCATTGAAAGAAGTTCTAAAAGATGTAGAATAAGTGAGAAGGAGGAAACACAGAAGGGAAAATTGAGATGTGAGGAGTACTGTGATGGTTAATTTTATGTGTCACCTTCACGGGGCCACAGGGTTCCCAGGTATTTGGTCAAACATCATTCTGGGTGTTTCTGTGAGGGTATTTTTCGATGACATTAACACATAAATTGATAGATTGAATAAAGCAGATTAAAGCAGGTTGCCCTCCCTGTTGTGGGTGGACCTCATCCAGTCACTTGAAGGCCTGGATGAAACAGAAGGGCTGATTATCCTCCAAATAAGAGAGAATTCGTCTTGCCTGACTGCCTTCAAACTGGACATTGGCTTTTTCCTGCCTTCGGAGTTAAACTGAAACATTATCGCGCCCTGGGTCTCGTGCCTGCCAGCCTTCGGACTGGAACTCCACCATCAATTCTCCAGCTTGCTGACTTACCCTGCAGATCTTGGGACTTGTCAGCCTCTGTAATTGCATGAGCCAGTTCCTTACAAAATAAATCTCTTTATACACACAGAAATATCTTACTGGTCTGTTTCTCTGGAGAACCCTGACTAATGTAAGGACTGACAAGCATCTGTAGGTAAAGTTTAACAAACATTGACTGTATGAAACATTGAGGGGATAATTAAAGTAAGGTGGAACTGCATAGTGGGCAGTTACACATACGATGAAAGGTGGTGGTTGGAGTCTCATTCTGAAGCGGGGGTGAATGGTCGTCTCCCCGGAGTACATTCACGTCCTAATCCTTGGAACCTGCGAATGTGGAAACGTTATTTGGAAAAAAGGTCTTTGCAGATGTAATTAAATTAAAGATCTTTAGATGAGATCATCCTTGATTGCGTAGGTGTGTCCTAAATCCAATGATGAGTGTCTTTATAAGAGACAGAAGTGAAGAGACAGACACAGAGGAGAAGGCCATGTGAAGACAGAAGCAGAGGTTGGAGTGATGCAGCCACAAGCCAAGGTCACCTGGAGCTCCAGAAGCCAAAAGAGGCAAGCAAGGATTCTCCACTAGGACCTTCAGAGGGAAGATGGCCCTGCCAACAACCTTGATTTAAGACTTCTGGCCTTCAGAACTGTGAGAGAATAAGTTTCTGTTGTTTAAACCACGAAGTTTATAGTACTTTGTTATGGCAGCCCTTTTAAGAGCCTTGTGTTATTAAGGAAGAAGATAGAGGCATTGATTAAATGTAAACTTTTTATCAGGTATGCATGTTAATTTTTTAAAGGTAACTTCTAAAAAATAGAACTTGAGTATGAAAAGAGGGTAATAAGAAAAGAGGGTAATAAAGAGGGTAATAAAGAAAATTTTTTTTATTCATTCAGAAGTGGGGGTGGGGGTAGTATAAAGAAGCTTAGGGATAATAAGAACAAAGTAAAGTAATAGAAACAGATACAAATATGTCATATAACTTAAACAAACTAAACCTGGCAGTTGAGACTCCTTTTGCAGTATAGTGAAAAAGAAAACTGTGGACTTCTTCTCAGGATAGTGATCAGTACAAAAGTAAATAGGATTAAAGGAAACCAAGTATACTGAAACACAGTATCAACGTATTTAAAATATTTGTGACATCGTAATAGATGTGATTATTAACATATCAAGTAACAAGCTCTTGGTGTGGGTTTAATAACTTTAATTACCAGTATTTTGAGATAACAAAAATTAATGTAGTTGCTATTGGTTACAGAATTACAGATGAAGAAAATGCTAAATGTCAGTTAGCGTTTAGTGAAAGTAAAGACGATTTCCCTGGCCTCCTGGATTCTACCCATGTATCCTTGTCAAGAACCCTTGCTTTAAATGTTAGTCTTCATATACTACCAAACGTAAGGTAGATAGCTAGTGGGAAGCAGCCGCATAGCACAGGGAGATCAGCTCGGTGCTTTGTGACCGCCTGGAGGGGTGGGATAGGGAGGGTGGGAGGGAGGGAGACACAAGAGGGAAGAGATATGGGAACATATGTATATGTATAACTGATTCACTTTGTTATAAAGCAGAAACTAACACACCATTGTAAAGCAATTATACTCCAATAAAGATATTAAAAAAAAAATGTTTGTCTTCAAGTGAAGCTCTCCACTCCTGAATAGCTACCACTCCCCTCGAAGGAGGGAGGCAAAGAATTGGCATCACAGCTGCCTCCCTGTGTCAAAGGACTTTTCCAAGAAGCTTTCTTCTTATGATTTGATCTTCTTGGTGGGTTTGAGTTGCCAAGGATCCTGATGGATTAAGAGAGCCCCTCAGCAGGGATAAAGCCCCAGTCTTGACCTTTGCCACTTGACTCACATGAGAAGTGTGAGTGCTCCAAGTAACAAATTCCTGCTTAGATTGATTACAGATAAGGAGGACATTAATCCTGTGTCAGAACTGGAAACTCCAAGGTAGGGCAGCTTTCAGGGTTCAGAGATTCAGCACTCAGCAGTGTTACCAAGGATCTTGTCCCTTTCAGTGTCCCTTTGTCATCATAGCTTTAACTTTATCCTAAGATTGTTCCCCTCTTTATCACAAAATGACTGCGAGCAACAACTGGAGTCACATGTTTCCTATTCACATCCTGTGGAAAACAGAGAAAAGGCCTCTCCTTCATATGTAATTTAACTTCTGTGTGCCTCATCTTAGATCGTCTGTCTACCTCCCTCCCCGCTAAAGCTTGCTCTCAAGTAGGTGTCACTTAAAGCATGACTGTGTAGAGGTGATGCCCAAATTAAATTAGGTTTCTGTTTCTGGTTTTGGTTTGGGGTGGGTTTTTTTGGCAATTGATAGAATCCATTTGAAACCTCAAGGTGATCCCATGGCCTTGCCTGGAAGTGGGGCAAAGCTGCCAGGAAACAAATAAATTAGAAAGTGACTGTCCATACACCTGCCTACAGGTGCTCTCCTATGCCTCCTTCTGTGTGAACCAGTAAAGACATTCAAGAATGTCTGTTAGCTCATCAAAGCAAGACCATCTCTTCCCTGCATTTAATTATCTGTATTCCTCTCCTGATTCTTAGCATTCTGATTTAGTTGTATATATTGGAAACTATGGATTTATAGAAGTAAAATTTGAAAAATAGTTTCTCAGAAAAGGGCTGATTGGCATGAAATGTTAGTGAGCATCGTTATTCCAGTAAAAAAAAGTCTGCCATCAACGTAGAGAGAATTCTAGCTCTGGAGAGTCTTAGACCTATGTCCAAGTGGTTTGAGTGTTCATGTGGAGGGAATGGAGTCAGTCAAGAAGACTAGGAAGGAGGGCTGTGAAGGAAGAGGAGGAAGAGGAAAGCCAGGAAGATGAGAGCCCTGAAAGCCACGAGAGAAGAGTGCTCAGCTGGGACAGATGTTACTGCGAGGTCAGTTTGGAAGAGGATTAGGCATGTCCTGGGATTTAGCAACACCGAGGTTATTGGTGCCTTTTAATTAGAGCACTTTTAGTGGAGTGGCTGGATGCAGAGATTAAAATGTGATGAGGAATGGGGTGGATACTGAGGAGATGAGAATCACAGGTACAGGCAGCTCTTGAGAACAGTGGCAGTAAAATGGAGTCTTTTGAGATATCTTTCCTTCTTCTCCTTTATTTTTAAGATGGAAGAGACAAGCAGGTTTAAATGAGAGGAAAAAGAAAAAGAGGGAATGATCATTAATACAAGGTTCCTGAGAAATCAAGAAGGGCTAGGGTCCAGATCACTTTTGCAGGCCATTATGATAACAGATCCTAACAGAAAAAAAATATAACAGAAGTATGGGGTAGGGGGATTTTAAAAAGTATATACAAGGTTAAGAGAAAAAATGTGAAACTTGCAAATAAGTTAGCAGAAAGTTAAAACAAAAGGAAGAGTAAACATTTTCAACTAGACTAAACAACTGATAAAGATAAGTAATAAAAAGAAATAAGATGTTAGATTTCAGTGAAAGTGTAGAAATAGTAAGAAAGTAAATTTATCCATGGAAGTGTGAAGGGATGAAAGCTAGATACTTAAGTCCAGTAGCTGAATGTATAAAATTAAGAAAATTGGGTGAAAAACAAACTTGTGGTTACCAAAGGGGAAAGGGCAGGAGGGAGAAATTTGGGATTAACAGATACACATTACTATATATAAAATAAACAACAAGGACCTACTGTATAGCACAGGGAACTATATTCAGCATCATTTAATAACCTATAATGGAAAACAATCTGAAAAAGGATATATATATGTATACATATACACACATACATACACGTACACACACACACACATATATAAAACTGAATCACTTTGCTGTACACCTGAAACTAGTACAATATTGTAAATCAGTTATACTTCAATTAAAAAAAAAGTTGGGAACAAAAATAAAGAATTGTATTTTTTCCTTTGAATCATAAAATTAAAATTTAACAAACGGAAAATAAAGACAAGGTAGAAGTAAGAAATCTAAAGATTAAAGAGATTATAATTAATGTGAAAACAGAAAAGCAAATAATCAGAACATACTGATAATGGAAACATCTAAATTTAGGGTAACTAGTTAGGCTCATTTTTATTTTTACTTCTTTTGTAGGAAACAACTGATAGAACATTACCCCTGTCAGAACATTACCACATGAAACAGAGAGGTCTTTCGCACAGCTTTTTCTTTATATCAGGTCTTGCTTAATCTCCCTCTGTCATTCTTCTCTTGCTCCCGTCATCAGGTAAGTTAAGTGTCTGCTGTATGCCAGAGATACTGGCAGAGATGCTAGATCTCATGCTTTAGGAGAGACTTAGAATAAACAGCCAGTTACTAATAAAGTGTGATAAATGCTAAAATAAATGGAATCTCAGGGTACCATGGAAACATGAATAAAACACCCAACTCAGCCTTAGGAGACTGGGAAGGCGTTCCAGAGAAGATATTTTAGCACAATCCTGAGGCTTAGGAGGTGGTCAGCAAAGGAGTGGTGGGACTGGCATTTAAGGTGGAGGAAACAAGACACGCAGCCTCTGAGAGCAAGAGTCACATTGGGGTACCTGTGCTGCGTGCCTAAGGAATCCAGCAACCATGCATCAGTGCCCTAGCCCCACAAGGCTCTTGCAAGTTCTCAGGGCGCAGAAGGAAACATCACCCACACAACAATGTGGACATCACTACTTAGCAGATGGAGTGTTTGCATTTTTAAGAAATGGTGTGAAATTATTAAGTGAAATTAATCAAAGTGGAGAACTTCCGGCTGCTCTGGGGTAGGGAAGAGAGATTTTATTTATTATCCACTCAGAGAGCCCTTTAAATATTCATATATTTAATATCAGCCTTTCAATATATCATCTTATTTGATTTTCACAAGAGTTTGAGAGAGGCTCTTAATCTTTGTTCTGTGTTCTTGTGCTAGTCACTTGTACACCCGCCTCCTTTCTGCTTGAGCAGTTTTCAAGTGTTTTAGCCTCCAACTTCCACTAAACCTTGAACCATTATGTTGCTCTTTTCCTTTCCTAAATTTCTAAGCACTCTCTGTGTTGGCACTTTAAACTACCTAGCTGGTATTTAATTTCTGTGACAGGCATGCCTCCTCAATACATTTAGTGGTTCTTTAACACTTAAGACCAAGATGTTTGGTTCTATTGTATTTCTCTTTGGTATTTAGTACGATGCTGAGCATTTAAGTTAGTATTCGTTGAGGTGAGGATTCCATAATTGTTCCTGTCCAGAATTGTTTGGTTCTTGTCAAGGAATAAATAAAAGTCTCGTAACTATTTCTGGACTCAACAGGAAAGGCCATACAGAAAAAAAATGAAGTTTTTCAGTGATGTAAAATTTTTTTCCAGATTTACTGAGGTATAATTGACAAATAAAATTGTAAAATACTTTAATATTTTATATCACCTATAATTTCACATATTCATTATGACTTTTAATGAAAAAAATTTATTGGTTCATAGATCTTTTATGCCATACTACCATGTCTTCACTTAATAAATTGCTTCAAGTATAAACAACTGGTATTAAATTTTGCAGTAGTGCTACTTAATCACAATCAGTCATCAGTCCTCTTGGGAATTTGTTTTAGAGCTGTTGACATTATTTTCATTGTTCAAGTTATTTTTTGATTACAGAAAAGAATAGATAGATAAAATAAACGTACCATGGTACTGATTATGAAAACCCCTTATTTTCTTTTTCTGAATAACTACTTCCTTGAACAAGAACTGGAATTTCTTATTATTGCATATTATATTCTTACTGATACAAATGTTTTCAAAGACCTTTTGTGAATGATGATTTGGATAAATTTGGGGGAGCAGGAACATTCTTTTGCTCATACAGTCTGTTGTTGGCATTTGTTTTGATAATGCAGTTGTTCATAGAATCTGTTCTTAGTGGGTGGGCATTCCTTAAGAGAATTTTAAAGTTTTCCTTCAGTGTATTTGATTTTGCTCTGTTGTTGCTCCCCTCGGTGTCTTTTCAGTGTTAGACATTGTGACAATTAGTGAACTGCTGTTCTTCTAAGTTGACAATGATACTGTCAGAGCATCAGGGAGAAAGAATGAAACAGAGTGGTAGTTATTAGGAGCAAAGGGTATGGAGTGGAGGTGTGCTGCCGGGCTGTGGGTAGACTTCACACACATTTGTGTAGAACATCCCCATGGCACCAAGCTGGATCACTAGGACAAGATAGGATGGCACCCAGAAAACTAAGGGAAGGGAAGTTAATTTTTTCAGCACTCAAGTGTAGAAGAATTATTATAGACTTTTTCACATACGTAACTCTGGTAAGGTAAGAATTGTATTTCAATCTTTTTTTTTTTAATTGGAGTATAATTGATTGACAGTGTTGTGTTAGTTTCAGGTGTACAGCAAAGTGAATCTGTAATAGAAATACATGTATCCACTCTTTTTTAGATTCTTTTCCCATATAGGCCATTACAGAGTATTGAGTAGAGTTTTTTGTGCTGTACAGTAGGTCCTTATTAGTTATCTGTCTTATATACAGTAGTGTGTATGTGTCAGTCCCAAATTGGAAGATTGGGATTGACACATACAGTCTTTATAAATTAGTAGAAATAGAAGATCAGAAAATTGAACCTGTGACAGTGCTCGACTAAGAAATCGTTGATCTAGAATTTGGACCCCAGGTCTTGCTGCTTCCATAACTGTGTTGTTTTCTCTTTACTGCACTGTGAATGAGTAAGAAATCATAGGGAGGACAGGATAAGTCACAGGAAAAATAGTGAATGTTTCACAGAAGACAAGCATACAGATCTCTTCAGATATTCTTGAAAATTTTCCCAAGACAGTGAGGTTATCATAACACATTGGCTAAACGCTTATATTTTTAAACAGCATAATTATCTGTGAAACAGATATTACTGAAAGTAAAGTCTGTTTCAGGATTTCGAGGTTTCATGATGCCTTGACTGTGTCTTTCAATAGTTGACTACTAAAATCATGACATAAGCTTTTTTCTGTCTGTTTAATTTGACTGAGAAAGGACTAGTTTCAGAGTGCAGAAACTGTTTAAGGAAAAGGATGAGTCATAGTCGTCGACA
Organism: Orcinus orca; assembly: GCF_937001465.1. Lineage (NCBI taxonomy): Eukaryota > Metazoa > Chordata > Mammalia > Artiodactyla > Delphinidae > Orcinus > Orcinus orca. The sequence continues at coordinate 17,668,135 of NC_064561.1, read as the reverse complement.
ATATCAACCATGGCGAATTGTGAAATCATTTATCTCCCACTTACTGTGTATTAGGAGACCCCTGGTAGCAAATATGCTCTCATTGCCATCCATCACCATGATAATAAGAGAATTTCTTTTGCTAAGCAATGTGCTTCTGGGGTGTAGAAAGCAAACATTTCCCCACTGGTGTTGTCTTTTTATACACTTTATTATTGATTAATATTTATTTAATATTTTCATTATTTATTTGCTTCTAGTGTTACCTTTTTGTGCTATGTTCCTCTCCCTCCCTCCCTCTCAGCCCTCGAAGTACTGGTGACCGGCTCCAGGAAGGGCTTGGGCCCATTGTCCTCTAGCACTGCATACATACCTGCAGTCTTCAAAATAACATTTGTGACTTTTTTCCTCCTTCTGAACTGCCCTTCCCTTTTCATTTTAACCTGTTATAAATGCGAGGATGAGGAGTGGAAAGAGCAACCGGGACAGCTTTTTAAGATTTGCGAAGAGTGCCTGAGCTATGATTACCGTATTTGCAGGATCAGAAATTGATGAGCTTCAAGTACAAATTTAAATGTACTTGAAAAAACTGTCCCTCCAAATCTAGGACAATGACCATGTAATTTATTGTCCCAAGGGATAGTTTTGGTGTCTCTATGTATCTTGTTAGACAAGTGGATATAGTAAGTTAATATATGTATGCTAATGTGAAACTGTAGGGTAATATTTACCAGTAAATATAAATTAGAGGAATAACATCTTAATTCTAGTTTCATGTTATTTTAGCTAATTTAAACTTTCAAATACAGGCCTGAACTTTTCTAATTTCCTTTGACACTTACTGAGAAATTGGTTCAAGCATGCTTGAATTTCAACAAGACTGCTGGGTAACTGAACCAAAGTTTAGTTTGGCTTCCTCATTTACCCCAAGCAAAATCAGTCTCCTTGTGGTGATGGTGGGAGATGGGGATCAAGAGATGAGTAACTGCAGATGAATGAGCAAAAGTCAGGGTAGCTCAGTCACTTGGGTTTCTGGGGGGTTCTCTGTATTTGCGTTTTTTCCCTCCTCTCTTCACCAGCCTACGTTGGATATTATCAGTCTTTTATATTTTTGTCAATCTATAAAGTTAAACAGAATTTTTCACGGTTTTAATTTGCATTACAGGTAACATTTTAATGAAGCATCTCTCTCCCTGTGCAGATATAGATTCAGATTCATTGCATTGTCCTTTGTGGATGTATTTATAGCTCTGCTGGCAGTGAGCTGCTTGAAGTGCTGTAGAGCTGTATGGTATCCAGAGAATAGTTGAGCACTTTGATGAAGACTTGATTGATTTTATTTACTTGAGGAAAAAATTAATGTCTGTTTTCTTTTTCTTTTCTCATCTATTTAGTTGCTGATCATCTGGGCTGTGATCCTCAAACACGGTTCTTTGTCCCTCCTAACATCAAACAGTGGATTGCCTTGCTGCAGAGGGGAAATTGCACCTTTAAAGAGAAAATATCACGGGCTGCTTTCCACAATGCAGTTGCTGTAGTCATCTACAATAATAAATCCAAAGAGGAGCCAGTCACCATGACTCATCCAGGTAAACAAAAAAAGGAAACTGTAGACTTTGTTTTTCTTCTGAGAAATGATTGCTTTATAGGTAGGAATTCTACCTCTTGCTCAAACCATATCATTTCCAACATAATTCAATGATTATATTTATTTTTGGTATTGCCATTTCTTTGTTGAGATGCATGTCTTTTTTTCCTTTAGTTGAACTTTTTTCTTAAATAATGACCATAAAAGCCTGTAAAACTTGCACTTATTAAGTAACTGGCTGTGACTGAATCCTTAGTCATTTTACATTTTACTTGATAACTTTGAAAAATAATATATTAGATTTAGAATCATTCATCCAAGTTATGTCATGGATTCTTAAGGATTACCTGTTTGAGAAGGATGCTTTTTATCTTATCAGGATAAATGTTGAAACTGACTTAGTAAGTATTATAATTACAGTAGTAATATTTCTTCATTTCTTGTGGAAGCATTTAGGATATTTCTAATGTACCTGTTTTAATAACAATAGTTGCAGTTTATTGAGCACTGCTGTGTATATGGCAGGCACTATATGGCTATGAGCTTTTTTGGGTTTTAATAGAATTTATTTTTTAGAGCAATTTTATGTTCCCAGCAAAACCTGGGCTTTTTTCAGACTGGGTTTTTTCATTTAGTAATATGCATTTAGGTTTCCTCCGTGTCTTTTCATGACTTAATAGCTCATTTCTTTTGAGTGCTGAATAATATTCCATTGTCTGGATATACCACAGTTTATCGAGTCACCTACTGAAGGACATCTTGGTTGCTACCAGGTTTTGGCAATTATGAATAAAGCCACTATAAACATTTGTGTGCAGGTTTTTATGTGGTCATAAGTTTCCAGCTCCCCTGGATAAATACCAAGGAGCATGATTGCTGAGTTGTATGGTAAGAGGATGTTTAGTTTTGTAACAAACAGTCAAACTGTCTTCCAGAGTGGCTGTACCATTTTGTATTCCCACCAGCAGTGAATGAGAGTTCCTGTTGCTCCACATCCTCACCAGCATTTAGTGTTATCAGTTTTTGTATCTTGGCCGTTGTAATAGGTTGTTTTAATTTGTTTCTCTGATGACATATGATGTAGAGGAGCCCCCTTTTTATATATTTTCATAGCCAATCCTCACCATAACCATGTATGGTACAGGTACTCTCCCACTTACAGACCAGGAGACTGAAGCAGGCAAGGGCCAGCAGAAGAGAGGCTTAGACAAAGGTTTTTTGATGGTCTTTCAGTTCACCAGTTCACTCTCTTAAAATTGAAACCTAGATAAACTTTCATTCTGCATTCATAAAAATTTTAAAGATTAATGACTTATTTAAAGAATTAACTTTTTTTTTTTTTGGCTACGTTGGGTCTTCGTTGCTGCGTGCGGGCTTTCTCTAGTTGCAGCGAGCGGGGGCTGCTCCTTATTGCGGTTTGCGGGCTTCTCATTGTGGTGGCTTCTCTTGTTGTGGAGCACGGGCTCTAGGCGCACGAGCTTCAGTAGCTGTGGTTCACAGGCTCTAGAGCACAGGCTCAGTTGTAGCACATGGGCTTAGTTGCTCCACGGCATGTGGGATCTTCCCGGACCAGGGCTCGAACGCGTGTCCCCCTGCAGGAGGATTCTTAACCACTGTGCCACCCAGGAAGCCCAAGAATTAACATTTTAATCATGTAGTTAATATTCACATAATCGATTTCAGACAGTTATCTTGCAAAGATCTCACCCTAATTGAGGGTCATTGATACTTTTGTGTGTATCTTGATAGGATAATGCAGACAGATTTAAATTTTATTGCTCTGACTTGTTTTCTTCCCTTCAAATTAAGAACTAAAAATTTTTTTTTGTAATTGCAAAAGTAACACATGTTCATTGTAGAAAAACTGAAACTAAAGAAAAGTTATAAAGAATAAAATAGAAAGAACGTGTGATTTTCACTATCCAGAGATCACTTTTCATTTCTTCAGGGAAACCAAAAGGAAATTAAGGGTCAGTCTGATTTTGCAGGACATCGTGTGTGGGAACACTGAATTCAAGACTGGTTTTTCAAACTTTCAGTTACCAGGGGTAAGGTGGGGGGATAAATTGGAAGATTGGGATTGACATATACACACTACTATATATAAAATAGATAACTAATAAGGACTTACTGTGTGGCACAGGGAACTCTACTTAATACTCTGTAATGGCCTATATGGGAAAAGAATCTAAAAAAGAGTGGATATATGTATATGTATAACTGATTCACTTTGCTGTACACCTGAAACTAACACAACATTGTAAATCAACTATACTCCAATAAAAGTTTTTTTAAAAAAAGACTGGTTTTTCTGCTTAGGTCTCAGAGCAGGTGACAGTTTGCTCTCCTCAGCTGCCTTAGAGGTAAGAAAAACTTTGAAATTTTGGACCTTATCGATTTCTTCTTACTGAAAACATGAAAAATGAATAGGGAGAAATTCAGCTGAGCAGATTGTGTTTTTCTTCCTCTGTGATGTTATTTTACATACACAGAACCACAGAGAAGTAGCGAGAATGAGAGTCTTTTAAGTATAAGAAGATCTGGGGATTATTAGAGAGGGAATTGAATTTTTTTTAATGATTTTTGTTTAAAAAAGGAGGGAATTCTCTATAAATTAACATGGATTTCCCATCTGTGTTCCTTGAAATGTTAGTGTATCCAGATATGTTCCATAGATGACCCATGGAGGAAAAAGGTAAATGATAAAATAAGTTCTGGAAAATGCTTGAAAAGTATTCCACTATTATCCTGATAAACATAATGAGGTCTCTGAGAAGTCTTAAAGACTTGTTTTAATTGATGAACCTATGGTTTCCTAAATTTATTTGACCATGTAACTTTTATCACATTTTAGTATACAACAACAAAAATAAGGAAATTTAGGGATAGAGTTTGAGGATATATTCTTAGGAAATGGAACTTTTGTAAGGCAAATGGAATGTAAGAGCAATAGGAAATGGCTTTATGTTGTAATTAGATACACAGAAAATTAGAAAGAATAATATGAGACGGTGACTTGATAACAATACTTTGGAGAGAAATTTAGCACCATCTGATACGTTAAAGAACTCACACATTGTGATCCAGTAATTTCACATCTAGATACGTGCTCTGGAATACTCTTCAAAGTTTGATGTGCGTGTGGATCCCCTGGAAATTTTGTTAAAATACAGATTCTGATTCAGTAGGTCTGGGGTATAGCCTGAGATTCTGTATTTTTAATAAGTTTCCAGGTGAGGCTAATGCCACTGGCCCACAGATCTTGCTTTGAGAAATAGGTAAAGACAAGAAAACTAGGTTTTAGTCTCAGATTTTTCACTGACCTCCTCTGTGATGTAGGCCACGTTGCCTACTGTGTGGGAAGACCTTTTTCGTCTCTAAATCTATTTCTCTGGAAGGCCATGAATCCCTATTATGTAGGATGACAACATAGAAAATCTTTATGCTCTGAGAACCACTTGTTTTCCTGGCTCATTAATGTGTCACTGCTTCTCTCTCCCTCCATAGAGCCCCTTCTTTTCCTGTTTCTACATGAGGTTCAAAGACCCTTCCATCAGAGTCACTAGATTCCCCCAGTGACCTATAACTCCACATCTCAAGGGGTAGACCCAAAGATCCATGCTTTAGTCCTCCCTTGCTCTCATGTCAATTCTATCCACCCTTCATTTAAGAAAAGAAACCTTTGTGCTATGCGTTGTGACATGAACTAATACGAAATGGTAAGAGTTGAAAAAAAGACCCCTGGTCACACCCTCAGTGAGTTTACTATCCAAGGCCCCTGCAGTCTTCACGGTGTCTTTTTGTACCTCTTGACAGTACTGTCCTTTTGCTTTTATGTTGTCATCATTTGCATACTAGACTGGCAGTAGAGAGAAGACTGCGGGTTTCTTTAAGTTAAAGTTTGTGTCTTATCTTTCTATTCTCTGCAGTGGGCAGCAGAATACCTTGAACAAAATAAGTATGTGCTACATTGAAATGATTTCATGAAGACATTTAGCTTTGTTAAGGTTTCTTTCCATTTAAGGATATATTTTATAACTAATTTTTAAATTTCACATTGTTAAGTATAGGTATTTCATTTTCTTGCCTTGTTGATGATGTTTCAGGAGCTTGTTCATGTTTGTTCTAATGAATGCCCTCCATCTGGTGACTGAAGGACATCTTTTCTGGCGTAGTGTCCATGACATCACTGACAGGAAAGACCGCTCAATTTGTGGTTTTATTTGTTACCTCTAGTTGGCAGGATAAGTTCTTTGTAGTGAACAGATATGTGGCAGTGTAAAGGGGGAAGTTATGGGCTCTTGGATAGTTTAAAATAATGCACATTAAAATAATACACATTTGTCTGAAAGTTAAGGATTTATTTTCCTGGTTTTTAAAAATTGATATAGACTTTACTGTTTAACAGTCATAAATTGTGTCAGATCATTGTCAAATTGGAGATCTCTTTTATAGTTTTATTTGTATGTCTGTAAGAATCTGTGGACATTTTTTTCATTGTTAATGGGAAGATGAAGTAATTTAGATAAACATGTAACCAAACAATAATGTTGCTTTTCTATCTTTATGTCAGTTAGCAGTATCAAATGCTGCTTAGTGTTTCTTTGGCTGGTTGAATAGAATTAGTTAAATAGCTCTTCACCTTTTTCCCATCATATTCTCTTTTAAAAAAAAAAGTATATAGCTCTATATTTATTATCTAGCAATGAATAGAAAAAAAACACTTTGTAAAATATAGAATAAATCACTTTGTGAATAGTAAAAATTCACACTTTATGAAAACAAATAAAGATAAATCACAAACATATTGCAAAATATCTTTAAATATCCATAATTTGGGGCCACTTAGTGTCAATCTGTTATTTTATTCTAAAGCCCATCAAGAAAATGGGCTTTTAATAATATATATTATTAATATATAATAATACATTATAATATCAATATAATAGTCATACTATTGTTTTAACTGTTTAAAGTTTTTAGGTTCTAATTGAATATGGATTTAATTACCTCAGAAAAGGTTGAGCTTGCATTAAATGTACTGCTATAGCAGGAGACAGAGTCTTAATTGTATCTTTTGGCCTGAGTTTGCATATATCTCTTCTGTATCTTCCATATGATCCATCTACTTTTTCAAAAATTCATAATTATCAAGAAAAATCTGACACTGAAACATATAGGCAGTAGCTTTTAAAAAATAACAGCTTTTTGGGCTTCCCTGGTGGCGCAGTGGTTGAGAGTCCTCCTGCCGATGCAGGGGACACGGGTTCGTTCCCCGGTCTGGGAAGATCCCACATGCCGTGGAGCGGCTGGGCCCATGAGCCATGGCTGCTGAGCCTGCACGTCCGGAGCCTGTGCTCCGCAGCGGGAGAGGCCACAACAGTGAGAGGCCCGTGTACCCCCCAAAAAATAAATAAATAAAAATAACAGCTTTTTAAAAAAATGACTGCTGATGATTCTGTTTAAAAACATTTCTTATAAGCTCTAAATTTGTCCTTTATTTCTCTGGAAATGGAGCGCCCCTCCCTCTGCCAGATACTTAAGACAACTTATCTTCTAGCCTTCCTGTCTAACACGGACATTACAGGCTCAGCATCCTGAGTAAATTGTTTGGACTCATCACTTAATTTGCCTTTTTTAAATTAATTAATTTATTTATTGGCTGAGTTTGGTCTTTGTTGCTGCGTGGGCTTTCTCTAGTTGCGGCGAGTGGGGGCTATTCTTCGTTGTGGTGCATGGACTTCTCATTGTAGTGGCTTCTCTTGCTGTGGAGCACAGGCTCTAGGCTTGCGGGCTTCAGTAGTTGTGGCTCACGGGCTTAGTTGCTCCGCGGCATGTGGGATCTTCCTGGACCAGGGCTCGAACCTGTGGTCCCCTGCATTGGCAGGCAGATTCTTAACCACTGCGCCACCAGGGAAGCCCCTTGATTTGCCTTTTTATCTTGCCTGTGCTTATCCTTTCCTCTCCAGCAACAGAAGAGGAAGAAGCTAAAATAATGTAAAGGATCTGCGTGGGGTTTAGAATACTGGCTTAGAAATCAGGTCCATAGGTTACAGGACAAAAGACATTTTTTACTTGGTTGCTTTTCGTATGATGATGACCTGGATTTACAGTTGCAAGCTCAGAATTAGTCCCACAGGCACAGCTGCTAAGGAGGATGATGCAGCCTGGCTGCATGTGTCAGAGGTCTGGTGAGGCTACTTACCCCTTAATTGATGCCTTACAGTGCTCCTCAATTCAGGTTTTTCAGGGGGTGGGATGTGAGTCATATCGGGGCAGGATAATTCTTTGCTCTGCAGAACTGTCCTTTGTATTTACAGAATGTTTAGCCTCCCAGGCCCATTCCTACTAAATGCCAGAGGCACCCCTCCATGTTTGTAACAGTATAAAATCCCCCAGAGTTTCTAGACAGTCTCTCCCTAGCAGGGCTTTTCTACCTACTGTCAAATTCTAAGTCTGCAGAGCCTTTAGAGGAGGAATGAAAAGAGATCCTTTGTTGGTGAGGGTAATGGCAACAGAAAAACTGATGAAGGGAAAAGTGATAGGCTTTTATATTTACTCACATATAAGCATTTCTGGTGTTCTTTTTTTCTTTCTACAGTTACAAGTTCCATCTGGTGTCATTTCCCTTTCAATATAGATAATTTTTTTTAATCATTTCTTGCAGTGCAGATCTGCCGTGATGAATTCTCTCATCATTCATTTACCTGAAAGTGTCTTTTTTTGCCATCATTTTTCAAGGACTTCAGATACAGAATTCTGGATTTCAGCACTTTAAAAGTGTTGTTTGTTTTCTAGCCTCCTTTTTTTCTGATGAGTTGTTCCCTTTTATAGAATGACTCTTTCTAAAAATAAACCTTTTAGAACAGATTTACATTTACAGAAAAATTGCAAAGATAGTACAAATAATTCACATAGACCCTGCACCCAGTTTCTCTTATAATTAACATCTTACTTTAGTATGGTACATTTGTTATACTTAATGAACCAATATTGGTACATTATTATTAACTAAAGGCCATACTTTATTGAGATTTCTTTAGTTTTTATCTAATGTCCTTTTTTAGTTCCAGGATCCCATCCAGGATATCACATTACATTTGGTCATTATGTCTCCTTAGGCTCCTCTTGGTTATGACAGTTTTTTGAGGACTACTGTTCAGGCATTTTGTAGAATGTCCTTCAGTGGGATTTGTTTGTTTTTCTTATGATTAGACTGAGGATATGGGTTTGGGGAGGAAGACCACAGAGGTAAAGTGTCATTCTCATCATATCATATCATGTACTACCAATATGAGTGATCACTGTTGATGTTGACCTTGACCACCTGGCTGTTTGTCAGGCTTCTCCACTATAAAGTTTCTCTTTTAGGACTTCTTTAGTGGTCCAGTGGTTAAGAATCCGCCTTCCAGTGCAGGGGATGCAGATTCAATCCCTGGTCGGGAAGCTAAGATCCCACATGCCGTGGGGCAACTAAGCCCACACGCCGCAACTACTGAGCCCACACGCCCCAACTAGAGAGCCTCTGTGCTGCAACTACAGAGCCCACGGGCTCTGGAGGCTGCATGCCACAACTAGAGAAAAGCCTGCATGCCACAACGAAAAGATCCTGTGTGCTACAACTAAGACCTGATGCAGCCAAAACAAATTATAATAATAAAATAAATAAATAAATAAAGTTTCTCTTTTCTCTCTTCCATGCAACACTCTTCAGGAGGTCATTGTGCACAGCCCACACTTAAGGAGTGGGGAGTTAGACTTCCCCTCCTTAGGGTAAAGTATTACATATTTACTTGGAATTATTTCATCTGGATGATTCATCTCTTCTCTATAATTTATTCTGTCATTTATATGTATCAGTATGGACTCATGGATATTTATTTTATACTTTGTATTGTAATACAGTGTTACTTATTTTTTTGATCAAATTATTTCAGCTTCGGCCATTGAGAGTTCTTTCAGTTGACTCCTGTGTCCTTTGACATGTTGCCATTACCATGGGTGTCGGTTTTTTGTTTGTTTTGCTTTTTTGAGGACTTCCTTCTTTTCTGGTTCTGTAAGATGCTCCAGGATCATCTTGTGTATATTTCCTGTCCCAGTCCTAGAATCAGCCATTTCTCTGAGGAACCCTAGTTTCCATTTATTGGAGAATGATATTAGAAACCAGGCTCTGGGTATTAAGTGTACTTGTTACTACTAAGGTTCTGTTGCTTCTGGGCCTTCCCAGTTGACAGAGCAAGGAAATATATGTGTGTATACTAATACCTGTATATGCACATATCTATAAATATTTCTACATATAACCATTTGCATCTATATTAAGCTAAGAATAAGTTCATACTTAGGTCTCCAACTCTAATCCATTACATTCTAATCCATTACATTACATAGATCATTCTAATTTTCTCTCTTTGCTTACCTGTAAACTCCCACTCCAAAAGCGAGAAACCTGGCTGACACCAACCACCATCCATTTTCTTAATTGTTCAGTTCACAGAGCTCTCAGACTTAGAAGTTCTTAAACATAAGTAACATATTGTAAGGCCTTTGGAGTGCTGGTGCTTGGTGTGAAAGCTAATGTAAATTACTTTCTTCTCAACTTAAATCTTCCCTGGCTGGAATGCCTAACTGTGTACTTAACTTTTCTTTCTCCACTCATTAAAAATTTTTTATCAAGAACTTGTACCTAATCAAACTTATAAGCTTTTATACAGCAAAGGAAACCATAAACAAAATGAAAAGACAACCTATAGACTGGGAGAAAATATTTGCAAGTGGTTCAACTGACAAGGGCTTAATTTCCAAAATATACAAACAGCTCATATAGCTCAATATCAAAAAACAAACAACCCAATCGAAAAATGGGCAGAAGACCTAAAGAGACATTTCTCCAGAAAAGACATACAGATGGCCACTAGGCACATGAGAAGTTGCTCATCATCACTAATTATTAGAGAAATGCAAATCAAAACTACAATGAGGTACCACTTCACACTGGTCAGATGGCCATCATTAAAAAGTTTACAAATAATAAATGCTGGAGAGGGTGTGGAGAAAAGGGAACCTCTTACACTGTTGGTGGGAATGTAAATTGGTGCAGCCACTATGGAAAACAGTATGGAGGTTCCTCAAAAAACTAAAAATAGAGTTGCCATATGATCCAGCAAACCCCACTCCTGAGCATATATAAAGACAAAACTATAATTCAAAAAGATACATGCACCCCTATGTTCATAGCAGCACTATTCACAATAGCCAAGACATGGAAACAACCTAAATTTCCATCAATAGATGAATGGATAAAGAAGATGTGGTATATATATATACAATGGAATATTACTTGGCCATAAAAAAGAATGAAATAATGCCATTTGTAGCAACACTGATGGATCTAGAGATTAATATACTAAGGGAAGTAAGTCAGAAAGAGAAAGACAAATACCATATGATATCACTTACATGTGTAATCTAAAATGTGCCACAAATGAACATATCTATGAAACAGAGACAGAGAACAGACTTGTGGTTGCCAAGGGGGAGGGGGTATGGAGGAGGGAAGGATTGGGAGTTTGGGATTAGTAGATGCAAACTGCTATATACAGGATGGATAAACAACAAGGTCCTACTACTGTATAGCACCGGGAACTACATTCAGTATCCTGTGATAAACCATAATGGAAAAGAATATGAAAAAGAATATGTGTACATATAGCTGAATCACTTTGCTATACAGCAGAAATTAACACAACATTTTAAATCAACTATACTTCAATAAAATTTTTTTAAATTGAAAAAAACTTATAAGAAAACATAAATATAAGTATCTTAACTTGAAAATGACACAAAACTAGGTGGATCTTGGAACATATAACAACAAAAAGGAAGTATTCATTAGGTCAGCCTGCAAATGGGTTTAAAAAAAGTTAGTAACAAGGTTTTGTGGAGGCGTGGCTTAAGTTAACAGTTCAAGTGGAGGACAGCTGGGAACCTTCAATCATGTAAGCTCAGCATATGCTAACATGTGCCATGGCTGCTAAAAAATATATTGAAGGCTTGGCCTGTATCCTTGTGAACATAATATTCAGATGAAGGAAGACATTAGTCTCATACTGCTCTTGATATTGGAAGTATTCATTCTTTGTTGAAAGAATTGAAAAAGACATTGAAAAATGATGTCCAAAAAAAGAACAGGATGGAAAAAGTCTATAAACGTGTTTTATCAAACACAGTTTGGAATTTGAGCATCAAAATGAATAATGATAGTATTTTAGACCATTAAGTAAAAAAAAAAAAAATAGTAACTATGACTTCATACTGATCTAAAAAGTAAAATAAATTGAAAGTTTGATGAGGAATGGAATACTTACCTGGTCTCGAAATACCTCCCTACAGAATATTTAATAATTACTAGGGGAAAAAGAGTAACTTCACAGTGGAAATGCCTGGAGGACATCTCTTTTACAAAATGATCAAAGTGAATGTCACCAGTAATGGGATATATCAAAACTGCGCCACCTGGGAGTATTCACTGAAAAGAGCACAGCATCACTTCTGTGATGTTACTGCCAGAGGTATATGACCTGAGTCTAGCCACAAGGAAACACCAGATAAATCCAGAATGAGGGACATTATACAAAATAACTGGGCTGTAGACTTCAAAAGTGTCAAGGTCGTGAACATCAAGCAAAGTCTGAGAGACTATTCCAGACTGATGGAGACTAATGAGACATGACAGTTAAATGCAATACATGGCTCTCATCTGGGCCGCTATAAAGGACATTATTGGGAAATTGAGTAAATTGAATGGACTCTTAGATTAGTAATGTATCAGTGTTAATTTCTTGATTTTGATGGTTGTACTCTGTTTATAAATGGTTTTTTGTTTGTAGAATACACACTAAATACTTGGGGGTAATGTGGCGGCATGCTGGTAACTTACTCTTGAATGGTTTGGGGGAAAGGTTTTTGTATGATATTTCTAACTTGTAAATGTTAGATTCTTTAAAAAATCTTTTAAAAAAGAATAATTTGGGACTTTGTGAATAATTAGTATGGAGAAAAGATTGAGGTAGAGCCCCAGGGAAGATGATGTCTTTGACTATCAGAAGGACTGTTGTGTAGAAGAGGAATTTTCATTGATTCTAGAAGGTGTTTCTTATATTTGATGGCATCTTACAGTTTATTGACAGGATACAGTGATGATGCACCTTACAGTTGATGGTATTTTACACCATCAGTAAATGAAATACAGTTTATTCAGTGGTGCTTCCAAGAGCCATGAATGGGCACTTAGGAATCAAGATTTTAGTTATAAAAAAGACCTTTCTAATATTTAAAACTACCCATGGATAGAACCAGTTACCTACAAAGAGTCAGTGATTTATAGGGTGTTACTGTATTATGTTGAAGATGACCCCTAAGAGCTCTTCTATCTAAAAGATTTGATGACTCTCTTAGTGTCTGGTGATGTCTTCCTAATTACTTTCCTACCTTTCTGCCTCTCTACATTGAAGGAAGAAAGTGGCTTTCTTTTCCATGCTGGTCTTTGCTCCTGAGATCTTTTCTTTTTTACGATGTAGAGATTACCTGATGAACGCATATAGGCAGGAGATAGTATAAGAAAAGAAACTGACATTTGAGTGCTGGGCATTGAGCCTTTGCTCCACTTGTGTGAGGTTGAAGAACTTCCTACTCAAGGAATAAAAGAACAAGGATTCAGTAGACCCTTGTTCTTTTTGAGGACAAACTACAGTTGAGGATCATCAGGAATTATCAAGCAACTCTGGAATCGCTCAGTGGCTCACACATGGAACTCCTGTATGTCAGCCTCGGGGCAGGAGGTTTAGGTTCAAACTTCAGCACAATTTCAAGTTAGTCAGTGTTGTGAACCTTGTGGGCATCAGCTGTATACCCATGGTGCTGGCATTTTCTTGAATCAGTACAGCTGCTCTCAAACCAGTGCACTTCCACAATGACAAAACTTCACCTTTCATTCTCTTGCTCCATACCCTGTGTCCCTCCTTTATCACAGTCATTCACTTCCCTGCCTGTCACTTCTCAGAGGCCTTGACTCCTGACAGACTTACCCACACATGGTCCTGCAATCATCCTGGCCAACTTCAGACCTTGTGGAGAGTGAACACCCAAACCTAAAATTCTTTCCTCAGATCCTTTGACCATTCCACCTCACCAAGAACCTAGGCCTCATTATTTCCTGGAATTTTTATATTCTGGAGTCTCAACTCCAGTGTCCTATTCTCCGACTGTTGCTTCTTTTTCTCTCCCTCTCCTGTCATTTGGGTTTGTTGAAGCTTCCTGTTCCTTGGGCTCTCTCTCTGTTTTCTCCCACTTATCCTCCTCCACACTTCACACTTACATTCTACTTAGATCACAAGCCACTATTTCAGTCACTTTGACAGCTTCATTTGGTTAAGAAGTGTCTACCATCACATGACTATCAGTTACCTTTAGGTCCATTTGCCTCCCAAAATGCCCTGAGTGTCAAGGAGTTTGAATTTTATTTAGTTGATGGAAGGGACACATGAAAGTCTTTGAACAGAGGAATGACATGACAGATATGTTTTAGAAAAACCACTGACAAATCTCAGTAGGAGATATATAATTGATACAACCTGTCATCCACATTGATCAGAATTACTGCTGTATTCATTTCATAATAGAATGTAACATCTTTTTTTCTCCCTTGAATTCTTTAAGGGGTCAGTGAAGACACAAGTGAATATACTACGTTTGAATAAGTGAAAGTATTGTAGATTAACATCTGAGAAGGACTTAAGTCAGTGGAAGTGAGAGTTAAGAGAAGCCCTCAGATCATAAGTGAGCAGATTCATTGAGGCACAAGCACACAGGGCTCAGCCAGTCTGTGCAATGTGACTGGTAGGTTAGTACAGAAAATCCCTGACCTACACCTACCTTTTCCTTCAGCAGCAGCCATTCTAGACCTTTAAAGAAATTTTAATCTCTTTCACTTACAATATATGGTGTTCTACTTTACATATAAAGAGGTCATTGAATTCTGTAGGAATAACTGATGCCACTATCAGAAGTTATAAAAGTATCATTGCAGACACTTAATGTGGGAATGCAGCATTCCCCTGAGCTATTTTTTATGGGAAATTTCCTAAAATTATTTAAGAGCTTTAAAATTCCTTAAAACATTGGCAGCTGATTTGAACTTAACAAACAAGTTCATCTATTAAGGCATAAAACCTCTGCTAAATGGGATTTTGCAGGTAAGCTTATAGTACAAAAGTGAAAGAGCTTATAGTAAAAGCACTTTCTCCACTTGTGGCCTAGTGCCTCAAACAGTTCATTTGCTCTTTTCCTGTATCTGCCTTTCTAGAGTTAAAGTATCAGCTGCCCGACTGAATTGGGCTTGCCCTGAGAGTCATTCTCAGGAGCGGGGTGACGAAGACAGTTGAGGGGAGAGGATGGTGATTTCTGATACTTCCCAACTGCGGGGACTCCCTGAGGTGAAGCTCAAATCCTCTTGGAAGCCAGGAGGATTGTGTTGGTCAGCAGATACCTGAGTGTTTCCCAAGGTGGTGGGAGAAATTAGAATAGGAGTTCCAAAATATTGTGGTGGGGGCTTTGTGGTTTCCTCCAAAGAATGCCTTCCTCTGCTTTCCATGAGTAATAATAATACAAGTAGAATAAGTTCAGTAAGCTGTAGCATTTATTGAGCATCGGCCATGAAGCCTGCAGGTAATATCATTTTTTGAAAGAAGAAACTGAAGTTCAGAGAGGTTAAGTATCATGCTGGAATTTGAACTTAGACATCCTGACTTCAGAGCCCAAAGGAGGTTAATTCTGAGGTTCATTTTTTGGCCCCTGAAAATGGATTTTGTAGTCAGGATTATAGCAGCATTACCATATTTTTCCACTTACCTTTTTTCCCATTAAAAAATAGAAGTGCTAAGTGTTGCGGGGAGGGGGACTCTTTTTTACAGAAAAAATGCCAGCCCAGAAGTTCTGTTTATTTAGTAGGAAAAAAAGATAAGTAGAAAAATACTGAGTACAGAACCACTTTACAAAATGTAGAAGAAATCATAGTGTTAGAAAAATCACCATTTTGCAAACACTATTATAGTAACTGATTCAGGTGGGCATTAGTGGGTGCTCAGAGCATTGAATGAAAGATTATTATTAGCCAAGTGATAAAATTCACCTTCATCAATAAAGGTAAAACCCGACATATGCTTCCTGATGTAGCATACTAGAAGGACATAACGTCACCTGTGTAGCATTCCTACCAAAAATGTTTACTTTGGAGATCTAATCATGAGGGAACAATCAGACAGATCCAGGTTGAGGGACATTTTTAAAACATATTGCCTGGACTCATCAAAAAAGTTAATGTCGTGAATGACCAAAAGGGACTGAGGAACCTGTTTTAGATCAGAAGAGACTAACAAGAAGAGACAACTATGCACAGTACCCACATCCTGATTAGGTACTGGGTACTCAACTAACCTAAACAGTTCTCAGAGTCATTATTAGAATCAAGTATTTTGAATGTGGACAGTATGTTGCAGAACAACGTCATATCAGAGTTCGGTTTCTTGAGTATGATAAATGAACTGTGTCCTTGTTCTTAGGAGATAATACTGAAGTATTTAAGAAGGAAATGTCATGACGTTTGCAACTTATTCTCAATTGGTTCAGCAAAAATAAATACACACAGAAAAGGTGAAGTGTTACCAGTTGACAGATCTAATATAAAGTGCATGAGTGTTCATATAGTATTGAAATTATACTGTAGGCTTGAAAATTCTCAAAAGAAGAATAGAATTGTTTATTAAAGTAGCCATACTCAAGCAGAGGAAACAGATTCACATTAAAGAATAACAATGGAGAAAGTTTTCAATAAAATAGGTGAAATCAGGTATCGCAACTAGGTTTTTACTTAATCGGCATCTCTGGCAAATTAATCCTGGCTGCTGGGCATGTTGAAATGCATGGGATTCTGAGGCCATATTCATGATTTATTAGTATTGTTTGTCAAGGGCTTCAGATGTGAGAGTGGTGATGAATGTTCCAAATATTTGTCATCTTTCCTTGAATGTTCACATCATTACAGTCTAACTAGTTCTTAACTCTTTATCAGTCACTACTTGATCTAACCCTAATTTTATCCTGAGCTTACATATTCTCTGGCATTAATATCCTCCCCCCACCCCACCCCACCCCAGAAGCTGGGCCAAGGCTTCACAGTCTTTAAAAGTGAAGTGTCTGAGCCAATCCTTAAATTAAGTTCTTTGAGCCCAGATCACCTTTTATGGGTGGGGAATGAGGAAGTCTGTGAACCTCTTCTGAAATTAGAAGGGGGTGCCCTACCATCAGATTCCCTAAGGGATTTACGACCTAAAATGGTTGAGACTAATGCCTTTGCTGGTATTCTGATGATCTGCTGTAATTATTTTTCACTTTGTTTGACCAGCAGTGTTTTAGTCTCCTTTCCTGTCACTCTTCCCAGTCTCCTCCATTGTAGTAGCATCATGAGACTACCTGTGTTTGGCTCCTCTCTCTAGTCCCTTTAAAATTGTCCTTTGCTCTTTGAGAGCAGATGCAGTTTTCATGTAATCAAGAGCAGGTGTAAAGGAAAAAGCACTCTTGTGTGTCTCTTTTACTACTCACACGGAAAACTTCACTTCCGACGCTTCTGGTCACCAAATGTTTGTGGGGTTTTCCCCATACCAAGCAATTTTCAGCAACACTAGCTGGGTGTCCTGTAATTCAATTTGATTCTGACACTGTCTGCCTGGGGTTAGCATCAGATCCCACAAGTTAAGGGCTCAGTCCCACAAGACATCCCACCCCCCACACCACCGCTTCAGAAGCCAGTTGCAAGTCCCACGTTGTCACCAGTACTTCTGACCCACTAGCAGTAAGTTGAGGTTCCCACAACCCCGTCCTCCGGTCCAAAAATTTGTTAGAATGGCTCACAGAACTCAGGGGAAAACTTATATTTACTGATTCATTATAAAGGATATAATAAAGAATACAGGTGAAAACGTACATAGGGCAAGGTGTGTGAGAAGGGGCTCTCTGGCATGCCATCCTCTCACCACCTCCATGTGTTCACCAATGTGGACGCCCTCTGACCTCCATACTTTGGCATTTTTATGCAGGCTTCACATCTGTAGTCCCTCTCCCTCCCCAGAGGATTGAGGAGTGGGGCTGAAAGGTCCAAGCTTCTCCTCATGGCTTGGTCTCTCCGGTGACCTGCCCGCATCCTGCAGCTATCCAGGAGCCCGCCAAGATTCACCCCATTAGAACAAAAGACACTCCCATCACCCAGGGAATTCCAAGGCTTTTAGGAGCTCTGTGTCAGGAACCAAGGTCAGAGACCTAATAGAACAAAAGATACTCCTAGTGCTGTCACTTAGGAAGTTGCAAGGGTTTTAGGAGCTTTGTCCCAGGAACCAGGGACAGAGACCAATATGTATCTTTTCTACTATTTCACAGCAGATAATTTTCCACTCTCTTTGCAAAGTGAACATTAAGGAGCCTTGATGATAGGATATGCTCAATAAATACTGTTGAAGGGATGGTTGAAATAATTAAATGCTTCTTCTCCCAAACAGCTTTCCAATTGAAATTAGGTGGTGCTCATTTAGTGTTGTTTGAATAATGACATTACATGGATTGGTTCCCTTGGCTACCTGTGCAGCTTTCCCACCTCCTTTTCCAGCTTGAGTCTTCAAGAGGGAGCCTCAGAACTGATTTCTAAAACCATTTGTACCTGGTGTGATTATAAAGCAATGAGACTGATTGTCATGTGTTGTTTGTGGGATCCGTCTCAGTTACTTTATAGCCATACCTGGTATCTTATACTGCAGATCATTGCCTGTTGAACAACATTTTAAAAGCACTTAAGGTTTCTAAATGGAAATTTTAAATGGTTTAGCATCGTTTTATGATTTTTTTCTGACTTATCAGAACTCTTACTTCAGAAAGATAATTAGAGTTAACTTTGTTGCTTGCTTTAATTTTGCAGTTTTCTTTCTGTTTTTGGATTTTTAATCAGTATTCTGATAAACTGCTGATAAATTCTGATGAAATGACTGGCACAACTTTGAATAAGGTTATACAAAGGTGTATGTTCCATTGGGTTAAACTTTTCTTAAAACTTTTTATTATTAAATTTCTTTTCAGTTGTATATGGTCTTTTGACTGCACATTGTACAAGGATAGTCCTTTTAGTTAAATATGATAAATGAAACATATAAACTAAATATTTAATAGTAGTAGTCATTGAAGCCTTCGAAAGGGCAAGTTTGGGGGGTTTTGATTTTGTTTTGGTGGTTTACATTTATATGCACAAACTTTATTCACATTTAAGTAAATGGTTATAATTTTCTCTTTCCCAAAATAAAATGTCTGTTCTCCTTCCTTTGACCCCCACAGTCTCGGGGCTCTTTGAAGAAGGCCTATTGTAAAAGTTGCATGTTGCCACAGGCAGCTTCACTTATGAAAGGATGATCACTGACAGCTGGATTGGTGATAGAAAGGCTTCTCTTTTTGCTTAAAAGAAAGTGGTAAATTATTCCCTTTCTGGAGAAGGAAAGGGATAGAAATTTCATGCTGTGCATAGGAGAGAGAGTCACTTGCCTTTACTGTATTACTGCTTATGTAATTGAAAGAACTGGACGACTAGGAGAGCAACTTACAAACATCCTTATAAGTAACTTAGATAGTGGCTGTAGCGGAACCTCTGGACAGCTGTTAGAAGCAGCAAATATTTTGATGCCAGACTAGTCCAGAGTTTTAAAGTTTGGGCATTTCTCAGGAAGGGTTTGATTTCCACAAGATTTCTGGGGTAAATGAAAAAGGAACCTTCCTCCAGTCTGACCTACACATAGGATCAAAGTTAGTTTCAACTGTTATTGATCAAAGATACCACCATTTGGCATTTTGCTGTTGGAACTCTATTATCAGATTTGTGTCCTAAGTCAGTGAAATTATAAAACTGTATATCCTGTACTTCTGCTTCTTTCTATTCCTTGTGCTAGTTCTACACACAATAGGTGCTCCATAAACATTTGTAAGAAAAATTAATGTAAAAAGTACCAATTTTTATACTATAAATGCTTTTCCACCTTTTTATAAGGAGTTGGGACTCTCGAAAGAACATTTTAAGATGGAGAAAGTTTTACAGTGAAAACCTGCCATGATTTTATCACATTTCTATTGGTGTATAATACAATGCTGTGTACCATCTTTTGTTACATTTGGCTGATTTAATAATCTGTTTTTTAAATATAGTTGTGAGATAAGTTAATATGGTTCTTAACACTGCAATCATTTTATGCTTTAAGTGCGTTTAAGTCTTAAGTAGTACACAACAAGTTTCTGTTCCCACTTGGTGCCAGCATACCCAACTGCAACTTCATTTCATTTGAAAAGTTGAATCTGAAAACCCTTGCCATTAGCAAAAATTACAGTAGTTTTGCTAAGTAGCATTTTTATATATTTGATGTTCTATAAATTTTAAATGTCACTTGAGTATATATATTTATTTTACATTACAGGCACTGGAGATATTATTGCTGTCATGATTACAGAATTGAGGGGTAAGGATATTTTGAGTTACCTGGAGAAAAACATCTCTGTACAAATGACAATAGCAGTTGGAACTCGAATGCCGCCAAAGAACTTCAGCCGTGGCTCTCTAGTCTTCGTGTCAATATCCTTTATTGTTTTGATGATTATTTCTTCAGCATGGCTTATATTCTACTTCATTCAGAAGATCAGGTACACAAATGCCCGGGACAGGAACCAGGTGAGCTACCAGTACTCTATATTGATTGATGCTTACTGGCCATAATTCATTGACATCTGTTGTAATCATACATAATATGAATATTTTTTCATTAAAAAAAGTGGTAACCCTCAATCATTTTAATATGTTGAAAACATATCTATACAAGTATTTTAAGGATATTTGAAATACCTAAATGGAGAAATTATTAAATTTACAGTGATCACTTGGAATATTCCAGGTAAATGGTTAGCTTAATATCATAGTGTGATCTAGCTAATTCTGGTAATTTGAAGAAATATTACAAAGTTGCATTTTTAAGCTGGTAACATCTGTTGTCAGTGGCAGGGGAGTTGGAAGGGTGGGGGAGGGAGACTTTTCACTATATATATTTTTGTTCCATGTGAAATTTTTTTCCTATGTGAATTTTGAACTATGTATTATCTATTCAGAAAAAATAAATTAAAAATAAATTATCTGTCCTATTTAAGCTTAGCCATGGGGCAGTGATGAGGTGGGGAAGGACCAATAGAAGAGATATATCTAGATAGTCATCCTAGAAATTCCACTGACCAGCACAGTGGATTTCAGATGAATGAACAAAAACAGAAAAGACAATATACTGCCCTGTAGTAAAGGGCTTGCAGATGGTTTTCTGTGAGTTTATTACTTAGTTTGTTTGATGTGCTATATATAGAATATCTACCCTGGAGCCAGGTTTGAGGTATTAGGTCCCATTACCAGTCCTATGCTTTTCTAGGACACTAAGAAGTAAATTGCTTGGAGAGTGGTTTGAAGACAATTTTTATATAACACCATCCTCTCCTCAGAGTACATCTAAGTCCCCATGGAGGGGTGTGAAATTTTCATCCTTCCTCATTCTAGTGAAAAGAGCACAGACTTTGGTGTGGAGTTCAAATCCTAACCTTACCACCAGTTTGCCCTTGTCCCTCTTGCACAGTTTTTTAAGCTTCTCAACTTGTTTCTGCATCTGAAAATATGTATAAAATATCTGAAAACTATAATTTATTGAACATTTGTGTGCCAGGCTCTGTGCAGCATCCTGTACATCTTTAAAATTTTTATCATGATAATTTTTATTATTTATAATTTCAGGCTTACAGAAAGTTGCAAGAGTAATATAAAGTATTTCCTTGCCCAAATTCTCCAACTGTTAACATTTTACCATATTTCCTTTTTAACCATTTGAGAGTAAGTTTGAGATAAGATGCCCCTTTACCCTTAAATACTTCATTGTGTACTTTCTAAAAGCAAGAACATTCTCTTATATAACCACAGTGTATGATTATCAAAATAGTGAAATTAACATTAATATCATTATCTGATCTATAGACCTTTTCTAAGTTTTGTGAAATTATCTTAATAATGTCCTTTATAGCAAAGAAAACCCTGGATTGATCCAGTCAAATTGTATGTTGTGTTCAGTTGTCACGTCTCTTTTAATCTGTTTCATGACATTGACATTATTGAAGAGTACAGGCCAGTTGTTTTGGATTTGAGCTTGTCTGATGTCTGATGTTCCTTCATGATTAGATCCAGGTTATATGCATTTTTGTCAGGAATACCAGTCCTTTACATTTGTTAGTTTTTTATTTTGAGATAGGTGTCATTTCACATACGTTTATGAGAAATAATACAGAGAGATCCCAAATACCCTTCACCCATTTTCTCCCAGTGGTAAAATCTTGCATAACTACAGTAAATATCACAACCAGGATATCAACATTGATAAAATCCACTGATCTTATTCAGATTTCTCCAGTTAAACTTGTGCTGGTGTGTGTATAGTTCTGTGCAGTTTCAGGTGACCAAGTCAAGATACAGACCCATTATCACAGGGATCTCTTGTGCAAATTCTTTTATAGCCACAGCCACCTCTCTCCTACACCCCTGCATAACCCCTGACTACACTAGTCTGTTCCCCACTCTGTAATTTTGTCACTTCAAGAATGCTATATAAATGGAATCACATAGTATTTAACTTCTAGAGTTTGGATTTCTTCATCTAACCTAATTCCCTTGAGATCCTTCCAAATTGTTATATGTCAATAGTTTATTCCTTTTTATTGCTGAGTAGTATTCTATGGCTTGGATGTACTATAACTTGGTTAACAAAATTGTTTCCAGTTTTGGCTATTATAAATAAAGTGACTATGAACATTCATATACAGGTTTTTATGTGAACATGAGTTTTCATTTCCTTGGCATAAATGTTCAAGAGTGCAATTTTTTGAGTTATTATGATAAGCACATATTTAATTTTGTAAGAAACTGCCATACTCTTTTCCCAAGCAGCTGTACTATTTTACATTCCCAGTAGAAATGTATCCCTGATACAGTTCATCTGCATCCTTGACAGCATTTGGTATTGTCACTATTTTTTATTTTAGCCATTCTGATAGGTGTATAGTAATATCTCTTTTGTGATTTTAATTTGCATTTCTCCAATGACTACTGATGTTGAACATCTTTCATGTGCTAAATGCCACCTGTATATCCTCTTCAGTGAAATGTTTATTCGTGTCTTTTACCCATTTTCTACTGGGTTGTTTGTTTTTTACTGTTGAGTTTTGAGAGTTCTTCATACATTCAAAATACAGGCCTTTTGTCAGAACTGTGGTTTGCAAATACTTTCTCCCAGTTTCTCCCAGGGTCTTTTGAAGAGCAAAATTTTTAATTTTGATGAAGCTTAATTTATCAGTTTTTCCTTTTATAAATTGTGCTTTTGCTGGCAAGTCTAAAAAAAAACTCTTTGACTACCCCTAGATACCAAAGATTTTCTAATTTTTTTCAAAAAGTTTTACATTTAAGTCCATGATCCATTTTGAATTAATTTTTGTGTAAAGTGTGAGGTTTAGGTTGAGGTTCCTTTTTTTGCTTATGTCTGTCCAGTATTGCACCTTTGTCTAAACCACAAAGCTTGATTCTTTGCCCAGTCTTTTCCTCCTTCTAATTCTTGTTTCCCAGCAACAAGTCACCTCTTTCAACTCTTTCATCTGTTCCTTCTGTTATTAACTTCATATAACTAAGTAGCATGCTATACTCCTTTTTAAAATAAATTAAAGGTGTTTTTTAAATATATTGCCATCATGAAAGAGTGAAAGTAAAATGATCAAGAGTAGCTCTAAAAGGGTGTTCTTGACAAGAAAACCCTAAAATATTGGTTTGAATGTAGTGCATCTCAAGGACTTTTGAAAAAAGCAAATGGTTTGTCCCAGGAGCCTGCTCTTTGACGGTACTGCTTTAATTAGCACCCACCATGGGGCCTGTGTGTGATGAAGGACTCAGCATAGTCACCATCTGGCGCAGGCCACAAACGGGAACTGGTTTTGCGGCTGACTGCGCGCAGACTTCCTAAGCATTCTTCTCCAGACGCTGCTGTAGCAGAGTGGTATTCTGACCTTTGTTCCTCCTTCCGTTTTTCCTAAGGTTGAGAAGCACTTGATGAAATTTTTATGTGGCTTAAAAAGCTTAGCTTATTAAAGTTTAATACGAAGGTGGCAGCAACTCAACTGGTTGAAACCTTTGGCTATTTTAAAAGAGAAACCAGAACTATTAGTGAAGAAAAATAAGTGAGTTTAAGGAGAGACTCATTTTCTCCCACAAACTGTCATCGTGAAGCAGTTCTTTCTACAGAATATGCTACCAAAGAGAGCCATGTGTTGTGAATAACTTTCTAAGCACAGTGTAATGTACACAATTGACACCATTTTATACTGGAAATAAGAATCAAATGCTTTGGCTTTTTAGTGTACTGCCAGGTATCTGTGGTTGCTCTTCTTGAAAACTTGTTAGAATACATCTGAATACAAATAGGTCAGATGATGGCTGACAGTAAACTTAAATGTCACCTTCTAATAAGACAGTGATAGTTATTCCACACAAGAGGATAGATGTTTGGTGTGTTTTATTGAAAGGGTACTTAAGGTTTTTCTGAGAAATGTAAACTTGTTCACAATTACATAGTTAATATTGTACCCTTAATCCCAAAGTGGTCAAGTTTGACAAACCAGAACAATAAAACTTTTATTTTACTGTTGAGGAATAAGGCAGGTATAAAAAAATTCCATAACCTAGGACTACTGAGTTTAGAAGGTCTTCTTAGGAAATCCCCTGAAAATGCATATGGTTTTAGGTATTTAAAACTCGTTATAGCTTCTTGCCAAAATGTATATGCAGTATTCTTAGACTTTATACATATCTCAAGGTTACTGAAATGAAATACGCTTTTGCTGCCCATTTTTATCTCAGAAGATAGCTAACTGAAGAATGCACTTGCACGTGCGAGCATGGAAGAACACTGAATGTTCTTCAGAGGAAGGCTAGTACTTTGCATGTATAATCTTCAAAAATGGTGGGTTCAAAAGTCTTTTCCTTCCAGATTGGAAGGGGGGAAGTTATTGTGCATACTGTCAAGGTTTTTCCCCTAGGAAAAGATTAGGTAGTCAAAAAGGGACAGATTTCTTCATAGTTGGATGGTAGATTGAATTTTATTATGTTTTTTAGGGATTGACAATTCCAGAAGAACTAGAAAAGGAAACTAGATCTTTGAACTGAGAATGTATTATTTTACCACTTTTTAAGTATATTGCAAGTGTTCTTTCTTTTTATGTCTTGCTATTATGATCAATTTACATAAATAAATACCACTTTCTATATTCAGAGACTATATGCCTTCTAAACATTATATCAAAGCTTAAGACTTTGTTTTTCTAGCACAAAATATTTTCTTGAGGGCTTCCGTGGTAGCGCAGTGGTTGGGAGTCCACCTGCCGATGCAGGGGACATGGGTTCGTGCCCCGGTCCGGGAGGATCCCACGTGCCGTGGAGCAGCTGGGCCCGTGGGCCATGGCCGCTGGGCCTGTGCGTCTGGAGCCTGTGCGGCAGGAGAGGCCACAACAGTGAGAGGCC
Organism: Orcinus orca; assembly: GCF_937001465.1. NCBI lineage: Eukaryota > Metazoa > Chordata > Mammalia > Artiodactyla > Delphinidae > Orcinus > Orcinus orca. The sequence goes on along the minus strand of NC_064561.1, from coordinate 17,642,852 downwards.
CACGTACCGCAAAAATATATATATATATATTTTTTTTTCTTGAGATCAGAGTGTTTCTAAGATATTCAGTTCTACATCCTTGGGGTTTAGCACAGGGCCTGGCATGTCACAGTATCTCAATAAATGCTTAAATGAATTAAAGAATGAGATTACATTCTATTGGGAAGGCAGACAGGTGTAATCAAAATACCATGTAGTGTAAGAGTTATTCTTTTGGAGCAGAGTGATATTATTAGAGTGTTATCCAGAGGAGATAGTGACATTTGAGCTGAATTTTAAAGGATGAATAAGACTTCATCAGACAGGAACTGGGTGGAAATTCAGGCAAAGGGATCATTTTCCACAGAGCTGTGGGGAGATAAAAGGAGAGACAGAAGAGTTGAATGGCATCAGAAATAGTAGGGAGGAGACCTGAGACTGAACTGATACTGGATGAGCATATTGACACTAGAAGATGAAGGGCTTGACTCTCATGCTGAAAAATTTAGACTTTACTCTCTAAGCAGTAAGGAGTCAGCAAAGGTTTTTTAGCAGTGGAGTGATAAAAGATTCTTTTCCATTAGGAGAGGCTTGGGGGAAAGAGTTCTTAAAGAGGAAAATATTGAAGAGCAAAGGAAAATAATATTAATAAAGCAAGGTTATGTAGAGAGCTGGGGGAAGGATAGGGGCACAGACAAATGGTTACCTTGGAAAACTGTTGGGGATACTTCTTTTCAGGCAAAAGAGAAAAAGGTGGTAGTGATGAGAGAGTGAATGAAAGAAGGTGCTGACTACAAGACAGTTATCTCAGTCAGGGAAAAATTATATTTACAGCACCTGAATTTCACCAGTGTCTAAAAGAAGAAAGCCCTATTATCTGCTGATATAGACCTAATTCTGTATTTATGGGAGAGTTCTGATGACTGAACAGAAACCAGAGATGAGTCTCATTAAAGTGACCTGCCATCAACATATTGTGAACCATCTGGCTTTGAACAGATCATTCCTGTTAAATTAAGCAGTATAAGCTGTTTTAAATTGTTTTCTACCAATTTAAAACTTTTGGATACTCTGCACCCAAATATAGAATAGTGTTCACATTGGTATTCTTGATGTCTTTAACCAAGTGAAATAAATTAATCTAGCCCCTGATGGTCAATATCCCTTCATATTTTATAATATGGGAAGTCTTTTAGGCATTTATAATGGAAAAAGAACTGGACTAGAAGGTCAGGAGACCAAAGTTTCTGGTCCCAGCACTTTTACTAACTTTAGGTAGATCACCTTAGTTCTCTCTGGATTTGGGTTTTCTCCTTTGTATAATAAAATGATGCATCCCTGTGGTTTTGTCCCATTCTGTAATGTTCTGTGTGTGGTGAGGTGGAAACTTGAGTAACTTTATTAACTAAAGTCAGAAGTATGGAGAATATGAGTGGGTAGAGGGTTATGGGAAATGCTTTGGAAGCTAGGGTTGGTAGTTTATACTTAGTATAGTGAGTCTCAAATTTTAGTATGCAAAAGAATCATGTGGGGGCACTTTTTCCCCCTCCTTCCCCTCCTCTTTTTCTTCTCCTCCTCCTCCTCCTCCTCCTTTACTTTCAAAAACTGCAGATTCCCAAGACACCTCCTCCCTCCAGTCTTTTCAGGAAGTCTGGATAAGACATATTTACAACTCTCAATCTGAGCAAATTACTTAATCTCTCTGTGCCTCAATTTCCTCTTCTGTAAAATGGGAATACTGTAATTCTTTCTCATAAAATGATTGTGAAGGTGTCATGAGTCAGTACATGTGAAGGACTTACCACAGTACCTAGCACATGGTATGTACTGAATAAATCTTAGTTACTATAAATATCATAATTATTTCACATTATTATTAAGTACCTGGCATGGTAGGTGACGGTAAGGGATCTTAAAAAAAAAAAATGATCTTCACAAAAGGAATTTGTGCTTCATCTTAGATATTTGAGTCAGCATGACGCAAATAGTATCAAAATCAAGAGGTGGGGGAAAAATGGCTTTTAGACAGATTCAAGTAAGAGAACAAAATCATAGCTGAGGTATACCTGTCACAAAGTGATGGGAAATGTTGAGGCAGGTATTTAAAATTCAAGGGATGGTCCAAAAGAAGGTAGTAACACAGAAGCCAAGTTCCAAGAAAAATATTACAATGAAGATATTTGACATTATTATCAAACACAAGGAAAAGATGTTTTTTACTTTTGCTACAGGACATTTTGAAAGTTCAGAAGTGGAAGTGATGATATATCTAAATATTTATGGGAGATCTCTAATTAGGTGCCCTACATACATTCAGATCAACTTGCTGAAGCTGAACTCCTCCCATCAGTGCCTGCTCTCCTCTCTCTGCCAATCTTTCATCTACCATGATTCCTCTCCCACATAGCCAGTCACTAACTAGAAAGCTGGGATGGCCATTCTTGACTTCCCTCTCTTCTCATTCCCCCGCATCAGTCAGTCATTAGGTTCTGTCAGTCTTACCTCCTAAATCTTTCTTACTTTGTCCTCTCCTCTTGCCCCACTACTACTTGCCTAATTCAAGCCCTACTTATCTCTCTGAAGTACTAGACTCTACCTGGTCTCTCTGTCTCCAGTCTTTTCTGTGTCACATACATTCTTCTCTGGAAGTCAGATCTGAATTCTCCAGAATTCAGATCTTATCATGGAACTCTTTTGTTTAAAATTCTTCAGTAGAATTCTGATCTGAGCAGGATGGAAGCAGTGGGTATTTTGTTTAATCTTCCCAAATCCCTTTTAAAAATACAAAGAACAACTAGGATAGCAAAAGGAAAAACCCACAGACAGCATCTTTAGTGATGCCAAGGAGCAGGGTACCTCCAAGAACTTCTGGAAAAGGAGTGGTCACGCCAGACAACTAGCAGCAACAAGACCTGCACTGTAGCTCCAAGAAAAGGAGTCAAAAGAAGAAAAGGGTGGTCCTAAGAACCAGAAATCAGAAGGAAAGGGCTTGACTCAGAGGGGAAACCTCAGCAAATAAATCTGAGAACAACTGGTAAAATAGCTATAGCACCACAGACTCTAATTTGTAAACAATTGAAAAAAAGACCTTGGAAACCCATTAAGGAACTTTAGGGAACACAGGGTGGTGGGGCAGCCTCAGTCCTTGAGGCAGTCAGTAACACACATGAGCATACACACTCAGCCTGGATGGATAGATGGATGGATGGATGGATGGATCAATCTAGGTAAAAACTTTAAAACTGTATAAAATCTATATGAGAAGAAGTACAAAATACTCCTGAAAGACGTATATACTTAAACAAATATATATACTGTATATATACAATATATACTTAAACAAATGGAAAAGACACCTTCTTCCTATTGAATATAATCATTCAATACAATGAATATATCAGTTCTTCCTAAATTCACTCATAAGTTTAACTTAAGCCCAATAAAACTATTTTCAGATATTTTTCTGGGGTTAGATAAGGTAATTATAAAATTTATTTAGAAGAATAAGTAATGAAGAAAAAAATCCTGAAAAAGAGGAGCAGTGAACAGGTGGCTAGCCACACCAAGTTTTATAATACCTAATAAAGCCTCTTATTTAAAAGAGTGTTAAGAGTTAATCCATGAATAAACAGAGCAATAGAACAAAATGCAAAATCCAAAAATAGACACAACTGAGTGTTGAAATTTAATACAAAGCATAATCTCAAATCAGTGGAGAAATATGAACTTTTTAATAAATGGTATGGGACAATTGGAAGAAGACAAAATTAGATCCATTCCTCAGTTGTACACCAGGATAAATTTCAAATGAAGCAGAGATCTGATTATAAGCAATAAAACTACACATATTAGGAGAAAATGAAGGCTAAATTTTCCTTTTTGATGGAGAATTGGGAAAACTTTGAATTACGGCTCAAAATTCCAGTAGAGTAATAAAGATGATTGATAAATTTGACTATTTTTTAAAGGAAAAATCGAAAAAATGAGTGACAAAAAAGATATTTGCAATTTACATTATAGACAAAGGGTTAACGACACTGATACATAAAGAAGACCTCCCCCCCCAAAAAAAGACAGAAAACCTGATAGAAAAAAATGGGCAAAAAAACGAAATAGTTCACCAGAAAGAAATGCAAATAGTTCTTAAAATGTTAAAAGATGTTCAACCACATTCATAAGTTAAATATGACTTAAAACCAAACTGAGATACACACTCATAAGTTAAATATGACTTAAAACCAAACTAAGATTTCTTATTAATCAGTGCAGGGGAAAAAATATTCTAAGGTATGACAACATACTTTCTTGACGAGGTTATAGGGAAAACAAGCATACTCATACATTGATGATGAGAATGCAAAATGGTACAGTTCCTGTGGTGGGGAAGTGGGAATTTGTAATATCTTGCAAAATGCATATGCACTTATCCTTTGTCTTAGTAACCTCACTAGTAGGAAATTAGCCTGATAATGAACTTGCAAAAGTAAAAAATGACATATTTGTTATACAATTCATTGTGATATTATTTATAATAACAAAAGACTTGAAACATTCAAATGTCCATCAATGGGAGTTTGCTTGAATAAACTAGTACTCTACACATGAAATACTCTAAATGCAATGGAGTAGTGTATAGCTGTAACAGAGACTGGTTTCTAAAGCTCTCTGGATGCTGCTATGGGGTGACCTCTTAGTGCAGAACAGTTTTAGCATACCAATTTATTGTAAGAAACGGGGGGAGGGGACCATGAAAACATTGATATATAGAGAGAGAGATACATATCACATATATACATATATGCACATGTACATAATGTGCATTTATTTTCAAAAGGAAACAATGTAAGGATAAAGCAAAAATTAACATAAAGAGTTATTATTTGGGGGGAAGGGAACAGGATGGAGGAGATAGAGATTGATGAGACTTCCCCGTACTGGTTTTATAGTTTTGACTTTGGAACCATCTAAATGTTTTAGATCTTATTTTTAAAAAACAAAAGAAATCATCAAAATTGAAAATAAATGGAACCTAAATATATTTCAAGATGATGATATAAGCACATAGAGAAATGAATTGTTTTAGGGGACTTTTCTTTAACAGTACATTTCTATTGGGATACATTCAAAGGATAAAAAAAAAGTCTAAGCTGGAGCTTTCAGCAGCAAGGAGGTACTTGAGAACAAGCTCCTGTAAATGTGAAACTCTGGGCCATTGATAAGAAAATGTTTTCAAACAATGATGAGGAAAGGACTCATCAAGTATACCGAGTATATGGAATTTTTAAAAAGCAGGCCACAGGATAGAACCAAGATGGCAGAGTATAAGGACGTGCTCTCACTCCCTCTTGCAAGAACACCAGAATCACAACTAACTGCTGAACAATCATCGACAGGAAGACACTGGAACTCACCAAAACAGATAGCCCACATCCAAAGACAAAGGAGAAGCCACAATGAGACGGTAGGAGGGGTGCAATCACAATAAAATCAAATCCCATAACTGCTGGGTGGGTGACTCACAAACTGGAGAACCCTTATACAATAGAAGTCCACCCACTGGAGTGAAGGTTCTGAGCCCCACGTCAGGCTTCCCAACCTGGGGCTCCGGCAACAGGAGGAGGAATTCCTAGAGAATCAGACTTTGAAGGCTAGCGGGATTTGACTGCAGGACTCTGACAGGACTGAGGGAAACAGAGACTCCACTCTTGGAGGGCACACACAAAGAAGTGTGTGCATCGGGACCCAGGGGAAGGAGCAGTGACCCCAGAGGAGACTGAACCAGACCTACCTGCTAGTGTTGGAGGGTCTCCTGCAGAGGCAGGGGGTGGCTGTGGCTCACCGTGAGGACAAGGACACTGGCAGCAGAAGTTCTGGGAAATACTCCTTGGCGTGAGCCCTCCTAGAGTCTGCCATTAGCCCCACCAAAGAGCTGGGTAGGCTCCAGTGTTGGGTTGCCTCAAGCCAAAAAACCAACAGGGAGGGAACCCAGCCCCACCCATCAGCAGACAAGCAGATTATAGTTTTACTGAGCTCTGCCCACCAGAGCAACACCCATCTCTACCCACCACCAGTCTCTCCCATCAGGAAACTTGCTCAAGCTTCTAAGATAGCATCATCTACCAGAGGGCAGACAGCAGAAGCAAGAACTACAGTCCTGCAGCCAGTGGAACAAAAACAACATTCACAGAAAGATAGACGAGATGAAAAGGCAGAGGGCTATGTACCAGATGAAGGGACAAGATAAAACCCCAGAAAAACAACTAAATGAAGCGGAAGTAGGCAAACTTCCAGAGAAAGAATTCAGAATAATGATAGTGAAGATGATCCAGGACCTCGGTAAAACAATGGAGGCAAAGATCAAGATGATGCACGAAATGTTTAACAAAAACCTAGAAGAATTAAAGAACAAACAAACAGAGATGAACAATACAATAACTGAAATGAAAACTACACTACAAGGAATCAATAGCAGAAAAACTGAGGCAGAAGAATAGATAAGTGACCTGGAAAACGGAATGGTGGAATTCACTGCTGCAGAACAGAATAAAGAAGAAAGAATGAAAAGAAATGAAAACAGCCTAAGAGACCTCTGGGACAACAATAAACACAACAACATTTGCATTATAGAGGTCCCAGAAGGAGAAGAGAGAGAGAAAGGACCTGAAAAAATATTTGAAGGGATTATAGTAGAAAACTTCCCTAACATGGGAAAGGAAATACCCACCCAAGTCCAGTAAGCACAGAGAGTCCCATACAGGATAAACCCAAGGAGAAACATGCCAAGACACATAGTAATCAAATGGGCAAAAATTAAAGACAAAGAAAAATTTATTAAAAGCAACAAGGAAAAAACGACAAATAACATACAAGGGAAAATTATTGAAAGCAGCAAGGGAAAAATGACAAATAACATACAAGGGAACTCCCATAAGGTTAACAGCTGATTTCTTAGCAGAAACTGTACAAGCCAGAAGGGGGTGGCATGATATACTTAAAGTGATGAAGGGAAGAACCTACAACCAAGATTACCCTACCCAGCAAGGATCTCATTCAGATTCGATGGAGAAATCAAAAGCTTTACAGATAAGCAAAAGCTAAGAGAATTCAGCACCACCAAACCAACTCTACAACAGATGCTAAAGGAACTTCTCTAAGTGAGAAGCACAAGAGGAGAAAAGGACCTACAAAAACAAACCCAAAACAATTAAGAAAATGGTCATAGGAACACACATATCGATAATTACCTTAAACGTGAATGGATTAAATGCTCCAACCAAAAGACACAGGCTTGCTGAATGGATACAAAAACAAGACCCATGTATATGCTGTCTACAAGAGATCCACTTCAGACCTAGGGACACATACAGACTGAAAGTGAGGGGATGGAAAAAGATATTCCATGTAAATGGAAATCAAAAGAAAATTGGAGTAGCAATACTCATATCAGATAAAATAGACTTTAAAATAAAGAATCTTACAAGAGACAAGGAAGGACACTACATAATATGATAAAGGGATCAATCCAAGAAGAAGATATAACAATTATAAATATATATGCACCCAACATAGGAGCACCTCAATACATAAGGCTAACAGCTATAAAACAGGAAATCGACAGTAACACAATAATAGTGGGGGACTTTAACACCTCACTTACACCAATGGACAGATCATCCAAACAGAAAATAAGGAAACACAAGCTTTAAATGACACAATAGACCAGAGAGATTTAATTGATATTTATAGGACATCCCATCCAAAAACAGCAGATTACACTTTCTTCTCAAGTGTGCACAGAATATTCTCCAGGATAGATCACATCTTGGGTCACAAATCAAGCCTTAGTAAGGTTAAGAAAATTGAAATCATATCAAGCATCTTTTCTGACCACAACGCTATGAGATTAGAAATGAATTACAGGGGAAAAAAACATAAAAAATACTAACACATGGAGGCTAAACAACACATTACTAAATAACCAAGAGATCACTGAAGAAATCAAAGAGGAAGTCAAAAAATACCTGGAGACAAATGTCAATCCAAAACCTATGAGATGCAGCAAAAGCAGTTCTAAGAGGGAAGCTTACAGCTATACAAGCCTACCTCAAGAAACAAGAAAAATCTCAAACAACCTAATGTTACACCTAAAGGAACTAGAGAAAGAAGAACAAACAAAACCCAAAGTTAGCAGAAGGAAAGAAATCATCAATATCAGACCAGAAATAAATGAAACAGAAGCAAAGAAAACAATAGCAAAGATCAATAAAAGTAAAAGCTGGTTCTTTGAAAAGATAAACAAAATTGATAAACCATTAGCCAGACTCATCAAGAAAGGGAGAGGACTGGAATCAATAAAATTAGAAATGAAAAAGGAGAAGTACAACAGACACCGCAAAAATACAAAGCATCCTAAGAGACTACTACAAGCAACTCTATGCCAATAAAATGGACAACCTGGAAGAAATTCTTAGAATTTCTTCTAAATTCTTAGAAATTCTTAAATTTAAGAAATTCTTCTTAAATTCTTAGAAAGGTATAACCTTCCAAAACTGAACCAGGAAGAAGCAGAAATTATGAACAGACCAATCACAAGTAATGAAATTGAAACTGAGTAAAAATCTTCCAACAAACAAAAGTCCAGGACCAGATGGCTTCACAGGTGAATTCTATCAAACATTTAGAGAAGAACTAACACTGATCCTTCTCAAACTCTTGCAAAAATTTGCAGAGGAAGGAACACTCCCAAACTCATTCTATGAGGCCACCATCACCCTGATAACCAAAACCTGACAAAGATACTACAAAAAAAGAAAATTACCAATATCACTCATGAATATAGATGCAAAAATCCTCAACAAAATACTAGCGAACAGAATCCAACAACACATTAAAAGGGTCATACACCATGGTCAAGTGGGATTTATCCCAGGGATGCAAGGATTCTTCAATATACACAAATCAATCAATGTGATATGCCATATTAACAAATCGAAGAAGAAAAACCATATGATCATCTCAATAGATGCAGAAAAAGCTTTTGACAAAATTCAACACCCATTTATGATAAAAACTCTCCATAAGGTGGGCATAGAGGGAACCTACCTCAACATAATAAAGGCCATATACGACAAACCCACAGCAAACATCATTCTCAATGGTGAAAAGCTGAAAGCATTTCCTCTAAGATCAGGAACAAGACGAGGATGTCCACTCTCACCACTATTAATCAATATAGTTTTGGAAGTCCTAGCCACGGCAATCAGAGAAGAAAAGGAAATAAAAGGAATCCAAATCGGAAAAGAAGAAGCAAAACTGTCACTGTTTGCAGATGACATGATACTATACATAGAGAATCCTAAAGATACCACCAGAAAACTACTAGAGTTAATCAGTGAATTTGGTAAAGTTGCAGGATACAAAATTAATGCACAGAAATCTCTTGCATTCTTATACACTAATGATGAAAAATCTGAAAGAGAAATTAAAAAAACACTCCCATTTACCATTGCAGCAAAAAGAATAAAATACCTAGGAATCAACCTATCTAGGGAGACAAAAGACCTGTATGCAGAAAACTATAAGACACTGATGAGAGAAATTAAAGATGATACCAGCAGATGGAGAGATATACCATGTTCTTGGATTGGAAGAATCAATATTGTGAAAATGACTATACTACTCAAAGCAATCTACAGTTTCAATGCAATCCCTATCAAATTACCAATGGCATTTTTTACTGAACTAGAACAAAAAATCTTAAAATTTGTTTGGAGACACAAAAGACCACGAATAGCCAAGCATTCTTGAGGGAAAAAAACGGAGCTGGAGGAATCAGACTCCCTGACTTCAGACTATACTACAAAGCTACAGTAATCAAGACAATATGGTACTGGCACAATAACAGAAACATAAATCAATGGAACAAGATAGAAAGCCCAAAGATAAACCCACACACCTATGGTCAACTAATCTATGACAAAGGAGGCAAGGATATACAATGGAGAAAAGACAGTCTCCTCAGTAAGTGGTGCTGGGGAAACTGGACAGCTACATGTAAAAGAATGAAATTAGAACACTCCCTAACACCATACACAAAAATAAACTCAAAGTGGATTCAAGACCTACATGTAAAACCGGACACTATAAAACTCTTAGAGGGCTTCCCTGGTGGCGCAGTGGTTGAGAGTCCGCCTGCCGATGCAGGGGACACGGGTTTGTGCCCTGGTCCAGGAAGATCCCACATGCCGCGGAGTGGCTGGGCCCGTGAGCCATGGCCACTGAGCCTGCGCGTCTGGAGCCTGTGCTCCGCAATGGGAGAGGCCACAACAGTGAGAAGCCCGCATACCACAAAAAAAAAAAAAAAAAAAAAAAAAACCTCTTAGAGGAGAACATAGGAAGAACAAACACTCTTTGACGTAAATCACAGCAAGATCTTTTTTTTGCGGTATGCGGGCCTCTCACTGTTGTGGCCTCTCCCGTTGCGGAGCACAGGCTTTGGACCTGCAGGCTCAGCAGCCATGACTCACGGGCCTAGCCGCTCCACGGCATGTGGGATCTTCCCGGACCGGGGCACGAACCCGTGTCCCCTGCATCGGCAGGCAGACTCCCAACCACTGCACCACCAGGGAAGCCCAGGAAGATCTTGTTTGATCCACCTCCTAGAGTAATGGAAATAAAAACAAAAATAAACAAATGGGACCTAGTGAAACTTCAAAGCTTTTCCACAGCAAAGGAAACCATAAACAAGACAAAAAGATAACTCTCAGAATGGGAGAAAATATTTGCAAATGAATCAACAAAGGATTAATCTTCAAAATATATAAACAGCTCATGCAGCTCAATATTAAAAAGCAAACAACCCAATCCAAAAATGGGCAGAAGACCTAAATAGACATTTCTCCAAAGAAGACATACAGATGGCCAAGAAGCACATGAAAAGCTTCTCAACATCACTAATTATTAGAGAAATGCAAATCAAAACTACAATGAGGTATCACCTCACATCAGTTAGAATGAGCATCATCAGAAAATCTACAAACAACAAATGCTGGGACAGGGTGCGGAGAAAAGGGAACCCTCTTGCACTGTTGGTGGGAATGTAAATTGATACAGCCACTATGGAGAACAGTAAGGAGGTTCCTTAAAAAACTAAAAATAGAATTACCATATGATCCAGCAATCCCACTACTGGGCATATACCCAGAGAAAACCATAATTCAAAAAGATCCATGCACCCCAATGTTCATTGCAGCACTCTTTACAATAGCCAGGTCATGGAAGCAACCTAAATGCCCATCGACAGACGAATGGATAAAGATGTGGTACATATGTAAAAGGGAACAAAATTGGGTGATTTGTTGAGATGTGGATGGATCTAGAGACTGTCATACAGAGTGAAGTAAGTCAGAAGGAGAAAAACAAATATCGTATATTAACACATATATGTGGAACCTAAAAAATGGAACAGATGAACCAGTTTTCACAGCAGAAATTGAGACACAGATGTAGAGAACAAACGTATGGACACCAAGGGGGGAAAGCGGCAGGGGGGTGGGGGTGGAGGTGTGATAAATTGGGCGATTGGGATTGACATGTGTACACTGATGTGTATAAAATTGATGACTGATAAGAACCTGCTGTATAAAAAAATTTTTAAAAGAATTAAGAGAGATAAAAAAGAAAAAAGAAGAATACAAACAAGCTTTATTTAGGAAAAGGTTTACTGGTTTGGTTGGTCCACATTTTCCTTTTATGTTTGCAGAAGACTGATGCATGATAAAAAATATATGATCAATTAAGTCTAAATTTTTTTCTCTGTGTGTAAAATAGAAATTATAAAGAATAAGAAAGTATATAATCAAATATTAATTAGCAGTGTCTTTATCTTTCTAAAATATATAAAAATAATAATATGTCTTAAAATAATGGTACGTTTCCTTGGATTAAAAAAAGTTTGGTATTGTGGGCAAAAAAATAAAGCAACCCACAGTATAAGACTGAATCATCTCTTGTGTGAGGATCTGTATTAAAGATCAGATGACTAAGATGAAAAGTTCCAAAAAGAAGTTTATTATCCTTTAATCCTGAATTTAACTTCCCAAATTAAATTCTTTTTATGTTGCAGTTCTGAGGTATCAAAAGCTTTTCTTTTCTTGATATTATATATTATCATAATAACTCAGTTTACCATAGGAATTGGAATAAAACATCAGCTTTTGTTTCTTAGGAATATACTGATAGTCACTGAAATTCATTTCTTTGTCTCTAAGCTTATTTTATTTTAAAGAGTATATATTTTATCATTAAAAAGAATATTGACAACTGACCTCTTTTGAAAAATAGTTATTTTGTCTAATTTTTCTTTTGAAAACAGAACCATCACTAAATAGTGATGTACAGAGTATGTGAGCTAAATGGGAGTGCAACACCAACTAAGATTTCATTTTTGAGAGCTAGAATGTTAAACTGGCCTTTTTGTTTTATATTTGTATTTTTGGTGAAGAAATGGTTTAAATGGTGTTAAAAAATCAAATTCATATTTTGTGTCAGTGATAGAAAAATCTTAATGGATATCTATTGAATTTTCTTAAATGCAATTTTACTGTTCCTTACTTGGGTATTTCTTTTGGTTAACTTATTGTTTCTGATTACATTTTTTTCTTCCACATAATTTTTTCTTTATATTTCTGGTAAAAGGGCAATAAAATTCAAATATGATGTCATGCGAGACTGTATTAAAAAAATTACTCTATTGGCAAAAAGAAAAAAGTCTAAGCTGCATTTAATAGCCTTATTGTTGGTAGTATTGTTATTTTGAAACTATTATATGTAGATTGTAGAATAAAGCAAATAAGTAATTATGTTGATGATATTAGAAGGCAAGAATCAGAGTAAGAGAATAAATATTTAAAATACAGAAATATTATAATAATCCTTTAATCTTATTGAATTGAAAATGTCAGTATGGACTCCTGGTTTATTTTCCTTTTACTAAAGAATACAGAGCTCCTCTGTCCATGGCAATGACAACCCAGTAACAATGAATACCTCTCTTTATAGAAGAATTCCAACTAATAAATGTAGAAGGGGACTTCCCTGGTGGCACAGTGATTAAGGATCCACCTGCCAGTGCAGGGGGTGTTCTATCCCTGGTCCGGGAAGATCCCACATGCCGCGGAGCAGCTAAGCCTGTGCACCACAACTACTGAGCCTGTGCTCTAGAGCCCGTGAGCCACAACTACTGAGCCCACGTATCAAAACTACCAAAGCCTGCGTGCCCTAGAACCCGCAAGCCACAACTACTGAGCCCGCATGCTTCAATTACTGAAGCCCACGTGCCTAGAGCTCATGCTCTGCCACAAGAGAAGCCACTGCAATGAGAAGCCCACGCACTGCAACAAAGAGTAGCCCCTGCTCGCCGCAACTAGAGAAAGCCTGTGTGCAGCAACAAAGACCCAATGCAGCCAAATAAATGCAGAAGGAATGACAGAATTAGAAAATTATTTTATATTCTTAATAAAATAATGAATCTCCATTCCCACCCCATTCCACCCTCAGACTGCTCTAGGGTTATTTTCAAATACCATTTCCCACTCAAAAAAAAACCACCCAGGCATCCTTGGAGAAAAGGCTTTTTTTAGGTTTAGGGAAGCAAATTTATAAGATGAATATTGTACCAATTAGCAAGGAAGCTATTGAAGACTACTGTGGTGGTATCAAAATGACCTGGGTGCCATCTTAAAGGAGCTCCCTATATCAGTCAAATATGAGACTGAGCATTCAGGGAATAAATATTGCAGTTGATTGAAACTGCAGGTTGTTAGAGAACCAACTTGTTATTCTGAAAATCAGTTTTTAAAAACTGACTCATCTATTTTTTCTGTACAAATTGTATTGCATAGTAACCAGCTAGTTGATGAGGGAAACTTCTTTATAGAAGAATTCCAACTAACAAATGAATTATAGAATTAGAAAATCACCATTTCATTACCCTCAATGAAATGATGGATTTGTAGTGCTCATCTGTGGATGCTAAAATCAGATGAAAGACTGATGGGAGCTTCATAATGGATGGATCAAGCACTTAGGACTGTCAGAACCCGTTTTCTCTTCCCTCCACTACTTCAGCACAGCTGCTGATTGTGTATCTGTAGAATAATGCTGTAGTTTGTGGTTTGACCCCACCTACTTGTAGTCTGGGGTTTGTGAGATACCCTTTCACCTGGTTTTGTTAAAGATGTTTGTGGGCTTTTACTTTTACTCTCGAAGTTTCTCTGTGCATTTTTATGAGGAAATTTGGTAAGATTTTAAAAGGTACACTGACACCACCACCTTGTGCCAGTTGAAGGCCATTGCATCAGGCTTTTCTTCCTGTCCTTCCACTGAACGATTATTGTCGAGGCCACCGTGACCTCTACTTGCCATCTCCAGTAGTCACTTCTTAGTTCTCGGGATACTTCCTCAAACTTCATACACCCAAAACTGAACTTTTGATTTCCCCTTCCAAATCTGCTCTTCCTGAATCTTCCTTATGTCTCTAAGCTGCTCAGCATCAGCACCCTTTCTTTCTCCCATATTCCACACTTAATCTATCAGTCCTCTCAGATCTACCTTCAAAATATATCCTGTATACTAACACTGAACAAAAAGGAAATTAAGGAAACAATATGCATTTACAATAGCATCAAAAAGAGTAAAATATTTAACAATAAACTTAACCAAGGAGGTAAAAGACTTATACACTGAAAACTACAAAACGTTGCTGAAAGAAATTAAAGATGCAAATAATTGGAAAGTCATACTATGTTCATGGATTAGAAGACTTAATATCGTAAAGATGACAATAGTACCCAGATTCAGTGCAATCCCTATCAAAATCCCAATTGCTTTTTTGCAAAGATAGAAAATCGTATCCTAAAATTCATATTGAATCTCAAGGGGTCCAAATAGTCAAAACAACCTTGAAAAAGAAGAACAAAGTTGGAGGTCTCAAACTTCTGGATTTCAGAACTTAGTACAAAGCTACAGTAATCAAAACAGTGTGGTTCTGGCATACAGACAGACCAGTGGAATAGAATTGAGAGCCCAGAAATAAACCCTCACATATATGTTCAAATGATTTTTGATAAGGTGCCTGGACCATTCAGTGAGGAACAGACAGTCTTTTCAACAAATGATGCTGGGAAAACTGGATATCCACATGCAAAAAAATGAAGTTGGACCATTACCTTACACTAGGTACAAAAATTAACTTGAAATGGGTCAGAGACCTTAGCATAAGAGCTAAAACTGTACAACAATATAAGGGAAATGCTTCATAACATTGGATTTAGCAGTGACTTCTTAGATATGACACTAAACGTACAAGTAATAAAAATTATAGATAAATTGGACTGTATCAAAATTTTAAATGTCTGTGTAGCAAAGGACACAGTAAATTAGAATGAAGAGGCAACCCACAGAATAGGAGACAATATTGGCAAATTGTGTATCTGGCAAGGGTTAATATCCAGAATATATAAAGAACTCCCACAATTCAACAAAACAGGCAAACCTGGTTTTTTAAATATGCAAAAGACTTAAAAAGACATTTCTCAAAAAGAGATATACAGGGACTTCCTGGTGGTCCAGTGGTTAAGAATTGCCTTCCAATGCAGGGGATGTGTGTTCAATCCCTGGTCGGGGAACTAAGATCCCACATGCCGCTGGGCACCTAAGCCCGCGCACCACAACTAGAGAAGTCCGTGTGCCTCAACAAAAGATCCCACATGCCGCTTCGAGGATCCCACGTGCCACAACTAAGACCCAAAGCAACCCAAAAAAGAGAGATATACAAATGGCCAATAACCACATGAAAAGATGTTCAACATACTAATCATTAGGGAAATGCAAATCAAAACCACAATTAAATATCACTTCACAATCATTAGAGCTAATATTTTTTAAAAAACAAAATAAATATTTCTTGGACGAGGAGAAACTAGAACCCTTAGGCATTGCAAAATGGTGAGGCCACTGTGGAAGACAGTATAGCAATTCCTCAAAATATTAAACATAGAAATACCATACGACCTGGCAATTTCACTTCTGGGTATATACCAAAAGAATTGAAAGCAGGATCTCAATGAGATTATTTTATACCCATGTTCAATAGCAGCATTATTCACAATAGCCAAAAGTGGAAGCAACTTGGGTGTACATCAATAGATGAATGTATAAAGGAAATGTAGTGTATACATACAATATCACTCAGCCTTAAATATTATTAAGCCTCATTATTATTCAGCCTTAAAAAGGAAGAAAATTCTGACACATGCTACATTGTGGAGGAACCTTGAGGACACTATGGCAAGTGAAACAAACCAGTCATAAAAAGACAAATACTGTATGATTCCTCTTACATGAGGTACCTAGAGTAATCAAATTCAAAGACAGAAAGTAAAATGGTGGTTGCCAGAGACTCGGGGTGGGGGTGGAAGGAGGGAATGTTTAATGGATATATAGAGTTTCAGTTTTGCAAGACAAAAGAGTTTGGGAGATTTGATGCATAAAAATGTGAATGTACATAACATTACCAAAGTGTACACTTAGAGATGGGTAAGATAGTAAATTTTATGTTACATGTTTTTACCACAATTAAAAGATTTTTTAATTTGTAAGATATTTGTATAAAGAAATGTGATAATATATAGTGGAGTTATATAAGTAAAATGGGTGACAACAGCACAAAAGCTGAGAGGGATGAAATGAAAGAATACTGTCGTAAGGCTCTTACATTATATGTAAAGTAGTATAATCACCTGAAATTAGACTGTGATAAGTTAAAGATGCATACTTAAAACCTAAAGTAACCACTAAAGTAACACTACAAAGAGTTATAGCTAAATCCAACGGAGACAAATGAAATTGTAAAAAGACAAGACAAAACAAAACAAAAAACTCAATCCTAAACAAAACAGAAAAAAGCAGGAAAAGGGAATAAAGAACAGATGGGACAAATAGATAACAAATACCAAAATGATATACATAAACATAATCATATCATAGCCACATTAAAGTATACCCTCTAAACACGCAGTTAAAAGCAGAGGTTAGCAGATTGGATTAAAAAAGGAAGACCCAACCATATGCTGCTTGTAAGAAACCTACTTTAAATATAAAAATATAAATAGGTTAAAAGGGTGAAGAAGGCTACACAAAACCAACACAAATCAAAATAAAGTTGAAGAGGCTAATTAATATCAGGAGATTTCAGAGCAAACCTGTTGCCAGGGATACACTTAAACACTTATGCAGGTAATAACAAAGCTAAAAAAAAAATGAAGTGAAAACTGATAGACCTGCAGTGAGAAATAGACAAACCTGCAATTATAGTCTGATTTCATTACCCCTCTCTCAATTGAAAGAATAAGAGACAGAAAATCATTGAGTACGTAAAAGACTTGAACAGCATAATCAACTAACTTTACCTGATTGATGTTTACAGAACACTCCCTCTAACAAAAGCAGAACATACCTTCTTTGGAAATGCTCTCTGGGCCATAAAACAAGTCTCAAAATTTTAAGAGGATTCAAGTCACACAAAATATGTTCTCTGACCTCCTGGAGTTAAATTAGAAATCAGTAACAGAAAAATCTCTGGAAAACCCCCTAATATGTGGAAACGAACTTCTAAATAACCCATGAGGTAAAGAAGAAATCAAAAGGGAAATTAGAAGATCATTTGAACTGAATGAAAATGAAAACAATATATCAAAATTTTGAATGTGCCACTAAAGCAATTTCTATATTAGAGAAGAATGTCTGGAATTAATACTCTCAGCTTACACCTTAAGAAATTGGAGAAAGAAGAGCAAATTAAACCAAAAGTAGACAGAAGAAAGGTAATAAGAAAGATCAGAGCAGCAGTTGGTGAACTAGAAAACAGAAAAACAGAGAAAATTACTCAAAGAATTAGTTCCTTGAGAAAGTCAATAAAATTGATAAGCCTCTGGCCAAACTGATCAGGAGAAAAAGAGAAGGCACAAATTAGCAATATCAAAAATGGGATGACATCGCTACAGATTATAGAGATAGTAAGGAAATCTTGTGAACAAGTTTATGCCAATAACTTTGACAACTTCTATGAAATGGATGAATTCCATTAGTGTGGTCATTCCATACTAATGACCAAAGCTCACTCAAGGTGAATAGATAAATTAAATAGCCCTATATCTATTAAGGAAATTGCATTTAAAACTATCCGAAAAAAGAAAACTCCAGGTACAGATGGTTTCTGGTGAGTTCTACAAAAACTTAAGGAAGAAATAATAACAATTCTATGCCAACTCCAGAAAACTGAAAAGATAGGAATACTTCCCATTTCATTCTATGAAGCCAGCATCATCCTGGTACCAAAACCAGACAAAAACATTACAAAACAGAAAACTACAGAATCTCTCTTGAACATAGATTTTAAAATTCTAAACAAATTTTACCAAATCATATCTAACAATATATAAAAAAGATAGTTCATCATGACCAGGTGGCATTTATCCCAAGAATGCAGGTTGATTTAACATTCAAAAAATTAATCAGGGCTTCCCTGGTGGTGCAGTGGTTGAGAGTCCGCCTGCCGATGCAGGGGACACGGGTCCGTGCCCCGGTCCGGGAAGATCCCACATGCCGCGGAGCAGCTGGGCCCATGAGCCATGGATGCTGAACCTGCGCGTCAGGAGTCTGTGCTCCGCGATGGGAGAGGCCACAACAGTGAGAGGCCCGCTTACCACAAAAAAAAAAAAAAAAAAAAAAAAATTAATATAATTTTCTATATTAACAGACCAAAAAAAGGAAAACCATATGATCTCAACAGATGCAGGAAAAAAACATTTACCAAAATCCAGCATATATTCCTGATTAAAAACTTTTAGCAGGGTGTCTGGGATGATATAGGGTCCAGGGACGGCAGTGTACAGGGCCTAGGGGTCAGCTGGCCAAGGGTTGGCCAACCTGCAGTATCCCTGGTCTCCAGCCCTCACCCAAGACTATCCAAGAGGACAAAGCCTCCCCAATGGCAGGCTCAGCATGTGGGAACCACCTCTCTGAGGCCTTCCTTGGGCCCTGAGCCAGACGGAGGGCCTGGTTCCTGGAATGACAGGCTGACAGTGACAAGAGTCCCTTCCCCTGGGCTGGGCCCCTCTATAGCCAGGAGCCAATGGCCCAGGACAGAGCCAAACCCTGTGAGCTGAACCAAGAAAAATACAATGCTGATGACAACATGAAGCTCATCTGCCAGTGGGACAGCACCATGGGCAAGCCCAAATTTATGGAGAGATTTATCATAGATGGATTTCAGCCACAGCAGCTGTCCACATACACCCTGACCCTGTATAAGCACATGGCCATGGTGGACAGTATCTTACTGGTCTCATCTTTGTGGACTTTTTGGACACAGCAAGCCAGGAGCAGTTCCAGAGCACACATGCCTCCTACTGCAAGGCCCACACCTACATCGTGCTGTTTGATGTCAGAGGAAAGTCACCTACAAGAACCTGAGCACCTTGGGAAATGGGGCTTTGGGAGTTCAGGCCAGAGATCCTGTGCATCTGGTGGCCAAAAAAATTGTTGCAGACATAAAGGTGACCCCCAAAATCTTCAGTTTTGCCCAGTTCTCCCTGCTCCCATACTTTGTCTCAACCGCTGATGGTACCAACGGTGAAAAGCTTTCCAATGATGCAGTTCAGTTGGCTGTGTCTTAGAACACCCTGTACACTTCATGGATGAGGTTTTGCAGGAGCTTGAGGACTTTGACTTGGATAGAAGGAGCAGAAGGAGGAGGATATGCCCAACTAAGAAGCAATGGGGCAGCATTGTGAGCCCATCTCAAAACTGAGAAGCCCTTCCAAGCCATCTCCCACGAACCTCCTGAAAACCCACCAATCCCATTTGCCTCCCCTACTTCATTGCCCATGATACCTTCTCACAGTTGTCTCCTCCCCTGTACTCAGGGACAGGGATGAGGATAGCACCAGCAAGTTCCCTCAACCGATGTAAGAGGTCCACATTAGACCGTAAAGCAGAATTAGAGATCAGTATTACAACCTTCCCTCCATGGCCAGACAGTAAAGAGAATCAGGGAACATGCTTTGTGTGTCTCTTCGAAATTTAGGTGAGTTTTTTTTTTTTCTCCCAGAACTGACCTCAGGGTCCATTCATTGCATCTCCACCAAGGGAATGATTTCTAATCCTTGATTACCCCCATTTCCATCCCCGTGGAATTTGGGAAGCCTCCATCCTTTTTACACATGACCTACCATCCTTTATCCTTTTTAGTCTCCCAACAAACTTTTTAAAAAATGGTTTTGAGCAGACAGCTGTTCACTTCACGGATTTTTGAGCACCTATGGTATTTCATGAGCTCTTGTAGGTACAGCCAGTACCTTGGTGAACAGTGAGGCCAAGACCACAGGCACAGATTTGCCATTAAAATCAAGTGAAAGGGCTTCCCTGGTGGCGCAGTGGTTGAGAGTCCGCCTGCCGATGCAGGGGACATGGGTTCGTGCCCCGGTCTGGGAAGATCCCACATGCCACGGAGCGGCTGGGCCCGTGAGCCATGGCCGCTGAGCCTGCACGTCCGGAGCCTGTGCTCCGCAACGGGAGAGGCCACAACAGTGAGAGGCCCGCGTACCGCAAAAAAAAAAAAAAAAAATCAAGTGAAAGGTGTCAGATCTGGCCGTACACAAACTTTGTTGGTAAACGTCAAAGGTCAGTAGGCCATTGGGTCCAAACCCATTTGGATTACAAGAACTTGACTTCTTAAAGAGGTACTGTTAAAACCCCTCTTTCATCATATGAGGCTTTCTCTCATTTTTTGAAGACTAGTATGGATGTTGTGTGACTCTGTCCTTTGGTGACAGAGGCTGCAAAAGAACCATCCTGCTGCCTTTTCCGCTTCTTTCTAGTACTTGTGGCTCACTAATGTGTTTTTATGATCATCTTGTGCATTATTTCCATTGTTTTTATTTTTTTCTGTTTTTTTTTTTTACAGTAAGGGTTGAATTACATTTTAGAAATCTCTTAGCAAAGTAGGCATAAAATGTAACTTCCTTAAACTGAAGAGGGGCATCTATGAAAAACTGACAGCTACCATCATACTTAAAGGGGAAGACTAAATGGTTTTTCCTAAGATTAGAAACGAGACTGATGTGTGCTCTTATGACTTTTGTTTCCACATTATACTGGAGGTTCTAGCCAGCACAATAAGGAAAAAGAAAAATAAAAGGTACCCATATTAGAAATGAAGAAGTAAAACTGTCATTTGCAGATGACATTATTGTCTATGAAGAAAATTTGACGGCATTTATTAAAAAGCTACTAGAAGTAACAAATGGGTTTAACAAGGTTGCAAGATATAAGATCATTATACATTTTTATAACTTTTTTTAATATTTTTTTTATTTATTTATTTGGTTGCACCAGGTCTTAGTTGCGGCTGGTGGGCTCCTTAGCTGTGGCTCACGGATTCCTTAGTTGCAGCTTGCTGGCTCCTTAGTTGTGGCATGTGGGCTCCTTAGTTGTGGCATGTGAACTCTTAGTTGCAGCATGCATGTGGGATCTAGTTCCCTGACCAGGGATCAAACCTGGGCCCCCTGCATTGGGAGCTCAGAGTCTTAACCACTGTGCCACCAGGGAAGTCCCAAGATCATTATACATTAATGAATTTTATTTCTATACAAGAAATGAATGGGAATTGAATATTTTAAATACCATTTTCATTAGCATCAAACAGGAAATAACATAAACAGGAAATTCTAGAGATCTCACAAAAGATATATAAGATCTATACAGTGAAATCTATAAAATATTGTTGAGAAAAATAAAAACTAAATAAATGGAGAGATATACAGTGTTCGGGGAACCACTCAATATTGTTAAGATGTCATTTGTCTCCCAATTGTTCTATATATTCAGTGCAATCCCAGTGTAGATCCCAGGAGGCTTTTGTTTTTAATAGAAATTGACAAGATGGACCTAAAATTAATATGGGAATGCAGAGGATCAAGAACAACCAAAAAGACATTGGAAAAGGAGAAAAAAATTGGAGTTGATTTCAGATTTGTTACGAAGCAACAGAAATCATGACAGTGTGGTATTTGCTTAATGATAGACAAATAGATACATGGTACAAAATAGTGTTCAGCCATAGATCAACACATATATGGGCAACAGATTTTTGCCAAACGTACAAAGGCAATTCAGTGGAGGAAGGACAGCCTTTTCAACAAATGGTGCTGGGACAATTGTGTGTCATATGAAAAAAAAAACTTTGATCCATACCTTGAACCATATGCAAAAGTAACTCAAATGGATCAGAGGCCTACATATAAAGGCCTACATATAACTTCTAGAAAAGAAAATAGGGAGAACTCTTGTAACCTTGAGATAAGGCAAAGATTACTTAGATACAATACCAGAGCACAATCAACAAATGAAACATTGATAAACTGACTTCATCAAAATTAAAAACTTCTGCCAGAATGAGAGAAAATATATGCAAAATGAATTATATCTCGAGTATGTAAACTACTCTCTAGGTGGCTCTGTAGCACAATGGATAGCACACTGGACTTCTAGAATATGTAAAATACTCTCAAGTCAATAATAACAACTCTAGAAAAATGGGCCAAAGATTCTAGCAGACACTTCCCCAGAGAAGATGCAGATGGCAAATGAGTACATGAAAAGATGCTTAACATCATCAGTCATTATAGAAATACAAATTAAAACCACAATGAGATACCACTGCACACGTATTAGAATGGTTACAATCAAATGAAAAAGACTGGGCATACCAAGTGTTGGTGAGGATTTGGAGGAACTGGGATTTTCATACACTGCTGGTGGAAATGTAAAATGGTACACTCACTTTAGCAAACACTTTGGCAGTCTCTTAAAAAGTCACACACGCCTACCATATTAGCCAGTCTTCCCTACTTCATAGCTATTTACCCCAGCACAAGGAAAGTATAAATCCTTACAAAGACATGTACGCTGTTTGAAAAGTAAAGACTGCTGTTTTTAGCTTTATTCATTGCAGCCAGAACTGGAAAACAATACAAATGTCCCATCAACAGGGAAAAGGATAAATAAGTTGTGTTATGTCTATACAATGGGATACTACATAGCATAAGAAATGAACTATTGATGCATGCAACAACATGGATTAATCTCAAGATAATTATGCTGAGTGAAAGAAAGCGTGCACAAAATAGAACATACTGTCATTCCATTTATATAAGACTCTCAAAAATACAAACTATAGTAGCAGAAAGTAGTTCATGGAGGATGAAGTGAAAAGGTGGCAGGAAGAAGGGATTAAGAAGAGGCACAAGGAAATTTGGGGAGGATGATAGACTATGTTGATTGTTGTGATGGTTTCATAGTCAAGTTAAAACATCAAATTGTACACTTTATGCAGTTTAAGTCAGTTATATCTCCATAAGGCTATTTTAAAAATATTTATGTATGTATGCATGTATATGTATATATGCATGTATGTGTTAGAGGGGACTCAGATTAAAAGAGACTTGAGACACATAGCAACCAAATGCAATGTTTGGACTTTGTATCTTGATTCAAGCATTCTGGAGGCAGCTGGGGAAATAGTCTGAGTGTTAGATTATGTTGATTAATTATTGTTAGTTTTGTTAGATAAGACAGAGGCACCAAACAAAAGCCCATATCTGTTAGACATAGTTCACTTGGGGTGACTTTATGGGTGAAAGCCTACAGTGCTTGTGATGTGCTTTGAAATCCTCTAGCATAATAAAGGGGGGGGAATAGATGAAGAATATAGGTAAATACTGATAATTGAAAGTCAATGATAAATACATTAAAGGTCCATTAAATTCCGGTTTCTTTTGTGTACTTTAAAATTCCTCCTAAAATTTTATGTTGTTTTTGTCTTATCCTCAGTGTAGAATCCAAGGTCTCCTTTGTTTTAGCTCCCACCATACCCCTTCAGCCTCACCATCTGCCTCGCACCACAGTTTAGGATCTGGTTATATGCAGGGTGACAATCTGTCCCAGTGTGCCTGGAACAGTCTTGGTTTGCGCCCGTTGTCCCAGTGTAATTATTAACAGGGCCCTCTGACTCTCAAAATATTCTAATTTGAGTAATATATGCTTACCCTAGTTATAGTTATATCGAACTGTAATTTCCTTCACATACCTGTGCTTCACACCTGTTTTTCTTTACTAGACTATTCCTTTGTCCAGAATCCCCCTTCCTATCACAATGCTCTCCTTATCTAACTCCTTCCTACTCACTTTTCCAAGTGTTAGCTCAGGCATCATTTTCTCAAAGCCTTCCCTGGCAGTCCTCTGCTGCCCTATCCCACCCCACCTGCATTATTTTGCCTTCTTTGTGCTGCCACACCACCTGGGCATGCTCCGTCATACAGCACTTGATGAAAATGTGTTTACTGGTCTGCTTTCCAATTCAGTTAGCTTTTCAAGGTTAGGGGTACACTGTCTTTTCATCTTTGGGTACTTGGTGTCTAACAGTGTTGGCAATGTCTGCAAAATGCTGGATAAATTCAGCCTTAGAGATTTTCTGACTTAACCTTCTTAGATAAATGAGAAAAACTCAAGCTTGGAAAGGTAAATGCACCTTCCTAAGATCACGGAGCATAGCAGTGGCAGAGTCAGAAGTAGAGCTCATGATTGTATCCCTTCTCCCACAGTGATATGATAAGCAATTTTAAGGAGCTTTAGAGGTGTCTTTTCACAAAGACAGAGCTTATATATCTAATAAGGGTCATCCTTGGAGCAGAACAGGAAAGCTATTAGAACAGTGGCAGTAGCTCTGACATGTACAAGAACTAGATGTTGATAATGCTGTAATATTTCACATTTGTTAGATACAAAATGCAATGGTGATTATGACACCTGGCTTTTTTACTATATACACTTATTTACCAGAATGCTAAATCTGTGGGGAAAACTGCCAGTTTTTCTCTTTTTTAAATTATTTTTTTAGAATCCTCTCATACGATATGACATGGAAAGTAATGTAGGATAATAGGGACTTTATACATTTAATTATTTTAAAATAAAGAACATCATCTAGAGTGCATCTTAAAAGTTCTCATCACAAGAAGAAAAACATTCTGTATGGTGATAGATGTTAACTAGACTTATTGTGATCATTTCAAAACATACAACTATCAAATCATGTTGTACACCTGAAACTAATATAATGTGTATCTCAATTATACCTCAATTAAAAATTTTAATAAAATAAAGTTAGCTGAAATATCAGAAAAAAAAAAAAGAACATCCAGAGATCTTGCACTTAATGTCTGTTTTTCTTTGCAATTTTCATAGCGTCGTCTTGGAGATGCAGCCAAGAAAGCCATCAGCAAATTAACAACCAGAACAGTGAAAAAGGGTGATAAGGTACAGTAATGAAATCACTTTAACACTATAAAAACAGTAAAGTATTTTGCTTTTGATTTGGTGGGCGGGAGTATACCCTAACCATTTGTGTCTCCTTTGTTAGGTTATTCTTTTTCTCCAAGCATACTATCTAAAGTAGCTTCTCTTTGAAATCTTATTTTTAGTATGCCTGTCATTCAGAGACCCTCCATACAGTTCTCTAATTTTCCTGGATTTTAAATGCCCCTGTCATAATTAGCATCACCGGACTACTTACAGTTTCCCTAGCTGTGGTGTTCAACGGTTTTCTTCTGCTAAAACCTAGTATATTTGGGGGAAGAACTCTAAGTAGCCAGGAATGTGCATTCTCTTCCTGTGCTTCATGCGACTTTGCGTCTCTCTTCTGTGTTTTGGTTCTTCACCAGTTAGCTGGAGAACTAGAGACCCACATTCAAGGGAGTGTTGGTTAACAAGGTGCTTTCTGTACAGTGGGCTAAGCAGTTTGAAAGAAGGGCACAGTTTGTTAGGGTTGGATCTAGTGGCTTAGGGGAAATGACTCAGAGAGGTAGTGATAGAGGCCATCTATGGCTGAGATTCCTGACCCTAATTCTTCAGTCAGATCTCAAAATTAGGTAGAGCCCTGTTTCTGCTCTCTATGGACAAAACAGCAACTTAATGTGAGACCCTGTGTTCAATATATTTAAGGTTATCTAGAATGAAGAAATTGCATCTCTGAAGTTATAAAACCAAACCTGTCTTCTGCCCCAAAACCAACTAATTTTTTACCAGAGAGCTCTGGAAGGATAATTACAGGTGATTCTCCATCCTCTTAAGTTTTACCACTTTCTTGACTTTACTCATTTTTATTCCCACTGCCTTGACACCCCACATCTAGTTTTCCTTGACACAGCTCCAGAAGATAGAAACATTTTCAATGAACTTCATGGTATACTAAAGAAAGAAAAAAGTAAAAACACTTGCAGAAAATATAAGCAGCATCACAACAGCTGTACTTTAACCCCAGAGGAGTGGTCACCAATATAAATGCTTTTTTGACCTGGTAGCCTTCAGCTGCCACATTAATTTGAACTTCCCTGGAGCTCACCCAACCTACCCATCCTACTTTGTCCCCCCATGCTAATACAAAACCATCTTTCCTTATTAAAACCAACACTTTTTTAAAGTTTGTACCTCCTAGACCTGTCAAGAGTTACCCTACTGAGTTTCAGTCCAAGCGGCAGTGACACAGCAAATAGTGTTGCCTTTCCTGGTAGTGCTCTGTTTAATGACAAGGCAGGGGAACCCTTCCCCAATCCAGAGGAGGAAGGAGATCAATTACCCTGGGTGACCAAAAACCTGGCTGACTCTTCCTGACCCTTGATAAAGACCTAGTATAGAGTTGAGTCCATGACTGTTCTCTACCCCAAATCTATGACCAGATGCACAGCTCCTATCCTTGGGGTGAGTCTTTAGGGGGCTCAACCATCTTTTCTGCCTGTACTTAACTGTGTGGTCAGATGAGCGTCCTGATGAGGAAAACCTACTCAGACCAGTATAGTGATGCAGCACTAGATGGTCCAAGGTGATAGCTGATTTGAATCTTAAAAAAAAATTAGTATTCTGATTTCTAAGACGTTTCACGAAAAGAATTAGTATTAATTGTTACACCATAGTTTAAAAACAAAATAGACTGGCTTAGTTACAATTTGGGTCAATACAGTTAAGCAAATGGAAACGTTACATTTTTTTTTTTATAACCTTTCACTTTATAATCACCTGTTTACCACAGTTGCCACAGGAAAAATCTTAGCTGGATCGTATCTCCTCCATTTAGGTACTTATAGCTTTAGCGTATAACTTTCATTGCTGTGCTTTTCATTTCAGGAAACAGACCCAGACTTTGATCATTGTGCAGTCTGCATAGAAAGCTATAAACAGAATGATGTTGTCCGGATTCTCCCCTGCAAGTATGTCAAATTTCTTCGTTTAAAATAGAATGATACTGGGCTTCCCTGGTGGCGCAGTGGTTGAGAGTCAGCCTGCGATGGAGGGGACACGGGTTCGTGCCCCGGTCTGGGAGGATCCCACATGCCGCAGAGTGGCTGGGCCCGTGGGCCATGGCCACTGGGCCTGTGTGTCCGGAGCCTGTGCTCCGCAACGGGAGAGGCCGCGGCGGTGAGAGGCCCACGTACCACAAAAAAATTAAAAAAAGAATAGAATGATACTAATGTGATTTGTACATCTCCCTTTCAGAGTGGGTATCCACTTGCTTTTGAGAGCCACCTTACCCACGGCTTTTCTGGTAGGCAGAGGCCCAGCTGCACACTGCACATAGTGGTGAGCCATGTGCCTCAGCAAGAACTGATTGCAAAGCCTTTTCTAGTTATGAGAAACACAGGGGCACAACCTCCACAGGTTGTGTGGAGGCACATTAGTAGCCTAAAAACATTAAGGTCAAGAATTTTTATTTCTGTAACTTCTGTGGTTTTCAGAACTAGCCACTGTTCCTCTCCTTCTTAAATCAGAGTACATCACTAGGCTCTCTGATAAAGCCTCAGCAGTGTTCACTTGGTGCTGGGTACCAGAACTCTAGGACTTGGATTAAATCTTTTTTTGAGCCTTGGCTGTGTAAAGTGGGGAGGACTGGTATGTGCTGTGTGCCTGCCCCACGTCAGGTACTCTGCTCTGTGCAGTTTACATCTACTCTCTCCCCATTGTCCAGTAAGGGATGGCAAAGTCAATAGTAGAGCTGCCAGGGTCACACAAGTCAGAAATGGCAGAGCCAATATAAAGGTGTGCCTCTGTATTATTTCTGCTCTTTATGTAGGGCCACATGCCTCCCTCCAAAAGGAGGATGTTCACCTATACTCTGGTGCCCTAAAAAGAGTGTGTGGATTTCTACCATGGTGCTATGCCAAGCTAGGGAGTATGAGACACTAAGATACACAATTCTGAGCATTGACTGGAAAAATATGAGGTCACCTACTGAGGAGCCTAAAATCAAAAGACTTTTCCTTCTCCCTTCTCTTTTAAAAGACATCCACATAACTCCTACCTTCTAATTATATGGAACATGTGAATGAATAGAATAATTAGTAGTAGTTGTCTCCATGAGGCTACTGGTGTTAGTTTACTTATTCACAAAGTTATATATTTTGAGCCTAGAAAGATCTGGGTTTTTTTAATCAAAACTTAAGAATAATTCCATATACTGAAACAGAAAACGAAGATTCAGGAAGTCAAATAATTTAGTTTACATATAAAGGGAAATCTGTAAAACTAAATTTAACCTGTGCTATAGAAAATTAAACTGTGTAATTACAGTTTTTCCAGTATAAAAACATGAGGCTAAAGGAAATACACATACAAATACAGTTGACCCTGTACAACTCGGGTGTGAACTGCACCGGTCCACCTATTTCAGTAGTAAATACTGCAGTACTACATGATCAGCAGTTGGTTGAATGTGCAGAACTGCGGATACGGAGGGCTGACTGTAAAGTTATATGTGGATTATCAGCTGCATGGGGGCATCAACACCTCTAACCCCACCCCACCCCTAGGTTGTTCAAAGGTCAACTATGCAGATCAGGGGAAAGATTAGTATGATACATTATAAAGCATAATCAGCTCTTACTTGCTTTTAAAAATTGTTTTTACCTGCACAGATTTCTTTTGACACTGGAGTAGCCAGGAAGAAGCCGAGTCTTTCAAAATTCTCTGGCTTCGTATCTCAGTCCAGGGGCCCTTGGGACCATCTGAGACCTAAGAACGAAAGCTTCCAAAACCACTGATGGTTATTAATAAGGTGACACTGTTTTCCTCAGGGGAGCCTCAGCTGAAAATAGATTATGCTGGGAAGTTTGCTCCATTTTCTCTCTGTCCCTCAAGCATTGGCTTTTTCAAGAGTTTCATTCTTATTTCTCTTTTTTTCTTCCAAAAATCAGAATCAGTGGGGAGCTTTCAGAAACAAATCCTGAGGGGAGACCCGGGCATGTTTGTTTTTATTAAGTACCTGGGTGACTCTGATGCTGCAAGACCATACCATCTATTTTTTTTTTACATCTTTATTGTAGTATAATTGCTTTACAGTGTTGTGCTAGTTTCTGCTTTATAACAAAGTGAATCAGTTATACATATACATATGTTCCCATCTCTCTTCCCTCTTGCGTCTCCCTCCCTCCCACCCTCCCTATGCCACCCCTCTAGGTGGTCACAAAGCACCGAGCTGATCTCCCTGTGCTATGCGGCTGCTTCCCACTAGCTAGCTATTTTACGTTTGGTAGTGTATATATGTCCATGCCTCTCTCTCGCTTTGTCACAGCTTACCCTTCCCCCTCCCCATATCCTCAAGTCCATTCTCTAGTAGGTCTGTGTCTTTATTCCTGTCTTACGCCTAGGTTCTTCATGACATTTCTTTTTCTTATATTCCATATATATGTGTTAGCATACGGTATTTGTCTTTCTCTTTCGAACTTACTTCACTCTGTATGACAGACTCTAAGTCCATCCACCTCATTGCAAATAGCTCAATTTCGTTTCTTTTTATGGCTGAGTAATATTCCATTGTATATATGTGCCACATCTTCTTTATCCATTCATCCGATGATGGACATTTAGGTTGTTTCCATCTCTGGGCTATTGTAAGTAGAGCTGCAATGAACATTTTGGTACATGACTCTTTTTGAATTATGGTTTTCTCAGGGTATATGCCCAGTAGTGGGATTGCTGGGTCATATGGTAGTTCCATTTGTAGATTTTTAAGGAACCTCCATACTGTTCTCCATAGTGGCTGTACCAATTCACATTCCCACCACAGTGCAAGAGTGTTCCCTTTTCTCCACACCCTCTCCAGCATTTATTGTTTCTAGATTTTTTGATGATGGCCATTCTGACTGGTGTGAGATGATATCTCATTGAAGTTTTGATTTGCATTTCTCTAATGATTAATGTTGTTGAGCATTCTTTCATGTGTTTGTTGGCAGTCTGTATATCTTCTTTGGAGAAACATCTATTTAGGTCTTCTGCCCATTTTTGGATTGGGTTGTTTGTTTTTTTGTTATTGAGCTGCATGAGCTGCTTGTAAATTTTGGAGATTAACCCTTTGTCAGTTGCTTCATTTGCAAATATTTTCTCCCATTCTGAGGGTTGTCTTTTGGTCTTGTTTATGGTTTTCTTTGCTGTGCAAAAGCTTTGAAGTTTCATTAGGTCCCATTTGTTTATTTTTGTTTTTATTTCCATTTCTCTGGGAGGTGGGTCAAAAAGGATCTTGCTGTGATTTATGTCATAGAGTGTTCTGCCTATGTTTTCCTCTAAGAGTTTGATAGTGTCTGGCCTTACATTTAGGTCTTTAATCCATTTTGAGCTTATTTTTGTGTATGGTGTTAAGGAGTGATCTAATCTCATACTTTTACATGTACCTGTCCAGTTTTCCCAGCACCACTTATTGAAGAGGCTGTCCTTTCTCCACTGTACATTCCTGCCTCCTTTATCAAAGATAAGGTGACCATATGTGCGTGGGTTTATCTCTGGGCTTTCTATCCTGTTCCATTGATCTATATTTCTGTTTTTGTGCCAGCACCATACTGTAGCTTTGTAGTATAGTCTGAAGTCAGGAAGCCTGATTCCTCCAGCTCCATTTTTCGTTCTCAAGATTGCTTTGGCTATTCGGGGTCTTTTGTGTTTCTATACAAATTGTGAAATTTTTTGTTCTAGTTTTGTGAAAAATGCCAGTGGTAGTTTGATAGGGATTGCATTGAATCTGTAGATTGCTTTGGGTAGTAGAGTCATTTTCACAATGTTGATTCTTCCAATCCAAGAACATGGTATATCTCTCCATCTATTTGTATCATCTTTAATTTCTTTCATCAGTGTCTTATAGTTTTCTGCATACAGGTCTTTTGTCTCCTTAGGTAGGTTTATTCCTAGATATTTTATTCTTTTTGTTGCAACGGTAAATGGGAGTGTTTTCTTGATTTCACTTTCAGATTTTTCATCATTAGTGTATAGGAATGCTAGAGATTTCTGTGCATTAATTTTGTATCCTGCTACTTTACCAAATTCATTGATTAGCTCTAGTAGTTTTCTGGTGGCATCTTTAGGATTCTCTATGTAAAGTATCATGTCATCTGCAAACAGTGACAGCTTTACTTCTTCTTTTCCGATTTGGATTCCTTTTATTTCCTTTTCTTCTCTGATTGCTGTGGCTAAAACTTCCAAAACTATGTTGAATAAGAGTGGTGAGAGTGGGCAACCTTGTCTTGTTCCTGATCTTAGTGGAAATGCTTTCAGTTTTTCACCATTGAGGAAGATGTTGGCTGTGGGTTTGTCATATATGTCCTTTATTATGTTGAGGAAAGTTCCCTCTATGCCTACTTTCTGCAGGATTTTTATCATAAATGGGTGTTGAATTTTGTCAAAAGCTTTCTCTGCATCTATTGAGATGACCATATGGTTTTTCTCCTTCAGTTTGTTAATATGGTGTATCACGTTGATTAATTTGCGTATATTGAAGAATCCTTGCATTCCTAGAATAAACCCCACTTGATCACGGTGTATGATCCTTTTAATGTGCTACTGGATTCTGTTGGCTAGTATTTTATTGAGGAATTTTGCATCTATGTTCATCAGTGATATGTGCCTGTAGTTTTCTTTCTTTGTGACATCCTTGTCTGCTTTTGGTATCAGGGTGATGGTGGCCTCATAGAATGAGTTTGGGAGTGTTCCTCCCTCTGCTATATTTTGGAAGAGTTTGAGAAGGATAGGTGTTAGCTCTTCTCTAAATGTTTGATAGAATTCGCCTGTGAAGCCATCTGGTCCTGGGCTTTTGTTTGTTGGAAGATTTTTAATCACAGTTTCAATTTCAGTGCTTGTGATTGGTCTGTTCATATTTTCTATTTCTTCTTGATTCAGTCTTGGCAGGTTGTGCTTTTCTAAGCGTTTGTCCATTTCTTCCAGGTTGTCCATTTTATTGGCATAGAGTTGCTTGTAGTAATCTCTCATGATCTTTTGTATTTCTGCAGTGTCAGTTGTTACTTCTCCTTTTTCATTTCTAATTCTGTTGATTTGAGTCTACTCCCTTTTTTTTTTTGATGAGTCTGGCTAATGGTTTATCAATTTTGTTTATCTTCTCAAAGAACCAGCTTTTAGTTTTATTGATCTTTGCTGTCGTTTCCTTCATTTCTTTTTCATTTATTTCTGATCTGATCTTTATGATTTCTTTCCTTCTGCTAACTTTGGGGTTTTTTTGGTTCTTCTTTCTCTAATTGGTTTAGGTGCAAGGTTAGCTTGTTTATTTGAGATGTTTCCTGTTCTTAAGGTAGGATTGTATTGCTATAAACTTCCCTCTTAGAACTGCTTTTGCTGCATCCCATAGGTTTTGGGTCGTCGTGTCTCCATTGTCATTTGTTTCTAGGTATTTTTTGATTTCCTCTTTGATTTCTTCAGTGATCACTTCGTTATTAAGTCATGTATTGTTTAGCCTCCATGTGTTTGTATTTTTTACAGATCTTTTCCTGTAATTGATATCTAGTCTCATAGCGTTGTGGTCGGAAAAGATACTTGATACAATTTCAATTTTCTTAAATTTACCAAGGCTTGATTTGTGACCCAAGATACGATCTATCCTGGAGAATGTTCCATGAGCACTTGAGAAAAATGTGTATTCTGTTGTTTTTGGATGGAATGTCCTATAAATATCAATTAAGTCCATTTTGTTTAATGTATCGTTTAAAGCTTGTGTTTCCTTATTTATTTTCATTTTGGATGAACTGTCCATTGGTGAAAGTGGGGTGTTAGAGTCCCCTACTATGAATGTGTTACTCTCGATTTCCCTTTTTCTGGCTGTTAGTATTTGCCTTATGTAATGAGGTGCTCCTATGTTGGGTGCATAAATATTTACAATTGTTATATCATCTTCTTGGATTGATCCCTTGATCATTATGTAGTGTCCTTCTTTGTCTCTTCTGATAGTCTTTATTTCAAAGTCTATTTTGTCTGATATGAGAATTGCTACTCCAGCTTTCTTTTGGTTTCCATTTGCATGGAATATCTTTTTCCATCCCCTCACTTTCAGTCTGTGTGTGTCTCTGAGTCTGAAGTGGGTCTCTTGTAGACAGCATATATATGGGTCTTGCTTTTGTATCCATTCAGCCAGTCTGTGTCTTTTGGTGGGAGCATTTAATCCATTTACATTTAAGGTAATTATCAATATGTATTTTCCTATTCCCATCTTCTTAATTGTTTTGGGTTTGTTATTGTAGGTCTTTTCCTTCTCTTGTGTTTCTTGCCTAGAGATAGTCCTTTTGCATTTGTTGTAAAGCTGGTTGGTGGTGCTGAACTCTCTCAGCTTTTGCTTGTCTGTAAAGATTTTAATTTCTCCATCGAATCTGAATGAGATCCTTGCGGGGTAGAGTAATCTTGGTTGTAAGTTTTTCTCCTTCATCACTTTAAATATGTCCTGCCAGTCCCATCTGGCTTGCAGAGTTTCTGCTGAAAGATCAGCTGTTAACCTTATGGGGATTCCCTTGTGTGTTATTTGTTGTTTTACCCTTGCTGCTTTTAATATGTTTTCTTTGTATTTAATTTTTGACAGTTTGATTAATATGTGTCTTGGCATGTTTCTCCTTGGATTTATCCTGTATGGGACTCTCTGTGCTTCCTGGACTTGATTAACTATTTCCTCTCCCATATTAGGGAAGTTTTCAACTATAATCTCTTCAAATATTTTCTCAGTCCCTTTCTTTTTCTCTTCTTCTTCTGGAACCCCTATAATTCGAATGTTGGTGCGTTTAATGTTGTCCCAGAGGTCTCTGAGACTGTCCTCAGTTCTTTTCATTCTTTTTTCTTTATTCTGCTCTGCAGTAGTTATTTCCACTATTTTATCTTCCAGGTCACTTATCCTTTCTTCTGCCTCAGTTATTCTGCTATTGATCCCATCTAGAGTACTTTTAATTTCATTTATTGTGTTGTTCATCGTTGCTTGTTTCACCTTTAGTTCTTCTAGGTCCTTGTTAAATGTTTCTTGCATTTTCTCTATTCTATTTCCACAATTTTGGATCATCTTTACTATCATCATTCTGAATTCTTTTTCAGGTAGACTGCCTATTTCCTCTTCATTTGTTAGGTCTGGTGGGTTTTTATCTTGCTCCTTCATCTGCTGTGTGTTTTTCTGTCTTCTCAATTTGCTTATCGTACTGTGTTTGGGGTCTCCTTTTTGCAGGCTGCAGGTTCGTAGTTCCCGTTGTTTTTGGTGTCTGTCCCCAGTGGCTAAAGTTGTTTCAGACGGTTGTATAGGCTTCCTGGTGGAGGGGACTAGTGCCTGTGTTCTGGTGGATGAGGCTGGATCTTGTCTTTCTGGTGGGCAGGTCCACGTCTGGTGGTGTGTTTTGGGGTGTCTGTGAACTTATTATGATTTTAGGCAGCCTCTCTGCTAATGGGTGGTGTTGTGTTCCTGTCTTGCTAGTTGCTTGGCATAGAGTGTCCAGCACTGTAGCTTGCTGGTCGTTGAGTGAAGCTGGGTGCTGGTGTTGAGATGGAGATCTCTGGGAGATTTTTGCCGTTTGATATTATGTGGAGCTGGGAGGTCTCTTGTGGACCAGTGTCCTGAAGTTGGCTCTCCCACCTCAGAGGCACAGCACTGACTCCTGGCTGCAGCACCAAGAGCCTTTCATCCACACGGCTCAGAATAAAAGGGAGAAAAAGTAGAAAGAGAGAGAGAGAGGGAGAGAGGGAGGGAGAGAGAAAAGAAGAAAGGAAGAAAGAAAGAGGAAAGAAAGGAAGCAGGGAAGGAAGGAAGCAGGGAAGGAAGGAAGAAAGAAGGAAAAGAAAGAGGAAAGAGGATAAAATAAAATCAAGTACAATAAAATAAAATAACCTTATTAAAATAAAAAATAATTATTAAGAAAAAAATTTTTTTAAGAAAAAAGCGGACAGATAGAACCCTAGGACAAATGGTGACAGCAAAGCTATACAGACAAATTCTCACATAGAAGCATACACATACACACTCACAAAAAGAGGAAAAGGGGAAAAAATAGTAAATCTTGCTCTCAAAGTCCACCTCCTCAATTTGGGATGATTCGTTGTCTATTCATGTATTCCACAGATGCAGTGTACATCAAGTTGATTGTGGAGCTTTAATCCGCTGCTTCTGAGGCTGCTGGGAGAGATTTCCCTTTCTCTTCTTTGTTCTCACAGCTCCTGGGGCTCAGCTTTGGATTTGGCCCTGCCTCTGCGTGTAGGTCGCCGGAGGGCATCTGTTCTCCGCTCAGACAGGACGGGGTTAAAGGAGCAGCTGCTTCGGGGGCTCTGGCTCACTCAGGCCAGGGGGAGGGAGGAGTGCGGATGCGGGGCGAGCCTGCGGCGGCAGAGGCCGCCGGAACGTTGCACCAGCCTGAGGCACGCCGTGCATTATCCCGGGGAAGTTGTCCCTGGATCCCGGGACCCTGGCAGTGGCGGGCTGCACAGGCTCCCCAGAAGGGAGGTGTGGATAGTGACCTGTGCTCGCACACAGGCTTCTTGGTGGCGGCAGCAGCAGTCTTAGCGTCTCATGCCCGTCTCTGGGGTCCGCGCTGTTAGCCGCGGCTCGTGCCCGTCTCTGGAGCTCCTTTAAGCAGCGCTCTTAATCCCCTCTCCTCGCGCACCAGGAAACAAAGAGGGAAGAAAAAGTCTCTTGCCTCTTCGGCAGGTGCAGACTTTTCCCCGGACTCCTTCCCGGCTAACCATGGTGCACTAACCCCCTGCGGGCTGTGTTCACGCTCTCCCTGCGCTCCGACCAAAGCCCAGCCTCAGCTCCCAGCCCCGCCCGCCCCGGCGGGTGAGCAGACAAGCCTCTCGGGCTGGTGAGTGCTGGTCGGCACCGATCCTCTGTGAGGGAATCTCACCGCTTTGCCCTCCGCACCCCTGTTGCTGTGCTCTCTTCCGCGGCACCGAAGCTCCCCGCCTCCGCCACCCACAGTCTCCGCCCGCAAAGGGGCTTCCTAGTGTATGGAAACTTTTCCTCCTTCACAGCTCCCTCCCACTGGTGCAGGTCCCGTCCCTATTCTTTTGTCTCTGTTTATTATTTTTTTTTTGCCCTACCCAGGTACGTGGGGAGTTTCTTGCCTTTTGGGAGGTCTGAGGTCTTCTGCCAGTGTTCAGTAGGTGTTCTGTAGGAGTTGTTCCACGTGTAGATGTATTTCTGGTGTATTTGTGGGGAGGAAGGTGATCTCCCCGTCTTACTCTTCCGCCATCTTCCCAATCTCTCCATACCATCTATTGAAGTCTAGAGCTTTGCTTGATATCAGCCATTTCTATGGCTGCACCTTCCACCAGAGGAGGGGTCTCTCAACCTTTGTGTTTGTGGTCTGCTTTCCAGTATGAGAATTTGGCAAACTTAACAGCATTTCTATGCACCTGTAATCAGGTCATTGCTCACTTGGTTGTCCTTTGATCCTTGTCTAGACTATACATGCCCACTGCCCCGACTTCCCCTTTTGCTTTGAAGCAGGTTGTAGCTTTCTCTGTGTTGCACAGCCTCCTCAGCAAAACATTTCACCTAACTGAAATGGTGACAACAGCATGATTCTCAGGTGCAGTAAAGACTAACTTTGCACATCAAGCAACATTTTGTATGACCCAAGTTGACAACTTTTGACCTAGAGCAGGGTCTCTCCACCTGGGCACTGTGGACATTTGGTACCAGATAATTCTTTGTTGGGCAGGTTGGGGTGCTGCCTGTGCATTGTGGGTTATTTAGCCGTATCTTTGGCTCCACTCACTAGGCGCCAATAGCACCCCCTGCACACAGTTCTGACAACCACAGATGTCTCCGGTTGAGAACCACTGACCTAGAGGATGGCTCAACACAAATATTCATCTTTACTTTACTCATCTTTATCTTCTCCAAGCCTCTGTTTTCCAGTGGATTCCTCTCAAGTACCTTTGAATTAACTCTAGTGCCGCTACTTGCTTTTTTCCCTCTGCCTGAGATACCCTGCCCTTCCTCTTTTGTCTATAGGTCTTTAAAACTGAGCCGAGGTGTGACTCTGCTATGTCTTCCTTTAGCTCTGGTTGCCAGACAGCTCTGCTACCTCCCTGCCTCTCGTGGGGCTCCAACCAGCCCTCCAGCTGGGCCGGGGGCACTGCCCGGAGCCCCTCTCTTTCCCTGGTCATTTCTCCCTACTCCTCAAGCAGCACATCCAGGTGTATTCATTCTCCTTAAACACCCTAACTCATCCCTTTATTCCTCACTCTCATCAGGTAACTTCACCATAAATCTCACAGAAAATAATGGCTGTTAGACAGCCGAAATTCTCCCAGCCTGCTGTCCCCAAGCCTTCATGCGTACCTGCCTCCACACCCACCCTTGCAGCCTTCCCTCCCATTAGGATGGAGAGGACAGCCTCCTTGGTTCTAATGTGCTCTTTCAACCTAGGCCTCTGTGTGCCAACACCTTCCCTTCCTTGGGGACCTTGCTGTATTGACTATCTGCTCCCTCCAGTTTTTGTTGTTTCTGTCTCTACCCACCAGCATTTCATCATGCTCAAGCATTTTCTATCCAGTTTTTATAATTCTCTTTCAAACCCATCTCCAAAGCTGTACCACTCTACAGCTTCTCCCCTTTACAGCCAGACTCTGGAAAGCATCTGCACTCACTGTCCCTTCTTCCCCTGAGTAAGGGGAGAAGAAAAGCTCAGATGCCTTTGTCTGTCCTTCCTTTTAACAAGCCTATCTCGAGACTGAACTAAGACTTTCTGTAGATAGCAAACCTCTCATGGATTGCTGGCTTTTTGTTGCATGACCTTTACTTTTTACCTTCTGTCATGTTAATTTACTGTGGACAGATGGCAGTTGGCATTGCTTTGGGACCTCATACTTGTGGCAGTTGATTACAGTTGATCATCCTTTGGATGTTAGCCAACACATCTTAGAAACTGGAAAGCTGGCACTTTATTTAGGCCTCTTTTATTTAAAGGTCAGCCACAAAATGTTTAGTGGTTAAAAATACTTTTCAGAAGTAGAGTTCTGCAGCTTAGATAACCGTATGTCTAAGATGCCACTTCGGGAGCTAAGATGGGTCAGTCATCTGGCTGCTGGCAGAGGCATTACCGTGATGCCCCCTCCTCAGAGGGAGGGCCTGTTTCAACATTGTCTGCTGCCAGTCCCAGTTCAGGGAAAAGAGTTCTTTCCTCTGACCTTTAATAATCCTGGATCCTTTTATATTTGCCAGGTTCTTGCATGGCACCAAGAGGCTGCAGAACTGTGAAAACAACTCACCCTCAGTGTAGACTCCTCACCCCACCCCCAGCCGTTGTTCTGATCACTCTAGCTTATGGTGTACGTGGGAAGTGGGAGAGTGGGAAAGCATCGTATTTCAGTATTATTGGTTTGGTTCCTTTTATGTTCTATACACTTCACATTCTGTATCCCAAAGTATTTCTAATAGGAATAAAGGACTTTTGTTGAAGCTCTGATACACTTATCCTTTTCACGTTTCACTGTTCCTCAGCACATCACCTGCTTTCCATTCCCGTACACCACTCAGCCCTAAATATGTTGGGCCCTTTTCTGCTTTTATGTGCATTTTTATTATTCAAGTCTTCTATAAAAATGAGAAGGGGGCTTCTTTTCAAGGTCTGGCTGGCCCCAGCTGCCGCCCTCTGAGGTGTCTGTGCATGCTTGTGGTATGTCTGCAAGCTTGTAAGAGGTCACTCTGGTGCTGGCCATGCTGGGACCTGAGGCACACTCAAGTGTTCTGACCACGTATCAGGATATCATGTGAAATGTTGACATTACTTTGCCTGAATGTATGTTTAATGACACCTTTCATCTGCATGTCCTTGGTGCCTTTTCTAAGTTTTTCACTTACTGCTCCAAACAGCTTCACAAGATAGATGGCAGGCAACCTTCCCCACTGCGACCCATACCCGCAGTGTTCAGATGAGACAGCTGGGAGTCAGAAAGGGCAGTTTGTCAAGGCTCAGAGTGTTGTAGTAGCAGAACTTTCCCTAGGAGGAAGGGAAGGCCATGTGGAGTTTGGTAAAACAGTAGACCTGAGAAGATAGAAGCAAGAGGTAAAAAGGATGGGTGACAAAGAAGCAATGAGTACAGGGCAGCTCTTCACCACAGTTCTGTCAGTGACCTGAAGCAGAGTGATAGGCATGTGTCAGAAGGGCCAGTAGGTGAAGACAGACATTGTCGGGTTTTGTTTTCAGAAGAGGGAGATGTGCTGTGGGAATCGGACTGATGGTCTCTGGGCCAGGTGCAGGAGCTGGACTGTTGGGAACCTGGAAAGACAGCACAGATGGAGGAGGGAGTGTGGGAGGGAGGGAGGGACGGATCACTGGCTGGGCTGGGGACAGGGGGTAGGAAAGCCATGGGGTAAACAGATAGTCAAAAGGAAAAGTTATTTTTTTATGAAAGAAAATATTTCTTTGTGATTTTGAGTTAGCTAAGGAGGGGAGGCTTTCTTTCTCAGCTTGTCCCTAGAAAACCAGTTAGTCTTTGTTTTCCTTCATTACGGTGCCCCACAGCAGGGGACCAGATACTTTCTTTTAGATCAGCAAACCTACAAGGAAACAATTAAGAACCCCAACATAAGAGAAATCCATTTATAACTAAGGTTAAAGGAACAGATAAATAGAGAACACTCAACTTATGCAGCTTTAAAAATTAAATATAGGATTATACCATTTTGTTCCTTTCTGAATAACCAGTAATAGAAAAGACCAGACAATAAGAAAAGGGGAAAGCAAAAACGCTGGTAAGAGTGGGAAGGTGAAAGCCAGGCCACCGCTGCTGGCTTAAACCAAGGTCCCCACAAACAGCCGGCTCAAGTCAGCTGCCCCACACCAAAGCAGCTGCATCAGAGATCACAAAACCTTATCTCTTCTGTCACCTGCCAGCTGGCCAAAGTCTATTGTCCACACTACATAGAACTGGCTTAGAGAACCTTCCCGGCCACCCAACACTAACCAAACCCTCAGTGGTCCATAGGCCTTTCAAAAAGTATGCCAGATATTAGGCAGATGCACCCTTGCAAGGGGGAGAATCTGTCATTTATGTCAGACCTAAAGGGTATGTATCTTCAAAAAGGACTAGAGGTCTTGTTCTAGTCTTTGTTAGGCCACAGCCAGCACTGGCACAGTTCACAGCTGCTGGGGAGTAAACCCCACATCTGAGAACACGCCCTCGGTGGAACCCTGTGGTAAGGAGCCTTCATCTCCCTTTTGGAGTACACTCATACTTGGATGCAAGGAACAGGAAACAGACGTGACAGTGCATTGTGTATACTGAATGAATTTAGGTCTTGCCTATGGTTTGATGACTTTCACCTCTTAAGTAAAAACCCTCAGTTTTAAATAAAAGCCTCCAAGGCTGATGAGGTTCTGGTTCATTGCATTATCTGTAAATTTCAGACTAGATGAATATATTTAATTGTCAAGATTTTTATTCTTACCCCAAAGAAATGGGTACAAGGCTACCAAGTGATGTTAGGTTGTTTGGGTTGAAGCTGTAAGCATGAATGTTTCTTCCAAATCCCAATTTTAAAAGTGAGTTTTCTAGATCTCCTACTTTTTAAAATCAAAACTTCATTTTAAAACAGGTGTATATAACTGCTTATAAGTTATATATAAATTATACATTAACAAAGTTTAAAAGGCAAACCATGGTTCAATTTGATATCTTTCTCAAAATTTATTCTGGCTTATCTGAACACTCTGATTATAGTGCTTCCAAAGGTGCCCGGAACATCTGTCCTGGCACCTGCCCCTGCCTCTGCTTGGCCAGGACTCTGGGGCTTCCGTGTGGCCTCATTTCAGGTTCTCAGAGCTACCATGGAGAGGTACTTGAGCTTGAGAAATGATGTCAACAGCTCCTTCACAATCTTTTCTCCTTTCCAAAGGACACAGGCATCTTTTTCAAGAATGCAAAACCGTCCATGATTTATTTCCAGTCACAAGGATGTGACTTTCTGCTTTCTGGAATAAGAGAGAAAATCACCCATCCTCTCTCTCCCTTCAACATTTCAACTGGAAATTGCTACTAAATGTTATCTGATCCTTAAGCACAGAGCATCCCTAAAAATATTTCCAACCACCCAATGTTTATAACTTTACAAACATTTAACCTGGGTTGCTTAGAAGTCTTTTTAAATAATATTTTAAATGACATTTAAACAGAGGTCCATGAAACTAATTATATAGAGAACTCTTCATTTTAACTTCTGGTTAATATTTTCTTGAAATTCTATTTCTACTTTAGATATTATTGAAAACAACTGATTTATAACGTATAATTCATTATCTTCATTGTTAATAAATTTCCTACTTTTCCTCAAATCTTTTTTGGAAATTGGTGGAGTAAAAACACCAAACAGCCAAATACTACGTATCAGTACTCATTATACAGTGCTATCAACATACAAGATTGGATTCAGCTTGCCAGCTCATTCAGCTATCAACATACAAGATTGGATTCAGATTGCCAGCTCAATTTTAATACATCCCCAATATCTGTCTCTTGGTACCAAACAGACTAACTAAAAATTCCATTTCTTTACATTTTGGCCTAGGAGTTTTTTAGTATATAATTTGTGATATAATTCTCCATTTTTTTATAGGCATGTTTTCCACAAATACAGCTCAATTTCCACAAATGCCAGCTCAATTTTAATACATCCCCAATATTTGTCTCTTGGTACCAAACAGACTAACTAAAAATTCCATTTCTTTACATTTTGGCCTAGGAGTTTTTTAGTATATAATTTGTGATATAATTCTCCATTTTTTTTATAGGCATGTTTTCCACAAATCCTGCGTGGATCCCTGGCTTAGTGAACATTGTACCTGTCCTATGTGCAAACTTAATATTTTGAAGGCCCTGGGAATTGTGGTATGTTTCCTATTTTGTTAATACATTTGTGTAGTGTTATCTCTAAGCATAACATAACATAGCACAAGTGGATGGTTAAAAGTCTCACAAGAAAACACTGGCTTTCTCTGCCAGATAATCCTGTTAGTCCAACACTGCCTTTTTTCCCACATTACTTAAAGTCCAGCCCACCTCAGGGAACTTCTGGAAGAGCAGATAAAGAACTGTGCTAGTCCGCTTTACAGCCTGCTTCTGTTGGGTGGTGGATGTGTGATGAAGAACTGAGGTAGAGAGAAGGACGTGATTTTCCTCTATTCCAATATTTTTTTTTTTAAGGAATAGAATGTAGACTTTTAACTCTGGTCCAATAGTAATTTTTTCTGCATTCAGCATGGTATAAAACTATGTCATCACTTATGTTCCTTCCTCTTAAATTTGGCTTTGCTCTCCTGGGCGATGGTAATTGCAGTCAGTGAAGGTGGGCAGTGCCAGCCCTGGGCAGACCTTTGACAGCTGGGCAGGGGTTTTGGTTGGGTGCTGGCCACATAGGGCACTTCAGCCCTGGCCAGGAGAGTCAGCACTGACTAACTGAGGACCTTGGAGACTTCCTGCAGTTCCTTCCTTAAGAGAAGTGTATGTCCAGGATTATTGCTTTTTAGAGGAAAGTGAAATACTTTCTGGTCTCATAAAAGAGTGAATGAATAATCTCCATATAGAGAGGAAAGTTTATTTTGACCCAACAGATGAATTCCTTGTTTTAGCTTTACAGATCTAAGTAGTCCTATTTGAAATATGTTATCAGATGACAGTTTAGATGTAATCTAGTTAGATAGTGATGCCCCATTTATCCTCCATCTCCAGAGATCACATCAGTGATGTTGTAGTTTCTTCACCTCTTCACCACTGACACTGGCCTAGGTAATTCCTTCTGGTGAGGGCCGTCCTTGAGACTGTCTAGCAGCATCCCTGGCCTTTCATATCCACTTTTTAGTTGGTAGGCTTTGACCCCACAGCAGCTCTGTACCTCTTCTTCAGCATTAAATGCTTAGGTTTTTTTGTTGTTGTTGCGCTGGGTCTTAGTTGTGACAGGCGGGCTCCTTAGTTGTGGCATGCGAACTCTTAGTTGCGACATGCATGTGGGATCTAGTTCCCGGACCAGGAATCGAACCCAGGCCCCCTGCATTGGAAGCGCAGAGTCTTAACCACGGTGCCCCCAGGGAAGTCCCAATGCTTAGGTTTTGAAACATAGTTTTCTTAGAGTTCAAAAGTCTTTTCAATGTTGATCTGCTCTTGGTTGTATGCTTTACTTATGTTTAAAGATAGAAGATATTTAAAAACTGACTAGCAGATAGATGGGGGTATTACAGAGAAGTTAATAGGGTGAAAGGATATTTTATGTTACCTGTATTAACATACGAGCCAGTGATACACTGCACTGTTTGTCAGCTTTATAATAATCCCTCTGCCTGTGAGCCATGTCCACAAAAGGTTGTCACTTTATAAAGATGAAGTATTCAATTTTCTCAGTTCTGCAATGGATTTTGGCTTTCCTTAGTACCATTTTGGGGAAGAAATCATCTGTTTCTTTTAAATAAAAATTCTTGGAATTAGAGTGGAAGGTGTAGATGGGGAGAGAAATGAGAGGAAATCACCTGGAAAAAACTTGGTAAAGTCTTTGCAACAGGATGTCAAACATTTAGAATTGTATAAAATGATTTGTTAATCTTACAAGTACTTTTAATCTGGAAATATTTTGCAGCCAAATTTGCCATGTACTGATAACGTAGCATTTGATATGGAAAGGCTCACCAGAACCCAAGCAGTTAACCGAAGATCAGCCCTAGGTGACCTCGCCAGTGACAACTCCCTTGGCCTCGAGCCACTTCGAACTTCGGGGATCTCGCCTCTTCCTCAGGATGGGGATCTCACTCCTAGAACAGGAGAGATCAACATCGCAGTAACAAGTAAGTGGGCCCTGTGCCCAGGGCACAGGACAGATTTGCTGCTGGTATTTGACATGTGGTGGAGAGTTGAGGCAATCACCAGGGACAGTGACTTAGTCTGTAACTGAGAAAGTAATGGTTACTTTTGTTAAAACAGATATTTGGAATAACAAAACTTCCTTTATAGTAAGAAGCTTGTGTACTTGTGTGTAGTTAATAGGAATAGTTGCCATTTGATGACTAGTTGATCAGAGGTTTGTCTTAATAGCTGTTTATAAGCCTGATTTGAAACGATTGCATTGCAGACAGGGATGTAAGGTAGGACGTCAGCAGCATCTCAGTGAGCACTGTGAGCACCAGTGGTCTCTAGTACCTAGGCTGCAGGCAACCTAGTAAAAAGTAATGCAGAATTTGAACCTAAAAATTCAGTTGAGATGGCCAGCTGCTGCTCACTTTATTTTACACTTTTATGAAATTTGGTGTCTTAGCACTTACCTCTTTGGTATAATTGTACAAGAAGTGTGAGAAGACCCAAAAGGTAATCTACTTTTAAAATATGCTCTGAGCTAATTATGAACGTCATGATTGTTGAACTGTTGACGAGAAGA
The DNA here is from genome assembly GCF_937001465.1 of Orcinus orca. Classification (NCBI taxonomy): domain Eukaryota; kingdom Metazoa; phylum Chordata; class Mammalia; order Artiodactyla; family Delphinidae; genus Orcinus; species Orcinus orca. The sequence continues at coordinate 17,598,052 of NC_064561.1, read as the reverse complement.
AAAAAAAAAATGCTCTGAGTGTTTTGATGGCCTTGCCAAAGTATGAGTGGGCTGGCAGGCGTGCGAGTGGGCCTCGTGGACATTCACCCCATAACAAGCCAGCTGTTTTCAATCCATTCTTTATGTGTTATTTTCATCTAACAACCTTTCACCCTATCTTCCTCGTCATCACCCTGGTGCTGCCTTTTTCAGTATATCTGTTGCTTACCTATAGCTTCGAGCCCTAACCCTAATGGGACTCCTCTCAACTCTGGGAGTCAGTAAAATGGATAAAGCTGTTAAAAAGAGTTTTCCCTTAAATAGTAAGACTTGTGTGGTCTATTCAATTGAAGTATACGTGATCTTAACTAACCAAAAATTATTGTTAGAAAATGATTTCCCAAGTTTTATTTTCTCATTTTCTAAACTCAAGGAGACTTCATTCAGTTATAAAATAAGTAAAACTATTCTTTGATACAATTTGACTGATTTCTTACCATTTACCAATGGTTTGTTTTAACAGCATTTCATGTTGTCCTGCTTTGACATTTAGGTTTTATGGGCTAGATTTTTAAAAATTGATCTAGTAGTAATAAAGGAGACAAAGGTTGTCTGTTTACTAATGAGTTTTTGGTAAGTCCTTCATTGATCGACATTTATTGAGCACCTACTACTACATAAAGTACTGATCCCATTATATTTTATATAGAAATATCCTTTCAAAATCTTATGTTTTGATGATAAAAATATTACTTCATGTATCAAATTAATCACCTTCAGCAGAATTTGTACATGTTAATAAATAAAACTCATGCGGTTAAATTAGACCAAAGCTACCTCTACTTTAACATCAAAGCTCTGTAGTGCCATAGTAACCACAGTGCGTTCAACCAGCATCCACTGTTTGCAAGGCACTGTGCTAACTACACACTGAGGAGAACAGAGGTGACCGAGATCCCAGCTGCAGTAGGTTGGTGCTAAAATACCTCTGGGCCCATCGGGTATTATTACGACAGTGTTTACTTCTTTTTGGTTACTAATTTTTATAACTGAAATGCCATGCATGTATGGATGCTATATTCAAATTGGAAACATAGACATAATTGAAGTTCTAAAAGTTAGTCTGCTTATCATGTATAAAAGTCTAAGAAGAAAAAAATAAAGAATGCTATGTTAAGCTTCTTGAAATTGATTATCAGCCATCTCTTAATTTTTTTTAAATGCCAGTATATATTTTTTCTAACTTAAAATATATGTGGGTAAAAATGGTGGATTTTGCATGGGTTCTTCAATGTTTATTTTGACTTAAATAAAAACCTTGTAAATTCACTCTATTGGTGAGGAATTTGTATTCCAAGAAGCAGTGGCTGCACTGTTATCTAAAATGAAAGAGTTTGCTGTGCATTTTAATAATGTAAACCAAGGTGGGCAGAGAAATGCGCATAGAACAACTCAGCATCCTGGAATCCTGAAGAACAGTTCTTCTTAACCTTTTGAAGATCACAACCTTTAAAATTCAGTGAAAGTATAATAACCTTTTTCTAGAAAAATTCCTAGGCACACACAGTTTTGCATAGATGTAGGATTCATGAAAACCAGATTAAGAAACGCCCATGTTATACAAAGCTTTCGCATATAAACATTTGGCATTCCAAGTATAAATTTCTTCTCTGCATTATTGCAGATGTATAGGGAACTTTACTGTGTAACACTTTGTTAAACCAGCCCTAGTTTGTTTATATTTTAGGAAATATAGTTAAGACTTTTTAGGAAGTCAGATTGGTTCTCAGGTTATTTTTGTGGTTCTCAGTAAGTACAGTTTTTGGAATGTTACCTTGATGATAGAGTTTGAAAACTTAAGGGAAAATATTAACCTATTTCCTGGATCTAGAGAGAAACTAGATAAAAACCTTTAGAGTTCTGTGTACCAGAGGTTTTCAACTCTTTGATGAGCCAAGAGTTGGAATAACCTACCCTTTCTACTTCTGTTTAATAAAGCCAGAACAGCCAGTGCCGCTTCCCAGCAGTGGGGTTGTGAAGGGTAGTTCTTTTCTTTGCAGGAGACACCAATAAGATGTCCTTTTTAAATAAAGACTATAAGTAAACCCACTCATAAGCGAAAAGAATATAGATGTGAATGCCATGGAAGGCCAGCCCACAGACTGCTTGGAGTACCCACGAGATCTTTGGGAACCACTGCTCCATATTTCTAAGCCTTTCTTTAAGAATGAGGGACACAGCCATGCAGAAGTGACAAAATGAAGAAAGAAAGGTTATAAGTATGGCTAGTCCACTTTACTGTCATTTAAATTAACAATTTTTAAAACCTATGTCCATGTGCGATTTTATATACATCTTTTTACTACATACTTTTTGGTGGCCACACTTCTCACAAACCTCAGGACTTTTAACTGGAAGAAATGTTTGGGCCATGCTTTCCTTGCAGCTTTCACCACTACTTCCACTAACCTTCTCCACGTAGTAGCTCTCTGGCAAACCTCCTCCTGCTTCACTTCCTTGGGCCAGTCTTGGCTTACACCTCCGTTGACGTCTGCTTCGTTGCATTTGAGGGAAATGTTGACATCGATTTGACATAAGCCTTCTCCCCAGAGTGATTTCCTCCCTTTCCTTTGTCAACAGAAGAATGGTTTATTATTGCCAGTTTTGGCCTCCTCAGTGCTCTCACACTCTGCTACATGATCATCAGAGCCACAGCTAGCTTGAATGCTAATGAGTAAGTAACCAATTGTTTCTTGGATTGCATGTGCCAGATGATCCCAAGAGAATATGTAATTTTCATAAAGATCATGAGAATTGTCTTCTACCAATTTCATACTGATCCTGATGGGATCATACCTAGGAAAATAGTTTATTTCATGAACAGTAACACTGATTGGGAGTTCACCTTGCTCAGCAACAACTGCTCACTTTAGAAAAGATCTCAGGGCTTTCATTAGCCACAAGCTTAGAATAAATCAACAATGGAACAAATGCCAAGGGAACCAATACAGTCGTAGTATTTGGAGAATGCCCGTGTCCTAATCATAGACAGGATTAGCCCCACTTCGCTGTGTGCTTATCAGACTTTACCTGGAGTCTTATCTACTTAGCTTTTGGTGGAGTACTGGCACCCTGGCCTATGGTCAAAGGAACATGGATGTTTAACCTGCAAGAAAGAAGCAGTCAGAAAGACCTGTGACTTCCAAATATTAGAAAGACTGTCAGGAGAAAAAGAAAATAAGCATAAACTATATTTCCATAGGACAAAATGAGGACCAAAGGGTAAGTTACAGGAAGGCAAAATTTTGCCTTGGTAAAAAGAAGAACATCTGTCAGCAAGGCTGTTTACCAGTGAGATGGTTTGCCGTTGGGGTAGGGAGTGCTCAGGACTAAGAATGCAGGCGGAAGGAAGCTGGGTGTTGTCAAGGCTATTGTCGGTAAAACGTTTTTCAGAGGATGGAAAATTGGGCTGGGTAACAGTTGAGGTCCATTTTGATCCAGTGGTTTTCCAAGAGTAGCTTTCCATGGGGGTAAGATAAAGAAAAGGTTTTATTGGCTTTATTTATTTTGCTTTAAATTTTTGGCATTTACTGTAGGATACTATTCAGTCCTTTCTTTTAAGGAGTATTCATGAAAACTAATTCAAGATGAAAGCATCCCTGGGACACTGCCCAAATTTGAACCTGAATTGGTAGAATTCCTGTGCTCTCTATATTCAGTTATGTCCTGGCATTTTAATTGATTGATAACAACCAACCAAGCTCATTTAATTGATTTAATTAAATACTCATAGTCCAACTGTAGAAACAATGGGCAAGTAACCTCCACTTCCAGTGACATGATTTTATTACCTCTAACCTGATCTTTTGGCTAGATACTTGTAAGAAGTACCCTTTGGCATCCTTGACATATTATATATTGGGAGGATGTCATGTCAGTTGGCATTCTTCAACCTGCAGATAAATAGCCTCAGCCTCATCCAGCAGGTCAACAGCTAGCTGCTTCTGTTGGGCCCACCTGATGCAGTTTTACTTCAACATAGCACAATGTTAATTGCCTAGATTCTGGAGTCAGGCATACCTGGACTTGACTCCCTGCTCCTCCATATTTTTCTTGTGAGACCTAGGCAGTTATATTTATCTGAAGCTTATTTTAGTCATCCATAAAACAAGAAGTTAGGAGTACATCATAGGGTTGTTGTGAGAATTAGCATATAAAGTGCTTAGCACAGTGCCTCGTACATAATAAGTGCTCAATAAATGTTAGCCAAAACAATTCCTCTGCAATTCTTTCAGAGTTCTATGAATAAGATGGCCATCTGCCTTTATCCTTTGGCAAATGAATTTAATTTTCTTCCATGAAGTAGAATACCGAATCATAAGAGCTCATGAGTACCTGTAATGCAAACCTCAGTTTGGAGAGAAATATTTATTTCACCTGCAGTCACCTCTTTTGTTTACTCCCATACCAACCCATCAAACTAGATGATAATGTAAGCCCACTTCTTTAAAATTTCACAAAAGAGTGAAAACAAATCACAGCAAGTAGCTGCACACTGGGCACTTTTAGAGAATTATTAAGTAATTTAGTAGTCACCTTACTGCCACTCAGAATCAGCCAGGTGCTCAGTCCATGTATCAGATATTTTAGAGAATGCTCAATAGACATGTTACGTATTGTAAGTTAGAGTTCCGCTCATAAATGCCTGCATGACTCAGAATCTAAGTCATAGATCTTAGATCCATGTCTTAGTCCATCCCTTCTCCCATTAGCCTTTGTAGGGGGTTGATACTACAATTGTTCATTTGACTATTATTTCTGTGCCTTCAGTCAAAACCACTCTGAAGGACAATTTCCATGATTCCATTTAGAGAGAGAAATTGAGAGAGAGAGAGGGAGAGGGAGAGAGAGAGAGAAACAGAGAGAGAGAGAGAGAGAGTGTGTGTGTGTGTGTGTGTGTATACACACACATATGGATGCATGAAAGGATGGTCACCAAAATATTAATGGTGATTATCTTAATTTAGTACAATTTTGGGTGATGTTTTGCTCTCCTGTTGTGCTTTTATGTGTTGATTTTTTTTGTAACTGTAATTACTTAATTTTTTTAAAGACGCTTTTAATTGTAGGGGATAAAAAAAATAATAGCCAGGAACTCCCTGGTGGTCCAATGGTTAGCACTCTGCACTTCCACTGCCAGGGTCTTGGGTTCGATCCTTGGTCTGGGAACTAAGATCCCACAAGCCGTGCAGTGCAGCCAAAAAAAAAAAATAGCCACTCTTACTCAATGTCTCTTTCCCAAAAATGTTGATGAAAAATTCCTGTGTGGTTTAATTCCGGAGAAAAGTTTATTTTAGCAGATAAATTTATAATTATTCTTCATTAATGAAGTCTTTGAAATCTATCTTACCTTTTAACTTTTACCAAAAAATTACAATCAAAGTGAGATTGCCTTTTCAATTTAATTGCTCTGTTTCAATTTTCTGGGTAACCTCATCCATTTGTAAGATAGTCTTCTGTATAAATAGATTCTATCTTTTCACATTTTAATGATTTGTCTGGAAATTAGTAGTAAATTCCACCTTATGCTTTCTATCTACTGTTATAGTTTACTTTTCTGACAGTGTTACACTGATTGTATTGTGATGTCAATAAGACCTTGACCCAGTCTAGTCACTGGTGAAACCCTGTGGGCAAGATGAAGCAGTACTGGCCATATATAAAGGCAGGGCTGCGGAACCCAGGCAGGTCCAGGCCTCCATGGGTTGCTGCTCCACTAGGGGTGAAAGCACTCCGCCTCCCTCATTACGCTCTGCGTGTTCACTCAGGGCCTAACTCAGAGATCAATGAAAAGTCCATGTATCTGGGGTCACCCCCTTCTATCGTGATGAAATACTATTTATGTAAGTACTCAACCATGACTACAAACAAATCTACTGAATTTTGAGACTTTGCAAGTTTAAACAGGATAGTAGTCAAAGAGGCAAATAAATGTAAGTTAAATATATTTATACATATTAGCTTCCCTAACACTTGTTGTACCTAAGTAAGCAACATTATTGAATTTCAGTTCCCAGAGGAGGTTTTCTGCTCTACTTCATTATTCAAGTAAACCTTGTTAAATCCCAACATTTACCAGCTTACATTTATATAAATCCATTTTTCCCTCAACATAAAAAAGTAAATGTTTATTTGAAAAATAATATTTGTTTTTATTTGAGGAACAAGTTATAAGATATGTGGATGATGTAGGAGAGATTTTGAGTCCAATGGGAGGTTCAGCTAGGTATTCTCTACAGCCCTTTCTTAGTTCCTGGATTCTGATGCATAGAAATCATGTTCTGAGATTTGCAGAGGATTGTAGCCCAGGCATTCAAGATTCAGAACAGTCGCAGGAGGAGGAAATGAATCTGATGTGGTTAACTTGATGAAATAACTGGAACAAATATGAAATCCTGTAGCATAACTGAAGACCAAGAAGCCCTAGCTCTGCGGCAGGTCATTGGGCTTCAGTTGTCCACACCAGTGTTCCCCTTGAGCTGTCCTCCTCTGAGGTTAGTGGTAGAAATTTTTAAGCCAGGTCAAAGGAACTGATGTTTCTATTTTACTCTCTACTCAATATTTCTGAATTGTTTTGCTCGGACTCTTTAATAGGAACGTTGACATATTTCAGTATGAAAGAGTCTGAAAACGTAATCATTTTTATCTTAGGGATGCTTACCTTAGAGGAGACTGGGGTGATGTAAGAGGTGTCCCCAGGTATTTGGAGGACCGCCAAAGATGAGAACAGCTACTGTTTATTGTATGCCTACCAAGAAATTACTCTTGTTTTGGGCTCTGTTACTACCCACATTGCCCCATTTAATACTCATAATGGTCCTGTGGTGACTAGCCAGTGCATACAGAGGGTGATACTTACTGTGTAGCTCTGGAGATATCTACAGGGAGGTAGATTTCCATTTCATGTAAGAAAGAACTTCCTGCCAGTCAGAATTGTCCATCCCTGACATGGGCTGTGTTGAAAGCTAATGAGCTTGCTGGGACCTGCGTATTCAGACAGAAGTTACAAGGCTGAGCTGTTTGGAGGCAGATCCTGAGTCAGGTAGAAGTTCTAAGACTCCTTCTAGTTCTCAGAGTTCCTCTTGAATTGTCTGTCCTAAATGGTCCCTTCCTAGGAGAGATCAGAGCCCAAGGAGAGGGGTAGGGGTCTCTGCTGGCTGCCTCTTAGAACCTTCAGGGTCAAAAGCAATGTTTTGTTTGTTTGTTTGTTTTTAACTTATTTATTTTTGGCTGAGTTGGGTCTTTGTTGCTGCGTGCCAGCTTTCTCTAGTTGTGGTGAGTGGGGGCTACTCTTCGTTGCAGTGTGCGGGCTTCTCACTGCAGTGGCTTCTCTTGTTGTGGAGCACAGGCTCTAGGTGTGTGGGCTTCAGTAGTTGTGGCTCGCAGGCTCTAGAGCACATGCATGCTCAGCAGTTGTAGCACTCGGGCTTAGTTGCTCCACTGCATGTGGGATCTTCCCAGACCAGGGCTCGAACCCATGTCCCCTGCATTGGCAGGTGGATTCTTAACCACTGTGCCACCAGGGAAGTCCAAAAGCAATGTTTTTAAAACTCTTTTTTTAACCATCTCCTACTGTAAGAAATACATTTTATACTTTGACTGTGCCCCCACATGTATAACTGAAACAGAAGTTCCACAGACATTTTCCTTACTACATCAGTATTCTCTGATCTATTCTTCTCTGTGCTTTTTTGTTGTGTTGTTGTTAATGTTGGTCATGAACTCCTGCATTGATTTTATGATCCATTAATAGGTTACAGCCTGCAGTTTGAGAAACACTGATCTAAAGATTTTTGAATTTTTAGTTTTCAACCTAAAAACTTTTGCTCACACTAGCACACATCTCTGATTGTTTATTTTCCTGAGACAGCCTTTTTTGTAGCAATACCAGCAAAGATTTGCCCCCAGTTTGATCATGAATACTCTTCTTTGTCTTAGTATTTAGTTCTTTTAGCCACTCTGAGCCTAAGATATATACACAGAGGAGTACCCTGAGGCCCAGAGGGGCTGAGTGACCCCCAAGAAATGCCATAGGAAGAAGGGCATGGGATTCAAGCCCAGTATTTCTGGTTCCAGCTCTTTCCTTTACACTGCTTGTCTTTGACTACTCCAGAGAGCCATTTAAGGGCTCCAAATAATGCGGATGAAAAAGATAAATTTGGTTTTCTAAAAACATGGTGACAAAAAGAAGATTACAGCAGCAGAAGCCTTGACTGGACTTCTGTCTTTGACAGTGGTCAATCTTTCACTTTTCAGAAGTGCCTTTAATGTTTGGCTGCATAGTTGTTTATAATTTCTTAGGCAGAAAAAAAAAAGTAAGCTTAAAAATCTTTATTTGCCCATTAAAAGTCCTATATCCAGTTTTTCAGAGGAAATGTTATAAAAACAATGTGTTGTCTTAAATATGACCTACAATAAACAAGTGTAGAGCCCTGTTTGCAGTTTCTGTGAATGGCCTTCATACCCAGCCTTTCATTCATTAGGCACCATCTCCCCAGTGTTTGAGGCACCAGGCCTTGCCCTGCAGGAGCCCTGGGGAAAGGGAAGGGGGCTGCACTGCTCAGTGCTCTGCACTGCGGTGCTGGTTGAAGTGACGGAAGAGCCAGGGAGTACCTGCGGACCCAGCACAAGATGACAGGAGTATCACACAGACACAGGGGAACTGCTACTTTTGCCCTGAGGGAGTTGAAAAAGGCTTCCTGGAGGGAGTGACTTAGAAATCAGGCCAGGCATAATTAAAGCACAAGGTGGGAAAAAGCAGAGCAGGTTTAGGGAGTTGTGTGGTTTGACGTGTCTGCTGTAGGTGGTGGCGACAGTAGGCAGACTACAGAATTTGGACTGTTTTTTTGTAACTAGCAGGTGATAGCTAAGGCTTTTCAGCAAAAAGAAAATTGCTGATGGCTGAGAAGTTGCTTTCATGGTAGAGACTGGAAGCAAGAAGGTAGGTTAGGTGAAAATACAGAGCTGAAGGAGAAAGTCAGGATGATGGGGAGGAGATAAAACAGGAGATGCTGGAGAGTTGTATGTTGACCAAAGATTAAGAGGTTTGAAGTATGGGTCTGGAATTCTGCCGGGAAAAAAGAGAGCAGAATTGAAGATATGATGTGGGAACCATAGAAATGAACCAGATTCTGTAAGGGTTCAGGAACTAGGGCAGTCCCAAGTGCCAGGCTGCAGAGGGGGCAGCATTAGCCTGAGGGTAATGCAGGAAACTTCCAAAGATGTCAGGTACCTTCAGGCACCTGATTTAGGGACACACACACACACACACACACACGCACGCACGCACGCACGTAAAATCTGGGGAATTCCTGTAAGAAAGCCTTACATCCCTGGGAGTCTGTACTCCTCAAATCTTACTTCAAAATAAATAATGACATATTTGTTTGAGGTATAAAGCAGGAGCATATTGTAAAGACAGCAGCTACAGATTTCAGGGCACTCAGCATTTAGAACATGTGTTCAAACCAGGAAAAGTTGTAAATTGTACCACAGTTGTCCCTGCATTTTTAAACAAAGTGCTGTTAACCTGTACTTTTCCCTGCCTTCCTTTTGGAAGTACTAACACACTTTTAAGTGACTGAGCCACTTGACCTCAGATCTATAGCTGCTGAGTTCAGGAAAATGCTAGTGACTTACTGGCTTTACCCAGTTGGTCTGGGAAATACTTGGGGACAACCCCAGGCCACCATTCAGTTAGGATTACTTTCTCTGTTATTTTAAAACATTGACAACTACCCGTTAACTAATTCTTGACCTCTCTTTTTTCCTTTTATTCCATAGGGTAGAATGGTTTTGAAGAAGGAAAAGAATGCTTTCTGACTGATTGCCTTGAGGGAAAAAAGAACCTATTTTTGTGCATCATTTACCAATCATGCCACACAAGCATTTATTTTTAGTACATTTTATTTTTTCATAAAATTGCTAATGCCAAAGCTTTGTATTAAAATAAATAAATAATAAAATTAAAAGACTGTGTTGTTGCGTGTTATTCACCCACTTGTGTTTGGAAGGCTGATTTGGAGATCACATACCCAAAGTTCATTTGTGTGTGTTTCAGAGACAGAACATGCTCGTACTCCCCAGGGGAGGAACAGTGATGCTGTTTCTTTTGGTCTTTTCACATTGGCTCCTGTTGTGCCCAGGTAGGACCCAAGTGTGGGGACATCCTGTGTGGTGATGCTCCCTCAGGCCCTGAACTGAGTTGCTCCATTTTGTTTTCTTCAAGGTCGCCATTCACTCTCTGATAATTTCTTGTTCCTTTGTCGGTGGTTGATCTGACTCCTCTAGAACGTCAGCTCCACAGCCACAGGGACATTTAACTGTGTCACTTGCCACTGTATCTCTGGTACCTAGTAGAGTACTTTGCACATAGTAAGTGCTCAATAAATATTTGGTGGGATGAAAGCGTGGGTGTACAAAAAATTTTCCAAAATACATAACTGATTAGTAATAAATTATATCTGTCCGAGATTTTTTTTTTATGTAGTTTGTACTGTATTCTTTTAAAAACAGTGAATTCTGAAGTTGGATGAGAGCAATTTTACATGTATAAATGAAGTTTTTTTGCATTACTTGTGAGGAAGATGTTGAAATATTTTATGTTATATGAATCTTATGCTTGAAGGGATTATCAGTATGTGTAAATGTGCCCAACCTTCCACCTCAGCATACCTGAGAGTTGAGAATATTCCCACTAGTAGTAATAGGTCCACTACAGCAGTCAATACTCAAATCAGTAGGGGTTGAAGATTCTTTTCTTTTTTTTATTGAGATGTTATTCACATACCATGAAATTTACCCTTTTAAAGGGTAAAGCCACTGCAGTGGTTTTTAGTATGTTCACAAGGTCGTACAACCATCACAACTATCTAATTCCAGAACGTTTTTGTCATCCCAGAAAGAAGCCTCATACCCATTAACAGTAACCTCTCACCCCTGCCAGCCCAAAAACCACTAATCTACTCTATGTGTCTATGGATTTGCCTGTTCAGGACATTTTGTTTGTTTGTTTTTTGTCTTTGTGGTATGCGGGCCTCTCACTGTTGTGGCCTTTTCCGTTGGGGAGCACAGGCTCCGGACGCGCAGGCTCAGCGGCCATGGCTCACGGGCCTAGCCGGTCCGCGGCATGTGGGATCTTCCTGGACCGGGGCACGAGCCCATGTCCCCTGCATCGGCAGGCGGACTCTCAACCAGTGCGCCACCAGGGAAGCCCTGTCCAGGACATTTTGTATAAATAGAATCATACAATATGTGGCCTTTTGTGTTTGGCTTCTTTCACTTAGTATACTGTTTTCAAAATTCATCCAGTTGTAGCATGTATCAGTACTTTGTTCTTTTTTGTAGCTGAATAATATTCCATTGTATGGATATATGCTGCATTTTTTTCATCCATCCATTGATGGACATTTGGGTCGTTTCCACATTTTGGCTTTTATGAATAATGCTTCTATGAACATTTGTATACAAATTTTTGTGTGAACATATCTTTTTAATTCTCTTGGGTATATCCCTAGGAGTAGAATTGCTGGGGTATATGTTAACTCTAAGTTTAACTTGTTGAAAAACTACCAAACTGTTTGCCAAGCATCTGTACAATTTCACATTCCTACCAGCAATGTACGGGTTCCAGTTTCTCTGCATCCTCACCAGTGCGTATTATTTTCCTTTTTCTAAAAACTTATAGCCATGTCTAGTGAGTGTGAAGTGGCACCTCACTGTAGTTTTGATTTGCATTTTCCTAGTGACTAATGACATTTCACATCTTTTCATGTGCTTGTTGGCTACTTGAATATCTTCTTTGGAGAAATGTCTATTTAAGTCCTTTGCCCATTTTTAATTGGATTATTTGTCTTTTTGTTACTGAGTTGTAAGAGTTCTTTATACATTCCAGATACTAGGCCCTTATCAAATATATGATTTGCGAATATTTTCTCCTATAAGTTCTCTATTCACTTTCTTGATAGAATCTTTTGAAGTACAAGTTTTTTTGTTTTGGGGGTTTTTTGGGGGGAGTCCAATTTGTCTATCTTTTCTTTGGTTTGTGTTTTAGGAGTCATATCTAAGAAACCATTGCCTAATTCAAGGTCACAAAAACTTTCAAGAGTTTTATAGTTTTAGCTCTTATATTTAGTTCTCTCATCCATTTTGAGTTAATATATGTATATGATGTGAGGTAGAGGTCCAACTTCATTTTTTTTTTTTTTTTTGCATGTTGGATATTTATTTGTATCAGTACCATTTGTTAAAGAGATTATTCTCTCTTCCCCAGATGAATGGTCTTGGCACTCTTGTCAAAAGTTAGTTAGGCATAATATATGAATTTATTTCTAGACTCTCAGTTCTATTTTATTGGTCCCTATTCTGTCCTTGTGCCAGTATCCCATGGTATTGATTACTATTACTTTGTAGTAAGTTTGAAATTGGGAAGTGTGGGTCCTCCAGCTTTTTCACGATTGTTTTGGCTATTCAAGGCCCCTTGCATTTCCATATGAATTTTAGGATCAGTTTTTATCTCTGCAAAAAAAGCCCCCTGGGATTTTGATAGGAATTACCTTGAATTTGCAAGTCATTTTAGGTAGTAGAGTCATCTTAACAATATTAAGTCTTCCAATCCATGAACAGGAGATGCCTTCCTATTTATTTATTTAATTTCTGCAGAAATGTGATTGATTTTTGTACATTGATCTTTTATCCTTGCAACCCTGCTGCACTCATTTACTAGCGCTAATAGTTTTTTAGTGGATGCCTTAGAATTTTCTATATACGAGATCATGTCATCTGCAAATAGAGATAGTTTTACTTCTTCCTTTCCAGTCAGGCTGCCTTTTATTTCATTTTCTTTTTTTTTTTTTTTTTTGCGGTACGCGGGCCTCTCACTGTTGTGGCCTCTCCCGTTGCGGAGCACAGGCTCCGGACGTGCAGACTCAGCGGCAATGGCTCACGGACCCAGCCGCTCCGCGGCATGTGGGATCTTCCCAGACCGGGACACGAACCCGTGTGCCCTGAATCGGCAGGCGGACTCTCAACCACTGCGCCACCAGGGAAGCCCCATTTTCTTAATTGCCCCTGGCTAGAGCCTTCATTAGTAGAATGTTGAATAGAAGTGGTAAAAGCAGACATCTATGTCTTGTTCCTGATCTTGAGGGAAAAGCGTTTAGTCTTATCACTGTTCAGTACGATGTTAGCTGTGGGATTTTCACTGATGTCCTTTTATCAGGTTGAAAAGTTCCCTTTTGCTTCTAGCTTCTTGAGTGTTTTTATCATAAACGAGTTTGGGTTCTGTCAAATGCTTTTTCTGTACCTGTTGAGATGATCGTGTGGTTTTTGTCTTATTTTATTAATATGGTATATTATATTAATTGATTTTCATATGTTGAACCAACCTTACATTCCTGAGATAAATCCCAATTGGTCATAATAGGATTATGTTTTTCTATGTTTCAGGATTCAGTTTCCTAGTATTTTGCTGAGGATTATTATATCTATATTCAGTGAGGAATATTGGTCTGTAATTTTCTTGTGATGTCTTTGTCTGACTTGGTATTAGTGTAATGCTAGCCTCATATAATGAATTATGAAGTGTTTCCTTCTCTTCTGTTTTTTGAAAGCGTTTGAGAGGAATTGGTGTTAATTCTTAATTGGTGGAATCCACCAGTAAAGCCATCCGGTCGTGGTCTTTTCTTTGTGGGAAGTTTTTTGATTACTGATTTACTCTCTTACTTCTTATAGGCCTATTCAGGTTTTCTATTTCTAGTTAAGTCAATTTCAGTAATTTGTGTCTCTCTAGGAATTTGTCCATTTCATCTAGGTTATCACATTTGTTGGCATACAATTGTCCATAAGATTCCCTTATAATCCTTTTTGTTTCTTCAGTGTCAGTAGTAATGTCCCCTTTCATTCCTGATTTTAGTAATTTGAGTTCTTTTTTGCCTGGTCAAAGATATATGCACCTAACACTTATCCATGGTTTAGCTAGTTATGCCTTGCTAAAGGTTTGTAAATTTTGATCTTTTCAAGGAATGAACTTTTGGTTTTATTGCTTTGTCTATTTTTCTATTCTCTACTTTATTAATTTTCACTCACATCTTTATTATTTTCTCCCTTCTTCTTGCTTTGGGTCTCATTTTTTTTCTTCTTCTCTTAAGGTGGAAGATTATGTTACAGATTTCAGATCTTTCTTTTTTAATATAAGCATTTACAGCTATAAATTTCTCTGTAAGCACAATTTCACCCATCCATAATTTTAGTATGTTTTGGTTTTTATATCATTCATCTTAAGAGTACTTTCTAGTTTCTGCTATGATTTTCCTTTTGATCCATTGCTTGTTTAAATCCCACCTATTTGTGAATTTCCCAAATTTCCTTCTGTTATAGAGTTCTAACTTCTTTCCATTGTGGTTGGAGAACATACTTCGTATGATTTCAGTCATTTTACTTATAGTGAGGCTTGTTTTATAACCTAACATATGGTCTATCCTGGAGAATGTTCCATGTGCAGTTGAGAAGAATATATAGATTGTTGTTGCTGGGTGGAGTGCTCTATAGGTCTAGTTGGTTAATAGTGTTATTTAAATCTTCTCTTTCCTTCTTTATCTTCTATCTAGTGTTCTATCCATTATTGAAAGTAAAGTATTGAAGCCTCCAATGACTGTTGTTGAATTGTCTATTTCTCCCTTTGATTATGTCTGCTTTTGCTTCATGTGTTTGGAGGCGCTCTTGTTAAGTGCATATGGGGTTAAAGGATTTTTAAAAGCTGCACAGGTTATTCATTACATCATTATTCATTGAAATTCACTGGTTCAGTCGTCCTCCTGATATTTCCAGCCAACTCTAAATGCTAGAGAGTTAAGCTCAGTGTGTTTGATCTTACCCTCTAGAATGGGTTCTGTTGCCTTGACATTCTCCTTAATACCTACAAAATGTTTTTCACTTATTAGTATTTTCATCAATTAATAGTATAGTTCCTCCCCGCCTACCTTTATCCAGTGAAAATCAAATTAGTTGTTCCCGCTCCTCTATTTCCCATTTATGATGAATTGTTATTTTCCTTCATCAACAGTCAGGAGATGTAGGACTATTTAATGGCAATGTTACTGTTTCTATTACTGTTACTTTCACCCTTTTCACATTATTTCAAGTCCTAGCAGAGAGTAAGACTAAGAAAAGTAGGTGCTGTTCAGACCAAATACAGACTTTTTACAAAAGCTAAGAAATAAAATGAGTGAATTACTAGGATAGGGCTTTCCATTAATCTTAGGGAAGATTTGCGTCATCCATTGAAATTTGAACCTTCTGTTTTGTGGCTTTGAGATTGAACTGACATTGTCAAGTTTTTACATCTCAATTATTTCATGGTCTCAGTGCTCTTTAAAGTGTGGGATTTGTTCCTTAGAACCAAAGTTAGAATTAGCATCAAAATACAGTTGCTTATTTCTTCATGGGCATGGTGCTATCAACTAAGAAATCAGCTTTATGAATTGAAGCAATGTATGAAATTGAATAATTTCTTGTTTACTATTTTAAAAATTATTGAGTGATCAGAAATTAGTCTGGAACAGATGTGATATTTCAGAGTTTTTAAACCCTTCTTGGACAGACTTTTGTAATGCATGAGGCATAGGTTGTTTTGTTTTGTTTTTTACACACACACATATAGTATTATTCAAGAGTATTTTATTTCAAGGAAGCCTCAGTGTTTACAATAGACCAGAAGTTGGTAAGAATTTAGTCCAAAGAGCCTCCAACAGGAATGCAGCTTACCTGATCCTGCCTGGCAACTTCAGACCTGAAGAAATTAAATCTGACTTCTCTTTGGCCAGCTGGGTTGTAACTTTAGGCTTTTTAATAGTTGAGAAAAGATCCTGAAGGTTCCTTGACTTTTTATCTACCAAATTATTTGGTTATGCTAAATTCCTTATCAAGACAGTTTAAGAATAGAACTTAATGGCAACAGATAATACAAAGAATCCAGTTGAAATAGAAACTGCCATTCTAGATCTCTGCTGTGAAGCTGGGCAGGAGAAAACTTAACTATAGCTAGCAGTTCAGATCACAGGATGTGCCAGACACCATGCTGAGTGTTTTATATACATTATAATTTTCATCTTGGCAGCATCCCAATGAGAGAAGTTATAGCTCTTCTCTTACAAATTAAGAAATTGAGGCTTAGAGAAGGTCAAGTAACTTGGCCAAAATGACTCACCTATTAAGTGGCAAAGTCAGAAATGAGACCCTGGCAGCCCAGGGTTATTGTTCCTAACTGCTGGCCACCCTTCATCCATGAGACAATTGGGCCAGTATTTGTTAGGTTGTGCACAGTTTTTTTGTTGTTGTTGTTGTTGTTGTTGTTGTTTTGCAGTACGCGGGCCTCTCACTGCTGTGGCCTCTCGCGTTGCGGAGCACAGGCTCCGGACGCGCAGGCTCAGCGGCCACGGCTCACGGGCCCAGCCGCTCCGCGGCATGCGGGATCCTCCCGGACCGGGGCAGGAGAGTCGGCAGGCGGACTCTTAACCACTGCGCCACCAGGGAAGCCCTGTGCACAGTTCTTGTACTTGAGGAATTCAGAGTCTCAGGAGAAAAACAGGAAAATAAACAGAGGGAACTGAAGGGAAAGCTTTATATATGCACACATATTATATATATATATACACACACCAATATATAGTGTATGTATTTATTTGTTTTATATATAGTGTGTGTGTATCACAGAAAAATGGACAGAGTATATATACACACACTATGTTTTTAAAGTTAATGAATAACCACAATAATAATAGCTAACCTATAGTGCTTACTATGTGATAGGCACTCTTCTAAACATTTTGCATATATTAACTCATTTAATCCTTGCAACAATCCTATTATTAACCCCATTTTACAGATGAGGAAACAAGTTTAGAGAAATCCAATAACTTGCCAAGGTTAAAGTGCTAGTAAGTAGCTGCAGCTAGACTCCAGTGCATATAGCCTGGCTCCGGTGTCTGTTCTAACCCCCTTTCTGCTTTGTCTCTTAGAGAAGCTCACCAAGTGGAAGGTAGGTTACAGGGCATGCTGACCACAGGACCCATGTGTGCAAAGCATAATAGTAGGAAAGTCTGAGAAGTGTGATGGGCTTGGATTTAGGACACAAGCAGGGCTGGTGAGAAGAGTTTTTCTAGAGCTAGAGATGGCGATGCTCTGCACAGAGCATGGGCTTTCCAGTGGGGAGCCATGAAGAGGCTCGTGCATTTTAGCAGGTATGAATTAGAGGCAGACTGGCTCCTGAAATTAAAATACTGGGGTCACTGAAGAAAGCAGGTAGAGGTGCTGGTTTAGAACATTACAGCTTAGAAGCTACCTTAAACAAGCCAGCAGGTAAGAAATGGGATGAAAACAGTTGGGTCAGTGACAAGGGGAAGATTCTAGAAACCCGTAAGTAAGGAGACCTCTAGGAAGAATTCACTCCGTGCAGCAGAGCTTTATGAGTGCATTTATGCTGACTCAGAGTACAGCTCAGAGAGGAGTTTTGAAATTGTCTTGGGGAAATACTTTCTTTACTGAGGAGTCAAAAAGCAGGTATAAATAACAGGAGCTAGGGTAGCAGCTAAACCTGAGTTTGACCTGAGCATAAGAAAGGGTAATGGCAAACCCAGGTGATGAAAAGATGCCCAAGATGGGTGGGCTATATTGGTGGCAACAGCCTGGCCATTCTTTGATGAGGCTTCAAAAAACTGAGAAGAAATCTAGTAAATCTTAAAATTATCCAGTTCCTTTTTCATGAAAGTTCCTTTTGAGGAAAGTGTCAGTCAGTCTTTCCTAATCAAGGGAAAAGGGCTTTTCTCACCCTGGGTGAGGAAGCTGAGGCACCATTGCCCTCTGCCTTAAGGGGGTGCCTCTTCCTGCTCAGGCTGCCCCAAAGCTCAGGGCGAAGTTGGGCACTTGGCCAGAGGTGGACCTGACCTGACCCTTCCTCTGGGAGGCTTCTTGCCTCATGACTTCCATACACACACGCTACCACACGTGACTAAAACAAGAACAGCCTACACACGTGGGCAACGAAGAATGTTGAGAATTCAAGGCACAAATGACTTAATTTCTGTCCCAGAAAAGGGAGTTCTCCAGCATTTTGCTTTTGGTCACAGGCATATCATAACTATAGTGTAGGGAAGTTGTGTCTTAGCAGGTAGGGGTAGTTTATAAAGGCAAAAGACAAAGTGTAGCCCAAATTACATTTGAAAAATCCCTCAAATCCCAGTGAAATGCTGACGGGGTATACAGGAGACTGCAACTTACTGAAGAAACGTCAGAGTCATGTACTCCTGTCACTCTTCTAGCAGGGCAGATACTCCTGGTATGGGGTGACAGGCAGACTCACCCCCACTATTTAAATGTTCTCTCTCTCACCCTCCTCTTCCACCTTTCTCTCCTGGCATTTATTGTTGAGTGGGTATATAAATGTACATTGAAACTCAGGCTCCCACTCTCTAAACCGGGATGGAATCCTCTTCAACAGAAGTATTCATGTGCAGCCTAAGACAGACATAAAAGTTCACAGCAGCAGAGCATAGTATTTAGGTTCCTGTCAAGGCCAGCACTGCTAAGCTTTGGGAGAAGCAAATTGAATTTTTATTGACCCTCGGAGTACTTAACCTACACAGCCAGCTAAGTTAACTGAAACAACAAAGCAGCATCTCTTTGGTGCTGTAGACCGATGTGATCCACACATTCGAACGTGTAGTCAGGCGACAGAGGTATGAGTCCCAGACCAGCCCCTTCCTGACTGGGTCAGTCACTTACCCTCTCACAACCTCAGTTTCTCAGCAGTGGAATGAAAGTTACAATAATAGCCACACAGGGCTGTGAGAAATAGATGATTTGTGAAGGTGCCTGGCATATAGTGTTACCCAATAATGTTTGTTCCTTCCTTGTATGGAAAGATGGACTGACCTATAAAAGTCCTTCCTAGTGTTGATAATAGGAAAGCCTTGCTCAGGCATCCTTCGGACCAGGAAAGGCTCCACACTGCTGAGGTTTTACAACTGATCTTCTATTCCATGCTTGGGTCCATTGGGCACCACTACCTCTCCCTCATGTCTACCCATGCTCATCTTCATCAAGGAACAGGGGTCCTGGGTCCAGGTGAGAACTCATGAAGCCCTTTGAAAGGTGTCTTGGAAAAGCTGTCTCACCTCCAACCACGATCCCTGTTTTACATGAGGAAAGCTTATGGGAAAATTCTGGTCATTTATCACTTTTCAACAGGTGCAACCACCATTAAACCTAAAGCTTTGCTGCTTGTGAGCAAATATTTGCATCTGATCTAGAAATGGGGCCCACAGGCTAGAAATGACGCAAAGAAAATAGGAGGAAAGGGGACTAGGAAGGGGGGTGTAGTAGCCCCCATTCACAGAGCTAAGCACCGTCACCCCTGGAGCCTCACTCCAAGTGAACTCTTGATTCCTCAGGGTAAAGAAGACTTGAGCATTGTCTAATTTCTTTAAGAAGACACAAGATAAAGATTTGTAGATTACATTGTTACATTAATTATAGGAATGCAAGGTTTCCATAGTGAAAGTAATTCTTAAAATTTGCTGAAAACTTGTGTCTTCACTTATGTTCTATTTTTTTAATTTCTTGAAAAGAAAGAGAAGTAGTAGCAACATTGTATTTTTTTTTTTTTTTTTTTTTTTTGGCTGCGTTGGGTTTTCGTTGCTGTGCGCGGGCTTTCTCTGTTTGCGGCGAGCAGGGGCTACTCTTCGTTGCGGTGTGTGGGCTTCTCATTGCGGTGGCTTCTCTTGTTGTGGAGCACGGGCTCTAGGCACGCAGGCTTCAGTAGTTGTGGCACACATGCTCAGTAGTTGTGGCTCGCAGGCTCTAGAGCACAGGCTCAGTAGTTGTGGCGCACGGGCTTAGTTGCTCCGCGGCATGTGGGATCTTCCTGGACCAGGGCTCGAACCCGTGTCCCCTGCATTGGCAGGCGGATTCTTAACCACTGCACCACCAGGGAAGCCCAACATTGTATTTTTTAAATCCAAGTTGTTACCAGGACTTTTGTAAAGTCCTTGGGAAGTTTTTGAAGTTTAATTAAATTTTGATTGCCTTAGAAAAGGTATACCTTCTTATTTACTATTGCCATTTCTTATGCAGCATAAGAAACAAATCAGTTAATGGTGTTGCAACTAGGGTGTTTTAAATTATCGTTAAACGTTTTTTGCAGTTTGATCATAACTGTAATCCAAGTTACTTATGTTTTAAGAGTACCAAACTGAAAGATAACTTAAGTTTTGGATTCAGATTTACCAGGATTCAACTTCTAGCTTTATGATCTTGAACAAGTTTTTTAATCTCTCTGAGCCTTAGTTTCCTCTCTGTGAAATAAGAATAACTTTTCTATCTTATGGGATTGTTGTGAAATTGTATATAAATGTTAAGTTTTCCTGGGACTTACCTGGTAGTCCAGTGGCTAAGACTCTGTGCTCCCAATGCAGGGGACCCAGGTTCAATACCTGGTCAGGGAACTAGATCCCACATGCTGCAACTAAGAGTGTGCATGCCACAGCTAAAAACCCGCATGCCACAACGAAGATCCTGCACTCGGTGACGAAGATCCCGCATGCTGCAACTAAAACCCGATGCAGCCAAATAAATAAATAAATAAATATTTTAAAAATAAATGTTAAGTTTTTCCCTTTTATCACCTTTTTCTTGTACTTAGAAATCATTTTAAATTATTTTTCTGAATAAATAATGTATGTACATGATTTTTTAAAAAGTCAAAATAGTACAGAAGAGTGTAAGGTGAAAAGTACATCTCCCTGTCACCCTGACCCAGTGCCCCAGGCCTCATCCAGCAGTCTCTGTTGCCTACATGTACAGTTCCAGAGAGATTTCATGCAGAGAGAAGCATATTCTTTCACACGCACCTTTTTAAAACAGTTACTAGCATCATATATGATGCTTCCCCCCCACAAAATCTCTCCTATACATAGTTTTAAACATATTATCTATTGGTCACTGATCTATTAATTTTCCTTTATCCCCAAAGGAAAAAAAAGAAAGACATTTCTGAGGCTTTCTGCCAAACCAAAGACAGAAAACAGTTAGATGACAAGTTAGCCTAGGGTGTTTCAAGAATTAAATGTTAACATCCCTGAAGAAAACTTTACACCTTTGAAGTAAAGAAATCTCAGAGAGAGACTCACAAATACTGTCACAAGATGCTCTAATGGTTATATTTGTAAACAATTAGGACTTATGCTTTTGTGAATGTTTCCTGTCTTCATGTTAACCTTACAAGTGTCCCCTAAATGGCTCTACAGGATTCTCTTTCGTTTTTACATCTGCATCAACTATCCCCTTAACTGTCTAAATTCCTTTTTACAAAAGCTTGCAATGTCAAGGCATAGACAGGCTTCCATTTTCTCTTTGCTAGAACTGAGTCAGAAAACATATACTTAAAATTTGAGACCAAGAATTTAGGAAACAATAGGTTATCCAGAAAATAATATGCAGACCATTATATTCTTCTCCCCCAATATTTGGAGATTTTCCCACATCAGTGCATACATATCTGTCTGCCTCATTTTCTTTAATATTAACAAATGCATTGTGTATTGAATCAGTTCTCAATTGATGGACATTTCAGTTACTTAAAATCTTCATAATCTTTATGAAAGTCATATAGCTGCCAAAAATCAATGATATACAGAAGTAGCAAGTGGTGGTTAATTACTGGCTTTTTGATTGTATCTTACTGTGAAAGCCCTTTTTATTTCATGCTGAGAGAGTTCCAAGTTAAAACTATTTAAACACTAATTAGTGGTTGCTAATTGGGATAGTATACATCCCAGTCAGCTCAATTTTATGGAGTATTTATTGGCCCAATGTGAAGACACTGAAATAAAATATATCTGAGTTGTATCCATGAGTAGTTTTTGGTCTAATTGGGGAAGGAAGATTAAAAAAAAAAAACAACAACAAGTAGGACAACACACATAATCAGGTACTTATATTTTGCAGAGAATTGCAAAATCTTCTCTTTTATCTTTTTAAATTGCATTCATCAATTTCAGGATTTGAAGGTCTAGAAGGGACTTTAAGCCACACTAAGAGAACTCTAAGCCAATTGATAATAAATTGATCAGGTTTCCACTATTGGAAATGTGGTTATGTCATTACTAACTTGTTGCAGTTCAACCATCATACCAAGCACAACCAGCAAATATGGAAAAAGCATTTTTTCAAACATTCTATCTTAAGACATTGAAGAGCTATCAATGCAGTGAGGACTTCAGGAGCCACAAGCCCAGAGAAAAGGGAAGTTCAACAATGAGCATTTGAGGCATTTGCTAATTCATAAACAATAGCTGTGAAGTGACCAAAATGTGGTGGCTGACAGACGGAGATGAGGAGAGCTCAGGCAGTCCTGTTGGGCTTGTGAGACAAAACTTAGAGTTCAGGGCCCACCAAGGAGAACAAACCCTGATAAACACCCTAGGCTTTCCATTGGAATCCCCAGAGGGCTTACTCTGCAACTAGAGGATGAACTAGAATTTGACTAGCCTTCTCAAAAACTGAAGTGCAACTCTGAATTTGCTTAATTTCTGATTGGATTAACGTGACATACCCATACCCTAAAAGTGGTATGTTTCCACCCAAGGCAATAGGAAATCCTCTGGAGGAAGGTACCACCATCAGCAGCCTCAGATTATCACACTTTTCATATATAATGTCTAGCAATCCATCAAAAGTACCACGCATACCAGATGACCAAGTGACCAAAAAAGAGAAAAAGCAAAGAATAGAACTAGATCCACAAGAAATACAAATATTGGAAATATAAGACATAGAATTTAAAATAACTTTAAGTATTTTTAGGAAACCAATGACAAGATGGATAATTTCAGCAACTAAATAGAAACAACAAAGAATTATATGGAATGTGAGGACTGAAAAATATACTAGTTGAAAGTAATAACTCAATAGAAGGTTTAACATCAACTTAAACATCACTGAAGAAAGGATTTATGACCTGGAAAGGAGAAAATATGCAACCTGAAACACAAAAAGAAAAAGAGGAGAAAAATACAGAAAAAGGCATAAGAGAGTTTAGATTGTGATGAAAAAAATCTAATTTACATGTAATTCAAGTCATAGAAGGCAAGGAGATAAATTGAGGCAGAGCAATATTTGGATAGATAATGGCTGGGAATTTTCCAGAACTAACAAAAGACATCAAACCACTGATTCAAGGAAACCACACCAATAGTAAAAGTGAAAAAATAAAGGGCAAAGAAAAATTTAAAAGCAGTTAGAGGAATAAAAGATACTTCCTTAACTGAGAAGAAATTCACATAACAAAAAATTAACCATTTTAAAGTGAACAATGGCATTTAGTATATTCACAATATTGTGTAACCACCACTTCTATCTAGTTTTTTAAAGTTTTCAACATCCCAAAAGGAAACCCCCTACCCATTAAGTCATTGCTCCCTATTCCACTCTCCCCAGCCCCTGGTAACCACCTCATCTGTGTTCTGTCTCCATGGGTATGCCTGTTCTGGATATTTCTAATAATTGAATCATATGGAATACGTGACCTTTTTTGTCTACCTTCTTTCACTTAGCATGTTTCAAGGATCATCCACATCATAGTATGCATGTATCTGTGCTTCATGCCCTTTTATGGTTGAATAATAGTATAATAGTTTGTTGTATCTATATATATGCCACAATTTGTTCATCCATTCATCTATTGATGAACATTTGGTCTACTTCCACCTTTTGGCTGCTGTAAATAATACTGCTATGAATTGGTGTACAAGAATTTGTTTGCATCCCTCTTTTTTTTTTTTTTCGTAGTACATGGGCCTCTCACTGTTGTGGCCTCTCCCATTGCGGAGCACAGGCTCCGGACTTGCAGGTTCAGCGGCCATGGCTCACGGGCCTAGCCACTCCACAGCATGTGGGATCTTCCCAGACCGGGGCATGAACCCGTGTCCCCTGCATCGGCAGGCAGACTCAACCACTGCGCCACCAGGGAAGCCCCTGCATCCCTCTTTTTAATTCTTTTAGGTATATACCTAGGAGTGGAATAGCTGAGTCATATGATAATTAATTCTATGTTTAACTTTCTGAGGAACCTCCAAACTGTTTTCCACAGTGGCTGAACCATTTTATATTCCCACCAGCAATGTACAAGGATTCAAATTTCTCTACATTCTCATCGGGACTTATTATTTTCCTTTTTTTTTTAAATTATAGCCAATTCTAGTGGGTGTGAAGTAGCACCTCATCATGGTTTTGATTTGATTTTCCTAATGACTAATGACATTGAGCATCTTTTCTTGTGCTTGTTGACCACTTATATGTTCTTTAGAGAAATGTATATTCAAGTCCTTTGCCCATTTTTTATAAATTGATTTATTTTATTTATTTATTTTTGACTGCATTGGGTCTTCATTGCTGCATGTGGGCTTTCTCTAGTTACAGCGAGTGGGGGGCTCCGCTTTGTGGCAGTGCACGGGCTTCTCATTGTGGTGGTGGGCTTCTCATTGTGGTGGCTTCTCTTGTTGCAGAGCACAGGCTCTAGGTGCGCGGGCTTCAGTATTTGTGGTGTGCGGGCTCAGTAGTTGTGACTTGTAGGCTCTAGAGTACAGGCTCAGTAGTCGTGGCGAACAGGCTTAGTTGCTCTGCAGCATGTGGCATCTTCCCAGACCAGGGCTCAAACCCGTGTCCCCTGCATTGGCAAGCAGATTCCTAACCACTCTCCCACCAGGAAAGCCCTGCCCATTTTTAAATTGGATTGTTTGTCTTTTTGTTACTGAGTTGTAAGAGTTCCTTATATATTTCAGATACTACACCCTTATCAGATATATGATTTTCAAAGAGTTTCTTTCATTCTTTGTCTATTCACTTTCTTGATAATGTCTTTCAAGCACAAATTTTTAATTTTGAAGGAGTCTTTTTTTTCTTTCATTGTTTGTGTTTTTAGGTGTCATATCTGAGAGACCATTGCCTAATTCAAAGTCACAAAAACTTCCAGAGTTTTGTAGTTTTAGCTCTTATGTTTAGATCTTCATCCATTTTGAGTCAACATATGTATGTGATGTGAGGTAGAGATACAAATTCTTTTGCATGTAGATATCCATTTGTCCCAGTACCATTTGTTGAAGAGATTATTCATTTTTCCCTGTTGAATAGTCTTGGTACCCTTGTCAAAATTCAGTTGAGCATAATATATGAGTTTATTCATGGACTCTCAATTCTATTTTATTGACTCTATGTCTGTCCTTGTGCCAGGATCACATGGTATTGATTACTGTTGCTTTGTAGTAACTTTGAAATTGGGAAGTGTGAGTCTTCCAACTCTGTTTTTCCTCCTTCAATATGAAATATATTACTTTCTTAATTTTAATTTTATTGGAGTATCATTGATTTACAATGTTGTGTTAGTTTCAGGTGTACAGCAAAGTGATTCAGTTATACATATAATATATTCATTATTCTTTAGATTCTTTTCTCTTATAGGTTATCCTAGAACATTGAGTACAGTTCCCTGTGCTGTACAGTTGGGCCTTGCTGGTTATCTATCTTATATGAAATATATTACTTTTAAAGTAGCAACAGAGGACTGACAGTTGGTGTCTTGACAGAAACAATGGAAACCAGAAAACAGTGGAATGAAGTGTTACGGGAAAAACATGCCAACCTAAAAACCTAGGGAAAAAAATTCATCAAAAATAAAGATGAGGGGACTTCCCTGGTGGTCCAGTGGTTAAGAATCCATAGTGCAATGCAGGGGACACCGGTTCAATCCCTGGTCAGGGAACTAAGATCCCACATGCCGCGGGGCAACTAAACCCTCATGCCATAACTACAGAGCCCACTCTGGAGCCTGCACACCACAACTAGAGAGAATCCCTCACACCACAACAAAGAGCCCACGGGCTGCAACTAAGACCCAATACAGCCAATACATAAATAAATAAATATTTTTTTTAATTATGATACTCTTAAAAGTTTTTTTAAAAATAAAGATAAACTTATAAAAATAAAGATGAAACAAGACATTTTCCAACAAACAGAAACACTGAAAGGGAGTTCTTCAGGCAGAAGAAAATTATTCCAGATAAAAACATTGAGATGCAGGAAAATTCAACAGCAACATCAAGGGTAAATATTCAGGTAAAATGACAATTGATGTAATATAAAACACTAATAATAATGTCTTGTGGAAATTAGTTGACATTAATTGCACAAAAAGATGGGAGAGGATAAATGGAATAAAAGTATTCTTAAGACACTTGTATTTACAGGAATAATTAAAAACACCAATTTATATTAGATGTTAATAAATCAAAGATACATGTTGTGATCCAGGGTAACAACTAAAAAAATAATGGTCTCTAGGTTAGCAAAACCACTAAAAGAATAATAAATAATATATAATAAACTTATGAGGGAGAATGGAATAATAAAGTCATCTTTAAGAAGAGTTAAAAATAAAAAGGAGGAAAATAATATGGAACAGGTCGGATAAATACAAAACAATATAATGATAAATTTAAATCCCAATATGTCAGTAATGAATGTAAATGGATGCTTAAATACTCAAAGATAAATATAGACTAGATTTAAAATTTATATACATATACATCAATGAATGTGTAATAGTTCTTTAATATGAGACAAATGTTGAAAGTAAAATGATAGAAAAATATATACCATGTAAATATTAACCAAAAGAAAATTCTTATATAAATATAACAAAATATGCTTTAAGGTAAAGAGAGACACTTCATAATGATGAAGGAGTTAATCCATCATGAAGAAAACAGTTCTAAATTTCTGCACCTAATATATCTTCAAAATATATGAAGGAAAAATTGACAGATCTAAAATAAGACAGTTCCACTATCACAGTGGGAATTTTATTTTTTTAATTAATTAATTTTATTTATTT
Organism: Orcinus orca; assembly: GCF_937001465.1. Taxonomy (NCBI): domain Eukaryota; kingdom Metazoa; phylum Chordata; class Mammalia; order Artiodactyla; family Delphinidae; genus Orcinus; species Orcinus orca. The sequence goes on along the minus strand of NC_064561.1, from coordinate 17,571,069 downwards.
ATTTTTGGCTGTGTTGTGTCTTTGCTGCTGCACTCAGGCTTTCTCTAGTTGTGGCGAGCGGGGGCTACTCTTCATTGCGGTGCACGGGCTTCTCATTGCAGTGGCGCCTCTTGTTCTCTTGTTGAGCACAGGCTGTAGTTACCTGGGCTTCAGTAGTTGTGGCACACGGGCTCAGTAGTTGTGGCTCACGGGCTCTAGAGCGCAGGCTCAGTTGTTGTGGCATACAGGCTTAGTTGCTCCGCGGCATGTGGGATCTTCCCAGGCCAGGGATTGAACCCGTGTCCCCTGCATTGGCAGGCAGATTCTTAACCACTGTGCCACCACCAGGGAAGTCCCAGTGGGAATTTTAAACACACCTCTTGGTAACAAGCAGAGAAATACTCATTAAGGATCTAGATTTGAACAACATAATTAATAGACAAAATGTAATTGACATATATATGGCACTCGTCAACTACAGGATATATATTATTTTCAAGTGTACATAGATCATTTACTAGAATAGACCATATTCTTGGTGATAAAGCAAATGTCAACAAATATATAAGGATTGATGTCATACAGAGTATGTTTTCTGACCACTGGAATTAAGTTAGAAATCAATAACAAAAAGATATTGGAATGATAGGAATCAAGTAATAAACTTCTAAAAAAAAACCTTATGAGTCAAGAAATTGCAGCTGTAATTATAAAAAAAATTTTTAATTGAATGCCAATAAAATCACAGCATATCAAAACTTGTGTGATGGGGCTTCCCTTGTGGCGCAGTGGTTGAGAGTCCGCCTGCCGATGCAGGGGACGCGGGTTCGTGCCGCGGTCCGGGAGGATCCCACATGCCGCAGAGCGGCCGGAGCCTGTGCTCCGCAACGGGACGGGCCGCAGCGGTGAGAGGCCCGCGTACCGCAAAAAAAAAAAAAACTTGTGTGATGCAGCTAAAGCCATGTTAGAGGGAAATCTGTGGTTTTAAATGCATATATTAGAACAGAAGAAAGGCTAAAAATCAGTTTTGTAAGCATTCCTCTCGGTTAAAGAACAGCAAACTGAATCAAAGGAAATAATAAAGATCATAAATTAATTTACTAGAAAACAAATATACAGTAGAAAAAAAATTAACCAAGTAAAAGTTGTTTCTTTGAAAAGACTAATAAAATTGACCTCTGCTGATCAAGAAAAAAGACCCAAATGACCCATAAGAAGAACAAAAAAGAGGACATCAGTACAGAGCTTACATACATTAAAAATAAGAATAATAAAGTTCATAAAAGCAGAAAGTAAAATGGTAGTCACCAGGGATCAGAAGGAGGGGGGGAAATGGAAATTGTTGTTTAATGGGTATAGATTTCAGATTTGCAAGGTGAAAAAGTTCTTCAGATGTTTCACAACAATGTGAATATACTTAACACTACTCAACTATACACTTAAAAATGGTTAAGATGGCAAATTTTATGTTATGTTTTTTACTATAATAAAAAAATTAATAATAAGAGTATTATGACAACTTTGTGTTAAGAATCTCTGAAATTTACATGAAAATGGACAAATTCCTTGAAAAATACTAACCAAAATTGACACAGAAGAAACAGGAAATCTGAATTCTCCTACATCTAAGTAATAAATTAAAGTCATATTTTAAAATCTTCCCTCAAAGAAAAACTCTAGGGGTAGGAGATTAACAGGTACAAACTACTATGTATAAAATAAGCAAGATACAAGGATATAGTGTACAGCACAGGGAATATAGCCAAATTTTATAATAATTTTAAATGGAGTATAATCTATAAAAATATTGAATCACTATGCTGTATACCTGAAACTAATGTAACATTATAGATATTATATTATTAATGTTATAACATCAACTATAATTTTTTAAATAATTAATTAATTTAAAAAAAAATTTTAAACTCTAGGCCTAGGTGGTTTCACTGATGAATTGTTTATAACATCTAAGGAAGAAATAAAACAGTCTTACACAAATTTGTCCAGAGAAGAGAAAAAGAGGAATACTTCCAAGTCCTTCACTGAGAGCAGCATAACACTAACACCAAATCATGACAAAGACATTACAAAAAGGAAAATTACAAGTTAATTTACTATATGAATATAGATACAAATATTCTAAATAAAATATTAGCTAAATGAATCTGACAATATATAAGTAGGAAAAATTACAGCCAAGTTAGATTTGTTAAAAAATGCAAGGTTGAAAATCAGTGCGATTCAACACATTAACAGAATGAAAGTGAAAAGTCGTATTTTTATCTTAATAGATACAGAAAAGACATTTGCTGTAATTCAGCACCCATTCTTCCTTATCTAATAGTGAGTATTTTCAAAACTACAGCAAACATCATACTAAATAATGAAATATTTAAAACTTTTCCCTAAGATTGGAAATCAAGATACCTCCTGTGATTTCTCCAACATTTTATTGGCAGTCTTAGCCAATATGAAAAGGCAAGAAAAAGAAATAGATGTAAGGATTGGAAAGGAAGAAATAAAACTGTCACTATTTACAAACAACATAGTAGTATATGTAAAAACTCCAAAAGACTCCACAAATCAGCTCTTAAAATGAATAAGTAAATTTAGCAAGGTCAATTTTCTTTCTATATGCCAACAATAAGCAATTAAAAATGAAATTTTTTAAAAGATACCATTTACAAAAGCATCAAATATACATCAAATACTGAGGAATAAATCTAAAAGAATATGTGCAAGATTTCTACACAGAGAACTATAAAGCATTGAGAGAAATTAAAGATGACTGAAATAAATGAATATACCAGGTTGATAGGTTATAAGACTCAATATTATAAAGATGTTAATTCTCCCCAAATTGACCACTGCAGGTTCAAACAGACCCCAGTAGGGGTGAGTGTGTGTGTGTGTGTAAAATTTGACAAGCTGATTGTAAAATTTACATGGAAATTTAAAAGGCCAAAAATAACAAGACAATCTTGAAGAATGATGAAGTGGAGGAATTACTGAACTCGATATTAAGACTTTTTATAAAGGTACAGTAATTAAGATTGTGAGGTATTGATACAAGGATAGACAAATAGCTGAATAGAACAGAATATGGTCCTAAAACGACCATGCATTTATGAACACTTGAATCATACAAAGGTATCACTGTACCATAGTGAGTATAAGGATGGTCTTTTCAATAAGTGGTGCTGCATCAACTGAATATCTGTAAAGAAAGAATGAATCTTGATTCCTACTTCACACCAGACTCAAAAATGAATTTGAAGTGGAGCATAGACCTAAATATGAATGGTAGAACAATGAAGCTTCTGAAAGATAAAGTAGAATATCTTCAAAACCTTGGGATAGGCAGTTTCTTAAACAGGACTCAGAAGAGCACTAACCATAAAATAAAAGATAGATAAATTGGTCCACACTAAAATTAAGAAATTCTGTTCATCACAATATACTATTTTAGAAGAAAACCTATAATACTTATAGCAAAGTAATAACTAATACATATATTACTTACATAATGTCATAAGTAATACTTACGACAAAGGACTCATACTCAGAATAAAGAAGGAAAAGACTGACAACCTGATAGAAAAATGAGCAAAAGAAATAAATACATGTTTCAGGATGAGCAAGATGTATAAACAGCCTAAAAACATATTAAAAAGTGCTCATCCTTTTTAGACATCAGGGGATGTAAGTTAAAACCACAATGAAATACCATTATATACCCACCAGAAGTGCAAAAATTTAAAAGTCAGAAAATATCAACAATTAGTGTAGATATAGAACAACTGGAATTCTTATCCACTGGTGGGGGTATAAATTGTTACAGCCACTTTGGAAGACTGCCAGTATCTGCCAAAACTGCCAGTATATGCATACCCTAAGACCCAACAATTTCACCCCTAGTTTACCTAAGAGAATTGCATACACATGTACAAAAAAGAAACACAAGAATATTCCTAACAGCGATATTCATAATAGCTCCAAAATGGAAACAAAGAAAACGTCCATCAATAGAAGATTGGATAAATAAATTGTGGGGTAGTCATACAATGGAATATCATGCAGCAGTGAAAATGAACAAACTACTGCTATATTCAATGACATGGATGAATGTCACAACATAATATTGTCTGAAAGAATCCAGACACAAAAGAAGATATACTCTGTTTCTATTTATGTAAAATTGAAAATAGGCAAAACTAAACCATGGTCTGAAAAGTCTGGATTGTGGTTTCCTTTGGAGGAGAAGAGAGGGCCTAGTGACTGGGATCAATAGAGGTCCTTGTGGGGTGCTTGTAGGGTTCTAGTTCTTGATCCAGTGATTTCATGGGTGTGTTCTCTTTGTAAAAATTCACTGAGCTGTATACTTATACTTTGTGCACATCTGTATATAGGTTATACCTCAAGAGTTCACTTAATAACATTACATAGCCAATAACAAAAATAATAATAATCAGTTAATCAGTAAATAGGATGTTTCCAGGTGTTGAAAAATATGCTGTGCTTTCTTGGCAAAGCCAGCATCATGCCTTTCTCTGAAATTCAGCTGCTTGTGTGTTCCTCTCTTGATATTATATTTTTCTCAAGTAAACTGGTTAATAGCTGGGTAGATTACTGAGTAAATTCTGACCCATTATTTATTACCAAAGATTTAGTGTCAGCTGATCAGTACACTAACACAAAAACTTAGGTCATTTCCACTTCTGGCAGCTTTAGTTCTTCCTGCAGAGCAGGAAGCCTCTTCTTTTGCTGGGTTTCTTTTGTTTGTTTGGTTTGGTTTTTAAATCTTTAACCCTGGGACTTCCCTAATGGCACAGTAGATAAGACTCTGCCCAATTCAGGGGGCCCAGGTTGGATCCCTGGTCAGGGAACTAGATCCCACATGCGTGCCGCAACTAAGAGTTCACATGCCACAACTAAGGAGCCCACATGCCACAACTAAGGAGCTTGTGAGCCACAACTAAGGAGCCCTGGAGCCACAACTAAGGGGCCTGCCTGCTGCAACTAAGACCCTGTGCAACCAAATTTAAAAAAAAATCTTTAACCCTTTAGCCCTATTGGACTATGCAGATTCCTCTGAGGGTTGAGACTCAGCTGTCAGAGATCAAAGATCCCATCTTTTACTTGGGACTCCTCTAAGAGGTCTGCTTATACAGATGGTAAGCATCTTTGAATTCATCCCAGTTTTTTAAATGCAGAAGTTTCTAATATAGGAAAGTTAAACAAGAAAATAGAAATGGTCCTACTACTCATACTAGTGCATGAAATGCTTTCATTTAATACTTGTCTATACTCCTTATAACAGCCTTCCTCTCCTCCCTGCCCATCATATCATTTGAACAATAAGAACAAAGTTACAGAACTTATAATACCTGATTTCAAGATTTAAAAAGCTGTAGTAATCAAGACAGTGTTATATTAGTGTAAAGATAGACAAACGAATTGCTGGAATAATGCCCAGAAAAAGACCATACACATTGATCAATGGATTTTCAACCAAAGTGCCAAGGCAATTCTATTGGGAAAGGATAATCTTATAAACAAATGATGCTGGAACAATTAAATATCCATAGGCAAAAGCTGAACTTCAACCTTTATTTCTCACCATATACAAAAATGTATTTGAAGTGGATCATCTAAATGTAAGAGCTAAAAATATAAAACATGAACACATAGGAGAAAATTTTAATGACCTTGGATTTGGCTAATATTTTTTTATTCAGACACAAAAAGCACAAACTATAAAAGGAAAAATCAATAAATTGGATTTTATCAAAATTCAAAACTTTTTCCTTTTCAAAGGGCATTGTTATAAAAATTAAAAGGCAAGCTACAGACCAGGAGAAAATATTTGCAAAACATATATCTGACAAAGGACTTGTTTCTAGAATTTTTTTTTAAAAAATCTTACAAGTCAATAATAGGAAGACAACTCAATTTTTTTAGTGGGCAAAAGATTTGAACAAAAGCCTTCACAAAAGAAGGCTAATAAGCACAGGAAAAGATGCCAAATATCAGAGAAATGCAAACTAAAACCACAATGAGATACTACTACACTCCTACTAGAATGACTGAAATGTAAAAAATTGACCATGTAAATGCCGACGAGGAGCCAAGGAACTGGAATTCTCATTCACTGCTGGTGGGGTACAACCATTTTTGAAAAGTAAACATACTTTTCCAGTGATTCCACTCCTAGGTACCTACCAGAGGGAAAGGAAGGCACATGTCCACACTCAGACTTGTACACAGATGTTCATAGCAGCTTTTTATTTGTAAAAGCCAATAAATTACCATATGATTCCACTTAAATCAAATTCTAGAAAGATGCAAATTAATCTGTGGTCTACCTGGAGAGATAGGAGTAGAGTTGGAGAAGTGCAAGAATTATCAGAGACACCAGGAAACTTTTGAAGGTGATGGAGGTGTCCACTATCTTGATTCAGGTGATGGCTTCAGGGGTGCATACATATGTCCAAACTTGTCAAACTGTACACCTTAAATATGTGCATTTTGTTGTATTTTGTTGTATTTCACATATACTTCAATAAGGCTGTAAAAACAAACAGTTGTTCAGAAAAGGAAGGACCAGAGTAAGCATGGCTCAGCTCTGAATAGCACAAATAGTCAAATAATGTAGACACAATCTTTTAAATCTTTTTTTTAATTAATTAATTTATTTATTTGGCTGTGTTGGGTCTTCGTTGCTGCCTGCGGGCTTCCTCTAGTTGCAGCAAGCAGGGGCTACTCTTCGTTGCAGTGCAAGGGCTTCTCATTGTGGTGGCTTCTCTGGTTGCGGAGCACGGGCTCTAGGTGCGCAGGCTTCAATAGTTGTGGCACGTGGGCTCAGTAGTTGTGGCTTGCCGGCTCTAGAGCACAGGCTCAGTAGTTGTGGTGCACGGGCTTAGTTGCTCCACAGCATGTGGGATCTTCCTGGACCAGGGCTCAAACCCGTGTCCCCTGCATTGGCAGGCAGATTCTTAACCACTGCGCCACAAGGGAAGCCCTAAATCTTTCTTTAAATTGAAGTATAGTTGATTTTCAATGTTGTGTTAGTTTCTGGTATGATTCAGATATATATATGGATATATAGGTATGTATCTATATATATACTTTTTTATATTCTTTTCCATTATAGTTTATTATTATAAGATATTGAATATAGTTCCTTGTGCTATACAGTAGGACCTTGTTGTTAACACTGAATTTTTTAATCAAAATATAGTTATATTGGGGCAATGGAAAATATGTGTGGATGTGGTAGAGGGGAGGGGAAAAATCCTCATTTTCCATAGGAGGAGTGTAGTAGATAAAGTCTAAGACTGAAACAATTAGGAAGGATCAACACAGGCATATTATTTAGGGACATGGATCAGCGCAAAGTGGCTGTCTGAGAAAGGAGGACTGGAGATTACTGGTCTTAACATGTGTAGAATTAACAATGTAAATGAACTTTGATATAAATAAAAACTTCTTAATGCATTGTCAGAGCTTCAAAGTCACATCTGTCAGTCTGCTCAGCTGATGACTCTGTGCCCACCCTACCCCCACCATCGGGCTCAGCCCAGAACAGGTGCTCAAACAGGAGGTTTGACAGTTCTCCACGTGACCGTGTGTCCCCAGACAGAAGTCTTCAAATGTATAAGTGGAATCTTTTTCTCTTAAGAAAAAGACAGGCAGCTTTTGCTTGAAGAACTCCAGTGGTTAATCTCTTGGGGATCCAAGCACTGGAATTTATGTGTTTAAAGTGTGCTTACACTGAGGGATGCCTGTATTCTTTTCATGATAAGAGCCCAAAATGGAGATATTTGAGAAAATGTGATCGTTTGAAGTAGTCTGTGTTCTTTCCTTCAAGCCATGTGGGGAGTATAGGCCTGACGACCTATTAAGTCTGTTTTTCTTGTTCCTTTTTTAGGCGGTCACTTCTTTCATCGGAACTCTCTGTCCCCTCGGAGCCTGGTGTATGAAAGTGAATTCTCCACAATCGAACCTTCTTTGGACATGTATGATGAGAACAAAACCTGATTTTTAAAAATGGGCTGTCACCTCTTTTGTGATTTGATTTATGATCACCTTTCTTATTTTGTATTCTTCTGTCAGTGTCCATTTTGGAAGAATGGCAGTGCTTTCCAAGCACAGGTTGGGGCTTAGGGTTAAATTGCCAAGTTCCCCCAAGGTGAGGCTTTGAGGACAACGTTATTGCCCAGGTAGCCTCATGGCACCGAAAACCTACCCAAAGCTAGCCACTGAGTATGGGCCCCAGCAAGCCTGGCTGTTTCCAGAGAAGAGGCGGGGCCCAGGGGTTAATGTTGCATTGCCAACGTGTCTCTGAATAATCACATGCTATTCTGTGTTGGGGTGCCGCTGGGGGTTTTTAAATACCTTTCGTGCCCCCCACTTATAATGCATACTAAAGCCTGCAGGCACTGCTTCTTACTGATGTAGGGCACAAGTTGCTGCTCCTTGGCCCCCTCTGTATTTTCCTGTCTCTTACTTTACTTCCTGTTAAAGGACCTCTTTCTAAAGGTTCCTAAGAGAAAGCCTTGCCTTTTGTCCCTCCTCTGAGACTGACCCAGCGCACTGCAGTGGAGCTGCAGGCTGTGCAGGATGGGCAGTTGTCTGTGTTGTTGCCAGCGTCCCTCATAGAGCATGACATAAGGTGACAAGTGTTTATGTGACCACTGAAACACTGAAGGCCCTGTCCCTGAGGCCAGTGGACTTGTCTTCTTGGCAACTGCTGAGGTGTATGGGGAGATAGTGCCCAGGAGGCCAGCTGGGCATGGTGATCCCCAGGTGACGGCCAGTGGTTGTCAAAATCAGAATGTTCTGAGTGCTTTCTTGAGAAAACCAAACCACCTCCTTGCTGTTAGATACCATATAAGCACCCGTCTTCAGTCTTCACACATCCAGCCCAGTCCCCTCCCACCAGCCTCAGCTTCAGCATGAAGCAGGCACAGGAGCTTACAGGAAAGCCTTGGTAGCCAGCGTGGCAGACATGAGGGACACACATGCTCTTCCCACATGCCTGGGATGACGTCAAGTTAACATCGCAAGAAACATGTATCTTAAGAGTAATCCCAACACAGAACCACAGTGAGTAAATTTATAAAAATTACGCATCCTTTTTGCTTAAGGACACATCATAGTTCAGCCTGTTTCTCCCATCGATATAAGCTATGGAGAGATGTAAATGTAAATCCTCACATCCTTGTATGAGAGTGGAAACTTCAGTTCCATATGCCTAGATCCAGCAGCAAGCCATGCAGAGTTGCCCTGTGATTTGTATTGACTCTGTAGGACAGAGTTTGAAGTGAACACTTGCCATTTTTCGTGTGCAGCTGGCTTCTCCTCTTGTGATGTGTTGCTAAGATGCCTCAGACACAGTTGTGCCTGGAACAAAACCCCTCAGAGAACCAGGGAGTGACGTCACCTCCGAGTGACCAGCAGCATGTTATTATCATTTGAGGCTGGAACAGTGCAGAGTTTTAAGGTTGTAGCAGCTTTTTCTTTTTACCTTTAACCAAGGGCTTTTGTTTGGTTTTCCTTTGTACTATAGTCTTTGTACTGTAAAAATATTTTTGATAAACAGTTCCAAGAGAACACTATTCAGAAAGACAGGTTTGTCCCACTGGCTTTACAGTGAGAGAATATGTCTCAAGGAGATTAGAACTCAGTCTGCCAGAGGTTCCAGACACTCACCTGCGTTTATCTTTGGTTTGGCTCACCTGACAGAGAAAATGGCTTAGTTCTGACTATGTCGACCCTACCATGACCTTGTTTTCCTGAACCAGAACTCAGATCCGAATGGAGTGTTTTCTTCTGATTAGTAAAATCTTATAAAAGCATATACAGGGGCTTCCCTGGTGGCGCAGTGGTTAAGAATGCACCCGCCAATGCAGGGGGCACGGGTTTGAGCCCTGGGCTGGGAAGATCCCACATGCCACAGAGCAACTAAGCCCGTGCGCCACAACTACTGAGCCCACGCACCTAGAGCCCGCGAGCCACAACTACTGAGCCCGCTTGCCACAACTACTGAAGCCCGCGTGCCTAGAGCCCGTGCTCCACAACAAGAGAAGCCACTGCAATGAGAAGCCTGCACACCACAATGAAGAGTAGCCCCCGCTCGCCGCAACTAGAGAAAGCCCAGGCGCAGCAACGAAGACCCAAGGCAGCCATAAATAAATAAATAAAACAAATACTACATTTCATATATATTTAAAAAAAAAAAGCATATACATTAAATTTCACTCCAGATATTACTGAAAAGAAATGAAATTACTTGAGATGAAATTAAATATTCAGGTGCCTAAAAGTCCACCTATTAATATAATATTTGAATTTCTGGTAAATCTAGGCACACATTCACTGTCAAATAACCAAGGAGGCATTTCTGACAGGGGAATTCTCTCAGCATAGTGCTTTAGATCCCAGCTCAACACCCTTTTCCTAAAAATTGGGGCCACTTTCCTGCTCAGCTAGAGAATGTCCTGCCTTTGTCAGGAGAGGCAGTAACTTCTCTGGGGAGGTCATATACTCCAGGAATAGCGAGGGTAGCATTTTTCATCCCAAACAACAGAGCTTTGCTGTCTGCTGAGCCGAGGGGAAAGCCTCGGCCCAGCCGCCCCCAGGACCCTGGCAGGGGATAGGGCACAAGGGCTGCTTGTCCTGTGAGCTTTGTGAGAAGGCACTTCTCACCGTGGGCAGTCCTGCCCGTGAGAAGCTTGCGGTGCGGGGAGCCGAGTGCCTTGGCCATGTGGCAAAGTTGGGGTGTGGAGAGGTGCTTCTGCCCTGTATGAGTATCTCAGTTGTTGCAAGTCTTCCGGCTGCAGTGATCATTAGCCAGGAATAATATGATAACCTCTGATTGTTTTTTGTAGGCTTTGGGGGGAAGGGGGTGGGGAGTACTATTTGAAGAGTGGAAGGGGCAGAGGAGTGAGCTTCTTACACCATAAACCCTCTGTCCCTCCAGTGGACTGCTCTGAGCTGGGCCTGACTCCAGCCTCTTCCTCCTGGCAAGGCCTCTACCTTGTCTCCAAGCTGAGCTGGGTACAGAACCAGCAGGCACCACAGGACGAGGGTGGAGCAGGGTCCGGAGCAGCCAGAACCGTCAGCTGATCTGCGAGGAATTCGGTTGTGACAGTTAAAATGCAAACGCTTACAATTTGGTGATTTTTAACTTCCTAAGGGAAGAACTGCCCATAGCCCCCCTTTCCTGTTATTTTCAGGAGAGCAGAGAGGCGGCTGGCCAGATAACAGCCAAACTGTCCGCAGTACAAGGGTCGGGCTTGGTGGTGTGAGTGGGCAGCATGTCTGTCCAGGGCTGCCTGCCTCTACCCCCTCAGGGGAAGACACGTTCCACCACCAGGTGGTTAATACCCCCTGACAAAGTCTGGTGAGTCCCACTTTTGAAGAAAGGCTCCATCTCCTGGTCCCTCCTCAGCCCTGTCTCAGAGGAACATCATGAAGCACTTCCCTGAACACCGGTTTGAACTGATGCATGCAACAGCCTAGCTTCCGAAAGATGCGGCCGCAAAGGGTTTAAGCAAAATAGGATTACTAAATTTGACTAACTTGATATTTCCTGTGGACTTCATAAGCTCTTCTCCTATTTTTATTATCCCTCACATCCAGTTCTTTCCTTGATCTACATGTTAAATGAAACTGGTTTTAATTGAAGAAAAATCAAAATGTTATCTTGCTTGCTGTTCACCTTTATTATCTAGGCAGTGGTTCTGCTGTAGGAAAACAAGGAGATGGTGTTAATGTCAGGTCACCTTGACAATGGTTGCTGCTCATAAATGTCATGAAACAAAAGCACTATTTCCAGGAAGCAGCATTTAGAAGGAAAACGGTAGTAAGTTCTCACTATGTACCAAACACACATACAGGGAGTTAAGTTGAATCCAGTGATTATTAAAATTTTAGCTGTTATGGGAACTGGCACATTAACAACCAACTGGGATATAAGCCCAAATGAAATGATGGTGAATGGTGAAGAGGGGGTTTCAGGGCATAGATGGAAGGGCACGGTGCAGCACAGGGACCCCACCAACAGGACCTGTGGTTGCCGAGGATGCTACACCCCCAGTGAAGACAGGCCAAGAGAAGCTGAGACCAGCAAGGCCGTGGGTTTCACCTCCTGGGCAGGGACGGCTTTGCTATGCGGAGGGCCCAAACCTCTGTTTTGGAAAGAGAGGGAGATGGGGTCAGGGTGAGCTGGTTGGCCCTGCAATGCCTGAGTGCTGGGGTCTGACAGTGGGAAAGGAGGGAGCCATGAGATTGAAGAGGAAGCCCAGGCGCCAGTCTTGGTGACCCAGTGGTTGTTGGTGGGACACAGGGAGAGAGAGCCCTTGTGGGGACACTTTAGATCTGGGGGCTGGCAGGACCTCTAGGGGAGGCACAGAGATGTAACCTTGGATCTCAGGCAGTGGTTTGGTGAGGCCCCTCTGTGCCTCAGAATCCTGGGAAGCTGTGTTTTAAATGTACATGTCACCTACACCTACCAAAGTAGTCTCCATGTAATCCAGTCCCTCAGGTGCCCCAAATCTCTCCCTCTCCCCCCTCCCACACACACTCACTGGAGTTAGAATCTCCCAGAGTGGGTGTCCAGCCAGGCCTGGGGTTCCTAAGCTAAGTTCAGATGATGATGGAAATCAGAATGTGGTGAAAACTGCCCAGTGATTTGAGAAACAGGCTTGGGATAAAGCCCTGGGTACACTGATATTTAAGGACAGAAGGGGCTATAGACAGCAACTGATTTAGAAAAACCACTGAGTGTAACTTCCCTATTCAAGAAAAGTGGTGTTCACCTCACTGCCATGCCAGGAGCAGCCTCACTCATGCCCAGAGATGGGGTTTGGAGTTATTAAACTCAGCATTCACTCCCAACTCCACATACGGGAGTCGACACCCACAGCTTAAAATAAGTGTCTCTTCCCTGTTAAAGGCAATTGTTACAAGTGGGATGCATCTAGTGTTGCCTTTTCTTTTGGCTTTGTTGGTAAATCATTCCAAAGTCCATTTGGAAAAGGATGAAATGAATGTCGAGTATACAGGTTCATTTGACATCTGTAGATGGTTAAGATCCTTTCAGCAGGACTGGAAAATGCCTTAAAGATTTTGCTTCATAACATCAGAGAAAATTCAGAAAGAAGGATACAGAAGTAAGGTGCCTGTGTTTCCTTCGTGGAACTGTGCTTTTTTTTTTACTGTCCTGCAAAGCAGCAGGAAAAGCAAAGCATGCCAGTTCCCACAACCAGGGAGAAGGGTTTCTCCCACAGGGGCCGTGTCCCCAGCTGGCCAGGTTCTATCACTCCTCTGGGAGTCAAGTCAGGAGGTTTGCCCTCTTTCTTAGGGGTGCCCTGAAAGATCCCAAAAGACTGAGCCTTGAAGAAGAGAGTCCAGTGGGTCCTCACCAGACATAGGGTAAAAGCAGTCACCTGTGTTCTCCAGAGCTGCGTCCCACCAGCCTTCAGTGACCACAGAGGGGAGGCAATGCCAACGGTCTCGACTGCTAAAAGGACACGTCTGCCCAAGACTTGGTTCTAATGGTCTCACAAGGCCCTGGTGGGGGGGCCCAGTCCGTAACCTGGGACTTATCTGGGGTTTTGCCTCTTGCAGTTCCACCATAGCTCAAGCCATTTTTTTCTTCACTCTGACTTGGGGAAGAGGGAAGATAATTTATGACAAACAAAAAACAGAGAAACGTTGAACTTCATACAAACTTGAGAATTAAAGTTTCATAAGGATTCAGTGCAGTTGGAGTCACTCAGACCTGTCCCAGGCTTTCCTGGTCCCTCCCACTGACTCTTCCACATACACATACACAAAAAAATGGAGGTTTGAAGTGACACAGACCCAGTTTGGCAGCCTGAAAGGAGTGACTTTCTCAGAAACAACAGGCCTGGGGAAGCATTGCTGGTGGCTCTGAGGCAGCTGCCAGAGCATGCATGCTCAAGCCAAGGCTGGCGTCCAGCTCAGCTGTAAACACCTTTACAAACCACACACATTCTTCTGTGGAAAAGCCAAGAGCTGGAGGATGTCATTAGCACATTTTTCTCAGCTGCAGTGGGCCCTTGATCCCCTGGGACACAGCTTCTAGGGTCCCCCCCTCGTTTAATGCTGGGCTGAAACGGCTTATTTGTCACCAGTCCATTTGGGCAGGTGTGTGTGTAAGGAAGGGTCATGCCGGTCATCTGGCAAGTCTGACTGGCCTTCATCAGCTCCTTATCCCTCAGCTGATTATCACCCTCTCTCTCCAGCTCTCTTTACAGCTATTAGTTACAGATGAATGTTCTGAGCTATTTTTTACAAATTTAACCCAACACAAAGTGAACTCTAATTTGCTCTTAGAATTATCCTTCATCCATAATTTGGTCCAAGGATATTTACACTATGTGATATTAAAGGAGTTTTCTAGTGACTCGGAGGTACTGAGCCAAGATGTTTGTGGAATACAAAAGATGTGGGATAGGTAAACTATCACACCTCAGGCCATATCTTTCCCAGGTGAGTAAGCTGTTCCTAAGCAGAAAGGCTAACTGCCTACTGCTTACTGCCACTGCATCCCACGTGGACCAGGTCAGTAGGTGCGGCCCGTGCCAGAGTCCTAGCTCCTTTGCTGGGTGCCCAGCCTGAGATGACATGTGCCATCCTAGAGAGAAGTGGAGAGGGCACTATGTCTGTTCATCCCCTAGAAGCCCAGGCCTGTCTTGCTGACCCAGCTGGATGAGGGGTACCCTCGGACCATGCTTGGGGCCAGAATCTGGTGTCTTAAGCTGAGAATGGAAAGCAGGGTCTACTTCTGAGCAGCAATGGCTCTGGCTAAGGAAACTTGACCAGTGTGATTACAGAAACAGGAAAAGACTCCAAGCTAGGACATGCTATTTGGAATATGGGGAACACCATCACCTAATAGAACAATCCTGTTCCTGTACAAGAGAAGGAGTTGGTCCAAGTCCTAGGCCACATATGTCACAATTGTTTTTTTACCTTCAGTAGCTTTTATACTCATATCAAAGTTACTGCTTTCATATTTAGGTCACTCAAAGAGTTCCTCTTACTCTGGGTTCCTGCTAACTATGCACAACATCTCAGAGGGTGAGCTACAAAACTATTTTTCTAACTGTAGCAAAGGTAATTTGGGGTGGGGGAGGCTTGGGATATACCTAAATGTAGCTAATGACATTGTCCACCTTGAGGGATGAAAGGGAAACTGCACTTAAATTTAATTCACCATTGGATAGCTCGTGCTGTAAAGAACACACATCAAATATCCAAGAAGCAAAATTGATCATTAGCTTAATTTGGGAGCTCACTATAGGGGGGTTACTTTGTCTAGAACACAGGCACCTGCAAGTAGAATGTGAGCTGACTTCTTGGCAATCGGATCTTAGCCCTTTGAAATGTATGGTTGATGTAAGTATAATTAAGTAGTAAACTTGTATGGTATATACCTATATTCCAATAGTGTATACCTGTATGTGTGGGATTTGCTAATATAACCATTTCAATAAAAACCTATTGAAAAAGATGCATTGGCCACATGGAGTACTGTTGGTGGTAACCTGTATCAGTGAAGACTCTTGGTTGCAAATGTCAGAAACCCCAACCCAAACTGGCTTAAGCCAAAGAGAAGTATGGTGTCTCACAAAAGCTTAAATGCCATGGGTATGCTTACGTCACTTATAGCATGGTTTGGCCCTCAGACACTGACACCAGGACACATTTGCTAGCCTTGCTTCCTCCAAGTAAACTGCATTCTCAGGCTCAGAGAGGTCATAGCCCCATCAGCACAAGAGCTGGTTTACTTCCCCAGGAGACCAGAATGGCATCTCCTTGACCCTGATTGGCTTGGTTGGAAGCACGTGGACATCACCGAACCACTATGGTCACAGAGGTAGAATGTGCCATTAGCTAAGGCCAACGTGGGCTCTACTTCTGCAGCCCAGGAGTGCATTCAGCTTCACCTGAAAGATAGGAGCTGAGAGTTGTAAGGTGTGGTTGCCACAGCAAAATCATGATGCTGCACAGGAAGAAAAGGATGTTGGGGCAAAAACAGCCAATGTCCAATACATGTAGAATAGAGTTGGAACCTTAAAGGTCTGGACATTAATATTACCTCTGCCACTTATTAGTATGAAATTGGCAAATCACTTCACCTGTCTGGATTTCAGTTTTATCTCTTTAATATGGATCTTAAAATATCTACCTCGTAGGGTAAATGAGTGGGGATTGGATTTAAAATAATGAAAGTAGGCTTAATATCATATATCCAATAACAGTCTAGTATCTGGAATATATAAATAACTCTTACAGTTCAACAATCAAAACGACAACCGGGGTTTCCTTGGTGGCTCAGTGGTTAAGAATCTGCCTGCCAATACAGGGAACACGGGTTCTGAGCCCTGGTCCAGGAAGATCCACATGCAGCAGAGCAACTAAGCCCGTGTGCCACAACTACTGAGCCTGTGCTCTAGAGCCCGCGAGCCACAACTACTGAGCCCGCGAGCCACAACTACTGAGCCCACGTGCCACAACTACTGAAGCCCGCTCGCCTAGAGCCCGTGCTCCGCAACCAGAGAAGCCACCACAATGAGAAGCCCGCGCACTGCAGCGGAGTAGCCCCCACTCAACGCAATTAGAGATAAGCCCATGCAGCAACAAAGACCCAACCAGCCAAAAATAAATAAATTTATTTAAAAAAAAAACACCTTAAGCCTCCAGGGATGATTCTAAAGTGCCCCCTTCCCTCTGGCCTCCTTCCGGATTCTGGCGGCCTCAGGCCAGATCCTGCATCCCAATTAGCCCTGGATATTCTGGATTCATGCCTATTGCCCCAGACGGCATTTAACTGCTCTCTCGTTCACTCAAAAGGGTCAATGTTTGGACTGTGAGGCGGTCGACCCCTACAGGCCAGCACTGGGAGAGCAGGGATCCACATCCCCAGCCTCCCTTTGCTGCCCGCCCCATACCCGTTCAGAAGCCCCTGCTGGCCCCAGGGCAGGCCCTGCCCCCGACCCCAAGACCACTCAGCCTCAGTGATCCCATCTATAAAGTGAGGGACTGCACTGGTTTCTGAAGACCCTGCCAGCCTCAGAGCTTCCTGACAACCTGTCCTGGACTCCCGGAGGTTCTCTTTGTCTTAGGCCCAAGTGCCAAAATTGAGTTACCAAAATCGACTAACCCTTTTCCAACCACCCTTTCCAATGTTAACACGCACTGGCTTGCCCTGCACAATCAGCCAAAACTGTATCTCCAAATGCTGTTTCTCTACATTTTCCCCGCAAACCCTGGATGGGTTTTTACAAAAGGCCAGAAGCCCTGCTATCTGTGGACCATGGACTCAACCATTCCGGCCAGAGGCGCGTGGCCCCGGCACCTGGCCGCTCCTCCTAGATGAGGCTGCAGCGCAGGGGCCTGCAGCGAGAAGGGCGAAAGTGAAGCGGACACGGCCGGGCTAAGCCGGCCTGTGGCCCGAGGACTGGGCGGGTGGGCGGGGCCGGGTGGGGAGAGCGAAGGGCCCGCTGGTCCCGGCGGCCGCAAGGGGGCGCCGCCCGCTCGCCTCGCCCCGCCCCGCCCGCTCGGCTCCGCGCGGCGACTACCGCGGCGCTTCCGCCTGGCCGGCCACGGCCCGGTGTGAACGGCGCCGCGATGTGGCTGGGCCCGGAGGAGGTGCTGGTAGCCAACGCGCTGTGGGTGACGGAGCGGGCCAACCCCTTCTTCGTGCTGCAGCGGCGCCGGGGCCACGGCAAGGGCGGCGGCCTTACGGGTGAGAGGCGCGCGGCGACCGGGCCTGTGGGCGTCGCCGCGGGGCGGGCGAGGAGGGGGCGCCGGGCGGCGGGGCCCAGGACTAGCGGCCCAGGACTAGCGGCCCAGGACTAGCGGCCCAGGACTAGCGGCCCAGGACAGGCCCAGCCTCGGCGCGTCACTGCGGACGCGCACGTCAGCGCGTGCGGCGGGGGCCTGGGGGCGCGAGGCCGGCACTGAGTGGGGGGTGGGAGGTAGGAACGCGAACCGCGCGTGGGAGGCAGGGACGGGGTGGGGTGGTGCGAGGTGAGTACGGGGCCAGGGACTCGAGGAAGACAGATGTGCTCGCGTTAGGAGGCGGATGGGGAGACTTCGGTCAACCAGGGCAGCCAGGAGAAGGCTGGAGGCGGCCTCTGCCCGGACTCGCTGCCCGTGAGCTTCCCGGTGCTTAGCGGAGGCGTGTGCCGCTTCCTGGAAGGGGATTTCACAGCTGAAAGTCCACGAGATCTTCTGGTCTTCTGCTTCAGTTTCTCCAAGTGCCTCCAAGGAGGGGTCAAGTGATACAAGCATTCGTTTTCTTTTGCCTCCTTCATTCCCAACTCACCAAAGAATTGCCTTTTCAGCAAGATCAGAGTTCTCCCAGCTGCTGCTGGCCTCAGCCCCCATCCCTCCAGCTTCTCCTCACCCACCTTTCCTGCTTCTTGGTGCGTTGGAGCTGCAGACCGAGGCTTAGCCGAATCACCAGTATATGTGTTCCGGTGAACCAGCCAAGGTGCCTCTTTGCCCGTCTGGGTACTACACAGGACTAGACTAGACCGGCACCTCCTGGAGTGTGTGGCATTTGGGATCCAGGGGATGCCTACTGGGCATTCCCTCTACAGGGGTTGTCCAAGGTCCCTCATGCTCCAGGACCTGCCCCAGGCACTCCCAAGCAGACCTGGGTCAGTCTTAGGGCCAGACCAGTGCCTGCGCTCCTCGGGTGGCCCATTGTTGCCATTTAGGACCTCAGGCCCAATGTTGACAGGTCTTCCAGTTATCAAGAGATTTTCTGTGAAATGTTCTAATTTTAAACATTAGCAGCTAATGCAGTCCTACCAGATGCAGATAGAAGCTTCCCATAGGAGACCTCTTCCATCAGTCTTTCCTGGGCCACACCTCCTGATGTGGAAGAGACTGTACCATTCCCAAGAAACCTGTTCCCTTTGGTGCCTTGAGCTCTTTCCCAAAGGCCTCTAGAATCACAGGAGCCAGTGCTGGACCTGCCTCCTGGACTAGACTGTTCAGTGGAGGTTAGACAGCAGCCCCTCTGGAGAGACTGACCAGTGGTCAACCTTGAAGCCCAAGTAGAAAAGCAATGCTTGGGCGACCAGTATCTTTGGTTGCAGCAGCATACCGTTGTGTCAGATTTCAGGGCTTGTTCTGTGCTCTGTTTCTCCACAGATCATCTCAGCAGGTGGGTGGGTCCCTCTGTGCTCTGCTTTCCTGTACAGAGAAGGCCCTTTCTACCATACTCATCTCTCCATGTCCCCCAAGGCAGAGCTCCCCAGGTCCCCCCTAATAACCACACCTTGAACTCTCTGCTCCAGCTAGGTTTGGTGAGTCCTGGCATGGCCTCTGGCATGGCCTTCCCTGTGCCATCATGGACATAATGGCTTCCTGACCACTGTCTCCCTGGGGGAGGAACAGTTAGTGATGTGGTTTTATTCAAGCTGTCTTTTAAAAACAGATACCAACCTAGATTCTTCATTGAAGAATGTGATGAGATGGCCTGCCCATTAAAAAGTTTTCAAGTCTTGCAGTATGGATATGCCAACAGTATAGGAATTAAAATAAAATTTCTGAGACCAGAAGAGAAACCTCAACACAAACAGTAAAAAGCAGTTTATTCCAAACACTGATAAGGCTTGAATATGCCGCTTTAACTGCAATTTAGAGAGGCATTTTAGAACATTTCAGTAAAACAGGTGAGAGATTACAGACTCCTGACTTGGATGTATGTGAAGAGTACCTTCTTTTGTAACTGGTTATTTTATTTATTAGAGACTGGAGGGGGGAAAAATCAAATTAAAAATGGAATATGAAACAGAAATGTTAAAATCGAGCAATAAAATCAATAGAAATTATTCTGATATCAACAGGAAAATGGTAACAAAATATTTTCAGATCATACCAAAAGTAGCTCTTCATGAAAAGGAAAAAATAAGTTTCAAATAGGAACAATGGACAGGCTTTTATGTAGCTGGATAATTCAATAAATGAAGAAGAATGAATCGGATAGTGGTAAAAGGTAGACATTTTCTCTAATTTATTGGGGAAATAGTGACACTGACAAATGTCAATGACATTGTGATGAGAAGGAAAACTTGAAATGCCCTAAAATGCTTCAGTTCAGGGGTGGAAAAAAAAAAAAAAAACAGAATCGGTGTTTTCCTAAATTGGACAATTCTAAAAATTTGCATGTTCTTTTTATTCATGACTTTTGAGGCTACATTATCTTCCTGTTGTTGATGTGGAAAATGATGTTACAAAATCGTTGTCTTATGAAGAAGGCATCAGAGTACACAGCCAAAAAGGCCGCACATGTCAGAGAAACATGTCTTAAGAGATGTGTCTGGCAGTTAATAAAACATACTGTATTATTTTTTTGGATTTTGTGATATTTGTAGTATTGTTGTTTCTTATTCTGAAGAAATACTTGTTTTCAAACCTGATTTTGTATTTTTCTTGAAGAGGGCCTCCCAGATCATCTAAGCTTTGGGCCCCATAAAGCCTGAATCTGCCCCTGCCTGCAAGTATTTTCTGAGTCAGGAGGACAAGCAGAAGCTTCCAGGAAGAAGTGGGAGGGGAGTTTTTGATAGGGGTCAGACACTGGCTGAAGGCCTTTGAGGAAAAAGAAGTAATTTAACGGACCAGGGTAATGTAAGGTGTTTCACCCTCTTGGCTGGGGCTTTGGGGGCACTGCTACCCTCATGGCTGCCTCCAGCCAGGCCCAGCTCTCAGCCCAGCCCTCCCTCACCCTCCCCTCTCTCTGCCCTGTTGCCAGGTCTTCTCGTGGGCACCCTGGATGTGGTGCTGGACTCCAGTGCCCGGGTGGCCCCTTACCGCATCCTGCACCAGACCCAGGACTCGCAGGTCTACTGGACAGTGGCGTGCGGTAGGTGCCCTGAATCACAAGGGGTGCTGGGCAGGGCCTGCCCCAGAGAGGGAGGGGACGCAGGCTGCATTCCTGCATTGGACATGGCCCACTGAGAACCTGATGCTGCCCCTTGTTCAGACAGCACAGCCCAGGCCAGCATCCAGCTTAGGAAGGCAGCTCAGCTGTGCACAGATGCAGGGCAAGAGGACATGGGCCCCATGAAGCCCTGCGTGCCTCTCTGAGGGCTTGGCCTTGGGCAGTGTCCATGTTCTCCTGCTAACCTTTTCTCAAGGCGGATACAGCTTATCAGTATTCATGGACTACATATTTTTTTAATTCACCTACTCACTAAAAGTTATCTATAAACCCCAAAATCAGTACTTGTGGTACTTTTGGGGTCATTTGTGGACATCTGTGGAAATGTGTGTCTGCAGAGCAATGAAAAATTTGAGTCACCAGACACACAGGTTCCCAGCTGAGGTGGAACAAGGCATCCTTCTGCCTTCTTGTTTCAGCTCTCAAACCATAAACATGTCTCCTTTTAGAAGTTTAAGCACCATGCTTCTCACGTTTTGTGTTATCTGTTGGTGACTTTGCTGTTTAAAATGGCCCCAGGTATAATGCTGAAGTGCTGTGTGGTGTTTTTAAGCGCGGGAAGCTGTGATGTGCCTTATGGAGAAAATACAAGTTAGATGAGCTTCCTTCAGGCATGAGTTGCAGTGCTTCTGGCTGTCAGTTCAATGCTAGGGTATTAAAAATATATATTAAATGAGGTGTCTTTAAGCAGAAAGACATATAAGACAAAGTAGTGTATTTATCGGTTGGTGAAAATGTTGTGACCAGAGGCTCGCACGAACTTAGCCCTGTAGCTCCCCTGGGAGCAGTACTGGCAAATTCAGTGTTCCAGAAGACTTTGTAGAACATAACCACTGTGAATAACGAGAATCGCTGGTAGTTGTCCTTCTCGGAGGACACACCCACCCTCCCAAGAGTCCAGGAGGAAGTCCCCTTTCAGCCTGGCTGAGGTCCCTGGGATAAAACAGCAGTCATAGCTGGCACTCAGACAGCACTTCCTGCATGCCAGACATGTGAACCTCCCAACAACTCCAGAAGGTGGAACTTTGATTTTCCCCATTTTGAAGATGAGGAAACTGGGCCCAGAGGGGTTAAGTAACCCTCCCAAAGTCACACAGAACCACAGATCAGACCCAGAGCACCTGTTCGTGTCCACTGTGCTGAATATCTCTCTCTGCTAGAAGCCACAGTGTCACTGTCCCCCAGGATAGTGGTTTTCCTTGAGACCTGAGAAGTGATGGGAGTGTTCACAGCTGGACTCCAGCTTGGGGAGGTGGGGGGAGAGGTCAAGGGGTGAAGGCACCAGGGTGCCCAGAGTGGGGCACTGGCAGGAGAGAGGCTTCCTATGTGGTAGGGCCCAGGGCAGTTGGTGTGTGCCTGGGCTAAGATGAGACGCTTCACTCTAAAATGGGCCCTTGAGATGTTCATCTTTGTCTCAAGGTGTTCCTTCTCAGGAGAAAGGCAGTGGTAGTGAGAGCAGCCTCTCTGTGGGGAGAGAGGAGTATGGCTACTCCGTGGGGCCTTGTGGGAACCCCATTGGTGGCATCAGGGCCTGCTGCTGGGGAGGGACCCAGATGCACTGTGGAGCCCCTGCCCTGGTCAGACCCCTGTGCTCATCTGCTCGTGCCTCTCTGTTTTTACCCACCACCTCTCTTCAGCTCTCCAAAAGCAGACACCTACTGACACCTGCCACTGAATCTCCACTCCTTAGACTGCCATTAAAGGACTTCTCAGGGTCTGCCTGCTTCCATTTCTGTCTTCCTCCCCCCACCAGCTCACACCTGGCCTTCGGCCAGACAAGACACTTGCAGGGCCTGAAGTTCTTAACTGTACCTGTCCTGGCTGGTGTACCTACAGCGTCGCCCCATGTCTACTTTACTTCCTCCTGCTCTGTTGAGTACCAACGCAGATGTCACATCCAATGGAAAACCTTCCCAGATTCCCCGGACTCATGTACCTACCCTTCTCCCTCCTCTAGACTTGCCGTGTCTCCACCAGCACTTTTGCATTGAAGGCTCACTGGCTCTCCCACTAGGCCAGCAATTCCTTGAGGGTGTGGGCAGGTTCTGCAGCTGGGCAGCCTGGATTAGCGTTATGGTGTGGTCACTTCCCAGCTAGGTGACCTTGGGCAACATACTCAACCTCTCTGTGCCTCAGCTTCATCCTATAAAATGAAAATAACTGTACCTGTCTCCAAGGTGCTCTAAGAATCAAATAAGATAATCCATAAAAAGTTTTGGAAAACAGAAATAGCACTTAATAATTTAATTAGCTATTATATTTTTTATTCCCAGTACCTAGCATAGAGATGGCATAGTTTCAGTGTTTACTTAGTGCTAAATGAAGATTGAGTTGCTTTTAACTAATAATTATTTTAAGTGAATATATGTAAATATTTATAATTAAAGTGCAGACAGATCCACACAGGCATTGTGGACAAAATTCCTCTGTTTTAGCCTGCCGGGAACATGTGTGTAAGAGGGTTGCATCACATGCAAACTCAACTTCCAAATTCAAATGTGGGTTCTTAGCAAAAAGAGCAAGAAAGAAAGAACTCACTTCACCTAACAACTAGACCTTGGCCTCTGTGCACTAGGGAAAGGAGGCCATAATAGATATACAAAGAAAAATGAAAAAAAAATAATTTATGGATGATTTAGGAACTTCCAGAGGTAATTTCTATTTATAGTTACCTATTGTTATGATTATCACTGTTGTATGATTCTGGGTTTAATCATTTTCACATGGGCATCCTCCCACAGACCATGGGAGAGGGTCTTTCTGTGGAATCGCTTGTTAGGGTGGTGAGCCTCTTGGGTAAATGTAAAGAAACAAACAAATCAACCCTAACCAAGTCAGGCTGGACTGTGACATGTGACAGAGCAATGAGCAGATGCCTGGGCCAGAGGAGATGACAGGGACCAACTCAGCCTGGCCAGGGCGGGATCAGAGCTGAGTCTTCAGCTGATGGAAAAGTTGTAGCCAGGTAGTGAAGGATGGGGTGGCCAGGGATCGGGCGCCCAGCAAAAAACATCTGTGGTCCACAGTCATGTCGGACTCACCTCTTTGCTAACGCTCCCTCCATGCCGAGTGTGTGGGCCTGCCGTGGTCACAGAAGCAACTGGGCCTTCTGGGTGCTTACAGTCCACAGACTGTCCCACACTAGGCTGCTGAAAAGGAAGCAGAGCTTTCACTCCTTTTCTTATTCTTGTGTTAATTCATTCAGAGAAGAGTTCTTAAGTGCAAAAACCCCATGCCAGACACATGAAAAACCCCAAAAAGTGGGGTGCCAGAGGGGCAGGGGAAGCCAGGCCTGGAAGGGACTTCCCTCATCCCTTCAATTTTCCTCCTGGGGCCCCTTTTCCCAATTCCCTGATGGAGGCAGAGAAAACAGCTGCCTCACTCTTTGGGAGTGGCAATGGGCCGCCTCCCTGAGTTCTCCCATTTCCACTGGGCCTACAGTGCCCACAAGAACCCCTCCCTGAGGAGGGCAGGGACCCCCTCCTAGGTGGGGCAGACAGTGGGGGCCAGCCAGACACTGAAAGGTCAGACGGGGGTTCCTGGAAGAGACGGGATCCAGGCTGGGATGTGAACTGGGATGAGGAGGAGGAGGCAAAGACCTGGGTGGGGCATCTGGCTTCAGAGAGAGGGATGAGCACCTCTGGCCCAGCAGGAGACCAGCCAGCCAGGGGCCTGGAGTCCTACAGGAAGCTCCAGCTGCCATCTGTGGATGCCTACATTCTCAGGAGAGCCACAGTCACCTATACCAAGTCTGACTGTGTCTGGCTAATCAGCTGCACATGGAAGACCACATTAAGTCCTTTTATCTCGAAGAAAAGTAAGTAAGCAAACCTGCAAATGTATAGACTATTTCTGGTAGGGCACAGAGGAAACTAGCAGTCACTCTTACTCTGGGCATTAGAGGGAAGTTGAGGCTTTATTTTCCTCATGACTCTGTAATTCTATTGGAATTTTTTTATTTTGTGTTTTTATCAGGACCATTTATGACTTTTGTCATATACATGAAGAAGGAAAGAGTAAGCAGCTCAAAGGTTGTAGTCACTTTGGTATAGCAAATTAGGTCAGCCATTTTAATCTCTCTTGAGTTTATATTTAAGGCCTGGTGATTTTATGATTTTCCTTTTCTTTATGCCACCAAACCTCTCCTAGGTTCTTCCCGCAAAGAGATCACAAAACACTGGGAATGGCTGGAAAATAACTTACTCCAGACACTGTCCATCTTTGACACTGAGGAAGACATCACCACCTTCGTCAAGGGCAAGATACACGTAAGATTCACTTTCCACTACTGGTTCTCACTCTCTTCTCTGGGCTACCAGTGTTCACCTTTGTCATCTTCTATAACTTTCAGAGAACACCGTGTAGTTCTTTCCCCCATTAAACAGAGATGGAAACGAAGGGTTTGATCTTCTTTTAGTGTTGAAAGGGGCAGTTGAACTCATTGTATGCAGGCCCCATCTACTGGCCAGCCACCGGAGTTTAAGCTTAGCTGGGAGTTTCCATTCCCTGCAAAGGGCCTCAGAGCAAATATGCAGATACACAACTCTGATAGCCAGTTCCTTGGCCAACAGAGGAAGAAGTTGGAAATGACAGGATAATTTTAGGTATATTTCTATTATAAAACTAACATTACTTCAAAATGCACAGACACTTTGACCCAGCAAGTCCATTCCTTGGAATTTACCCTACAGTGTATTCATATGTCCAGAATGATGTATGTATCAGGATGTTCCCTGCAACACTGTTAGCAAAAAGGCTGGAAACAATGCCTCCCAGTCCCATGGTAAGAGGGGAAGCAGCTGTTCTTTCCTCTGCAAATTGAGAGGGCTCATACTTGCTAACATAGCATTTATTGAGTATTTTCTTTATGAGTACTGTGCTGAGCACTGTATATTCAGGGGACTTGGTCAGTCATATGTGGTATTCTTAGTAGAATATTTTACAGCTAGCAAAATAATTATGAAGATTGTAGCAATGTGTGAAAACATCACAGTGATGTTTAGATTGTTTCCTCTTTAGTGAATAATTACATAATGAGCATTTATCTGAGTTATCTGTGTGTGTGTGTGTGTGTGTGTGTGTGTCTTTTTCTTTCTGTTGGATTATTGCCTTGGATTAGATTCCTCAGAGAGGTGTTACCAGGTCAAAGTTTCATGATGCAAACTTACTTTGGGCAAGCCCTTGTGACTTCATTATACCAGAACCTCCTAGACCTGGGCAGATGGCACCAAGAGTTCCTCAGCAGTTCTCTGTGTACCTTGGGGTTCAGGGTGGGACCTGTGTTGCCTTTCTAGTTCCAGGAAAATAGACAAAGAGAGCAGAGGCAAGTCTTCACTCTCCTAATGAGCCAGCTGGGCAATAATAATAATAACAGCAACATTATGGAATGTTTCCTTTATGCCAGGCCCAAACAAACTAACCAACAGAACAGAATAAAGTTCTAGATGAGTCAAAGGAAAAAATGGAAATTAGAAAATATTGAGGGAATCCCCAGGCCATCCAGTGGTTAGGACTTGGCACTTTCACTGCTGGGGCCCAGGTTCAATCCCTGGTCAGGGAACTAAGATCCTGTAAGATGCGAGGCCACCAAAAAAAAAAAAAAAAAACTGAGAACTGGGAAATTATGGAAATACTACTGTTTATCAGAATTTGTGAGATGTAGCAAAAGCAGGACACAGGAGGAAATTTAAAGCCTTACATTTTCTGTTTTATAATGTGAGGAAAAGAAGAAAGGGTGGTAATTAATGAGCCAGGTGTCCAATTCAGTAAGTTAGAACGCCAGAGAAACCAGGAAATTAGAAAGAAGGAAATATAGTTATCACAAAAAAATTACTATTCGCTGAAGACTCAGATTATAGTTAGCATTTTTTTAGCAATAAAGTATTTTTTAATTAAGATAGGTACCTTATTTTTTTAGACATAACGCTATTGCGTATTTAATATACCACAGTATAGTGTAGACTTAAGTTCTATATGCACTGGGAAACCAAAAAATGTGTGTGACTTGCTTTAGTGTGACATTTGCTTTATTGCTATGGTTCAGAACCAAACCTGCAATATCTTCAGGGTATGCCTGTAACAAAGGGAAGAAGTTAATTCCTTAGAAAATAAAGGAATGATACAGAAGAGCAACAGGTCCAAAAACAGATGTAAAATATAAACAAACCTGTGGCAAAAGTGATCCAGGACAAAAGAGAGAAACCTCAAATAAGTAATGTTGGGAATGAAATATGATAGCATCTATTTAAAATGCAAAGTTAGGGGCTTCCCTGGTGGCACAGTGGTTAAGAATCCACCTGACAGTGCAGGGGACACGGGTTCAAGCCCTGGTCCGGAATGATCCCACATGCTGCGGAGCAGCTAAGCCTGTGTGCCACAACTACTGAGCCTGTGCTCTAGAGCACATGAGCCACAACTACTGAGCCCACATGCCACAATACTGAAGCCCGTGCGCCTAGAGCCCATGCTCTGCAACAAGAGAAGCCACTGCAATGAGAAGCCTGCGCACCACAACAAAGAGAGTAGCCCCCGCTTGCCACGACTAGAGAAAGCCCACGTGCAGCAACGAAGACCCAATGCAGCCAAAAATAAGTAAAATTTTAAAATAAAAATTAAAAAAATAAATAAATAAATCAGGGTTAAGAAAAAAGAGAGTAAGGGGACTTCCCTGGTGGTCCAGTGGTTAAGACTTCACCTTCCAATGCAGTGGGTGTGGGTTCGATCCCTGGTCCAGGAGCTAAGATCCCACATGCCTCGTGGCCACAAAACCAAAACATAAAACAGAAGCAATATTGTAACAAATTCAATAAAGACTTTAAAAATGGTCCACATCAAAAAAATCTTAAAAAAAAGAGAGAGAAAGAGAATGCCATAAACAGCTTTAAGCCCATAAATAGTAAGAAGTGAGACAAGATGGACACTCTTAAAATAATATGTTTTAGTTTCCAGTTGCTACTGTAACAAGTTACCATAAACTTAGTGGTTTAAAACAACACAAGTTCCTTTTCTTACAGTTCTGGAGGTCGGAAGTCTGAAATGAATCTCACAGGCTAAAATCAAGGAATTGGCAAGGCTGACTCCTGGAGGCTCTAAGGGGAGAATCTGTTTCCTTGCCTTTTCCAGCTTTCAGGAGCTTCGTATCCGTGA
Source organism: Orcinus orca (assembly GCF_937001465.1). Classification (NCBI taxonomy): domain Eukaryota; kingdom Metazoa; phylum Chordata; class Mammalia; order Artiodactyla; family Delphinidae; genus Orcinus; species Orcinus orca. Next base: position 17,542,949 of record NC_064561.1, on the reverse strand, counting down.
TTCTTGGCCCTTACCTTTCTCTTGAATGCCAGCAGCATGGCCTCTTTAGTCAACCAGTCAGTCTCTCAACCCTTCTGGGGATTGGGATGTAAACATCTTTGGGGGGGGCTATTATTTGGTCTGCCACATAATAGAACTTAAACTGAGACTCACAAAGAAATAGCAAACTTGAATATGCTTAAAACTATTAAAGAAATTGAATCAGTAATTTAAAATCTGCCCAGTGATTTTTACAGTCCACTTGTATCAGCAAACAAACAAAATCCCAGTCCTGTGGGCCAGGCCGTTCATTCCCATTGGCGAGGACCATTACTCCTGAGTAGAGGCCAGCGGACAATGCAGAGGAAAATGCAAAGCAGAGTGTCAGCCCCTCTGCTCCCTGCTTGGGGGTCTCCCAGGTGCAGCTGAAGGAGTGGGGAAAGGGGACTGCCAACTGAGACCCAGGAAGGTGGCCTGAGGGACAGGGTGCCGTGATGGCCCACAGGCTGTCTGGGGCCCACCTTTCCACTGGTGGGGCCCCTTTCCCAACCTCCCAGTAGGTGCATTTGAGGGAAGCAGAAGACAAGGGCAGGGCCTTAGTAACAAGAAGGGTGCTTTGCCAGAGCCTCTTTCCCAGACATAGAGCTAGTTCCTGCAGTAGTGTTCTGGGGAGGCACCAGAGGCAGCTTGAGAGAGAGAAGAGGTTGGAGTTGCAGCTACAGTGGTACTGGCTATACTGAGATGGAGTTACATCTTACCTTTGGGTCTTCACCCAAACTCCTGGCTGTTCTCCCTGCTCATGGTTACAGGAATTCGAGGCTGCCAGGAGGCTCAGCAGAAGCAGCAATCTGGCCCACAGCAGTTGCCTTGAATTACTTTAGCTTATCAAGTCATCATCCTCCTGGAAAATCTGCATGTACATTTTGAGCCAAATGCACTAAGAACCTGTTTTACCCCAGGAGGTTTGGGGTTGGCTTTGTGGCCCAGGGTGATGTCTCTGGGCACCCTGAGCCCAGTGAAGATGCTGGTGGGATACAGCATAGATATGCCCTGAGTTGGTTGGCCCTGTGGCTGATCTCTGGACCCTGAACTGGGTAGGTCCTGAGCTGGGTGGGTCCTGCAGCTGGTCTGTGGGCCTTGAGCAGGGGCAAGAGGCAGAAGCCCCCTGGTATGTGCGGGGGGAGTATCAAGTACAGAAGATCCTCCAAGACATTGTCACAAGAAATGCACGTCACAGAACAGTGCCACAGCAAGTTCCCATTTGGGCAAAGAAAGAGGGGAAAGAGCAGATTGCATGTATTTGCTTAAAGGTGCATCAGTGCCAGCCTGTCTGGGAGGAAACCAACAAAGTGGCTACAACAGCAGAGGAGATGGAGACTCCCTTCTCACTGAACACACTTTTTTACTACTTGCATTTTTTTACCATGTTTATATATTATATTTTTCAGATATTTACATTAAAATAGCTAAAATGTAAATTTAAAAATTCCCTTCTCTGATCCAGTAGAGATAATAGCTCAGGGAGTTAGGGGAAATTGCCCAGCATCTGTCTGGCCAGAGCAGACGACAGGCCTACCTGCTTGTGGCCCTTGGGCCAGCGACCAAGAGTCCTGGGTCCCACCACTTGAGTTCCCTGCGGGAACCAGTCCCCTGTCCTCCTACAGGGCATCATCGCAGAAGAGAACAAGAACCTGCAGCCCCAGGGAGATGAGGACCCTGGGAAATTCAAGGAGGCCGAGCTGAAAATGCGGAAGCAGTTTGGGATGCCCGAGGGAGAGAAGCTGGTCAACTACTACTCCTGCAGCTACTGGAAGGGCCGCGTGCCCCGGCAGGGCTGGCTCTACCTGACCGTCAACCACCTGTGCTTCTACTCCTTCCTGCTGGGCAAGGAGGGTGAGTGCAGGCAGCAGGAGTGCCCCCTGTGTCCCCCCTAGCCCCAGTCCCCCAGCTGGCCCTGTCATCCTCAGGGCATCCTCCTCTGCCCTCACCCTCGACCTCGCCTCTATAAAGTGTACCGCCTCCCCAGACTGTCGAAGTTCCTGAGGGCTGTCCCTCCTCGGCCCCCGGATATTCTGTCCCCACATACCCACCAGAGAGTCTCCCCAGAACCTAGTGGCCCATGACCAGAACTCCAGACTTGAACCAGGCATCACCGGGCTCTTGGGGGCTCCTGTCATGTATACATCAACTAGCACAGTTCTTCACGTAGTGACTTTCTGCACAGGGCCTCCCCTCTTTCAAGTAGAGTGCCGGGCACCCATCATCCCTGAGCGGCTCCAGGTTACATGGTGCCTTGGACGTGTGCCCCTGCAGCCACCTGCTGCAGGTCCCTCCCCACAGGAAGCCCTGGCCTCAGGACAAAAGGCAGACTCCCAGCCAGTGAACTCTGCTGCATGTCGCCCCCAGAAAGAGCCCCGAGGGCTTTAGCTGCTCTCAGTGTGGCCTTTCCTGGGCCCAGCAAGGCCGGCTCCCAGCCATGCACACACACCTGTCACAACCTCCCCTGCCTTTCTCCCACCTTTGCATCTTCTCATCAGGCAGGGGCCAGCATCCTCTCTGTGCTGGTCACACCATGTTGTGACTTGTTCCCACATCAGTGCACTCCCACTAGGTGGGGCTTCTCAAGTCCAGGGTCTCAGCTAGCTCACCTCTGTTTGTTCATTCATCTCATCCTTTAGCCATTTGGTGGGCAAACCCAGGAGATTCTCGGGGCTGGGCACTGGGTTGGCCCAGGATGGCCCAGTCCCTCCTCGTGGAGCTGGTGTCCCAGCATAGCTAGGCTCAGGCATGGGGCCTGGGGGTGGGGAACGGGCAGGCAGTAGATGCTGCCCGCTCCCCCACATGGGTTCCAGGGCCAGGCAGGAGTCAGGAGCCTGCCTGCCCAGCCCTCCAGCTGGTTTGACCTGATGGTGTGTCTGTCCCCTCTGGTGTCCAGTGAGCCTGGTGGTGCAGTGGGTGGACGTCACACGGCTGGAGAAGAATGCCACGCTGCTCTTCCCTGAGAGCATCCGTGTGGACACCCGGGACCAGGAGCTCTTCTTCTCCATGTTCCTCAACATCAGCGAGACCTTCAAGCTCATGGAGCAGCTGGCCAACCTTGCCATGCGGCAGCTACTGGACAGCGAGGGCTTCCTGGAAGACAAAGCACTGCCCAGGCCCCCCCGGCCGCACAGCAACATCTCGGCTCTGAAGCGGTGCGTTGTGCCTCCCCCCCCCCAGCAGGGACCTGCCCTCCTCACCCTTCACAGGCTCCCTGCGTGTAAAGGGGGCCAGGTGAAGGGGTGGTTTTCGATAGTGGGGAGGGCACCAGGAGATTCACAGAGGCGTCGTCCTGAAAAACCTACCGCTGACGCTGACGTGGAGGGAGTTCTTCATGTATTACTTCTCAAAGCCCTGGGGTGGGGAGGCTCTCACAGGCTCCTTGGTCTCAGACAGGAAGCTGAGGCACAGGGAGGTAGAGCAGCTTGCCCCAGACCCCAGTGCCTTAGCTCTAAGTGAGCAGTGGAGCCCAGCACAGGCGCCCCACCACGTCAGCCAGGGCATCCCCAGAGGCCTCTTCAGGAAGGCTTCAGAATCCCAGCTCAGGGTACACCGCCTCCATCCCGCCATGATTGACAGCTCTTCTCAGGACCCCTGGGCCCTGACCCCAGGCCCCAGGAGACAGCCCTGCACAGGTCTGAGGTCTCTGCCACCCTGTCTGTGGGAATTGGTAGACAGAGGAACGATTCACTAGGGCTGGCCCCTCCAGAGCACTCTGTTCTCGCTCTTCCGTTGCAGCTTAGGGGAAACCTGTAGGCCAGCCAGGAGCTCAGATATTCCCTGAGCCCCTGGGGCCCACAGCCAGATTCACACCTGTGTGTGCAGAGACTGTGGCCTAGGCCCAGACTCTTGGGTGCACCTTCAGGACCAGAATGCTGTCCAAGGATATTACTTTCCTGATGCGAGTGACACGGTGGCTTTCAGAACCTTCCAGAAAGAAAATGAGTAGGGCCGGACTTGATAGTCTCTGGCATTGTCCATCGAGGTGTGCCTGCCAGGCCGAGCTCAGGCTGCTAGCAGCCCCCATGGGGCTGGGAAGAGAGAGATGTTTACGAGGACAGGGCCACCGCGGGGGCGAGGAACAGGCTACCGGGCCCCTGCCTCACACAGCCATCGGACTGGCGAGTGTGCATTTCCGTTAAGCAACAGCAGCCTGTGTTTTTTTCTTTTGGCTGCACCACGTGACATGTGGAATCTTAGTTCCCCTACCAGGGATCGAACCCATGCCCCCTGCAGTGGAAGCATGGAGTCTTAACCACTGGACCGCTGGGGAAATCCCAGCACCCTGTGTTTTAGTCTTGACTCCACACCTGCCTGTCGGGAGGCCTTGTCTGAGTTTCTAGGTGGGGCTGGTCTTCCTAGTGAGAAGCGGCAGGGCGGGTGCAGGCACCCTCTGGGCACCACCCACCCTTAGTACCGAGCATGCTGTTTGTTGACCACTCCTCTGCTGGTCATACGGATGTCCACATTTTACTACTTGACCATTCAGTGTGCATGTGTTATTGAACTCTGAGATCCCTGGGCACAACTTGCTCACAGGAGGACCCCCACGAGCCTGAGTCCAACGTGGAAACCGAGGGCATGAGGCCGCCTTGTGAGTGTGCTAGCCCCAACTCTTGTCTGCTTTTCTATCTCCCCCACCTTGGTTTCACCAGAGACCTGGACGCTCGAGCCAAGAACGAGTGCTACTGTGCCACGTTCCGGCTGCCCGGGGACGAGCGCCTGGACGGCCACACAGGCTGCACCCTGTGGACCCCATTCAACAAGCTGCACATCCCTGGCCAGATGTTTATCTCCAGCAACTACATCTGCTTTGCCAGCAAGGAAGAGGATGCTTGCCACCTCATCATACCCCTGCGGGAGGTGAGCCCTAGGTCCTTGCCAGCTCTTCCCTCTCTTACCAGGGCACGTGGCCAGGTCCCCAGCCCAGGAAGCCCCTCAGGATTTAGTGATGTAAGTACAGAGGGCACATGGTGGTTCATGTGCTCCCCGAGCACCTGTCCTGTACCAGGCCCTGGTGGGAGTGGGTGCACTGGATGCCCCCTCAGGGATCAACCTCACCTGGTGAGGAGATACGGTGGGCTTTGGCCTGCCAGCACAGCTCACAGTGGGACATACGAAAACCTCAACAAGGACCCACACCTCCCTGGTCAGAGCCCAGTGGCCTCCTGCAGGTGAGTGTCCCCTAGTCCTGCCTCCTTGGGCCTTGCAGTTAGACTTTGGCAAAGCCCTGCTTTGGCTGGGCTTGGAGGACTCTGATCCCACCCCAGCCCCATGTTACTCTCAGGGGCCACCTCACTGTTCCTCTCCTAACACCTGCCTTGGCTGTGGCTCAGGCTCTAGCAGAGTCATCGGAAGTCAGCCCTTTCAGGAGTGGGGTCAACTGTCACCTGTCAAGGGTGGGGTTAGCTCTCACCTATCAGAGTTATTTTTTCTCCAGTTTCTTGGGCTTCCACAGTGACTCTGGTAGAAACAAGGCCATTTGTCCTGTGCTGCCGTGAAGGTGTAGACAGTGAGGGAGAGCCATCCACCCCTCCAAGGCCTCCTTTTCCTCATGGCCCAACAGGGCATACTGACTGTTTAATTGAGGTTTAAGTGAGGTTCTTAAGCTATAAGCTAAAACACAGTATTTTGTTTCTATTTAAAATGTAGAGCAGTGGGACCTCCCTGGCCTTTGTACAAATCCCTGAAGTTGCAGGTATTGTTGCAAACAGGTGTGAGGTAGTGTGCTGCCTCAGTTTCCCCAAGGGAAGTCAGAGGCAAAGGACTTAAAGGAGCCACAGCTCCAGGCTCAGGGACTCAGAGCTGGCCCCTGACCCCTCGCTCTCCTTTGGCACTAGGTCTGTGGATTTGTCCTGGGTGCTGTACTGATCTGACCCTGAGCCCTGGGGGCTGGCTACAGGGTCATGTTAGGCCCAGCTCCATTTCTCCTGATGAGTCCTGACATTCCTGATGGCAGAGAGCTCTGGCTGAGCCAGGAAGCTCTTGGGATGGGGCTCTGCAGCTGGTCCTGATGGAGGCCCCTGCCTAGCACTGACCTCAGTATCCTAGCCAGGGGGCTTCACAGGGGCTCCTCACTCATGCCAGCCACACTCATGTGTCCACTGGGCTCTTGAATTTGCACTCCCAAATCTCATCCTCGCCTCTGGAAGTGACACCCCTTCCATCCGTTTGCTGAGGTGGAAAGCGGGAGCCATCCTTGATTCTGACCTGGCCTCATTCCCACATCCCATGTCCTGTCAGCTTGCTCTCCAGAGCATGTCCCTTCCTCTCTACAGCCACCATCTAAGACAAGCTGTCTCCTTGGCTCACCTCAGCAGTACCTTGTCTCCACCTAAGGCTTGAGGACCTATCCTTTAGATCCCATCCTTCCACAGCAGCCAACATAATTTAAAAATCTGCTCACCCTGGGTAGAATCCTCCGGTATCTTCTGTGATTAGAAGAATCTCCAGTTGCCACACACAGACATGCAGGCGCACACACACACACACACACAGAGACACACACACACAGGCACACACACACACACAGACACAGACACACACACACACAGACACACACAGACACACACACAGACACACACACACACACACACACACACACACACACACACAGCCCACCCCTTCTCACTCTGCCCCAGCTTCTCCGGTCTTTCTTTGTCCATCACGCCAGTCCAGCCCCCTCCTCAGGGTGGTTGCTGGCCTCTCCCCTAGCTCTTCGTCTGGCTGCACCGGGTCTCAGCTCAGTTACTGCCTCCCCAGAGGTGCCTTCAACAGGAAGCAGCCCAGCGGCCTCCCAGCTTGCCCTGTGGCCCCCACCAGCCCTGGTGACCGTGTTCATTAGCCTGCATGTCCATTGTTTGTACCCACCCCAGGCTGCAGGCCCTGCCCCCTAAAAGCCTATCCTATGCCCTGCACACTTGTACTGCTCTGTTCACACACCTCACAGTCAGAACTGGGCCCAGGACACACATCAGGAAGTGCTGAGGGAATGAGTGCTCAGGAGGGCTTGCAGGCAGGGCTGCTCACTGTGCTTTAGGGCAGGGACATGACTGTCCATCTTGGGGAAGCTGATCAGGGCCAGCCGCTGGGCTCAGGCTTTACATTCTGTGTCACCATCCTGATGATGGTCCTGCAAGGCTGATATGTTCACACCCATCAACAGCTGAAAAAATGAGGCTCAGACATGCATGTAACTCACACAGCAGCAAGCGGTAGAGTCAGAATATGAATCGGCCAGGCCTGGAGAGCCCCTCGTCCACTCCCTGCCCCATGCCTGAGAGAAGACGACCTAAGCCCACCATGCTCTCAGCTTCACAAAACCATCTGGCTTTACATCCCAAGATACAGACCCCCAAATGGTGTTTTTGTCTTCTCAGGTGACCATTGTGGAAAAAGCTGATAGCTCCAGTGTCCTGCCCAGCCCTCTGTCCATTAGCACTAAGAGCAAAATGACCTTCCTGTTTGCCAACCTGAAAGACCGCGATTTCTTGGTTCAGAGGATCTCTGACTTCCTCCAGAAAATGCCATCCAAGCCGCCAGGCAACAGCAGAGCGGGGAGGAAAGCCAGCATTGTGGACTCAGCCCCAGAGGTGAGAGGGCCCTTCAGAGCAGTGGGGTGGGGGTCCGGGCCAGGAGAAGAGCCCAGGCAGCCCTGTGGTACCTGCCTTGGGCCTTGGGTGGGGAGGGTCCCCGCTTGGTGCAGGGTGGAAAACCTAACCCAGCCCCAGTCTCAGGTGTCCTGGCCACACACGCGATGCCTAGGGTCACAGCCCTCTCTGTACGCCGAGACGTGCCCCAGTCCTCCTGAGCGTCACCCCTGCCTGCCTCAAGTCCTATTCCACATAAGAAGCCTTCTCTGCCTGGCCCAGCCACCCTCATCTCTGTCCCTTATGAACTCTGCTGCACTGAGAGCCCTCTGTTTAGGCCTGTCCAGCTTGTGTTTATTTACCTGTTGGGAGATTGATTTCTCCCATCAATCTTTCTTACAGGGTTACCTTTTACTGCAATCTTTTTACTATACCAACAATATTAACAATAATTCTTTAACATCAAAAACTTGTATTTACATTTCCCCAGATGCACATGTTCTTTTTACAATTTAGTCATTTGGATTGAGGTACACATAGGTCATACACATGTTACAGTGGGTTGGTATAATCCCTTTTTATCTATAGGTTTCTACTCCTCCCTCTCTCTCTCTCTCTCTTTCTCTCTTTCTCTCTCTTTCTTTTCTTTTCTTTTCTTTTCTTGCAGTATTTTGTTGAAGGAATTGGGTCATTTGTGCTATAGAGTTTCTCGCAGTCTGGTGTTTGCTGATTGCATCTCTTGGAAACGCTTAACGGATTCTTTTGTGCCCTGGTTCTTGTAAGTTGGTGGTTTAGTAATGAGATCCAGCTTAGATTTGGATTCAATTGTTTGTGTTGGGGAGTGGGGGGCAGGTCCACTTGTAGGCAGGATTGAGGTGCTGTGTACTTCCACCAACAGGTATGCAATACCTGATTATGTGCTGTTACCAGTCATTGACAAGCATTGCCTAGATAATTCATTAGGTAACTCATTAGGATTGCAAATGGGGGCACTCTAATTCTATCATTCCTTCTGTTCATTAGCTGGAATATTTCCATATAGAGAAATTTACCCTCAACAACTATTTGGTTACCATGAGGCACAGTTCATATAGAAAAGGCAGAATAAATCTTTTTTTTATTTACCAGTTGTTAAAATGATGAATTTGGTTTTCAAATATCCTCAAAATATGACCAATTCAGTTCTTTATGTTTACTTTTTAGTATAATTATGAACTTACAGATTTAAGCAACTTGATGTGTTTCAGTCCATGACAGTTATTATCCTCATTCCATCTGTGACCAGAGGAAGCTTATTCAGGTGACATCTGAGTCCTTTTGACATCACCCTGGCCATGTTTGATCACTCCCTTGCTTCTTGGTATCTTGGACAAGATGTGTGTGCTATTAACAATCTGGATTTGTGAAAACACTTCATGATTAGAAGAGTCCATATAAAAATCCACATATCTGGCTGCTCTGGAAAAATCAGGGGCCCTGACATTACAGGGCCCACATTCCCACTGAGTGGCATTGGAGCTGAGTGGTGGCATGTACACTTCAGCTCCCCAGAACCCCACCTGGTCTGGCCCATGAAAGCCTTTAAATTTTTCACCCCTGTAATCGATGCTCAGTCAACTATTAAATAGATAAGGAATGGAAGGGAAGGGAGTGGGCAGAATCAGTGTGCAGTGGAGACATTAAGAAAGGTTTCTTAGAGGAGGTTGGGCTTGATCTGGGATTTCAAGAAACAGTGAGGTTGGATTGGATGAAAAGAGATGTGAGCAGGAATGTTGAGCTGCCTTCTCAAGGCACAGTGCAACAAATGACAGGGCCTGACCAGCCAGTGTAAGCTTGGCCCAGTGGCCCCTTCCAAGCACCTGCCCTTCGTTCACCCAACACATTTTGTTGCATTCCCAGTAGGTGCCAGGAACTCTTCTAGGCACTAGGAATAGAGCAGATTAGACAAAATTCATGCCCTCTTAGAGCTTATATTCTAGTGAGAGAGACTGTCCATAAGCAAATAAACATACAATATGTCAGGTGGCAATAAGGGCCAAGGATAAAAATAAAACAGGGTGAAAGGATCAGGATTGCTAGGGGAAGCGGGGGCTCTGATCAAGTGGTACTTGAAGGAAGTAAGGGAACAGCCCTAAGGTATCTGGGGAAAGGGTATTCGAGGCAGAGGGAATGGCAGGTGCTAAGGCCTGGAGGCAGGATTGAGCTTGGCACAGGCTGCTGAGATGAGTGGAGACAGGGTGCAGGTAATGAAATTAGAGAGGGAGTGGGAAGCCAGGTCATGTAGTGCCCGTAGGCCCTTGGGAGTACTTAGCTTTGACTCTGAGTGAGATGGGAGCCAGTGGAGAGTTTGACCAGAGTAGGGACACAGTCTGTTTATGTTTTAGTAGAATTGCTATGGCTGTCATATTGAGAATGGAATAGAGGTGTAGCTGCCCAGTACAGTAGCCACACGTGACTATTGAGCACTTGAAAGGCAACCACACTGAAATGTGCTGTAAGCATAAACTACACACCAGAGGTGGAAGATTCAGTGTGAAAAAGAGAATGTAAAATATCTTGATTTTTTTAATATTGATTCCATGTTGAAATGATAATACTTTTACTATATTAAATAAAATATATTATTAAAGTTAACCTCACAATTTCTTTTATGTTTTTTAATGTGGCTACTAGAAAATTTTAAATTATGTGTGTGGCTCTCATTATATTTCTCTAGAACAGAGCTGGACTAGAGAGTGACGAGAATAGAAGCAGAGATGAGTTGGAAGGCTCTAACAGTTTTCAGGACACAAGATGATAGAGCCTTGGTCAAGGGTGGTAGCAGTGGAGTTGGTGAGAAGTGGTTAAATTCAGGATACATATATATATTTGTGTGCTTATGTGTGTGTGTGTGTGTGTGTGTGGTAAAATACATATAACATAAAATTTACCATCTTAACCATTTGTAAGTATACAGTTCAGTAGTATCAAGTATATTCACACTGTTATGCAGCCATTACCACCATCCATCTCCAAAGCTTTTTTCATCTTGGAAACTGAAACTCTGTACTCATTAAGTACTAACTCCTCATTTCCCACCCTCAAGCCCCTACCCCCAGGCCCCAGCAATCACCATTCTACTTTCTGTCTCTATGAATTTGACTACTCCAGGTACCTCATATAAGGGGAGTCATGCAGTAATGTGATCGGCTTTTGTGATCGGCTTATTTCACTTAGCATAATGTCCTCAAGGTTCGTCTTCATTATAGAATCTGTCAGAATTTCCTTCCTTTTTAAGGCTGAATACATACTAGTGTGTGTGTGTGTGTGTGTGTGTGTGTGTGTGTATGTGTATACATATGCCACATTTTGTGTTCATGGATTGGAAAACTTCATATTGTTAAGATGTTAGTATTACCCAAAGTGATCTATAGATTCAGGGCAATCCATTCATCTTTTAATGGACGTTTCAGTTACTGTCACCTTTTGGCTGTTGTGAATAATGCTGCTATGAACATGGGTGTTCAAATATCTCTTCAGACCCTACTTTCAGTTATTTGGGGTATGTGCCCAGAAGTGGAATTGCTGCGTCATATGGTAAATCAGTGTTTAATATTTTGAGGAATTGCCATAACATCTTCCACAGTGGCTAGACCATTGTACACTCCTATCAGCAATGCATAAGGGTTCCAGTTTTTCCCCATCCATTCCAACACTGTTATTTTCTGTTATTTTTTACAATAACCATTCTAATGGATATGAAGTGGTATCTCATTGTGGTTTTGATTTGCATTTCCCCAGTGATTAGTGACATTGGGCATCTTTTCACATCTTATTGGCCATTTGTATATCTTCTTTGGAGAAATGTCTATTCAAGTCCTTTGCCTATTTCTTTTAATCGGGTTGTTTGTTTTTGTTGTCATGTTGTAGAACTTCTGGATATTAACCTCTTATCAGATACATGATTTGTAAATATTTTCCCCCATTCCATGGATTGCCTTCTCATTCTGATTGAGGATGATTGTGTCCTTTGATGTACATAAGTTTTAAATTTTTATGTAGTCCAATTTATTTTTCTTTTATTGTGCTTTTGATGTCATATCAAAGAAATAGTTGCCATACGCTTTTCTTCTATGTTTCGTTCTAAGAATTTTGTAGTTTTAGCTCTTACATTTAGGTCTTTGATCCATTTTGAGTTAATTTTGTAAATGGTATGAGATAGGTGTCCAAACTTATCATTTTACATGTGGATATCCAGTTTTCCAATGCCATTTGTTGTACAAAAAACTATCTGTTCCCCGTTGAATGGTCTTGGCACCCTTGTCAAAAATCAGTTGAACGTATGTATTGCAAGATTTATTTCTGGGCTCTCAATTCTATTCCATTGGTCTGTATCCTTACGCCAGTACTATACTGTTTTAACTACTCTAGCTTTATAGTAAATTTTTAAATCAGGAAATTTGAGACCTCCAACTTTGTTCTTTTTCCAAGCTTGTTTTGGCTATTTGGGGTCCCTTGAAATTCCATCTGAATTTTAGGATAGATTTTTTTATTTCTGCAAAAATGTCATTGGGATTTTAATAGCAATTGCCCTGAATCTATAGATCACTTTGGGTAATATTAACATCTTAACAATATGAAGTTTTCCAATCCATGAACACAAAATGTCTTTCCATTTGTTTGCATCTTTAATTTCTTTCATCAACATTTTCTAGTTTCCAGCATACAGCATCTGGTCTTTCACCTACTTGGCTAAGTTTATCCCTAAGTATTTTATTCTTTTTGATGCTATTGTAAATAAAATCATTTTCGTAATTTCCTTTTCAGATTGTTCAGTGTTAGTGTACAGGATATAATTCGAAGGTAGATCTGAGAGAACTGACGAATTAGATGGAGGGTATGGGATAAAGAAGGGTTTACAAAAAGATGACCCTATAGTTTTTGGCCTGAGCAGCTTAGAGAATAGAATCACCATTTAATGACATGAGGAACAGCAGTTTTGGAAGGAGCAGTCAAGAGTTCAGTTTGGATCTGAGGTCAAGTATCATAAGAACTAAGAATTGACTACTGGAGATGGCAAGTAGAGGTCACGGTGGCCTTTTCAAGAGTTGTTCAGTGGAAGAACAGGAAGAAAAGCCCGGTGGAGTGGCCTTCAATGGGGATAAGCTGTTGGTTATTGGGGTAGCTTTTTAAACCTTACCAAATTTTCCATTAAAATGCACAAAGCAACTTTAAGAGTAAAAATAAAAGCCCACAGACAACAGCTTTAACAAAGCCAGGTGAAAGGGTATCTTACAAACCCCAGACTACAAGTAGGTGAGGCCAGACCACCAACTGCAGCATTATTCTACAGATACAGAATCAGCAGCTGTGCTGTGGTAGTGGAGGGAAGAGAAAAAGGGTTCTGACAGTCCCAAGAGCCAAGGAATCCAGAAATCACCAAAAATACTTCCCCACACACACCCTCCTCAAAAGAGACTACCCACTGAACAGAAACCTCAGCAAGTGACTAAGAGAAACCACCGGTGAAACTGCAGGCATATTTCTCAGGCTCCAGCTCACAGATGAGTTAACCAACAACACAAAACATGGGAATCCACTGACGAGCTAAGGGAAGATCAGAGAATGCTAGGACAAATCTGAAACACCCAACAAAAACTCCCTTCCAAAAGGAAAGAGCCCTCCCTGAGGAAAAAAGAGCTGGAACTGAGCAGGGCAGGAATACTGAGGAGTAAAGAGAGAGAAGCTTCTGACACTAGAGGAGACAGATCAGGAAGTTCTGGAGGGGGGCTCCATAGAGAGACTGCACCAGAAGACAGACCCCCAACCGTACAGTGCAAACAGCTACCCCATACATACAACATCCTCCTGTAAGTACAGAAAAAAAAAAAAAATTGGGGGGGGCAACCAGTCAAGAAGGACCAAGTCATTTATGAAGGAATGAAAATCAGAGAGGCATCAGGCTTTTTTTTTTTTTTTTTTTTTTTTGCGGTACACAGGCCTCTCACTGTTGTGGCCTCTCCCGTTGCAGAGCACAGGCTCCGGACGCGCAAGCTCAGTGGCCATGGCTCACGGGCCCAGCCGCTCCGCGGCATGTGGGATCTTCCCAGACCGGGGCACGAACCTGTGTCCCCTGCATCGGCAGGCAGACTCTCAACCACTGCGCCACCAGGGAAGCCCAGGCATCAGACATTTTGATAGCAAAATTTTATACAAATAGAGTAACATTTTGTAAGATATACAGTAAAAAAGCTGTGACCCTAGGATTTTCTGTCTGGCAAACTGATGTTCAGGTATCAAAACCACAGACCGTCAGGAGCATGCAGGAATTCACAGAAGCTATCAGCTTTTGAGGCATCTAATAGTGAACAACCTCAGACAACCAAGAAATGACGGAAGAGGCTTTGGCAGAAGGTCTGGTGGGAGCATTGAATGTATCTAGCTGTAGAAATAGGACTAGATAACAAGGATAAAGGTGACAAGTCATGTGTAATTTTATATGCTCTGAATACATAGAGTACAATGAAAACATGAGAAAAGAAGGTATGGAAACTAGAATAAGCTCACTGACTGCCTTATTAAGTAAGAGCAAGGTATATCACTTTCAATTATATGTCGGCAGGGAAAGGAGTGGAGGGGGAAGATCAGGGCTACTCGCTAATTTTAGTATTGCCCCTAGGAGGGAGTCCAGTGTATTAAAAAGAGGGGACCCAGGGTACTATATAAAGACATTAGTATAAAGGTAACTGTTAGAACATAAACATACATTTTCTGACACTTTCTCAAGAAAAAATTGGAAAGAGAGGGAAAGGATACAGTGAGTTTAGGCAACTCTTTCCAGAAACTTTGTAGAAAGGCCAGCTGAGAATCACAGGGGTCCCTTCAGGGTGTGACTTTGTAATTGGAGTGTGACGTATATACTCTAAAGTGCATGGATCCTAAGTGCACAACTTGATGCACTTTCGCAAAAGTGGACATAACATGTGAGCACCACCCAGTTGAAGAACGGGGAGGGCTTGTAGGGACAACAGCATGATTCTATGCTGATGGTAATTAATCCAGTGGAGAGGGGCCAGTTGACAGAAGAAGGTCCTGGAGGCGAGAGCGGTAGGATCTTGGGCTCGAGTCGGGGGAGAGTTGGGCCTGGCATGCGTGGCCACAGTTGTGGGAAGGTGGGCCGGTGGGGGTGACCGTGGATGGCTGTCAGATTGCTCCTGCTTCTGCTTGCTCAGTTCAGTAGTTGGCAGTAGGAAGTGAGGAAGATGGATGGTTTGGGAGGTTTGCACTGGAAAAATGTGTGAGACAGTTACCAAGAGGAAGGAGAGGGAGACTGGATTCCCAGGCAGTATGGGTCTGTGAGCTCACCATCACCCCAGGAACTTGTCTGTCACGAAGGATGGTTATTGCTGAGGTCACATCCTCGAGTCAATCTCCTTTCCGGCACTGAGGTTTTTGATTCTCTGCAGTGCTCTGTGGCCTGCAAGTCCATCTGTGTCCTTGTTCCTGCAGGGAACCTCGAGCCAGAAGCAGACTCTCTGCATCAGGATGCTTGGGGTCTGGACTGGGGTCATGTCCCTGGATTCGGGCAGTTTGTCATGAAAATGTATTTTAGTTGATCTAAAATCCATTTTGAAAACACCAGCCAGGGGCAGAGGGGCAGGCTGTGGATATGAACTTAGCAGAGTTCTCTTTTTTTTTTTCCTTTTTATTAAAAACAGTTCTACTGAGGTAAATTTGATATACAATATGCTGTACATATTGAAATAGCACAGCTTGATGAGTTTAGCATGTGTTCCCTGTGAAGCCATCACAGCTGTGGTACAGGTTCTCATGTGGAACACAGAGAGGGTGAAAGTCTCGGGGGAGGCGTCCAGCACCCCTGCTTGACCACAGCCAGTGGGATCAGAGCTGACAGGCACAAGGGCAGAAACTCAGCTCAGACCGGAGCACGCAGAAGGGGAGCTCACTGGCCCACGAAGCCAAGAAGTCCACACAGTTGGCCGCCTATCATCAGAGCTGGGCTGTCTCCACTGGATGAGTGTCATCCCTGGGGCGTGTGTGGCACCAGCATGGTGGTGCAGCCCCTGCACCCTCCGTGGCTCATCCTGACATTCCCTGCAGAGTGGCCGACACAGTACCCGAAGTCCCCGCAGGCATGGGAAATGCTAATTAGCTTGTGGCCACCACCGCAAACCTCAGTGGATTCCACAAAGTGTGGGTCCAAGAGTGGAGAGAGATGTGTTGCGCCCAAAAAAAATTGGAAGCCACTGCTGGCAGAAGGAGAAGTGGATTCAAGGGAGCCAGTGACCAGTGTCCACCCAAGAGCGGTGTTGTTCCTACTGGTGGGCACTTGGGGAGCGAGCTGAGAGGAGGACAGACAGAGTGGGCACTGACTCTGTTCCACCTGACCCCCGGGCTAGGGAACAAACTCCCTGCCCAGGCCATTGCCCACGGCAGTGAGCTCACCTTGAAGTCAGGTGCCTGCAGGTAGAACACAATCCACAAGCAGGGGCAGTTGCCTGGTGTCACCCACACTGTACCTGAAGGGTACTAAGGTTCCAGAAAGCCAGGGGAAGAACCCTGAATGTTAGGGCTTCCTTTTAGACCTTTGTCCTTGATGCCCCCCTTTTCTTCTCCCAGCCCCATATTGCCCCCAAGTATGTTCCCAGAACCACCCAGGATCCATTTCTCTTGCTGTTTGGCCGTCCGTGCAACGGGAAAGCAGATTCCCAGGTTCCTACACTGGAGAATGGCCTACAGCCCTACCAGAGCCCTGTTTATGGTTAGAGATGGCCCACAGGTGGGGACCCCCTCCCCACACACCTAGTTCTAGGCATATGTCTTTATTTTCACCTCCCAAAGCCCCACAGCCTTGTTGCAAGTGTGGCGGACTGCTAAGGAGAACCCGGTTTTGAGCTGCACAAGTGTCCGGGAAGAGGTGGTGTGGCCCAAGAGATGTGTGGCCACTGTAGACCACACCACACACCAGGCAAGTGGCCCAGAGAGAGGGAGCCTTGCAGACAGCCACCAGCCCTCAGAGTGCCTGGGGGCCCCTTCTTCTTTGAGGGGCCCTTGAGGGTACAGTGGACAGGTAGCCTGAGGGAGGGAGGAGAGGAAAGAGGACTCCTTCTCTCACTCAGCTGTCACTGAGGGCACCCCCAGGAGGCATGTCCTCAATTAGGACTCTGTCAGTCTGAAAAGGGTGAGGCAAGCTATCAGCCTCGGGACGTACTGGGTGAGCAGGCCTGATGTCACCCTGCCTCTGCTCCACTTTCCCCTCCATGCTTGGGCTCCAGTGGGGGCCCCAGTGCTCTTTCCCAGCACTCCCCACTTGAGCCAATCACTGTGTCCAGGGGCCCCATGGGGCAGCGCTACAATGGTGGGACCCAAGAACAGTCCGGGCAGACGCCACCAGCAGCTGTCCCTACAGGGCTCGGCAGGGTCTGCACCCCAGAGGCTGGAGCAAGAAAGGCATCACAGGGAGCACCCATGAGTGCTGCCAGTCAAGCCCTTGTAGGGGACACAGAGTTCAGGAAGGGGCACGTGGAGCTGTCTCCTTGCGGTTTCTTCTCTCCTGGCCCTGACCTCACAGAGAGGGCCTGACAGGATGAGCACCAGAACCTGTCCCTGGAAGGAGGACAACACAGGTGTGTGTCTGGCCAGAGAGGATGTAGGGCTGAGCCACAGCATGGCCTCCTGCTCTTTCGCACACGGCCACCCCGCAGGCAGTGGGGCAGTTCACTCGCTCAGTGCTTTCCTTCCCATGTTGTATTTCCCAGTCTTCCCCAGCTCCTCAGGAGGTGTCAGAACAGCCTGCCAGCCCGACCTCACCCCTCGGTGGCCTCCAGGGGTCCCATGCACAGGAGGCTCCAACCGCTTCCCAGGGCCTGCTCAAACTCTTCCAGAGAAACACGCCCATGGAGGACCTGGGAGCCAAGGGGGTAAGCCCAGACTCGGGGCTCCACCACCGTGCAGGCCAGATAGGGGGAAGGGCAGGGCCAGTCTGCGGCCCTTGGGTGACGATGTGCAGTGCCCAGGGACACCCTGAGTGACCTGTTCAGAAGTGCTGGTCATGGGCTTCAGGCCTCTGCAGGGGGTCCCGTGTCCCTGACGCCCGAGGGTGATGCCGTGCACAGCCCAGCCTGGGCTCGTGGCATTTTCGCCACAAGCCCTTGGAGGAGAGGTGGAGGGCCTGACACCTGCCTCAGCACTCAGGTCGCATTCACAGCCCCCCTGTCTGCTGTTCCCCCAGGCCAAGGAGAAGATGAAAGAGGAGTCGTGGCACATCCACTTTTTTGAGTACGGGCGCGGCATGTGCATGTACCGCACCGCCAGGACGCGGGAGCTGGTGCTGAAGGGCATCCCCGAGAGCCTCCGGGGGGAGCTGTGGCTCCTCTTCTCTGGTGAGCTGCCCTGGCCTCACGGCCCCACAGCCTCAGCCTCCATGACCCCCAGTTGGCCTCCTGAGTCGGCCAGGCAGGAACCACCAGCCTTTAGAGGGCGAGAACATGTCTCTCAGCTGTAATGAAGCTCATGTGTGCCAGGAGGGGCATTCCGGGGAGCAGAAACCAGTGAGGCGGTGCCTTCCCACCAGCAGTGGAAGGCAAACAGGGCTCCTGAGGCCTTCTTTCCTTGGGTCAGGCTCTGACAACATTCACACCCTTGGCCACTTGGATGGTTTCAGGAGGGCAAGTCAGCCATTTGAACTTGGGTGGGGTGACTCCTCTCAGAAGCAATCATGAGGGAAACTCTGCCTGGCACCTCTTAGTTGGCCCCAAAGTGCCACTACTCTTCTGCAGTGCATTGACGTCTCCACCCTGCCCTGTTGCCCTCGAAGTCCCGGGAGGGGAGGAAGAGGGAGACAGCTACCAGCTGTGTCTCCACAGGGGCCTGGAATGAGATGGTGACTCACCCTGGCTACTATGCTGAGCTGGTGGAGAAGTCCACAGGGAAGTACAGCCTGGCCACGGAGGAGATCGAGCGAGACCTCCACCGCTCCATGCCCGAGCACCCTGCCTTCCAGAATGAGCTCGGGATCGCTGCACTCCGCCGGGTGCTGACTGCCTACGCTTTCCGAAACCCCACCATTGGCTACTGCCAGGTACAGGGGCTTAGCAGGGTCCAGAGACAGCATCTCCCACCAGAAGCTCACAGGAGCACCTCCGCATGGCTCTGGGCCTAAGTGATGGCCCCACACACCTGTGACTGTGCCCTGTTCCCCCCCCCCCAGGAAGATCCTAATCACAGAAAAAGATGAAATTAGAAGCAGTGTTCATCGCTCACCTTATCCCCTTGCCACGTATGTGCTTCTGGTCTGGGTCCTGAGGCGTTTGATTGTTTTGTGTGTGTGGTAAAATACACATAACATAAAACTTGCCATCTTAATCATTTTAAGTTTGCAGTTCAGTGGCATTAGGTATATCATTGTACAACCATCACCACTATCCATCTCCAGAACTCTTCCTCATCTTGCAAAATGGAAACTGTACCCATTAAACAACTCCCCTGCTTACCCCTGGCCCACCATTATCTTTTCTGTCTCTATGATTTTGACTAAGTACCTCATATAAGCATCATACAGTATTGTCTTTTTGTGACTAGCTTATTTCATTTGCATAATGTTCTCAAGTTTCATCTATGTTGTAGCATGTGTCAAAATTTCCTTCCTTTTTAAGGCTGAAGAATATTCCGTTGTATGTATACAGCGTGTTTTGTTTATCCATTCATCATCCATGGCCACTTGGGTTGCTTCCACATTTTGGCTGTTGTGAATAGTGCTGCTATGAGCATAGGTGTACAATATCCAAACCCAGTTCTTTTGGGCATTATACCCAGAAGTGGAATTGCTGGATCATATATTTAATTTTTTGAATTATGAGAGTTGTCATAGCATTTTCCACACGAGCTGCACCATTCTTCATTCCTACCCACAATACACAAAGGCTATAGTTTCTCGCCACCCTCACCAACACTGGTTATTTTCTGGTTTTTTGATAGTAGCCATCGTAATGGTATGAGGTGGCATCTCACTGCAGTTGTTTTTTTTTTAGTTTTTTTTTTGCGGTACGCGGGCCTCTCACTGTTGTGGCCTCTCCCGTTGCGGAGCACAGGCTTCAGATGCGCAGGCTCAGCAGCCATGGCTCACGGGCCCAGCCGCTCCGCGGCATGTGGGATCTTCCTGGACCGGGGCACGAACCCGTGTCCCCTGCATCAGCAGGTGGACTCTCAACCACTGCCCCACCAGGAAAGCCCCTCACTGCAGTTTTGATTTGCATTTCCAGAGGCATTTGATTTTAAATCTAGTGGGCATTTTCATGACCAGGTCAGATGGCTTTCTGTTTCCCTATGACTGCCTCTGGATTTCAGAGAAATCACTTTTCTGTAGGACCAGTGTTCTGCAGGACATATTGCCAGTGCATGGAAAACCAGTATGCTGGCTCTAAATCATTTTTAAGATAATTTGCCGCCATTGATGCTTTTTCTTACAAGCCTTGGTATCAGCTCAGGCTGTGCATGGTCACTACTTTGCCATGGCCTCCCTGCAGCCATGTGGCCATTGCATGCAGCTCACTCACACATCCTTCTGGCCCCGTGCTGCACCTGTGACACCAGACACCACCCCGAAGAAGGCCTCGCCTTCTCGGGTGTCCGAATGCCTGCAGGCCCAATTTGAGGAACTTGATTGACCATTTTGGTCAAATTGATTTCCTGCAAATTGTCTTTTGGCACATTGCCCAGAGTTGGGTGGAAGAGTTTGTTGTTACCAGGCCTGCTGGTAGAGGAGGATGCATAGGCCACTTGGTGGGGGGGGGGGGGGACAGCTCCATGACACCCCCTACCTGTCTCTGTGCCCATAGGCCATGAACATCGTCACCTCAGTGCTCCTGCTCTATGGCAGCGAGGAGGAGGCATTCTGGCTGCTGGTGGCCCTCTGTGAACGCATGCTGCCCGACTACTACAACACCAGGGTGGTTGGTGAGTGCCTGAGACTGGCAGCTCCCTGTGGGGGTGGCAGGCCTCCCTGGGCCAGGTCTACATTCAGCACATCCCACAGGTGAGCTCTTGGAGGCCTCACAGCCTTGCCCCAGGCTGCAGACAGTCACAGGTTCCGCTCCATAGATTAGGAAGCTGCTAAATCTTCACACAGCTGAAAAGTAGAGAGCCAAACACAGACCCCAACCGTCTCTCCCAGACTATGCGATTCCCTAGGAGTTGCCGGCAGTGAGAGAAGAAGTTAGCTTGGGGCCTAAATTCACATCCATCTAACTCTTCTTAAACATTTTTATTGTGGAAAATTTCCAGTATCACAGCTAGAGCATATAGTATACCCCCATGTCAACTGTTAGGAACTCACAGCCAGTAGAATCTGTGTTATTAAATGGAAGTGCACTTGCAAATATATTTAATTACATATATAATTAAGTCTGTTATTCTAAAATGTCCTTCCCTTACTGTTTGCTTTTGGGGATTTCCACTCTTGGGGTCCTTTAGAATTGCATCTGTTCACAAGCTTCAGGTCAGTACACACACAAGCTACTGAGATCACTGTTTACTTCTTTTTTTGGTTTGGTTTTTTTGTTTGTTTTTGTTTTTTTTTTTAATTTTTCTTATTATTTTATTTATTTATTTTTAACATCTTTATTGGAGTATAATTGGTTTACAATCATGTGTTAGTTTCCGCTTTATAACAAAGTGAATCGGTTATACATATACATGTATCCCCATATCTCTTCCCTCTTGCGTCTCCCTCCCTCCCACCCTCCCTATCCCACCCCTCTAGGTGGTCACAAAGCACCGAGCTGATCTCCCTGTGCTATGCAGCTGCTCACTGTTTACTTTTGACGCCCTAGGGAGAAATTAGTATTTCCCAAAAATAAAATCCAAGTATAGTGGAAGAAATCGTTTTTTCACACAGCGATTTGGAAGTAGTAGAAAGGAAACTTACATAATTTTTTCCGTTCTTGTTTTCTCCACCCCACCTGCCCCCCTCCAGCCCTCAGTTGTAAGCAGAGCTGGCTGGGGACCAGGTGAGCTTCTTGCAACTCAGACCCTGGGGTCCCACATGAGGGCCTGCCTGAGTCAGGGGTGTGAGCTCACCATTCAGACTCCTTCGTTCTCTCCCTAGGGGCCCTGGTGGACCAAGGCATCTTCGAAGAGCTCACGAGAGACTTCCTGCCCCAGCTCTCCGAGAAGATGCAGGACCTGGGGGTGATTCCCAGCATCTCGCTCTCCTGGTTCCTGACCCTCTTTCTCAGCGTCATGCCCTTTGAGAGCGCTGCGGTCATTGTTGACTGCTTCTTCTACGAGGGCATCAAGGTGATCCTGCAGGTGGCCTTGGCCATCCTGGATGCCAACATGGAGCAGCTACTGGGCTGCAGCGACGAGGGCGAGGCCATGACCGTCCTGGGCAGGTGACTGAGCTGGCCTCCCTCCTCCTGCTGGGGAGCTGGCCAGCACTGACTGCAGCACCCCACCCCTCCCCAGCCCTATGTGCTTCTTGGTCAGCATCCTGGGACTGTACCTACCATGTGCCCAGACAGGGCTAGACCTGGGGATACTCCAGGGGGGCAGAGAGAGCCTCCTTTCTGGAAGGAGACAGAACAGTACTGGAGTAGTAATAAGTGCTGGGAGAAGGTAAAACAGGTAGTGGGCCAGAGCACACTGGACTGGAGGGCTTGGTGGGCAGGAGGCAGCTGGAACAGCAGGGCCTCCCTCCTCTAGCGAAGGTTGGGTGTCTGTTATTCCCACAAAGCACTCCTGGTCGTGCCTTTCCCAGCTCAGTAGCATCACTGTCACCCCGTCACCTAGACAAGGGCCCATGTTGGGCCTACTGTAGCTGCTGAATGAGCTGATATCCACCAGGCACGCCTAAGGCCCAGGGTCATCCTGGCTGCCTTGTCCTCCCTCAGTCCCCGCATCCCATCCTCATGGACTCTCTCTGGGGTCGAGCCCCTCCCCTCAACCCCTACAGCCTCAGGGCAGACCCATGACACCCCTGCCAAGGGCCCTGTGTCTGCATCGTCACAGTTTTCCTTGTTCCAGTCTCATCCACCAGCATCCCACAGGGCTCTTCCTGATCAGAATCTGACCCTGTTCCTCCCTTGGGATATGGGAACTCCCTGTGCCACTGGTGGTTTTCTGGACAAAGGATCTAAGTCCCCTAGCCTGGCCTTCAAGACCTTTATAACCAGGTGCCTTCCTAGGGGGTGCTTACTGTGGCCCAGGCCCTGAGCTCTATACAGCCTTGCCAGCCCACGTGCATGTATTTGCCCAGCCTGGAATGCTCCTGGCCACCCGGGACAGCCAGGGACGCTGCCACCTGCCTGCCGAGCCAGCCCAGTGCTGACTGGGAACCTGTAAGGGTCCCAGGCTGGCAGAGTTGTTGCTTCTCTGCTATGGGCCATGCTAGCTCTTTGTCCTCAGTGATGACAAGATACTCAGCCCATGGCCAGAGTCGGCAAGTGGTTTTCATGCCCATCTCCCACACCAGACAGATGGGGCCCCTCCTTAGCAGCAGGGCCTGACCAGGAATGGTGCCGGAGCCAGTGGGTGTGTCCCACCTGAGTGTCAGGCCCAGCCAGAGAGCCTGGGAGAGTGTGAGGTCCTGGTTGGCCTAGTCCAGCCAAAGTCAGGCCCTGTCCCGAGGCTGTGTTCCTCGGACACCCCCACAGCAGGGCTCCTCCCTCGCCTTCCTCCTGGGACACTCCTTTGGTCCCTGATTCTTCCTGGCCAGGCAGGGAGTCCTCACATCTGGCCCAGTGACACGCCAGATGGAGGAAGCGTGTCATCCCTCCAGCTGGGACAAACCTCTCTCCTGGTTTGGTAGGGTCTGGACTTGTAAAGGTGCCCCCCGCCGTGAGACCCCAGTGGACAGCCTAGCTTTCTCAGAGTTAGTGCTCAAGCCTCTCAGCTGCCTCCAGGGGGCATCCCTGATTTGCCAGGGTACCCATCCCTGATTTGCCTCTCCCCCTCCTCCCTGCAGTGGCTCATCTTTCTCTCTCCTGGAGGATGCCCGGCCCTCAGCACACTCACTCATTGATTGGGAGTCTGGGCAAATTAGGTCTCTCCACATCACTTAGCCATGGGTAAGACACCCCTGTCACCTGTGGGTGATCTAGATTTCTGTCCTTTAATCCTTACAGATACCTGGATAATGTGGTCAATAAGCAGAGTGTCTCTCCTCCTATCCCACACCTCCATGCCCTGCTGACGAGTGGAGATGACCCTCCTGAAGAGGTGGACATCTTCGACCTCCTGAAAGTGTCATATGAGGTCAGCACTCACTGCGGGCTTCTTGGCCAGACCACTCCCTTGGGCTGTGTGGGTGCAGTTGGCCATGGTGGGTGGCTGTCCTCTGCTCTGTGGTTCCACCTTATCTCACTGAATCACCTCTGACTGGTAGAAATTCAGCAGCCTGAGGGCCGAGGACATTGAACAGATGCGGTTTAAACAGAGGCTGAAAGTGATCCAGTCCTTGGAGGATACGGCCAAGAGGAGTGTGGTACGGATGGGCCCGGGCTCCCATGGCCCCAGGGTGCAGGCTGGGAGCTAGGGTGGGGATGGTGACCAAGTGGGCTGCTCCTGCCGAGCCATCTCCAGACTTCCCTGAGGAGCAGGGTGCAGGGTCCCCTAGCACTGTCTTGTGTGGGACTGGAATCCAGGAGTGAAGGGGCAAATTTAGGGAAGTGGGGAGAGGGCTGGCCACAATTTTCTGCTTGTGGATTGGTCACAGGGAAGCTTCTCTGATGCCTCAATGCCTAAAGGCTAAGCATGATCCCACTCTGGACTGAGCCCTCAGGCCTGGCTTTAACCCCTGCCCCTGGGTAGCAACACTCAGCCACCCAGCCCTCCATCCACTCAGCCCGCTGACCTCTGCTGCAAGCCTTTGTCCTCCTGTCTCTGGAGGGAGAAGTAACTGCGAAGTTCTAGGTCACCTTCCAAAGTGCCAGTGCCAGGGCCTTTCAAGGGATCCAGATAGCAGTGTCTTGATCACCGCCCCTCACCCTGTGTCCCTGACTGGGTGTTCAGAACAGAAAGGCACCCCCAGTGCCCACCAGGAAGGAGCTCAGGGAGTGTGAATTGAGTGACAGTATGGGTGATGAAGGGTAGGAGTGTAGACCACGCTTTCTTTCCTGAATGGACTACCCTCATGTGCTCGGCCAGCTGGCAACACCAAGAGGGCAGTTCGTGTCTTCGCCCTCATCCACATGGGGATTCTCTCAAAGAGCAGGAACTTGAGAATTCATTAATACATCCTGTTTCTCTTTCCTTCTAGGTTCGAGCTATACCTGGGGACATTGGTTTCTCAATTGAAGAGCTGGAGGACCTTTACATGGTGTTTAAGGTGACAGCCAAGAGCAAGGGAGGACCACTATCCCATCCTAGTCCCCTAAATTCATCCTCAGGGTAGCAGCCTCCTGCCAGGAGAGAAATAGGTTTAAAAGCATCCTCAGATGCAGTTACTACAAAGTTCACATGGTAGAATTTAATCCTTCTTGGAGTTTAGGCAGGACACTCTTTTAAGTGGAAGAAAATCCACTCAAGTCAGCTTATATAAAAGGGAATGCATTGGCTCATGAAACTGAAAAAGTCTAGGAATGTACAGCTTCAGGCATGACTGGATCTAGGTGTTCCAACATCCTGGCAAGCTCCCCTACCTCAGATATCACCTGGACTGCTCTTCCTACAGAGTGGCAGGACTGTTGTCAGCATCTCCAAGGTCATCCTGTCCGCTCAGTAACCCCAGTGAAAAGAAAATTTTTCTTTCCAAGTGGTTTTAGCAAAAAGCCTAGGGTTGGGCTTCCCTGGTGGCGCAGTGGTTGAGAGTCCGCCTGCCAATGCAGGGGACACGGGTTCGTGCCCCGGTCTGGGAAGATCCCACATGCAGCGGAGCGGCTGGGCCCATGAGCCATGGCCGCTGAGCCTGTGCGTCCGGAGCCTGTGCTCCGCAACGGGAGAGGCCACAACAGTGAGAGGCCCGTGTACCACAAAAAAAAAAAAAAAAAAAAGCCTAGGGTTAATTGTTGGAATGACTCAAGTTAGGTGCTGTGGCTACAGGAGGGTGTTTGCTGCTGACCCAAAACTGGGCCACATGCCCACCCCATGGCCTGAGGGTGGGACAAGAGGGGCTTTCCAGGAAAAGTTCAGGTGCTGTTAACAGAAGAAGGGGAAAGGGTGTGAAGAGCAGGCAGAAACAGCCATGTCTACAATGCCTTTCTGATCTCATTGTCGGGTCCCATCTGCCCCTCCAGCTGCCTCTGGTTCAACCCCCAAGATAACCACCCTGCTATGGCCTTAAGGTCAGACCAGTCCAGCCAGTGCTGCCTCTCACTCGCTGTGGCCGCCGTGGCTGGCAGTCCTAGGGCCCTGTCTTGACTCACACGGCTATAAACTAGGGACTGATGGTACCAACGCAGGAGGTTCTGCGAGATGCTCTGTGTAGCCCAGTGCTCACTATCCAGGACTCTGCAGACTTGGATGGAGGAGGAGGGTGAACACACCAACCAGCCTGGTAATCCTAAGCACCCAGGGGCCAGGAGGCCAGGCCATCTCACCAGGCTATGCTCCCTGCAGGCCAAGCAGCTGGCGAGTCAGTACTGGGGGAGCAGCCGCCCTGCAGCTGTGCGTCGGGACCCCAGCCTGCCCTACCTGGAGCAGTACCGCATCGACACGAACCAGTTCCAGGAACTCTTTGCCAGCCTGACACCCTGGGCCTGTGGCTCCCACACATCCGTGCTGGCGGGGCGCATGTTTCGGCTCCTGGATGAAAATAAGGACTCGCTGATCAACTTCAAGGAGTTCGTGACAGGGATAAGTGAGTGGCTCCAGGGCCTGCAGGGGCCTTTCCGTGCCCACGCCCTTTCTGAGGAAGCCTCCAGATGCCAGCCCTGGCCAGTCTTCCCACTGCAGCGAGCTGAGGGCAGCCTGGAGCCCTTGACCCTTGATAAAGGAAGTGCAGTTTTCCCACTGGAGATACATGGAGATCCAATGGGAGCCCTCCCTCCCCTCCCCTCCCTCAGTCCACTGCTGGAGGCCGGGTCTGCAGGTCCCAGAGAAGGGGCAAGCCAGAGGCCTGGTGCTCACCCCCAGGGTCCTCTCCAGGAGAGAGTCAGGTGGTGAGGAGGGTCCCACCAGAACCCATTGGAAGGGGAGGTATTCGAATGTGGACTGGCTGTGGGACTCTTGTGCCCTTTTGCCAGCGTGCCTCCTTGCTGGCCTTCCTCCACAGGTAGGATGTACCATGGGGACCTGACAGAGAAGCTCAAGGTGCTCTACAAGCTGCACTTGCCTCCAGGTGAGAGCCTTCTGTCCCACTCCCCAGCAGGGGCTTCTCATGTGTCCAGAGCTGGAGGTGCAGCATTCCATGGCACAGGCCTCTGTGGAGTTCTGGGCCTTGCAGCAGCTAGGGTCCCAACATAGTGGAGGCTCGCCCGTCCTGACAGAGAGTGGAGGAGCCAGAGCATGGGGGCTGAGGCCCAGCCCAATCTTGGTCTGAGAGCAGGGCCATGACCTGAGTGACCTGGGAGGGAATGTGTGGGAGTCTCAGGGAGGAGTCTGCCCACAGGCAAAGGCCCAGATGGAGCACTATGCCACTCAACTAGAACACCCCCTCATGAGGGGGACTCACAGGAGTGGATATTCAGGTTTGAATCTCTTGTGTTCATTAGCTTATCCTTAAGTCTCTCAAGGGTTCCTGTTTCTCACCAGAGGAGCGGCGTGGGGGTGCCAAGGCCAGGGAGCCCTGTTGTATGGCTGCTCTCCTCTGGCTTCTCTAGCAGTGCCGGGCCTGCTGGGACACTGACAGTGGGTCGTCTGCAGTAGCTGGTCCCAAAGCAGGGGCTCTTGCTGCTTCATGAGCCTAGCTCACCTGGCTCAGCAGGGGTGGCCACTCAGAGTTGTCCAAGTGCAGTGGGGGAGGCCTTCCCCATTTTCACAGGAGGGAATTGAGACGGGCTGGTGAAAATTTGGCCCCAGGGGTTCTGCTCTGGGGTGGAGCTGTCCTGGGTTCCTGCTGTTGTTCATGACCTGCCCCTGGGAGTCAGCAGCTGCCTCAGAGTTAGCCTGAGTGATTTTTCATCCCAGAGGCTCTCACTTGATTGGCCTGGGGCGGGGTCCAGACTGTAGTTTTAAAGCTTCCCCCAGGGTTGTTCTCTGCATCCAGAGTTGGAGAGACAACTGCTCCTGACACAGATATTCTCACCTTTGGCTGGTTGTTCCCTGTAACGCAACAAGGAACACTTCCATGGAAAGACTGGTATAGGCCACCTCTCATTCTGCTGAGAGAGAGGCCTGGGCTGGGCAGGCCCCACTGTGCCGAGAGCCTGTCCATGAGGGCACATGCGGCCAGCGCTGCCACTTCCAAGCCACCCCTGCCCGCCTTGCTTCATCTAGGGCTCTAGTGGCGACCCACACCTGCCACCTCCCCTTGTGCCACACACTGTTAAAACTCGCTCACTTCCTCCCCCTCTGTACAATGGGGAGAATAAGCCCCCTGCACAGAACCAAGTGGATCCGACACCCCAGAGACTACTTTATCGCAAAACGAGGCAGGCCAGTATGTGCTGGTGTGGAACAATGCCCAAGTGTATAAAGTGAGAACAAGTCACTTGTGCCTGGCCCGTCCCTGCATATGTACCTGCAGGAGCATAAAACATCCCAAAAGAATCCTCTGGGCCGCATCATCGTGGGGTAGGAGAAAGGATGGCCGCTCAACCAACTCCCAGCTGCACTGAATGGATTTTTATCTGGGATATGTATATATTACATTTTCAAACACAATGCACGAGTCAACCAGAATCAGTCGTCAGCTGTTACCACTGTGACCATCCACCATATTGGTGGGGCTGGGAGCTGTGGAGCACACAGTGGCAGTTGCAGGGAGGGCCTTTGTCCAGGACTCAGGGAGATTTCCTTTGGTGAGAATCATGTTGTTCCCTCCTGCCCTCACTCTTCTTTTGCTCCGAGCACAGCCCTGAGCCCAGAGGAGGCTGAGTCAGCCCTGGAAGCGACCCATTATTTCACTGAGAACAGCTCCTCAGAAGGTGAGCACTCTGTATACCACTGGCCTCGGACCCTGTGCCAAGCAACACTGCTGTGGGGCGCATGCAGGTGGCCTACGGCCCTCCATGGGCTCGGGGAGTGTGCTGCGTGGGGAGGTGCAGAGTGAGAGCCAGGGGAAGCTGCCTCACTCTCTAGGGCCAGGCCCCCCGGTGGTGTTCTCACTCCTGTTTCTCTTGTCTCTGCCTTCCCGGACCCGGGCTTCTCCCTCCCTCTGCCTCTGCTCCTCCTCTGCTGTCCCTTCCAGCATCTCCTCTGGCCTCCGACCTGGACCTTTTCCTGCCCTGGGAGGCTCAAGGTCAGTGCCTGGGGGGCAGGGGCGCCCCCTTTGCACTTGGCTTCCCCAGGGCCTTGGGTTTTATCTCCTGAACGCTCCCCTGCATGGTCAGGAGGCCTGGAAGCTCTTAGTTCCAGAGACGCCTCCTGTGTGGCTAAGTTCCGAGGAGGACCCAGAGCCAGCCGTGGACTGGGGTGGAGAGGGGCAGCTGCTGTGCTTGCGTGAGGGCAGTAAATGAGGACACACAGTATAGTGGGTGTTGCACAGGCACTAGGGTGTCACCTCCCCAGGCACGTGCAGAAAGTATTCTGTCATCATGGTCATAGGAAAAACACAAAATGCTATCATTGCAAAGCTGTCATTGTGAAACAGACAAAGCACAGATGAGCAGAGGTGGAGGAGAGTGGTAGATGCTTTCTTTGGAAACATTTTCATGTTCCACACAACTTTTTTGTTGGGGAAAAATACGTATGTTGAGTGCCTATTAGAAGTCATCCCTGTGCTACACTTAAAACCTATTGGGAGTACTGGGTACAGGGTGATGGGGCATTCTGGGCCTGGGATTTGGCAATCAAGCTGGTGGTATGTAATACACCTAGAAAACCAACCAAAACACCGCCCTATAATTTCTCATGGGGGATAGGTAATAACACACCAAGGATAATACACACTCAAAAGTGAAAGTAAAAGGTACTATCAAGATATTATCGGGCTTTCCTGGTGGCGCAGTGGTTGGGAGTCCGCCTGCTGATGCAGGGGACACAGGTTCATGCCCCGGTCCGGGAGGATCCCACGTGCCGCGAAGCAGCTGGGCCCGTGGGCCGTGGCTGCTGGGCCTGCGCGTCCGGAGCCTGTGCTCCGCAACGGGAGAGGCCACAGCAGTGAGAGGCCCATGTACTGCAAAAAAAAAAAAAAGATATTATCAAGACACCCAAAGCAATCCTGTTGACAGTGCCAAAGTCTTACTTAACTTGACTATGAAGCTTGAGGACCTTGATTTCAAGTATACAAACTAAAGAAACAGATGTATCTTCTGTTATACTCGAGCAAATCAAGGATGCTTTAGGCTTGTCCCAGGCACTTCCAGGAGATGCCAGGGACTCGGGGTACAGATCCCTGTCCTCAGACCTCACATAGCCTCCAGGCAGCAGTCCGTTCCCTGGTGAGAAGCCTGAGCCTGGAGCGCTGCGCCCTTCCCTGCCACCACATAGCTGCCAAGGGCCATTCAGAGCTGGGACGCTGCCGTTCCACCTGAGGTCCCCCCACCGGCCACATTCTCTCAGGGAACAGGTCTGCAAAAGCTGGGCAGCCTGCTCACCCCAAGTTTATGGTCACCATAAGGAGCACGGTGTATGCAGACTCCAGCAAACATGTCACTTTAAGAAATACAGTGCTGAGTGCAGGATTCACGTACATAAAATTCCTCATCAGCTAGTGTGGCAGTTGCAGGTTGAATTGGTAATTAGGACTCCCCTGAGTTTGACCTTTATCAGCAGAAACTATAGAAATCATTGGTCTCAGACTTCTTGCCCATAACGTGCGCCATCTTTCACTTAAGAACTGTGGTATGACTTGTATTCTTTTGAAAAGAGGATGTGAGGGTTCAGTGGCTCTGTGGTTCGGGTGGAGTGAGACAGCCCTTCTCAGAGAAGGCAGAGAAGAAGCAGCATCCAGGGCCAGGTCCGCTTCCGCAGGAGAGCACAGACTAGACCGACCACTCAAGGACCTTAGTGGTTTGGAGTCATAACAGAAGAATGTTCTTGTTCTTTTTATTCATCCCATTGTCCAGAAGCACTACAGCAGGAAGAGCAAGAGGGAGCTGGAAATGGCATCCAAGAAAAAAGAAGAGGTGTATATATAGGCCAACATCTGCTGATGCTGGTAGAGGTCTCAGGGTGGGTGGGGTCTGGTTGCCCTGTCACTGCAGAAGAGCCCCGTACCCTGGGGAGATGGCAGATGCATGCCTGACACCACAGCTCTCCTTGAGGTGAATGCCCAGCCCATCAGCTGTGCAGCTGTCATCAGCCCCAGGCCTGAATCTCCTGTAGCTGTGAACACCCCCAGCCATCACCGCCTCCCTCTGGGGGTGCCTGCTTCCTGCCAGGACTCCTCTAGGTGCCCAGCTGGCCTCTCCTTCTCATGCCACCCTCTCTTCAGCCTCCACATGGTTCTGTCACCATCTTGGGGAAGACAGATTGGGGCTATCCTCATCAGCTTAGCTCAGACCTACTTCAGCATAACTTGGGAGACCCATGAGTGTTCTAGGGTATTTTTTCCATCACCACCTCCCCAAATGCCGGGGTGTTTTGTAATAGGGCCCAGGTAACTCCATGCCAGACAATACTTAAACCCACTTACCCCCTGCTACCAGCCCCCAGCCCTCTTTCTCTCATTTGACAGATGGAGATTAATTTTTTTCTCCCAACTCGCAGAGGAGAAGGGAACCAGCCCTCCTGACTATCGGCACTACCTTCGAATGTGGGCCAAGGAGAAAGAGGTTCAGAAGGAGACGATTAAGGATCTTCCCAAGATGAACCAGGTAGGCCCAGTCAGAACACGCAACAGATGTTTCTGGAAAATTCTGACCAAGGCTGAGCCCTCCCACCCGGCACCTCACCACCGTCCCAGCACCCCCTGGAATGTAGGGATTCTCCTGCCTACCTTTAGAACCTCTAGTCAGGCAGCAGTCAGGGACTATTCTAGTAGGACAAGGGGTCAGTTGCTTCAGGGCCTTGTCCAGAACACTCTGCTGGTGATGACTTGCTTTGGTTTAATTGGTATCCGTGAACCAGAGGAGCACTGGGGAAGGTTAGCCTCAAAAGGCAGAGACTTACACCACCATTTATGAGACAACATCACAGCACTTCTGCTCCCTCCCATGCCCCGCTCGGAGCTGTGCACACACAGGCCCACTCAACCCACCACCCAATGTTTGTTTGCTGGTCTCTGCGTCAGGACCGTGGCGTCTTGCCAAGGGTCTTACAGCCAGGACCACAGACATCTAACCAAAGGCAGCTGTTGAGCTGCAGCCTGACCACGGTCTGCTGTGCCCGAAGGGGAACCTTGCAATCTGGGTGCTCTCTCATCCACAGCCTGAAGAATGGGGTGCCCGTGGAGGGAGGTTTCATCCCATTCTCAGGCCAGGAAGCCTAAATATGGTTTCAGGACCTGGAACCTGACCTCTTCACCCTTCTCAACCAACCCAAGTTACCTTACCTTGTCATCACTCTCTAAAGAGCTTCATAAAGGAGAGTTGGAGGCGCTTCTGATTAAAGATATAAAAAACTCAATGTGATTCTAAAACAGTGAAGAAGTACTTGTAGTCACTGGGTTTAGAAAGGTGTGATAGAAATAGGTCTGTCTCTGCTAACAGAATGGACATAGAGACAGGGAGAGACTCCAAATGTTCCTATATGTGCTGAAAGAATGGCAGCTGGAAAAGAAAGCCCTTTCCCTCTCTGCACCTCAGTGTCCTAATCTGTGAAATGGACATATCAAGACACAGGTGTACGGAGACAACTAATGGGACAACACCCTCACACCAATCATAATGGCCAGCACTGTGAGTCTGGATGATCTGAGGGCAATCTGACCCATTCTTTACCATCTCCCTGCCCTTTTTCTGTTTTTCCCCTTAAAAGGAGCAGTTCATAGAGCTGTGCAAGACGCTTTACAACATGTTCAGCGAAGACCCCATGGAGCAGGACTTGTACCACGCTATCGCCACGGTGGCCAGCCTGCTGCTCCGCATTGGGGAAGTGGGGAGGAGGTTCTCTGCATGGTCGGGCAGAGGAGAGTCCAGGGACAGTGCCCCTGAGGAGGGCGAGCCGCCAGCCCCACACACCCCTCAAGACGTGGCCCAGGAGCTTCAGCCGCCAGCTGCAGGGGACCCCCAGGCCAAAGCGGGTGGAGACACCCACCTTGGGAAAGCACCGCAGGAGAGCCAGGTGGTGGGCGAAGGGGGCGGCGGCGAGGGGCGGGGCTCCCCCCCCCAGCCTCTGTCTGACGATGAAACCAAAGATGACATGTCCATGTCCTCGTACTCAGTGGTCAGCACGGGCTCCCTGCAGTGTGAGGACCTGGCTGATGACACAGTGCTGGTGGGTGGGGAGGCCCACAGCCCCGTGGCCACCACTCACAGTGGGGGTGCCGTTGATACAGACTGGTGCATCTCCTTCGAGCAGATCCTGGCCTCCATCCTGACGGAGTCCGTGCTGGTGAACTTCTTTGAGAAGAGGGTAGACATTGGACTCAAGATCAAGGACCAGAGGAAGGTGGAGAGACAGTTTAGCACCTCCAGTGACCATGAGCAGTCTGCAGTTTTGGGCTGAGGGCTCCAAGGCCTGGGGGCTGGCCTCTCTCTCCTCCCTCCCTCCCGTTCTGTTTTCTCTTGAAGGACACACCCCTCCAGTTCTCCCCAGAAGCAGTGAGTTGTAAATGGAAAGAAGGCTGAACAGTCGCAGTTGGGACCTAGGCAGGGACTCCCCACCCCCTCGTTCTGCCTTGGACCTCCTGGCCCCTGCATAGTGTCAGGGGCTCTCTGATCTGCCCTTGCTTGCCCTGCACTGTGGCCAGGCCACACCCTGTCCTCCACCTCCTCTTCTGCAGCTGCGTGCTCCGGGGGCTTTCCTGCCACTTGGCGCCAGGTAGGGGGGTCGAGTGCCTATTGGGCACCAAAGTGGTGAGAACTTCGAGATGCTCTCCAGAAGCCCCTGAGCCTGAGCTTCTGGCTGGGGGACATGGGCAGAAAGCATCTGCTGCACCAGGGTGGGTGCCGCCTGCACAGGCGTTACTCTCAATTCTCTTTCAGCTCGTCATCCTCACCATTAACCTTAAAAGCATATCCCTCAGGTCCTGATATATTTCCTTGTATTCATTTCAGTTGGCTAAAAATCACATTATGCTCAATGCCTTAATAAATCCCTGAAAGAACTAAAAACTACACTGTGTATAGAGAATTAATGTGACCCTCAACCACTGCTTTGGCCTCCTGGCTTCTCCCCAGGCAGGTATGGGGCCCAGGCCATATTCCAGAGGTTCCCAACACTTAGTCTCTCACAGGAGGTGGGGGTTCAAGACCCCTAGGGAGGATGGGGACATGGAAGCTGCTGATGCAGGCTGGGCAGGGCCTGTGAAGACCTGCACCAGCAGAGGAAACCTGCTCCGCAGGTATAAACAGCCTGGGTCCAGATGCAGGACATGTGTGCTCAGGCCTGGGCTGCAGCAAGCCTTTGGGTTCAGAAAGCAGACTGTGGGGACATGGGCAACAGGCTGAGCCATGAGGACCCCTTAGCTTTGCAGCAGGAGCTGATCATCATGTCCAGCGTTTGCCCCCAACACAGGACCACTCTTATTTGTACTAAAAGATAACATCTCTGTGGCTGTTGTTTGGTTTTAAACTTAATAGCTTTATTGAGGCAAAACTTACATACCATAAAATTCACTTGTTTTAAGTTATTATTCAATGATTTTTTAGTAAACTTAGAGTTGTGCAAACATCACCACAATTGAACTTTAGAGTATTTCCATCACCCCAGAAAGATCCCTCCTGCCCATGTGCTGCCAATCTGTGTACCCTCCCCCAGCTCCAGGGAACCACCAATCTATTTTCTATCTCTTTAGATTTTATGGATGGTTTTAAAATAATCTCCGTGATTTTACCTTTACAACTGCTGAGTCACTTCTCGATAAATGCAGCAAAACAACATCAAGGAAACGGAACAGCTGTTTTCTTTCTTAATGACAACAACAACAAAAAGTAATTTCCTTTCTAGTATTTACACAAACTGACTACATGCTTTGTCATAAATTAATTTCAAAGAATTTATTGCTAGAAAGCCTACATTCTTGGGACTTCCCTGGTGGTCCAGTGGTAAAGAATCCGCCTTACAATGCAAGAGATGTGGGTTTGATCCCCAGTCAGGGAGCTAAGATCCCACATGCTGCGGGGCGACTAAGCCTGCCACCACAACTACTGAGCTTGCATACCTCAACTAGAGAGCCTGTGTGCTGCAAACTACAGAGCCCACGTGGTCTGAAGCCCGCGCATCCTGGAGCCTGCAGGCCACAACAAGAGAAGAGAAAACCCGCAGGCCATACTAGAGAGATGCCAACGCGCCGCAACGAGAGATCCCGCATACCTCAACGAAGATCCTGTGCTCCACAACTAAGACCTGATGCAGCCGGAAAAAAAGACTATGTTCTTGGTCATAATAAAATTAAGTAAAGATACACGTAAGAATTACACAAAATTGGCAGAGTCAAATTGATTGTAATCAATTAGATTTAAATGACTTGGAATTTTAAAATATTTATTTGGCTGCATC
This sequence comes from Orcinus orca, assembly GCF_937001465.1. Lineage (NCBI taxonomy): Eukaryota > Metazoa > Chordata > Mammalia > Artiodactyla > Delphinidae > Orcinus > Orcinus orca. The sequence continues at coordinate 17,507,703 of NC_064561.1, read as the reverse complement.
GGGTTTTAGTTGTGGCACGTGGGATCTTCTTTGGGACATGCGGGATCTTTTGTTACAGAGCGCGGGCTGTTCGTCGCGGCGCACGGGCTCAGTAATTGCAGCATGCAGACTTAGTTGCCCTGTGGCATGTGCGATCTTAGTTCCCCGACCAGGGATCAAACCCTTGTCCCCTGCATTGGAAGGCAGATTCTTAACCACTGGACCACCACCAGGGAAGTCCTGGAATTTAAATAAATGTTTTATATGCCATGTAGAAGTATAAATTTGAGAATATACCAAAGAAAGTAAACAACATAAAAGAGGACACTATCCTTTTTACGTGATAAAAGAAGGTACAAAAATGTACAATAAAATAGTACTTTCATCCATTAATTATTTAACCTCGCATGATAAAATGTTTAACAAGAGCAGTAACACTAAATAATAAATGGATAATAAAGTTTTAAATATATTTGTGTTCTGTAAGTAAACATAATTGTATATTTTAAAACTCCTTACCAAGTGATATGTTGTACCAAACCATTCAAGTCATTCTTATAATTTCCAAGAAAAAAAATACGTATATGAATTTTTAAAGGATTACAGAAAGGAGGAAAAAACAGAAAAGTAGAAAAACAATTTTTCCTTGTATTTAAGACTACTAATTATTTTGGTGTTTTTCCCCTATATTTGTCTTTTTCAAAGTTGAACTCATACCACGTGTGAAATTTTTATTCTTCTCTTTTCATTAACCACAAAACATTCTTTGTAGTTGTCAGAAGCTCAGCCACAATGAGACACGTAGAGATAAACAAAAACCACCCAAATGAGAACAGGGACCATTTATCCAGAGCTTGCTATAGAAAAGAAGTCAGCCACCATTACTTGCGTTTGGCAGAGACTAAAATGTAGTCAGAAGAGTGGGAAGGCCTTATGGTGAAAGCAAGGGAAGGCTTCAGGTGTGCTCTGATTAGAGGCTGCTAGTGGGGAAACAGGCTGGCTAACCTGAAGCAGGATGTTTTCTGTAATTGGTTTGGGGAGCATAATTGGCATTCTCTTGGTTGGTCCTGAGATGAAGTGGGGAGGTGCAAAAAGGAGGGCAACTGGCAGTCATTGCCCAAGTCCTGACTGCTGCAGAAGTTGTGGTTTGGGGGGTGATGAGGGAGTCTGGTCACTCTCTGCATATTCAGTCTCAAACATAATTTTTTAAATTAATTTGGTTTTTTCTAATATATGCTATTGTGCAAAATTTGGAAAATATTAAAAATTTTAAACCATTTATAACCCTTGCCCGTGCACATCTGGAAATAAATAATGCCTGGTTTTACCTAACTGATCTCATGTACACTTTGTAACCTCCTTGCTTCCCAACAATACACATGCCAGCATTTTCACTCCAAACTCTTTGTAATGGACCTGCATAATGGTCCATTCTTTAGAATACTTATTTCCATTTTTTCCTGTTATACTTCAGTTAACACTACTGCATAAACAATAAATCTGCGTGATTCAGATTATTAAGATAGCGATAACTGCCAGATTGTTTTTTCCTTTTACCGTTCTGTCAGCATCCTTGTCAGGATTGGGCGTTTTAAATTTTCTTTTAACAAGATTATTTATGTTGTCAGGCACGTGGGAATGTCTTGGCGGGCTGGCGTTAAGGTGAGGTTGGGACATGAGGGGTGCAATATTTTTCCTCTATGCCCAGACTGGGACTTGGGCTCCACCTTTTAGAGTGGGTCTTCCTCGGGACTGCAGTAAGGACTGATTTCATTTTCAACCGCCAGGCGTCTCCGTTTCCCTCTCTGAGAAGCGTAGGGTTGGTGAACTGCCTATTTTCCCAGGATTCTCGGTGCTCCGGCTCAAACGTTAACTAACCACCTCTGACCAGAGGTCCTGAAAATGCCTACCGTGGACCCCAGGGAGTGGGCCCGAGCAGGGAGGCGCCCTCCGGCTCCCTCTCCCCGACTTGAAGAAGCAGAAGAAACTGTGCCAGCAAAGGCCGGACCCCCAGCGGTGGCTGGAGACCCAGCCCTTGCAACTTCAATCTTCCCAGGGAGCGCAGGCAGAAACGCTGGTTTAGATAGAGGCGGGAACTGCTTCGGGCTGAGACAGACAACCAGTGACCTGACGGACGCAAAGCCCAAACAACGCCCGACTCGGCAGCAGTGATACGGCCCGAGTCCTGAGGTCGCCCGGGGTCCCAGCTGACAGCCGACTAACGCTGAGCTTTCCGATGGCCCAAGTGCGCTTTAGGGGCGAAGCTCGAGTGGGCGGGAGTGCAGGGCGCACGCTCTCCAGGGGCGGTGCCTGAGGCCAGAGGGTCCCAAGCGCGTGAAGTGGGCGGAGCCAGGGCGGACAGGGTAACGCGGCGCACGCGCGGCGGCGACAGCCGTCGCAATGGCGCCTCCGCAGCAGGTTCGGGTGTTGCGGTGCTCCTGCTGCCGCCTCTTCCAGGCGCACCAGGTGGGGCCTCCTCCTCCTCAGAGCACGGGGATGGCGGGCAGGACGAGGTGGGGTCGCTGGGGGGGCCAGACCTCCTCCCCCAGGCTGGGCGCCGTCTCGTGCGGTTGCGGGGTGTGTCTGGGTCCCGGACAAATGACGATGTCTGTCCTGAGAACTAGGTTTTATTGATGTCGCTTCTCGATAACGTTGTTCTGGGCTTTTTTCGTTTTTTGCTTGGTGGTTGTAAGATTCGCAGAAACCAGCCAATGGTTTCTGCCGAGGCGGCCTCGTGAATTCTATCTGGCCGGTGGTCGGGCACACCAGGTTGAGGGTAGAGGATAGCCTCCTTTATGCAGAGCCTAGCCCCCAAAATGGCTCCTTCTTCATTTAAGTGCAAGGGAAATGATAGTTTTAAAAACTGAGGCACGACTGGGCACCCCTGCTGGCACTCTTTGGCTCTGCCCGTAGTGAGGGCCTCGACGCCTATTCAGAGTGTAAATAATCTCGCGCCTTTAAACAGGATAATAGAAGTTTCTAAAACGTAATGCTTCCCTGACTCAAAACGTAAAATAGGGTATGTCACTTAACCTGTTCTTTCCTGAATCACGTTCTGTCTCCCTGCTTGATGCCGTCAAGGTTGTCATTGTATCCGCTTCTGGTAGTCCCCTGCTAATCTGCTGTGCCCTGAAGAAGGGTAGCATCAAATTGCATACAAAATGTATGTTTAAAAGCCAGTAAGAGGCTGGGTATGCACCTGTAAGTTCGCTGTGACTTTGTAAGGGTCATTTTAGGGGCTTAGAAACTTTTTACTTACTTCATTTTTTTGGTTCTAGGAGTTGAGAATAAATGGGAATCATTTCCACTTTTAAATTATTATATATATAATGTAGTTCGTGTTCTCATGGTCATTTTCAACTCTGAAAAGTGATTTGAAGCCAAGTGGGAAAAGAGGGTTAACAGTTTAATTCCAAGTCGGCTGTGTATCAGGCAGTTTCACACATCTCATTTAATTTCAACAGCTTCTGAATTCTGTATCTTCATTCCCCAGAGCTAGCCAGTTACTGTGTGTCCTTCCAGAGCTTTTATTATTTTTTTAATGCGTTTCTTACTTGCATATGTACCTGTAGAAGAGACACAGTATTTTTATGGTGTTTGAAGGAAGATGCTGAGAAGTAGAATCTTAGGATATACCCACTTATATTTGTAGTAGATGCTGCTTGTCCTCCTTAGAATCCTTTTAGGTACTTCCCCAAAAGCCCTGATGGTTTTTGTATTAGGATCATATTAATCATGTTAATTTTTATGAATCAACCGAGACATCTTTGTGATGTTAAGCATGGCATTTCATTCCATCTCTTAAAACAGTTTTGGTGCCCCTTGATAACATTTTCTTTGTTGCCTTTACAAATGGATTTATTTCTTTAATTATCTCTTCTAAGTAGATGTTTGCTTATAAGGTATATTAATTTTTGAAGATATATTAATTTTCTTCCTAGCCCCTATATTAGATTGTCTTACTGGTTTTAGCAGTTTTTCATTTAGTTATCTTGAGTTTTAAAGAAATAAATCATATCATCCATAAATAAGGATAGTTTTTTTTTTCCTTTCCATTTTCATACCTCTTGCTATGTTCTCTTTTCCAATTCCATCAGTTAGTACATCCAGAAAAAAATGGTAAATAATAGTGCAGATCCTTGACTTGGTTCTTGACTTTCATGGGAATGCTGGTGGTGATTCTGCAGCTTTAGAGCTAGATGTAAGGCATTTTATTATGTTAAGAGAGAATCCATCTAGTCAGATTTATCAAGAATTGAAATGTCATGGAATTTTTTTTGAGAATCACATATAGTAGAGATCTAATTTGATTTCGTTTCATGTGGATAGCCAGTTTTCCAGAAGCGCTTATTAAATAGTCTCTTCTTTTTTCACCTTTATAATATACTAAATTTTCATACATGTGTTGGTTTGTTTCTGGACTCTTTATTCTTTTCCACTGATCTCTTTATTATTTCTGATCTAGTTCCACCTGTTTCAAATAATTACTTTAGCTATAATTCTGAAATTTCATTGTAGGTGAAAAAGAGTCTCAAATGGACATGCAAAGCTTGTGGAGAGAAGCAGTCATTTTTGCGGGTGAGTCCCAAGCAGCAAAGTGTCTAATACCCATACCAGGAAGCAGGTGGGACCCAGCCCTGCAGAAACATATTTCTCATGGAACCCAGTGTTCCATTATTGGCTCAAGTTCATTGGATATAGCGCTCCTGCTCCCTAAGATCATCTTCCTTCAGGAAGCAAAATGAATGGAGCAGTGCCTGGAAAGTTACCTTCCTTTTTTTATTCAGTCAGTAAGTATTTACTGAGTAACTTCTGTATGCAGGCATGGGACACAATGGAAGGTAAGACCATGTTGTTAATTGCCTTCACCGATCTGCTGTTGCGGAACAGGATGAGAAACTAAAACACACACATGTAATTTAAAACTAGACTGAGCAAAATGAGAGGAAAGTACAGGGGTCTGTAAGAAGATAACTGAGTAATCAGACCTAACTGGGGATGGGCAGACAGCTGTTGGTAGATGCAGGGGTGTGAGAGGGGGCAGGCAGGTTGTGAAGGTAGTCAGGAGATGAAAGAGCATGTGGACTGAGGGGAGCATGTTGTAAATGCTCTTATTAGCCCAGTTTTTTCACCCAGCATCACAGTTCTTTTCAAGTCCATACTTACCGACCCACTTGATCTCTAATATCACAGGGTCCTCATTGAGCCCCTTGTTCACCTGCTCCAGCCCTTGATGCCACCTCTCCAGCCTCATCTCATCATTCTCCTCCTTCAGCCATAGGGGCTTTTCCTTCTGACCTTGAAACAATCCAAATCTGCTTCCCTCTTAGGGCCTTTGTGCTCATTGTTGGGGCTTCCCCTAGTTAATCTCATTACCCTGATCAGAAATATAGGCAAGTGTGTTTATGTGAGTATTGTCCATCTGAGACTGTAAATTCTATGGGAAGAGAGGGTTTGCCTATTTTACTTATATATCCTTTTTAAAAAAATTGAAGTATAGTTGATTTACAATATTATGTTAGTATCAGGTGTATAGCAAAGTGATTCAGTTATACATATTTTTTTTCTTATTTTCCATTATAGTTTATTATAAGAAATTGAATATAGTTCCCTGTGCTATACAGTAAATCCTTGTTGTTAATCTATTTTATATAGTGTGTATCTGTTAATTCCATACTCCTAATTTATTCCTCTCTCCCTCTTCCCCTTTTGGTAACCATAAGTTTATTTTCTATGTCTGTGTGTTTCTTTCTGTTTTGTAAATAAATTCACTTGTATTATTTTTTTAGATTCCACATATAAGTGATATCATATAATATTTGTCTTTGTCTGACTTGCTTCACTTAATACGATACACTTTGGGTCCATCCTTGTTGTTGCAAATGGCAATTATTTCATTCTTTTTTATGACTAATATTCCATTATATATATGTGTGTGTGTGTGTGTGTGTGTGTGTGTATACACACACATACATACACCCCATATCTTCTTTATCCACTCATCTGTTGATGGACACTTATATACCCTTTTTTGTATGTTTTGCTGATGTACTTTTGGCACCTAGCACAGTGCTCAAGTAATGTTTGTTGAATGAGTTAAGTGACAAACCCCACACTGATGGGCATTTAGGTTGATTTTAGTTTTCATTGTTATGAACAACTCTGCAATGAAGCTTCTTACAAATACCTCTTTCTTCACTTGACCAATTATTTCCTTAGGACGAATTCCTAGAAGTTAAATCAGAGGAATTCTTTTGACCAAGGTTCTTTTAGTTGCAAATAATAGGAAAAAAACACTTCAGTAAAATTTAAAATGTACTGGCAAGGTAATGGGGTATCTTGGGGGGATCCAAGGAAGAAGCTTCATTCTTGACCCCTTGAAGAACCAACCCCAAGAACTGAAAAGCTGCCAACAACACAAGCATCATCTTTTCCCTCCCTTCTCCTCCCTTCACCCAGTTTCTCCCTATACCTTCCTCCCTCTCTCCCTATCTCCTCTCCTTCCCTTCCTCTCTGTTCCCAGTTCAAAGTAACATACTCCACTCACAGACCACAGAATCTCATTTCAAACCAACTGGAATAGCTGAGTCCCAATTATAAACTCCTGGGAGAAACAATCTGGTTGACCTGTTGATTCAGATGTCCATCACTGGTCCAGTCAGTTGGGATGGGTGGGAGTGGGGACAATTTGGTCATCTGTCAGTAAGTGTAGCTGCTGAGGCCTACCTTGAGATTGGGTCTCAGAAGGCAGGGGCTGGCTCATAGCTAGTGACTTCTGCTTGTTTTAGATGTCAGCATGTATTTCTGAATTCCTGAGGAAGCTTTGCCTTCCTCTCAGCACCCCCATGCTTGTGCAGTGGTATATGGCTTATGACTGACTAGGCCACAGTAATGAACAGACACCAAAATTGTGGTGGCTTAACGCAATAGAAGTTGTTTCTCTTGCTCTTGTAACACTCCTGGGAGAGATTGAGATCAGCAGGACAGCTGTCCTTGGTATGGTCATCCGGGGACCGAGGCACCTGTAATCTTGAGGTTCTGTTATTCCCTGAGGCTTGTCTCCCACTGCCTCTTGCCCCGCAAAGGAGCAAGATCAGGGAGGAGCTACCCAGGAAGGATCTGGAAGTGGCTTACATTCCACTGGGAAGAACCTAGTCTCATGGCCACACCTGACTGCAAGGAAGACTGGAAAATGTAGTCTAGTCTGCTCCCAGATGAGGGGAGAATGCATTTCAGTATTCAGGCAGCAGTCTCTGCTATGCAGGAGAGCATGCACCCTACCAGTTATGCCAGATATAAGTTGTCAGTCATTTTAGAATTTTGTTTTTCAATTTATTGTGTGGACGTATAGTTGAGTTACAATGTTGTGCTAATTTCTGTTGCACAGCAAAGTGATTCAGTTTTTTATTTACATATATGTGTGTGTGTATATATATATATATATATACACACACACACACACACACACACATCCTTTTTCATATTTTTTTCCATTATGGTTTATCACAGAATATTGAATGTAGTTCCCTATGCTATACAGTAGGGCCTTGTTGTTTATCCATTCTATATATAATAGTTTGCATCGCTAATCCCAAACTCCCAATCCATCCCTCCCCCAGCCCACTCCCTCTTGGCAACCATAAGTCAGTTATCAGTCTTTTTAAACTTTGCCTTTCCCCTCTACAGTTCCTTTCCTCCCATTCTCACTTGAACTTTCCCCAGACGGGATTTCACTCCCCACCAGTCCGCTAAAATTGCTCATGTCAAAGTCAGCAGTGGTCTCTATGTTGCTAAAAATAATGGTTGGTTCTCAGTCCTCAAGTGACTTGACTTATTGGTGGCATTTGTCAGAGTTTGTCACTTCCTCCTCCTTGAAGCATTGTCTTCACTTGGACTTCTAGTCATCCTGCTCCTGGTTTTCCTCCTGTCTTCCTAGCTGGTTTCAATCCTCTTTGCTAGTTTTTTCCCATCTCCTCATCTTCTAAACCTTAGAGTGCTCTGGCACTCAGTTTTTGGACCTCTTGTCTAGCTACACTCATTCCCTTGGTCGTCTGAGATGAGACAATCTGACAATTCTCAAATGTCCATCTCAGACCCCAGACCTGCCCCTGAACTTGTGTATGCTTCCAACCAACCGCTCTCCTGGATATCTAAGAGGCATCCCAAACCTGTATCCCAAAACGAAGCCCTCACCTTACCCTCACCAACCTGCTCTTCCCACAGTCATCCCCAACTCTTAAGTGCCAAGTCCCTCTTTCTAGTTGTTTGGGCTAAAAACCTTGAACTCATCCCTGACTTCTCTTTTTCTTTTACACTCTTCATCTGATCCATCAGCAAATTTTGTCAGCCCTACCTTCAGGATATACCCAGAATGTGCCCACTTGCTACCACAGTGGTCTGAGTTGCCTCAGTATTTGCTGCAACCTCCTGACTGGTCACCTGCTTCTGCCATACAGTCTTAGCACCACAGCTGCAGGGTCCTACTGAAACATATGTAAGATCATGTCAGACCTTCCAGGTTAGAGCAACATTCATGCTTCTACAGACAGGGCCAGGTTGGGGCAGGGGGCCCCTTTTCAAAAGCAGGAAAAAAAAATGCTATTAAAGGTACTAGAATATTAAGCTTTTCCTTTCTTTCATGGTCTCCTGACTTTTCCTGATGTCTTTTATTTACTGGTTTTAAAATTTACTATTTAATATCTTCCTGTGTCAAGAAAAACTAACATTTAAAATTGTGCAACACCATTTATATTGTGCAACACCAGTTATAAATGCAAAGAGCATTTAGTACATATGTGGAACATATGCAGAATAATATAAGAGCATTTGGTGTATACGTAGAATCATCAGAATTGCACAATTTGTATTTTGTAGCTCATACATGCCTACATATTTCATTCCTACCAGAACAGTGGAGATGTTGCACAAAATTAACTATTTTTACTTCACTGCTTGATACACGCACATTCTACCCATACTCTCAACCTTTAGCTCACTGATGAGTAAGGAATACTGAGAGGAAAAGGAACTGGGAAAGATTGCCCTATCTTTCACTTTTTTTTCTGTGTTATTATTTTCAGCATAGGCTATTCCAGGGAGGTAACAGGAGTAAGAAAAGATATGACACGTTTCCTTGGTTGTTCATGTTTTTTCGAATACCCTTGCCTCCTTTCTGCAACTGAAGCAAGTTCTGATTCCAGTGGGAAGCCTGGCCTCTCAGGCTGAGGTTGCCCCCCACGTACTTTTGTTGTACTTTACTTTGTGTTGCTGTAAAGAAAGTTCTAATGAGGAAAAAATAAGTAATAAATGTTCTCTTTTTGGGGAAAAAAAAAGACTTGTACACACCGTCTGAACTTGGAGTCTCACTGAACTCCCACACCTTGTGAGTTCACTGCAATTCTGTGCTCCTCAGTCATCAGGCATGCTGTATGTAAAAGCAGTGACGAGAAACAGTGGACACATTTGGTGTCCACGACTCACAAACATGCTTCATTATATCATCAGACTTTACTTACACAATACAAGTTCAATGGTTATTAAGAATTTCAAGATGGAGACAGCAGAGCAGATCTCATGCCTATAAGGCTGACTCTGCCTGTAACGGGGCCTACACTCTCAAACCTCATCTCCTACCATCTTCTCCCTAGGCCATTCAGCTCCAGCCACTTGGCCTCCTCACCGTTCCTCCAAAATGCCAGGCTCAGGGTCTTTGCACTCCTTTCCGTTTCATTGCTTCTGCTGAATGTTCTTCCCCTATATATCTACATGGCTTGTTTCTGCCTATCTTCCTATTTTGTGCTCAGATGTCACCCTCTCAGTGATCCACTCCTTGACTTCTTGAACACACATATAAAATTGTCTACTGTGTCCACACTCTGCCCCACCCCGCTTCATTGCCTTACTTTCCTCAGAAGCACTTCTCACCATCTGATGGCCATATAGGTGACTTATGTGCTTATTATCTGTCTATTCTCACTACAGTGTGAGCTCCGTAATGACAGTAGTGTTTGTCCATTCCTGTATTGTGTTGTCCTTACCTAGTTCAGGGCCTGGCACATAATAGGTGCTTAATAAATATTTATTGAACAAATGAGTGACTGCTAAGTGAAAAAATGTATCTCATCTATTTTATATTCTTTTGATTATGAGTGAGTGAGGTGTATCATTTCATATGTTTATTGGCAATTTGCATTACTTCTCTTCTGAATTTCTTATGTTCATTAACCAATTTGTGTGGGATTTTGGGTTGAGTTTAGCTTTGATATATAAAGTTCAGGGTGATGGTGGGCAGCCAGATAGACTGAAACTATTAGTCCCTGAGACTGTTAGTTTGTAAATCACTGCAGAAACAGCAATCATTGTTTGGGTTCCTGCATGGTGCTTTGGGCCTTGCGAAGTACAGTTTTATCCTCCCTGGGTTGCAGCTCTAATGGATCTATTTCTCAGCATTCTATCAACACTTTTTAAACTTGATATTTTTGTTTGTTTGTTTGTTTCTCAGGCTTACGGTGAGGGCTCTGGTGCTGACTGTAGACACCATGTCCAAAAATTAAATCTGCTGCAGGGACAGATTTCAGAGATGTCACTCAGGTATAGTAGTTTGAGGGAGGCATGGTTATCTTGCTCTGTTTTTATCTTGAGTGGATGGTGGAAGTCTATGACGGAGAAATCCCTTAGAGTTCCATGTCTTACAATATGGCAATTAGATATTGAACAGTCTTCCCACTGAAATTAATTTAAAATGCCAGCCACAGTTTTTTTTGGGTTTTTTTGTTTTTTGTTTTTTTTGCGGTACGCAGGCCTCTCACTCTTGTGGCCTCTCCCGTTGCGGAGCACAGGCTCCAGACGCGCAGGCTCAGCGGCCATGGCTCACGGGCCCAGCCGCTCCGCAGCATGTGGGATCCTCCCAGACCGGGGCACAAACCTGTGTCCCCTGCATCAGCAGGCGGACTCTCAGCCACTGCGCCACCAGGGAAGCCCCCAGCCACAATATTTTAAGTGCACTGAAGAGATGACAAGAAGGTAAGTAACCATCAGAGGCCAAAAATAAAGCAAAAGCCAAAATCCAGAGAATAAGCAGCTGGGCTGCTGAGGCGATTGAAACCTGTTGCCCTTCAGCTTCCATGCATCTGGGAGGGAAGCAGGAGACAAAGACAAAGCCGAGGGTCTGTTTACTGTGGGAAGGTCCATAGGAGACCACCACATAAAGCTGAGTCCCCAAAGGACTACACCCTCAGCATTCAAATGAACTAGAAATGCACCCCCTCCATAGCAGGAACCCAGCCTGTGTTGACCTTGGCACTGACTGAAGAAGGGAAATACTGCTCCAGGATTTTATAAGCACAAGGAATCTGTCACATGGCCTTTAAGCCTTTTACACATGCTGTGTGAAAAGTCTCAAGCTGATAACTTATTTTTAAATTGTCCCAGGAACAGAGGTAAATGCAGCTCCTTTTTGGAGCAATACATCTTCAACCCAGGTATCAAAGAATTCCTACATATAAAGTTCCAAGGAGCATATACCCAAAGTTAAAAATCATTTAACTTAAGGAAGTATGTCACCATGAGCAAAAGACAGCAGAAATGACAGAAAAGTCAGACCCAAAAAGAGTTCAGAATACATAATATTTCATGTTTAATATATTTAATGAAATTAAAAGAGGGGGGTTGCTAATATGAGGAGCAAGAGACTTTAAAAAATAACTAGTTTTTTAAAAAAAACCAAAAAGTTTGTAGAAATGAAAAGTATAGTCATTGAAATTAAAAGTTTAGTGGACCATTAAACAGATCAAGTGCAACTGAAGAGAGAATTAGTGAAATGGAAGACCAATCTGAAGAAATTAATCAACAGTGCAGCAGAGAAAGACAAAAAGGTGGAAAATATAAGTTCAGAGACATGAAGGATACAGAGAAGAGTTCCAGCAGGAGATAATAAAGAGAAGGGGACGGGACAAAGGCAATATTTGCAGGGAAATGAACAGAACATTTTCCAGAATCAAAGGGCTTACATTCTTAGATTAAGGAAACACAGTAAATCCCAAACTAGATGAAAACATTGTGTATGTAGGAAATCCTAATGAGCCTATCTATACAAAAGCTACTAGAACTAATAAGTTAATTTAGTAAGATCACAAGGATACATGGTCAACATACAAAACTAAATTTTATTTTTATATAAATGCAGTGAACAGTTGGAAAATAATTTTAAAAATCAAATACCATTTATAATACCATCAAAAAATAAAGGGGCTTCCCTGGTGGCGCAGTGGTTGAGAGTCCACCTGCCAATGCAGGGGACACAGGTTCGTGCCCCGGTCCAGGAAGATCCCACATGCCGCGGAGCGGCTGGGCCCGTGAGCCATGGCCGCTGAGCCTGCACGTCCGGAGCCTGTGCTCCGCAATGGGAGAGGCCACAACAGTGAGAGGCCCGCATACCGCAAAAGAAATAAAAAATAAAAAAATAATAAAATGAAATAAAATACATAGGGATAAACATAACCCAAAAATGTGCAAGAAATTTTCAGTAAAAACGATAAAACATTGCTGAGAGAAATTAAAGAAGATCTAAATGAAAAAATATGACACGTTCATGGATTGGAAAACTCAATATTGTTAAGATGTCAGTTCATCCTAAATTGATCTGTAGAGTCTGCCATTAGGTTCCAATCAAAATTCCAGCAGTTTTGTTTTTTTTTTAAGAAATTGACAAACTGATCCTAAGATTTATATAGAAATGCAATTGCCAAAACAATGCTGATAAAGAACAAAACTGGAGGACTTCTACAGCCTGATTTCAAGATTCACTATAACACTATAGCAATCAAGATGATAGTGTGATTTTGGTGAAAGACTAGATATATAGATAACATCAGAAGGCAAATGAAGGGACTTCCCTGGTGGTCCAGTGGTAAAGAATCCGCCTTATGCAGGGGACATGGGTTCGATCCCTGGTCAGGGAACTAAGATCCCACATGCCGTGGGACAGCTGAGCCTGTGCACCACAACTACTGAGCTCACACGTCTCAACTAGAGAGCCTGTGTGCTGCAAACTACAGAACCCACATGCCCTTGAACCCGCACACCACAGCTAGAGAAGAGAAAACACGCACACCACAACTAGAGAGAAGCCCACGTGCCACAACTGAGACCCGACACAGCCAAAAATAAATAAATAGATTCAATGAAGGATGAAAAAAAAGGCAAGTGAATAAACAAATAGTGGTATTTCCATACAATAGAATACTACTCAGCAACAAAAACAACATGGGCAAACCTCAAAAACATTGCTAAGTGAAAGAAATCAGACACAAAAGACCACATACTATAGGGATGAGTGGTATTCTGGGGAGGGGGAATCACCTACAAAGGCATATAAGGGAACCTTGGGGTGATGACAATTTTCTATATCTTGCTAATTATATCTCAGTAAATTATTTTTCTATATCTTGATGGGAGTAATAGATTCAAAGATAAAATTTACCAAACTCATCTAATTGTACACTTAAATTGTTACATTTTAGTGTATATTAATTATAAATTATACCTCAATAAGTTAATTTTAAAAGACAAAAAAAATCTGCCCTTAGACACAACAACATAATGAAATTGCAGAACATGGAAGATAAAGGGAAGAGTTGAAAAGTAGCTGGAGAGAAGAGAGATCCCCTACACAAGAACAGTAGACACCCAGCTTCTCAGGGGTAACATAGAAGCGAGAAGACAGACCATTAACCTTCATATTGCTTAGAGATGTTCTGGAGTTGATGGAGTTGAGTTCCTGAATCATAGTACGGTGAGCAGAGTTCTGGCTAGTAGCTGGTAGGACACTGCTCAACTGGACATTGGAGTATTGACCATGTGGCACAGTAGGCAGTTCATATGCGTGATCTTATTTCATCTTCCTCATCACCCTGTGAGGATAATTGGCTTCTGTTTACAGAGGAAGAAACTGAAGTAGAGGTGCCCACATTTGGTAGAGTTGGGGTTCTCATTGTAGTTCTCTAGAGAGAGCTCCAATCTGATCGTGTGATGTAACAACCCTGTCTGACATGGGTGGATGTGGCTTTGGCGCTAACCTTCAGTCCTTGCACTATGAATGTTTTCACTGGCCATCCAGCCCTACTCGAGGCTGCAAAGGTTCCAGCTGCTCACTCTGCTTTATGTGGTAAAAGAGCCCTGCTGTCCCTGGGAGGCTGGATGAAGTCACTATGACACATCAAGCTCAGTAAAATGCCGCCTTTTGTAGTGGTTGAGATATAATACAACTGTAAAGACACTCATATGACCCTATGCAATGGGGACATCTCCATTGCTAATGGGAGGGACTCTGTGCTATCAGAGTTCAGCTGACATTAGTCTCTGTGTTCAGGCACTGAGCAGGGCACATGCACACGTATTGTCTTATTTATCTTCACAGTGACCCTTGCAATATTATCCCCATTTGTAAATAAGGAAACTGGGATACAGTGATATACCCAGAATCACAGTCAGTGACAGCCAGTCATTGGCAAAGCCATGATGCAAACTCTGGTCCTCTGGGTTAAGAGTGCCACTTCTGCCCTGTGTCACTTTTCCTCTTGCTCCAAGTAACAGATGGTCCCTCTGCCTGCTGAACTGCTGGAAGATTACCAAATCACATCAAAACAACAGAGATAAGTTCTAAGTTCCCCTAAACAGGCTTTGATATCAACATCAAGTTCGTGCATCTTGCTGTTCCCATCTTCATTGTCCTTCATCTTCCTGGTCATTTTACAAAAGACAACTGTACAATCTTTCCCTAAGGTCTCTGGAAGAATCCATAAATGCCGATGAGGAGGAAAATGCACGTCCTCGGCAGGCTGTGCCTGCAATCCTGCAGGTAAGCCAGCAGCACCATCTCGGCCCAGATGCCTGAGCCGGCTCTGTCACAGAGGGGGGTTCCATTTATTCATTCATTCCTCATTTCTTCAGCAGACGCTTGTTGATGTTACCGAATGATGAGCACTTGGCTTAAAGCTACAGGGAACTCAAAAATGAATAAACCTGTCCCTTTCATATGTGTGGAGGCAGCAGTGTAAAATAATTACAATACTGTGAAAAGAGCTTTTTCTTCTGGCTGCTTGGTGAATTCTTCTGAACTTAGCTTGAACTTCACCTCCTTGTGCTTCTCCCCTTGTCCCACAGCACTCTCAGCACACCTGTGGTAGGGAAGGCATGCTGTTGTAAAGTGCCTGGGTTTCCATGTTCCCTTTCTCCAGACTGAGCCCCACAGCAGGGCTCACATCCAGTTGTTCATTCCCAGGGCCTGGTTAAAGTAGGTACTCAAACAGTGTTTGGATGGGCAGTGCATGTAAGAGCTTGAGTGACTGGGTAGGTGACGCCATTGGTACATCCAAGATGCCATGGGTACGTGGAACACTTGTGTCCTGCCAGGGACGGGGGGAGTGGGAACAACTGACAGGCTCCCTGGCAGAGGCCCACCTCTGCTCACAGAATCACACTGGCAACGCCCGCTTTCCAGGTGCTCTTCATATTTTTATTGTATCAATAAATAGGGGAGATGCTTGTAAGCACACTAACACATCAGCTCTTGCATATTTGGGTCTATACTTCCAGTTTCTTTACTTACAGACTTAATCTTTCATCATTCCTTCTGTAAGAAACACTTGTTTGCATCCTGGAATTTTCACTTACATCATATCTTCTATGTTGCTATATAGCTTTCAATTCTTTTCATTTCTAAAAAGTACCTACAGAATACAGTGGATATGGCAATATTTATTCCCTTCTTATTGGGCATTTAGGATGTTCGCAAACTTTTGCTACTGTAAATATTTGCTATTATTTGTAACACTTTGAACATCTTTATGCCTTTGTCTTCATTTGTAACTACTGGGCCAGGGAGTGTGGACATTTGCAAAGTTCTTGGTAAAGTTCTTGTGACCTGCAGCTTTCCCAAAGTGTGTGCCAGTGTGCTCCAGTCAAGATATCTGTCTCCCATTACCTTCCAATCAAATTCCTTTGCTGGTGACGGTGTAGACATGGGTCCTGAGGCCCTTAGGCCTCAGAGTTGCACTGGAGATTTTCAGTAAAGGTGTCTGCTTTCCAACTCTGAGAATAAACTTACTTCCCAATCCTGTAGGAAAAACTCCAGCCCTCAAAGAACCGCTGGCTGAAGTATCTGGAAAGGGACTCCAAAGAACAGCTGGAAGAAGGAGGAGTGTGTTTCATCAGACAGCCCTCATCCAAGAGAGAGAAGCCAGACCCTCCCTTCAGTACAGGCCTGCCTAGAAAAAGGTGCCAAGCTAGTAGCTAATCCAGCCCTCACCCATGCCCACCTTGCTGACCTACGGTTGGGGGTACTGACGAGCAGCTTCCTGTGGTCAGCAGGAAGCCTGAGGGATGTGAGCCAGCAGGCGCCATCACCGCAGGCCCTCTGGCGTGGCCAGGTACCAGGTGCAGCCAGTGCAGAGGTGAGGGCTAGGCAGGATTCCAGTGGGGGTGCCTTTTATGATGCTCACTTAATTCTGAACTTTTAGACTGCACTGACCTCAGGGAAGAACTTAAGGGCAAGGTTGAGAAAGTGAAGTGGGGCCAGAGAAGCCGACAGGCCTGGGAACCTTTAGCTAAGAGCAGGAAAGACCTGACTTTCATGGGTCTCTTCTCCAGTCTTAATCTGCATTTCAGTGAGCTTTCTTTTTTTTTTTTTTTTTTAAAAGATTTATTTATTTATTTTTGGCTGCATCGGGTCTTGGTTGCAGCACTTGGGATCTTCACTGAGGCATGCAGGATCTTTCATTGTGGCACCCGGGCCCTTCATTGTGGTGCACAGGCTTCTCTCTAGTTGTGGCATGTGGGTTTTCTCTTCTTTATTTGCAGCATGCAGGTTTTCTCTCTGTAGTTGTGGCGCGCAGGCTCCAGGGTGTGTGGTCTCTGTAGTTGTGGCGTGCGGGTTCCAGAGTGCATGGGCTCTGTAGTTTGCGGCGTGTGAGCTCAGTACTTGTGGCGTGCGGGCCTACTTGCCCCATGGCACATGGGGTCCTAATTCCCGTGTCCCCTGCATTGGAAGGCGGATTCTTTACCACTGGACCACCAGGGAAGTCCCTCACTGAGTTTTCTGAGAGACTGCCTCATCTAGATTAGGATGGCTCTTCTAGGGCAGATGCTATTGGGAGGTAGATTCCAGTTCAGAATAAGAACTTTCTAGCAACTACAAGGTATAGAGCAGAGAAATGGACTGCCTTAGATGTCATTAGACAACCTGTTGTTGGCAGTGGGACAGAAACTGAGCAGCCAGTTGGGAAGCTATAAGGGATGGCAAGGTCCCTACCTGTGCTAGGTGTCAGACCAGGTGACCACCAAGTCAGACTAAGGGTCACTGTTCAATGGTAGAACTGGGTTCTTTTTTTTTTTAATTTTTATTGAAATATAGTTGATTTACAATGTTGTGTTAGTTTCAGGTGTACAGCAAAGTGATTCCGTTTATATATATATATATATATAGAGAGAGAGAGAGAGAGAGAGAGAGAGATTCTTTTCCATTGTAATTACAAGAAAGACTGGATTCTTGACAGCACTTTTCCTCTGCCAGGAAATGGAGCCAGAGCACAGTCCAGCCTCCATGCAGCCCTAATATCCAGGACTCCAGAAACTGTGAGGTCACCTTGAAGTCCCTGAAGGTCAGTGATTGAGGACAGTGTCCCAGTGGCCATTGAGCAGACACAGGATTTTTAAATTGTTTTGTGGACAATTAAAGTATCACACTTACATCCCGTAAAAGCCCAACTTCCCACATGGGTGTCTTGTTTTCTGTGTCTTAAGCCAACTCCTTTCTCTGGCCTGCACTGTTTCCCTGCCATGCTCCTCCTGTCACTGATGTTAACTCGGGGTCAAAAGGGCAGCTTGATGCCTTGGAGGCAATCAAGGTTGACCAGTAGGGCTTTTCTGCATCAGGACCGTTCCCTTCATTCTGCATGGAGTACCGGGTCTTTGTCAGACTGTTCAGCTTGGGACCTGCCCTGGGTTTCTGAGGAACTGTCACCTTCATTTATCCAGGTGAGTTCTTGTGCATTTGAGGCACTCTCTTCACCTAGGACCTGCTCTTGTTCCTGATGCTTCAAACCTAGACCTTCCAGGCCGCAGAATGCAGGTTTTGCTTTATGCCACAGGCACCCAGGCAGAGGAACTCTGCCAGGCATTTGTCACTGCCATGCCCCAACATAGGCCAGGGTCGTCCTGGCCAGCTTCAGACAGTAGTGGAGAGTGCCCGTCCAAAGCCAAGAGGCAGTGATCAAACTCTGGTGTTGCTACTAACTAGCTATGTGACCCCCAGGTAAGGATGTGGCCCTGAATCTCTAAATTATAATGAGTGTGACAGTTAACTGATGTACCAGTCCCAGGGCTAAACATTTTTTATGCACTAATTCTTACCACAAGCCTGTTTTGTTTTGAAGGTGAGGAACTAAGACTGGTGAAGGTTCAGTTGAGGTCACAGCAAATCAGTGGCAGAGCTGGCAGTCTCGAATCACTAACAACTGCCCACAGAGCCTCTTCCATACTGCCTGGGGGTGGTGATGCAGGGTCCCTCCTGTCATTGCTTGCAAATTCCTTTGTAGGCAGTGAAATCCAATTTTTTCTCTTTTTTTGAATTTTAGAATTTTTTTATACATCAGGTTCTTATTAGTCATCCATTTTATACACATCAGTGTATAAATGTCAATCCCAATCGCCCAATTCATCACACCACCACCCCACCCCCCGCTACTTTCCCCACTTGGTGTCTATACATTTGTTCTCTACATCTGTGTCTCTGTTTCTGCCCTGCAAACCGGTTCATCTGTACCATTTTTCTAGGAGTGAAACCCAATTTTCAATGCATCCTCGTTTTCTGAGGTAGAAGGGAGAAGCCAGGCCTCTGTCACTGTCATGTCCCCTGGGGTATTCTGTGCAGCCACTTGTACAGCTTCAAAACCCTGAACATCGTTCTAGAGAGACCTTCCCAGCTGCCTGGCAATAAGCACATGGTCTTTCCAGGTGGTCTCTAGGGCCCTTCCTGCTTGCACCCCTCAGGCACTCCCTCACCTGATGCTAAGGTCCCCATGACATACCCTGATTATAGGAGAACATCTTCCTTTTTTGGGAAGCCTGGTCATGGAATTTGGCAGAGGATTTGGAGTGACGGAGAGGGCATTTATTTGCTGTGCTTTGCTAAACCTCAAAATCAAGACATGTCCCTAGCCTGCCAGGCTACAGAATAGTAGACAGCACAGAGCAGAAAGTGTCAGCACCCAGAGGTACAGTCAAGGACTAGTACAGGCACAGGACCTCCTCTCCTTGTCCCTTGAGCCTGCTGGGCATTCTTCTGAATGGAGAACATGGCCATCATCTTGTGTTTCCACCTCAGGACCACACTGGCCTGACAGGGAAGGTCAAAGAAGGAAGCAGTCGTGAGGACTGGGACACCAGGGAGCTCGTCGTTCCTCCGGGGGAACCACCGTGTCCTGCCCAGCAGGTCAGGACCGTGTCTCCTAAGTGGGAACAATTTCTTCCGCCACTTGGAAACAGCTCACATTTGGACACGGAGCCCCTGACCCCCCTGCAAAGAGGCCCCAGGCCAGCTCGAGCAGCACGGACTGAGCAGGGGACCCCCAGGACCCAGACCCCAAGGGAAGGCCTCTGCAGGACCCTTGGTGCACTCCAGCTTCCTCAGGCTACACACACTCCCACGCCTGGGCCCAAGAGGCTCTGCGGAAAGACCCCCGAGCAGTCAGGGGGCACAGGCCCTTGGGCAGAGGGTGGGGCCTTGGTCAAAGGGATGCAGGAGCCTTCTTCACTCCTGCGACTATATGACCTCTTTAAAACCGGAGAGGACTTTGATGACCATCTGTGAATTGAAACTAATGTGTTACTAATGTAGACATATTTGTTAAGTGAGCCCTTCTCCAGTTGATCTCTGTGCCACTGGAAACAGGGCTCCCCAAGTTTCTTTTAAATAGTAGGACTAAGGATGACTTATGGGAACTACCAAGAACCAACAATAAACATGACTATCAAACAGATCACCTCTCATCTCACCATCTCTGATTAAAGTGCTTATACCATTTAATTAAGATTGTTTACAAATAGAATGGCTACAAAGCGATTTTCTTACTTTAAAAGCAGTTGACACATTGGGAAATGAGAGAATTACAGTAGTTGTGAAACAGGCAGTACTCAGTGAACAACATCAGTTCCCCTGTCAGCCCTTCTTTATTCCCAGATGTTTAGCCAAAGTCCTGAGCTGTCCTACCCTCTAGTAATCACTACAGCACAGCCTCATCTGCCCCAACAGAATGTTGGCTATACTCTAGCCAAATTCAGAGTATATCAGATTTCTAGCAGAAAATCAGTTACACGTCAGTATACTATAGTCATTTTAAAAAAAGCAAAAAAGCAGAAGGCCATTAGGCAAGATCTATTCTGGACTGCTGGTGTAATCCTGCAGAGAGAGAGTGGGAATATGATGCAGTGTGGCCTCCGCGTCCTCCCCAGCAAGGAGTCTCTCACTCTGCCCCAGGGGGGCACCCCTGGCTGCAAGGAGGCAGGCGCCCACAGGAAGCTGGTTGGAATTACCCCATGTCACTTGTTCTACTGCCCTAAATGGCTTTGTGCGTCCCCACCCCCCAGATTCTGGAAGAAGAATGCAGAGAAACTGGCCCTTACAGAGGCACTGGGGTTCTATACTAGCTTAACACAACTATGAGAGAAGAAAGGGGACACAGAATGGGTGAGCAGACTTTGTCACAACGGCGGTGGGTGTTTTGAATACTGGATGGTGTCTAGGGCAGCCCCGATGTCATAATCCTTGGTCTGTAGGAGCCTGGTGAGCCAGCCGCCTTCATCAGAGAACCCCATGGATAGCATCTGGGAGAGGGACTCAATCAGCCGGGGGTCAGCTTCTGCCAGAGAGAGTAATGACAGCCATAAGGAAGAGTCACTGGGCCCCAAATGTGACCTGTTATGTGGCAGCATCCTGTCCAGCCAGCAAGTACCCAGGGCCTGCAGGGCCTGGCCCTTTTACAAGGTCTTAACCCTCACAGGGACCCTCCAAGGCAGGAACTGGCAACCTTTTTCTATACAAGGTCAGAGAATAAATATTTTAAGCTGCTTTGCAGGCTATTTGTCCCTGTCACAACTACTCAACTCTGCTGTTACAAGCATAAAAGCAGCCAAACAAAATGTAAACAAATGATCATGGCTGTGTTCCAGTAAAACTTACATTTATGAACACAAATTTAAATTTCATCTAATTTTCCCATCTTGACTTTTTTCCAACCATTATAAAAATGAAAAAATCATTCTTGGCACATAGGGCATAGTTTGCCACTCCCTGCTTTAAGGCAGAGAAGATAAATACTGGTAGCCCAAGGGCTAAATTTGGCCCATAGAATGGATTTCCACTTGAATACTGTTTTAAAAGTCATTGCCATGTGACAGTGATGAACCAGAGCAGGGTGTGAGTGGCCTCTTTTATTCAGTGTGAGTTCTCCAGGCTGGCACACTCTCCACCCGATCATGCTGCTTCCACGCCACCTACTTTACACGGTGGCTTCCTGCCTGGCTCCTACCGGAGCCTTGGCTAGGACCCCTGCTCCAAGGTCAGCACTTTCCATGAGGAAACAGTGAAGATGGACCCCGAGTCCACTTTTAGTAGTGCCAAAGCCAGCGCTGCCACCACATCACATCTGCCTTCGTAATTCTGGGTCTGGATGTTAAGTTTTAGAAAGCTGAGCTTACTAAGGCTCAGTATAGACACAGAGGACAAAACCAACTCCCAATTTTCTCTTACGTCAACAGACAAGCCATGCAGTACAGAACATGATGTCTTTCTGTGTTGCAAAAAGCAAGTGATAGGATGCTCTGAACAGAAAAGACAGAAATACAAAATACTTGAAATCTCTTGCCTGGTGGCAGATGTGGGTACAATGCAGCTTCCTTCAGCCCTGTGGGTCCTTCCTGGGAAGGGTCCAGAGAGCTTGGCCCTTCAGATTCAGGCATCTGTAAAGACTGGAGTTCACCTGTAGACGGGTCCACCTCTTTTGAAGACAAATGAGTCCAGTCATCATCTCCTCCTGAACAGTTATCAGACTCCATCTGTTCCTGGAACAAAACCCCCCATGAGCACAAGGACAAGGACAACAGGCCACCTGACCACAGCCTGGGAGAGTCAGGGCATGGAGGACTAGCAAGAGGCTTTTGCTTTACAAAGTTCTAGCGGAGGGTTCACAGAACAACTTAAATGCCACCGACACTCTGCAACGGAAATGGGTCCCTCTGGCTGTGTGAGTGCCAGGGAAGGGCTGTGCCTGGGGTGCTGGGATAAGCTCTGGGTGGCCACAACCTGGGGATGGCGTGGGAGGGTGCTTGCCTCAGGCTGACCCCCTGACTCCAGGGCGATCTTGTTCACTTGCTCCACCAGAGACTGTGCCATGCCTTCCACGTCCCCGTCTGGCTTGCTGGGGTTGGAACAGCAGCTGCTTGTCTGAGAGCTACACTTCTCCTCTGGGGTGGAGCTGCCTGGGGAGGTGGGTGTCAGGCGGCTTCTCTTTCCTCCATGTTCCACGTCAATATCGACTTCAATGCCTGGAAGCCAAGGAGAAAACAAAAACTTGATTAATAGCTAGCATCCCAGGTGAGCTTCAGAGCCAGAAAGTCCATAAACAGACCTCGTTTTCCCCTAACCATGTAGGACAGCGGCTGCACAGCAGGCAGGGCCAGGCCCTTGGAACAGGGTGAGAGCCAAATACCACGTGTGGCCAGTACCACCTGTGCCACAGTGGTGAGGACCACATAAAGCATCGCACTTGTGTGCAGGGGCCTAGCGATGTGAAAAACATGCACACTGAACACACGGATTTTGTTTAGGCAGGCAGGCAGACAGCCCGTGCAAGGTCTGTGCAAGGCCCATGAGGCTGCAAGCACTGGCTGGCGTGTCTACCTCCAGTCTCTCACACTCTGGGGCACATGCTCACTGAGGGGAAGGGAGGGGACAATCACCAGGGCTATGTTTTTAATTATTTTTAATTTCTCAAAGGGCATGCCCATAGCTTAGAGTCAAACAATTTTAAAAGACTATAGAATGGATAAACAACAAGGTCCTACTGTATAACACATGGAACCATATTCAATATCCTGTGATAAACCATAATAGAAAAGAATATGAAAAAGAATATATATATGTATTACTGAGTCACTTTGCTATACAGCAGAAATTAACACAACATTGTAAATCAACTACACTTCAATAAAATTTTAAAAAAAGACTACAGTCTTCTATAGAAGATTCCCTGCCCCCCGCCACACAGCCTGGCCCACTCCCCAGAGACAGCTGTCAACCCACAAATGCTCTTTCTTTCTTGACTGCTCAAGTTTACTGCTTATTTCTTACTCTGGAAGATCAACACTTTACCACCCCTTCCCCTATCCTTTCACAAACTCAAGTTTTGGTAAAAACAGCATTCAGTGTTTACATTAGTGCCACTACATAAATACTGTTGTTTGCTGGGCCAAGTACTGGCCTTATTTACTCTACAGTCTGTTTCTGTAGCAGTAACGATGTCCTCCTTTTCACTTGCTAACTTCCCCCTTATTCTCCCACAGCTTCTCTATAGTGTTTTCTACAACACAGGTTAAGTGTATCAGATGCCGCATCCGTTCTGTTTTTTTCCCTGGAGACCACCCCTGGCGGGCATGGAGCTTCCAGCTCCAGCCTGGACAGGCAACTCTCGGGGCCAGAGGCACAGCTACACCTTTCCTTCCATCCTGGCGACTCCTCTTGTCACTCTTTCATGTGTTGGGTACCATTTTCAAGCACCTCTTTCTTCATTCTGGGCTTATTTCTTCATTTTGGCCAGAGAAAGGGAGTTCAAGCCCAGGTAAGATGATTAAGACCCTTGCATTCCTGACAACTTTGTTCTGCTCCCACACGATCATTTTAGTTGGGTACAGAATTCGAGGTTGAAAAAACCACTTTAGATGAGCCTTTTGAAGTCACTTGTCTGCCAGCTCTTGCTGTGCTCCTTGAATTCCCAAGCTTTTATAGCAACCTGGAGAGTTTCCAGAGTCTCTATCCCAAGGGTTCTGACACTTGACAATAACCTTTGGTGTGGGGTCTTTTTTTAGTCATTGTCCAAGGCATTTGGCGTCCCTTTCGATCCAGAGGTTAATGTCCTTAGTGGCAAGAGACTGTCTTGTATTCTTTGTTCATTTCCTCCCTACAGTATACTCTGTTCTCTTTCTGGAATTCCTTCATCCTATATTGGACCTCCAGGATTAATCCTCAAATTATCCCATCTTTTCTCTCCTTCTGCCTCTATTTGTTTTGCTTCTAGAATATTTCCTTGAGATGATCTTAAAATCTGAGACTTCTTTTGAAGTTGTCTTTTTTCTATTTTTTTTAAATTTCCAAGAGCATTCTTATTCTGTTCCTTTATGTTATCATTTTTATGGTATCCTGTTTTTCATGGATACAAACTTTTTTGTATCTCACTGAGGATGTTACCATTCTCTTCCCTATTAAGTCCTTCCTCAAGTTCCTTCTTTCCCGTGCATGGAGGTTTTCCCCAAACTGTTGGTGATCCATAGCTGTCTGATCCTAACGAGGCACTAAGGAAAAGATGATGGGAAGCACTCTCCATGGGGCCAGGGCCGTCATTATCTTCCAACTGCAGGCTGACAGGGTGCCCAGCCAGGTAATGGGATCCTAGGTGGCAGAGCTGTCAGATGCTCCTCTGGTGCATTCAGCCTCTCCTGAGCAGGGACTCCCCAGCTTCTGCTGGACTCTCTCATTCATGATGCCCAGTTTCAGGCTGGTGCCTCACCCTGCCCTGTGTCCCTAGTGTCCCCACCTCTGAAGCTTCCCTGGGTCAAGTGCTCCAGCAATTAAATTAAACACCAGGTCTCCTGCAAGGGTTGGCAAGGGCCAGCATCTGGCTGACTGGGACTTTGAAGTCTCTACATGATCCTTAATAGGCGTCTTCAACCCCTCCCCTGGTTCCCTGGCCTTCTCTGGTCCCTGCACAGCCAGTCTTGCTTCTCAGTGGCATCTCTATGCAGGTGCATAGGTTTCTGATGCCTCCACTCTGTTGGTTACTGTCCTCCATCCACTTCCCATCTTCCAAAGTTTGATAACTTCATTTTATTTTGTCCTCTATTACTTTTTTCTCTTGTTCTTTATCTATGATGCTTTATATTTTTTTGTTTAATCCCTTCACTATTATTTTAGTGGAGTTTGAGGAGCAAGCAGAGATGAAAGCAGGCTTAGCTACTGGTGCCCCATCTGCAAAATTTAAATTGTTCTTCTTCTTCCATTTCCCCCACAGCTTTTCATTAGGAAAAGGTTCAAGCAGTCAGAAAAGCTGGAAGAACAGTACAATGAATACCCATATACTTTCTCACTTTTCTAAATGGGTGAATGATGTGACGCTTCTGTAAATGGATCATTGAAATTTTTGAACTAGGGTTTCGCCAACTTAATGATAATCTGAGACTTCAGGGCTTACAAGACTGTACCAGTCTCTGCCATGCTGTCCCCAAAGCCTCTGTGTGGGGGCATTTATGGAAGACCCCATGACGAGGAAGGCCCTGCTATTTTACATCCTAGGTGTCGGTGACTGCGACCTCCACCCTGGGCCTCACAGTGTTGCTCAGCTGGCTCTCACAGCACCTACCAAAAAAAGGCCTCAGGTTTGCACTTTAAAGCCACCGACTCTCTGCACACATTGCCCTCTGGGAGGCGTCAATGGTTGCATCCCCTCTGGGCCCATGCTCTGGGAACAAATGGTCCCTTGTGGGCAGTTAGCAGAGTAAGTCATCCTGTTAGTTCCTCATAAGAAAGGAAAATGCCCATAACTCCAACAAGAGTTTAACCCATTCCTCGAATGGCTCTTGTCAATGGAAATTACTCAAAAGCATATTTTACTGAAACTTTTCTTGTATTGTAGGGTTCCAGGCTCCTCCCTAGTTAGTAGAAACCAACTCCATCCACTTCGAAAGATCTGAAAAGGCCTTAATCCTTATCCCAAAAGACCTCTGAGCACTTGTGTCCTGAGTGGGGAATCCAGGTCAAGTTCTGAAACACTTCACAAGCTCAGATGGGTCTCGGGATGGAGAGCAAGCATAACGCAGAGTCTCCTGGGAAGCCTTCAGAACACACAGACTCCAGGCCCTACCCAAGACCCACTTACCGAATCAAGGGACCTGGGACTCCGCACTCTTTTAAAGTCCCCTGCCTGAACCTAGACTTGGTATTGTGACTTCCCAGGTCATCTCATTCATTCTTTTAGTGAAAAACTTTGTTCTTCAGAATAGTTTTAATAGTTTCCATACACCAAATTATATACCAAAAAACCAAAAAAAAAAACCCAACCCTTTGTTGGTGATTCTGATACTCAGCCAGAACCACTGTCCATTTACTATCTTCCAGAGAAAAACTTCCCATGGCCCCTAAGTAGCAACCCATTAGTTGGAATTTCTTAAAATTCTACTATGTCTTTCACTTATGTCTTAAGTGAGTGGCAGGGTTTAGGGATAACCTATCTCCCAATTATTTCATCACTACTCCACTGTTACCCTCCTTAGAAAGCATTAAATATAGCAATTCTTTTTCCTCACTTTCTCAAGAACCTTTAACTCCAGTACAGAAACCATGTGTGAATTGAGCTATTTCATGTAGCAGCAATACCAAGATGTCACTGTTGCTTCAAAGCTACTTCAATGAGTGTGAACAGAAATGGTCTCAGTTTGGAAGCAATGGCAGTCATGCTCTGTGAGCCACAAGGTGGATGGCGGGTGGGGTTGGGCACCCTCCTACAGCATTCTTTCAGACATGGACACAACTTTTGGACAGACCAGGTGGGCACTTTCTGCCGCTGCAGTCACAAGGATGAGCTCTCTTCTAGTCCAAGATCATGGATTCATCATAATCACCTTCATCAACTGATTCTTGCTGCCAAAACACAGCAAGTGCTTTCTAAATTCTTGGAGCTTTTGGCCTCAGGCCGGGCACACTATGGAGGCTCATCCACCCAGACACCTACTCTGGGCCTGCGCACTGGGAACCTGGCAGCACACAGAGAACCTTCCTCCCTTACTCCTTTCTCTCCGGCACCGGCACAAGACCAGCACTCAGGAAGCGCCAGGAAAGGTTGGGGGTTGCAAAAAGGGAGGAAAGGCAATATGGCGTCTCAACTAACTACTCACCCAAGTCCTTGAAGAAACCCCAAGACTCACACTAGGAGAAATACAGACTGGTCTTCTCCCAAAGGACAAACAGGCAGAAGATGACAGGCCAGCCCTGCAACTGAGCCTGGTCACCCTCCCTAGTGGGATTACTCCAACCAACGTTGGCTGATTCCACACTCCATGTGGAAAGCTCAAGAATCTGTCAGGGAATGCAACTTCAAGTGGCCTGTGGTGCAGCACTTGGCAAAGTTTGATATGTGGCAACAAATCTTTACTGGTCTCAAGCACACATCAACTGCCGCTCCTCTGCAGTATCCCAAGTGAAAGCCACAAAACAGCCACCTACACACTGGTTACCAAAATGCTCTGCTGATATCAAAGGACGGACAAGGCAACCACTTACCCAGAGGGCTGAGGGCAGCTGCCACACTCTCCCCTACATTCTTGAGGAAATTCACACTGGGATCCTCCGATGGACCAGAAGCTTTGATTTTAAAAAACAAAAACAAAGATACACTTAATTCAAAGCATGTCTCTCAATGACTGATACCTGTTGCAGTCCTGTCACCTTCATCCCAGGAGCCCTCCCCCCGGGGCCTTGTCCCAGCAGCCTACACTCCAGTGCTTCCCTCTCTCCCTCCCTCTCTAGGCCACCTCCTGGGCCCCTTCGTCCTTCAAACCACTTCCCCTTCTGCTCCCCCTTCATCTGTGTTCCTGGTGCCTGGGTACTCCGCAGGGGGCTCAGTACATACAATATAAAATATTATTTACTCGAATCAAACGTCCCCATCTTTGTCTCTAAAGATAAAGTGAATCAAAGGACACAGTAAGATTAATAACATCAGAATAAAACCAGAATCCAAAAGTTCAGAATGCAAGCTATATGTAAGTTTTTGACTTGGGGACTGTTTTAAAAGACTCGTGCAAATTTGGCTCTGACTTTCCTGACAGCTAGCATAAAAGAGAAGGGAGTACCTGCAGAGATACAGGTGCTGGAGGGGGCCTCCTGTCTATATGTGAGGACCACCTCAGAGGGCAGCATGAGGAGGTGGGCAAGGGCAGATGCATTAGTGGCCTTGGGCACTTAGGCGCCTCAGTTTTCCCACCTGTACAATGGAGATAATGCTCCACACTTTGCTGGGTTTTGTGAGGATTAAATGCCAGGAATGGCCATGAAGTGCCCAGCCCAGCCATAGGCACACAGGATTTCAGGACACAGGGAAGGCCCTCCAGCTCTGCCAGCCCTCACATCTCGCCCTTCAGAGGCCAGCAGACACAAGCCTCACCTGATTCTGCAGCGGGGCCAGGGTGGGCATCCCCCACTCGAGGAGGACGTGGGCTCCAGTTCCCCGGTGGGCCCATCTCCCAGCCAGGCCACCCAAAGTGCCCGTGTTTCAGCTTCCGCAGCCAGCGGCTGTGAGAGAAGCCCTGGGGAGGGGTAGACAGAGGGGCAGGGTGGTGCCAGGTCAGGGGGCTCCTACCACCCTGCACCCACCCCGAGCCCACAGGGAGTCCCCACTCACCTCAGAAGGGCGCCCGAAGGGGCTGGGGAAGGCAAGCTTGCTGTGCTCCCTGTGCATGCCCTTCCCCTCGCAGACAGAGCATAGATCGTAGTCAGGACAGACGCTGCACTTGTAGCGGGTCCCCACCACTGGCCCGTTGCAACCATCACAGATAACGTTGGGGTGCACCATGTTTCGGGGCACCTCCTGAGCACACGGGGGTCGGTGGTCCCGCCGGCACTCCTTCTTCTCTGCAGGCAGGGCAGAAAGCCATGACCCTCTTTGTGAGCCACGGAAGACTCCTGCTTGTCAGCACTATGGGGCCATCACAGTCAGCAGGTCCCTCATGCCACCCTTCAGACACCGAATCCAGGCGAATTCACTTACTCAAGTGACAACAACAACACAACCTCAGAGCCTGCTAGGAGGTTCTCAATCCCTGCGCCTGTGACCTGGGGATGAGTGACCCTGGCAAGAGCAAAGCAACAGAGAGTTGTGTCTGCATGGCTTTGGCCTTGCCCCGCACTAAAATAAACCCTCAGCTCGTGGGCACAATCAAGAGTGAACCCAGGGACTTCCCTGGTGGCGCAGTGGTTAAGAATCCACTTGCCAATGCAGGGGACACGGGTTCAAGCCCTGGTCCGGGAAGATCCCACATGCCATGGAGCAACTAAGCCCGTGTGCCACAACTACTGAGCCTGCGCTCTAGAGCCCGCGAGCCACAACGACTGAAGCCCGCATGTCTAGAGCCAGTGCTCTGCAACAAGAGAAGCCAACGCACCGCAACAAAGAGCAGCCCCTGTCGCTGCAACAAGAGAAAGCCTGCGCACAGCAACGAAGACCCAATGCAACCAAAATGAAAAATAAATTATTTTTTTAAATTTATTATATATATATATTTTTTTAAAGTGAACCCAGAGACCCTCCGACCTCACCCCCTGTGGTGGGCATATACTCCTTTTTCAGGCCAAGCACGGCGATGACTATGGCCCTGTCTTAAACAGCCTTCAGTCTCCTCTCCCCTTCTTTAGGGGAACGTCTCCATAACCTCAAGCCAGTTGTACTCAGCAGGAACACCTGGCTTCAGGCTGCCCCTTACCTTTAATGTAAATACGGAAGATGTCATCCTTCACATATGACATCGCCATCTTCAGTTCCTCGTCACTGGAAAAGGCAACCAAGTCCCCGTCCTCATCTAGATTGTTTAAAAGACAGCAAGTGAGCACCCAGGGCTTCTCAGTTGGACACAAGCTGCTGAAAAGGGCTGAGGCCAGTGCAAAAGGGGCACTTACAGGGCTATAAACTGAAGCCCACTTGTCTGAGCCAGGGGAAAGTAGGGCTGAGGCCAAACTGCCCATTCACTCTGCCACTGCCTGGAGAGTAAGTACTCCAACCTGGACCCGGGGCGCAAATGAGAGGCAGAGTACGTGTGTGCAGACGCAGCAATGGTAGCACGTGGCCACCTGCCACTCTGCCTCTGCACTAGCTGCCCCGTCAGAAAGGTGCTGTCTCCATCCACATCCAACCAGACCCAGCCCCCCATCAACTGTGGGAGATCCCCATCTGTGACCTGCTCGTCAGGGGTCCAGCACCTCCAAAGGCCTTGGATCTCTTGTGTCTTAGGAGAGTAAAGTAGAATGCATCTGCCTGCTTCCTCCCCCAACAAAGCTAAAATTACGTATTTATATGTAGTCTCTACTTTTTAGATGTTGGCTCAAATGGTTTAAAGGATCACCATGCAAGACAAACCACACCATACATCTGCAGGCTGGTTCAGGTCTATGGGTCACCCGATGCAACATCTACCATAAAAACAGGGGCTGTGTCAAAAGGTAGAAACAACCCAAATGTCCATCAACTAATACACAGCTCAACAAAATGTGCTGTGTTCATAAAATTGAAACTTTCCCAGCCCCAAAAAGGAATGAAATACTGATACATACTACAACATAGGTGAACCTTGAAAACATTATGCTAAGTAAAAGAAGCCAGTTACAATAGACTACATATTTTTACAGGAAATGTTCAGAATAGGGAAATCCATAAACAAGTAGATTAGTGGTAGTTTAGGGCTGGGGGTATGGGATGATGGGGGATGGGAGGATAGCTAAAGTGCAGAGTTTCTTTATAAGGTGATGGAAAGGTTCCAAGATGACTGTGATAACGGCTGCACAAATCTGTAAATATGCCAAAAACTGTACACTTTAAATGGATGAATTCTATAGTATGTGAACTGTAGCTCAATAAAACTGTTATTTTAAAAAAAGGTGGAAGAAATCCAAAAAAGAGGGGATATATGTGTATGTATGCCTGGTTTACTTTGCTGTACAGCAGAAACTAACACAACATTGTAAAGCAACTACACTCCAGTAAAAGTTTTAAAAATAAATAAACAACGATCTACTCTGAAAATAAATTTTAAAATTTGGGGCCCTGGCAAGATGGCAGCAGTCCTGAGGAAGGTCCTAGCACGGACCCACCTACCGGCAGGCCCGCCTCCGTCCCAGTCACAACAACCTCCCCCAACCCCACCCCCAGCAGCCACCAGTCTTGCCAGCGCAGCTAGAAACTGAGCTGGCTCCTGGGCTCTGTCCCTACACCAACACTTCTCAAGAACGTTTTCATCTGGTCCCTCTATCCACTGCCAATGGGATAACGTCTGGACTCCGCCTGGTCTTGGGCGTTCTGTGGTCTGTCCCCGATCTCCCCTCCCAGCCGCCGGCCCGGAACTCGCGGGCCAGGCCGCATAGCTGAGTCCTCCTCCCCAGCCAGCCCTTCCTCCTAGTCTGCCGGCCCAGGCTCTTCCGGGTTATTATCACAACCCCCCCTGGCACCAGCAGGCCCAGACTCGGCAGCTACAAGATGTCACTGTAACCTGAGTGCCCCTCTGACCACCCTGTGCCTGCTCGCGAGCCGGTGAGGACGCCCCGGTGCGCCTTCGCCAAGATCTGCAACATCATGGCGGGCGGGGGTGGGGGTGGGGGAGGAGGTCTCTTACGCCGCCAGGCCTGAGATCCGCCCGGAGAGCCTGGCAGCGCCTGACCCTACTAGGGCCGGCTGTAGTCACCACTCCTCGTCACCAGGATGGCACCCGAAGCCTAACTAGGGACCCACGCGGGCCGCCGTCCACCCAGCGAGCAGCCAGAGCAAACCCCCGCAGACGCCACTAGGCCCGACGAGAAAGAAGAGACAGCCACCCCGCCAGCAGGGCAGGACTGCGTCACGACCCCGCGCCGCTGCCTTAGGGCGCCCGGCCGCTCACCGCGGTAGTGAGCCTGGAAGCCGCCGGGCCGTAGTACGGGGAACAGGGCGGCCACCCGGCTCAGCAGCCGCTCGCAGGGCCGCGGGCCAGCTGTGGACTCAGCTTCCGCTTCGGGCTCCGCGCTAAAACAGAAGCTGAAGCGGCGGATCTCGCGGGCTGCGTCCTCCTTGCCTAGAAGGTAGGCCTTCACGGTGAGCGACGCCATCGCCGCCGGTTGGGAAGCAGGAGTGGAGCCGTTGGGGAACCGCTCGGGCGTGCGGCTTTTGTAGGGCACTCTGGGAGCTCCGCCCTCCCCACTTCCTGGGGGCGGGGTCTGAGCGCGCCCGGTCCAGTTCTTGTCGCCAGGCCGTCGCGCGCGAGCCACCCTGCTGGAGCCCCAGACTCACTACAGCCTCCTCGCCGCTGGGCCCCCTCATTGCCGCCCCCTTTCCTCATTGCCCCTAATGCATCAGGGACCCCCAAGAGGCCGGCCCCGCAGTCCGACATCTCGGTCTGGCGCTCGCCTCTGCACCTAGGGAAAGGGACCGGCCAGGGTCCCGCCCCAGATCCCTCGCAGGTCTGGTCCTGACCGTGACTCAGCAGAGCAGAGCCCAGGCCGCCCGGAGATGGCCAGTGCAGGAGGGAGGTGGACAACAGAGGCCGGAACCCAGGAAGTTCCTAGGCGCTCAGCGAGCACCGCCAGCTAGAACAAATTGGCTCCCGAGGTGCTGTCCTGACCTTGTCACTCTTGGCAGCCGACCCCATTCGAAGCCATCGGCTTTTCAGGTGGCAGCCCACTCCGCCATCCCCAGCATCCTCCATGACTGTCCCTTACTGAGTTGAGGGACAGACCCCCAACTGAAGCCTGAGCACCAGAGGAGCTCCCAGTTTGATAGGGGGTAGGGTTGAGAGGTGCCAGAAGGGCGCAGGATCTTCCCATCCCCACCTGACCGGAGGGCCTGCTAAGGCTTCCTGGAGTCTCAGTGGCCACCAAGTGTTCACTGCAGCCCAAGAGACTCCCCATTGGTGCCTGGACACCCACTAGTCAGCCGGTGGTGCCCAAGGGCCTGAGGGGTCTCAGGTATGTTGGCCTCATGGGCAGCCCAGTACTTAGCTCAACAGCCCCCAGCTAGGGACCAAGAAACAGAGGCTTTGGGCCTCTGTTGCCCACCTCCCTCCTGCGCTGGACATCTCCGGCTTTATGTGACAAAAGTGACCTGTTCAAATGGCCTGGGGGAAGGGAGTTGTTGCGGGTGGGTGTCTTAGAAGAAGGTAGGCAGGAAGGTTATGTCACCCTATGAATCCTCCCAGATACGGTTCTGTGAGTAGAAAGTCAAACCTACTGAGTCAAATTCATGCTTTTTCACGGTAGGGTTTGTGGAAGCAGGTAAAACTTCAAGGGATGGGAAACCTGTAGACCACAGGAAAGTAGGTTGGATTTGGTTAGTCAGGTGCAAGGGGGACTTGGTTGTAGAAGCACAGCAGGGACCTGTCCACAGGTGTGGCTTGTCCTTCGCAGAGAGCTCCAGAGCAGCCCTGTAGAGAGGACAGTCCCCTCTCAGGCTTCTCTCTGCATCCCTGCTGTAAGCCTGGGAAAGTGACCCTATCTGCCTGCTGCCCTACAGACAGGGTCAGGGGACAAAGAGGGAACAGCCTCCACTGGGCAGAGGCTGCAGTGGCCCACAGGTGCCCCAGTGTGACTCAGCAGCTTGGGAGCCGCTCAGCCCTGGGCAGGCCAGGCCAAGAGCCCAGCTTCCTGACCCCAGAACTACATCATCCCCATCTGAGAGCGTGGGGTGTGCACAAGGAAAGCCCTGTGGCTCTAGGGAACCTCAGGTTTCAGGAAGGACTCCAGGCACAGCCTCTGTCTAAACAGGCAGCTGAGACGGAGGCCGACCCTAGGAACACATTTGGTTTCTTGCCTTTTGGCTCTGTTTGGGACCGTGGTGGGTTTGCAGGGAGGGATGGAAAGCTCAGGGAGAAAGGGGTTGGAAGGAAATGGGGCCCTGGGAAGCAGGGAGACCCCTGCCCCTGGAGAGCCCAGGTTCTGGCCTTCCCAGCATGCCCCACTGCTGAGCCTTGCCCTCCTCCTGCCCTCCCCCAAGGCTTGCTAGAGGTAAACAAGGCTGCAGCTGGGGAACTCCCTTGCAGGGCCCTCTCCGCCTGCGCTTGTGGTCAGGTGGTCTGGCCGGCAGTGAGTCAGCGTCCCATGACCAGCTGTCATAACCAGGGGATCCCCGGCTCCCTTGCTGACACCCATCTCAATGACATCAGGCAGCCAGACAGCCGAGATGAGGAGCTGTTGCATGGGTCTCTTCAGGACGCAGGGGCCAAAAGAGCAAGTAGAGGCCAGGGTGGCAGGGAGCTGGCCACCAGACCCTGTCCCTATGATCCAAGACCTCCTACCCACATCTGATTTCCTTACCCTCCCAGGGCTGCAGGGAGCTCCCTGCCCACTGACACCCCTCCCTACCCTCCAGGACATAGCATGCATACTCCGCCAATGGGAAAGCTTGGTGCCTGAATCAGGAGACCCACTATCCACCAGCCCTGCCACTGTTGGGCAAATGACCAGCCTCTCAGTTTCCTCACCTTTGAAATGGAACTGGAGTGGGACAATCTGAGTCACCGTTCCCTGGTGGTGCCCCCTAGGTGTGTTAGTTGTTGTTTGATTGCCTTTGGGGGTGTCAGCTGGGAGGGGGGGTGTCAAGCAGGAGACTACAGCCAAGATTGAGGTGAAAGAGTGGGGAGCACAGAAGAGACCTTGAGTCAAAAGGTTCTGGAAGATGAGAGGAGCAGGGGTGCCTGGAAAGCCTTCTGCTTTTATTGCTCTCTGGTGTGTTGTAACCACCTCCTCAGTTCTCCCTTCCAAAAATAATCCTGATACCCACCAGGGTTCTGGGCCTTCCCCAATCAACAGAAATTGACTAGAGGCCAGACAAGAAATTCAGGCAAGCCTTTCTTAGGACGCCTGCTGCAGCAGGGGGTAGCAAAAACACATAACAGGTTTCCTTACTCACTCTCTGTCTGGGGGGTGGGGGACAGTGAGCTTGTTTCTTATATGGGGTGAGGGTAGGGGCGTGTCCAGGGGCCAGGCCAGAGGGGTGGCTTAGGTGGTGTGCCCACCCCTCTGGTGGTGGTGCGTGTACGGGGCACGTGCAGTACCCTGCTTTTGCTGCCAACACCCTGTTTTTGCTCCCGGCTCTTCAGAAGTGGCAGTTGCGTTTTTTTGGTCTTTTTGTATCTTGTTGTCCATAATTTGCCCCAAATGCATATGTGAGCAGTTATTTTTAGTCCCTTATAGTTTCTTTGTGTTTCCTTGCTGAAGAAGTTTGTCCAGGTGCAAGCACTGCAGCAGAGTCACAGGTCCCAGCCTGTCTCAATCCCATCCCTTGGCAATGGTTTCCTGAAGTTCCCTTTAGTTTATTTTCTTTGGGGTGTGGAGCCAAGCCTAGAGGTAGGTGGTGGGGCAGCCAGAGACAAGGCCACCACAGGTCACAGGCTGAGCTGCTCTGGGCCACCATTTAGATTGAAGATCACAGGGGATCAAGCCTCTCCCCACCCCAAACCCAGGCCCAAGGTTTGAGTTTGTTTCTCCATGGGGGAACAGTGTCATGGGTAGGGTGCCTTCAGGACACACTGCCCAGGGACCTGTCTGCTATTCTCTTCCTCTCCCTAAGGAAGAAGGCACACACCCTCTCCTTGGTTCCTAACCAGTCAAATCGTTCCACCTGGTGAATTTTTCCTGGCTCCTCCCCTTGCCTGGACCACTTTCCCCACTGCCTCCAGTCGCTGCTTCCAGTGGCAACCTCCCACCCTAAATGCCATCTTCTCAGTGGGGCCTTCCCTGAGCACCCCCTCAGGAAAATCCCCAGGCACTGGACATCACCTCATTTTAGCCCTTCCTGCAAAAGCCCACAGCCCAGCCCAGAAGGCTGAGGGCCTTCTGAAAGGGGGGCTTCTGAAAGAAAAGGAGCTCAAAGAGTCAGTGGTCCTGGGGAAATAAAGCTACGGAGGAGACATGGTTGGAGAGTTACGTAATGCCAAGTTGTGGGCTACCTGGGAGCCCCGGGGCCCTCCTGCATGGCTGCTGGAGGGCACGATTGGCCTTTCTGGGCTGGGCTGCTCGCACTAGAAGGGGGAGGGGGGACACGACAGGCCCTGCAGGGGTCATCGAGGGGGCGCGGGCTGAGTTGGACGTTACCACGCTGTGCGCAGGGGACCGTGGAGACGGCTCTCACCTAAGCTGAGCGGGGAAAGGGAGGCCAAGGGAGGCCCAATGCCGGGCCACGTTTGTAAATACGTATCCGAAAGCTCGGCGCCCAAGATCAAAAGAAGCATGAGGGCTTCCCTGGTGGCGCAGTGGTTGAGTCTGCCTGCTAATGCAGGGGACACGAGTTCGAGCCCTGGTCTGGGAGGATCCCACATGCCACGGAGCAACTGGGCCCGTGGGCCACAACTACTGAGCCTGCGCGTCTGGAGCCTGTGCTCGGCAACAAGAGAGGCCCGCGCACCGTGATGAAGAGTGGCCCCCGCTTGACACAACTAGAGAAAGCCCTCGCACAGAAACGAAGACCCAACACAGCAAAAATAAATAAATTAATTAATAAAACTCCTACCCCCAACATCTTAAAAAATAATAATAATAATCATGAGATCAGACGGGCGGCGCCAGGGACCTCTCCCGTTGAGACCCCTGCCCTGCGCGCCTGCCCGGAAGGAACCTGCGACCCGGAGCGGAAGCGGCCGGGGTTCGGGCCAAGGTGGGGGCGAGGGGCGCCGCGGGCTGCCTGGGGGAAGGCTGATCCGACCCCGGCAGTGTCCGCCAGCCAGCGCCTTCCCCTCCAACATGTGTCCTTGGGCTCCCGGCGCCGGGCGGGGTCCTTGCCTGACTGAAAAGCCGGCAGGGGCTTCGGTTTTCCCGCACGATAGGGAACGCACACCTCGCTCTATGCGTCAGATCCGCTGGTCAGAAGTGGTCTGGCCAGGCCGTCGGGTCGCAGGCCCCCTAAGACACTTAACGAAGTTAAGTAGAACCTGCCTGCCCCTGCCTGGGGTGGGGGGTGTAGCGGGGCTCGGACGAGGGTCACGACTGGGATCCGAAAGCCCCGGCCCTTGCCGGCCTCTCCGGTCGGTGGAGACCTACCCCTGGGCGCACAGGGCCCGGGGCCCCCAAAGCAGAGGACCAGCCTGACTGCGCAAGGTTCTGGAAAAATCAAGGGAGGAGCCATGAGGTGTGAGGGGAAGAGGAGCTGTGAGGAAACCACGCGGCGACCCCTGCCGGGAACTGGTGCCCCCGGCGTGTCCAGGCCGGAGACCCGCGGAGGTGCCTGGTCCTTCAGGACAGGTGGACAACAGCTCAAGGCAGAGGGGGAGGAGGAGGCGCGGGAGAAGGTGCGGGGGCTCCCAGCTGGGCTCGGGGCAGCAGAGGTCAGCGTAGCAGTCTCCCAGGAGCGTCACACCCAGGCCCAGCAGTGAGAGGGTGCCCGGGGGGCGGGAGCCGCTTTCCCGACCTGGTTGGGAGTTTAGGATCACATGGAACGGGCGGCCGCTGCCGGTCAGGCACAGGGCCCTTTCCCTCCTTTCTCCATCGAAAACTTTATGGAAAGTTATCTGGCGTTCTCTCGTGCTCCGAAGTCCTGGCGCACGGCCCCTACGGCCAGGCTCCTGGCACCCACCAGTGCTTCTCTGGGAGGGGTACTTAAACGGTCGCCACCGCCCCCGGCCCTACACGCCCCGAGCACTCTCTTCTCTCTTGCCGCTCGGCCTCATGGCCGCGGCTGACTCTCGCCACGGCCCTGCGCGCCCTCTGCTAATGGCGCGGGCTCTGGGCACCCCCTTTGCTCAGCCTGGGTGCCCGCGCCTGGCATTTGAGGGAGCTCAGGTAGCGTTTGCGGGGTGCGTGGGGGTCATGCGAGTGTTGGACGTAGCGTGTGTTCCTTATCGTGTAACCCTGACTCTCTGGAGAGGCGGCGGCGCGGTCCCCCTCGGACCTCTTGTAAAACCGTATCCCGGGTGCCCCCTTCCCATGACGGCTGCGTCGCGCAGGAGCCACCAGACCTGCCCACGAAAAGAAGGGGCCACGAGCACGGGCTCTGCGGGGGCCGCGGTGTGGGGCTGCATTGTTCCAGTCGCCCTGTCGTGGTGGCAAAAGAGTGTGTCCCAGGGCTTCCCTGGTGGCGCAGTGGTTGGGAGTCCGCCTGCCGATGCAAGGGACACGGGTTCGTACCCCGGTCCAGGAGGATCCCACATGCCGCGGAGCGGCTGGGCCCGTGAGCCATGGCCGCTGGGCCTGCGCGTCCGGAGCCTGTGCTCCACAACGGGAGAGGCCACAACAGTGAGAGGCCCGCGTACCAAAAAAAAAAAAAAAAAAAGGTTGTGCCCGGGCTTCGCGGAAGCGACTGGGCAAGGGGAAGGCGTGCCCTGGCCCTGGAGGCTGAGGCAGGGTCCTCAGCAGCCGCTCTGCCTGGCGCCCAGTAGTTACTGTCTGGCAGGCCCTGAGCGGAGGAGAGAGTAGAGGACTGGAGAGCCCACAGAGCCTGAGCTTCTCGGGGACGTGCTAAAGTTGGCAGGATGGCAGCCACTGCGACCTGGTTAAAAGCATGTCAGGTAGGGAGAAGTCCGCAGGGCATGGGTCACAGCTGCTGAGAAGGGCACAGCCCCCTCACCCCCAGGGACCCACACTCTTCCACCCTCAGACTGCAGTTCTAGAGGAGGAGCTGAGGTTCCCTTAGACAAGACTTCTGGAGAGAGAAGGAGGCTAAAGCCCCTCCCCACCCCTGGATTTTGCATTCCCTAGTCCCCTTGTTAACCCCTGGGCTTATGGACTCTTTAATCAATAGAAATTGATAAGAGGCTAGGCCAGAAATTCAGGCAAGGCTTTATTGGGACTCCTGCTGCAGCAGAAAGGAGCGAAAACAAGTAACAGGTTCTCTTGCTCCCTCTCTCAGGGGAGGGGGGAGGGGGGTGCAAACTGGTTCCTTAAATGGGGTGACAGTAGGGGCAGATTGGTGTGTCACTCTGGAGGGGTGGCTTAGGTGTCTGCCCATTCCCTTGGTGGTGCTGTGTGCAGGGATCATGCCTGGTACCCTGTTTTTGCTCCAGGCACCTCAGAAGTGGCCGTTGGGTTTTGGCCTTTTTGTATCTTATTGTTCATAATTTGCCCCAATTGTGCAAGCATGCAGTTTCTTTTAATCCCTTATAGTTTGTATTTTGTTGCTAGAGAAGATATTTGTCCAGGTGCAAGCACTGCTGTAAAGGGTCCCAGTTCCCAAGTCCCAGCCTATCTCACCCTCACC
Source organism: Orcinus orca (assembly GCF_937001465.1). Classification (NCBI taxonomy): domain Eukaryota; kingdom Metazoa; phylum Chordata; class Mammalia; order Artiodactyla; family Delphinidae; genus Orcinus; species Orcinus orca. The sequence goes on along the minus strand of NC_064561.1, from coordinate 17,468,485 downwards.
CTGCTCAATTTCCATCCCTTTTCTAGATGGAAATTTTCCTTTGGGGAGTCATTTCTCCCCTGCCATTGTGGGTAGGGTGGGGTATGCACATGACCCAGGCTTGGCCAGACAGAGCATTTGTAGCCCCCTGGGTCAGGGATGGTCATGGAAATGCCCACTGGGGCCACCTGAAAGCAGGAGCTTGCCTGTAAGCTTCTGGGTCCCTGCAGGCTCAGTGCTGGATCATGAAATGGCTTAAACCAGTTGATTTTGGTCTTGGTCAGTTGTATCCAAGAGTACTGAACCACCACCTCCCCACATGCCATGCCTGCCACAGGGTTCCCAACGGCGGTGATGGTCACCACAATGCAGACCAGAAATAGGGGAGTCAGCTGTGGCCATGCCATGCCCTCAAACCACCAGCAGTTCCTGTTGATTGTGCGTCCCCAAAAATAAAAGTAATAACACTCTTGTAGTGCTCCTCTTATGCTAGGGAGCATTCTCAATTTTTTATATATGTTAACTCACCTTCTCCCTTGAGGTGAGACCATGTGATTAGCTCTGGCCAAGCACCTGAGACAGAAGAGCCATTTATTTGCCAAAGCATTTATTTATTTGCCAAAGCCAGAGCTTCTAAAACTCTCTTTCCCTTTTCCAGGGAAGCCTTCAGTGTTCAGGTGGTTACTCCTGGAGCCTGGGCAGGAACTACCAGACCCTCAGGATTTGAAAAATATACCTTTATTAAGTCATAGAGACTTGGGGTTTTTGCAGCAGCATAATCAAACCCATCCAGACTGATTATTATCCCCAGTTTACATGTCGATGAAATGTGCACAGAAAGGATAAAGTAACTTGCCCAAGGTCACACAGCTTGTGTCAAGTGGAGCCAGTATTATGAACCCAGGCAGGCTGTCTTTCTAGTCCACGCTCTTGACCTCAATGATTAAAAATCTTCTAAAGAATGTCCTGAACCCATCTATTATTTATTTATTTATTTATTTTTTTGCGGTATGCGGGCCTCTCACCACTGTGGCCTCTCCCGTTGCGGAGCACTGGCTCTGGACGCGCAGGCCCAGCAGCCATGGCCCACGGGCCCAGCCGCTCCGCGGCACGCGGGATCCTCCCGGACCGGGGCACGAACCCGCGCCCCCTGCATCGGCAGGCAGACTCTCAACCACTGCGCCACCAGGGAAGCCCCCCATTTACTTTTCATTTCCAATCCCTGTCCCCCATTCCAGACAATGTCTCTCCTAGCTGCCTATGTCAGGGCAGAAAACCTTTTCCTCTACCCTCTTAGATTCAGTACTTGGGGGCTGTGAATTAAACCAACAAAAGACAGATGAGCAAGAAAATGTTTTTATTCATGTACTAGAAAGTTATAATTTGGGGCTTATATACCAATTTAATGGGGTAGCAGAGAGGGAAGAGGGGGAGAAAGGTACTTATGTGGAAAACACATGACTTTTAGGAAGGATAAATGGGTCCTTAGGAGAATATCTGGGAGTTTTGTGACAACGTCTATTTGGGTTATCAGGTGAAAAGAGTCAATCTGTTGCTGAATGCAAGTTTGTGTGCCTGATGCACAGTGAAGCCAAACAAACCAAAACGTTGGGGTCCAGAGCAGAGAAAGGTTTATTGCAGGGCCACACAAGGAGAACACATGGCTCCTGCCGAAAAAACCCGGAACTCCCCAAAGGGTTTCAGCAAAGCATTTTTAAAGGCAAGGTGAGGGAGGGGTGTGGTTGGTTGTTGCAAACTTCTTGGTGCAGGAATCCTTTGTTCTTGTACCTGTCCACATAGGTCAGGTCACAACGTTCCTGTAAAGCTCCAGCAAGACAAATGTTATTCTCTGTTCTGCAACTTTTTATCTCTATATGAATGGAAAAGTGTTATACCCTTAAAGGTCAGAGCCTTGAGAATGGGCTATCTTGTATATTTCAGGCTATAGGCATCATTCTTCACTCAAACGTTAAAGTAAAAGAAACATCTAATATAGAGTCAGATTTGTTCTTCCCTATTACAAATCTTTCCCTACCTAGTTGCTCCCAGGGAGGGGATTTAGGACACTGGAATTCTTTGGGGAGGCTCTGCTTTTAGGCAGATAAGGGAGTTCCAGGAGAAAAAAAAACAAAAACAAAAACTATTCTCGAATGCCTTCAGCTCAAAATAATTTTTATGTCACAGTGGCACATCCTGGACCCCCTTCTTCTCTACCACAGCTCTGGCTGGTCGTCCTGCTTCCTCTTACTTTCTCCAGTTCCTTCTCCATGCCTGCCAAAGCAATCATTTCAGAATGCAAATATGACTCACTCCCACCACAGCCCCCACTCCTCTCCCTGCTTTGGATGGATCCCACAGTTCCAAGGGTAAAAACCCAAATCCCTGATGAGGTGTGCTAGATGCTAGTGCTCTGCTCTGCCCCTGCTGGTTCCAGACCTCCTCTCTCACTGAGCTCTACCCAGGCTGGCACTGACTGCTTATGCTAATCAATCCTGTACTGAGGCAACTCCTTTTCTCCCCTGGGTCATACAGCTAACCTCACTTTCCCAGGGAGGCCCTCTGTCCTTGTGTGGTAATTCCCCACATTATAAGCTTTCTGAGCCCCATGGACCTTACCTTCCCAGCACTGGGCACAGTGGCTGCAGATGGGACTCTGGCAGGGTAGGGACTAGGTCGATGTCCGTGCACAGTGCTTCTATGTCACCAGTGACTCAAGCATGATCTGGCACAGGTGGATGCTCAGAACATTTGTTATGAATGAATAAGGAAATACCGTTGAGACAGGCTGGGACCTGAAACCTGGGATCCTTTGCTGCAGTGCCTGCATCTGGACAGACATCTCCTCCAGCAACAAAATACAAAGAAACTGTAAGGGACTAAAAATAACTGCCTGTGCATGCAAGTTGGGGCAAGTTATGAATAACAAGATACAAAAACCCAGCTGCCACTTCTGAGGAGCCAGGAGCAAAAGCAGGGTACCACACATGACCCCTGCACACAGCACCACCCAGGGGGTGGCAGACCACCTAAGCCAACCCTCAGGCCTGACCCCTGGACCCGCTCCTACCCTCACCCCATATAAGGAACCAGCTTGCCCCAGCCTCAGAAGCAAGCAACAGAAACTGTTAACTTGTTTTCACTCCCTCCTGCTGCAACACAGGTCCCAGTAAATCCTTGCCTGGATTTCTTGTCTGGCCTCTTATCAGTTTCTATTAATTAAGGAGTCTAAGAACCCTGGTCAATAACAGACTTTGTGGAGACTCCACAAAGGGACATTGTCTCCCTCCTGGGAGAGGATGTGGGCACCTCCAGGACCACTGAATGCAGCTGTCACCACACCTGGTAAGTCTCCCTTCCTGGTCCCTGAGGACCTCAGGACCCTCACTCAAGCAACGTTTTGCCCCTCCCCTTTGTCCTTTTACCCTCACTGCTTTCCCCCTCCCCTTTGTCCTTTTCCTCTCCTGATATCTACTTCTCTCTCCGTCTTCTCCTCTCTCTGTCCTCTCCTACTTCTGGCCTATCCTTCTGAGAGTGGATGTTGCACAGCTACAGCATCACTCCTCTCAGCTCGTGAGACCTGCTCCCTCTGGCTGGCAATGGTTCACCTTGACTGGTGACAGAGGTGGGAGAGGCTCCCCTCACACCATGCAGATCTTGGTCCAGCAGGCTCTCCCTGAATGGGAGATTTATGAGAGTGATAGACGTTCAAATCATATCCTGTAGTGGCTAGAAGTCTTATCGTCGCAATATGCTCACCTTTATTTTCCTGCTGCCAAGAGAAGTCCTGTTGGGAGGAAACAGGCTGAAGCAGCAGATTTCTATATACTGGTGTATGTGTGGGTGAGAGTCTCACCTGTGGGTTGGAGTCCCACAGACGACTTACAACTGACTGGTTTCCAGGCTTGATCACCCTGGTGGGCAATGGACAGGGTGCTCCCTCCTTCACTGGTCCTTTCTGGAAGCACAGTCTGGTGCCTGAACAGACACCCACAGGGGGCAGGTTGAAATGGCAATCCCTCTCTTTTTTTCAGTCTTTTCTGTCCCTCCTCCCTTTACCTCTCCCTTGGTCCTCATACCTATACTCCCATCCCTTCCATCTTGGAGACTCCCTGTTGGCTCACCTTTTTCATGACCCCCCCATACTTTTCTGTTTTGTGTTCCTAACTCTGGCTGGCAGAAGGGCCAGTTGAGAGAGGAGTTGGGCTGGACAAAGTCCTCCAGAGGCCACCTCACCATAACACCATGTCTTTGTTTCTTGTTTGTGTCTTTAAGTTTCTGTCATTGGTACATGTTGAGTCTCAGTCAGTGAATGTAAAAGGATCTTTGTCTTATGTAGTTTTGTCTGTGCAACCACTCCTGCAAGTCTCTGCCTCATTGTGGGCATGGGTCGAGCACTTAAGCCTTGAAATACAAACACAGCTCACGTTGCCTGAGACTCCAGCCTTGGATTACTTAGTAGGACTTTAAAGAAGGGAGAGGGGGAGAAGGGAGCTTGCATTTCTCTCCCCTGCTTTTAAAATGTAACTGTTCTGCCTGAGCTCTCAGGAACTATCTGATCCATCTGTAGTCCCCAAGACTGAGGAGGAAAAAAAAAAAAGAGGCCTTTTTAAACTCAAGCAGGAAAACTGTGGTCTCTGGTGCTGTCTTTATGTAAAAATCAACCTGTAAATGAGCTATATTTAATTGACTTAAAGGAAATAAGAACTTATATAAATTCTCAGAAATATAAAAGAAACTCACCAGAATACATTTCAGGTTCAGGTTCGTGTGATCTGGGAAATACTCAGTATTGAATTATTATCTGGATTAAAGTTAGCTTAAACTTGTAGGTTTAATTAATATAGACCTGTCTTTAGAGTCATCAACATTAAGTATAATATTTTATTGTACCTAGGGTTACTGAAAGTCAATAAGTACATATTGTTTCTGTTATAAAATTTGTCAACAAGGAAGATAACCAGATATGATTAAACTTTTAAGTAAATGTAACTGAGATAAGAGCTTTTTGGTAAACTCCATAGAAATAATTATATTTTGGAAATGTGCATCTAAAATAGTTTCTCCAAATTTTGATAACTTGAAACTAAATTAAGTTAAATGATAGGAATTCATTGAATATCCAGGCCATTTCAAATAAGATAAAATATTGGAACATTAATTGCTATACAGGTCTAAATTTACCTACTTTTCTCTTCCAAGAGGGAAATTAAATGTTTGGGTTTATTAGACACATGTCTTGTACCACACTGAGGAAAGAAATAGTGCTTTGGGAAGATGCATGTTTCTAGAGGTTACGGGATATTCCAATGAGAAAATGCTGGTATGACAAACAGTTTACAATTACTTGCTTCTTAGTTTTTTCTAGAGATTAAGACTTTAGGGCTTCCCTGGTGGCACAGTGGTTAAGAATCCGCCTGCCAATGCAGGGGGACACAGTTTGAGCCCTGGTCTGGGAAGATCCCACATACCGTGGAGCAACTAAGCTTGTGTGCTGCAACTACTGAGCCTGTGCTCTAGAGCATGCAAGCCACAACTACTGAGCCCACGTGCCACAACTACTGAAGCCCATGTGCCTAGAGCCCGTGCTCCGCAACAAGAGAAGCCACCGCAATGAGAAGCCTGTGCACCACAACTAAGAGTAGCCCCCGCTCACCACAACTAGAGAAAGCCTGCGCGCACAACAACAAAGACCCAACGCAGCCAAAAATAAAGAAATTAAATAAATTTAAATAAAAAAGAAAGACTTTAAGGTTAAGAATTATAAGGAAAACATTTCAGTATGCAAGGAAAATGGGAAACATGTTTTCAGTAAATGAAGGTATGAGGAATGGAAATGCATTTTGTTAAAAGGAAAAAAAAAGTGATTTTGTCCTAGAGCTGGTTGTTTCTAAATGAAAAAGAAAATGAGGGACAGAATAATATATGATACATAAAGTTGGAAAAGGTTTGCTGGAAAAGGAACATTGGGAAAAGAATTTTGTATGTGGTCAGGATTTTCTAAGATTGGATTCAATTTAATTAGGTAAATGGATTTTAAGAGTAGACTGGTACAGGATTTGGTTTCCCTCTCTCTTAAGAGAACAAAATTTTCTTGGAACCCTGCTTTTGATAACAGACTGTGAGAATTTCTTTGCCTTTAAATAATTTGTTCCCTGTTTGCCCTTTGAAATCTTTTATTGTCACTTTGGTTAAATGAGTATTAAAGTGACCTGTGATCCTATCTGACCAAGTGTTTTAAAACTTTTTGATATTTTTGACAGACTTTCCAAATAGCAAATTCTAATTAAAGTTCTTTTGACCTCCAGCTAACTTTGGGTTGCTTCAAGGGCCCCTGGAGCATCCCAAAGATGGACTTCCTAAAAATCTGGTATGTTCTGATAAAGTGTTATCAGTCATAATTCTAGTTGTTATGACCAAGTTTCTTTGTCAATTGCATTGTGATCAGGTGTTCACCTGTGCCTTAATTTTAAGTCTTTTGCCATTCATAGACAGTTAAGCCGATGGTTTGCAAAAATGCTTCATCTTCAAGAAGATTCACAGAAAGAGCTTTTTGACAAGTTCAGGTTTCTCATAACTTTCATATCATACCACTAAATTGGGTAAATGTGATGGCCTTATAAAACTGCTAAATGGGTTTGAGTGAACTGATGAATATGGTTACAATTTTTCAGTTTTGTCTAAGATATTACTGGCTTTTATTCTGTGTTTTCCAGATATAAGGAAATGCTTCCCCTCAAGCTAATTATAATTTACAGCAGTTTGGTAATTTACACCCCAAAGTAGAATTGAAACATTTATCTTTCCCTCTACCTGATCCCTCCAGAAATGGGAAACTCAGAGGTTCCCAGCAGCTTTATCAGGTAAATAAGAAAGGCCAGCTCCTAACAGGTGCAAGAATCTCAAAGTATTTTGGGGAGACCTCAAAAAGGGAGGAATTCATCCAAATCTGTAAGGCAAAATCTGTGATAAGTGCTTGGCATTGCTTTCCTGGCACTGAGCGGCCTTTTAAAGGTTTAGTCTGAGATTCCTTGTGAAAAGTTCCAGCACAATTAATTTAAAATAACCTATATGATCAATTACACTTACATAAGTAATCAAGTTTATTGAAATCAGACTTAATTTGCAATCAAATAAATTGTAATTTGGCTGTATTTGGGAAAAACAAGGGTAATTTTAGAGAGAAAAATATTGTGTTTCAGTGGACATCAAATTCCGATTCTGTTTTGAGGTCTGTATTTACTAAGACTACTTCCCAGATAGTTCTTTGTTGTCATGCTACATAATTGTAAGGTTTAATTGAACTATTATTTTTAAAATTGGGTTATAGTTGCTTTACAATGTTGTGTTAGTTTCTGCCGTACAGCGAAGTGAATCAGCTATATGTATACATATATCCCCTCATTTTTGGATTTCCTTCCCACTTAGGTCACCACAAAGCATTGAGTAGAGTTCCCTGTGCTATATAGCAGGTTCTCATTAGTTATCTATTTTATATATAGTAGTGTACATATGTCAATCCCAATCTCCCAATTCATCCCACCCTCCCTTTCACCCCTTGGTGTTCATACAATTGTTCTCTACATCTGTGTCTCTATTTTTGCTTTGCAAATAGGTTCATCTGTACCATTTTTCTAGATTCCACATATGTGTTAATATACGATATTTGCTTTTCTTTCTGACTTACTTCACTCTGTATGACAGTCTCTAGATCCATCCACGTCTCTACAAATGACCCAATTTCATTCCTTTTTATGGCTAATATTCCATTGTATATGTGTACCACATCTTCTTTATCCATGCATCTGTTGATGGACATTTACGTTGCTTCCATGTCCTGGCTACTGTAATTTTTTTTTAATAAATTTATTTATTTTTGGCTGCATTGGGTCTTTGTTGCTGCGTGGGCTCTCTCTAGTTGCAGCGAGCAGGGGCTACTCTCGGTTGCAGTGCGTGGGCTTCTCATTGCGGTGGCTTCTTGTTGCAGAGCACAGGCTCTAGGCACGCAGGCTTCAGTAGTTGTAGCGTGCAGGCTCAGTAGTTGTGGTACACAGGCTTAGCTGCTCTGCGGCATGTGGGATCTTCCCGGACCAGGGCTCGAACCCGTGTCCCCTGCACTGGCAGGTGGATTCTTAACCACTGTGCCACCAGGGAAGTCCCAAGATATATTATTAATCTAGGACAAGTTCAGAAAGCAGTCGAGGACTATGCCAACAGGCACTGCCAGCTCCCACTAAAAATACAGTGGAAGGGGCAGTTCCTTCAAAAGTAAACCCCGGGGACCAAGTTCTTCTTAAAACCTGGAAAGAAGCGTCCCCGAAGACCAACTATGGCTAAAATGGAAGGGCCTCTATAAAGTAATTTTAGCCACGCCCACTGCTGTCAGACTTCAAGGGATAGCTAGTTGGGTACATTTGTCCAGACTAAAGCTTACCTCCAGAAACCCCAAAGGTCACAACAGAAGGACACTACACCTGTGAGCAGTGGAAAATCTGAGATACCTATTCAGAAGACAGGCACCATCGACAGATAAGTAAAATGATGTGGTGGTTTGGACTCCTATGTGCCATCCTTGCTATTGTAACTCTGGCTTGCCTTCTACCACTTTGCTCAGCTACCCCCACCAGGGAAGCAGCTCCTTTGTCTGCCCTGGGTTTAAGGGAAACAGTCCACTACAGAAATGCTCCTCCTATTGACTCTGTCTACCTCACCAGTCCCTGTAACTAGGGGATAATGGCAAGAAAACTCACTTACCAACATTTCCAGAATCACATCCTAAGGAGAGCATTTCAAAGAATGCTGGATGTGCCATCAACACCCCCAGCTGGCTACTGGCCCTCCTCTTGCATTTCCCCTGAACCTGCTGGTTCCAATGGTAATTAACCATCTAAATCAGGGACAATTACCACCCCCACAACCTCTGCTGGTCACACTTGCACCTTCCAGGGGGCTATTCCAATGCTTTAACCTGACTCCTCCATACAACTGGACGTGAGGGGTGGGGCTTGCTATGTTAAATTGCACAAATGACATTTGTTTCACATGTCCCAAGAACCCCCCAAGATATAGTTACACCAGGTATCCTGCCTCTTCTATAGAGATAAATTGTATCTACAACCTTACTCACTGGTGCCCTGTTTCAAATTATGGCCCCATACCCCTAAACAACACAGAAGGGGAATGTGAGTGGTGGAAAGGAAATGTCGTATCCACCTGGTCAATCCAATTCAACCCAGCTGTGGGATTCTTTGCTGTCGAGTGCAACCCTCTGACGGCACCAGCAGGATCACGCATGACCATCTTGTTAAAAATATCATAGAGCTTTATACACTTAATTATCAACATAATGGTCTGCTGTCCCCTAATTATTCAAGTACTAACAACAGTTATGTCCTTCAAGGACTGTCCGCTTTTAACAACTGTGAGACAGACATCCAGGTCTACATCCCTGAAGGGTTTGTTTTCCTCTGCAGACACCCAAACCAATATGTGTTATGGCATTATGGCCAGGCCCTGTCCTTTTTCCAACCAAGCTATGGCCTATAAATGCATTGATAATGTCCACTTCCTAGGAGAGTACACTCTAGGGACTATAGGAATATGAGGGATTTTTTAAATCTATAACAGGACCACTCCAGCTCACCACTGAACCCAGAGAGCACTAGGAATGATCTTAGCAGGGGCAGGGCTGGCCATAGGACTGGCAGCTCTATGGGGAGGCTTTACCTATCATGAAACAACACCAAGTAATCTCACCAGACAGCTTGGTTATATGATGGAACAGACAGGTCAAGCCTTAACAGGACATAAAACCTCTCTTCTTTCTTTGGCTAATGTAGTTCTTGACAGTCATCTAACTCTTGACTATCTTCTGGCAGAACAAGGTGGAGTTTGTACAATAACTAATACTTCTGCTGCACCTGGATCAATGCAACACGACAGGTAGAAGTTAATATTAAGGAAATATACACCCAAGCAGAATGGCTTCACAGTTTTGGCAGGGGCGATATTGCCTCTACTGTCTGGTCAACAGTTAAGGAAGCCCTCCCAAAGTTAATCTGGTCCCTTCCCTTCCTAGGCCCTTTAGTGGCTATTGTTGTTCTCTTTTTTGGCCCTTGTTTGTTTAATCTTGTGGTTAAGTTTGTGTCTTCTAGGCTCCAACAATTTCAAGTAAGGCTCATGATGGCTCAAGGAATTCAACCTATTCCAGCAGAGGGCAGCCTAAATCCTAGGTCCTTGGAACAGTCAGCGAGGGGACTTCTACACCTCTAGGTTAGGGTAGGGTCTGTGCCCCCTGTCCAGCAGGAAGAAATTTCAGAAGAAGAGACCTTTGGCTCCTTTAACATAGGAGGTAGATGGGCCCCAGGCTGAGCAGTTGGAGCTTGTCAGGCTGAGCAATTAGTGCTCCCCCTGATATATCAAGAAAAAGTTAACAGCAGGAGCAGAGAGGAACTAAGCTCTGCTGGAGTAGAAAAATAAGATGACCACATCTTTCATTCTTGAGGCCTAGAATGCTCCCCAACTGCACATGCGCAGAAAAGTTTCCTCAGGGGTCAAAAAGAGAGGGGGCACTAGCCCATAATATGTCTCATCAACCTCCCAGAGGCCCTCCCACTGGAATCCATCTTGGCTAAAAGATGCGTGTGCACATCGGGGAGAGCCTTGAGTCAGTTCAGATATGGGCAGCAAGCAAGGTGATTGGCCAAAGGGAACAAAGAAGACTGCCCCTACATAAATGATTAAGCCACCCCTTTAGTGCACTCCTCATTAGCAAGGACACCCACACTCTTCTCTGAGTGTGTAGCTCCACTTTGCTTCTGTCCTAAATAAACTGCTTCTTTGTGTGCTCTCCCACCCATACTGTGCTTCTGATGAACTCCGTGCCTATTTTACAACCTCAGTCGCTTTGTAAAATAATTTTTTCAAAGAAGACAAGAGCCAGGGCTCTGCTTCTAGCCACTAGTCCCTGGTGGTCTTGCAGTTAGGATTCCTGGTTTTCACCCAGGTGGCCCAGGTTTGAGTCTCCGGTAGGGAACTAAGATCTCACTTCAAGCCACCACACACTGCTGTCACCCCAAGATCACTTTAACCCTTATGAATAAGGGGGGTAGAATCCCTCAGGGGGGAATGAGACAGGCTGGGACCTAAAACTTGGGACCTGGGACCCTTTGCTGCAGTGTTTGCACCTGGACAAACCCCCTCAAGCAACAAAATACAAAGAAAGTATAAGGGACTATAAATAACTGCGTGTGCATGGACAGCTGGGGCAAATTATGAATAACTAATAACAAGAACCCAACTGCCACTTTTGAGGAACCAGGAGCAAAAGCAGGGTGCTGCACATGCACCCTGCACACAGCACCACCAAGCGGGTGGGCAGACCACCTAAGACACCCCGGACTTCCCTGGTGGTGCAGTGGTTGGGAATCCACCTGCCAATGCAGGGGACACGGGTTCGAGCCCTGGTCCGGGAGGATCCCACATGCCGTGGAGCAGCTGAGCCTGTGCACCACGGCTGCTAAGCCTGCACTCTGGAACCCGTGAGCCACAGCTGCTGAGGCCCGTGCACCTAGAGCCTGTGCTGCACACGGGAGAGGCCACTGCAATGAGAAGCCCGCGTGCTGCAACCAAGAGTGGCCCCCGCTCGCCACAACTGGAGGGAGCCCGCGCGCAGCAGTGAAGACCCAACACAGCCAAAAATAAATAAATAATGTATATTTAAAAAAAAAAGAGACCCCCCCACCCTCAGCCCATACAAGGAACCAGCTCACCCCTACCTCAAAGAGCGAGCAAGGGAACTTGTTACTTGTTTTTGTTCCCTCCTGCTGCAACACTGAGTCCCAATAAAGCCTTGCCTGAATTTCTTGCCTGGCCTCTTACCAATTTCTGTTGATTAAGGGGTCCAGGAAACCTGGTTGGTAACAAGGTCTCTAAGGAAAGACCAGTGGAGGAATGAGGTGAGCCTTTAGGGCTGCCAAACTCTCACTGTGCCAGAGACACCCATCAGCATCTGGAGAAGGACTCCTGCTTAGAACCATGTTTTGAAATGCATAAATAAAGTATGTTGCATTACAAAAAGACTACTAACATTGAAACACAAATATCAAAATATAAAAACATACAAATTTGTGATATAGAAATACCTGTGACTCTTTACTCATTAAATTATAGAACAGACATTATAAGTAATGCCTCTGGATTAATAAATACCAGAAACATGAGGCAGTAGTGAGTATATAACTGCTATTTTGAAGTGTCTGCAACACCTGTAGTGAGTATGAAAATACCTGTGATTTCTGTTTGACAGTCGCAAACACTGCTAATTCTGATGGACTTTGCTGCCTCCATCCATAATTGAAGGAAATTCCATAACCTCTAAATTTCAGTTAGAGGTTAGTGAAAAATGATTTTTTTTCTCAGCTCTTGGATGGCACCAATTCTGGATCCTTGGACCACAGGTTAAGAAGCTCCGTGAAGATGGATGGGCACCTCCAAGTGCTATCCCAGTGCTATCCCAGCAACTGGCCACCTCCAAGTGCTATCCCAGCAACTCTAGAGGAAGGCAAAATGAGCTGAGAGCTGGCATGTAATCCCAACACAAAAGGGCATTTTCACTCCGTGGGAAGCAAGAACAGAGGAGGAAGGGCCCACAGCCTGAGGTCTGGCGAGAAAGCAGAACTTTTCTGTGCCCACTGGGCTCCATCCTTCCTAGCTGGGGGCCAGAGTTGCTGTCTCCAGGCACAAGCAGCTGAACCATTAGCAGGGTAAGAGGCAGAACTCACCTGCTTGGAAGTGCCCAGAGGGAGTCTGGGTTGCAGGCAGGCCCCAAGGAATTCATAACTGCAGGGGCACAAAGAGCAGTGGAAAACTGGCCCAGAGCCAGGCAACCCCAGTTTCAAAGGGAAAAGCTGGGAGTCCAGAGGCTACAGTGAGGGGCAAGCTAAAGGCCTGCCAGTTCTGGGTCAGCAGGGCCTATAGGTGCACCCACCCCTCCCAGCAGTGGACAGAATGAATGCATCCATGCATGCATGCCAGAATTAATGAATCAAGGGACAGTAGGCCTTCCCTCACTGTGATGTCACTTCCGCAGGCCCAGGGTGACGTCACCCCCTTAGGCTTCTCTCTTTCCATGACTGCCTCACCTTTAGCCCCTTCTGGTGGGAGCATCGGCTTTCATTTGGGATGTCCCTTCCCTCCCTCAGCATACAACCCTGGCAGATCAGTCAGGCATGGTGCTGACCCATTCTCAGCCAAGTGGTGGGTGTGTGTCTCTGAGTGGATGTGTGGCACAGAGAACTCTCTCCTGGAATTCCGAAGGGGCACTGGGGAGAAGGTACAGAAAGGCAGCCTGGCAGTTGGCAGGGTGGTGGGATCTGGAAAGACTACCCTGAGTCTCCACTGCCTGCACCCCTATAGCTGCCCAACTCCAGCCATCAGTTTTGGTGCGTGGCCCCCTTGCCCCATCTCCCACTCTTCATCACTCCAGACCTCACACTTTCCAAAGTCAATCACCACCCTTCTCCCTCACCCTGGCCCTGGACAGTCCCATTTCTGACAGAGGCCCTATATTCACCAGATGTCAGGGCAGAATTCTGTCCCCTTCCCAGGCCTCCCCTTTCCTGCTCCTCCCCAAAGCCAGAGTGTGGAGGGGGAGGGGACACAGATGAACTTCCCAAATTTACAGCACTGACAGACCACCTCCTTAACTTTTACTGTTTAATAATTTTTCTTAAATCAATTTACTTTTAAACTTAAATATGCATTTAGAAAAAAATTTAAACCCTTTGTATCATAGTCCAAATGAAAAATCATTATCCCTGCCACAAATAAAAGATGTCCGTGAAAACATAAGAACACAAAACAAGACAGTTTACTCCAGAAAGCTCAGACAGCCCAGTCTGTTAACAAAGTCCATTAGCAAGTAGAGAGCAGTACCACTGTGTCAGTGTTGGAATCTGGTCTGCAGGAAAACTGAGGCCACTCATTTAATCAGGCCCCAGAGTCAAGCCCTCTCAGCCACTGGCCCTGCCTCACATGCTCCTGGCATAAATACCTCTGCAGAGGTGAATGCCCAGAACCTACCACACTCCCAGGCTTCCATCCTGCCGGCCTGGGCTGGATGAGGAAGATAAATCCCCAGCATCTCCCGGTCTGAACCCACCCAAGAGGCCTCTCCCACTAGCCCCCCCAACCCCCAACCAAGGCCTTACAGCCAATGCTGGGAACCAGGACTCTTAGGAATAGTGCCCAAGCAGGGAAATGGCAAGGGCACTCCCCCAAGTGCTTGCCCAGAGCCTGAGTTAGACGAATCCCTTTCTTGCTTGCACCCCTCCTGGTTCCACAGAGCACTGGGAAAAGCCTGCAATTAGTACAGGTATGAAGGTGTAAGCGTCCTGTGGTCAGGGAGAGGAGGTGCTTGGCCCAGCCCCCATCACCTGGCAGCTCCTCTGCCTCCAGCCCTCCCTCTCCTGGCACCCGGGAGGCCAGCCCCACCCTGGGCTGGTGACTGAGCCAACACCCACATACACTGGCCCTTTTACTCCTGAAAACAGCCCACTTGCCCCATTTCGCAGAGCAGGAATGGCTCCTGGTCCTCAGCATGCCTTTATCCAGTAGAGTAGAGAAAGTAACCCCCAAAGGGAGGGGGAGTGAAGTGCCCATAGGCATCAGTGCAGGAAGCCACCACTCTGCCTTCTCCCAGCTGGAGGCAATGCCAGCTCCAGCCACATCTCTCTCCATCCTGAGGAAGGAGATAGATGGACCCCAGGCTGAGCAGCTGGAATCTGTCCCCTGTGGACAGATGCCGGGGAAAAAAGATAAGGAGACCACATATTTCTCATTCTTGAGGTCAAGGAGACCTCCCCGACTACACATGTGCAGAACAGTTCCTCAGGGGTCAGAGAAGGGAGGGGGCACCAGACCATAATATGCCCTGTCAACTTCTCAGAGACCCTTGCACTGGAATCCATCTTAGCTAAAAGATGTGTGCACACACAGGGGAGGACCCTGAGCCAGACCAAATATGGACTCAGAGCCAGACAAAGCAAGATGATTGGCCAGAGGAAACCCAGAAGAACTGCCCCCATGTAAGTGACTTAAACTACCCCAAGAGCGTACGACTCTTTCTCTGAGCCCGCCTGTGTGTCTATCCAATGTAATTTTTGTCTTAATAAACACTTTACTTGTTTCGCTACTTTCCGTCTCTTTGCTGGATTTCTTCTCCAGAGCAGATAAAAAGCCAGGGCCCTACCCCTAGCTACTAATCGCTGGTGGTCTAGTGGCTAGGATTCAGTGCTTTCACCATCACAGCCCAGGTTCAGTCCATGGTTGGGGAACTGATATCCTACTTCAAGCCACCGCAGGCCACGGCCACCCCACAGCCACCTGAGATCACTCCCACTGTTACCGATCAGGGCTTTTGGCTTTCCTTAATCAACAGAAGTTGATAAGAGGCCAGAGAAGAAAGTCAGGCAAGGCTCTATTGGGGCCCCTGCTGGAGCTGGGAAGAGTGAAAACAAGTAACAGGTTTCCTTGCTCACTCCCCAAGGCAGGGCAAGCTAGTTCCTTATATGGTGTGATGGTAGGGGTGTGTCCAGGGGGTCGGGCAGAAGGGGTGGGTTAGGTGATCTGCCCACCCCCTTGGTGGTGGTGTGTGCAGGGGGCATGCACAGTACCCTGCTTTTGCTCCCCACACACTGTTTTTGCCCAAGCTCTTCAGAAGTGGCAGCTGGGTTTTTGGCCTTTTGTATCTTGTTGTCCATAATTTGCCCCAACTGCACATACAGGCAGTTATTTTTAGTCCCTTATAGTTTCGTTGTATTTTGTTGCTGGAGGAGACGTTTGTCCAGGTGCAAGCATTGTAGCACTGCAGCAAAGGGTCCCAGGTCCCAGGTCCCAGCCTGCCTCATTCACCCTTGAGAGACTCTACACCCTTATTCTTAAGGGGTAAGGGGCTAAAGGTCTCTTCTTCTGAAACTTCTTCCTGCTGGACAGGAGCCACAGATCCTACCCTACCGCAGAGGTATAGAAGTCCCTCGCTGACTGTACCAAGGATCTGTAGGGACCTGGGCCACTCTCCGCTGAAATGGTTTAAATTCCTTGAGACATGAGGCTTACATGAAGTTGTTGGAGCCTAGAAGATACAAACTTAACCAAAAGGTTAATTAAACAAACAAGGGCTAAAAAGGAGAACAACAACAATAGCCTAGAAAGGGAAGAAACCAGGTTAACATTGGGAGGGCTTCCTTAACTGTTGACTAGACAGGGGAAGTGATATCGTCTTTGCCAAAATTATGAAGCCATTCTGCTTGGGTGTATATTTTTGTTAATCTCAGGGTTAAAGTTTGACATGTTTCTCTATTTTTAGAATGGAAGGTCTGGACCTGTTGGTCCCAGGTCTCCTTTTTGGACCAAAAAGTCTTAGTCACAGATTTACAACAGTAGGGAAGACAACAAAACACTAGATGAAATATAGCATAAATTAGTATGACTGAAAAGAGAAGGGTTATGAGAAAATGAAAACCTCCCACCAGAAAGTTTTTATACCTTGTGGGATCCAAGAGAACAAACTAGAGAACCAGTTTTCAATTTCCCTGCCCATACTGAATAGTGAGGATTGTTGGTTAATTGTACTACTTTTGGGTTTTGAACTGCTTCTATGATATGTAAAATCTCAGCCCCATATTTTACAGGGGATTTTTTTGCATTTGAAAGTCCTTTTTTTTTTTTCAGATAGCTGCATGGGCATGTAAAACAAGGAAGCCTGTGTATATATTTACAATTTTTCCTTCCCCTAAAGTTACGGTTCAGGTTAGGGCTATCAGTTCAGCTCTCCGGGCCAAAGTGTTGGGTAGCAAAGGTTTTGCTTCTATAACACTAGGGGTGCTCACAATAGCATACTCTGCTCTCCTGGCTCCATCTTTAATGAAACTACTGCCATCAGTAAACCATTCTTCCTCAGGGTTTTCTATGGCCTGCTCTGTTAGATCAGGCCTACAGGCATAAATCTGGTTGAGGGTTTCGAGGCAGGAATATGTTAGTTTTGGGCTTTCATCAGGCATCAGTGTAGCCGAGTTGAGGGTACGGCAAGTTTTGAGGGTTACCTCTAAGGAGTCAAGGAGTAAAGCCTGGTATTTAGTAAGGCAGCCTCCAGTTAGCCAATGGTAGCCTTTAATCTCCAGAATCCCTTGTACTTGATGAGGGGTCTGGACTTCCAGGGGCTGTCCAAAGGTGAGCTTGTTAGTTTCTTCCACTAATAAAGCAGTGGTGACTACTGCCTGGAGGCAACCAGGCTAACCTCAGGCCGTGGAATCTAGTTGTTTGGAAAAATAGCCTATAGGCTGAGGAACTTCTCCTAGCTTCTGTATAAGGACCCCCAGAGCTATCCCTTGCTTTTCAGCCACCTACAAAATGAATGGCTTTTTTAAATTGGGGAGGTGTGCTCATCCCTTCTTACAAGAACACCATAATCACAACTAACTGCTGAACAACCATTGACAAAAAAACCCGCTGGAACCTACCAAAAAGATACCCTACGTCCAAGACAAAGAAGAAGCCACAACGAGATGGTACGAGGGGCACAATCATGATAAAATCAAATCCCATACCTTCCAGGAGACTGACCCACATCTGGAAAACAATTATACCACAGAAGTTCTCCCACTGGAGTGAAAGTTCTGAGCCCCACATCAGGCTTCCCAGCATGGAGGTCCAGCAACGGGAAGAGGAGTCCCCAGAGAATCTGGTTTTGGAGGGCAGTGGGATTTGACTGCAGGACTTCCAAAGGACTGGGAGAAACAGAAACTCCACTCTTGGAGGGCACACACAAAGTCTCAGGTGCATCAGGACCCAGGGGGAAAAGCAGTGACTGCATAAAAGACTGGGCCAGACCTACCTGCTAGTATTGGAGAGTCTCCTGAAGAGGCAGGGGGTGACTGTGGCTCGCTGCAGGAACAAAAACACTGGCAGCAGCAGTTCTGGGAAGTACTCATTGGCGTGAGCCCTCCTGGAGGCCACCATCAGCCTGACCAAACAGCCTGTAGGCTCCAGTGCTAGGTTGTGTCAGGCCAAACAACCAACACAGCCCCACCCATCAGCAGACAAGCAGATTAAAGTTTTACTGAGTACAACCCTGCCAACCAGAGGGACAAGACCCAGCTCCACCCACCACCAGTCCCTCCCATCAGGAAGCTTGCACAAGGCTCTTAGATGGCCTCATCCACAGAGGGCAGACAGCAGAAGCAAGAAGAACTACAATCCTGCAGCCTGTGGAATGGAAACTATAATCACAGGAAGTTAGACAAAATGAAATGGCAGAGGAATATGTCCCAGATGAAGGAACAAGATAAAACCCCAGAAAAACAACTAAGTGAAGTGGAGACAGGTAACCTTCCAGAAAAAGAATTCAGAATAATTATAGTGAAGATGATCCAGGATCTCGGAAAAAGAATGGAGGCAAGGATCAAGAAGATGCAAGAAATGTTTAACAAAGACCTAGAAGAACTAAAGAACAAACAGAGATGAACAATATAATAAGTGAAATGAAAAATACACTAGAAGGAATCAATAGCAGGATAACTGAGGCAAAAAACGGATAAATGACCTGGAAAACAGAATGGTGGAAATCACTGCCACAGAACAGAATAAGGAAAAAAGAATGAAAAGAAATGAAGACAGCCTAAGAGAGCTCTGGGACAACATTAAACACACCAACATTCACATTATAGGGGTCCCAGAAGGAGAAGATAGAGAGAAAGGACCTGAGAAAATATTTGAAGAGATAACAGCTGAAAACGTCCCTAACATGGGAAAGGAAACAGTCACCCAAGTCCAAGAAGTGCAGAGAGCTCCAGGCAGGATAAACCCAAGAAGGAACATGCTGAGACACATAGTAATCATATTGACAAAAATTAAAGACAAAGAAAAAAATATTAAAAGCAACAAGGGGGGGCTTCCCTGGTGGCGCAGTGGTTGAGAGTCTGCCTGCCGATGCACGGGACACGGGTTCGTGCTCTGGTCCAGGAAGATCCCACGTGCCATGGAGCAGCTAGGCCTGTGAGCCATGGCCACTGAGCCTGTGCGTCTGGAGCCTGTGCTCCACAACGGGAGAGGCCACAGCAGTGAGAGGCCCGCGTACCGCAAGCAACAAGGGATAAACGACAAACAACATACAAGGGAACTTCCATAAGGTTATCAGCTGATTTTTCAGCAGAAACTCTACAGGCCAGAAGGGAGTGGCATGATATATTTAAAGTAATAAAAGGGAAGAACCTACAACTAAGAATACTCTACCCTTGGGCTTCCCTGGTGGCACAGTGGTTGAGAGTCCGCCTGCCGATGCAGCGGACACGGGTTCGTGCCCCGGTCCGGGAAGATCCCACATGCTGTGGAGCAGCTGGGCCTGTGAGCCATGGCCGCTGAGCCTGCGTGTCCGGAGCCTGTGCTCCACAACGGAAGAGGCCACAACAGTGAGAGGCCTGCGTACCGCAAAAAAAAAAAAAAAAAAAGAATACTCTACCCAGCAAGGCTCTCATTCAAATTTGATGGAGAAATCAAAAGCTTTACAGACAAGCAAGACATAAGAGAATTCAGCATCACCAGACCAGCTTTGTAACAGATGCTAAAGGAACTTCTCCAGGTGGGAAAGAGACCAGAAACTTAAAATAACCTTGTACATATATAGACTTCTATATCAAAACCTCATGGGAACAGCAAACCTAAAAACTACAATAGATACACACACACAAAAGGAAAAGCAAGGTGGTCCAGTGGTTAAGACTCTGCACTCCCAATGCAGGGGTCACAGGTTCAATCCCTGGTTGGGGAACTAAGATCCTGCACAGCGTGGCCAAAAAACAAAACAGAATAAAACAAAAACAAACAAACAAACAAAACCCATAAGATACAGCAAAAGCAGTTCTAAGAGGGAAGTTTATATCCTACCTCAAGAAACAAGAAAAATATCAAATAAACAACCTAACCGTACACCTGAAGCAACTAGAGAAAGAAGAACAAACATAACCTAAAGTTAGTAGAAGGAAAGAAATCATAAAGATCAGAGAAGAAATAAATGAAATAGAGATGAAGAAAACAATAGCAAAGATCAATGAAACTAAAAGCTGGTTCTTTGAAAAGATAAACAAAACTGATAAACCTTTTAGCCAGACTCATCAAGAAAAAAAGGGAGAGGACTCAAATCAATAAAATTAGAAATGAAAAAGGAGAAGTTAAAACTGACTCCACAGAAATACAAAGGACGGGGACTTCCCTGGTGGTCCACTGGCTAAGACTCTGTGCTCCCAGTGTAGGAGGCCTGGGTTCGATCCTTGGTCAGGGAACTAGATCCCACATGCTGCAACTAACAGTTCACATGCCAGGGCTTTCCTGGTGGTGTAGTGGTTAAGAATCCCCCTGCCAATGCAAGAGACACGGGTTTGATCCCTGGTCCGGGAAGATCCCACATGCCGCAGAGCCACTAAGCTCGTGCACTACAATTACTGAGCCTGCACTCTAGAGCCCACAAGCCACAACTACTGAGCCCGAATGCCACAACTACTAAAGTCCACGTGCCTAGAGCCCATGCTCCACAAGAGAAGCCACCTCAATGAGAAGCCCACACACCACAAAGAACAGTAGCCCCCGCTCTCCGCAACTAGAGAAAGCCCGTGCACAGCAACAAAGACCCAATGCAGCCAAAAATTAATTTAAAAAAAAAAGAGTTCACATGCCACAACTAAAGACCCCTCATGCCACAACTAAAGATCCAACGTGCCACAACAAAGATCCCGCATGTGGCAATGAAGATCCCGCGTGCTGCAACTAAGACCTGGTACGGCCAAATAAATAAATAAATAAATAATTTAAAAAATAAATGCCATTTGGCTTTCTTTAGGAAAAAAAGGAAATACAAAGGATCATAGGAGACTACTACAAGCAACTGTAGGCCAATAAAATGGACAACCTGGAAGAAATGGACAAATTCTTAGAAAGGTACAATCTCCCAAGACTGAACCAGGAAGAAATAGAAAATATGAACAGACCAATCACAAGCTCTGAAATTGAAACTGTGATTAAAGAACTCCCAACAAACAGAAGCCCAGGACCTGATGGCTTCACAGGCGAATTCTATCAAACATTTAGGGAAGACCTAACACCTATCCTTCTGAAACAGTTCCAGAAAATTGCAGAGGAAGGAAAACTCCCAAACTCATTCTATGAGGCCACCATCACCCTGATACCAAAACCGGACAAAGATACCACAAAAACGAAAATTACAGGCCAATATCATTGATGAACACAGATGCAAAAATCCTCAACAAAGGGACTTCCCTGGTGGTCCAGTGGTTAAGAGTCCGCCTTCCAATATAGGGACACAGGTTCAATCCCTGGTCAGGGAAATAAGATCCCACATGCCACCGGGCAACTAAGCCTGCACACCACAACTACTGAGCCTGTGCGCCACAACTAGAGAGCCCACGCTGCAACTACTGGGCCCACGTGCCACAATGAAGAGCCCGTGCGGTGCAACAAAAGATCCTGCGTGCCACAACTAAGACCCAACGTGCCCAAAAATAAATAAATAGATAAATAAATAAATAAATATTTTTTAAAAATCCTCAACAAAATACTAGCAATCCGAATCCAACAACACGTTAAAAGGATCATACCCCATGATCAAGTGGGATTTATCCCAGGAATGCAAGAATTTTCCAATATCTGCAAATCAATCTGTGTGATACATGACATTAACAAATTGAAGAATAAAAAAAACATATGATCATCTCAATAGATACAGAAAAAGCTTTTGACAAAATTCAACACCTATTTATGACAAAAGCTCTACAGAAAGTGGGCAAAGAGGGAACATACCTCAACATAATAAAGGCCACATACAACAAACCTGCAGCTAACATCATACTCAACGGTGAAAAGCTGAAATCATTTCCTCTAAGATCAGGAGCAAGACAAGGATGTCCACTTTCACCACTTTTATTCAACATAGTTTTGGAGTCCTAGCTATGGCAATCAGAGAAGAAAAAGAAATAAAAGGAATCCAAATTGGAAACGAAGAAGTTAAACTGTCACTGTTTGCAGATGACATAACACTATACATAGAAAATCCTAAAGTCACTACCAGAAAACTACTAGAGTTCATCAATGAATTTGGTAAAGTTGCAGGTTAAAAAATTAATACACAGAAATCTGCTGCATTTCTATACACTAGCAACAAAAGATCAGAAAGAGAAATTCAAGAAACAATCCCATTTAACATCACATCAAAAAGAATAAAATACCTAGGAATAAACCTACCTAGGGAGGCAATAGACCTGTATTCCAAAAACTGTAAGACACTGATGAAAGAAATTGAAGACGACACAAACAGATGGAAAGATATACCGTGTTCTTGGATTGGAAGAATCAATATTGTCAAAATGACTATACTACCCAAGGCAATCTATGGATTCAATGCAATCCCTATCAAATTACCAATGGCATTTTTCACAGAACTAAAACAAAAATATCTTAAAATCTGTATGGAGACACAAAAGACCCCGAATAGCCAAAGCAATTCTGAGAAAGAAAAATGGAGCTGGAGGAGTCAGGCTCCCTGACTTCAGACTCTACTACAAAGCTATAGTCATCAAAACAGTATGGTACTGGCACAGAAACAGAAATATAGATCAATGGAACAGGATAGAAAGCCCATAAATAAACCCACACAAGTATGGTCAATTAATCTACGACAAAGAAGGCAAGACTATACAATGGTGGAAAAATAGTCTCTTCAATAAATAGTGCTGGGAAAACTGGACAGCTACATGTAAAAAGAAAAAAAAGAAATTAAAACTTTTTTTAAATTTTATTTTATTTATTTGTGGCTGCTTTGGATCTTCATTGCTGTGCGTGGACTTTCTCTAGTTGAGGCGAGTGAGGGCTCTTCTTCATTGTGGTGGGCAGGCTTCTCATTGTGGTGGCTTCTCTTGTTGGGAGCACGGGCTCTAGGCGCGGGGGCTTCAGTAGTTGTGGAAAGTGGGCTCAGTTGTTGCGGTTTGCGGGCTCCAGAGCGCAGGCTCAGTAGTTGTGGTGCACAGGCTTAGTTGCTCCGTGGCATGTGGGATCTTCCCGGACCAGGGCTCAAACCCATGTCTCCTGCCTTGGCAGGCGGATTCTTACCCACTGCACCACCAGGGAAGACCCTGGCAGGCGGATTCTTAACCACTGAGCCACCAGGGAAGTCCCAAAATTAGAACACTCTTAACACCATACAAAAAAATAAGCTCAAAATGGATTAAAGACCTAAATGTGAGACCAGACACTATAAAATTCTTAGAGGAAAACAGGCAGAACACTCTCTGACATAAATTGCAGCAGTATCTTTTTCCATCCGTCTCCCAGAGCAATTGAAATAAAACAACAGTAAACAAATGGGACATAATTAAACTCAAAAGTTTTTGCACAGCAAAGGAAACCATAAACTAAACGAAAAGACAAACCACAGAATGGGAGAAAATATTGGCAAATGATGTGACTGACAAGGGATTAGTCTCCAAAATTTACAAACAGCTCATGCAGCTCAATTGCATCAAAACAAACAACCCAATCAAAATATGGGCAGAAGACCTAAATAGACATTTCTCCAGAGAAGACGTACAGATGGCCAAGAGGCACATGAAAAGATGTTCAACATGGCTATTTATTAGAGAAATGCAAATCAAAACTACATTGAGAGGGGCTTCTCTGGTGGCACAGTGGTTGAGAGTCCGCCTGCCGATGCAGGGGACACAGGTTTGTGCCCCGGTCCGGGAGGATCCCACATGCCGTGGAGCAGCTAGGCCCGTGAGCCATGGCCGCTGAGCCTGCGCATCCGGAGCCTGTGCTCCGCAATGGGAGAGGCCACAACAGTGAGAGGCCCGCGTACTGCAAAAAAAACAAAACAAACAAACAAAAACTACATCGAGATATCACCTCACACTAGTCAGAATCACCATCATCAAAAAATCCACAAACAATAAATGCTGGAGAGGGTGTGGAGAGAAGGGAACCCTCCTACACTGTTGGTGGGAATATAAATTGGTACAGCCACTATAGAGAACAGTATGGAGGTACCCTAAAAAACTAAAAATAGAGCTGCCATATGATCCTGCAATCCCACTCCTGGGCATATATCTGGAGAAGAACATGGTCCGAAAGGATACATGCTCCCCAATGTTCATTGCAGCACTGTTCACAATAGTCAAGACACGGAAGCAACCTACTGTCCATTGACAGAGGAATGGATAAAGAAGATGTGGTATATATATACAATGGAATATTACTCAGCCATTAAAAAGAATGAAATAATGTCATTTGCAGCAATATGGATGGACCTAGAGACTGTCTACAGGGTGAAGTCAGACAGACAAAGTGAAATATCATATGAGGGCTTCCCTGGTGGCACAGTGGTTGGGAGTCTGCCTGCCAATGCAGGGGACACAGGTTTGAGCCCTGGCCCGGGAGGATCCCACGTGCCACAGAGCAACTGGTCCTGTGCGGCACAGCTGCTGAGCCTGCGCTCTAGAGCTCTCATGCCACAGCTGCTGAGCCCGCGTGCCACGGCTGCTGAGGCCCGTGCGCCTAGAGCCTATGCTCCGCAGCAAGAGAAGCCACCACACTGCAATGAAGGGTAGCCCCCACTCGCCGCAGCCAGGGAGGGCCCATGCACAGCAACAAAGACCCAATGCAGCCAAAAATAAAAATAAAATAAATAAAAAATATATATCATATGATATTGCTTATATACAGAATCTTAAAAAAAATGATACAAATGAACTTATTTACAAAACAGAAACAGACTCACAGACTTAGAGAACAAACTTATGGTTGGCGGGGGAGGGTGGCGGGAAGAGATAGTTAGGAAGTCTGGGATTGACATGTACACACTGCTATATTTAAAATGGATAACCAACAAGGACTTACTGTACAGCACACTGAACTCTGCTCAATATTATGTAACAACCTAAATGGGAAAGAATTTGAAAAGGATAGATACATGTATATGTATAACTGAATCACTTTGCTGTACACCTGAAACTAACACAACACTGTTAAACAACTATACTCCAATATAAAATGAAAAGTTAAATAAATAAATAAATAAATAATGGAGACCCAGAGCAAGAGCTCTGGTGAGGCCCTGTTTGGTATTATTAAGACTTTTCTTGTTCCCCAGTCCAAAGTAATGGTTCTGTATCTGGGCCTTCAGTGGCTTCACATAGAGGCTTAGCCATTATCCCAAATCCTGGAATCCAAATTCTGCAAAATCCTGCCATGCCTAAGAGCGTACGAAGATGTTTCTTTGTCTCTGGGGCACTTTGGCTCAATATAGTTTGTTTTCTATCTGGAGATAACTGTCTACTTCCAGGGTTTATAATATATCCCAGATATTTAAATTGTTGCTTTGAGATTTGTGCCTTTTTGTGGGAGACCCTGCAGCCCTGGGCCCCAAGGAAATTAAGGACTTCAACGGTATTCCGATCTGAGGCCTCCATGGTAGGGCTACATATTAATATATCATCCACACACTGTAGAACAGATCCTTTTAGTCCTTTTAGAACAGCTCCCTTAGTTCTTTTCTTAGGGCCTGGGAGAACAAGTGTGGGCTGTCCCGAAACCCCTGAGGCAACACTGTCCAGGTATACTGTTGCATTTGGCCCAACTGGGGGTTAGTCCACTTGAAGGCCAACAGATACTGTGATGAGGAATGAACTGGGATGAAAAAAAAGACATCCTTGAGGTCAAGCACAGTAAACGATTTTGCATCCCCCAGAACCTGGACTAATATAAGGATTGGCCACGGGGGATGTATAGGGACCACTGCATCATTTACTGCTCTAAGGCCTTGTACCATTCATTATTCCTCAATTAACTTAACAACTGGCAGAATAGGGGCATTGCATGGAGACTAACAGGGCACTAAGAGGCCATGGTTTAAGAATTTATCTATGAGGGGTTGCAAACTCTTTTTTGCTTCCAACTTTATGGGGTAATGTCTCTTGTTAGGATAAGCGACTTCTGGCTTAAGGCTAATTTTTACAGGTTTGGCATTTATAGCCTTCCCAGAGATTCCTTTGTCTCAAAGGAAACTGCAGGGTTTACTGTGTGTAGAATATGGCTGGGAATAAGCCGTTGTTCTTCCAGCTGATTTGTCTTAGCCAGAGTCAAGAAAAGGGGCTGCTCGGGGTCTCCTAATTATAACATGGCTCCAAGTGAGCCCAGAAGGTCTCTCCCCAGTAGTGGGGTAGGACACTCAGGCACAACTAAAAAGCCATGTGAGATCAAACACTATTCAGATTGGCAAGTGAGAGGCCCAGTTAAGTAATGGGTATAAGGCTTTCCATCGACACCGATCACTGTACAGCTTTCAGAGAAGAGAGGCCCAGTGTGAGAGATCAGGACAGAGTAAGTGGCTCCTGTATCAGTTAAAAAAATGGATTTTCTTACCTGCCACATCAAAGACCACCTAGGGCTCCTTGATGGAGATGGACATCTCACATGGGGGGAACCGCCAGAATCCCTGGGCTGCCTCAGTCACGTAGCATGGCCACCTCAGGAGCGGGAGTCCCCCACCCCTTTGGGAATAGGGAAGGTCCCACTTCCTATGACCTGTTCGTTTTTAGACTGGACATGGACCAGGGGACTCTTTCTGATATCTGTGGGCCCAGTGGCCAGTTGACTTGCATTTGAAGCATTCCCCCTTGCTAGTTTTACCTCCAGATGAATGGTTAGACTTCCTTGGCTCCCTTGGGTTGTCCTGAGGTTGCAAGGCATGGCTGACAGCAACGGCCATCAGTTTAGTATGAGCACTAGCCTGCCTGTTTTCACATTGGTTCTCTCTTCCTCTTCAGCTTGATCTCGATTATTAAATACCCCAAAGGCCAGCTCTAGGAGTTGGGGCATAGGGGTTTGTGGGCATAATATCAGTGGCAGACTGGCTGATAAAATGTTGTCCCAGCAGGGATTGACACACAGGAGTGGAGGGATCAATGTTAGTAAATTTTCTAAAAACCTTCATACCCGAAAGAGGACTGGATTTTCTTTTTCTTCTTGGGTCACTCCTTTAACCTTTTCATAGTTAACTGGCTTTTTTTTTTTAAATAAATTTATTTATTATTTATTTTTGGCTGCACTGGGTCTTCACTGATGTGCGCAGCCCCTCTCCAGTTGTGGCGGGCAGGGGCCCCTCCTCGTTGTGGTGCGCTGGCCTCTTATTGCGGTGGTTTCTCCCGTTGCGGAGCACGGGCTCTAGGTGCTCGGGCTTCAGTAGTTGTGCCTCGCTGGCTCCAGAACGCAGGCCCAGCAGCCGTGACGCACGGGCCCAGCTGCTCTGCGGCATGTGGGATCTTCCGGGACCAGGGCTCGAACCCATGTCCCCTGCATTGGCAGGCGGATTCTTAACCACTGCACCACAAGGGAAGCCCAGTTAACTGGCTTTTTGATACACTTTCTCATCCCTTCTAATACACATTGGATGATGTGGTTCCTGGCTTCTGTTCCCTCTGGGGAATTATATTCCCAACAGGGCTCCTGGCTTAGAAGAGGATCCACCCATGATGAGTAAGTAAGCTGCAACTGAGAAAGCATTCCTAGAAATGAAGTCCGGCATCCCAGAGACACTTACCAGGAGGCTTTTGTCAGAAGGGGGTCAGAGTGTCCTCCAAATTCCCTTCTTACCTAATGGGATTTTGAGCATCCTCTACTCTCCCATCACCTAACCCGATGTTTCTGGTCAACCCAGTCCCTTGCACAAGGGGTGGGGGGGGGTGGGCAGGACATTTGTTTCAGTGCACTGCCAGGACTCTCCTTGAGGGGATCTGTTATCTATAAAGCTTATGCCTTATAATACGTTTCCTTATGCGAGGGTGTATTCCTCAAGATTGAGCGTCTACAAAGTTTATAGTGAGGGCTTCTCAGCAGGAGCCAGTCCAAAAGGCTATCTGTAGCAGTGTATGGGCTGCCAAGGCCTGAAGTGAAGGGGGTCCTAGAGGTGCAAAAAAGGAACTCCTGGAGGAATTGAAGTTGGGCGCAGTAGAAAAAGCCACAGGGGTCAGGACCTCAGGGTCTAGAGGTGGGAGTATTCCCATAGGGGATTTTTGGACATAGAGTAAGGTGAGAGACCAGACAGCAGAAGAACCGAAAACCCTCTCCCCTATCTGCTTGGCAGCTATGATAAAATTGGGAAGAGCCTGATGATTCCATCTGACACAGGCAACAGTAAGTCTAGACAGTGTTTCCCGTGTAATTTAACATACCAATGAACCCAGTTAGCTTAGGATCTGTCTTTGGGATGCTCCCAGGGCCCTTTGAAGTACCCCAAAGTTAGCTGGAGGTCAAAAGAACTTTAATTAGAATTTGGTATTTGGGAAGTCTGTCAAAAATTTCAAAAAGTTTTTTTTTGGCTATGCTGCACAGCTTGTGGGATCTTACTTCCCCAACCAGGGATTGAACCCATGCCCCCTGCAGTGGAAGCATGGAGCCCTAACCACTGGACAATCAAGGAATTCCCTCAAAAAGCTTTAAAACACCTGGTCAGATAGGATCATAGGTCATTGTGAAACAATATTTATTCCTTGAGCTAAGGTGAAAAAGGATTTCAAAAGTAAATACAGGGGCTTATTTCACCATTGGTGGCGCAGTGGTTGAGAATCCTCCTGCCAATGCAGGGGACATGGGTTCGAGCCCTGGTCCGGGAAGATCCCACATGCTGTGGAGCAACTAAGCCTGTGCACCACAACTACTGAGCCTGGGATCTAGAGCCCACGAGCCACAACTACTGAGTCCATGCACCTAGAGACCGTGCTCCGCAACAAAAGAAGCCACCGCAATGAGAAGCCTGCACACAGCAATGAAGAGTAGCCCCCCGCTCACCACAACTAGAGATAACCTGTGTGCAGCAATGAAGACCCAACACAGCCAAAAATAAATAAATAAATAAATGTATTTTTTTTAAAAAGTAAATACAGACCACTTAAAGGCACTGAAACTCACACAATCTTTTATCAAAAGTAGCATTCCAGGAAAACTGTTCTCTTATGAGAGAGAGAAAATAAATCCAGCCCTGCATCAGCCTACTCTTAATAAAATCCATTTACCTAGTCAAATTTAATCCAACCTTAGAAAATCTTGACCATACACAGAACTCTTTTCCCAATGTTCCTTTTCCACAAACCTTTTGCAACTTCCTGTAGTCATATTATTTTGTCCCTTATTCTTTTCCCATTCAGAAACAACCAGCTCTAGGACAAAATCACCCTTTTCTTTTTTTTTTTTTTTTTTCCGGTACGCAGGCCTCTCACGGCTGTGGCCTTTCCAGTTGCGGAGCACAGGCTCCAGACGCGCAGGTTCAGCGGCCATGGCTCACGGGCCTAGCCACTCCGTGGCATGTGGGATCCTCCCGGACCGGGGCACGAACCCACGTCCCCTGCATCGGCAGGCGGACTCTCAACCACTGCGCCACCAGGGAAGCCCTCTTTTAACAAAATATATTTCCACTCCTCATACCTTCTTTTACTGAAAACGCACATCCTACTTTCCTCAAGCAACCATGAACTGTCTTTACATTAGCATTCCCTGATTGGAATATCCCATAACCTCTAGAAACATGCAACTTCCCAAAGCACTATTTCTTTGCTCAGTGGGGTATGTGGTACAAGACATGTGTTTAATAAAGCCAAACATCTTTAGTTTCCCCCTCATAAAAAGACAAAAGTTGTAAAGTCGTAAATTTAGATCTGTTTAGCAATTAATGTGCCAATATTTCATCTTATTTGAAATGGCCTAGATACTCAATGAATTCCTATCATTTAACTTAATATTGCTTCAAGTTACCAAAATGTGGAGAGACTATTTTAGATGGATATTTCCAAAACATAATTATTCCTATAGAGTTTACCAAAAAGCTCTTACCTCAGTAACATTTACTTAAAAATGTAATCATATCAGGTTATTTTCCCTGTTGACAGATTATATAACAGAAACAATATGCATTTATTGACTTCCAGTAACCCTAGGAACAATGAAAATATTATATTATTCTTAATGTTGATGACTCTAAAGACAGGTCTGTATTAAGTCCACAACCTTAAACTAGCTCTAATACCAGATATTAATTTAATATTGAATATTTCCCAGATCACATGAAGGTGGAATGTATTCTGGCGAGTTTTATATTTCTGAGAATGTATATACATGCTCAGTTTCCTTTAAGCTAATTAAATACAGCTCATTTACAAGTTAATGTTTACATAAAGAGAAACAGAACCAGAGATCTCATAGTTTTCCCACTTGAATTTAAAAAGGTCTCTTTTTTTTCCTCAGTCTGGGGGACTACAGATGGATCAGATAGTTCCTAGAGCCCAGGCAGAACAGTTACATTGCAAAGGCAGAGGAGAGAAATGCAAGCTCCTCTCTTTTTTATTCTTTTTAAAATCCCACTAAGTAACCCAAGGCTGGAGTCTCAGGCAATGTGAGCTGTGTTTGTATTTCAAGGCTTAAGTGCTCCACAGGGCCCACAATTTCAGCAGAGACTTGCAGGAGCGGTTGGACAGACAAAACTACATAAGACAAAGATCCTTTTACTCGACATGTACCACCGACAAAAACTTGACACAAACAAGAACTTTTCAGGATAAAGGGGATGGGAGTGCAGGTGTAAGGATCAAGGGAGAGGTGAAGGGAGGAGAGAAAGACTAAAAAAAAAGAGACAGCAGGAAAATAAAGGTGAGAATACTGGGACAATAGAACTTCCAGCCACTACATGATATGAGGTTTGAATTCTATCACTGTCATAAATCTCCCATCAGGGAGAGCCCACTGGACCAAGGTCTGCATGGTGTGAGGCAAGCCTCTCCCACCTCTGCTTGTCACCCATTGACGGCCAGAGGCAGCATGGTCTCACGTGCTGAGAGGAGTGATACTGTAGCTGCCCAATGTCCACTCTCTCCAAAGGATAAGGCAGAGGAGTAGGAAAAGACAGAGAAAGAAGTAGAGAGATATAAGCAGAGGGAAAGGGACAAACAGGAGGGGAAAAGCATTGCATGAATGAGGGTACTGAGGCCCCTAGGGGCCAGAAAGGCAGACTTACCAAATGTGGTGACGAGGTGAGGTTCAGGCGATCTCTTGTCACCCACGGGGAAGCTGCTTTCAGTGGTCCCAGAGGTGACCAGATCCTCTCCCGTGAAGAGGGAGAGGTCCCATGTTGGGTGCCAGAAATCTGTTACTGGTCAGGGTTCTTGGCCTTCCTTAATCAATGGAAATTGGTAAGAAGCCAGACAAGAAATTTGGGCAAGGCTTTACTGGGGGCCCTGCTGCAGCAGGGGGCAGTGAAAACAAGTAACAGGTTCCCTTGCTCGCTCCTGGGTGGGGCTCGCTGGTCCCTTACATGGGGTGAGGTTAGGGGTGTGTCCGGGGGTTGGGCAGGAGGGGTGGCTTAGGTGGTCTGCCCACCCCTTTGATGGTGCACAGGGGGCATGTGCGGTACCCTGTTTTTGCTCCCGGCTCTTCAGAAGTGGCAGTCAGGTTTTTGGTCTTTTTCTATCTTGCTGTTCATAATTTGCCCCAACTGCCCATGCACACAGTACTTTTTAGTCCCTTGTAGTTTCTTCGTATTTTGTTTCTGGAGGAGATGTTTGTCCAGGAGCAAGCACTGCAGCAAAGGGTTCCAGGTCCCAGGTCCCAGCTTGTCTCACCTTTATTTGCCTAGACTTCTCAGACCTGGCGAAGGGACCTGAGGGGCCTCAAGTTAATGTGATTGAAGTCCAGATCTGGGTTTCGAGAGTTCACAACGAAAATGTTACTGAGAAGGGGCTGGGGGACCCCCTCACATGGCCTCCACCACAGAAGACGCGAACTCGCGAAGGCCCCAGCTTTGACCTACCTGAGGCCGGTGCCCAGGGCCGTGAAGTCTGGGACGCATGAGCCCACGTGGGGGCCGCTGTCCGGAGACAGGAGGGCGGGATCCCGGGCGTTGGTCCCCCACCCCGCCCCCTCGTGGTGCTGGTGGCAGCAGCGGATGATGCGGCCCCTTTAAATCCCGGCCGCCCCGCCCTTCGCAGCCGACTCCGCGGCGGCCCGGGATCCAGGCCGGGCCGCGGCTCTCACCGCCCAGCCTAGCCCAGCCTGGCCCGGCCCAAGCGCCGAGCCTAGGAGGTCCACTCCCCGCGCCCCAGAGGAGCCGTCAGCGCGGTGCCCGACCCAGTCCCCAACCCGGCAGGCCCGCCCGCATCCCTGCCCGGCCCCGGGCTCCCAGCCCCTCCCCGCCCCGGGGCCGGGGCCCCTGCAGCCTCCAGGTCCCCGCGCCCCGGCCCCGGCCCCCCCGGGCCATGCGGCCTCGGCCCCGCCGGCGCCCACCGCGCACCTGAGGAGATGAGGCTCCGCAATGGCGCCTTCCTGACGCTGCTGCTCTTCTGCCTGTGCGCCTTCCTCTCGCTCTCCTGGTACGCAGCGCTCAGCGGCCAGAAAGGTGAGCCCCTCCCCCGCCGTCGCCCGCCTCGCGCCCCCTCCCACACCTGGGCGCCGGCGGCCGGAGCGGGGTCCGGGCAGCTGCCGCGGAAAGCGGCCGGAAGCCGACGCGGGCGCCCCTTCGCCGCCCGGGCGGTGCGAGAGGACGCCCCTCCCATCCTCGCTCCCACTTGTTTGCTGCTGGAATAACGAAATTCTCCTCTGGCCTGGGCTGGGCCGCGCCGGTGAGCGGGAGTCGGGTGCCCCGTGCGCGCTCAGGACCGGCCTTCGTGAGTACAGTTCTGCCCGTGTTAGGGCGGGTCGCTCCCTCGGGTGAGCTGGGGACCTCAGAGTTCTCAGAGAGGGACAGGGACACAAGGTCACAGAGGTGGCTGTGCCAGAGGGTCCCCAGGGTACCGCTCCAGGCACCTGGGTACACCGATCCTGAGACACGAGTGAGGAGGCAGCCAGACATCTAGGCAGTACCATCACTTCACACCACCTCTCCACCCCAGCCCACTGTGGGTGCGGCTCCCTGGGGCCTCCACAGCCCTCCTCCAGGACATCTGGCCCCAGGACTCCTCCACAGGGATGTGGGTGCTGCGGAATGCTTCCTGTGGCTACTGGCCCGGGGGGATGCATGGAGGGCCTCATGAGCGCCCCACCCAGTCCTGGCTACCGGTTAACTTATTTTGTGTGGTCTCACCTGAAGTTTGGTTAAGCTGGCCAGTCCACCGTCATGGCCCCTCTGCATCTGGCCAGCACACTTAGGACTGAGGGGGCAGGCCCCAGCACTGGCTGGAGTTGCTCTGTGTTGGTTGGGATGGCTGGGGCTGAGTGGGGCCTTGGCTGAGGGTTGAAGGCTGAGGAGGCGCTCGCAGGCCCTTGTCTACCCAGCCTTTAGCACAGGAGGCACCGGGAAAAGCTGCTTCCTTCCTGCCGTCTGGCTTTCCTGCAGGAGGCCTAAGCAGGATCAGGCTGAGGCCAACTGACCCTCTGCCTCCCTCCCACCTCCTGCTTCCCTGTTCCCCAACAGAGGCTGCGGGAGAAGCTGGAGCCTTTCTCACCCTCCAAGTCCCAGTGTCCCCGCCTGGCTCCTGCCCGCCTGGCTCCTGCCCGCCCAGCTCAGCCCAGCCCTGTTTGGGTGAAGGCCTGGGCTGCCCTAGGGGCTCCAGAGCGCCTGAGGGGAGACCCTCTAGGACTTGGTACATGGAGGGCATGGCTGGGGCGGAGTTCTCCGTAGGTGGGGTGTGTCACCTGGGGGAGGGCATTTTGGACCCTTGAGAGAGTGGCCATGTAAGCAGCCTGGCATGGAGGCCAAGGTGGGGCCATATCTGATGGGCTGGGGCACATTTGTTCAGCTGTGAGTGGAGCGATGACCCCTTGCACCTTGTCCTGGGCTAGGCCGCAGTTCCTGTGTGCCTCCTATGGCAGCCACTGGCCCTCAGCCAGGTGTCAGGAACTGCAGCACCAGCCTCCCACCAGGACACCTTTTCTGTGAGTCTGGCTGGCCACAGTGTCCAGGAGTGAGGGGGATACCCATGGCTCCATTTAGAGCCTACGCTCCCTAAGCAGGGCATCGAGGAGGGCCTGTGGAGCAGGAGAGCACCCCTACTCAAAGAAATGTGGGGCTCAGATGCAGGGGTCCTTGTCCCTTGGGTGTGGCAGTCCAGAAGCCTGTGTGACATGTGACAAGAGGGTCACCTGGGCTTTCCCCATCAAGGGCTGTTACTGTTTTGGGAGTCCCAGTAGGGTCTGGTCTTTGGAAGCTTGAAGAGAAGACTGAGTCTGGGCTCTTATATGAACCTTTCTCATTCTTACATTCAGATGACTGCATTAAGCCCATGGGGAAACCAGACTAAGTCTAAGGCCAGACTGGACCTTGGCTTCCAGCTTGCAGTGAGTAGGAGGCTCAGGAGAGGGCTGGCCCAGGCACCGATGCTTAGAGGAAAGGCAGAGGAAGCCATATCTGTAGGGAAGGGAAGAGGTGGGCAAGAAGCCAGAGAGGAAGGGAAAGCAGGAACAGGTGGCATCCTGGAAGCCAAGGGCCAGGAAGGACACATAGGCCTTAGCAAGACGGACCCTAGATACGGGGTTTCAGGCCCACTTTCATATCCAGCCTTGACCAAATTTATGCAGCAGCTCCACTAATGCTCAAACTGTAGCCCTCAGCCAAGCACCTGCTGAAGGTCTCCAGGGGAAACAGCAAACCCTCCAGGGGGGTGGCCTCAGCCACACAGCCCTCCCCAATGTCTGGGCTGTCCCCTCTCTTGGATTTCAGCAATGATGGATGCCTGTCTTGACCACTGGGAGGGTGGGTGCAAGTCCTGGAGAGGAGGTGAACACCTGCACCCTCTCCATGCCCCTGCCCTACTGCAGGACTTTTTAAAAAATATATTTATTTATTTATTTGGCTGCTCCAGGTCTTAGTTGCCACCCGCGGGATCTTCGTTGCCACCCGCGGGATCTTCGTTGCCACATGTGTGATCTTCCTTGCCATGTGCAGGATCTTTTAGTTGAGACTTGCGAAGTCTTAGTTGCGGCATATGGGATCTAGTTCCCTGACCAGGGATTGAACCTGGGCCCCCTGCATTGGGAGCTCAGAGTCCTAGCCACTGGACCGCAAGGGAAGTCCCCTCACCGCAGGTTAACAGCAGACCTTTGCTGGGCCTGGAACCAGCCTGTGCCCCTCTGAGCCTGTTTCCCCTTCCCTAAGTACAGAGCACAAGGTCTGTGCCCCAGCCTGGCTCTTGAATCTGTTTCTTTAACAAAGAGGGAACCAAAGGGAGGACTGTGGTATCATGGGCTTCAGGTATCCTGATTACTCTGCCTTCTGGTGGAGGAAGGGGCGGGAATGCCTCCAGTAGTGTGACCACAGCTGCCCCCAGGACTTGGGCAGAAGAAGGCTCCTAGGAAGGGAGGCCAGGGTAGGGAGCAGGCTGTGCCCAGGCCTTGGTGGTCAGGGTGATTCAGGTCAGCAGGGCCCACCGCTGCCACTGGCCTGTCCCCCTGGGGCAGGCTAAGGTTGGACAGAGCTCAGCCTACTTAAAGATCAGAGAAGGCCACGGGTTTGCGGGGGGGTGGGGGGGGACGACAGGGGCAGCAACAGCAGTCAGAGGGGGATGAGGTCTCCTTACCCTCCCTCCACTTCACAGAGGTCCCCACTGCAGGGAGCTGCCTTGGGTGTAGCCCGTAGCACAAGGGCTGCCCCTGCAAGACTCAGCAGCTCCACAACACTGGGGTGGCATTGGGGAGGGCATCAGGGACAATAGGTGGGTGGGTAGGGACCCAGGCAGGAGGGAGGCCACCTGCCTGTGTAGGCAGCTCTGAACTCCCTCCTGCTGGGCCTCAGCACCTCCAGTCCCTCCTCCCTACTGGCAGCTGGGCAGGTGAGTGCTGGGGGTGGCCAGCTCCCTGTTCAAGGGGTCAGGTTTCCAGGGTAACCTGGCCTCAGAACCCAGAGCAGAGCCTCAAAGATCTGGTAACCTGACTCCTGACTCCCTCCCCCAGCAGGGCTGTCCCTGAGCACAGAAGCTTGAAGTGGCCTGGCCTTTGGCCCCATGGGCAGGGTGTGGGAAGGGAGATTGGGCAAGCTGCTAACTCTGGAGTGCCTCATCAAGGATCTGCTTGGCTCCCCTGCCCCTCCCCCCACAGCCTCTCCGTCCTGCGTAGGGGCTACCCCTCCCTCTTCCCCAGGACTTACCACTTCAGCCTCTGCCCCAGCTGCAGAGAGGGGGTGTCCTGAGATGACCGAACTTTGCCTTGGTCGTGACCTTTGGTATACCCGATTGTGGGGAGGTGACACCATCCCAGGGCATTCTAGTGGCTGTGACCACCCCTCCTCAAGGGATCAAGGAACATAAGAGCTGCCTGAGGGTGAGAGGGGAGATCTGGAAGGCAACTAGGCCTTGAAGGCTACATGGGTTTTCATCAGGCCCAGAAGAGAAAAGGGGATTCCAGTCAGAAGAGACAGCATGTGTGAAAGCATAGACATCAGACAAGGAAGAGGAGGTGTGTGTGATGGCAAATGAAGAGGGCAAAAGCCGATTAGAAAAGGCCTTGAGAGTGCACAGCCTGGCAGGACCTGGCTGCCTCAGCGGCAGATAACGACGTTGTTGTTGATGTTATTTGTCTCATTCTTGCTCGCTGGGCCCTGCCAGACCAGTGGAGCCAGGTACTTGGCACCCTGGAGATCCCTCTCCACTGTCACGTAGCAGCCCTACCTCTGTGCTGCTTCTGGCCCATGTGCACCCCTAGTGCCTGCACATGGTGCCCAGTTGGAGGTTCTGACACAGGCCCCCCTGGGGTGGCATGGTCTAGGCCTAGGACACATCTCCAGAGAAGCAGGCCTCAGCGCACTTACAGCTCTTGTCCCCTTTCTGCTGCTGACTTGCTGAGGGACCCCTGACTAGTTTCTCAACTTCATTTGCTCCTCTGAGCATTGGGGGCTGTAACTGCAACAGTCCCGACCCACCCACCCCCGCTGGACTGTGTGAGATTGCAAATCCAGAGCTGGTGCCTAGTGTAGAATGACAACCATGAGGACAGTGACAAATGGGTGCATTGGGCTCAGTACTACTTGCAGGATATGGGGGAGAGTCAAGGGAGGTTTTCTGTCCCCATGGGGTCTTGGGGATGGGGCTGCCTGTGATCTCTGTGAACGGGGATGGGAAGCAAAGTGCAGAGACTGAAAGAAGGAACAGGGCAAGGTTGGCCTCAATGCCAAGGGCTCCTTGAGGAAGGTCTGGGTCCTTGTGCCCTGGGTGGGACCTTGGGTGCTCTACTTCCTGGAAGGAGGAGATGCTGCAAGGAGAAGCAAGAGGGGGCTTTGGGAGGAGAGGGGAGGGGATGGAGAGGATTCAGTCTGAGCCTTTTCAGCCTCAGCTTAGGTTTGTCTCACCTGGGGCTGGAAGTGGTCCTGTAGCCCTCCCACTTCAGATGTCTCCTCAATGCAGAAAATAAAGGGAGAGCACTGGAGAGGGCTAATTCCCCCAGTGGAGGCTTTTCTTCCCCAAGTGTGAGTGTCACTGTGACTTCAGAGTGACCCTTATGTAACCCCATGTGGCTCACATGTGGCAGGCATATGAACAGATGTGTAGGCTAACACTCAAGGAGCAGTACCTCAGCTGTATGCTGCCCCCTGGTGACAGCCTGTGTACCACCCACAGGCGATGTGGTGGACGTGTACCAGCGGGAGTTTCTGGCGCTGCGTGACCGGTTGCATGCAGCTGAGCAGGAGAGCCTCAAGCGCTCCAAGGAGCTCAACCTGGTGCTGGACGAGATCAAGAGGGCCGTGTCGGAGAGACAAGCGCTGCGAGACGGAGACAGCAATCGCACCTGGGGCCGCCTAACCGGTGAGCGCAGGAGCGGGAAGTGGCAGGGGATGCGAGGCTGATGGCAGACCGCATTGTCTGACCTGTCCCTTCCCGACCCACCCAGAGGATCCACGCCTGAAGCCGTGGAACGTCTCGCACAAGCACGTGCTGCACCTACCCACTGTCTTCCACCACCTGCCACACCTGCTAGCCAAGGAAAGCAGCCTGCAGCCCGCCGTGCGCGTGGGCCAGGGCCGCACCGGAGGTAGGGGTTGGGGCCCGGGAGTGGCGGGTGGTGGGACGACCCCCACGCAGTGCCCAGTACCAACCCTCCGCGTCCCTGCAGTGTCAGTGGTGATGGGCATCCCCAGCGTGCGGCGCGAGGTGCACTCGTACCTGACTGACACGCTGCACTCGCTCATCTCAGAGCTAAGCCCACAGGAGAAAGAGGACTCGGTCATCGTGGTGCTGATCGCTGAGGCAAGTGGGCTGGGGCACGGGTCGAGGGGACATTCAGAGGAGGACACACGGCACAAAATAACAAGGAGAATGAAAACAGCAACATTTCGGAGGAAAAAACTCTCAGAAGTTCAATCATCAGTTTCACTCACAAACTTAACAAGATAAAAAGTTAAAAGGAAAGACATTTTAGCGCCCCCTCGTGGAGATGCCAGTTATAGTCTGTCCCACCCCTTGGACCGAGGTATCTAAAAGGGCTTTTTCTGAGGCACCTGTGACCCCCAGGCCCAGCCTTACTTAGCCTTCGGGATGGTGGGCTCACTCCCTCCATGTGGGAGAGAAGGCTATGTCCTTCCCTCAGCGCTTTCTTCCAGGCCATTTGGGCTGGCAGCCTGGCTCATGGAGGGCACTTGGTCTCCCCACAGACTGACCCACAGTATACCTCGCTGGTGACGGAGAATATCAAGGCCTTGTGAGTACAGACAGCCCGACAAGGCTGGTGGAGGGAGGACCCTTTGCGGGGTGTTGGGCAGATAGGTGCCGGCTGTGCCCCCCCCCCCAGCAAGATGCGCCATCCCTCTGTGGGAAAGGGTGCTTCCCCTCTTGATGAAAGGGGGTGGGCATGTAGAGATGACCCAACCCCTCTGGAGCCTCAGTGCCTCAGTAGGATGGGTGTGGTGTCAGGGGATGTCTGCCTGGTGGGCCTTAAGAAAAGGACGGGGTCTAGCTAGCTCAGCTCTGTCCCTGCTCCAGTCCCTGGAGGCTGCACACTCACTGGGCCTTCCTGTCCCCCAGGTTCCCTACAGAGATCCATTCTGGGCTCCTAGAGGTCATCTCCCCTTCTCCCCACTTCTACCCTGACTTCTCCCGCCTCCGAGAGTCCTTTGGGGACCCCAAGGAGAGAGTCAGGTACTAGCACTACCCACCTCCCTGTGCCCCCAGCACCTGCCCACCTGTGCTAAGAACCTAGTCTGTGGGTGTATGAGTCCTGGGCACTTCCCTGCAGTGCCTCCATTGTTCCATTGGAGGACCCCTGCATGGGGGTGTGGGGGTCTCCTACCCACTCAGTGGCCTCTGTGGTAGCCACATTGGAGGTGGAGGGGGTCTGAGCTCTTGAGGCCCCTGCCCCTGGCCCACAGGTGGAGGACCAAACAGAACCTTGATTACTGCTTCCTCATGATGTATGCGCAGTCCAAAGGCATTTACTACGTGCAGGTGAGCACTGAGACCCTGTTCTGTCCCTTTTCCCCCTGGACCCTGGATGGGCCTGGGTGGCAAGCCCTGCCCTGCCCCTGTGCCCATCCTGAGTCCCGGCCCCCTTCTACCTACCCACCACTGTGCAGCTGGAGGATGACATCATAGCCAAGCCCAACTACCTGAGCACCATGAAGAACTTCGCACTCCAGCAGCCCTCGGAGGACTGGATGATCCTGGAGTTCTCCCAGCTGGGCTTCATTGGTGTGCCACCCCCCTCCCTGCCCCGCTGACCTAACCAAAATATCTCCATCCAGCCCACTTCTGCCTCTGTCATCATCTCTCAGCCCCACGCCCTGTTCCGAGCCCTAGTACCATGCAGTGTCGTGCTCTGAGCCTTTGCCTGGAGTGCCCGCTGCAGCCCCACCTGGCCTGTTCCTGCCTGCCCTCTGCATCGGGATGTTTGAGCTCACCATCCCGTCTGCTTTCTTGTTACCTGCACCTGCCTGCAGCCAGCCAGAGGTTTTGCTGTGGGACCCTTCCCAGAGTCCCCCACAGGGACTAAGAGGAAGTAGGGCAGGGCAGAGCTGCCTACTCAGCACCCCTTTCCCTCCAATCCCACCCCCAGGGAAGATGTTCAAGTCACTGGACTTGAGCGTCATTGTGGAGTTCATCCTCATGTTCTACCGGGACAAGCCCATCGACTGGCTCCTAGACCATATTCTGTGGGTGAAGGTCTGCAATCCTGAGAAGGATGCGGTGAGCAGAGCCTGCACAGAGGCGGGAGGGGGCGGTGGAGCAAGCAGCCTCCAGTAGGGACTGTGTCGGTGACCATGCACCTGACAGGAGGAGACTGCGCTGCTGGCTGGAGGAGTTTCTGTCTTCAGAGGTAGAGTTGAGTTGAGCCCTAGCGTGTGTCACCCTCCCTCCACAGAAGCACTGTGACCGGCAGAAGGCCAACCTGCGGATCCGCTTTAAGCCATCCCTCTTCCAGCACGTGGGCACTCACTCCTCACTGGCGGGCAAGATCCAGAAACTGAAGGTGGGCAGTGCCACACTCAAGCCTAGTTGAGTACAGCAGAGCCTGGGCTGAGGTTGGACAAGGAGGTAGCAGGGCAAGTCCAGGGCCCACCCTAACACCATTGTCCCTCCTCCACTGTAGGACAAGGACTTTGGGAAGCAGGCACTGCGGAAGGAGCATGTGAACCCGCCAGCGGAAGTGAGCACGAGCCTCAAGACATACCAGCACTTCACCCTGGAGAAGGCCTACCTGCGCGAGGATTTCTTCTGGGCCTTCACGCCCGCTGCAGGGGACTTCATCCGCTTCCGCTTCTTCCAGCCACTGCGACTGGAGCGGTCAGTGCCAGCGCCCACAGGTCCACCTTGGGGGAGGGGCAGGGTGGCTACCAGGGTAGAGGCCTACCACAAATTTCTGAACCTGCAGATTTCCCTCTGTGACCCTCCCCTGCAAATTACTTAACCTTATTAAGTTTTCTTATCTGAAAAGTGGGGCTCAGAACGGTAGTCACTTTGTAAAGACTAAGTCCAGCAGTGCCCACAGGAGCTCAGTGACATTGCCCATCACCATTGTCCTTACAAGTAAGGCCCTGGTTGCCTTGCACAGTCCAACGGCTGCCCCGGGTGGTGCCCAGCCTCACCCAGTACCTCAGGGCCCACCTACTGCACTCCTAGCCCAGGCCTGGCCTTTCTCTGCTGGGTAGTGTGCCTGGGCAGTGCCCCACCCCTGCAGCAGCTCACAGGCCTGTCTGGCCACAGGTTCTTCTTCCGAAGTGGGAACATTGAGCACCCAGAGGACAAGCTCTTCAACACATCTGTGGAGGTGCTGCCCTTTGATGTGAGTGTAGTAGCAGGTGGGTGTGTACTGAGGCCTGCCCCTTCCACAGCCACTGGCTTCAGCCCCTTGATTTTGTCCCCAGAACCTCCAGTCAGACAAGGAGGCCCTGCAGGAGGGCCGTTCAGCCACCCTCCAGTACCCTCGGAGCTCTGATGGCTACCTCCAGATCGGTGAGTGAGGGGCAGTCAAGTGGAGGTGAGGGGAGAGGCAGGAGTCTTGGGACAACCTCTCATTGCTGCACTCCCCCAGGCTCTTTCTACAAGGGTGTGGCACAGGGAGAAGTGGACCCAGCCTTTGGCCCCCTGGAAGCACTGCGCCTCTCCATCCAGACAGACTCGCCGGTGTGGGTCATTCTGAGTGAGGTGATACAGGGCAGGGCTGGGTACAGGGAATGGGGAGCTGTACCAAATAGCTAGACCAGGGCTGCTCTCTGAGACCCCAGCTGACACTGAGCCCTGCTCTTCCAGATCTTCCTGAAAAAGGCTGACTAAGCCAAGGGCTTCTGAGGGTGCGTTTTGGCTGGCCCTGAAGCCCACGAGACCTGGGATGTCGTCGCCGCTGCCCCCGGAGGGCCAGGCGCGGCCACCCCAGTCTGAGGGGTTCTGCCTGGCACCCCACTCCATTGGCCTGGGGTGGCCGCTGGCCCGGAGGCCCCAGGAACTGGTGCTGCCCCGCCCGCCGGCCGCGGGGAAGAGGCAGGAGGCCCCCACACTGTGCCTGAGGCCGGTCCGCGCCGCCCGGAACCGTTCGCATCCTGGCCCCCTTGAGCCAGACCTTTATAGAAGAGCCTTTTCCTGGGCGCCCACTGTCTCCGCGCGAACACTGGAATGCATATACTACTTTATGTGCTGTGTTTTTTATTCTTGGATACATTTGATTTTTTTCACGTTAAGTCCACATATACTTCTATAAGAGCGCTCCTTGTAATAAAGGGTTAATGAAGTGTGTGCCTGCTCCGAGCTCACAGCCTGGCGCCTAGCCGCCCAGCGATACCACCCGGCGACCCCGCCCTCCGCGCAGTTCCGCAGGACCTCGCTCGCATTCTCTGGGAGGGTCCCGGCAGCCCGGTCGGTAACTCGCTGATGGAGCTGGTGCGGAATCTGGGTCCACGCCCCCAAACCGCCCCCACTTCCGTGATAACCCTCCTCGGAGCGCGGCCCCTAGCGCCCATCATACCTCCCCAAGTGCCTGCAGCCGCCTCTCACCAAAGGCATCCCCCCACCTCCTCCTCCCACTCCTTCCTGGGTCTCAGTCCCACCTTTTCCGCCGTCTCCAAGGCCCTGCTCCTGTCCCCAGTCTGTGACTCATTTTAGGTCCTCCCATCCATCTCAGGGCCTTTGTTTTTGCCCTGCTTTGAAAGCTCCTCTGCCTGCTCAGCTAAAAGTCACCTTTTTAGGGACTCTTCCCGGCCAGCAGGCCTTCCTCAGATCTGGTCCCCCGAGACACTAGGACGTTTACTGGAGAGCGCCTCTTAAAACTACATTGATTAAGTTCATCGTCGTTCTCCGCGGGCCGCAACAGGTTGCCCTGAACACTGCATTGTTCTAGATGCCGGTAACCGAGTACCGACCCAAAAAAATCCCCTCGTATCGGCTGTGAAGTCCAGGGTATGAGGAATAGGGCGGCTGAGGGTCAGTGGAGAGGCAGGCCTCATAGGAGGGGGACAGGCGAGGAGAGAGCTGACCGCAGGGAGGAGGAGCCGTGGGGTGAGCCCCGGCGGGAAAGGATGTGTGACTAGCAGCGTGGGGGAGCAGGGCGGGAGAGGACCGGACCCAGGGCCCGATCGAGCCCGTGCCCGAGAGAGGCCTCTTTCCTTCCGCAGCCCGACAGACTGCTGTGGCCTGAAGCTAGGCCCCTCCAAGCTCTACAACCCGCAGGGCGCAACCCACTCCAACCCAGACAGTGCACTCGAGATCACGCTTTAATGAGAGACTGGGATGGGGGCGAGCACCCTCCCCCGTCCTCCAGGAGGCTCCGCCCACCCGGCGTCCTCCGTCTCAGGCCTTCTGCAGCAGTTTCTGGAACTGTCCGAGGAGCGCGGCTGGGAGGAAGTGGGCGAGGAGGCCAAGCGCCGCCAAGGCCACGAGAAGCCAGAGCGCGTACGCGCTCGCGTACAGCGGGGCCAGCCTGCGGGCAGTGCTCAGCGGGGGCGGGGCGGGGGCAATGGCCCCACCCCAACCCTACGGCCCGCCTCCACCAGGGCCCGCCCACCTGCCCCCAAAAGGGAACCGCCTCCAACCAGTCTCCTGGTCCCGCCCGGCATCCGCTTGCGGCCTCTGCGGTCAAGACCCTGCCCACAAGCCAAGCCACCTTTCCCCGCCCCGGTGGACCTCCCGGGAGCCCCGCCCCGGTTCTCACCTTTGCTGCGCAGATCTCGCGTAGCCCTGAAAGTAGCGGAGGCGCGCGAACAGGTATACCAGGCCACACAGTGCTGCCGCCCCTGGGAAAGGGGAGGGCGGGGTGGGGTGAGCCCGCTGATGCGGGGACCCCCGTGGCTCTAGTGCGTGCGCCCCTGGCCCGCTCTCAGACCTTCGTGAAAGAAGATGCCGGCGACCCAGAGCGTGGCGAGGAACAGCGGGAAGTACTCGCTGCAGTTCACTCTGCGGTGGGGGAGGAGCGGCATAAGGGCGCCGGCCTGGGGCCTCCGAGCCTGACCGCCCGGGGCTGCCTAGCTCCCTGCCCCGCGCCCTCCCACCGCGCCTCACTGGGCTCGGTAGATGCGCTGGAACTCCGGCGGGCCGGTGGTGAGCGGCGGAGACACGTGGAAGGCCCTGCGCGCCGAGATCACCTGCAGCGAGAAGTAGGCTGGGGGAGGAGGTGTTGCCGGAGTCAGATCTGGCACCCAGACTCCCGGCCCCGCCTCCAGTCTGGCCGCGCATCTTTTCTTTTCCCAGCTCCACACCCTGCTCGTCACGACTCCCCTTTAAAAGCCCGACCAAGGGGACCGCCAGCCCCTGCTCTTCGAG
This sequence comes from Orcinus orca, assembly GCF_937001465.1. NCBI lineage: Eukaryota > Metazoa > Chordata > Mammalia > Artiodactyla > Delphinidae > Orcinus > Orcinus orca. The sequence continues at coordinate 17,424,248 of NC_064561.1, read as the reverse complement.
CTTGCCCTGTGTCCACGACACTCAGTGGGGAGAGCAGGGTGCCGGCCTGGGGCTCTGAGAGGCCCTGTCCAGCCCAGTGAGTGTAAGGGAAGGGATGACACGTCACAGGACACCTGCCCGCAGGACTTTGCTCCTGAATTATTTCACTTGCAAAACACAGGCAAATGTCCAACTCCCACCCTCTAGGCCTGGACTTTGGCCCAGGTCCCTGGAATGGGAGTGCCACCTGAGGGCAGAGTTGGCTGCATCCTTCCAGGTACAAAGGATCACACACCCTGTGGCCAACTGTCCCTGCTCCACCACCCACAGAGCTCACCAGGAGGGACCTCCCGGCCAAGCCTGGGTCGCTGTGCCTCCAAACTGTGGTGTGGGTTCCTGCCTCAGTTTCTCTGTTCAGGCTCTGCCTCAATCTGACAGACACCCTCTCCTCTGCCCCCAGGTGGTTACGGCTGGGACTATTCTAGTCCAACCCCAAGCCACCAGGGCTCTGCCCCTCTCCCTTCCAACATGGGTGGGTACAGAAGGTGGGCTGGCCCTTGAGGGTCTGAGTGCACAGGAGCCCTTCTCTTTGCCTGAGGCCAGGTGCCCACCACACAAACAGTCCCAGTACTGGGTGTCTCCAACTATCTTCCTGCAAGTCCCATGGCCCTGGTGCCCTTGGTGCCAGGCCCTCTGCAGACATATCCCAACCTTAGCGCACTGTGGATACCAAGGGTAGCCTTGCCAGCACAGTGTATGTGAAGAAGGGCTGAGGGCCAAGCTTACTGGTATGGCTGGAGATCAAGTCAGCCTGTCTGCTCAGCCACTCCAGGGCCCCTGCCCCAGGCTGTGTCTTGTCCTAGCCCATACAGTGTGAGGCAATGGTGTCCTCCAAAGCCAGAATATCTATCCCAGGAATGTGTCTCTAGGGCTGGTCTGAGAAGGGCACCAAGCAGGCACCTTTGGGGGCCAAAAAGCAGGTTTCAACCCTGTCTAGCTCCACATGGTTCCAGCATGGAGAGGGTGACTTTGAAGGCAGGCCCAGGGGATGGGGCCCTCCCACTGGGACACCCAGAGAGGGGACTGCTGGGGAGGGCAGGGATCAGCTGGAGTAGGGCTGCATCAAGCCCATGGCTGTCCCACTTCTGTACTCACCATCAGAACACCCATTCATCCTGGCACCCTGCCCCCCTGCTCAGGCCCTAGAGCCCAACATAGCTGGATGCCCCACCTGCTCCCTGAAAGCCCCTGCCCTCCTCCAGGGTTCTTTATGCTGGCTGAGGTGCCACCCTCCAACCCCAAGCCAGGCAGCCCACATGCCTACCTCAGTTGTTACTCAGGGGCCATTTTCCATTTCGCTGCCCATCCCCTAGGTTGCGTACCTCTCAGCCTTGGTCCCTGCTCAGGGTTTCACAGTTTGCCCTGCAGACACCCCTCCAGGGCTTCCCCCTCCCCACTTGGGGAAAATGCAAGCCCCTCTGCCCTCTGGTGGGGGCCAGAAGAGCTTTCATACCAGGAGTCTGGGCTGTCCCTCACCTGGGCCTGGACCCCAGCACCTCCCCAGTGCCTAGAGGGCAGAAGGCAGACTGCAGGGGTCCGAAGCCCACCCACTGCCAGAGCAGAAGCCAGCCCACCTTGCTGCAAGACTCCCAGGAGGGTGACAGAGGCCAGAAGAGCCACTTCGTCCTTCATGGTGGCGGTGGCTCTGTCGGGCCAGGCTGGACTCTGAGAGGGCTAGCTGTGGGGCTCTTATCACCCTTGTCTGCTGCTCAGAGGCTGGCCCAGAAGAGGAAGAGTGGCGCGCTCTCCCCGCCCCTTCTCAGTGGAGGGGGTTGGGGAAGGGGGCGTGACCATTGCCTGAGAGACCTGGGGAGCCTGGTCAGGCTGAGCAAGTGGAAACCAGGGCCAGAGCTTCCCTGGTGGCGCAGTGTTAAGAATCCGTGAACACAGCCTGCAGGGGGTTAGTGCACCACGGCTAGGGCTAGCCGGGAGGGAGTCCTGGGAAAAGTCTGGACCTGCCGAAGAGGCAAGAGACTTTTTCTTCCCTCTTTGTTTCCTGGTGCGCGAGGAGAGGGGATTAAGAGCGCTCCTTAAAGGAGCTCCAGAGACCCGCGGCTAACAGCGCGGACCCCAGAGACGGGCATGAGACGCTAAGGCTGCTGCTGCCGCCACCAAGAAGCATGTGTGCGAGCACAGGTCACTATCCACACCCCCGTTCCGGGGAGCCTGTGAAGCCCGCCACTGCTAGGGTCCCGGGATCCAGGGACAACTCCCCCGGGAGAACGCACGGCGCGCCTCAGGCTGGTACAACGTCACGCTGGCCTCTGCCGCCGCAGGCTCGCCCCGCACTCCGTACCCCTCCCTCCCCCCGGCCTGAGTGAGCCAGAGTCCCCGAAGCAGCTGCTCCTTTAACCCTGTCCTGTCTGAGCGAAGAACAGACGCCCTCTGGCGACCTACACGCAGAGGCGGGGCCAAATCCAAAACTGAGCCCCTGGAGCTGTGAGAACAAAGAGAAAGGGAAATCTCTCCCAGCAGCCTCAGAAGCAGCGGATTAAAGCTCCACAATCAACTTGATGTACCCTGCATCTGTGGAATACATGAATAGACAACGAATCATCCCAAATTGAGGAGGTGGACTTTGAGAGCAAGATTTATGATTTTTCCCCTTTTCCTCTTTTTGTGTGTATGTGTATGCTTCTGTGTGAGATTTTGTCTGTATAGCTTTGCTTCCACCATTTGTCGTAGGGTTCTATACATCCTCTTTTTTTTTTCTTTAAAAATTTTTTTTTCTTAATAATTATTTTTTATTTTAATAACTTTATTTTATCTTCTTTCTTTCTTTCCTTCCTTCCCTCCTTCCTTCCTTTCTCCCTCCCTCCCTCCCTTCCTCCTTTCTTTCTTTCTTCCTTTCTTTCTTTCTTTCTTTCTTCCTTCCTTCCTTCCTTCCTTCCTTCCTTTCTTTCTTTCTTTCTCTTTCTTCCTTTCTTTCTTTCTTTCTTTCTTCCTTCCTTCCTTCCTTCCTTCCTTCCTTTCTTTCTTTCTTTCTCTTTCTTTCTTTCTTTCTTTCTTTCTTTCTTTCTTTCTTTCTTCTTTCTTTCTTTCTTTCTTTCTTTCTTTCTTTCTTTCTTTCTTTTTTTCTTTCTTTCTTTCTTTCTACTTTTTCTCCCTTTTATTCTGAGCCATGTGGATGAAAGCCTCTTAGTGCTGCAGCCAGGAGTCAGTGCTGTGCCTCTGAGGTGGGAGAGCCAACTTCAGGACACTGGTCCACAAGAGACCTCCCAGCTCCACATAATATCAAACGGCAAAAATCTCCCAGAGATCTCCATCTCAACACCAGCACCCAGCTTCACTCAACAACCAGCAAGCTACAGTGCTGGACACCCTATGCCAAACAACTAGCAAGAAAGGAACACAGCCCCATCCATTAGCAGAGAGGCTGCCTAAAATCATAATAAGTCCACAGACACCCCAAAACACACCACCAGACGTGGACCTGCCCACCAGAAAGACAAGATCCAGCCTCATGCACCAGAACACAGGCACTAGTCCCCTCCACCAGGAAGCCTACACAACTGTCTGAACCAACTTTAGCCACTGGGGACAGACACCAAAAACAACAGGAACTGCGAACCTGCAGCCTGCAAAAAGGAGACCCCAAACACAGTAAGTTAAGTAAAATGAGAATACAGAGAAATACACAGCAGATGAAGGAGCAAGATAAAAACCCACCAGACCTAACAAATGAGGAGGAAATAGGCAGTCTACCTGAAAAAGAATTCAGAATAATGATAGTTAAGATGATCCAAAATCTTGGAAATAGAATGGACAAAATGCAAGAAACATTTAACAAGGATCTAGAAGAACTAAAGATGAAACAAGCAACGATGAACAACACAATAAATGAAATTAAAAATACTCTAGATGGGATCAATAGCAGAATAACTGAGGCAGAAGAACGGATAAGTGTCCTGGAAGATAAAGTAGTGGAAATAACTACTGCAGAACAGAATAAAGAAAAAAGAATGAAAAGAACTGAGGACAGTCTCAGAGACCTCTGGGACAACATTAAACGCACCAACATTCGAATTATATGGGTTTCAGAAGAAGAAGAGAAAAAGAAAGGGACTGAGAAAATATTTGAAGAGATTATAGTTGAAAACTTCCCTAATATGGGAAAGGAAATAGTTAATCAAGTCCAGGAAGCACAGAGAGTCCCATACAGGATAAATCCAAGGAGAAATACGCCAAGACACATATTAATCAAACTGTCAAAAATTAAATACAAAGAAAACATATTAAAAGCAGCAAGGGAAAACCAACAAAAAACACACAAGGGAATCCCCATAAGGTTAACAGCTGATCTTTCAGCAGAAACTCTGCAAGCCAGAAGGGACTGGCAGGACATATTTAAAGTGAGGAAGGGGCTTCCCTGGTGGCGCAGTGGTTGACAGTCCGCCTGCCGATGCAGGGGACACGGGTTCGTGCACCGGTCCGGGAAGATCCCACATGCCGCGAAGTGGCTGGGCCCGTGAGCCATGGCCGCTGAGCCTGCGCGTCTGGAGCCTGTGCTCCGCAACGGGAGAGGCCACAGCAGTGAGACGCCCGCGTATCGCAAAAAAAAAAAAAAAAAAAAAAGTGAGGAAGGAGAAAAACCTGCAACCAAGATTACTCTACCCATCAAGGATCTCATTCAACTGAAAGCATTTCCTCTAAGATCAGGAACAAGACAAGGATGTCCGCTCTCACTACTATTATTCAACATAGTTTTGGAGTCCTAGCCACAGCAATCAGAGAAGGAAAATAAATAAAAGGAATACAAATTGGAAAAGAAGAATTAAAACTACCACTGTTTGCAGATAACATGATACTATACATAGAGGATCCTAAAGATGCCGCCAGAAAACTACTAGGGCTAATCAATGAATTTGGTAAAGTTGCAGGATATAAAATTAATGCACAGAAATCTCTTTCATTCTTATATACTAATGATGAAATATCTGAAAGAGAAATTAAGGAAACACTCCCATTTACCATTGCAACAAAAAGAATAAAATACCTAGGAATAAACCTACCTAGGGAGACAAAAGACCTGTATGCAGAAAACTATAAGACACTGATGAAAGAAATTAAAGGTGATACCAGCAGATGGGGAGATATACCATGTTCTTGGATTGGAAGAATCAATATTGTGAAAATGACTATATTACCCAAAGCAATCTACAGATTCAATGCAATCCCTATCAAATTACCAATGGCATTTTTTTTACAGAACTAGAACAAAAAAAAATCTTAAAATTTGTATGGAGACAAAAAAGACCCTGAATAGCCAAAGCAGTCTTGAGGGAAAAAAGTGGAGCTGGAGGAATCAGAATCCCCGACTTCAGACTATACTACAAAGCTACAGTAATCAAGGCAATACAGTACTGGCACAAAAACAGAAACATAGATCAATGGAGCAAGATAGAAAGCCCAGAGATAAACCCATGCACCTATGGTCAACTAATCTATGACAAAGGAGGCAAAGATATACAATGCAGAAAAGACAGTCTCTTCAAGAAGTGGTGCTGGGAAAACTGGACAGCTACATGTAAAAGAATGAAATTAGAACACTCCTTAACACCATACACAAAAATAAATTCAAAATGGATTAGAAACCTAAATGTAAGACCAGACACTATAAAACTCTTAGAGGAAAACATAGGAAGAACACTCTTTGACATAAATCACAGCAAGATCTTTTTTGACCCACCTCCTAGAGTAATGGAAATAAAAATAAACAAATGGGACCTAATGAAACTTCAAAGCTTTTGCACAACAAAGGAACCCATAAGACGAAAAGACAACCCTCAGAATGGGAGAAAATATTTGCAAATGAATCAATGGACAAAGGATTAATCTCCAAAATATATAAACAGCTCATGCAGCTCAATATTAAAGAAACAAACAACCCAATCCAAAAATGGGCAGAAGACCTAAATAGAGCTCTCTCCAAAGAAGAGATACAGATGGCCAAGAAGCACGTGAAAAGCTGCTCAACATCACTAATTATTGAGAAATGCAAATCAAAACTACAATGAGATATCACCTCACACCAGTTAGAATGGGCATCATCACAAAATCTACAAACAACAAATGCTGGAGAGGGTGCGGAAAAAAGGGAACCCTCTTGCACTGTTGGTGGGAATGTAAATTGATACAGCCACTATGGAGAACAGTATGGAGGTTCCTTAAAAAACTAAAAATAGAATTACCATATGATCCAGCAATCCCACTACTGGGCATATACCAGGAGAAAACCATAATTCAAAAAGACACATGCACCCCAATGTTCATTGCAGCACTATTTACAATAGCCAGGTCATGGAAGCAACCTAAATGCCCATCAACAGACGAATGGATAAAGAAGATGTGGTACATATATACAATGGTATATTACTCAGCCATAAAAAGGAACGAAATTGGGTCATTTTTTGAGATGTGGATGGATCTAGAGACTGTCATACAGAGTGAAGTAAGTCAGAAAGAGAAAAACATATCGTATATTAACGCATATATGTGGAACCTAGAAAAATGGTACAGATGAACCGGTTTGCAGGGCAGAAATTGAGACACAGATGTAGAGAACAAACGTATGGACACCAAGGGGGGAAAGTGGCGAGGGGGTGGGGGTGGGGGTGTGATGAATTGTGCGATTGGGATTGACATGTATACACTGATGTGTATAAAATGGATGACTAATAAGAACCTGCGGTATAAAAAAGTTTTTTAATTTTTAAAAATTAAGAAAAATTTTTTAAAAAGAAAAGAAACCACAATCTCAGTACCATAGACAATCATAAGCAGTACACAACTCACACCCTAAGCTTAAATTTAAAAAAAAAGGTTTATTTTGAAATTGTTTTACTTACAAAAAATTTTGCACAAATAGCACACATTTCCCATCACCCAGCTTCCTCTAATGTTAACATCTTATATAATTATGATTCAATTATGTAAACTCAGAAATTAACATTGATACAATACTATCAGCCATTTTACAGATCTTATTGAAGTTTCACCAATTGTGCCACTAAAATAGTACAAAGACCTCTAAAACATTACTCAGAGTTGTGGCAGACACAAAACACATATCGTTCGATTCCCTTTATATGAAATGTCCAGAAAAGACAAATCCATAGAGACAGAAAACAGATCACTGGTGGCCAGGGGCCGGGAGCATTACTGGGATGATGAAAATGTACTAAAACTGAATTGTGGTGAACTTCGCACAACTCTGTAAATTCACCAAAAATCGTTGAATTTTATACTTAAGATGGGCATATGTTATGGTATGTAAATTATACCTCAATAAAGTTGTTTTTAAAAAATAGTACAAAAGCCAGGCAGCCGGAGCCCTCCAATGTTACCGCACCGCCGCCTTGACGGCGGGTACGGTGCGCCGCCTCTTGGCCGTGTCAGCGGTAACGAGAGCGGCAGGGGACGAGGCGCCGCGCAGTCCCCTGGGGACCCCAGGAGGCAGCCACAGCACACTCCACCAGGCCCCACTGCAGTCGCTGGAGCCGGCCGGAAAGGGCGGAGGCAGGGGCTCTGGCAGCGCCTCCTACCCAGCCGACCCCTCGACCCCTCGTACCCCGCGGACTTGGAGGGCTCGGTTTCACCACCACCCCAGGCCCCCGCTGACTTTGACTTGGCCTCTCGGTCTGCGGGTGAGGGAAGCGATCAATGGCCTTCCCACCGCACCCACTCCGGGGGCCTGCTCAGCGCGCGAAGCGCTCCCTCGCTAGGGAAGGCGGCGTAGGGTGCAGGAGGAGGGGGCACATAGAAAAAATATTGACTGGGACTTCCCTGTTGGTCCAGTGGTTAAGCCTCCGTGTTTCCAGTGCAGAGGGTCTGGGTTCCATCCCTGGTCGGGAAACTAGATCCCACAGGTCTTAACTAAAGAGAATGGACTTGAGGACATAGGGAGGGGGAAGGGTAAGCTGGGACGAAGTGAGAGAGTGGCATGGACATATATACACTACCAAATGTAAAACAGATAGCTAGTGGAAAGCAGCCGCATAGCACAGGGAGATCCGCTGGGTGCTTTGTGACCACCTAGAGGGGTGGGATAGGGAGGGTGGGAGGGAGATGCAAGAGGGAGGAGATATGGGGACATATGTATATGTATAGCTGATTCACTTTGTTATAAAGCAGAAGCTAACACACCATTGTAAAGCGATTATACTCCAATAAAGATGTTAAAAAAAAAGTTAACATGTTACATAAAAACAGTACTGTGATTAAAACCAGGAGACTAACATTGATCCAAGACTATTAATCTACAGACCTTAACCAAATTTCAGTATGTTGTCCCATAACATCCTTTTTCTGGTCCAGGATCATGTGTCCTTGGTCTCCTCCAATCTGAGACAATTGGATGGGTCTTCAGTGTGCTTTCAGTGATCTGTCATAATCTCAACGCTGATGAAGAATGTGAGTTATTTTGTAGATGACTCTCAATTTGGATTTTCTGATGTCTTTACATGATTATACTTTTTAAAAAGATTTTATTTATTTTATTTGTGGCTGTGTTGGGTCTTCATTGCTGCGTGCAAGCTTTCTCTAGTTGTGCTGAGAGGGGGCTACTGTTTGTTGCGGTATGTGGGCTTCTCATTGCGGTGTCTTCTCGTTGCGAAGCACAGGCTATATGCGCGTGGGCTTCAGTAGTTGTGGCGCATGGGTTCAGTTGCTCCACAGTGGGATCTTCCCGGACCAGGGCTTGAACCCATGTCCTCTGCATTGGCAGCTGGATTCTTAACCACTGTGCCACCAGGGAAGCCCTCTTTACATGATTAGACTGAGGTTATTCATTTGGGCAAGAATGCCACTGAAGTGATGTGTGTCCATGCTTCTTCTCACAACCCTAAGCTTTCTGCACAAGGAAATAACATTTGTTATGATGGCACGTCTTGCTCTTGACCTAACCCACTTGTTCCCAGCTCATGCTCCACCCTGTAGAATCACCTTGCAGATTCATGGCTCTGACCTTAGCCCTCCTCAGCCTGATTCTGTTTGGGCACCTGGGGTCCCTTATGCACCCCCAGGATCCCTGAGCACCTTTCCCGGGCAGCCCTGTCCCTTTCTGTTTTCCTTGTTGGATTTCTATCTCCCCACCCTTCCAAGAGTACCTGGGAGGAGATGACTGCTCTCTGCCTGGTCCCCAAGTCCCGCATGTTGTTGATGCTCAAAGAAACATACCAATGAATGAGCAAATGACTATCAAGTTGGCCTGGCTGCCTTCCCTCTATTCTCTCCCTTTTCACCAGCTCTACAGCTTTATCTTTTCCAAAATGTCATATGATTGGAATCATACAGTATGTAGCCTTTTCATATTGGCTTCTCTCACTTAGTAATATGCATTTAAAGCTCCTCCATGTCTTTTCATGACTTAATAGCTCATTTCTTTTCAGTGCTGAATTATATTCCGTTATCTGGGTGTATCACAATTTATCCATTCACTACTAAAGGACATCTTGGTTGCTTTCAAGTTTTAGCAATTATGAGTAAAGCTGCTATAAACATCTATGTGGAGGTTTTTGCCTAGATGTAAGTTCTCAACTCATTTGGGTAAATACCAAGGACTACGATTGCTGGATTGTATGGTAAGAGCATGTTTAGTTTTGTAAGAAACTAGCAAGCTGTTTTGCAAGGTAGCTGTACCATTTTGCATTCCCACCAGCAATAAATGAGACCTCCTGTTGCTCCACATCTTTGCCAGTATTTGGTGGTGTCAGCATTCTGGATTTTGCCATTCCAGTAGATGTACGTGGTATCTTCTTTTAATTTGCATTTCCCTAATGACATATGATGTGGAACATCTTTTCATATGCTTATTTGCCATCTGTATATCTTCTTTGGTGAGGTGTGTGTTAAGGTCATATGACTGTTTTTTTAAATTGAGTTGTTTGTTTTCTTATTGTTGAGTTTTAAGAGTTATTTGTACACTTTGGATAATAGTCCTTTATCAGATGTGTCTTTTGCAAATATTTTCTCCCAATTTGTGGCTTGTCTTCTCATTCTCTTGACAGTGTCTTTGACAGAGTTTCTGCTCTGTCAAGGACAAATTTTAATGAAGATAAATTTTAAATCTGTATTATCAATTATTTCTTTCATGGATTGTGCCTTTGGTGTTGTATCTAAAAACTCATCACCATACCCAAGGTATCTTCTAGGAATTTTATAATTTTGCATTTTACATTTAAATCTATGATTCATTTTGAGTTAATATTCGTGAAGAAGGTAAATAAAGTCTGTGTCTAGATTAATTTTTTTGCATGTGGATGTCCATTTGTTCCAGCACCATTTGTTGAAAAGACTATATTTTTTCCATTATATTGCCTTTGCTCTTTGCCAAAGATCAGTTGACTACATATATATATATATATATGTTTATATATATATAAATATATATATTTATATATATTTAAATATATATATATTTATATATGTTATATATATATGTTTATATACATAAATATATATATTATATTAATATATATTAATAATATATATATAAATATATATATAAATATATATAAACATATATATATTATATATATGTTTATATATATAATATGTATAAATATATATTAATAATATATATATTTAAATATATATATTTATATATGTTATATATGTTTATATATATATAAACATCTTTATTGGAGTATAATTCCGATAAAGATGTTAATATATATATATATATTTTTTTTTTTTTTTTTTTTTTTTTGCGGTACGCAGGCCTCTCACTGTTGTGGCCTCTCCCGTTGCGGAGCACAGGCTCCGGACGCGCAGGCTCAGCGGCCATGGCTCACAGGTCCAGCTCTGCGGCATGTGGGATCTTCCCGGACCAGGGCTTGAACCCGTGTCCCCTGCATCGGCAGGCGGACTCTCAACCACTGCGCCACCAGAGAAGCCCTGGAGTATATTTGCTTTACAGTGTTGTGTTAGTTTCTACTGTATAACAAAGTGAATGAGCTATATGTATACATGTATCCCCAAATCCCCTCCCTATTGCGTCTCCCTCCCACCCTCACTATCCCACCCCTCTAGGTGGTCACAAAGCACCAAGCTGATCTCCCTGTGCTATGCAGCTGCTTCCCACTAGCTATCTACTTTACATTTGGTAGTGTATATATGTCAATGCTACTCTCTCACTTCATCCCAGCTTACCCTTCCCACTCCCCGTGTCCTCAAGTCCAAAGATCAGTTGACTATATTTATGTGGGTCTATTTCTGAGCTTTCTATTCTGTCCCATTGATAGACAAATAGTTTGTTCTTTCACCAATACTACACTGTCTTGATTACTATAGCTTTATAGTGATTTTTTTAAATTTTATTTTTATTTATTTATTTTTTGTTGCATTGGGTCTTCGTTGCTGTGCGCAGGCTTTCTCTAGTTGCGGCAAGCAGGGGCTACTCTTTGTTGTCGTGCGCGGGTTTCTCATTGCAGTGGCTTCTCTTGTTGCAGAGCACGGGCTCTAGGCACGCGGGTCTCAGTAGTTGTGACACATGGGCTTAGTAGTTGTGGCTCGCGGGCTCTTGAGTGCAGGCTCAGTAGTTGTGGCACACGGGCTTAATTCCTCTGTGACATGTGGGATCTTCCCGGAGCAGGGCTCGAACCTGTGTCCCCTGCATTGGCAGGTGGATCCTTAACCACTGCATTACCAGGGAAGTCCTATAGTGATTCTTGAAGTCAGGTAGTGTCAGCCCTCCAACTCTGCTCTCCTTCAATATTGAGTTGGCTATCTGGGCCTTTTGCCTCTCTATGTAAAATTTAGAACCAGATTGTTGATGTCCACAAAATAATTTGCAGCAGTTTTTACTGGAATTGCTTTGAGTCCATTGATCAAGTTGGGAAGAACTGGCATCTTGACAATATTGAATATTCCTGTCCATGGACATGGAATATCTCTCCATTTATTTAATTCTTCTTGGATTTCTTTCATCAGAGTTTTGAGTGTAGCTTTTTAGCAAGTTTTGAAACCAGGAAGTGTGAGTCCTCCAAATGTGATCTTCATTTTCAACATTGGGCCATTCTGGAGTCATTGAATTTCTCTATGAATGTTAGGATCACCTTATCAATTTCTACAGAGAAGCCAGCTGGGATTTTAATTGGAATTGTGTTAAATCTGTATATTAATTTGGAGAGTATTGTCATCTCAACATATTAAATATTCTGATCTGTGCACATGAAATGTATTTCCATTTATTCAGATTGTCTTTAATTTCTTTCAACAATGTTTCATAGTTTTCAGAGTATAAGATTTGAATTTCTTTTGTTACATTTGTTTCTAAATATTTTATTCTTTTTGATACTACTGTAAATGAAATGGTTTTCTTAATTTCATCTTTAGATTATTCAACAAAATGTATGGAAATACAACTAATTTTTGTGAGTTGCTCTTATATTCTTCAGGAGCTTATTTATTAGTTCTATCAGCTTTTTTAAAAAAATTGATTAATTTTTGACTGCATTCAGTCTTCGCTGCTGCAGGCGGGCTTTCTCTAGTTGCAGCAAGTGGGGGCTACTCTTCATTGTGGTGCACAGGCTTCTCATCACGGTGGCTTCTCTTGCTGTGGAGCACGGGCTCTAGGCACGTGGGCTTCGGTAGTTGTGGCACATGGGCCTAGCTGCTCTGTGGGATGTGGGACCTTCCTGGACCAGGGCTCAAACCCATGCCCCCTGCATTAGCAGGCATATTCCTAACCACTGTGCCACCAAGGAAGTCCCTCTATTAGCTTTTTAAATGAATTTCTTAGTATTTTCTATATACAAGATCATGTCATCTACAAATAGAGATAGTTTTACTTCCTCCTTTTGCATGTTTTCATTTTCTTGCCTACTTGCCCTAACTAGAAAACCCTGAAGTTGCAAAAGCCTTATCTTGTTCTTGATCTTAGGGGGAAAGGATTCAGTTTTGCACCATTAAGTATGATGTTACCTGTGGGTTTTTGTAGATGTCTTTTATCAGGTAGTCCTAGTTCACTGTCTGTTTTTATCATAAAAACCGTGTTGGATTTTGTTAAGTGCTTATTTTACATCTTTTGGGATGATCATATGTTTTTTTTCTTTATCGTATTAAAGTGATGTATTACATCAATTGATTTTTGAATGTTAAACTAACCTTGCATTCCTGGTATAATTCCCACTTGGTCATGATATATAATCCTTTTTGTATGCTGCTGGATTTGGTTTGTTAGTATTTGTTGAGGATTATTAATACTTTTCTTTAAATCTTTGAAATAAACTTTATATCATCACCTTTAGAATAAAATCAGTATTATTTTTCATAAATAGAAAACAAAACAATGTGATCAAATTCTGGCTAGATATTATTGTTTGTCCTGGGCTTAAAGCCCATGCTTTGTCGTTGTTGTTAAAAACAGAATAGAGGGGACAATGCATACATGCATCGATTAAAAAAAAAGACTGATTTATTGAGATATCAAATATATGAATATTTAAACATTCATGAATGTGTAATGATAGTTGCTTGCTAAAGGACTAACTTATTCTTCTGACAATTGACAAATACAAAGAAAGAAGTAAGCATTTGTCTTGTGTACACTTATGTGAGGGTCAGTCAGGTGTGGCCACAGGAGAGGCTCAGGAGAACAAAGTTCATTATACTCGCAGGTCCTAGAGACAGGAGGCAGGGCACCCCACACAGGGCCACATGGGAAAGCAGCAGAGTGGTTAGGAGGCAGAAGATAGCAGTGAGGGAGAAAAGTCTAGGCCCTGGGGTTCCCACAGGAAAGGCAAGGCAGGGCAGGGTAAACAGCTTATAACTGCCTAGTTGGGATAGTGTTAGCAGGCTCTAAACTATAGGGGTGGTCTCTAGCTGCCTGATGCCTGGCCCTGGGATGATTAAGGCAGAAGAATAGTGCCTCCTGAGGTGTGGGGCCCAGATAGAGGAGCTATTTCTCTGGATTGGTTAGTTTGCATATCAAAGGTAAGAACCCAGCTGAACTTGCTATTGAAACCTTGTAACTCAGATTGGGACTTGAACTCATGGTCTTTTAACTGAGATCACACGCCTGGTCTCAGGACTTAATGAAGCTCAGGTTCTTGATGTCTCATCACAGAAAGAATTCAGTGAGAGACAAAGTGATAGGTAAGAAGCGGATTTATTTAGAGAGAAACACATTCCACAGACAGAGTGTGGGATATCTCAGAAGGCAAGAGAGACACCAGGATATGGAGTTGTCAGCTTTTATAGGGGTGGGTAATTTCATAGGCTAATGAGTGTGAGGAGTATTCCAGCTATTTTGGGGAAAGGGTGTGGATTTCCAGAAGTTGGGCCATCGCCTACTTTTTTACCTTTATGGTCAGCCTTGCAACTGTCATGGTGCCTGGGGGTGTGTCATTGAGCTTGCTGATGTGTTACAATGAGGCTCAAGGTCTAGTGAATACTGAGGCTCAAGGTCTAGTGAAAGTTGATTCATCCTCCATCTTGGACCTATTCGGTTCTAATCAGCGTATGTTGTGTCCTTTGGCTGTGTCATTCTTCTAAAGGTTGTGCCCTGCCCCCTTCCCTGATATTTCACTATCTCCAAGAATTGGCTACCCCAAGGGGCAGTCTGTCACCTGCCAGAAAGGGATTTTAAGATGTCAAAACATTATAATAAACAAAAAAATTTTTAATACATACATATAGATATACACACGCAATAGAGCATTTATCTTGCTTTGCTTGTCAAACTGAGTATCGGGGTAACTAAAGAATAGATGAGAGAAAATTCTTTCTTTACAGATGAATTCTAGATACTATATGAAGTAGGAGTGAGCCTGTGATGACATCATAGATCTAGATCATTAACAGCTCCTGAAACCAATAGGTGGCAGGTTGAAAGGGACCTTTATAAGGGAGGAGACAGGCTGTCATCATCTGAATCCCTCATCAAACGTAGCTTTGCTGATAGTGGAATAACCAGTGATCACATTGCCTCCAGACGTGTTGCAACAGAAAGCTCTCTTCCTCCCCTCTGAGGTCTTTTGGATCAAACTGCCTGTGTGCTGGAAGTAGGCAGGATAGAGGGCACCACAAGAAGCCCAGACAAACCCAGAATGTGGGTCCATTATAGAGGAGATTTGGAGACAAAAAGAAGTTCCCTGCTAAGTGTTTTGTGCTGAGGGGTCATGTTACACTTCCTGCGGGGTACACACCAGGGACCTTGCTTTGCAGAAGGAATAGCTGAGGCTCAGAGGTGAGAAGTTTGTGCCCAAGGTCACAGGGACCAGAGAAGCCAGGGGCAAGCCAGGGACTTCCACAACTTGGCAGTTTGGGGTGGGGGGCTATGTCTGTCCTGCTCAGCACTGGGTGCCCTCAGCATGATACCAAGCAGGGACCTGTGGGGCTCCTGGGCACAAAGCCTTTCTGTGTCCCCCATTTCTTTGATATCAGGAAATAGCCTTCATTCAACCTCCATGACCTTCCCTGAGTTCCAATGGGCAGATTCAAGCAGTTGTTAATTAGGGAAGGGAGGGGATGCAAGACCAGGGAGAAAACAGTCAAGAGAAAAAATAGTGCAGCCTTGGGGCAAGGTCCTGGCTCCCCATCAACGGCTACATGCAACAATAACTTTGAGCTGTTTTGCAGAATCCGAAACCCCCTCCAGGTGGGAGAAGTTATCAATTAAAATGATGGTTTGCTGTCCACAAGCACAGAGACCCCAGACCAGTTGGACGTGAAGGTTGATGATGCTGACTCCTACTTACCTCACCACCCACCAGTCAGAAGAATATCCATGAGAAGATCACACCACGCCCTCTTTGAACCATTACTATTAAACTTCTCACTACCCTCTCCAAGTTGGGACATACAGTTTTGAGGGCATTAGCCTGCTGTGGCACCATTTGTCTGGCAAAACAATAAAGCTATTCTTTTCTACTTCATCCAAAACTCTGTCTCCAAGATTTAATTTGGTGTTGGGGTACAGAGGCTGGGTTCGGCTTCAGGCACTTAGTAGGTGCCTGGTTCTTGATGGATGAGTTGAGATCCAGTGACTGCCATGGCTCATACTCTTAACTACGACAATAACTTGTACAGGGTGACAACAGTAGACACAGACATCTTCCACAGAGAGCTGCTTCTGACTGACCAGCAAATCTCTGCTCTTTGCAGCCATAGGTCCCAGGCTCCATGCTGGGTGCTAAGGAGCCTGAGGGATCCCACTCTGCAGTCTCCTAACTCTCCTCCTCACCCTGACTCATCAACTGGAAATTTCCTCTTCCTTCTGCTCTTCCTCCTCTTCCTGCCTCTCCTATCTTCCTCTTCATCTCCCCCTCCTCTGAGCATTAGCTACTCCTTGGACAAAGCAGCATCCCTGATGTGCACCCAGCAAGGAAACATAAAAAGACTTAGTGAATGAGACCCCTCAGCACAGCAACACTTAGCACAACAAGACTTTAGTATAAAGCTACAGTAATCAGAACGGTATCGATGCCGAAAACTTCTCTGTACACCGGTGCCGAACCGAATCTCAGAGACACAGTTTTGGGTGAAGTAGAAAAGGATAGCTTTATTACTTTGCCAGGCAAAGGAGGACAAAGCAGGCTCCTGCCTCCAAAAACTATGTGTCCCCACCCAGGAAGATTTGATGAGGAGTTGTTGGGGTTTTTTTTTTTTAATTAATTAATTTATTTATTTTTGGCTGCGTTGGGTCCTCGTTGCTGTGCGCAGGCTTTCTCTAGTTGCGGAGAATGGGGGCTACTCTTCGTTGTGGTGCGCGGGGTTCTCATTGCAGTGGCTTCTCTTGTTGCAGAGCACGGGCTCTAGGTGCGCAGGCTTCAGTAGTTGTGGCACACGGGCTCAGTTGTTGTGGCTTGCGCGCTCTAGAGCGCAGGCTCGGTAGTTGTGGCGCACGGGCTTAGTTGCTCCACGGCAGGTGGGATCCTCCCGGAGCAGGGCTCGAACCCGTGTCCCCTACACTGGCAGGCAGATCCTTTTCTTTTTAACATCTTTATTGGAGTATAATTTCTTTACAATGGTGTGTTATAACAAAGTGAATCAGCTATACATATACATATATCCCCATATCTCCTCCCTCTTGCGTCTCCCTCCCACCCTCCCTATCCCACCCCTCTAGGTGGTCACAAAGCACCCAGCGGATCTCCCTGTGCTATTTGGCTGCTTCCCACTAGCTGTCTATTTTACATTTGGTAGTGTATATATGTCCATGCCAGTCTCTCACTTCGTCCCAGCTTACCCTTCCCCCTCCCTGTGTCCTCAAGTCCATTCTCTACGTCTGCATCTTTATTCCTGTCCTGCCCCTAGGTTCATCAGAATCACTTTTTTTTAGATTCCATATATATGTGTTAGCATACGGTATTTGTCTTTCTCTTTCTGACTTACTTCACTCTGTATGACAGACTCTAGGTCCATCCACCTCACTACAAATAACTCAATTTCATTTCTTTTTATGGCTGAGTAATATTCCATTGTATATATGTGCCACATCTTCTTTATCCATTCGTCTGTCGATGGACACTTAGGTTGCTTCCATGTCCTGACTATTGTAAATAGAGCTGCAATGAACACTGTGGTACATGACTCTTTTTGAATTATGGTTTTCTCAGGGTATATGCTCAGTAGCGGGATTGCTGGGCCGCATGGTAGTTCTATTTATAGTTTTTAAGGAACCTCCATACTGTTCTCCATAGTGGCTGTATCAATTTACATTCCCACCAGCAGTGCAAGAGTGTTCCCTTTTCTCCACACCCTCTCCAGCATTTATTGTCTGTAGATTTTTTGATGAGGGCCATTCTGACTGGTGTGAAGTGATACCTCTTTGTAGTTTTGATTTGCATTTCTCTAATGATTAGTGATGCTGAGCATTCTTTCATGTGTTTGTTGGCTATCTGTATATCTTCTTTGGAGAAATGTCTATTTAGGTTTTCTGGCAGGCAGATTCTTAATCACTGCTCCACCAGGGAAGCCCTGATGAGGAGTTTTATAACCATACTCCCTAAGGGTGGGGTTGCTGACAAGATTAGGGTGTGTGCAGGGTCTCAGGTGGTCCAGGTCTCCTAATCTTGTTGAGCTTCTTCGGTCCCTTTAATCTTGCTTCAGGTGGTTTATTGGCTGCTCCTCCCTTGAGTAGCAACTGTTCAAATCTGCCCCTGGAACTTAGGGAAGATCATGGAGGCTGGAGTCTTGCCTACAAGAAACAGGACAAAAAGTCCTATGTGCCTGGAAGCCCACAGGGCCCCGTTCAATTTTACTATGACAAAAAATTAGACAAACTAGTGGAATCTAACAGAGTCTAGAAATAAGCTCACACATCTAGGGAAAATTTGTGACAAAACTGAAAGACAATGTAATGCAAGATGTCTAGACTTTTCTACAAGCGCTGCTAGTGAAACAGGAAGGAAGAGGGTAGGGCACAACGTTTAAAAGAATGACATAGCCCGAGGACACAACATACACTGGTTAGAACCGAATAGGTCCAAGATGGAGGACGAATCAACTTCCACTAGACCTTGAGCCTCAGTATACATTCATTGCAACACATCAGCAAGCTAAATGACACACCAACAGGTGCCATGACAGTTCTGAGGCAGACCATAAGGGTCAAAAAGTGGGCAGTGAGGGGCTTCCCTGGTTGCGCAGTGGTTAGGAATCTACCTGCCAATGCAGGGGACACAGGTTCGTAGCCCTGCTCCGGGAAGATTCCCCCATGCCGCGGAGCAACTAAGACCATGTGCCACAACTACTGAAGCCCGCGTGCCTAGAGCCCGTGCTCCGCAACAAGAGAAGCCACTGCAATGAGAAGCCTGCGCATTGCAACAAAGAGTAGCCCCCACTCTCCCCAACTAAAGCCCGCGCACAGCAACAAAGACCCAACACAGCCAAAAATAATAAATAAAACAAATAAATTTAAGAAAAAAAAAAGTGGGCAGTGGCCCAGTTCCTGGAAATCCTCACCTCTTCCCCAAAATAGCTGGAATACTCCTCCCACTAATTAGCCTGTGAAATTACCCAGCCCATAAAAACTGACAACCTCATACCCTGGTGCCTCTCTCACCTTCTGAGATGGCCCACGCTCTGTCTGTGGAGAGTGTTTCTCTCTAAATAAATCCACTTCTAACCTATCACTTTGTCTCTAACTGAGCTCTTTCTGTGACGAGACATCAAGAACCTGAGCTTCATTAAGTCTTGAGACCAGGTGTGATCTCAGTTAAAAGACTGTGGGTTCAAGTCCCAGTATGGGCTTTGGCTGGGTTCGAGTCCCAATCTCGAATGGTTACATGGTTTCACTGGGACACAGGGACATACAAATGTGCAAAAATGAAATTGCATCCATACCTCACACATATCTGAAAAGTACCTCAAAATGGATCATAGACTTAAGTGTAAAACATAAAACTATAAAAGCTTCTGGAAGAAAACACGGGAGAAAGTCTTTGTGACCTTGGCTCCAGTGATCCATAAAAGAAAAAGTAAATTGGACTTCATCAAAATTTAAAACTTTTGCTCATCCAAACATACTACTAGTGCTGACTTAAAAAAAAATGCACAGGGACTTCCCTGGTGGCGCAGTGGGTAAGATTCCATGCTCCCAATGCAGGGAGCCTGGGTTCGATCCCTGGTCAGGGAACTAGATCCCACACACACGCTGCAACTAAGAGTTTGCATGCCACAACTAAGGAGACTACCTGCCGCAACTAAGGAGCCACGTACTGCAACTAAGGAGCCAGCCTGCTGCAACTAAGACCTGGCACAACCAAATAAATAAATAGTTTTTAAAAATGCACAATGTGAGAGTTGCAAGTTAAGTTTTATTTGGGGCAAAATGAGGACTATAGCCCTGGAGACAGCATTTTGGATAGCTCTGAGAAACTGCTCCAGAGAGGTAGGGGAGGGGTTTTCCCTGGTGGCACAGTGGTTACGAATCTACCTGCCAATGCAGGGGACACGGGTTCAAGCCCTGGTCCGGGAAGATCCCACATGCCACGGAGCCTGGGCTCTAGAGCCCGCGTGCCACAACCACTGAGCCCACACGCCTAGAGCCTGTGCTCCACAACAAGAGAAGCCACAGCAATGAGAAGCCCGCACACCACAACGAAAAGTAGCCTCCACTCACCGCAACTAAGGAAAGCCCACGCATAGCAACAGAGCCAAAAATAAATAAAATAAAATAAATTAATTTTAAAAATAATATATTAAAAAAATGTAGGTAGGGGAGGAAGCTCAATATATATGTGATTTTGGTGAAGGGGGAGTACATGCAATCAAGCACTTTTTTTTTGCAGAAGGTCTTGTGAGGGTTACTGCTAGTCATGAGGAGCAGACGTCACCATGAAGGAATTTAGTGCTTTTCTAGATATGAGGGGATGCAAGAATTGGGCTCATAAAATCAGGTCCTGAAACTATCCAACTATATCTGAAGACCTGATCTGCCAGTTTTTCCAGAGCAGAGAGTGCCTCATTCCTGATCTCCACCCTGAATTCTTTTATTTATTTATTTTTGGCTGCGTTGGGTCTTCGTTGCTGAGCACAGGCTTTCTCTAGTTGTGGCGAGCGGGGGGCTACTCTTCGTTGCGGCGCATGGGCTTCTCATTGCGGTGGCTTTTCTTGTCGCAGAGCACAGACTCTAGGCACGCAGGCTTCAGTAGTTGTGGCTCATGGGCTCTAGAGCTCAGGCTCAGTAGTTGTGGTGCACGGGCTTAGTTGCTCCATGACATGTGGGATCTTCCCGGACCAGGGCTCGAACCTCTGTCCTCAGCATTGGCAGGCAGATTCTTAACCACTGGGCCACCAGGGACGTCCCTCCACCCTGAATTCTTTCAGGGGGTGTTGAAGGTCAGCAGCTGCAGTGGCAACTGATTTAACTGATTTGTAGAAGTAGATGGCAAGTGTCCATGGCAAGTGCCAATTTGTAGTTGACACTAGAATAAAAAGATAAGCCATAGACTTAGAGAAAATATTTGCAAACATATGTTTGATAAAGCACCTGTATCCAGAATATATAAAGAACTCTCGCGTGGTGATCACTTGTAATGTTTAAAGATATTGAATCACTATGTTGGACACCTGAAACTGATATAATATATTAAGTCATTTATACCTCAAAAAAAACTAAAAAAACTAAAACTCTCCTACCTTGTTAGCAAGAACACTGACCTGGGTAAATCAGGCAGATCCCTTTAGGGGCGGATGGAGGAAACACTCCATGGAGGCCTCCTCCAGGAGGCCATGCATTGCAAAGTTTTTACGAGGGCCCTGGCCTTGACTTCAGTCAGTAGGTTCTGGGTCTGAGAAGTGATTCAGGTCTGGAAGTGGGACAACGGATCATGAATTTTCCCGGGGCGGCTAACTTGGCTTTCTGCTTATCCATCTCTCTTGGCTGCAGCTGTTTAACAGTCCACCCTGTCGACTGCCCATCTCTCCCATCCCTAGGAACATCGTTCTGTGAGCCGTCCCTCCATATCCCAGCATCCTGATCTTGCTGTGACCATCATGGTCATCACTGACACTTGGTTTCTGACAGTTCTGTACTGCCATCTAGCCTCTATTATTTCTGATTGTTATCATTTCCATCTTTCCCATGGGACCCAGTTCTATAATGGCATTTCCTATCATCCATCCCAGACTGCAGAGGATGGCCACTATGGGCTTTTGAGCAATGTTCCTGCCCCCTCACCAGTGCATCCCTTGTTGCCTTGGTAAATGGCATTCTCTAGGGAAAGAGCAATACATACTCTCGGGTCTTTGAGGACTGTGGGATAGAGAATTGATTTAACACTGACACCTAGGGACCCAAAGCACCATCACTGGCTCCATTCTTAGTGCAGGGGTGTACTGTGAGGGTCAGGTGACAATCCAAGCCTGTTCCAGGCCCTCCAAATAGAGTCCTAGCCCAGGTCCATTTCACATGAACCCACTGGGCCCAAGACCCCTGGGTCATTTCCCTGGTTTCTGGATGTATCGTTAGAACGGTCATATGAGGCAGTTGGCAGTGTACAAAACACAGCAAACACAACAGTCCTGAGACTAATGTCCTTGCAACCTGCTTGCAAGGCTGGCTCTTGGCCGGTGTCTGGGAACTTCGATTTTGGGAGCGTTCCCACTACTAACTGATAAAAATGGCTCACTGTGCCAAACCTGTTTGGGTTTATGTTGAACAACTGCTTTCCTTTTGGGACCCTGGAATTTTAGTTCATGCCAGCAGAGGGTACTTAGGTGACCAGCTGCCAGTAAGAACCCTGGGTGCTGAGTCTCTTATGAGCTTCCCCGGATGACAACATTTCACACGTATTGTCACAACTCATTGCTGGGGGAATTAAGCGAATCCTGTGTGACTCCTCTGACAAGGGATTCTTGGAAGCTTGAGTCTTGAGTTATCATATTGATGATGTGGTGTGAATTGGCCTGATGAGCAGGAAGTGTTGAGCACATCGAGGCTTTGTTAAGACACAGGCCCTCTGGAGGGTCACGGGCTTGTCTCCTCAGTGAGGTCACTAGGCAGCGGCATGTCAGACATCCCTCGGAATTAAATACAGGCTATTGCACTTTGCACCTCCCACCACGATAAAAGGAAGACAAGCCTTGGGTCTTGGATGCAGCATATTCCACACTTGGGGACACTGCCAAGACACATTTATCAGGTGGCACAGAAGGCTGTCAGCTGTGAATAGGACCCAGAGGAAGTAAAGGGCTTTGCAGCAGGGCCAAGCTGCAGGGCAAGCAAACTCCTGCTCAGTCCACAAGGTCCAGCAGGTCCCCTGGTACTAGAAGTAGACAGAGATGTGAGGTGTTTCTGGCAAGTCCCAGTAGGAGTCCTAGTGCACACCCTCAGGGCCCTGGAGCAAAGCTGTGCCTTACTCAGTGACTGAACACTGTTCCAAAAATGAAGCTAAACTTGACCATGGGACCTTGGGACATTGGGGCACCAAGTGACTATGTGGCCAGAGCAGCCTGTCACATGAGCTGGTTCTGTGGGACCAAACATTCACAGCAGTGGCCCATCACACCATTGAATGGCTGGGTTTGTGGCACAAGTAAGAGTCACCCACCACTGTGGCTGCAGCACTTCTCCCTTGGCCACTGTCCAAAGCCAGCTTGGGGAGGGGCTCCCTCTGACCGGAGGCTAGTGTCCGCAGGGTCCACATGGTGGCTTTTGGTACAGGAGCTCTTAATTTTACTATAAGACATTAATCCATGTTTTACATTATGGTTAACTCTTTTCCCCTCTTGTTTAAGAAATCCTTTCCTACCCTCAGGTCATCAAGATATTCTCCTACATTACCTTATTGTAAAAGCTTGATAACTTTCACACTGACATCTTTAATCCACTTGGAATTAATTTGCTTATGATGTCAGATTGGGCTTGCATTTTTCCCCCCCAATTTTTTTAAAACATAATTTCATACTTAAAGAAAGTTTGCAAGAAGAATACAAAGGGGACTTCCCTGGTGGCACAGTGGTTAAGAATCCGCCTGCCAATGCAGGGGACACGGGTTTGAGTCCTGGTCTGGGGAGATCCCACATGCTGCCGAGCAACTAAGCCCGCGAGCCACAACTACTGAAGCCTGCATACCTAGAGCCCATGCTCTGCAACAAGAGAAGCCACCGCAATGAAAAGCCCATGCACCGCAACGAAGAGTAGTCCCTGCTTGCTGCAACTAGAGAAAAGCCCTCACGCAGCAACGAATACCCAACACAGCCAAAAATAAATAAATAAATATATAAATACATAAAAAAGAAAAAAAAAGAATACGAAGAATTGCAATATAGCCTTAACCCAAGTTTCTATTGTTTTAACACTGTATTTGATCTGTCTCGTCTCTCTCTTTTTCTCCATACACACAGACACACACAGACACACACACACACACATTATCTTTCTGAGCCATTTGAGGGTAATTTGCAGACAAAATACACCTTTGCTCATCAGTACTCCAGTGTGTATGAACATTCTCTTATATAGCTACAGTACAATTAGCAAAATCAGGAAATTAATATTAAGACAATACTATTATCAATATACACAAATATTGAATCATTATGTTGTTACACCTGAAACTAATATAATGTTATATGTCAGTTATGTCTCAATTTTTAAAAGATAATACCATTATCTAATCAATAGACCTTAGCCAGATATTGCCAATTGTCCCAATACTGTTTGTTTTTAATTAATTTATTTATATTTTATTTTTTGGCTGCACTGGGTCTTTTTTGCTGCGCACTGGCTTTCTCTAGTTGTGGCGAGCAGGGGCTACTTCTTGTTGCGGTGTGCAGGCTTCACATTGTGGTGGCTTCTCTTGCTGTGGAGCATGAGCTCCAGGCACGTGGGCTTCAGTAGTTGTGGCATGTGGGCTTAGTTGCTCCACGGCATGTGGGATCTTCCCGGACCAGGGCTCGAACCTGTGTCCCCTGCATTGGTAGGTGGATTCTTAACCACTGCGCCATCAGAGAAGTCCCCAATACTGTTTTTATGGACTCCAGGATTACATGTTTGTTCAGCTGTCAAGAGTCTTCAGTCTTCTTTAGTCTGGAAGAGTTCATGAGTTCATGGATCTTTCTTGGTCTTTCATGATCATAGGTCAGTTATTTTGTAGAAATCTACCTATTGGGGTTTATCCAAAGTTTCCACAGATTATAATTGATGATACTCTTTGGGCAGGAATGTCAGAGAAGTGGTGTCTTTAGAGCACCATCCGTAATGTCAGTCTGTCCCATACCTGGTGATAAACCTGTGCTGTTAACATGGTGTCTGCTGGTTTCTATACCGTAAAGTGAGAACTGCAAGAACTCTCAGCCCACCCTCCCTGGACAAACCCCTCACACTAAGAGGTTTTGCCCAATCTCAGCCTAAGGCTGCACATGTCCCTGAGATGACCCAGCCCCCTTGAGTGCCAGGAAAACTCAAGGCTGACACAAGAATTTACCATTTGTCCCAACCAACACCTGAAGCTAGGCTCTTGACCTCCCTGTTCTTAGAGCATTTATTTAAAAACCCTACAATTGTTAAGAACTTCTTCTTTCCCTTTAAGATGTATTTGTATCTCCTACAACCCAGGAGTGTCCTTCTCAAGGAGCTGAAAGTCATCCCCTTGAAAAGTCATCATGAGTTAGGCTGGGGCCTCTGTCTTCCAATCTCTGAGGGAGGAGAGAAATCTAACTTCAGCAGTGCCAGTTAGCAGACAAGGATGGCCTAATCACTTTGACACTGGCCAACCCTCTTACCGGCTTTTTGTAATCTTTCACTTCCTGTACTCTCCTGGAGTCCCCACTCTGTTACCTCCCTTACCTAATGTCTGACTTTGTTTATCTTTGACAAAAGTAACTTTTTTCCCACATTGAAATAAGTATCTTTGTAGGGGCACAGTTTGAGATTGTGTAAAAAATTCTGTTTCTTCTCAAACATTCACCCCCCAATTTTAACAAGTATTGGTGATTCATGCCTGAATCACTTATTATTTATTATTAGATGATTGCCAAATGGTGATTTTCTAATTCCATCATTCTTTTTACCTTTATTACTAAGAAAGAACTTTCCCTTCTTCTCCACTTACTTAACTGAATCATTGTGGATTCATAAGTTCTTAAATTAAAAATATATTCTTATTTTACTTAATGGGTTATAATTCTTTATTGCCATTACTTATTTTGATGTACATATTGTCCCAGATTTGGCTAGTGGGTACACGGGTACACCTTTGAACTGGCTTCTGTATCCTTTTTACATGTCTCCATCTTCCTTTGAGCATTTCCTTATTTTCTATCACAACAGGATTCTCAGAGTGCATCTAAGTACTTTCCTTATTCCAGCTCTGGAATCAGTCATTCCTCCAAGGACAAGAAGACCTGTTCTTTTTAGTGAACAATGGTATTTAGAAACCAAGATCTGGGCCCAGGTGTGCTCACTGCTACTCTGATCTCATTGCTTCTATGCCTTCTCAGGAGAAAAAACTGGGAAAGAGATGTATGTATACACATACACACATACATACAGGTTGTGTGTACGTATGTATATATATAAATATATATAGTGTGCATATGTATATACACACAGATATATAGAGAGATACATATATTTACATATATCTCTATGTACATTAAAAACCATGAGTTTACACTAAGTTTTAGTTTTAAATCTAAAACCACAGGGTGCATTCTATCCCTCCTCCTTTCCATATTTATAACTCTATCTTTCTCTACTAGTGAAAAATCTGGCTCCCATTATCCACAATGTTATTTACTTACTTGCACAGGCAAGAGTTCCAGAATTGGTAACTTATGCCTCCAGAAACCTACAAGCTAGAGTTGTGTATTTGTTTAGCTTTCCCTTTGTCTTCAGCCTGAGGGTATGTAGTCCAAATGTTATACATTTGAAAAACTGGTTCATGTGTTTGTCATCCTTGTTGACTTTATTTATTCTCTTTTATTTGTGAATGTAAAACATTCACAAGTTTCCAAAAATCGGCTCAGAGATACATCTCTGCTTCCATCCCATTTCTTCAGTCTTTCCATTCCATCCCCACCCGCACTCCTAGTAACTATCCCTTCAGTTTCTGGCTTATCTTCCCTTTTTTTCTTTTTGCACAAATGAGCAGACACATGCAAATTTTCTTATTTCCTCTTTTTTCTTATACAAAAGGTAACGTACTAGTTATGCTCTTCTGCACTTTGCTTTCTTTCCTAACGGAAGAGATCTTCTTAATTCTTTCTTATGGCTGCAGGCAACCCCATTGTGGGGAGATCCTGGAGTTTATCCAAAGATCCTGCTGCATGGGCAGTTAGGGTGATTCCAATATTTCACAATTACAGATGAAGCTTCAGTGAATACTTAGTTGTATTTTTTTTAATATAATGATTTTAGAAATTTTAATTTTTATGAATAGCTAATACATTCACTTGAATAAAATATAAAAATACAAAAACCAGCTATCTTTATAAAATGAAATTATACTGATACTGATTTAAACATCATAGGCAGTAAGACTTTTTGATGACGTTCACCAAAATTCTCTACCTGGCAGTTTTCTTTTTTTTTTTTGGCCACGCTGCATGTGGGATCCTAGTTCCCCGACCAAGGATTGAACCCGCGCCCCCTGCATCAGAAGCTCAGTCTTTTTTTTTTTTTTAATTTATTTTTTGGCTGTGTTGGGTCTTCGTTGCTGAGCGTGGGCTTTCTCCAGTTGTGGCGAGCCGGGGCTACTCTTCGCTGCGGTGCGTGGACTTCTCATTGCGGTGGCTTCTCTTGTTGTAGAGCACAGGCTCTAGGTGCATGGGTTTCAGTAGCTGTGACGTATGGGCTCAGTATTTGTGGCTCGCGGGCTCTAGGGTGCAGGCTCAATAGTTGTGCAACGGGCTTAGTTGCTCCGTGGCATGTGGGATCTTCCCAGACCAGGGCTCGAACCCATGTCCCCTGCATTGGCAGGAGGATTCTTAACCACTGCGCCGTCAGGGACGTCCGAAGCAGAGTCTTAACCACTGGACTGCCAAGGAAGTCCCTACCTGACAGTTTTAAGAGAGTTTAAAATCAGAAGGAAACATTCCACAACACTGAAAATGTTCATTTTGCAGAAGCCCCACGTACATGCTGGGAGGCCACAGTGCTGGGAAATAGCTGTTCTCATTCCTGTAGGCTATTCTAGAGGCTGAGGAGGGTGGGCTTTCAATTGACCTGTTTTGGGCCGCAAAAGCCTTTGAAACGCTGATAAATCTACCCTCAACAAAAACATACTTAAATGTAAAACCTTCCATTTTTATGGATTGAGTTCCTCAGAAAGAGAGGATTTGTGTGCGAGGAGTTTCTTGGGAATTGGGCCTGGAAACATCAGCTGTAAAAGACAGGAGGAGAGTAGGGCAGGTCACAGGGAGTGTTGAGCTGTGATGTGGTTGCAGCCAAGCTTCAGCTTGCCCCAGAGAGGGCCCTGGAGCTGGAAAGTCCTTCAGAGTGGCCCCAAATTGGGGCAAGCAGGTTGGGCCTGTGCATCCCCCACACAGGGACCAGTCATTGTACGCGGGTGGCCCTGGGTCGGAGTTGTAAACTGGGGCCAGACAGCTCCCTTGCCAAGGTGATTCCCAGGGAAGGGATCCTGCTGCCATGTACCCATGGTAGCACTGCTGTGGAGAGGGTCCCTTGGTCCAAAGCAACATAAGATGTATTCTGTACTGGCAGGTCAAACACTCTGATCCCTTGGATAGCAGTGCTGGTCCCCACTCACCTGCAGGACAGGCAAAGCCACACCCGGACTTTGTGCCCATTCCAGGAGATGTGAATAGCTGGTGCCAAGAACATAAACAACAAAGACATAGGAACTGTCACAGACCGGGGATACTAAGGAGACTTGACAACTCACTGCAGTGTGATTCTGGATAGGATCCTGGACCAGAAAATGGGCATATGAGACATTTGGTGAAATTTGGATAAGATCTCTCCATTTGGGACTTCCCTGAGCCTACAAGCCACAACTACTGAAGCCCGTGCGCCTAGAGCCTGTGCTCTGCAATGACAGAAGCCACTGCAATGAGAAGCCCGCGCACCACAACGAAGAGTAGCCTCCGTTCACCGCAACTAGAGAAAGCCCGTGTGCAGCAACGAAGACCCAACACAAAAATAAATTAATTAAAAAAAACACATTTGTCCATTAGTTAACAGTCTTTGTTTCAATATTAATTTCCTTTTTTTAAATAATTGTACTGTTGCTATAAAAGATGTTAACATATGGGGAAGCCGGGTGAAGGTATATAAGCATTCTTTGTACTATTTTATTTTTTAACTTAAAAAATATTTATTTATTTGGTTGCATTGGGTCTTAGTTGCAGCAGGCAGGCTCCTTAGTTGTGGCTCGTGGGCTCCTTAGTTGTGGCAAGTGAACTCTTAGTTGTGGCATGTGGGATCTAGTTCCCGGACCAGGGATCAAACCTGGGCCCCCTGCATTGAGAGTGTGGAGTCTTAACCACTGTGCCACCAGGAAAGTCCCTCTTTGTACTATTAAAAAAAAAACTTTATTGAGGTATATAATTTATATACTATAACATTCAGCCAATTAAAATGTACAGTTCAGGGCTTCCCTGGTGGCGCAGTGGTTGAGAGTCCGCCTGCCGATGCAGGGGACGTGGGTTCGTGCCCCGGTCCGGGAGGATCCCACGTGCCGCGGAGCGGCTGGGCCCCTGAGCCATGGACGCTGAGCCTGCGCGTCCGGAGCCTGTGCTCCGCAAGGGGAGAGGCCACAACAGTGAGAGGCCCGCGTACCGAAAAAAAAAAAAGTACAGTTCAATGACTTTTAGTAAATTTACCCAGTTGTGCAAGCATCATGATAATCTGATTTTAGAACATTTTCATCTCCCCCATAAGATCCCAGTCCCAGGCCACCACTGATCTGTTTTCTGGACGTTTCATATAAAGGGAATATACAATATGTGGTCTTTCATGTCTGCCACAACTTCACATAATGTTTTTGAGGTCTTTGTATTACTTTCACAACTCTTTTTGTAAGTTTGAAATTATTTAAAAATGGAAAGCTGCAGGGAGGGAAAAAAGAAGGAAAGGAAAGAAAAAAAAGATGAATGTCTTCCCCTTTTCGGCATGGAAGGGACCAATGTGCCACCAAGTAGCTAGTTGGTCTCCTCGAGGGATAGATCGACTCAGAGGCTTGGCATTGGTCTCTGTCACTGGCAGGATGGACATTCAGCAGTGACAGAGCTAGAGTAGCCTTAGGGCTACTCTAGAGTTGGGGCAATACTGCTGGGATCATGTGGAGCCTCCACCACTGCCATCATAGCTAGTCCATTCATAAGCCCCTTTTTTCAGCACCAGGGTGGTTGATGGCAGAAGTTGGCTGATGTTCATCGCAGCTGCAGTTTGGACTCAACTAGGCTGAGTTTGCAGCAGTCCAAGTTCTCTGCCAGGGACTATCTGCTATTTGTAGTGGCTGGTGGATTAAATGAGCATATGGGAGGGAGACCACCACCTCTGCATCCTATAAGGCTTTTAGGGTGGCACTAATCTCTGCTTTTCCCTCTGGAATGCAACATTGTTTTTCATGTACTCTCTTGGCTGGGAGGAGCAGTTTCCAAGGCTTCCACTTGGCCAGTGGGAGGGTTCTGTAATGATAAGGTGTGTCCACTCTGATTAAACATCAGGGCTAGGGAAGTAGTCAGGTGCAGCTGTGGATCCAGTGGTCCCATCGTGAGCTAGACCTGGGCCAGGGCTCCATTTCATGTATTGCTCTTACACCCCTAACCTAACTTGGGAGCCACGAAGACTCCTGGCACCCCCAGTTGTCAATGTCAACTCAGACTTCATATCCAAGTAACCTAGCAAAATCTAGGTATTCCTCCTCCCTGGGGTATGGTTCTCTGAGTAAATGACTATGGGTCCCTTTGGGGAGGACAGGGAGAATCATTACTGTGTCACTCGCAGTGATGGCTGCCTTTCTGGAAACTGGGCAGTGTTTTGTAACTTTTGTTTTGGGACAGCTTCCCTCAGCCAACCAATCAATGACCCACTGTTGATTCCTTCTGCTTGTATAAAGGAAGCCAACCTCTTGTCAGCTGCCCTGCACTACACTGTTGTCCCTGCACTACACTGTGATCCATTAATAGCTCCCTAGTTCTCTGTGGGTTAGGTCCTCCAACCTGGCCGCTCATTATGATAACTGTTCACATCTGGCTTCTGAAATGTCCATGCTGCCACCTGGCCCTATTGCTTTAGGATTCCCCACAACCCCACTGCTATCAGGGAGGCTGGTTCTGTTATGCCTTCTACTGTCAGTCTGGGCCTCGGAGGAATGGCCACCCAGCTTCTCAGTGATGTGGTGCCCCTCTCCAGTGTGCCTTCTCTTTTGGGTAAATGGGATGTCCTCTGGGTCCTCTTGCAGAACATAATTGGCTGGTAGGTTTTGTGGCCCATCACAAATATAGTCTGTCCACTCTTGCATGCCCTTCACTGAGCGTGTGGAGCCCTGCCTCTACTGCCTGCTGCAGCAGCTCCTGCATTTCTACTTCCCTGAGCACAGGCTATGGCTTTCTCAAAGCTTCCAAGAGCCAAGCTAGGGGCATATTATCTATGTTTCCTGGGACTGTAGCGTTCAGGGTAATAAGTCCTGTGTTACAGCAGGGCACTCCCATATGGATAAAGCCCTCCCTGGACCCATTTCCTGTTAGCACTGCCTTCCCCCCACCCCAGCCCTTTCAGTCCCACACACTCCTGGCTCCTGCCCATCCATCTTGGCAAGGTCCTTCAGTGCCTTCGGCATATTGTCCCTTTCCTCTCTCAACAGGCCCAACACTTGCCGAGACAGGTTGTTATTACATCACCCTCATTATTGATCCAGTGGCCAGAAGGGGAGGTGGGGAAGAGGTCTGTGCATGATTTTTAAGCAAGATGAAGGCACCAATCCTTAAGAGGAAGCAGGCTGTGTTTGCAGGCCCAGGGGTTGCAGGGGGACCTGGGCTTCCAAGGCTTTCTAAGGCATCAATCAGATGTTCCCATCCCAAGTGTCAGGGTCCCTCTCCTTCCTAATGAGGACAGTGACTTTTGTGTAGGAGATTTGGTGGGTTGAAAGTTCAATCTGCCCTCTTAACACCTAAGGCTTGGCTTGATTCCCCTCAGCTTTGTCTGCCCTTCTCAGAGCCTGCCAAAGAGGCCCTCTGATTTCACACTCAGTCTTTTTTTTTTTTCAGCCGCTCCATGGCATGTGGAATCTTCCCGGACCGGGGCACAAACCCGTGTCCCCTGCATCGGCAGGCGGACTCTCAACCACTGCACCACCAGCTTTTCATTGTCTTTCTTCAATACATTGGTGACGGGCCCTAGGAATAGTCCCCTGACACCACAGTTCTTTTAAAAATTTGTGGTAAGAAGACTTAACATGAGATCTGCCTTCTTAAAGTTTTAAGTGTATAATATTTTTTTTTTTTTTTTTTTGCGGTACGCGGCCCTCTCACTGTTGTGGCCTCTCCCGTTGCGGAGCACAGGCTCCGGACGTGCAGGCTCAGTGGCCACGGCTCATGGGCCCAGCCGCTCCGCGGCATGTGGGATCCTCCCAGATCGGGACACGAACCCATGTCCCCTGCATCGGCAGGCGGACTCTCAACTACTGCGCCACCAGGGAAGCCCAATACAGTATTCTTGACTGTTGTTATAGAGCAGATCTCTAGAGCTTCTTAGTCTTGCTTCACTAAAACATTTCGCCTATTGATTAGCATCTCTACATTTCCCCTCCAACAGCCCCTGGCAGCCACCATTCCACTCTGATTCTGTGAATTTGACTATTTTCAATACCTCATCTCATGT
Source organism: Orcinus orca (assembly GCF_937001465.1). Lineage (NCBI taxonomy): Eukaryota > Metazoa > Chordata > Mammalia > Artiodactyla > Delphinidae > Orcinus > Orcinus orca. The sequence continues at coordinate 17,391,970 of NC_064561.1, read as the reverse complement.
AAATGGAATCATACAGTATTTGCCTTTCTGTGGCTTTTTTCACTTAGCAAAATGTCCTCAAAATTCATCCCTGTTGTTGCACATGGCGGAATTTCTTTTGTTAAAGGCTGAGCATATTCCATTGTATGCAGGTACCGCACTTTCTTTATCCATTCACCTATGGGTGGACAATTAGATTGTTTCCACATCTTGGCTACTGTGAATAGTGCTGCAATGAACATGGTTGTGCTAATATCTGCTGATTTCTGTACTTTTGGATAAATAAATGGCCAGAACTGGTATTGCCTCATCACGTGGTAGTTCTAATGTTTTGAGGAACACTCATACTGTTTTCCATAGCTGCTGCACTATTTTGCATTCCCACCTTCTCCACATCCTAACACTTTTTTTGGCTTTTGTTCCACAGTTCTTATAATTACTCCTTCCCTTAAACTTCTCGGAAGCGTAGGATATTGCATTCCCTTCTCCAGTATCCTATCCCGGTATCACCATGCTGAAAGCCTGTTAACTTCAGCATGCTAGTGGCTTTTCCTGCCCCATGGTTACCAGTGATGGGGCTCTCATGGCCGGGCAGCTGGCAGTAAGCCAGCTCCAGCCAGCTCTGAGAGCACTCCCCACTCCTACTGTCTCAGGTTGGCTTCCCCAGAAGCAGATTTTGGTGAGTAGGCAAGGGCAGCTGGACTGGGCAGAGGGCTGTTGAACCGAAAGGCAGTCGCAACAGAGGCCTCAGATGGTCCCACTGGCACCGTGGATCTGGGTGGCCCTTTCATGCCCCAAATTGAGGAAAGGGGCTGGGCCTTTGTACCCCCATATTGGCCAGGCTCCAGATGTGGGCTGCCCCTGAGTAGGGGGCATAGCCACAGGCAAGGCAGCTCCTTTCCACTGAAGGCAATTCCCAGACTCAGCTGAGAGCTGGCAGCAGCCAACATTCCTGGCATTTGGTGGAAGGAGCCCCTCGGTCCTGAAGAGGCAGCTGGGCTCACACCTTGTCTGTAGTGGCAGGATTGGGCTCAGACAAGCCTGTTCTCTTGTTCTAGTCTTCCTATAACACTATGGCAGGGCTAAAAAGTTGGATGGATGGAGAGAGGAGCCAACAGAGAAGGCTGGATAGGTTCAACAGAAGGAACGAGAGGCAGCAGCAGAGTTTAAGCATCTTTTACTGCACAAGCAAGTATCAAAAAGAAGAAATGGCATGGGGGGAGATATAACTAATAGAGCAGATTTGAATTTTTTTTTTTACTACTTGGGTGAAGGATTTTCTTGGGCCTCCAACTCCAAGGGTAACATGACATAGTAGGAAGGACGGCAACATTTGCAGCTCTTGACTTTGAAGATGACTGTATGTGGTTGGGCTTCGCCCTGCGTTAAAGAAGTGGGTACTTAAAGTATACAACCTATCTTAGAGCCTTAAAACTCAAGATGAGAGATAGTGGAGGTATCAGTAGTGATAAATCCAAAGGTAGGGCAGCAAGTACTCACCTCAGCTGCGTCAACTGGAGCTAGATCCTTCACAACTTATTAAGAATATGTATCTCCAGCTTTTTTTCTCTGTAACCTTGAAAAATTCTGCTTTCCAGATACAAAGACAAATGGAGCCTTCTACTTGGACTCCCGGCGCCGACCACCTAACAGCCCCGGAATGCATGGTGTGCCTGTCTGGCCAGGACCCGCCATGTCACTTGCAGCAGAGGACTCTTCCCACCCGGCCTCATTAGACAGGAGAGGGAATCCTGAACCCCCTCACCCCACCCTCGGGCAGCTGTTGTATTTGTTGCCATATCTGTTTTTGCAGCAGATATCTTTTCCTCGGACACCTTCCTATCTTTTTCTTGCACAGGTTACCTCTCTCAGAGTTTGCATTCCAGAACATTGATATCGAGGTGGAGCCGTGTGTTCTGTCCTTGCCATGCTGGATTTCACTTTGAGTGAGGGTCTGAAGCTATTTTTTCCAACTTCCATGAAATGGTCTGCAGGTACTGACTAGGGTCTGCAGCCCAGCTAACTGCAACCATTCAGAAGGCAAATTATCTTTGCCACATAAGCAAAGCCTATGAAAAGTGGCAAGTGCATCACCAGCTTTCCAGTAAGGCAACTGATCCCATGTGCAGAAGAGCTGACCTGTTTCCAAGACATCACCTACCATTCTTTGTGCTGGTCCCGGAGTACCTGGAACTTTTAGTTGACTAGCCTTGGACCAAGTTCACAGGCAACCACCATTTTGCATCTTTCAACACCTTTACCACTTCCACGTTGCCACTTCCACACCTTCATCAGCTGACTGGCCTTAAGGTTGTCTAATTGATAAAGCTGCTAGTGATGGCAGGAGCAGTCCAACCCCAGGGATGAACGTGGGACCCCATCTTACCTTCAGCATCTCCTTGGGCTGGGCTGGCAGAGGCCCCAGAGTAGCACAGGCTTGCACTGCGGATGCTGCAGTGCTGGGGTCACCTGGCAGAGGGGCAAGGGCTCACTCTCCTACTATATGCAACATATGTCCTTTGTGCTTTTAATTGAACATGTGTTGGGCATCTGCTGATTTTACTTTCTCAGCGTTCCTCCCTTCCTGTTAACAGCACCCTCTTCCTTTGGGGAATTTCCTTTCCTGTTCCATGTGGCTGTGAACTGCTCTTCCCCAGAGCTCTGGCTGGCTCCCTTCCAGTACTCAGCCTCAGTTAGGTGTCTCCTTAGAGGGGCCTATTCTGCCCACCACATCTAAAGTCTCTCAGGCCTCCCCTCCCCCACAGCAGCCTCTACCTTATGCACTGCTTTAGTTTCTTCCTGACACCATTTTGAAATCATCCGTCACGTTATGACATCCCCTTCACATGAGACTGAAGGTCCACAGAGCAGGGACCACAGAGCTCTCCTATACTGCTGCTACTTGCCCTGCTCCTAATACAATGCCTGGACATAGTGGGTGCTCTATAAACATGAGCTGAGGGAGCTGTGCCTCAAGAAGCCTGCCTTGGTCACCACATGAGTCTGGCTTGTAACTCTCGACAGACTCGGGAAGGTGGCCGGGCAGCAGAGACTGGAACTGCCTGACCCTTGGCACTCCTGAGGCCTGGCTTGTTAAACACCTCCTCTGATTCTGGGAATTAGCTGGTAACCTAAAATACAGACTGGGGGCAGGGAATGTTCAGGGTTTTATTAGCCAGTTTTTCTGTTGGCTCCCAACAGAAGCCCAACAAAACCTGCATTCCAAGTTGCAATGTTCAAAACCTTCCTAAATATTTAAAGTAACTATATTGTATCTCATCAAGAGGAAGTACTGCAATTTACTTAACCAATCCCCTCTGACAGCTCTTTAGATTCTCCTAGTTTTCTGCAGTTATAAATAGTGCTACTAGGAACACCACTGTGCTATATAACCATTTTCTGCACTTAGAATTATTTTCAAGGATGGCTTCTCAGAATTGGAATTTCTGGGGTGGACAGACGGCACAAATATTTTAAGGCGCTTGCTACCTTTTTCAAAATTTCTTCCCACAAAAAAGTTGTACAGCAGCCTGCCTCATCACACTGCAGTCAGCACTGAGGATGACTGAGGTAATCTGACAAGCAGAATCATCTCCCTTTGGTTCTGTTTTGTACTTCCTTCACCACTCATGAGAGCGTGTCCCCCACCCCACGCCAAACAACACACACATTCTGTGCATTCTCAGCCAAGACTTCATGAGTCTTGTGTTCTTCCCTTTACTGTGCCTTATATACATGGCTATGTTAGGCTTCATTAGAGTAATTAAACCTTTCAATTCCATCACATGACAGGCTTCCTCCCTGAAGGGTCCTCTTTCCTGCCCTTCTAAGAGCTCCAGCTTCTCTAGGTCTGACCCGCTTCCAGCCTATGGCTGAGGTGAGAGGTCACTGAGAAGACTTGCCTTCCAGGTTCCCGGTGTGGCTTCTGTCATCATTTGATGCCCCTTCACAGTGTGACACTGACAAGAGTGAGTGGGTGAACATGCCAGAGCACACACTTTCTTACAATAAAAAAGAAAACGAAACAAGACCTAGAGAACTGCACTGACAGTAAATCTAAGGGTTTAAGTAAAACATCTGAACTGCTAAGGATCTAAAGTATCCCTTAAGTCCAACTTCCCTCACATTAGACGTAAGGGCATGGATGAGGTCTAGAGAGGGGAGAGACCGGTGGCCCTGGGCAATGTCAGTGCTAATTTCCTATGTATCACCAAAAAACAAACCAAACACCCCCACCACCAATGTGCATTAAGAAAGCAGCTAAATCACAAAGGAAATCAACTACCAAACAAAGCAGCTGTGTACTGGTCCACCTCCTGCCTGTGGCACAGCCATGTGAATTGAAATACATGGGCAGTTTCCATACTAGCAAAATACTTTTATTATTTTATAATGATAAAACAGGAAAGTAAAGATTTCTTTTTGGTGTATACCAGAGTTAAGGGAAGTAGAAGAATAAGGGAATTAATAGGACTTTTATGTACTTTGATGACAGTAAAAAGTTAACAATACCAACTGTTTGACATAAAACTTATAGCCCCCAAAACACATATATAAAGGATCATAGTTTTAAAATCTATAAAAGTAAAAAATATACAGTCAGAAGCTCTAACGCTTATTCCATCTTTAATATAAAATTGTAAACATTTATTTACACAAAGCAAGTGTGTATAACAAAAGTCCAAGCACCCTTTTCTTTTGAGTCATGGCTCCTGGAAGATGGGGATTTGCACTGAAGTGGAGTTGTCTCCTTCCCTGACTACCCAAAAACCAGATTCATAAATAAAGCCACAGGCAGCTCCCTGGGGGGACTCCAAGCATCACATTTTATTGCTCTGACACTGCAGCAAGTGAGAAGCCTGCTGTCTGTCTAGGTGGCCCCAGGACTAAGGCAGGGGCAGCCCTCCTCACACGGGGGAGGCAGAGGCGCGAGCGCCCAGGGATAGAGGTGAGCAGCAGCCAGAGGGAGACCAGGAGAGGAGCAAGGACCCACCACCAGCCTTCCGCCCGCTATTTTTGGTAGAAAACCCGCTGAAGTCACCCTCTTCCCCTTCAGATTGGGGAACTCACTCAGAGGGTGGAGTCTTCACTGGCTTTATGATTCATTCCCTTCTTTGAGAGTTATATTCAGTGACTGGGGAAGGCAGGGAGGGTGTTTAAAGGGGAAATGGCCCAAACACCACCCATGGTGGCAAATGGCTATTAGAGAAGAAGATCTGAGGGTCCAAGTACCCCCATGAAAGGCACTGCTGGTGCAAAATAATTACCAATGTGTGTACAACCCTTTGTCCCCTCAAAGCCACTCAAGCTGGTTGTGTGAATATTTTCCTTGGCTCAATTCTTTACATATGATACTCCTTGAATTATCCATTCTGAGGCTCCAGGGAAATAAAAATGGGGTTGTGGTTTCGCCAGAGACCACTCTGTATATACGCCACTCTTTTCAGTGTCCTATTTTCTCTCCGACACCCCATTTAAAAGGGTCTCACCTTGTGCTTACCATGTTGCTTTCGTTACATCGAAGTGCTCTGTCTTCATTTCCCACAAACAGCCCACAGGTTGTTGTGGACTCTTAGCTTAGTCAAGACCTAAAAAGTCATAGACCTTAAGAGAGAAATCCATTTGAATCTTTAGAAAGGATGTATTAGTGTTACAAAGCAATTCTCTTTAAAAAGTGCAAGTCATCTGACAAGGGAGTGGCAGAAGTAGTAAAACAAAGTGGAATTCCTTCCTCTGGCCCAGCCTGCGTCCTCCCTGCCAAACGGGGCACACCTATTTTTCTCCTTCCCACAAACCTTTGCTTTCTGGGGAAGGGATACCCAGCTCCTTACTATGCTAGGCTTCCCTAGGGAATTCTAATGACTCTTTCTTTTTCTCTCCAATCCAGTAAATCAGTGGCTTAAGGAGTTTTTCCATTTGGGCTGGAGAGAAAAAGAAGGGGAGGCAGAAAGAAAGGTTATGGGAAATGAAGACAGGGTGCAGGAAAGAGTTATCTGTTCATAACTCGACAATGATCACCTTCCTAACACATTAAAGATGAGTTTTCGGAGAAACTGCAAAAGGAGAAACAACAAAAGAGGACACAGGAATCCCAATTGTTTCATTTCAGCATTTGGCCTGGGGGCCGCCTGGGGTCTTGCTACCAACACATGGGAGGAAGGGATTCCTCAGCCCACATCCTCCTAAATGCCAGCCTGGAAGAACAGCATTCTGGGAGAAGGAGGAGCTGCTGGAAAGACCAGATCTGTGTCACTAACTCTGCTTTCTCATGGCATCCTGTTCCTTTTTGGCACATGCAGTCACAGCCTGCACTTACGGAAATGATTTTCCAGTGAGCCTCCCTTTGCCCTGAAAGCTGACAAAGAGCAGGAATAAAAAAGGCTCTTAATCAAAAGGAAACCCTAAGTTTCCAATGCCACTTATCAATTTAAACCACCACCTACCCTAATCTGTTTTAAAACCTTAAAAAAATTTAAAATCTTTTCTATGCTACAAATTGCAAATAGTTCTGCTATAAAGTTTCAACAAAAATTTGTCCCAAAATTGGGGCAAGTGGAGAAATCTTGGATTAAGTCAACATGATAGCATAGATTTTTATAAGCCTGACATCGTGGGGTTTCACTGTTGGTTTTTTGGTCATTTGGATAGAAAACCACCTGCAGAACCCTGTCCTGCTGTCCCAAAACCAGATAACAACGCCAGCAGATGGGGTGGGGCCAGCCCAACATACCACAACTGCTGGCTGGGAGCCCTGGGCCCCACAGAGCCTGGGAGGACCAGGCCTCAGCCCCATGGCTCTAGCTCTACCTGCCCAGCTCCCTGGGCTGTGGGCTTTTGGTCCAAAGTAGTTGCTCTTTCTTGAATTTGAGAAGAAAAATATAGGCTGTATGAACACTGAAAACACCACAAATCCTCCTGTTACTGAGGCCCTAGAAGGTCGTCCAAATCATTCATCCACTCCTCCGAAGTCCTGTTCTTCAGCAGGGAGTCGATCAGGTCGGCATCTCCGGCCATGCTGGCCAGCCCGCTGCTACCTGGCTGCCCACTGTAGGCAAAGGGCAGTTCTTGGCCTGCGGTCCGCACAGGGTAGGCTTGGGTGCAGTGTAGCCCTGCCCGGCCGCCCACTGTTGGGGCGGGGCTCTGGCTGAAGGCCCCCAGCTCAGGCCCAGCTGGGCTCAGGCCCGGCAAGGCCTGCTGTGGGGCTCCCTGGGGAGGTGCTGGGGCAGGGGCACTGGTCCTCTGCTGTGTGCTCACAGGGGGCAGCATGGACCCTGCTGCAGCTGCTGAGCTCATGGGGGCCATAGGTCTGCTGGGCATCGCCTGGGAGAACTGTGGGCTGGACATTTTCAGGTGGGCCTGCTGCATGTGGAAACTGGAAGCTGCAGTGAAGGGACTTACGGAGTTGTTCCCTGGGGTTTGGCCACTCAGGTTCGGCATTCCCTGATGTTGCCATGTGGAATTCTGGCCTCCCATGGTTGCCGATACCCTTGGGACCTGTGGCTTAGTTAAACCAGAGTTCAGGGTCCCCTTATTGTGCTGTTGGGAGATACCCGAGTTCCCCAGAGAGTTCTGCCCATAGGCAGCTGAAACCGAGGTGTTCGGGCCCACACCGGTCTGCCGTGGAATGTGGGCATGTCCATTGGTGGCCTGTGGCGGGGGCTGGGCAACTCTCTGGGTCATACCAGAAGCCATGCCATAGAGGCTGCCCTGTGGCATGCTTTGTGAGCCAGTGAACTGAGCCACACCCCGGTCCTGCTGGCCTGAGCTTGAAGGGAGAGAGGAAACCGAAGTGTGTCCAGGACCCATTGGTATCAGATTCCCAGCCTGAGGGAACACTCGAGGACAGCTGGAGTTAGATGGACCCAAGTTGTTCATGCCAGGCATGGCAGAAGAGGACCCTAGAAGACAGAGAAAATTCTGTCAACTAAGCTAGCATTTCTTCACCACCACTATGGAGATACCTCCAAGACCCATGCTGCAGCTGCTATCCCACAGGCCTGAAAGGCAAAATCAGAACACCAGATACCTCATGATCAGTGGAACCTCAAAGAGAACCCTGGGGGCAAAGGTTTCCCACAGGGTGGAATGGAGGCCGGTCTGGAGCAAAAAGGAGATTAAGACAGGCACAGAGGAAGGGGCAAACTCTATGGCTAGAATGTGGGGAGAGTATCTAGAGATAAAAGGAAGAGATGGTCCCGGCCAGATTCAGAAGAGCTGCAGCCACCATAGGAGGGGACAGGGTTGCAAAGCCAAAGGGTAACTGGACTGTGACTCTGGTTTAGACCTAGCTCGGCAGGGACTGTCAGGATCACTTAGATGAGGCCCACACAGTGTGGCACTGCAGGGCGGTGAAGGGAGGAAGGAGTCTGGACTGAAATCAGAAGATATTTACTGAGCACCTGCTCTGTGGTAGGTTCTGTGCTGGGGAGACAGCACGGAATGGGACAGAGAGGTCCTGTCCTCAGGGAACTTGCTATTTGGGACTCTGTCTTAAGCAGTGGATGCATGGTGACAGCCCTGACTGAGATTTTTTTTTGTTGGTAGGTGAGCGATTGTTCAGGGGTTGGCCATAACTGAGTACACTTTGTTTCTCCTCTTCCTCTCTCCATCAGCACCTAAACTAAAAACTGAGTTGAAGACAAAAGGGAAATGCTGAAACAGTCCACTTCTCTACCACTGATAGCCCACAACAACATCAGATGGGATGAAGGCAGGAAAGCTGGCCAAGACCCAGGCTTCTGAGATGCCCACAGACTTCAACCCCTGGTCCCTGTTAGCACAAGCATAAAACCCCACTTAAGGGCTTTCCTGGTGGCGCAGTGGTTGAGAGTCCGTCTGCCGATGCAGGGGACACAGGTTCGTGCCCCGGTCCAGGAGGATCCCACATGCCACGGAGCGGCTGGGCCCGTGAGCCATGGCTGCTGAGCCTGCGTGTCCGGAGCCTGTGCTCCACAATGGGAGAGGCCACAACAGTGAGAGGCCTGCGTACCGCAAAAACAACAACAACAACAAAAAAACCCACTTAAGTCTCCTCTGGAATGCACAGCTGTGGTCAACTTCTCTGGGACACTTTATAACGAGAATCACTGACCAAGAGAAGCACAGGTTTCGAAGATATTCCAAGAGCTAGGAAGGCAGGTATGGCCTAGATTTTACTGCATTTGTCAACTGAAATCTCTATTTCTGGAGCAACAGCCTGAGCAATGGCGGTCAGGTTCCCTCACATATCTGAGACAAGACAGCTGAGACCTCAGAATGCTTCCTGCCCCTTTCTGGCCAACTGTCTGCTGCTGATACTGCCACCCGTGACACCAATATGAGCAGACAAGAAGAAAGAAAAGAAGCAAAAGGCCATACAAGTGCACTAAGTCTCTCCTTATCTGGAAAATAGGAGAGGGTCATTTTTTGAACAGACACATAATGCTAGAAGCAAAGAACTCTCTTAAGAATTACAGAAGCCACTTCTTACTGATAAGACATCTTCCAACTACAGATGATTTTGCCTCAAAAGATTATACTGCCAGGGACCCAGCCAAAGCACTTAGCCAAAGTAGTCTGCCTCTGTGACTTTCTTCTCCTGACCTGTAGAGTAACCAGAACGCTAGGCTCCTTATGCAGAATGGAGTTACAGGAGCATATACATCCATTTAGCATCTATAGCATAAAACTGGGCAGACAGCAGGAACTCAGCATGAGTGGGACAGACTACCTGCTCTGTCCAGTGCCTGCCTTCCCTTGCCCCACTCCACTGCCTCAGACACTCCTCACCTGTGAACTGTCCAACCTGTTGTGGGAAGGTGCTCTGTGTTGGGTCTTGGTACTGGGGTGGCGGGCGGGTCAGATGGCGCTGAAACTGTTGCTTCTCCTAGAAAATGCCAAGAACAACAGAAAATTACAAGACCCACATAAAACAACAAAGCGATTAGAGAAAAGTAAACTGTCCAAGTTTGTTACTCAGAGGGACTCCTATGGAGATAATGCTCGTAATCTCATTTGGGGGGCTCTTAATAAACTGTAGTATGAGACAGAAGGATGGGGCAATGATTTAAAAAAAAAAAAAAGGTGATGTATCAGTTAAAAGAAAAAAGAATGGCAGACCAGGGAAATGCAAATCAAAGCCACAATAAGATAGATACCACTTCACACCTACTAGGATGGCTAGAATCAAAAAGATAGATAAGTGTGTCAAGGATGTGGAGAAACTGGCCCCCTCACACACTGCTGTGGGAACGTAAAACGGTGCAGCTGCTTTGGAAAACAGTTTGGCAGTTTCTCAAAAGGTTAAACTAAAGAGTTACCATATGACCCAACAATTCCATCCCTGGGTGTATACTCAAGAGGACTGAAAACCTATGTCCACAGAAAGGGGAAACAACCCAAACGTCTATAAACTGATGAACAGATAAATAAAATGCAGCATATTCATATAATGGAATATATTCAGCCACAGAAAGGAGTGAAGTACGGATACATCCTACAATATGGTTGAATCTTGAATGCATTTTATATGAAATGTCCAGAATAGGTAAATCTATAGAGATAAAAAGTAGATTAGTGGTGCCCTAGGCTTGGGAAGATGGGGGAACAACTTTTAATGGGTAATTAAAATAGGAGAGGGTCATTTTTTGAACGGACACATAATGCTAGAAGCAAAGAACTTTCTTAAGAAAGTTAACCCAACTGCACACCCAACTGCATGTGACACAACTATTGTCACACAAGTGTTAAAAAGTATCAATGGATCTATATATATATGTCTTCTATAGATATAGAATACAATCCAGGACACACTGTGTAGTAAGAAAAGCAAGTGCTAACTTTGAGGAAGTCCGGGAACACTGTGTTTGTTTACTATACAAGCCCTAGCCATGAGAAGGCTTCCAGTGGGGAGACATTTTAGAACATATTTGAATGTGAGTAGAAATGCAAATAATGATCATCATAGAATGGTACTTGACCATTCTCCACCCTACAAAGCCATGTGATTCTGCCAGGCTTGAGTGTCTTGACTAAATAACCTGTTTCTTTTAGGTAATGTTCTAAAAGTGGCTGTGGTGATGGTTTGTATAACTCTATGAATAAACTAAAAACTATTTGAATAATACACTTTAAATGGGTGGATTGTATGTCATGTGAATTACATCCCAATAAAGCTGTTATTTAAAAAATGGCAGAATTGAGGCAGTAATGTGGGCTTTAAAGTCATCCTCAATCAACTTTATTCTCTGGGTAGCTAGTTCTCTTATGTCTTAAGGATGTAATTTAAAGTCCTGAGAACTCCTGTAACCTTGGTACCTGAACACTACATTTGGTGACCAAGTGGGTGAACTGCAGGACTGGGAGCGGGCTTGTCAGTCCTGATTCTTGAACCCCAGGACCTCAGGGATGTCTTCATTTCCCCGCTTTATGTTCTCCCTTATAGCAATCTCTACTTTTACAAAAAAGCTGGAGCCCACAGCAAACTGGTGGACCAAGTGAGCTCAGTGCTTTGGTAGCTGCTGACAAGGGACATGGAAAAATGTTCCTAACACATACAGTTTTAGCCACAGATTCGGCCTTCATTAATCCCCACTAAGTGACATAAAGCTGCTCTGACACAGGCTACCACTGTCTGAGAAACGTCACACTCCTGTTTCAAGGATACTCTAATACCGGGCATATAAACAATCACAAATCCACATACATACACACTGGAGCTTGTAGCCACTGCAGTGACTTGGGAGGCAGGAAAACATGGGCAGGGATGGTGGGGTTTTCTTCCACCTTTCCCTTTACCTGTTCTGCCAGAAGGTGCTGTTGCCTTTGCAAAAACTGCTGTTGTTGCAAATGCTTTTGTTGCTGCTCCCTCTGTTTCTGTTGGTCCAAAAGCAACTGATGCTGCTTCATTACAGCTGCCTGCTGCTGGTTACTGAGAAAGGAGGTGCTACTGTGAGTGCTGGCTACGGACACGGCAGGTGGCTGAGTCCCCACACTGGCAGCCTGGGTTGGTACAGGGACGCTGGGAGGGTTCTGGTCCTGTCAACACAGAAAAGGGGGTCTCAAGTCAGGTGGGACACACTGAAGACTATAAGCCCTGATCAGAGAAGATGAGCTGCATCCAGTGAAAACCTGGCTCAAGGCTCTCTCTTGAAGCCTCTTCTTCCCTGCAGGCGACTCCAGTGAAACCACCCTCCAGGGCGGGGCTGGAGACCAATAGCACTAACACCTGAGTATCCAGGCATGGCAATGAACAGTCACTAGCTGCATGTTAGGTTTGTTTCCTATGATTCACCAGTGGCAAAGGTGTGATTTTACATTTAAGCTCGTATATTTGTATACATAGTTCCAGTGGCAACTGTAGCTTATAAATGCTCCCTTACTGGAATGCATGGGTGTGGACAGGCCCCCAGAGGAGGAACTTCTGAGGGGCTCTGGTCGATGGAGATGCTACATTCTGAGTGTGCAAACCTTGGGCCCCTGGTGGCTGGGCTGTCCCTGAACATCCTGAAATTATATGGTTTGTCCACATGTGTACAGCATTTTCCTGGGAAGAGACTGCTTGACTTTTGTCAGATACTCATGCTCAAAAAATACTGAGTACCAATGAGAATTTTAATGGATAGTCTCTATTAATACCTGGACCTAAAGTGAGAGTCATGTCAAAGGTTACCACAATATTACCCCAACATCATTACTTACTTTTAAAAGAAAAGGAAAAATTTTAACTCATACAGGAAAAAGGCAAAAAGCAATTATCATTTGAACAAATTCAACTTTTTGAGCTTTTACCCAGTCCTTATTTATTTGTTTGTATGTATGTATGTATGTATGTATGTATGTATGTATGTATGTATGTATGTATGTATTTGGCTGCACTGGGTCTTAGTTGGGGCATGCGGGATCTAGTTCCCTGACCAGAGATCGAACCTGGGCCCCCTGCATTGGGAGTGTGGAGTCTTAACCACTGGACCACCAGGGAAGTCCCTCATTTGTATATTTAATCTTTTTACAAGATTCTAATCTTAGAGTAGACAGATTCTGAAATAATCTCCTCACTCCAATCACCAGAAGCTTATGGACTACAAGAGTGCCTTGTGAGGTGCAAAGTACTATTGAAATGGCAGACATCAATGTGCCGCTCTTTCTTTAGGATGCTCTCAGTGGCTGAAATAATTAGAAGTATGAATGTTTACACATGCATTCTTCTGCTGACGGATGCTTAGACTGCTTCCAGTTTTTGGCTATTAGAAATAATCATGCAATTAGTATCTTGTATGTAACTTTCTTCCTTTTTTTGGATTATTTCTTGCGGGGGTATATAATATGTCAATGCTTACGAACATTTTTATGGCTTATGAAAAATACGAAAAGTCAAATTACTTTCCAAAAGCATTGTGCCCATTTACATACCCTCACTACTATCTGAACATGTCAATTTCCTCATGGTATTACTAGCATTTTTTTTAATTTTTAAAATTTTAGAGTGTGCTACAAATAGACTGCAGGCTTACAGTAGTGAAAGAAAGGAGGCAATGCAATACACCCAACTGCATGTGACACAACTATTGTCACACAAGTGTTAAAAAGTATCAATGGATCTATATATATATGTCTTTTATAGATATAGAAGACAATCCAGGACACACTGTGTAGTAAGAAAAGCAAGTGCTAACTTTGAGGAAGTCCGGGAACACTCCGTGTTTGTTTACTGTACAAGCCCTAGCCATGAGAAGGCTTCCAGTGGGGACACATTTTAGAACATATTTGAATGTGAGTAGAAATGCAAATAATGATCATCATAGAATGGTACTTGACCATTCTCCACCCTACAAAGCCATGTGATTCTGCCAGGCTTGAGTGTCTTGACTAAATAACCTGTTAGGAAGCAGCACTCACCTAAATGTTATAAGCTTACTAAAACTTATGGTATTTTGAACACACGTTTGAAAAGTGGTATAAAAAAAAAAGCAGAGCCTCTAAGGACATTAAATGTGATCTTGCCACAAATAACTTAAGTTGTATGGCATGAAAGAGACACTAGACCAAGTGCAGGGGATTCCTCAAATGAGTATACAGTTAAAACCAAGTTACACTAGGGAATTTTACCCTATTTTTGTTTATTAAGAATCAATCCTCGTTTGCTTGGTCAATTTTCACTCCCAAGGGAGTCAAAGGACGAAAGTACCAGCTCCCTCCCTCCCTTTGTTCCACAACTACCTGGGACCTGGTAACCACACTAGGATGGATGTGGATGCAGAGTAACAGAGTAAAGCCCCGTGCTCACCTGGCTAGGTGGAACCAGTGATCGGAAGGGCAAATTTCCTGGCTTTGGTTTCATTAGAAATAAGGAGTTCTGCTCGTTGTTCAGATGAGACAGCTGCTGGGGAAGATAAGCCATCAGGGCCGGCTTGCTCTGGCCAGCCCCAGGGCCGCCTTGCCCACAGTCTGCTTTGTAGTGAGAAAGGGGTTTGGTGTTGCCGTAGTCCAGCACGGATCCTTGGTTAGCCACGGGATTCTGATTCAAGTTACTTGGTGGCTGGTGACTCAGCAGGTTCACATGGCTGGGCTGGAGGTAGGGGCCTCCTGGCCGAGGGGAGCTCTTGTTCACACTGGGTATCATGAGCAGTTTGGAGCTAGTGAAGTCTTGCTTGTAACCGGGAGGGCTGGCAGGTTTTTCCATGGAATAAGGGACATTTAAGGGACTGTGGGAGGGGCCTGTCTGCTGCCACGTGGACATCTGGCCTGGAGCTGGTGCTGGGGCAGCCTGCTGTGGGTTCTGGAGCATCTGCTCACGCTTCTGCTTGGCAGCGATCTGCTGGAGTTGGTGGGCAGAGGACAGCTCTGAGCTCCCGCCTGGGCCCTGGCTAGGCAACACCACACTGGAGAGGGCTCTTTGTGCATTCTGGGCTTGGGCTGATGCTGACATCAGGTTGGGACTGGGATTGTCCACCCCAGGCTGACCAGAGGTGTGGAACAGGGGCTGAGAGCCCCCTAGGCTGGGTGAATCTGTGCTCACAGGGCCAGATGAAGGCCCCATAAAGGTCTGTCCTGCAGACCCAGCCCTCACTTGTGGAGAGCCTAACTGTTCTTGTTCAAAGGCTGCTGGAGAGAATTCTGTTTTAATATTAATGTCCTGTGCCAAGGGGGTCTGTGTGGCAGAACCAGAAGACTCTGGATCCTTCTTCTCTTCAAAGTCCTCATTAAATAGATCCTTCATGTCTTCATCAGGCACTGACCTGTTCAGCTCCTCGATGAGCTCCTTCCACTCCTGCTCATTAAGGTTGAGGTCAGGCATGAGGTTGCTTTGAGATATGGAGCCTCCAGCCCCTGTGATCATGCAAGGCAGGTCGTCCACGGGCTCCTGCTTCAGTTCTTTATTCAGGCTCAGGGGAAATGACTCACTGGGGTTGCTGCCTCCATTCAAGTGGAGGCTCGAGTCTGCCAGACACTTCTTGTTGATGGAGTCCAGCCCCAGTGAATGCTTCCCGCTGGCCTGTAGGGCCTCTGTGCCAGGCTTGTCAGGCTGACCAAGGGGGGAGGCTGGAGGCAGGCCATTGGAAGAGACGGCAACTCCCAGAGGGGCCTCCCGGCGGGTCTTCTTATGCCCAGGAAAGAAGTCTCCATAGCCATTCTGTTGATCACCATTCTGAGGGGATGTGGCACTATCGAGATTCCTCTTCACTGTATCATGGAGATGCTGAAAAACAAGAAAAAGAGTGACTTATATATACACCACGTATGAGTCCCATCTGCTTCTCATGGTGACTTAAACCAGGGGCCTGTATCCCTGCAGTGCTCTCCTGCCGATTTTGCTTGCCCAGTTTACAACCCTCACTTCTGGGAACACACCCCCATTCCCCCTCCAGGGTTGTCTCTGCCTCTTCCTCTCTTGTGGCCTTGCCTGAGTGAAGACTAGCTCAGCTGTGGGAAAGTAATCCGGCTGCAGTCAATGTGTCAGTCCCTGGACTCTTGCAGCTCTTTTTGCAGGACACAAGCCTGATGCAGCCCACAGTCGTCTAATCTGAGGGTGTGACTGAGAATGGAGCTAATGAGAAAGAGCCAAAGGATACATATACATTCTTGAGGACATCATTTGCATCCCGGATCTAGGTTATACACGAGACCAGCCATCCCCCTGGACTTTTCACTTACGGGAACCAATAAATTCCTCCTTGTGTTTAAGCTGGTTTAACTTGGATTTCTGTTGCCTTCAGCTAAAGGAGACTGGGCTAGTATAGGCTCTTTTTCAGGCCTTGTTGGGGGCTGATCACAAGCTCCAGGCCTCCATCTTGGTGCACAGGCATTTTCATGCCCTTCCTCATCTTTCTAGGTGCCCTTGCCCGGCTCCACCCCTTGTCTCCAGGCTAGGCTGCTTCCTCATATGCCTTACAGGCCTCTGCCTTTTGGCTTCTGTCCCAATCTGCTCCCCACCAACCGTGAGCATCTTCTAATCCCCTGCACCCAGTCACCAGCCCTCCCAAACCCTGCCACTTCTTAACAAGACCATTAATTTGAACACAGTCATGTCTGTCTGGCAGTTACTTACTTCCCCATGTTCTCCTCAACTGGATTTGTTCAACTAACCTTATTAAGGGACAAGTGCTGTGGGGATATCAAGACAAATGAGGTGGTCCCTGCTCTTCATGGGCTTCCAATCTTCTAGGATATGGGACATACATGGACATGGCTACAGAATAAGACAAACACCATATGCAAGCCGTAGAGCAATAAGCACCCTGAGAGTTCAAGGGCAGGAGTTTCATGGAGAGAACATGACAGGGAAGAGAAGAGGTGGTATCTTTCCGTTATTTCCCAGCCTTGTTTTCAGCTACCAGGACACAACTCTTCCACTAACAGAGGCACCTGCACTCAGCCTCTATACATGTCTGCTCCTTTCCTATGTTTACTTCTGTTACATTTTTGTCCTTTATCCCCCACTCTCAATTCCAACCTCCCCACCAACCACTGGCCCTAAGCCTTTATACTGTGCTATTTACAACATTCCAATTAACACCTTTCAGTATTAAAGATAAGCAGATTTCAGAGGAATCAGACAGTAGCACAGGACACTCTGTGCTGCTTTCTTCTGCTGCAGAGAAGGGCCACAATGACCCACCACATCCACCCCAGGAGGCTGAGCACAGAAGTACCTGACCCCCTGGGCGGGGGGTGGAGGGAAGGAGGGGGCCAAGGGCACCAGCTCTCAGCAGCAAACTACCTGTAGACACAAATGTGTAATGAGCAAGAAAACAAGGAGGGCAATTTTATCAGTCCCTGAGTTCCAATTTTAATGTTCCATTCCCTCTCCTTCAAGATTTTCTTATTTCTTAAC
Organism: Orcinus orca; assembly: GCF_937001465.1. Lineage (NCBI taxonomy): Eukaryota > Metazoa > Chordata > Mammalia > Artiodactyla > Delphinidae > Orcinus > Orcinus orca. The sequence goes on along the minus strand of NC_064561.1, from coordinate 17,374,680 downwards.
TGTTAAAGCTGACTGCACAGTGTTCTATAAATCCTGGCTAAGTATTTCTTTAAATGCATATCTGGGTACTTAAGTTAGCTCAGAAAAGGTTAGGAATGCTCAATAAATGGAACTGTAGGGCAAAAGTATAAGCAAAACATGATCCTAGGACTCAACTCAAGAACACAGCCCCTACGTATAGAGAGAACATATCTCAAGATAATAAATTTATGACAAACCCACAGCCAATATAATATTCTGTGGTGAAAAGCTGAAAGCCTTCCTGCTAAATTCTGGAACAAGACAAGGATGCTCACTCTCACCTCTTCTATTCAACACAGTACTGGAAGTCCTAGCCACAGAAATCAGACAAGAAAAAGAAATAAAAGGTATTCAAATTGCAAGAGAAAAGGTAAAATTGTCATTATATGCAGATGATATGATACCATACATAGAAAACCCTAAATGCTCCACACAAAAACTACTACAACTGATAAACGAATTCAGCAAGGTAGCAGGATACAAGATTAACATACAGCAATCAGTTGCATTTCTTTACATCAACAATGAAATATCAGAAAAGTAATGTAAAAAAAAAAACAAAACAATACCTTTTAAAATTGCACCCCCAACAATAAAATACTTAGGAATAAACCTGACCAAGGAGGTGAAAGACATACACTGAGAACTATAAAACATTAATAAAGGAAACTGAAGATGATTCAAAGAAATGGAAAGATATCCCATGCTCTTGGATTGGAAGACTTAATACGTTAAAATGGCCATACTACCCAAAGCAATCGACAGATTTAATGCAATCCCTATCAAATTACCCATGACATTTTCCACAGAACTAGAATAATCTTTTTTAAAACATTTTTTAAAAGATTTATTTATTTATTTAATTTATTTTTGGCTTGAGTTGGGTCTTGGTTGCGGCACGTGGGATCTTCATTGCAGCACATGGACTCTTCGTTGCAGCATGTGGGCTTCTATCTAGTTGTGGCATGTGGGTTTTCTCTTCTCTAGTTGTGGCACGCGGGTTCCAGGGCGTGTGGGCTCTGTAGTTTGCAGCACGCAGGCTCTCTAGTTGAGGCATGTGAGCTCAGTAGTTGTGGCACATGGGCTTAGTTGCCCCACAGCATCAAACCCACGTCCCCTGCATTGTAAGGCAGATGCTTTACCACTGGACCACCAGGGAAGTCCCTAGAACAGATAATCTTAAAATTCATATGGAACCATAAAAGACCCAGAATTGTCAAAGCAACCCTGAGAAAAAAGAACAAAGCTGGAGGCATAACCCTTCCAGACTTCAGACAATACTACAAAGCTATAGTAATCAAAACAGTGTGGTATTGGCACAAAAACAGACATACGGATCAATGGAACAGAGGGTCCAGAAATAAACCTACACACCTACAATCAATTAATCTTCAACAAAGGAGGTAAGAATATACAATGGGAAAAAGACAGCCTCTTCAGCAACTGATGTGGGGAAAGTTGGACAGCTGCATGTATATCAATGAAGTTAGAACACACCCTCTCACCATACACAAAAGTAAACTCAAAATGGCTTAAAGACTTAAATGTAAGACATGACATCATAAAAATCCTAGAAGAGATCATAGGCAAAACATTCTCTGACATGAATCATACCAATGTTTTCTTAGGTCAGTCTCCCAAGGTAACAGAAACATAAACCAAACCAAACAAAAAACCCAAACAGGACCTAATGAAACTTACAAGCTTTTGCACAACAAAGGAAACAATCGACAAAATGAAAAGACAACCTAAGGAATCGGAGAAAATATTTGCAAACGATGAGACTGACAAGGGCTTAATTTCCAAAATATACAGACAGCTCATACAACTTGACAAAAAATGGGCAGAAGGGCTTCCCTGGTGGGGCAGTGTGGTTGGGAGTCCGCCTGCCCATGCGGGGGATGCGGGTTCATGCCCCGGTCCAGGAGGATCCCGCATGCCGTGGAGTGGCTGGGCCCGTGGGCCGTGGCCACTGAGCCTGCGCGTCCGGAGCCTGTGCTCCGCAACGGGAGAGGCCACAACAGTGAGAGGCCCACGTACCGCAAAAAAAAAAAAAAAAGGGCAGAAGACCTAAATAGACATTTCTCCAAAGAAGACATACAGATGGCCAACAGGCATATGAAAAGATGCTCAACATGGCTAATTATCAGACAAATGCAAATCAAAACTACAATGAGGTATCTATCACCTTACACCGGTCAGAATGGCCATCATCAAAAAATCTACAAATAATAAATGCTGGAGGGCTTCCCTGGTGGTGCAGTGGCTGGGAATCCACCTGCCAATGCAGGGGACACGGGTTCGAGCCCTGGTCCGGGAAGATCCCACATGCTGTGGAGCAATTAAGCCTGTGCACAACTACTGAGCCTGCACTCTAGAGCCCGCGAACCACAACTACTGAGCCCACATGCCACAACTACTGAAGCCCCTGTGCCTAGAGCCCATGCTCCGAAACAAAGAGAGGCCACCGCAATAAGAGGCTCATGCACCGCAATGAAGAGCAGCCCCCACTCGCCTCAACTAGAGAAAGCCCGCGTGCAGCAACTTAGACCCAACGCAGCCAAAAATAAAATAAATTTATCAAAAAAAACACAACACCCTTTAAAAAATAAAATAAATGTTGGAGAGGGTGTGGAGAAAAGGGAACCCGCCTATACTGTTGGTGGGGATGTCAGTGCAGCCACTGTAGAAAACAGTATGGAGGTTCCTCAAGAAACTAAAAATAGAATTACCATATGATCCAGCAATCCCACTCCTGGGTATATACCCAGACAAAACTATAATTCAAAAAGATACATGCACCACTATGTTCACAGCAGCACTATTCACAACAGCCAAGACCTGCAAACAACCTAAATGTCCACTGACAGATGAATGGATAAAGAAGATGTGGTACATATATACAGTGGAATACTACTCAGCCATAGAAAAGAAGGAAATAATGCCATTAGCAGCAACATGGATGCAACTAGAGATTATCATACTAAGTAACGTAAGCCAGAAAGAGAAAGACAAATACCATGATATATCACTTATATGTGGAATCTAAAATACGACACAAATGAACTTATCTATGAAATAAACAGAATCACGGACATAGAGAACAGACTGGTGGTTGCCAGCGGAGAGGGGCTGGAGTGGGAGGTTGGGGTTAGCAGATGTAAGTTTTTATATACAGAACGGATAAGCAAGTTCCTACTGTATAGCGCAGAGAACTATATTTACTATCTTATGATAAACCATAATGGAAAATATAAAAAAAGAATGTATATATATATATGTATAACTGAATCACTTTGCTGTACAGCAGTAATTAACACAACATTGTAAATCAACTACACCTCAATTAAAAAAAAAATACTGGGACTTCCCCGGTGGTCCAATGGCTAAGACACCATGCTCCCAATGCAGGGGGCCCAGGATGGATTCCTGGTCAGGGAACTAGATCCCACATGCCACAACTAAGAGTTCACGTGCCACAACTAAAGATCCCGCTTGCCGCAACAAAGATCCCGTGTGCTGCAACTAAGACCTGGCACAGCCAAATAAATAAATAAATATTAAAACAAAACAAAGAACACAGCCCCTACAACACAAGGACATGTGTGCTTTACTTTCATGTAGGTTTTTCTGCTTCCTGCTGCCACCTAGGGGTGAGAGGGGGAAAGGAACCATAATCCTAAAATGGACCGTTTATAAGATCTTTTGTTTTAAAAGTTTCCTTCTGGGAAGGTAAATTCATACCCATTTAGTCCGTCAGAAGGAAATAAAAATGAGTTGCTAATTTTAGGGGGGGTTATTCTTTCTATTATTTCTTTTTGTTTTTTTGAAAATCATTTGTTCCTCAGTGTCAGGTTTGGGCTCTCTGTAAACCTGGGAGCTCAGTTTTCTACTTTCCTAAGGGGGAAGATGAACACCTAAGAGGTCAACGCACCTGATGAGTCAGCTGATTTTCACAGATTAGAAACAGAATCCTTCTTTGCCATAACAGTTATAAAAGCTACCACGTCCTCTTTCAATATCCACATGCAAACAGCTGCAGACAAGTTCCAAAGTAACAACTTAATTTTGCAATACCGATTGCTTTTAGCCAAAGGAAACGCCAGGTCATTTTCTCAACTGTGCACAAAATTTAACTGGAATGATGTAGGTGGGCTTGGGAAGTGTGGAATACGGTGGCTCTGGCAGATTTTTGAGTCTTGAGCATTTGCCGGAGTGCCTGATATGTGCAGGGCACTGCAGAGGAAGACAAAGATGAGTAAACCATGGAACCTGATCTCCAGGAATTTATAACAGATGGGAAAATGGTCTGAACTGATTATAAATTATTTAAGAACAAGCACAGTAAGAGCTATAAAGCATACAAGACTGGCTGTCCTTGTGCTTGCCCTCGGTGTATCTGGTACTTCTGGGTACTCAGCTCAGAGGTTTCTGTTGTAACTACCTAATGGTCTCCTGATGCACAGGGTTTCAGGAGGATTCAGTTCTGGGATAATGTGATCTGGTGCTCATTTCCTCCACAAGGAGGTTTTGTTGAAGAATACTTCATGCTTGATGGTAAACTGGAGGCCTTGCATGTTCACCCAGTCAGTCCTGACTCCTACCCTAGCCTCCTAACCCATCATCTTCTACTCTGCGAGAGGGGCCCCAGGATATCAACGGTGAGTCAAGCTGGAGTTGCCACACCTTATGGACACCAAATCAGTATACTGTACCCACACACCCACTAGATCTCACTTAGTGAGGAGAGTCCCTCACCTAGTCTCTACTTCCACCACCCACCAATGAAATTCCAGTGTGCTTTGTGGTAAAACTTCCCCAAATGAGAGTTCTCCCACTCTGAATTAACAAACAGATGTGGCTGTTTAAGACAGGGGTGGCTCTCTCATCAATGTTCCTTATGCACTGACATGTAGATGAAAGTATAGGTTGACAGGGACTTCCCTGGCGGTCCAGTTGTTGGGACTCTGCGTTTCCACTGCAAGGGGGCGCAGGTTCAATCCCTGGTCAGGGAACTAAGATCCCGCATGCTTTGTGGCACGGCCAAAAGAAGAAGGGAAAAAAAAAAGTATAGGTTGACAATATAGAGGTTCCTCAAAAAACTAAAAATAGAGTTGTCATATGTTCCAGCAATCCCACTCCTGGGCATATATCCAGACAATAATATAATTCAAAAAGACAGAGACTTCCCTGGTGGTGCAGTGGTTAAGAATCCGCCTGCCAATGCAGGGGACACAGGTTCGAGCCCTGGTCCAGGAAGATCCCACATGCCACAGAGCAATTAAGCCCATGAGCCACAACTACTGAGCCGGTGCTCTAGAGCCCGTGAGCCACAACTACTGAAGTCCATGTGCCCTAGAGCCCATGCTCTGCAACAAGAGAAGCCACTGCAATGAGAAGCCCACGTACCGCAACAAAGAGTAGCCCCCGCTTACCGCAACTAAAGAAAGCCTGCGCACAGCAACGAAGACCCAACGCAGCCAAAAATAAATAAAAAATAAATTTCTAAAAAAAAAAAAAAGGAAATAATGCCATTTGCAGCAACATGGATGCAACTAGAGATTATCATACTAAGTAAAGTACTTCAGAAAGAGAAAGACAAATACCATATGATATCACTTATATGTGGAATCTAAAATATGACACAAATGAACCTATCTACAAAACAGAAACAGATTCACAGACATAGAGAACAGACTTGTGGTTGCCAAGGTGGGTGGGGGGTCGGGAAGGGATGGATTGGAAGTTTGGGGTTAGCAGATGCAAACTATTATATATAGAATGGATAAACAACAAGGCCCTACTGTATAGCACAGGGAACTACATTCAATATCCTATGATAAACCATAGTGGAAAAGAATTTTTTTTTTTTTTTTTTTGCCACAGCGCACGGCATGCAGAACTTCTCCAACCAGGGATTGAACCTGTGCCCCTGCATTGGAAGTATGGAGTCTTAATCACTGGACCACCAGGGAAGTCCAAAAAGGATTTTATAAAAAAATGTAATATATATGTATAACTGAATCACTGCTGTAAAGCAGAAATTAACACAACATTGTAAATCAACTAAACCTCAAAAGAACAGAGTATAGGTTGAAACATATAAAATCATTTAACTTTTTAAGGTAATATTGGTAATTTCAACCTAATACCATGCTCACCTTTCTTTCCCCCATGAGCTCTTCTAGTACCCTGTATATACAGTGAGGACACTCAGGAACCCCGACTGTTGTTGGAAAAGATCCTCTAAAGGTAAAGTGGATCTATTTTCATGCAACATTAAAGGTTTCAATGATTTGAGGAAAAATCAGTGAGGTCCAAAGTAGCAACTCTGATAAGGCACTAATCTGAGCCAAATGCTACAAGGACAAGTCATTACTTCCTTAGTGTGCCTCGAGGACCACTCAGCACCTGCACTTACTATTCCCCACTGATTCAGAATCTCACTCAATCTTCAAAGGTACCCTGAAGATGAGTATCACTGTTTCTGTTTTACGGCAGATTGAAGTCAGATTACATGAGGTTTCCTAAAGTTTGAGCATTCAGAGGTCTTGGGAAGGATCTGCAGCAGATCCCCACAGCCCTGCCCCTCCCCTGGTCAGTCTGAGATCGGGCCCAAATTAATCCCAACTCCACCTGTGAAGCTAAAAGAGTTTGGTAAAAAACAAGCAGCAGGGAGTGAGTCAAGAGTTTCAAACTGTAAGGAGAACCTCCCTGAGACCAAGCACAAAGAGCCCTGTTAAGACGTTACCAGAAAAATGGGCTGTGCTGAAAAATATCTCACACACCAAGGCTACAAAAGATTCTTTGTAAAATATTTAAAGAAAAAAATGTTACAGAACCTTCTATAATTTGCTACTAAAGATTCCCACTCTTAAGACATTATGTCTTAATAGTTTGGTATCATCACTGATTAGAAGCACACTGAGTACTAAGATCTGTAAGCACCACTCCTTGCCACTAAATCTGCCTACAAGGACATACTGAAAATGCCAAGTTTTGAGAAATGTATTTTCCAGAAAACTTTATAGTTTTGTGCCTAGACATTTTTATCATCACCTTAAAAAATTTTTTTATTTTGAAAGAATTATAGATTCATAGGAAGTTGCAAAGAGTACAGAGGGTCCTGTGTACCCTTCACCCAGTTTCCCTCAACAGTTGTATTTTACCTAATTATAGCAAAATATCAACCAGGAAGAAGATATGGGTAGAATGTGGGTGTACAGTTCTATGTCATTTTAGCAAATGACTATCACCTTTAAAAAAAAATTTTTATTTTATATTGAAGCATAGCTGATTAACAATGTTGTGCTAGTTTCAGGTGTACAGCAAAGTGATTCCGTTATACATATACATGTATCTATTCTTTTTAAAATTCTTTTCCCGGTTAGACTATCACCTTTTTTGATAAGAAAACTTTTAAAAAGCTCTTTTATAAAAAGCTATTTAAGAAAGCAGGACTATGTATTTAACACAATGTAATCTCTTCCTGCAGTGGTTATAAAGCAGAAAGTTAAAATTCACTGTATACTGAGAATCAAAATTGATAAACAGATTGGTTCTCATGCTTGGCAAGCAGTCCGCACATTCTCTTTGCTATAGAAAAACCTATTTGGGAAGCCACGTGAGGCTCAGAAGGTTGCATGGTATATATGAAAACAAAGCAGGCTCCTGCTAACTGGCTGTGTGATCTTAGTTAAGATGCAATTCTTCTAGGACCTGCTTTCATGCCCTATAAAATTAAGATCCTGGGTAAAATGACCTAAAGTTCCACTCAGCTTTAAAGGTCCACACTGCTGTCCTGTTAATATCGATCAATGTCCTGTAGAGGGAGATACCCTCACGGGTTCATGCAGTGCTCATTCACCAAGATCCTACTATTTGACAGATAATGCCCTATACAGGCTGTGCACAAAATAATGGTGAATTCAGATATTCACTAGGTTTTCACTATATGCTAGGCAGAGCACTAGTTACTGGGGATAAAAAGATAAAGAACACATGGGACTTCCCTGGCGGTCCAGTGGTTAAGACTCCGTGCTTCCACTGCAGGGGGCACAGGTTCCATCCCTGGTTGGGGAACTAAGATCCCACATGCAGCAAGGTGCAGCCAAAAGATTAAAAAATAAAAATACTTTCACTTAAAAAAAAAAAAGGACAAGACCTAGTTCCGGCTCCACCCCCAGAATCTGATGGAGAATCAATGAAGGCAGGCCCGAGTGTTATGGGAGGAAAGAGAACAGAACAGTGTGGGGATGGCATGCTAGACTTTCCGGAGAAGGGGATGCAGAGAAGTCATCCAGAAGAGGCGGAAGGCACTTTGGCTGAGAGGCAAAGGCAAGGATATACAAATGAGCACTGAATGGCAGTAGATGGAGGGAGGTAAGCAGAAAAAAATGAGTTGTTTAATGCTGATGAAGCATAAAGGGCACAACAGGGAGTACTGAAAGGGAAAGGCTGGAATGGACTATGACTGTCCCAAATGTGATTTAATGAAAAATGTTTAAAAATACACAAAACTAGAGAGAACAGTATAATGAATCCTAATATGCCCATCACTCAACTTAAACAACCATTAGTATTTGGGCATTTTGTTTCATTTCCATCTCCTTATCCTCCCCCCCCCCCAAAAAACCTGGATAATTTAAAAAACAAATCCTAGGCATAACATCATTTAATCCACAAATACTTCACTATGTATCTCTAAAAAGTAAGAACTCTTAAACATATATGCATGTAACAACACAATGTCATTATCACACCTACAACATTAATAATTCTTTATCATCACCACCTCAAACCCATTAGGATGGCTACCATCAAAAAGCCAGAAAGTAACAAGTGTACAGAGAAACTGGAACCCTTGTGCACTACTGGTGGGAATGTAAAATGGTGCAGCCACTATGAAAACAGTATGGTGGTTCCTCAAAAAAAAAAAAAAAAAAAAAAAGACTTACTGTATTAGCCGTCAATTTAATTTCTAAAAGAATTCCATTTCCAAAAGAACTGAAGCCAAGGATTTGTACATCCATGTTCATAGTAGCATTATCCACAATAGCCAAAAGGTAGAAGCAGCCCAAGGGTCCACCAATGGATGAATGGATAAACAAAATGTGGTATACCCACAGAAGCCTTAAAAAGGAAGGAAACTTGGACACATGCTGTAACATGGATGAAACCTGAGGACATTGTTAAGTGAAATAAGCCAGCCACAAAAGGACAAATACTATATGATTCTACTCATATAAGACACCTGAAGCAAATTCATTAAAGACAGAAAGTAGAATGGTGGTTACCAGAGGCTGGAGAGAGGAGAAAATGGGGAGTTATTGTTTAATGGGTATAGTGTTTTCAGTTTTGCAAGATAAAAGAGTTCTGAAGAGGATGGATGGCGGTGTGGTTGCAGACAATGTGAACATACCTCATGCCACTGAACTGTACACTTAAAAATGGTTAAGATGGTAGATTTTTATGTTATATGTATTTTACCACAATTTAAAATTTTTAATTCTTTATTATTATCCTATATCCCATCAGTGCTTACATTTCCCTGTCTCATCAATATCTTTTGCAAACAAAACAAATAAAACAAAATTAAGCATAATAAATTATGGAAAATTTCAAACATACAATACAGTAGAAAGAAAGTACAATGACCCCCATGTACCCATTGTCCAGCTGAAACAACACAGCCCATCTTGTCTTATTCACACCCTACCCATGCTCCCTGGACTAACCTAGGAATCACACCATTTCTCCTTAAATACTTCAGCATGTATTGCTAAAATATAAAAGCTTTTTAAAAAACAATCACCAAAGAACTCTCCAAGCACTTTAAAAATATGATCTAAAAAATGTTGGGACTTCCCTGGTGGTTCAGTGGTAAAGAATCCGCCTTCCAATGCAGGGGACATGGGTTCGATCCCTGGTCAGAGAACTAAAATCCCACATGTCTTGGGGAAACTAAGCCTGCGCGCCGCAACTACTGAGCTCCCGCGCCTCAACTAGAGCCCCCGTGCTGCCAACTACAGAGCCCACACACTCTGGAACCCGCGTGCCACAACTACAGAGCCCACGTGCCGTGGAGCCTGTGCGCCACACCTAGAAAAGAGGAAAAAAAACCCACACACCACAACTAGAGAGAGGCCCACACACCACGATGAAAGATCCCGTGTGCCACAACTAAGACGCAACGCAGCCAAAAATAAGTAAAATAAATAAGAAAAATCTTAAAAAAATAATAAAAATAAAAACGTTATTAGGGATAATCAAGCCACTTTACAGATGGGGATATCAAGACTTGGAGAGAGAATGTATGTTGCTGAAGGTTGCATAGCAAAATTAATGGAAGATCTGGACTGCCTGATGATGTTTCAAAAAAATATGGTCTACACAAGGATGATTCTAGTTAACTGAACCTTAATCACTTGTAAGCAGCATGGTGTTAGATTTTTTAAAAATACACGCTTTCAAATAATATAGACCTCATTTAAAATCCACCTCGGTCGCTAACAAGCTATATGATCTTGGGCAATATGCTTTACCTTTTGAAACTCATTTCTTTCATTTATATGCAGGGACTAATAATATCCATTCCACAGACTTGTGAAAAATAAAGTATGTTAGAAAAAAATTATGGTTAAGTACTTACCTTAAAATTTATGGCAAACTACCAAAAAGATAGAAATATGGTTTTTAGCTTTAGAACCAACAATAGAACAAAAGGGATCACAGAAAACACTATCAATCTATCCAAAAGTAGGAAAGAAAAAAGGAAGAATCAAAGAAGGGAGACAATAAACCAACAAGTACTAAAAGAACAGAAATAATTTCAAATATGTCAGTGATTATATAAATGTAAATGCATTAAACTCTCCAATGAAAAGTTAGAGACAAAAAAAAAGATAACCATAACACCATTACTGAATGTTAAAAAAAAAAATTGTTGCTACAGTTGGTTTATTCAAATCAGTATCCAACACACTGCATTTGGTTGACATGCTCTTAAGACTTTCAATATGTTAACAGTTCTTTCTCCCTTTCTTCCCTTTGTCATTTATTTGTCCAAGACGCTTAGTCACTTGTCCTGTAAAATTTTCCACTTCCACAGTTGGCTGACTGTGGCCCCATGGTGTCCTTTACAAGTTCTATCCTCTGTATTTTCTATAAACTGGCAGTTAGAAGCTCGATCAGATTCAGATTGGGGGGTGGGTGGGGCATAAATACTTACAGGTGATGTGTTGCATGTCATTTTAATGGGACCTAAGCAGATGAGGTCAGATTTGTCTTTTTATAAGCTCTCTATAATGACTGTGTGGTGAATGGATTTCAGGGAGGGAGGCTACAAGCCAGAGTAAACAAGTAGGTAATTGCAGAAATAGTTCATGAAAGAGATGAGGATCTGACATGGGTATGGGAAAAAGATGATTTCAGATTTAGGGAGGAAGAAAAGTCAGCAGATACTGGAAACCGATTTCAAATTGAGGGTGAGGGAGAAAGGAGTTTCTATCTAGTTTGCATACATGGGTAAGATAGAGAACAAAGGAAAAGCAGGGTTTTTTTGGGGTGGGGGGAGGGTTCCTTCAGTTTTAGCCACAAAGAAATGACTGGACCATCCAGGTAACGTCCACGAGGCAGTGAATAATACTGACTATGAGTTCCATGGAAAGACGGTCATCAGCAACACATGCAGCTAAAACCAAGAGCAGATCCATTTACTCAGAAAGAGTGAGAAGCCAGCCAAGGGGCAGATAAAGAGCCCATACTGAAGACAGAGCACAAGGGAGAGTGATGGGTTAAATGCATCCGAAAAGTACACTGGGTCTGGTCACTAAACGATCACCGATGTTGTTGCCCAGAACAGTTCCAGAAGAATGACTGCAGTAAAAACCCTTGACTTGAGACGTGAGTAAGTAGAGAGAATACGGATTGTTCTCTTCCTAGTTTAAAAAGGGAGATATAGAGGACTTCCCTGGTGGCACAGTGGTTGAGAATCCGCCTGCCAATGCAGGGGACACAGGTTCGAGCCCTGGTCCGGGAAGATCCCACATGCTGCGGAGCAACTAAGCCCGCGAGCCACAACTACTGAGCCCACGTGCTGCAACTACTGAAGCCACCGCGCCTAGAGCCCGTGCTCCGCAACAAGAGAAGCCACCACAGTGAAAAGTCCGCACACCACAACAAAGAGTAGCCCCCACTCGCCGCAATTAGTGAAAGGGTTAAAGGAGGGTTATTTTGGAATGATACATGAGCTCACTTAAAGAACAGCAGATAATTACTTATCGATTAGACTAGATCTCTCTGAAATTCTCTGGAATTCTGTTATTCTATGAATGCAATCAGGCACAGGAATATGAATATGAAAAATGTATCATAACAACTACCTAAAGCATAAACACCATGATCTTCCTGTTTATGGGGAAATTCTGACTTAATTAGGGACTGTGTATATAAAAGCAAGGCTATGCCCTTCCGAAGCCAAGCCCTCCTCCACTTGGGTTCTCTACCCCATTTGGCCTCCTCAAGGTTCTTGCTCATTCAATTACCACCTTTTTCTCTATTTCCCATTCATCTCCCTCTTTACCAGTTCCTTCCTCCCCTGAGCACTGACACATGCTCAGTACCTCCCATCTTTTAACTTCCATCCTACTCTCCATACCATTTAGCACAGTGTTAAGAGCACAGCTAGCTAGGCTGGGTTTGAATCCTGGTTCAGTTGCTTAACTGCTGTGTGCTCACAGAGAAATTGCTAAACATCTACAGAAGCTCTGGCTCCTCATCTAAAAAATAAGGTGTGGCGGTAGTAAGAAGAACCACTTCCAGGGGGTGGGGAGGAGGGGCTGTGAGGCGCGGCACTACCAGTTATTGAGCAGCTAACGTTCTTACTGTTCAGCTAATCCTCTTCCTTCGCTTCAGAGCTTCTTCAAGGAGCAGTCTCTACTTTGTCATACTCACCAAGGTGATCTCCTGGTTCTTAAATCCAAGGAACTCGTTTCAAACTGTATCTACCTGACCAGAGCACTGAGCTCTGACCTTCTCCAAACGTCTTCCTCCCTTAAGGCCCACGCAACCACACTGGACCTGCTCCTGCTTCCAAGGCCACTGTTTGCAGGCTGCTCCTTCTCATGCCTGCTCCTTCAGTGATGACACCTGCAAGGCATTTGTCCCTCTTCACTGCTGTCACCTCACCAGGCAACCCCGTCCACGGCCTGACAACCTGGCACAGGCACGCACTCAAATATTTACTAAGTGAACATTTCCCAAATCATCACCTTTGGGCCCAGCCCTCTGTCCTGTGCTCTAGACAACTGTAAACTGGTTATCTCCAAGTGGATATCAGACAGGATATCCTCCAAACTCAGCTCTTTGCCTTCCTCCCCAAATCCGTTCCTTCCCCTTACTCCCTGACTCGGTGCATGGCTCAATCCTTGAACTCTTGGATGATCAGGCATTGATTTCTGCTGATTCTACCTTTTTAATCGCTCTCCAGTAAGATCCCTCCACACCACCTCCATCTTAGTTCAACTACTCATTATTTTTTTAACCTAGATTACTGAAGTAACTTCATGCTGATCTATTCTCACTCTGTTCTAACCCACTCTTTATGATGCTTTCAACGTGATCTCTAAAAAACACACATTTGAACCATTTAAAATTCCTTACTTCCCCATCACTTACACATGAAGTTCCAATTCCTTAACCTGGCATGTGCAGGCCTGTTTGATCTGATCTCAATAAACTCTGTTCAATCCTCTGCTGTTCCCTTGAAGCCTAGACTTAAATGAACTCCTTTCAGGACTGAGAATATATCTCTGGCCTGGCGACCTCCTACTAATCTTTTAAGATTTAGCTCAAACCTCAACTCCTCTAGAGCATTTTTTCCCTGGCCACTTACCCCAAACCTGGTCAAGTTCCTTATTCCATCCCTTAGTGCTCTAACAAACCTTTGTACTTGTATTCCATGACAAGTCATACTGCAAATACTCACTGATCTATTTCTCTACATCTCCCTCCATCCGTAGAGGGCAAGAGCCCTGCCCTTTTCACCCCCAGTACTCAGCAAGTTACAAGCACCCAATGCTCAGCAAGTTACAAGCACCCAATGAACATTTCTAGAATTAACCCTCCCACCTTCGCCATCACTCCCTTTCAAAGTCACTCTATTGTTCTTTAGCCCCATGGATATTTGTCCTTCAGTTTTGTGGGATCTCTGCCCAATAATGGAGGCAGTACTGGTTCACCTAATCTCCACAACTACCTATGGGGTGGCCTTACAGTGAATGGAAAGTGAGTGCTGAACCAGGATTTGAACACAGATCTATTTGATTCAAAGTCATTTCCCAAAGTTCAGCTTCTGTGATTCCTTCAAATGTACCTCTTTTTCACCTCAAAACTTAATGTCTTTACTTATCAACTCTCTTCTTTCCCTCTTCTCTGAGAGGGAAACATCTCTCCTTGCAAAGATTAACTCCCTTCAGCTGCACCTTCTTATTCCCTCTGGACCTGCCTCATCTGAGACTTTTCCCCTTCAAATTCTTCCCCTGCCCACCTCAAAAAATAACTTCAACCTGTTTTGTTCTAGAGCAGTGGTTCTCAAAGTGTAGTCCCAGACCAGTAGCATCAGCATCACCTGGGAACCTATTAGAAATGCAAATTCTCAGGCATCAACTTGGGTTAATGAGACCCACTAAGTGAGAAACTTGGGGTTGGGCCAAGGAAACAGTTTTAAAAAGCCCTCCAGGCGTAGTCACATCAAAAATAAACAGGTGAAGCTAATTTTAATAATTTATTTAACCCAATATATTCCACTTCAAATGTAATATTTAAAAAAGATTTTGCATTCTTTTTTGGTACTCAGTTTCAAAATCCAGTACATATTTTACACTTTTGGCACAATTCAATTTGGACTAGACACACTTCAAGCACTTAACAGCCCTCCGTGGCTGGTGACTACAGTACTGTACAACGCAGCTCTAGCAATCAGCTTTGAACCTCAGTGTTCAGGACAGCACTAAGACGAAAGGGAGCGCCCCTAAACCTGCTGTCTGTTTCTGGCAGCACGCTCCTCACTGCACACAAGGCTCCTCGTCACAGCCTACCCTCCTGTGTCAGGAAAGCTGAACTTCAACATACCAGGACCCTTTGTGCCTCTGCATGGGCGGCTTCCTGGCTGGGAAGCCTCTACGTTGCCCCTTCTCACTTTCTCCCAAACTGCTTCTCATTATCTCATTCAGGGTATTCAACCAAAATCTACTTAGAGCTCATCAAGCCAGCAACTGTCTGGGCCTTGGGGATATAGCAGGGAAGGAAACAGACAAATCCCTTGCTCTCCTGGAGCGTACATTCCTATCAACTTGTGCTCCCAAGGAAATAAAGCACAGAAAGGAAGTTTGTGGGGGCTTATGATTTTTAAAATGTGCTCAGTAAAGGCCTCACTGAGTGTGAGAAGTTTGAGCCAAAATCTGAGAGATGAGTAAGAGGTGCCATCTCTGGAAGAGGGTCCAGGCCTAGGGTACAGTGATACAGAGGCCGAGTGGGAGCGTGCCTAGTGGTGGTGGTGATGGGGAGCCTGAAGTGATGATGCCAGAGGGGATCCAGGGGGAGGAGACCGAGTGAGAGAAGGCAGGAAGGACAGGAGTACCAGACTGCACAGCGTCTGTGGGCCCTGGTTAAGGGTTGGTTTTATCCTCAGGTGAGATGGAAAACCTATGGCAGGGTCCAGCAGGGGAACAAGATCACTCTGGCTGCGGGGCAGAGACCAGATCATAGGAAGATTAGGGCAAACAGGAAGACTGATTAGGAGGCAATAATCCAGGTAAAAGAAACAATGGCTTAGACTGGGGTGGTAGCAGCAGAGGTGGTGAGATGTGGCCAATTCTGAATGTATGCTGAAGGTGGAACTGTTGAGGTTTGCTGATAGGGTTTTGCCCAAGGGTCTCTGGGAAAAGAGTGTCCCTGGCAGGCTCATGTGTGGCTAGAGCACAGTGAGTGATGACAGGTGGCGGCAGAGAGGTCAGGTTCACTGGTGCTATTCTGATGGACTCTCAGGCTGGCAGTGGGGAGAGGCCATGGGTGTGTGGCAATAAGGATGGAGGTGAGCAAGCAGAAAAGTGGATGTGCCAGGGGCACAGGGAGCTGTGTGGGCATCCCCCTGCACTCAACAGTAAAGAGCACCTAGTGCCCACCTTAAAGTCTTCCTCAATTCCCAGAGGCAACTGCAGAGTTTGCCACTGGCTTTTTGTGCCACCCTCTAATGTGGCACATGTAACACAGCACAGTGATGTCCAGTCCAATCCCGCATCTGTCTCTGTCAGCTCCAAAGGCAGGGTCACTCCCTCATTCACCTCTGGTCTTTTCAGCACCAGAACGGGACCTGACTCATTAATACCGCTCAGTAAACAGACCCCTAAATTTTGTTCGTTGGGATTGGCTAGTTTGCCAACCAGCTCATACCTGATTTGATGAAAAGAGGTAGGCAGGAGATCAAAAACAACAAAATAAAAACAAACATTTAAAAAGAAATCTCCTAAACCAGTAAGAGTACCATTTATTAGGCACCTATTCTGTGCTAGGCAGAGCAACTCTGCAAAGCAGGTATTATCACCATTTCACAGGGAAGGGAACTAAGGCTTGGAGAGGGTAAAGAGAGCAAAGAGGAAGAAGATCGGCAGTAACTGTAGCTCAGAAGCAGTATCAGAGTGTGTGTGTGGAGTGAACATGGGAGTGATAGCTGCTCACATCTTTTTTGAAAAAAATTAATTAGTTTGTTTTTGGCTGCATTGGGTCTTCATTGCTGTGTGCAGGCTTCCTCTAGTTGCGGCAAGCGGGGGCTACTCTTCGTTGTGGTGCGCAGGCTTCTCATCGTGGTGGCTTCTCTTGTTGCAGAGCATGGGCTCTAGGTGTGCGGTCTTCAGTAGTTGTGGCAGGCGGGCTCAGTAGTTGTGGCTCGCTGGCTGTAGAGCGCAGGTTCAGTAGCTGTAGCGCACGGGCTTAGCTGTTCCGCAGCATGTGGGATCTTCCCCGACCAGGGCTCAAACCCCTGTCCCCTGCATTGGCAGGCGGATTCTTTTATTTATTTATTTATTTAATTTTATTTAAATAAATGGTGCAGTGGTTGAGAGTCCGCCTGCCGATGCAGGGGACGCGGGTTCGTGCCCTAGTCCAGGAAGATCCCACATGCCCTGGAGCGGCTGGGCCCGTGAGCCATGGCCGCTGAGCCTGCGCCTCCGGAGCCTGTGCTCTGCAACGGGAGAGGCCACAACAGTGAGAGGACTGCGTACCGCAAAAAAAAAAAAAAAAAATTGTTTAGGACAAAGGTGTAAAAAGGTTATATTCTTTTTGCTTATTTTTTGGTTTTCCATACATTTGTCAACCCCTGATTCTATGCCAGTGTTCTAGATGTCTCTCGGGATGTGCATTCACATAAGACATTGTCTCTTCATCTTCTGGCACAGTCTGTCCAGGAGTCCTCTGACAAACTCTTGTGTGGACTGGCTACTGTCATCCTAAGGTCCCTCTTATCTCATATCTTCCTCCTTCTTGGTTCATTTCTTTGTTTTATGAAACACACTCTCCCATAGTTTCCTAAGAAAAAGCATGTAGATTAATTTTTCACATGTCTGAAAATGTCTTCCTTCTACACATGCCCTTGACTCATATTTTGTCTGGATAGATAAGCCCAGTATGGAGATCATTCTTCAGAATTTGGAAGGAACTGCACCATTGTCTTTTAGCTCCCTGTGTTGCTGCTGAGAAATTCTAAGTCATTCAATTTCTTAACATTTATTCATCAACCTGACTGGGCCATGGGGTGCCCAGATATTTGGTCAAACATTATTGTGGGTGTGGCTATGAAGGTGCTTCTGGATGAAATTAATACTTGCATCAGTAGACGGAGTAAAGCAGATTGCCCTCCTGATTTGGATGGATCCAATCAAGTGGGATCCTGAACAGAATAAAAAGGCTAAGCAAGAAGGAACTCCTCCTGCCTGATTGCCTTGAGCTGAGACATCGTTTTTTTTTTTCCTGCCTGTGAACTCAAACTGTAACACTGGCTCTTCATGGGGTCTGGAGCATGCCAACATTCCGACTATTGGTTCTCCTGGGTCTCCAGCTTGCCGACTGCAGATCTTGGGACTTGTCAGCCTCTGTCACTGTGTGAGCCAATTCATTACAATAAAACCAATCAATACTCCCCTCCCCTCCATATATATATGTCTCCTAATGGTTCTGTTTCTCTGGAGAACACTGACTAATACAATAAAGTACGCAAGGCTTTTATGATTTGACATGTTTATCTCCAGGATTTTTGCTCAATACATCCTTCTCATATTTTCCTTTGCAATTAAAACCTTTTTGTTGTGAAAGCTATCACACATACATGCATACATCAAGAGTTAACAATAAAATGAACACTGTGCATCAACTGCTCAAATTAAGAAACAACAGTAATGGCACTTTAGAACACTGGCACTCAAAGCATGGTCCCAGGACAGAACTAGCATCACCTGGAAGGTTTAAAAACTGCTGAATCTCAGCCTCCCCCTGCTCTGGCTTAGAATCTGCATTTTAACAGGGTCTCCAAGTGATTCACACGCACATTAAGTCTGAGGAGCTCTCCTTAGAAGCCCCTGTATCCCTTCTCTTCAACCCCTGACACATATCTAATATCCTGATTTTGTGTTAATTGCTTTTAATAATAGTTCTACCACCCTCATTTAATCTATCCCCAAACAACATACCACCTAGTCTTGAAAAGGGAGGGCAAGCAAACACCAGCCATGCAAGAAGCAAGCTGCACTGATCTCACTGGACAGAGGCTCCAGAAGGAGGTGAGCAGAGCAGTCTTGGGTCATGGTCTGACTTCTGCTTCTATGGAAGTTGACAAGGTCCCCTCTGAGGAAGTTGCAAGCGAGGTCATGAGTGAGTCTTGGGAAACACAGGTTTCTCCACAGTTGGGCACATGGCAAGACATGCAGCATGTAGACCAGGCGCTGGACATGCAGCAGAAGTCTGGTCAGTGAGAGTGGGCTGCTCTGTACTTCTGCTTCTAAGCCCAACGTGGCCTACCTCCCACTCTCAGGGAAAAGCTGAAAACTTCCATGAGTGTCCTTGGCAAAGCATGAAAGGAGAGACATGATCAATACAGGCCATCCTGGTATCATTTATCATCCTCCTCCAAGTGAACCCCTGTCATTTTTTTTTTTGTTGGGTCTCCTGTTTTCTGTATCTAATGTCTTACTCTTTCTTGATTTATTCTTTCAATATTGATGGAGTATTTCTTGCAGTAGCTTCTTAAAAAGGGTGACAGGTAAAATTTTTTAAATCCTTAATTTCTGAAAATGACTTTATTCTATACTCATTCTTGTTGTATACTTTGCCTAGGTATAGAATTCTAGGTTGGTAATCATTTTACTTCAGAATTTCAGCATTGTACTGTTGTCCTCTTGATTCCTATGGTGCCGCCAAGAAGTCCAAAGATACTCTGATTCTTGATATATGACCTAGTACCCTAGCCTCCCCATGCTGGAAGTTTGTATCTCTTCTTTAAACTGAATGTTCAGAATTTATAACTGGCGTGGGTCTATTTTCTTCCCCAGTGCTGGGCACAGTGCGCCCTTTTAATCTGGCAACTCATGCCCTTAAATTCTCAAATTATTATTATTTTTAAAATATTTATTTTATTTATTTATTTTCCTTATTTTTTTGGCTGCGTCAGGTCTTAGTTGCGGCATACGAGATCTTCGTTGAGGCACGTGGGATCTTTTGTTACAGTGCGCAGGCTCTTCGTTGCAGCGCTCGGGCTTCTCTCTAGTTGCGGCGCTCAGGTTACTTTCTAGCTATGGTGTGCAGGTTTTCTCACTCTAGTTGTGACGTGCAGGCTCCTGGGAGCATGGACTCTGTAGTTGTGGTGCGCAGGCTCCAGAGCACGTGGGCTCTGTAGTTTGCAGCATTCAGGCTCTCTCGTTGAGGCACACGAGCTCAATATTGTGGCGTGCGGGCTTTGTTGCCCCACAGCATGTGGGACCTTAGTTCCCCAACCAGGGATGGAACCCACGTCCCCTGCATTGGAAGGTGGATTCTTTACCACTGGACAACCAGGGAAGTCCCTCAAATTATTTTTAAAATCATTTCTTTCTTCTAGTAACTTCTATTTTTCAGGTGTTCAACCTCCTACACTGGTCCTCTAATTTTCTTCTCTATTTTCGGCTTTGTCTTCTTTTTCTTTACGTTTTGGGAAAATTACTCATATTTCATATGTATAGTTCACGCACATATTTCATATTTTTATAATATTTCCAAGATTTTGTTTTCTGAATTAAAAAATTATTGTTTCATAAATACAATATATCCTCTTATCCCTCTCATTAACGTCTCATTGGCCAAAGCAAGTCATATATCCAAGCTCCAAATCAAGGAATGGGGACGTATACTATATTATACACCTATATTATATAGTATATAGTATAATATAGTATACTATAATATAGCATATTATAGTATACTATATAATATAGTATATATTATATTATAGTATAATATTATATTATATATATAGTATATTAATATACTTTAATTATAATATTATAATATATTATATTAATAATTAATTAATATAATATTAATTATAATATTATAATATAACTATAATTAATAATATTATATTATATATATTATAATATTATATTATATTATAATATAGTATAATATAGTATACTATATTATATTATTATATAATATACGTATATTATACGTATATTATACGTATAATATACGTATATTATACACCTACAAGGGTGTAGGTGTATAATATGACCCAAAGAGTGAAGAATTGAAACCAAACCTCCACACAACTAAGGGATATGACATATTCCCATGAATAACAGTGACTCATTTTAGCAGTGATAAGGGATGAAAGTCAGGGGAGAGGTGGAAAAGGGAGGGCATCAGTAGGCAAGAAGATATATAGTTAAAAAGTGCCCCAAGTACAGTAGTTCCCCCTTATCCAGGGGGTTGCACCCCCAGTGGATGACTGAAACCAGGGATAGTACTGAAATCTATACATTTCACTTAAAGGAAGCACTTTACACTTTCTCTTTGGCATCTCTGAAATTCTGGCATCACCACTCTTGTGTTTTGGGGCCATTATTAAGTAAAATGAGGGTTAGATGCACTTAAATACCGTGACTATCAATCTGATAACCCAGATGGCTACTAAGTGACTAAAGGGTGTATAGGGTATACAGCGTAAATATGCTAGACAAAGGGATGATTCATGTCCCCAGGGGGACAGAGCACAAGATTTCTTCACACTACTCAGAATGGCACCTAATTTAAAACTTATGAATTATTTCTAAAATTTTCTACTTAATATTTTCAGACAATGGTTGACCTCAGGTAACTGGAACAGTGGAAAGCAAAACTGCAGATAAGTGGGGACCGCTCTAATTCTGATATACATGACACTCTGCCACAGAGTATCCTTTTTTAAATAAATTTATTTGTTTGTTTATTTTTGGCTGTGTTGGGTCTTCATTGCTGCGCACGGGCTTTCTCTAGTTGTGGCCAGTGGGTGCTACTCTTTGTTGTGGTGCACAGGCTTCTCATTGTGGTGGCTTCTCTTGCTGTGGAGCACGGGCTCCAGGCGCACAGGCTTCAGTAGTTGTAGCACATGTGCTCAGTAGTTGTGGCTTACGGGCTCTTGAGCTCAGGCTCAGTAGTTGTGGTGCATGGGCTTAGTTGCTCCACGCCATGTGGGTTCTTCCCGGACCAGGGCTCAAACCCGTGTCCCCTGCACTGGCAGGCGGATTCTTAACCACTGCATCTCCAGGGATGTCTTGATATGCCTTTATTAAGAAGCCCTTATTAGGGACTTCCCTGGTGGTCGAGTGGTTAAGACTCTGTGCTTCCAATGCAGGGGGCACTGGTTCGATCCCTGGTCGTGGAACTAAGATCCCACATGCCAGCAAGGTGTGGCCAATAAATAAATAACTAAAGCCCTTATAATTGCTAAAAATTTTCCAAGCATATCGTTTGGAAAATCATAGTTTTTGTCTTGTAATTAATTTTTTAAAAATTGTGGTCACAAATGAACCTATCTATGAAACAGAAGTAGAATCAGGAACATAGGGAATAGATTGGTGGTTGCCATGGGGTTGGGGGGAGAGGGTTGGATGGGGAGTTTGGGATTAGCAGATGCAAACTGGTATATATACTGGGAACTGTATTCAGTATCCTGTGATAAACCATAATGGAGAAGAATATGAAAAAGAATGTATGTATCTATGTACAACTGAGTCACTGCTGTACAGCAATAAGTAACACAACACTAATTCAACTATACTTCAAAAATAATTTGTGGTCAAAAACCATATCATAAAAGTTACCATCTTTTTTATATGTACAGTACAGTAGCGTTAACTATATGCACACTGCTGTGCAACAAATCTCTAGAACTTTTCATCTAGCAAAACTGAAACTCTACGTCCACTGAACAACTCCCACTCTCCCCTTCCCTCCAGCCCTTGGCAACTACCATTCTACTTTGTGTTTCTAAGAGTTTCACTATTTTAGATATCTCAGATAAGTGGAATCATGCAGTATTCCTCTTCCTGCAATTGGCTTATTTCATTTAGCATGATGTCCTCAAGGTTCATCCATGTTTCAACATACGACAAGATTTCCTTCCATTTTAAGGCTTAATAATAGTCCACTGTATGTATACAGCACATTTTCTTCATCCATTCATATCTGTTGATGGAAACTCAGATTGCTTCCACCTCTTGGCTACTATGAACAAGGCTGCAATGAACATGGCGGTACAAATCAGGGCCTACTGTCTTAGCTCTGTCAACTCCACCTCTGAAATGATCCCAGCCTAAAAACATACAGCTTCTGACTCTCAGTTCAGAGCTCCTTCCACAATATCATTAACATTCATTCAACAGATGCTTGCTGACTGCCAAATATGTGTGAGGTCT
This sequence comes from Orcinus orca, assembly GCF_937001465.1. Lineage (NCBI taxonomy): Eukaryota > Metazoa > Chordata > Mammalia > Artiodactyla > Delphinidae > Orcinus > Orcinus orca. Next base: position 17,351,680 of record NC_064561.1, on the reverse strand, counting down.
GGTGCTAAACTACTGGTCTTGCTCTCAGATTGCTCATAGTCTAATGGAGAGCGGCAAACACGCTAATTAAAGCTCAGTGTGGTTGTTCTGGCATAGGTTTAAGTACCTAGCCTGGCTAGAGGAGGGACTTAGGAAAGAGGTCCTAGAGGAGATGGCACATGAGCAGAGTTCTGAATGGTGAGCAGGTGTCAGGCATTATGAGACTAGGGAAGGGCATACGCGTAAAGACACCTAGAGAAATCAGGCCATTTTCAAAGAACTGCATTCAAAGTATTTTAGGGACCTTGGAGTGTTGCACATGGGTTTCATTCCCATGGTGCCAGATGCCACCCCAATGACATGCTGCTCCAAATGTTCACCGTATACCAGTCTCTTCTGTTGCTCTGCTAGGCACAATAGTTCTTCACTGACTTAAGGGCCTTGAGCACTTAAATTGCCAAAGTTTGGCCTGCAAGTTGGGATGCTTTGAATTAAGACTGCCATAGAGTGGGCAGCAGGAGTGGTGATATTTTTCATTTAAAGACATCATTCTTCCATCCTCAACTAACCAAATAACATAGAGCTCTTCAAATGAATGCTTAATATGAATAAAATACATGCAGGCAATGCACAGTATTTTATGCAGGCAACAAAACTCACGACAAGGCTCCATGCTCTTGAACTCTCCCTTAGAAAAGTGAGATGGTACTCACAGGGTTGTATAGTATTATTTGTATTTGAAAAATGAAGCAAACTTTTTCTGACAGAAAGCTGATTAACTTGAAAATGGAGACTCATTTTGCCAATTAGGTAGACATTTTTCATACATTAAACAAGCTACAGTCACAGCTCTAAGGTTTTGATGAAAATATATCTAAAGCAAATAAAAATGTTTTATCAAAAAATACTGTATTGGCAAAGGTGTATTGAAATGAACAGTATTTTGATTTTCCCAACCAATTTTGAGTATATTAGGTTAAACAAGGTCCTTCTAAGTGAAAGAATAACAGGTATAATCAACAATCAATTGATAAATGTAAAGCCTTTGTGTTTCATTTCTCCATAACTGAGAAAGTGAATGACTGACGACTAGATTATCCTTTTGTAAGTGAGATGGTTTCTAATTCTCTGCTTTCATTAAAGTTGAAAGTGCACCAAACCAAGCTGTCGTCTAATTGGTAAATTAATTTTGATGATACATATCACTGTGTGATTTTTGGCATACCAACTCAAATTTCAAAAACTTGATTAACATTGTATAATTAAATTTCTTCCTTTTATACTTATATGAACAAGGATTACTGGAACTTAAATGTATAAAAACAAACAAAAAATAGGAAAAGAATTAAGAACTATCATTTTGTCAGCAAGTAATATTCATCCACAGTTATGTGAACAAATTGAGATGGGAAAAGCCTCATCCATCTCATTAAGGGAGGCATGTATAATAAACCTGTACTTTTTTTGCTTAATTATTTATAAAAATTTATAATGTGCTTGTTATTTGTTGTATACTAATTTACTGTAATTCCACTTACTGAAATAAGAAATATATATAACACACAGAACCTATAAATGCTACATATATTCTTTTGTATAAATCGACTTTTTTTTTGGCCACGCTATGTGGCTTGTGGGATCCTAGTTCCATGACCAGGGATCAAACCCGGGCCCTCAGCAGTGAAAGCGTGGAGTCCCAACCACTGGACTGCCAGGGAATTCCCTATAAATCAACTTTAAAAAGAGCAAAAAGGGAATTTACTGTATAGTAATAACCTATAAGAGACAAGAATATGAAAACGGATATATATGTGTGTAGGGCTGAATCACTTTGCTGTGTGCCTGAAACTAGCACAGCACTGTAAATCAACTATACTCCAATTAAAAAAAAAAAAGAAAGAAAGAAAGAAAAGGAAAAAGAAATGCAAGTTCCAAGAAAAAGGAATGATTTAACATTTCTGTTAGAACTTCCCTGGTGGCACAATGGTTAAGAATCTGCCTGCCAATGCAGGGGAAGTGAATTCGAGCCCTGGTCTGGGAAGATCCCACATGCCACGGAGCAACTAAGCCTGTGCGCCACAACTACTGAGCCTGCGTGCCACAACCAGTGAAGCCTGCACGCCTAGGGCCCGTGCTCCACAACAAGAGAAGCCACTGCAATGAGAAGCCTGCGCACCACAACAAAGAGTAGCCCCCGCTCACTGCAACTAGAGAAAGCCTGCGCACGCAGCAACGAAGACCCAACGCAGCCAAAAATAATAAATTAAAAAAACAGGGACTTCCCTGGTGGCACAGTGGTTAAGAAACCTCCTGCCAATGCAGGGAACACGGGTTTGAGCCCTGGTCCGGGAAGATCCCACATGCCGCGGAGCAACTAAGCCCTTGCGCCACAACTACTGAGCCTTGCTCTAGAGCCCGCGTGCCACAACTACTGAGCCCACGCGCCTAGAGCCAGTGCTCCGCAACAAGAGAAGCCACCGCAATGAGAAGCCCACGCACCGCAACAAAGAGTAGCCCCTGGCTTGCCGCAACTAGAGAAAAGCCCACACGCAGTAAAATAAATAAATTAATTTTAAAAAAATAATGAATAAACCTTCTTAAAATAAACAAAATTTCTGTTAAAGAAAAGCATTCTTTAAATGGTTGATGAAAGCATATCACTAAGGTATTCAGGTTCCACTGGCAACATTTTAATAAATGATATAACCATTTTATTTTTAAATGTTAGTATTTATAATTCTCTGGAAGTTATATCCTCTGCAACTATAAACAGCATTTTTACCCTTTTTCTTTTCTCTTTTTAAAATAGTTGATTCACATTAAACATATGTAGCACTTATGTGTTACATAAATTTCTTATTTCATATATTTCACTTAATAAATTGTTACAGTAATTTAATATACAATTGATTAACACATCCAATGCATTATAATTTTTCATAAGCTTAAAAACTTAGGATGAAAAGTTCAAAATGTCAACATAAAATGTGTGAGGCAGGATTCACAATGTTTCAAAATTATTCAGTCCAAACACCCAGTATCAAAGACAAAGCTTTTCGTGATATGACTCCTACCTTTCCAGTTTTATCTTCCAGCCTCTCTGGCACTTTAAGCCTTAAATTCAAAGATTTACTCACTGTCATAATTTTGTGCTTTTGCTTAGTTTCCCACAGAAATCAAAATCCTATTAGATGCCCCCTGATAAGAGCTCAAGTCCGCATGCATATTAGCCTATTAAATGTTTGGAAATATCCTAAATAAAGGAAACTTTAAATTTGTTTATCCCAGTGTCACCCAAATTTGCTCAACTCTAGAACTCTTTTAACAGCCTATGAAATTAGCGTTTCATATAACGCCCTTTGGGAAAACATCTGGCAAAATATTAAGACCCATTTTAAAAGTCAAGTCTTTAAAACTTACCCAACTTCACCCAAGGGGCATCCCTTTCCTAGTATTCCCACAGGCTTTTCAGCCCTCAACAGGGCTTTGCAATGAACTGTTTACCACCTACTCCCCAAGAGACTGCATGACACACAGGTCTGGCACCACCACAATTTCTGGCTCCCAGCAGGAGCTCAATGTTGGTTGAACAAATAACCAACTTAAAGACGGAAATAGAGACTTCCTTGGCGGGCCAAGTGGTTAAGACTCTGCTCTCCCAATGCAGGGGGCACTGGTTCAATACCTGGTCGGGGAACTAAGATTCCGCATGCTGCAGAGCGTGCCCCAAAAAAACCAAACCAAAACAAAAAAAAACCCCAAAACACAAAACTCAAAAAAACAGGAAATGAAGAAAAGGAGTGGATAATTCCCAAGTTTCTACTTTGGATGACTGGACTAGAGAAAATACTCTGAAGAAACATAAGACTGGCAAGAAAAAGGGAGAGTCCCTTTTGGACATGTGGGAAATCAAAGTGGAAATGTCCAATAGACAGCTGGATCTGAACCTTGGTAGAGATATCTGGAGAATCTCATTATTACAGGTGATAGATGAAGCCATGAAAGAATCAATGACAGGAACTTCCCTGGTGGTCCAGTGGTTAAGAATCCGCCTTCCAATGCAGGGGATGCGGGTTCGATCACTGGTCGGGGAACTAAGATCCCATATGTCGCAGGGCAACTAAGCCCGCAAGCCACAACTAGAGAGCCCACGTGCCACAACTACTGAGCCTGGGCGCCCTGAAGTCCCGCACACCACAACTAGAGAGAAGCCTGTGCACTGCAACGAAGAACCCGAGCGCCACAATCTTAAGATCCCACATGCTGCAACAAATATCCCACATGCCACAACTAAGACCCGACGCAGCCAAATAAATAAATATTAAAAAAAAAAAATCAATGACATTAACCCAGGAAAAGAAAACTGAGTGAAAAAAGTAGAGAATTTAGTTGGTTGGGGACCATGAATGTTTAAAAAGTGTGCAAAGAAAGTTTCTCAAGCCAAAAAAATTGGAATTCCCTTCAACGCCTCCCATTTGCCCCCATCCAATCCATCTAGTCCATCAGCAACCTCTGTCACCTCTGCCTTAAGAAGCTGTCCAGAATCCATCTCCTCCTCTCCATCTGCACTACTACCACCAGCCCCAGCCTAGACATTGCAAAAGCTTTAACTGCATCCACTCTCACCCAGACCAATCCCAGACATCCTCCATCTAGCAACAGAATGGCCCTTAAAAAATGTTAGATCATGTGATGTTTTTGCTTAAAATCCTGCTATTGCTTCTCACTGCACCTGATCTGATCCTTGCTTACTCATACCAGCTGCATACCTGCTGCTCTGGCCATACTGACCTCCTTTCTGTCTTCATGCAAGCTCAGAAGGTTCCTGCCTCCAAGACTTTGTGCTGGTGGTTCTAACTGGAATGTTCTTTTCTGAAACTTTCAGCTGATTCATAAACTCCTGTCATTCAGGCCAAATTAAGACAAAGCTGCTACTACCATATCTAAAGCTGCTGCTACAAATCACTCAGTATCACATAACTCTTTAAATTTTTTCTTAGCATTTATTATAACTTAAAATTAATTTTAAAAATTATTGATCTGTCTCCGTAAGAGCAGAGTTTCAATCTGTCTTGTTCACTGCTGTATCCCTAGCAACTAAAATATGCTCTGGCCCACAGTAGGCACTCAAATATTTGTTGCATGAATTAATAAGGGAAAGCAGGAAGGAGACAAAAAAAGTCAGAAAGCTGGAAAGAAAATCAGAAGAGAGTAGAAGCTAAGAGAAGAGTCTTAGGAAGGAGGAAGTCAAAAAGAATGATGACTAAGAAGCCACTGAATTTGGTAATTCCATCTTTGTTGTCCTTTAAGGGGGCAGCTTTGGAAAAGTAAAAGAGGTAGAAGGCAGATTACAATGGGGCAATGAGTAAATGGGAAGTGCAGTGGAAAGCACAAAGGGAAGGAAGGAGATAGAATACTATTTTGAGGGTGAGAAAAGACAAAAGAAAGGAGAATATGTGCTCCTGTTTCAAGCTAAAGGGAAGGACCCAGTGGGAAAGGGGATACTGAAGATAAAAAAGGAAAGATGGTACTATGACAAGGTCGCAAATGTTACAGGAAGAAATGGAATTCTAAAACCACATTAGTCATCTTTTCTCTAAAATTATCCCATATGATTATAGAACAATGTCTGTTTTATGTTTAGAAATATCTACTCCCTAAAAATAATTTGTTATTTACATAATTCCTACACAAGTTCGGTCTACAAAATCATTATTAAGATTTCACACATCTTATCTTAACTCTTAGAAGGTACACACTGGGTGTTTGGGGTAGAGAGCCATATGTGCAGTGTTCTCGCAGGTGGTTCAGAGAACAAAAGTTTTAGGGAGAAAGAGAAGACAGAAAGAGGTATGTATGCAAACGATAAAGCAAATGGGGCATGATGATGACAATGGGTAGAATCTAAGAGGAGGGTATGCAGATGTTCTTTGTACTATTTGTGTAGTTATGTACAGATAAAAGTTAAAAAGAGAGAAGAAAGAAAAAGAGGAAAGAAGAGAGAAAGGAAGTAAATTACAGATTAACATTTTACATGAACTTAAATGCAAAAAATCCTCGACAAAATATGAACATTTTGAATCTAGAGATGTATAAAAAGAGTTCTTAAACATAACACCAAAACACAATTCATAAAATAAATGATTATAAACTGGATTTTATCAAAATTAAATTTTTCTGTCCTGTGAAAGATCTTACTAAAAGAATAAAAAGAAAAAGAAAAAAAAAAAGAGAGAGAGAAATACTGCATGCCTAAACTAAGCAGGAAAGGCAACTTCCATGAATGGTTGGCATGCAACCGTCAAATTTCTTGGTAGACTATCACAACGACTTAAGGAGTAAGCAGCAAAAGTGTGACAATGGTGGATAAGGGGATGTGGCATAAACCTTTATAACATTTTACTAAAAGAGGGATTTCCCTGGTGGTCCAGTGGCTGAAGCTCTGCACTCCCAATTCAGGGGGGCCCGGGTTCAAGCCCTGGTCAGGGAACTAGATCCCACATGCATGCTGCAACTAAGAAGTCCACGTGCCACGGCAAGGATCCCGTGTGCTGCCACTAAGACCAGGTGCAGCCAAAATAAATAAATATTAAAAAAAATTTTTACTAAAAGGAAATGTTCAAGCTATTGTAGAAGACTATTTTCATGACAGAATGAATGTATAAAGTGAGTGGATAATTCTCTATTATCTGGCATCCCTAATACAAAGAAGTCAATCTGGACTTCCCTGGTGGCGCAGTGGTTAAGAATCCGCCTGCCAATGCAGGGGACACGGGTTAGATCCCTGGTCCAGGAAGATCCCACATGTCGCGGAGCAACTAAGCCTTGTGTCATAACTACTGAGCCTGTGCGCCACAACTACTGAGCCCACGTGCCACAACTACTGAAGCCCACATGCCTAGAACCCGTGCTCCGCAACAAGAGAAGCCACCGCAATGAGAAGCCCGTGCACCGCAATAAAGAGTAGCCCCCACTCGCTGCAACTAGAGAAAGCCCCCGTGCAGCAATGACGACCCAACGCAGCCAAAAATAAATAAATAAAATAAATAAATTTTAAAAAAGTCAATCCTATCATTAGAAAACTACTATTTGGTTTTTAATGAGCACACACAGTATGAAGAAAACCTAATGAGGTAATTCCTTGACAATTAGAGTAGAAAAAAGTCTGAAGCACTGTTTCTGATCCATCTCTAACAGTATCTACAGTAGGAAGATAGTGGTCAAGGTTTTGTTGTGGTGGAATATCCTAAGAAGGGGAAAAACATAAGCAGAAGGTGTACTCTACTAGTAATTTGACTTGATCCCTTTTCACTTGTACAAATGGTTTACCAATGGTAACTTTGCTATGAAACGACTGCCTAAGAGTACTACAGGACATTTGGAAAAAAAATAAGAATACTATTCCTTATGTAAGGAATATTAATTAGATCAAAAACATACACAGAATTGTCAAAAATAACAATGACTGAGAGGCACTTTCTCCCCTCCATTTCTCTGGCAAAGCTGTGCTCTCTCTCCAAGCCAAAATCCTACCAAGGCAAGGACTCTCCCCCTCTCTGAACTGAAGGAGCCACTGAAACGGAACAAGCCACTGTGTTCTTAGTGACACTGATCTTCCATTCCTAAAAGCCCACTCCAAGGCCAAAGAGCTCACCTAGAATCACTTGGAGACTGAAGTGAAAAAGGTCCTTCTTCCTAGTAAGGAGGTTGAAGAGCAATTCCATTCTAAAGTTTAACTCATGAAATCCATGGGTCAAGGTTTAATGCGATAAGACATCAACATAACATGGCATACCTAATCACCCAAAAGAATGACTGACAGACCAGACTCAAGTTCTAACACACTCAGAATTAATTTCTCTTCAAACAGCATGTCCAATTTCTCTCTAGTAGTTTAGGACTAAAAATATCATAGGGGATCTAAATTCTTAGTCTCTTTAAACAAACTGAATCACTACTAATATACATTCTAGGGGGTGGTTCAAGGTAACTATGTGAGTGTAAAATTGAGATTTTTATGAGCTTTCACTATTTACTTACACGGAATTACCACCCACAACTCTTTTTAAAAATTAATTAATTAATTAATTTTTGGCTGTGTTGGGTCTTATTGCTTCGCGTGGACTTTCTCTAGCTGTGGTGTGCGGCCTTCTCATTGTGGTGGCTTCTCTTGCTGCAGAGCACTGGCTCTAGGCGCACAGGCTTCAGTAGCTGTGGCACGTGGGCTCAGTAGTTGTGGCTCGCGGGCTCTAGAGCGCAGGCTCAGTAGTTGTGGCACACGGGCTTAGTTGCTCCGCGGCATGTGGGATCTTCCCGGACCAGGGCTCCAACCCGTGTCCCCTGCATTGGCAGGCGGATTCTTAACCACTGCACCACCAGGGAAGCCCACCCCCCACAACTCTTAAAAGTCTTTCCTTTGACTGTGAGCTGCACCCCTCCCTGTCTCCCAGGGCTTACAGTCTGTTTGCAAGACATGTCCTAAAGTACTATGTGACGTTGTGCTTAAAATAAATAGCATAGACAATACATTTCCTAAATGTTTTGACAAAGGAGATTCTAACTGCTGTGGGGTAGGGTGGAAACTGGTTTTAAAGAGGAAGATGAGATGGCCCTGAAGGATGTCAGGATTCTGAAAGGTGATGGGGGAGGGTCCTGCAGGCAGCCTTTCCATTTATGAAATATTTTTCATATCGACACTCATTTCTTTTGAGTCTTATAAAAATCCTAGAGGAAACCAAACACATCCTCAGTTTACAGACAAGAAAAGTGAGGATGAGAAGACTTGACTATGTAAGACTTGATAACAATAAGCAATGAGATGTCCAGTAGCCCAAGCTAGTGTGGGAGAGAATAAGGAAAATAATTCAAACAGAGCATAGGGGCTGTGACACACCTAGCATTTAAAGGGTGAAAGAGACCGAACACCTTAAGACTAATTAGGGAAGAGTACTGCAACAGCCCAGGTGAGACCTTAACAGAGGCATGAATTTAAAAACACACAAATTAAATTGGTAACATTTGTTCTAAACTTTAAATTACCAAGAAAACAACAGCAAGGAACCTTATAATCAGTCTCAGGAAGGAAAACCTCTAACCAACAAATTTCCCGAATATCTACTGAGAACCCAAAGGGCATAATAATTTACCAACAAACTCTAATATCATCAGAGGTTTTAAACAGGCTTATAATGAAAACTGGCTTTGTCAACAGTATTGCTGGAATCACAAATTCACAAATTTCAGGGTTGCCTAAATAAAGAATACCTTTGTACACCTCAATGAGCAGTACTATGTCTTTACTAAGATTTCCAAAGATTCTTGATTTTCCATGCAGAACAGTTTGGTCAACTAAAGGCCGTTTTATTTCCATATTTAAGCCCTGACCCTGCAAAGAGCAAGGACCCAATGAACATTTGCAGAATAAATGAAGCCACTATCACAGGCAACTTAAATGCCAGTCTCTTCCAAAATAAAGTTCTCAAAATTTCGGAATCCAATCTGGAAGAAAAACCTTTCACCGACAGGTCGCCAGCCTTCCCACCCGGGACCTTAATGTAAGGTCCTTAGGGTCATGTTTTCCCAAAGTAACGCCACAGTGCCATTTCCCGCAGATGACAACCACTCAGTCCCTGCCATGTTAGCCTCCCCCGAGTCAGACCAGAGAAGTTGCGGGCACTGGGGAAGTCTCAAAGGGCCCTGGGCGGCGTCAGGGGCAGCATCTCCCAGGAAGGGGCTGCTCCCCGAGCCCTACTCACCGCGACCGGGAGGCCGTGCTCTGGGCCATCGGCGGCGTCGAGGCGGGGGGCCGGGGCGGGCGCCGGGGCCGGGGCCTGAGCTGGGGCCGGGGCGGGCGGCTGCCGGTGCTTGCCGGCGCGCTTGGCCTTGGCCTGGATGCAGCGCTGGTGGAGGGCGAAGGTGTGCTGGCGCTCGAGCTCCAGGCGCTCGGGCGATACGGCCTCATAGCGGGCCTCGCAGGTGCTGTGGTGGCGCCGGCACAGCTCGATGCGCCGGCGGAGGCGCTCCATGACCGCGCTGTGTCGCGGCAGCGCGAACTCCGCCATGGGGCAGGTGGGCAGCACCATGGGCCGCGGGCTGCACGGGCCGGGCCCGAGGCGGGCCTCTCGGGGCCGGCTGGCACGGCAGGCTCCGCTCCCCGCCGGCTGCCCGGCTGCCTCACGGCCACGCCATGGCCCCGCAAGCTGCGGAGCGGGCTCGCGCGCGGCGGGGGTCTTCCTCTGGCCCCGCTCGGCCCAACCCAGGCAGTCGCTCGCTGCCCACCTCAGGCCTCGGCCTGTCCCCGCCGCCCCGGCCCCATTGTTTTCCGCGCCGCCGCCGCCGCCGCCATCTTAAAATTGTTTTCAGGGCTCTCGGAAAAGGGCGGGGCTCCGGCAGGCGAAAGCGGCGTCACAGCTGATGAACAGGGACTGCGGCCAAACAGAGAAGGAAGAACGGGCCGCCCGAGGGGCGGGGCCTAGCACGCAAGAGGCGCGCTGGGGCTGCTCCCGTGCGCAGTTTAAAAGGAACTCTCAAGTGAGGCGGAGGGAAGCAGGTGGGCGGGCTTCAGTCCTCCTCACCCATGTAAGTGACCGACCAGAGCCGGCTCTAAACGCCGCCTCACGCGGACAGGCCCTTCCGGGTCCGCCGCGGAAAGACGGGCAGTCGGCGCGGCGTAACCCGCCAGATCCAGACGCTCCCGGCACCATAGCGCTTCATCATTTTATTCCTCCTGTAGCTTCTTAAATGGGGCTTTGATAAGTTAAAAAGTATCCAGGGTTTTTCAGTGTCAGCTGTTTTCGTTCGACCTCACGGCTCACATTCAGCCTCACAACTGGTAAGAATTGTACACGGGTGAGGTGAAGACGTTTCTTCTCACGCTGTTCTGAATCATCGAGACTATATAATCTTCCCTTACATAAATTTTGAACAAATTTCAGAAGTTCAATTACTACAAAAACAAAAGCCCTAGCAGACAGGAAGAAGAGGATGTAAGGAGTCTAGCTCCTTTTCTGGTGTGTGGGGGTAGAACTGCAAAGGATGATGCTTCAGTAAAAAAACAGGGAGCCTGGCCTGCAAGCTTTACCTTTAAAAGATGGTCTGTTAGGTAAAACTGAATCTCAACAAAATACAACTAAAGACAATTACACTCTAGTATTATACTTAGTAGGCAAAGGGAGTGGGAGACTGTAGGGGAAAAAACAGGAGCAATGAAACTACAGACCGTCTCTGTTGGGCCAAGACAAACTAGAGACAGGTATTGGCACCCTAACTGCTAAAAAGTTAAACAGGAGGTGCCAAAAGGCTGCACAATGAGAGACACCATAAACAGCTCAAACTTTGGTACAGTAACTTATTACTAGGCCAATGAAAATGTTTTACTTTAAAATCAGAAGAAAAAATTGAGTCCTTATTCACATAGTACTTGTTTTTATACAAATGCAGTAAAAAATACAAGTGGCCCACCAAGGCAATAGTGCTTAGGGCTCATGAACGCCATAACATAGTCTTGCTTTTACCATTCTTCAAACATAAATTTTACACCAGAATTAAATAAATTTCTTTTCTAATGGGAAAGATAATCGTAACTAGGAGCAGTACATTTTGGGTACTCTTCAGTAAGCAATTCAAAAGCCTAATAATACTGCATAAAAAAGTTATGGCCTAATGTTCAAAAATATCCCTGAAATATGTAGGAATATATAAAAGATGGAGTCTGATCCTGAACAAAGATTTATTTTCTAATAAATGTTTAAAAGTCGAATGGTTCCCATAAATCTCAAAGAATAATCTACAAATTACCATTCCCTTTCTGAGCTGCTATACCTATTATAGAACTGAAATACTGAACCCCAATCCAGCAGGAAAAGGATGCAAAGCCTACTCTGAATTATATTCAAATCCACGTGGTGAGATGTAGTAATTATTTCATCGTCCATAATAGTTTCTGCAATATTAGAAAATTTCATGTAGTAGTCAATTAAAGGAAGATCAACCCACTATTGAACCAGTAAAACACACAAATTGAAGGTTATTATGAAAGAAGGTCAGTCAAAAGCAGATGCTTAACACAGGGCTTTAATGTAATACCATTTAGTAACGCAACAATTGGAGAAAAATGAAGAGTATTTTATGGATGAGAGAAACTGAGGAACACATCTGATGGAGTGGGCATTTTACAACAATGGGACAAATAACCAGCATGTAAAATCATAATGTAAGTGCCTTTTAAAGAGCTGAATACTGCTGCTGGTCATTCATTAATGTGTCAGACTTCTAGGTGCACCTAGAAGGCTGCACCTTCAACAAAGAGTGAAAAGAAAACCAAGAAATGACTTTTTGTTTTGTCTTTCTTTTTTTGGACAAACGTTGCTAAATTACCCTTGGAAAGGCAAATGAACAGTCTACTGATTTATACTTGTTATTCCACAGCTCAGCTGGAAGAAACCATAATGTCAATGGAGGGTAAAGAAGGCAGATTTCTGGAAATGCAATGATCCCACACACTTGCTTCAAGGAGAAACCTGCAGACATATTTTCAGGTCTTGCTAAGTAACTGTTTATTTGCACTCAATACATTTGGGAAAGTCTGCTACATAGCTAAGGTCACTGTGACCACAGAACAACAGATGAAAAGGATAAAGCACTGAACAGTAAGAAAAATGCATCCCACCCTCATAAGAATTTAAGTGAACCAGTAAAAAAACTGAAGATAAACAAAATAAACAGATACAGCCTTCATCTTTTATGAATATACTTCCTCCCCAATATCTCCCCAATATAAACACTCTGGAGTGTTTATATATTCAGTGCAAGGAACAGTATCATCGGTACATTTGAAACACCTCTGAAAAAACAATAAAGCTAAAAAAAAATCTAATTCTGAATACATTTCAGTGTGGTGTAATAATGATGTTATTACACTATAGTGATGGGGGAGAGGCTCTGATAGCACCCATCTGCATTCCACATGAAAAAACAAACCTAAGATCATTTCTTAAAAATTATACAAGCCACATACTTAAAAAAAGTTTTGAACAGGACTGCTTTATCATGTAATTTAAGACAGAACTGTTACATGAACTGCAAATAAAGACTTAAAAGATTTAGCAGCTACAAAAATCAGAAAACTCATGCTAAAAGTCACTTCTCCATAAATACTTTTAGCCTGTGTTCAATTACAGTCAATTCTGAATTGGCTCGCCTCTGGATTACACTTCTAAAGTCTTTACACGGAGTAAAAGAAATGGTAAAGATGAAGGACACTATTCTATCGTGTACTTTGACCCTGGAAAGGTGTGGGTCTGCTTAATAAAGGAAGAAACATACACATAATCACAGTAAAGCTTAACACTATGCAGAGCTCATAAGCATTTTCAGCAACGGACTGCAAGCTGTGCTGTGAAGACAATGCATAGCAGAGAAGAAAGCTGGGAATTTGGGGAAATTGAGAAGGTAAAACAGTGTCAACACAGTGGAAGATGTGATGAAAACATCTGCCTCTACTCTGGTAGCGTTCCTTAAGAAGCCACCTGCTTGAGAAGGCTGAAGCCCAGACACTCCCAGGGTGTGAAGAATGAATGCCCGAGCGCCACATTATGCCACCTCCTCCACTAACTGCAAAGCTGTCTGGGAACTGAGCTGTTCCAAAGGCAAAAGAACACACATACTTCATGGCCTAACCAACATCAAGTGAAAAGTTTTTTTCTTTTTGTATGTCTATTTTTAATACAATTTTAACAGAACCTTTATATAAATTTGGGCTTCCATCCAATCACTCTCCTCAATTTCCTTAGGAGGAATTGAATAATGGAAGCAAGCAAAACAAGATTATAACCACAAATGACTGCACTTTAAACATGATTATCAATTTTAAGGGACAAAGACACGTGAATGTTTTGTAATACCAAACTTAAAAAACAAAATCAGTTACTTCAAATTCAGCCCCCTAGCATTTTTAAAGGTTGGTGTTATTTCTGCATGGACAGATTAATATATTAAATTAAGCCAAGATTTTTAAAGACTGACAAAGTTCTATCACTCTATTTTAAAAAACAAAGATGTTTAAAAACAAAAAAAATACAAGTTAGTTGCTTCATGTTACATTTCACAACCATTATGTTAAATGCTTTCTTTCTACAGAAACAGGGTCCTTTATGTCACAACTGCAATTATTTACTGCTAGATGTTTAAAATTACACGGGCTAGTGTTCAGCTGGAACCTGTTGATGGTGACTCTGAAGGTTTTCTGAGTTTCAACCTAAGATGTGCCAGGTCCTCTCCTAGGACCCACACTTTGCAGGGGAAGGGCAGGGAGAGGAAATCACAGATCAAGTTCTTAAGATTGTTTCACTCTCTTCGTGGCTTTCTGTTTCTTGGTGATCTGTTCAAAATTTCATCCTCCTGTTGGTTGAAAAAACAAGAAATTCACTATAATTAGCATATTTTTTAAAAAAGTAAAAGTTCACCAAGTTTTCAAATGAGCCAGGCTGAGTATAACCCATCTGAGGAAAAACAGGAAAAGAAAAATGATTGGAAGAAAATGCATCAAAAACAATGTTGGCTCAAAGGTGGTGGGATTGTATGTGTTCTAATTCAGTCTTTGTTTTCTAAATCTAACCTATAAGCATTTTCTTTAAAAAGGACCAGACACCAGGCTTTCACATGTTATCCTGCTTAATCCTGAATAACTACTGGCCTGTGGACACATTAGTCCCACTTTGAGGCTGAGAAAGCCTCAAAGATTCATGAGGACTAAAGGCTATCAAAGCTGAGTCCCACATAAAACTCAAGACTACAAACCCAGTGCTCCTTCTACTCTACACACACTTATTGTGTGAGGAAGTTTGGGGAATATAAAAACAGACTGGTCCCTACCTGAAAGAACTATGCATTCTAGTTGAGACAGAATACGTCCACTGAAAATATAAACAACATTGACCTTTATCAATAGAAGGGCAGAGTTGTGGTAGCTGTAAATGGAAACTGGGTAGTTTCCAGAAAGGATCAGAATGAAACAGCAGTGCTTAGAAAAGGGACCTTGGTAAGAAAGGTGTGGACTGTTCTCTTTCCCTCATACCTCATATCCAATCCACCAGAAAATCCAGATCAGAAGCTCACATCCTTCTCTCCTATCACCCTGCTCTGGGCCACCATATCTTGCCTGGATTATTACAGTAATCTCCTAACTAGGCTCCTTGATTCTCCCTGGTCTGTGAAAAACATAGCAGCCAGAGTAATCAGGTCTGATCACTCCTTTGCCCCAAAGCCTACAATGGCTGCCCATTTCACTAGGAGGAAAAGCCAAGCCCCTACAACAGCCTAGGAGGCCTCACCTAATCTGGAGCCTTCCCCATGTTCCTTTGCTCCACCCTCTTAATCTACTGACCGTACTGGCCATCTAGACTACCACTTCAGGCCCTTGTACCGGCTGTTCTCTCAGGAATGCTCTTCCCATGGACATCTCCATGGCAAAGTCCTTTATCTCTTTCAAGTCTTTGCTCAAATGTCACCTCTCCACTGAGGCCTACCTACCATCTTTTAACATTACGTACAACACACCCCGCCTCCAGCATTTCCAATACCTTTTCCTGTACAACTTTTATTTTTCATAGCCCATTGCTTTTTAACATACTGTTCTCATTTACTTCCTTATAACGTCTACTGCTTACTGTCTGTTTCCTTCCACTAGAATTTAAGTTCCCCAGATGTAGCGTATCTTTGTCTGTCTTGTTCACTAACAATACCTGGTACACAATGGGTACTCCACAAATATTTATTGAATGAACGAAAGAATGACTCCATCAGCAAGAGGGATAAAAATTTTAGAATGCAGTGATTTGTCCAATAAATATTTTTAAGGGCACAGTGAGGAGAGGTAGATGATGACACAGAACTGTAAAATAATAACCTGAAGCTGCCATCTTAGAAAGCATTTTGTTAGTCTTTCCTTACCTTCTATTTATTACAGAAAACCATTTTCAGCACAGAAAATACTTTTGAGATTCAGATGTAATTTGAAATTTAATTTTTTAGTGCTAAGAATTCCACTTTTACAAAATTGGCTGTAATGGAATTTTTACTGCCACAGCCATTGAAAATTACCCTATGAAAATACTCTCTACTTAAATGTACCTTCACTGAGTTGCTTGAAACATTAAGATATACTCTCCCCCTTTCTATTACCTCTGCTTTAGGTTTCCTATCTTCCTCCTCTTGACTGACAGTGCCACCATCTTCTTCAACGTCACTTTTTTGCTTCTCTTCTAAGACAGAAAACAAAGCAAAACAACTGAGCAAAATCTTATACTTGTTTTTGGTAACTAGAAAATCAGCATTAGAACACACCTCTAGAGTCTGAAACAATCTTGACAGTAACTTGCTTATAAGGGTTTGAAACATCTTCTTAGGATGTTGGTTTAAAGCAGATATTTTGGGGTCTACTTCTTACCAAGTTTCTCTTCACCTTCCTCCTCCTCATCTCCCTTTTCCTTTTCCTCTTCCTTTTCTTCTTCGTCCTCCTTCACATCTGGTTGAGGAGCATCAGTCTTCTTGTACTCCACAGGACTGGGCTGTTTCTGAAATATTCCCCCAAAGCATGACAGTTTTGTTCACATTTTATGTATTACGTTACCATATAATTACCGAAGGCCTATGAGCAAAGTTCTGTACAAAGGCTATATGCTGGGGTAGATACAAAGAAATGAGTAAGATGGAATTCCTGCTTGAGAGCTTCCTCTTCACTGAGCATGTGTATGGTTCAAGGTAGAAGGAACAGTAGAAGCAAAGGGGTCAGGCAGGAATGTGCAAGTCTAACTAGTCAAAGGTGACTGAGGTACAGATATGCAGAATAGTGGTGGGGGGATAAGGCTGGAAAGGAAGATTGGGGATCAGGTTACAAAACATCTTGAATGCAAGGTGAAGCATAATCCTCATTTAGTAGAAGTAGAGGGTCTAAACAAAATTTTCTTTTTTTTTGATTGCATATAACAAAGGCTAAAGAATAAGGCTGTATCAGCCCTACATGTGTTTTGCGGGGGGAAGGGAGGGTAGGGATGCTGAGGGAGAAATGGATAATGAGAAATCAAAGACTGAATTATAAAGTATATGAATAGAAACAGCTATGCCAGAAGGAAAAGCTAGTTTGTGCCCAGATGGCTCAGTTTTATATCTCTAAGTTGTTTTCTCTTTTCTTTCAGAAAGCTTCTGCCAAATGTGAAGGAGAGTAATATAGTAGGCTAATACTATTAGAAACCGAGGGGCTAACAATCCTACTTCCATCTGGGCACAATAAATGGCCACTGAAAGTAGTGAACAGGGTTTCAGAAGTCAACACCAAATGTGGCCCAGTCACTACTGAGCTGCTACAAAGAAAAACCTCAGGCAACGTATCTTAGTTATTTTTAACAATATAAGAGTGAATCAAAATAAAAAAACAAAGCAAAAACAAACGAGCAACAACTCATACCTTTCCAGAACAGCAGAAGAGGATGACAAGAAATACGGGCAGAGCTACAGTCAAAATGTAGACCACCCAGAGCCATGGGCGCTCCTCGGCTGCCTCAATCATCTGCCCCACTACACCTGGCTGAAAAACAAGACAGGACTCATTTCAAGTTTTGGCTTTTGACACTAAATACAGGCTGTACTGTCCCACTGTTCAATTACCGCATGGCATTACTCAGGCACCTTTTTCAGAGGATTCAAGCCTAGATGTTCACACAATGTAAAAAGGAAATAAGAGAAAAATTTTGATTTTCCTGCTCTCTTTATCATCAAGGGGATTTCTCCTTCCTAGGTGTGAAAGCTGGCTTCTTAATCACCTACAAAGGTTTCCTTAACCTCAGGGACCAGTGAATGAAGAATTTCTTGATCTCAATGTCTCTCCAATTCCCATCTTGGCCTTATGACCAATTATGTGAAAATTCCACTTATTGGGTAAACCAAGATTCAGTATTTAAGAGTGCATTAGCATATACCCTAAATGGCAAATTTTGTTAAATATCTTAAAAAAATTTTTTTTAATTGGAGTATAGTTGATTTATAATGTTGTGTTAGTTTCTGCTGTACAGCAAAGTGAGTTAATTATACATATATCCACTCTTTTTAGAGTCTATTCCCATATAGGTCATTACAGAATAGAATTGAATAGAGTTCCCTGTGCAATACAGTAGGTTCTTTTTAGATATCTATTTTATACATAGTAGTGTGTATATGTCAATCCCTGTTAAATGTATCTTAACACAATTAAAAAAAAAACACCCTACAAATACAGACTCTAAAGCCATTATATTGGCCTAATGAAATCATGTCCAAAGCCCCAGTGTTTTGTCTTTAGCAGACAAAGGTCACACTTTCTATGCCAACATCCCCCAAAAAGGAAAAAGACAAATCTTAGAAGATAGCTTTTCACAACAGAAGCAATTAGTTACCTGTAATAAAAGACATAAATGCACAATAAACAAGCAAGCACAAACCTCAGCAGCCCCATCCGCAGCTTTCTTCAGACCCCATCCATCATTGGCCCAATCATCAACTACTCTTCTATCACCAGAAACAATAAAGTTGTCAAAAAAAATGTCTGAGGTCATAGACCACAGTTCTAAACCAATAGCACTAAAAGGAGTCATCTTGAAAGGCTCCAGATCTTCAAAGAAATCTGGATTTGGTATTTTCCGGGGTTTCCAGATTCCCTAGAGAAAAATATTTAAAAAAATCATTTCAGATAATGATCACCACAAATTTATGGTGAACCTAAATAAGAATTAAGATGAATTCTGCATTACCTGCGAGTTAAGTGCTGACTTTGTAAAACTTAAGTAACAGGAAGAAAACAATAAATGCTACTGATACCTCTAAGACATCTGGACTCCAGCTACTTTCAATTTCATCCATGACCTTGATCCAAACACCTTGCTCTACCTGGCACATTCCAACAGCCTCCACTCTTATCAACTAACTGCTGGTAGGAGTGGGAGCATAAATCAGTACAGACTCCTTCAGTGGTGATTTAAAATGTACACAATCTTCAACCAGATATTTCACCTCAGATAACTACCTAGAGAAATAGTTACCACATATACTCAGACATTTACAAGGAAAATTACTGCAGCAAGGACTCTAAAAGCAAAAAATGGCAATTCACCTAAATGGCCATCAACAAAACAGCTAAAGTGCAATTTTTAACTTATCTTATTGATTGCACAAGTACATTTAAAAACAGAAAAGTATATACATAGTAGATACATAGAGATACAGACCTACACTTTACATTTTGAAGTGTGACAGAGTAGAAATTAATGATTTTAAATAATTTGACTAGAACAGAAACAGAAGTGAGACCAGGGTCTGAGTTGTTACATTTCCATAGTAAACTTAAAGCTTTGAAATATCACCACCTGTATTACCATCTCATTTGAGCCTCACAGTCTTTTTATAGTTGAAGATACTGAGGTCAAGCAATGAGCTGACTTGTGTTCCCTGACTTGTGGTCAGGGAACCAACTCCCATCATAATCCTCTATCCACCCTACCACAGAGATTGCCAAGTTGGATCCACATGGCAGCAGGGTGCCCAAACCACAAGTTTTCTATTTTTTGTTTGCTTTTAAACACAAGTTACAAAGCAATTATGAAAGTTCTTTCTAGTTTCTAGGTTTACCTTTTCAACACTTAACACATAAGTTTTCTCTCAATTTTGAAGTTTACTTTGTTTTCAATTCAATAGTTTGAATACAGGGGATCAACCTGGCAGCCTCACTATAGACAAAACTTCTATCTGAACACAAAGAGATCTATGAAACCACAGAGAGGTACAAACCTGGTAGTTAGGATTGTCAATCATGGGCGGCTTCCATTTGCCCTTATAATTAGGGTTGTCAATCATAGGTCGCTGCCAGACACCACACCCAGGAGCCGACTCACACTTAGGGTTGGCAATCTGAGGAGCCTCCCATTCTCCATCCATATCTTCATCCCTGTGGAGATACAAACAAACTACAAATGGGTTCTGTGATGCAGGACTGTGAAAAGCTGCCCCAGGGCTTCCCTGAAATCCTGCAGAAATACTTTCACAATGTCGTACTACAGAGCATCATCTTGTTTCCACATTTCCAGTAATAAGGGTTTTTCATGACAGATGCATTTAAAAAAAGAGATGAAAATGTAATCAATTTAGTTTGTTGAGCTCTACACTTAAATTTGAGCAGTTAGCTGTATTTAAGTATTAACTTTTACTTCAATAAAAAAGCAGGCAATTTCAAAAGTTAACTAAAGCTCATACCAATCCTCTGGCTTCTCTGCATCTGGGTCAGGTACATATTCAGGTTCATCATCTAACCAGCCTTCAGGCTTTGTGGCTTCTTCATCTGGAATCTTAGCAGGGGCATCTTCATCCCTTAAACACAAAAGAAAAAGCCAATTACTGACAACATTGGCCAGAGAATCACAATGTGGTCCCACTTTGTGAATCTGAAACAGGGCAATCTAAAAATATGTAGGCCTTACTTAATCAAAAAACTTAAAATAGTTCCTCCTATAAATATCTAAAATCATATACAAGGGCCTAGTATGCAGAATTTATAAAGAACTCTTACAACCTACTAATAAAAAGACAACTCAGTTTAAAAACCAGCAAAGGATTGAATAGACATTTCTTCAGACATAGAAATGCCCAATAAGCACATGAAAATATGTTCAACATCATTAGCCATCAGAGAAATGCAAATCAAAACCACAATAAGATACCACTTCATACCCAGTAGGATGGCTATAATAAAAAAACTGATAAAACTAAGTATTGGCAAGGATGTGGAGAAAATGAAACCCTCATACATTGATTGTGAGCAAGTAAAATGGTACAGCCACTTTGGAAAACAGTTTGGCAGTCCCTCAAAAAGTTAAACGTCATTACCATATGACCCAACAATTCCACTCCTAGGAATATACCCAAGAGAAATGAAAATGTATATTCACCCAAAAACCTATACATGAATGTTCATAGCAGCATTATTCATAACCACAGCCAAAAAAGGGAAACACCCTAAATGTCAATCAAATAAGGAATGGATAAATAAAATGTGGTATTATCCACACAATGGAACAGTCTTCAGTCATAAAAAGGAATGAAGTACTAATCCATGCTTCAACATGGATGAGTCTTAAAAACATTATGCTGAGCAAAAGAAGCTAGACACAAAGGACCACATATTATATTATTCTATATCCAGAATGGGCAAATCCACAGAGACAGAAGGCAGATTAGTGGTTGCCAGGGGCTGGTGGAAGGGAGAAATACGGAGTAACTGCTTCATGGGTATGGGCTTCTTTTTGGGTGATAAAAATGTTCTGGAATTAGACAGTGGTGATGGTTGCACAACACTGCAAACATACTGTAAAACCACTGAACTGTACACTTTAAAGGGTGGATTTTAGCATGTGAATTATGACTCAGTTACCCTTAAAAGTTCATCAAGAAGTACCTAATTTCAAAGCTTTATGCAGTTATTGTTAGAGCCACTTTAGCTGGTAAGCAGAGACATCTTCTATTCTTGGTCAGGATTATGCTTGGTTTTGAAATTTGCTAGTTTAAAATTGTGTAAGAACTTAAACTTGTATATCATTCAGCTGATCTTTCAAGCTGAACATTCACTTCTCCACCCCCAAAATAAAACAGCTAGTTAAGGAATACAATACTGAACAAGGCTGAGTCGAAATCTAATGTTCACCAAATATACAAATAAACTCACCCACTACACCAGTGCAGCATAAAAGTATCAACTAGAATTTAACTGTGAAGCCTAAGAGGATACTTACAAGTGGAAGATCAGTTTTATCACTTCTCTTTGTTCACTTCCTGACATTTCCAAAAGTCACCATACCAGAGTTCAAAGATGGTCACATACAAGAGTACAACCCACCTGTTTTCTTTTCTTACCACTCTCCAATTTGCACTTTATGTAAAAGGCTACTCAATTTCCCTCACACGTGTTAAGCTCACTCCTATTCCTCTACTTTTGCACCTGATATTCTCCTTCAACCAGGGAATACCATTTTCCATCTTCACCAGTTAAGTTAACTCTTGCCCACTTTCAGTTCTCAATTTGATTTGCCCAACTCCAAGAAACTACTGAAGTTAGGTATACCTGGTGCTCTGGTCACAAGTAACACATATTAGACCATTCATCCCATGCATGCCAACTTCAAGTGCCTGTCTCACAACTAGACTGGGAGTTGTGTAGGCAGCTGGTGTGCTTGTGGTTTTGTATTCCAGTGCTCACCACGGAGCAGAGATCTCCTGAGTATTGTTTAAATAGTAAAAAGGTTATTTTTCAAATTAAAATTTAAAATTTTAGGACTCCAGCTTTAAATGTGAATTCATAGAAGCATTGGAAAGGCCAGGCCGAAAGACCCGAGGTTCTGCCACAAACCAACCGTGTCACCACAGGCAAACTCTATCATCAGTTTCAGCATTTGGTGGCTTGTAAAATGGTATGAGGCAGCCCAGATGATCACGATGGCCCTAGTAATCACTAGGTGGTCACTACTATTTTCAGCTATAGTAGTCTACATTTTTCCTAACATTTAGACTGCATCACAGATTATCCAAATTATCAGATTTCAACCACCATTCAATTGTTCAAGCCAAATGGAATGTATGAAATGCTCCACTGCATTCAAAGACAGGTCCCAAAGACTCACCAGTCATCTGGCTTGACAGCATCAGGATCTGGTATTTTTGGTCTTTCATCCCAATCTTCAGGCTTCCGGTCTTCTGGGTCCTCAATTTCACGTGAAGGATTTACAGGAGGAGTCATGTCATTTAACAGATTCCCACTGTTTACAACAGACTGGTCCACTAATATTTCAAAACTATTATCTGGATTCAAGACTGAAAAAATTAAATGCAATTTTAAAAAGTTAATTAGCCACTCATTCCCAAGCTCTCTTTACCACAACACAAACAATCATATTTCTAACAGAAAGCAGAAGCATGGAGTAAAGACCTTGGGCGTTAGAACATGGTCATGGAGCCTTACGCAAGTTAGCACGCTTTTTCCTTATCTGTAAGTCGTAAATGTTAGTTCTTCAGGTTTTTAGGAATTAGAACAAATGACAGGTAAAATTTTTACACACCAAAAGATTCCATGTATGAACATTAAAAACATCAAAAAAAACAAAGGTACATAAACTAATGCAATATTGGTTTGACACAAATGGTTACACACCAGTCAACAGGCAAATAAGTTTACTTATTATAACTGTCCCCCAACAGAAAAGGCCCATTTCCTCATTTTTTGAGTTGGTATTACCACTATGTTGCCCAAATTTCAAATTACACAAAATTTCAATTACATGTGGTTTATTAAACCACGTGTCTACTCAGGTTGTACTTTTGGAATCCAGTGAAGAATGCAAACATAATTTTAAATCCATAAAGGTATCTTAAGTGTGAATTATGCTAAAGCCTGGATCCTACATCTAAAAGCCTAATAGGCAACTGACTAGGTCACAGAACATCCAGAGTACTATGGAAAATGACAGAGTACTATGCTGCTATCCTCAATGACAATGAAGGTTATCAATGTTATCAGTGATATCTACTCTCACAGAAAGATTCTCATGCTTTTGTGAAGAGAAAAAGTGAAATATAGCACACTTAACTTCTAATAAAAATTACATGTGTCTATACATATATACATGTTTATTCACATATAGCCAAATACATATCACAGTGTTGATATTTCAGATAATTTTGTTTTCTTTTTGCTTTCTTTTTCCTTTTAAATTCCTATGCTGAATATATATTACTTTTGTTATAAAGAAGAAAGGTTATTGCATTCTTTAGGAAAAGAGGCATGTCTATATGTGATCTCAAAGCAGCAGGAAAAACTTCATTAAATAAAAAGACCCATTCCAATGTCCAAATGATTAAACTCAACTGTCTAGGTGTTGGAGCATCCAAACAAGTTCAACTAGAAGATACTTTGAAAAAAACTGTACACATATTTCTATTGTATGTCCTATAACTTAACATCCCATCAACAAGAAAATAAACAAAGGGAGGAAATGAAGGGTGAGGATCAAGCAAAGAAGCTCTTTATGGGACATACAATCTTATTCTTAAAATTGTTTCAAACCCTAGCTCTCAATTCAACCTAAGGAAGAGACATTTTAGTGCTGAGAAATTAAGTTCTTCTCACAACTAATATTAAGTCAACAGAGATTCTTATTTGCAGGCTTACAATCTTTAAATTAAATGGATGATAAATGTGTAGTGCCATAAAAACCAAAATTTATTAATAGTTTTTCTTACTTAATGTATAAAGATGTGTTTTCTTATCAGTAAAATAGGTCTTCAGATCTGCATCTGGCCTCTTAGCATGCTTTTCTTCATATACACCCGTTTTGGGGTTTTTGTGGCGAAAGATGAAGTGCAATTTATAGTCCTCTCCACATTTATCTGGACCAAACATAATCGTGTAAGGGGTCTTGTCGTGGAAGTGATCCTTCAGAAACAAAAATGGATTAAGTAACTCAAAGTGTTGAAAAGCAACCTTTCAAAAGTGTGATATGTCCTCTTATAAAATCCCAAATAGTGTCCTATTACAGGAAAAGTTTATTCATTTATGAGGTTTGTACAGATACCAGTGAAAAGGAATAACCAGAAATTACCGGGAAATTTTACATGAGAATATATGAAAGTGCTTAAAAACACAAAATAATGCATATACCTAGATAGTTACTGCTTCTTTCATAAAACAAAGAAATAAGTTTGCTAAAACTAAAAATTACACAGGACAGAAACCAAGGATAAAACAAAACAGCTTTGAAATTTACATTTCAAATAAAAAGCACAGAAATGTCAAGGTCAGTATTTCCAGCCTCCAAAATATTTCAACAGCAGCAGGAGAAACGGCCTTATTTTCACTGGTCTTAGAAAATTTTCTTTCCTTTTCTCTGAGATTCTTAAAAGGTAACTGTGGGAGGCCACATAAAGAAATAGGAAGTACCTACCAGGTTGAGCTCTGGGGTTTTGGAAAGTAGTTTCACATAGGCACCACCACATTCTATTCCATTTTGGAAATTAACCTCATACCTAATTTCAGAGAGAAAGGCAGAGACCATATGGCATTTTGAAAGATCAAATTTCTTAATTTACTTCCCTTTCCCCCACTTTGGTCACATGTTTTATCACAGGTCATATGTGAAGATTCCATCTTCTATTGTTATACTTACCCAATCCCCCAAAATTAAATAAGTAAAAGAAAATTAAATCTTAATGCAGATTCCCAGTAAATACTATTTGCAAAATCCAGAAGTTCATTTGCTATCAGTAGGAAAAATAGCTGATTTATTTCAAAATAATTTACTGGGCATGAAAAAAATGTTACATTACAGGATGCTTAAATACATCCTAAAATTCCTACTGTAGCATGTAATTATTCTCATAATTTTTTTTTACATAGAGTAATAGTTTTATAATATAATGTCTTCACTCTTCCTAGAAAGGGTTTATCAAGCAATTGTTTCACTCACTGAATAATGAGAGGCTTGGTATCAAAGATGAAAGGCTTGTTCAGTTTAGCAGAGATAGCATGATGCTTGGCTCGAGACATCAATACAAGTCCTTTATCGCCTGGAAGTTTTGTTTCCTTCATTTCATCTACCTCCCATTTTCCTGCAAGACAACAAAAAGGTCCCACTCCCTAATTACACCTCTGAAGATCCTGAAATCGTAACAAACAAAACTCCAAGTTGTGCAAATCAATCATACTGACAAATGTTTAACATGTTCCATTTACCTCTGAGAGCTGGTCTATTAATATTAAACACACATAATTGACAAATATTAGGATATGGTTTTTAAAAACCTATAGCACATTCATTCTACCAATGCCTAGAAAAGACCTTCCATTTCCAAAATACAGCACCATGGGTAATAAATCTCCTTCCATTTTATGGTGTAAAAATAAACATTAAACAGGTCTAACCCTATAAAATATAATAGAACACACAAAGAAAGCAAACTTCCAGTGAAAAATCTTAAAATGTATACATACTCTTTTTTTTTTTTTTTTCCCGGTACATGGGCCTCTCACTGTTGTGGCCTCTCCGGTTGCGGAGCACAGGCTCCGGACGCGCAGGCTCAGCGGCCATGGCTCACGGGCCCAGCCGCTCCGCGGCATGTGGGATCTTCCCGGACCGGGGCACGAACCCGTGTCGCCTGCATCGGCAGGCGGACTCTCAACCACTACGCCACCAGGGAAGCCCTATACATACTCCTTTTAAACTAGTCTTGAGAGATACTATGGAAATACATCAAACCTCAATCTGCTATTATATCTAAATCAAATGCAACTCTCACCATCATATTTGGCAATTTCGTCATCAGTGTCATCTTTCTTGGCTTTGGATAAAATCCACCTGTAATTAAGACATACCCCTAAATTAAGATTCAAATTATAGTTGGCCTGTAAAAAGAAACAATGTAAACAATAATAAAAATAGGAACTATCCAGCTCTTCTTAGCCTACCTAACCACTGTACTTTCAACTTTTAAATGTCATTCAAGTAGTGATAATATATTGTACTCAACTCAAAAATCTGTAAGAAAAAGTACCAAACCCATGAAATAATTTCACCTTTTAAGACTCAAGAGAAAACAACTTTCTCAAAGAACAAAATACAGGGTGAAGGGAAAAGATATGGAAGCAAGAACCACATGTTCTAAAACACTATTTTCCTAAAAGGGATGAAAGATATAAAATAGTTAGACATTTCACTATATAAAATAATATCCAAAAAGGAATACACTATCCCATCTTATTTATATGATGTCTGCCTCTAAGATTTTTTCCCCCTAAGAAACACTTACCCTGACAGAGTTCCTCTGTCAAAACTATCAGCAAAATACACTTCCCCTGTTGGAACTGGAGCTTTGTAGGTGACCTGTGTTAAATATAAAAATGAATTAAGAATTGAAATATTCAGCAACACTCCTTTCTCAGTAGGATCTATTCTCTTGATTTGCTTTCAAACTTTCATAGCTGGCCCTCGAATTCAATCCATATAACTTATCTTTGGGACAATATAACAAAGGCTGACAGAGAGATCAATAAAAATTTTAGCAAATTTTGCTTTCCCTGTGATAAGGACCCAAAATTTACCTTCATCCTTTGGTTATCTCAAGAGGCAAAATGAATAGATTCAAAGACCACTTCAAACCTTTGGAGATGGAGGAGTGCTGGTATCTGCTTTCGGTTTTGAGTCTTCTACCTCTTCAATGACATCATCAAGGTCATCCTCAATGTCAATCACATCATCTTCATGTCCATCATGAGCCTGAACAAGAGCAGTTCCAAGCACCAGTAACACACACAGCAACCACTTCCCTTCCATGATCTAAATATAAAAAAGGGTACAGTTAAATGCATCACCTCCTTTTAAAAAAATTTTGTAAGATCACTAACCCCTCTCTCATTTATTTGTTTTTTTTTCTTTGCGGTACGCGGGCCTCTCACTGTTGTGGCCTCTCCC
Source organism: Orcinus orca (assembly GCF_937001465.1). NCBI lineage: Eukaryota > Metazoa > Chordata > Mammalia > Artiodactyla > Delphinidae > Orcinus > Orcinus orca. The sequence continues at coordinate 17,324,171 of NC_064561.1, read as the reverse complement.
GTTGCGGAGCACAGGCTCCGGACGCACAGGCTCAGCAGCCATGGCTCATGGGCCCAGCCACTCCGCGGCATGTGGGATCTTCCCAGACCGGGGCACAAACCTGTGTCCCCTGCATCGGCAGGCGGACTCTCAACCACTGCGCCCCCAGGGAAGCCCTAACCCCTCTCTTATTTAAAATTAAGGCTTTCAAATCAGAACTTCATTGTAGTTCATTTTACAGATAAAGAAAGTGAATCCAGAATGATAAAGCGGTTTTCCTAAAATCAGTTAGTTAAAAGATTCAATTTCAATAAAAATTTCAAAATAAAACTCAAACATAAATAGGTGTCCCCATATAGAATATCATGTTGGCTACACAAATTTATGGTGTTCAGATACAATTTCAAACTAAATTCCTGCATTTGTAAAGAGCTCTACAATGGACAAAGCCCCTTTTACAGGTTAGTTTAAATGAGTTAAAACATTACAATGAAGTAACAGAGGAGCTAACTAGCCTCACATTAAACACTTAATTTAGATGCTGCTGCTCTTGTCCAAAGACCATCAAGTGTAGATATGGTTTTAAATTAGTGTTTTAAGACTCAACAAAAAAATATATTAAACCACAGACCAGCTATCTTTACCTCTTATTTTCTAAGCCTGTAAGTGCCTTATGTATTGTATTAGACTGTCATGGATGGTAGTTGGTCCTTTTCCCAAAACCGCAGACCTAAAGATATAAAAACTGAGCCACATGGATGCACAAAAAGATTTGGTAGTAGGTAGTATAGAGTTTCAATTCTCCAAGACGAAAAGAGTTCTCTCTGGAGATGGATGGAGGTGAAAGCTGCACAACAATGAGAATGTACTTAATGCCACTGAATTTAACAATGGTTAATATGGTTAAGTCTTATGATAAGCGTTTTTACTACAATAAAAAAGATTTTAGGGGCTTCCCTAGTGGTGCAGTGGTTAAGAATCCGCCTGCCAATGCAGGAGACACGGGTTTGAGCCTTGGTCCAGGAAGATCCCACATGCCATGGAGCAACTAAGCCTGTGTGCCACAACTACTGAGCCTGCACTCTAGAGCCCGTGAGCCACAACTACTGAGCCTGTGTGCCACAACTACTGAAGCCCACGCGCCTAGAGCCCGTGTTCTTCAACAAGAGAAGCCACTGCAATGAGAAGCCCATGCACCACAACGAAGAGTAGCCCCTGCTTGCCGCAACTAGAGAAAGCCCGCGTGCAGCAACGAAGACCCAACACAGCCAAAAATAAATAAATAAAATAAAAAATTTTTTTAAAAAATTTAAAAAAAGAAAATAGCTTAATTTTTTTTGGTGTCTTATACATCAACTTATTCCAATGCTGAATTTGACGCCTAATTCCTTATAAACTCTATAATCCTTTAAAGTGAGTAACAGTATGTAGAACTAGATTTTCACATATCATTTGGTGGTATTTCTTTTATTTACATATCTTGGGTACTGTTTTCACAAAATGAAAGAAGGTAAAGTTCACTGGATTCCTAAATGCTTAGCATTTAGGCAGTGCAGAAAATAAAAGTGCTAAAAAAAAAAGTGCTAAATAAAATCATTGATAATGTTTCCTAGGACTGGTATTAGTTTTTAGGAGAAACTCTCAATGTCAACATTCTGCTCTAGTTTCTAATATACTAGGAATATCACTAATTTCATTTATTCACTGGAAAGGCCTCTATTCTCTACTATCAAAATAATATACAATGGCACAGCAACATTGCTTTCATTTACAACTACAAGGGATTCTCTAAAACTAAACAGGTTGATTCAACACTTTTATCTAAATCAACTCTATACAACTCCCAAGTCCTCACAGAAACAATGCTATAAATGGTAGCTGGGTTCCCAGGGATAAGCTACAAAACCAAATTAGCCCAAAACATAGCTAAAACAATATATGCATACAATTGTTAAAACTTTTTAAAAGACAAAATGTGGTAAGCCTAGTAGTAATTAAATGAAGCACAAAACCAGTGGATTAATCCGGACTAAGTACTGATGCTGGAAAATCGCTGCTCAAGGAAAAGCTAATCAGGGAGATGAGCTAACTACTTACCTTTTAAAAAGGTAAGCCTGATTTTTTTTTCCCAATAATTTTTAATTTGTTGATACATTGCTGTTGTGGGCTTAACTGTGCCCCCCTCCCCCCATTCACATGTTGAAGCCCTAACTCCCAATGTAATATTTGGAGATAGGACCTTTAGGGAAGTAATTAAGGTTAAAAGAGGTCATAAGGCCTAATCCGATAGGCCTGGAATCTATATAAGATGAAGAGAGCCAGAAGTCCGTGTGCACATAAGTCCATGTGAGAGGACACAACAAGATGGTGGCTCTCTGCAAGCCGAGGAGAAAGTCCACACCAGAAACCAACTCTGCCAATACCCTGATCATGGACTTCCAGACTCCAGACCGTGAGAAAATAAATTTCTGTTTTTTACGCCACCCAGCCTGTGGTACTGTTACGGCAGTCCAAGCAGACTAATACAACGGTCCTTAGGTTAAGCATAATTTTATATAAGGCAGTGCTTCTCAAACTTTAGCATGCATCAGGGGGCTTTTTAAAACAAATCACGGGCTTCCCTGGTGGCGCAGTGGTTAAGAAACCGCCTGCCGGGGGTGGGGTAGTAGTGGTGGTGGTGGTGGTGAGATGAATTGGGAGATTGGGATCGACATATATACACTAATATGTATAAAATGGATAACTAATAAGAACCTGCTACATAAAAAAATAAATTAAATAAAATTCAAAAAGAGAAATCCGCCTGCCAATGCAGGGGACACAGGTTTGAGCCTTGGTCCAGGAAGATCCTACATGCCGTGGAGCAACTAAGCCCGTGCGCCACAACTATTGAGCCTGTGCTCTAGAGCCCACGAGCCACAACTACTGAGCCCGCATACCACAACCACTGAAGCTTGCGTGCCTGGAGCCCTTGCTCCACAAGAGAAGCCACTGCAATGAGAAGCCCGTGCACCGCAACAAAGAGTAGCCCCCGCTCGCTACAACTAGAGAAAGGCTGCACGCAGTGACAAAGACCCAACACCACCAAAAATAACTAAAATAAATAAATTTATTTTAAAAATTAAAAATAAATTTAAAAAATTGCTGATTCAGTAGATGTGGGCTGGGCCCAGTGGGCTAGGACTTCACATTTCTAACAAGTTCCAGGAGATGCAAAGGCTGCTAGCTCAGGAATCACACTTTGAGAACCACTGATTAGGGTTTATGAATAATCAATTTGTGCTTTGTTTTCCAGTTAATAAAAGCACTTTCACATAGGCACACTGTTTCGCATAAACCTCCCTTGAGGTATTACTCTAATTTTACTTTACATATTAATAACTAAGACTAGTAAAATGAAAATAACCCAATCATTTACTCATTATCACAACCAATAAGAGTCAAAGAATTCATATCCCATATTTCTATTATGCTAGACAAATTGTAGTTGAATACTGAGAAGGTGTGATAGAGACAGGACTGGAAGACTAGTCAGTAAGGGTACTAAAGGGAGTGGTCTGGAATAGGGGATTCAGGTAGGGTTTAGTGAGGGAAAGTGCAACTGCAGAACAGCTAGCCCTGGTTGGTGGACCAAAGATCCTGGGAAAGGAGGCATCTGTGTGGCGGAGGCAGAATGACCCAATGAAAGGAAAACAGTTTTCAGGTAGTAGAAGGCTACCATCCCTGTCAAGAACAACAAAGGGATAGGGAGTCTCCAGCAAACTTCAGGAAATGCACTTCGCTCCACCACCGTTTCCCCTACACCCTGAGTTGCAGGACCCAGTTTTTCAGAAGTCTTAGGCACATATCTGTTAACTTTCGCATTATCCAGAGGGTTGTAAAGCTGTGGAGGAACCACTACTGCCAAACCATGGTAAACCGATTCTCATAGCTGTGCACTGATGATCCTAAGCCACTGCTAGTTTTACATATGCTATTTCAACATTTGTAATTTGCCAAGATTCCCGAGAAATTGCTACAGCAAACAGGTCTAGTCCCAAGAGCCACTATGAAGCCAGCCCAAACATTTCAAGTTTTGTTAAAGACCTGGTCACACTTACAAATAATTCAAGACAATATATTTTAAGGTGATATTAATTCTCTGCTTCATTAATGAAAATCCAATATTACCAAGAAACAAAATCCACCCTCATTTCAATCCTCCTACCCACACTCCTTATATCAAATGGAGTCCAAAAAGGATGTTGCACTATTACGCTTTCCAGATGAAAACACAGGAGAAATTTTAAGTAATCTTGGGTTTGACAATGAGTTTTCAATACAACATCAAAAGCAAGATACATTATTTGCACAGTATATCTTTTCCAATTCTTTTACTTTCAACCTTTTTGTACCATTATGTTTTGTTTTTTTAATAAATTTTTAAAAATTAAAAAAAGCAAGATACATGAAAGAAAAAATTGGTTAAACTGAAATTTATTAAAATTTAAAACTTCAACTCTATGAAAGAAACTTAAGAGAATTAAAAAACAAAACAAGGTAGGAGAAATATTTCCAAAATACATATCTAATAATAAACTGGTTTCCAAAATGTACGAAGAACACAACTCAACAATAAGGAAACAGGGACTTCCCTGGTGGTCCAGAGGTTAAGACTCCGTGCTCCCAGACTTCCCTGGTGGCACAGTGGTTAAGGATCCGCCTGCCAATGCAGGGGACACGGGTTTGAGCCCTGGTCCGGGAAGATCCCACATGCCGCGGAGCAACTAAGCCAGTGCGCCACAACTACTGAGCCTGCGCTCTAGAGCCCGCAAGCCACAACTACTGAAGCCCACACACTTAGAGCCCGTGCTCCTCAACAAGAGAAGGTACTACAAAGGCCGTGCACCACAACAAAGAGTAGCCCCCTACTCACTGCAACTAGAGAAAGCCCACGTGCAGCAACAAATATCCAACTCAGCCAAAAATAAATAAATTAAAAAAAAAAAAGACCCCGTGCTCCCAACGCAGGGGGCCCAGGTTCGATTCTTAGTCAGGGGACTAGATCCCACACACCACAACTAGGAGTCCGCATGCCGCAACTAAAGATCCCGCATGTCACAACTAATACCCACAACCAAATAAATTAAAAAATAAATATTTTTTAAAAATAAGAAAACCACTCAATTATAAAATGGGCAAAAGATCTGAACAGATACCTCACCAAAGAAGATATTCAGATGGCATATGAAAACATCATTTGCCATTAAGTAACTGCAAATTAAAACAACAATGAGGGCCTTCCCTGGTGGTGCAGTGGTTAAGAGTTTGCCTGCCCATGCAGGGGACACGGGTTCAATCCCTGGTCCAGGAAGATCCCACATCCCGCAGAGCAACTAAGCCCATGCGCCACAACTACTGAGCCTGTGCTCTAGAGCCCTGAAGCCACAGCTACTGAGCCTGCGTGCCACAACTACTGAAGCCCGCGAGCCTAGAGCCCATGCTCTGCAACAAAAGAAGCCACTGCAATGAGAAGCCCGCACACCACAACGAAGAATAACCCCCACTTGCCGCAACTAGAGAAAGCCCGCACGCAGCAATGAAGACCCAACACAGCCAAAGATAAATTTTAAAATATAAATAAAATAAAACAAAACAATGAGATACTACTATACACCTATTCGCATGGCTAAGATTAAAAAAACTGGCAAGGATGTGAAGTAACGGGAACTCTCATTTCACTGCTGGTGAAAATCCAAAATAGTACAGCCACTCTGGAACACAGTTTGGCAATTTCTTACAAATCTAACTATAGACTTACCACAGGATTCAGCAATCATGCTCACAGGTACTTGCCCAACTGATCTGAAAGCTTACAAATGCACAGAAACTCACACACAAATGTTTATAGCAGCTTTATCCATAAGCACCCAAAACTTGAAGAAACCAAAATGTTCTTCAGTAGGGGAATGAATAAACAAACTGTAGTACACCCATACGATGGAATATTGTTCAGAAATTAAAAGATGAGCTATCTAAAATGAATCACTTTGCCATACAGCAGAAATTAACACAACATTGTAAATAAACTATAAACTATACTTCAATTAAAAAAAAAAGAGCTATCAAGCCAAAAAAAGACTTGGATGAATCTTTAATGCCTATTGCTAAGTGAAAGAAGCCAGTCTGAAAAGGTGACATGCTATAGAATTCCAATTAGATCACATTCTGAAAAAGGCAAAACTCTAGATACCAAAAAAAAAAAAAAAGTCAGTGGTAGTCAGAGGTTTAGGGGAGGGGGTCAGGTTGAATAGGTAAGCACAGGGGACTTTCTTAGGCAGTGAAACCATTCTGTTATGATGCTATAATTATGGATACATGACACTATCCATCTTTCAAATCCCATAAAACTTTATAGCACAAAGAATGAATCTTCATGTATGAAAAAAATTTTTTTAATATATTTTTAAAAACTTATTTTATTTATTTATTTTTGGCTACATTGGGTCTTCGTTGCTGCACACAGGCTTTCTCTAGTTGCGGTGAGGGAGGTTACTCTTTGTTGCAGTGCGCAGGTTCCTCATTGTGGTGGCTTCTCTTGTGTGGAGCATGGGACCTAGGTGTGCAGGCTTCAGTAGTTGTCGCACGCAGGCTCAGTAGTTGTGGCTCGCGGGCTCTAGAGCACAGGCACAGCAGTTGTGGCACACTGGCTTAGTTGCTCGGTGGCATGTGGGATCTTCCCGGACCAGGGCGTGAACCTGTGTCCCCTGCACTGGCAGGTGGATCCTTAACCACTGCACCACCAGGGAAGCCCCATGTATGAAAATTTTAAAAAATCATTGAAGAGGTTGAGTGATCCAAGGATGGCACACAGGATGTGACAAAACAATCTAACTGTATTACAAACATACAAAACAACCTCACTGAATGGGGTGGAGGGAAAAGATGTTAACCTAAGTAACTCTGGAAATGAGTGGAGTCTGTAAAACCAGACTGTACAAAAGCACTGCTCAAGTTGAGTAAGTTGTTTCACATGAATATACAGGTTAAGAATTCGGATACTGCTATATATGTATATCAAAATTTAACAACTAAATAAATGGATTGTGGGAGCCACTTTCAGTGTTGGGTGTGTGAATTTTACAGATAAGCAAGGGAAAGAGGCTAAAATAATCCTCATGGTAATGGGCGAGAGAGACTATAGTATGAATTCATGTTTATCTTAATATACAGAGGATTACACAGTGCATATATACCAGTTAGTATACACACATATATTTCCTTGCTCTGTCAGCTAAGAGGGCATACAAGAAACTGCTACACCCCAGTAGCAATAAATACACCTAGTAGCAAGGATCTTGGTTTCCAATATCATCTCGAATAAAAGGAAACAGTGTTCCTTGGCTGACTCTAGGATTAGGGCAGGAAATATACAAGACGAGCCTGGAGCATCTTGTGGTGCCTGAAAGGGAAGTGTTCAAAACAAAAACAGAACACCCACAGTGATGGGGGCTATGTCAAAAGAACACAAGAAAAAGCAATGGCCAAAGCTGGAACAATACAAGCAACAAAATAAGTGGTACTGGATTATACCTCAAATTATAAAATAAATGCCCATGAATCTACACAATACAAATATATTATTGAGTAAATAAATAAATGAGGAAGAGACAAATTTCCCATGAAGAAATATTCCAAGTAACAGATGTAGATACTCCACTGTCAAGGAGGTGGAACGTAACCCCCCACTCCTTACGTGGGGGCTACACATAGTGATATTGATATCCTTCCAAAGAGCACAGTATGGAAAGGGGGAAAAACAAGAACTTTACAGTGGAGAAACCTAGCAAACACTACCTCAGCCAGCTGATCAAGGTCAACATCCAAAGTAATAGGTCATGTTGATAGTATGTACCCTTGATAAAATATGATGAAAACAGTACTTTAACCTCTGTGGTCTTCTTCCCAAAAATCCATATTCCCTCTCGTCATGAGAAAAACATCAAAGAAATCCCAACAGAGGGACATGCTACAAAATAATCTGACCAGTAGTCCTCAAAATATGTCAAGGTCATCAAAAAACAAAGAAAATCTAAAAAACTGTCACAGCCAAGAGAAGCTTAAGGAGACATGATGACTAATGTAGTGTGGTATCATGGAACAGAAAAAGGGCAGCAAGTAAAAACAAAGGAAATCTGAATTAAATATGGGCTTTAGTTGGTAATTATTTATCAATATTGGTTCGTTAATTATAATAAACGTACTATACTAATGTTGTTAATAATGGCAGAAACTGGGTATGGGTTATATGGGAATACTCTGTACTATCTTTATAATCTTTTTGTAGATCCAAAACTATTCTGTAAAAATTTTTTTTTAAAAAAGATGTTCCCTTATTATGCACCAAATGTGATTGATTTGCCAAAAACCAGTTATTGGCAGAATCAGGATCAGAGGCCAAGTCTCCTGTCTCCCAATACCTTACTTGGTAATTCTATACTGGTTTTGTCTTAGAAACACAAAATAATTTTTCACATTTTAGTGTCTAAAAAGATTTCAGAAGCTTTTTTCTCCCTTTAAAACCCTTCATTTGGGGACTTCCTTGGTAGCACACTGGTTAAGACTCCATGCTCCCAATGCAGGGGGCCCAGGTTCAATCCCTGATCAGGGAACTAGATCCCACATGCATGCCACAACTAAGAGTTCACATGCCACAACTAAGGAGCCCACCTGCTGCACATAAGACCGGGCACAACCAAATAAAAATAAATAAATATTAAAAAAAAAAAACCCTCTTCATTTGTCTTAACATTTACAGACTCCTAAGCAGAGAGCGTATTTCTCTGTTGTCACCCACTATTTCTAGGATTATCAATAGGAAATACGTAACAAGTAGCTCAGCAACAAAGCAATAATGCTTTTAAAAAACAAATAGCACATCTCCCCCACCCCCAACTTGCCCAAAGCCACAGAGCAAGTGATTCCTAGATCCAGAATGCTCAGGAATAAAAGTGAATAAAGAAATTAGGTACCTTTAAACCGAGTAACTTTCCAGCAGTAAATAAACATTTACTACATTTTCTAAGTCTCTTCTACTTCACAGTTCATGCTCACTAAGCTACATTAGCTCTTCTAGTACAAGATTTCTCATATTCCTGAATGCCATTATAGCAGTTTCTCCCATACTTTTACTTTCTGCTTGAAAGCCATCATTTTCTTGGAGCACTTCATTTCCTGGTTTTCTTCCAAGAGCCATTTTCTCGCTCTAATTTTTTTATCACTGCAAGACCGTTACTCTACAGCAGTGCCCCTTTGAGCTAGGGTGCAAATGCTGGGTGGATGTCTAACTCATGACTAAGCTACTTAATGCCACAAACTGTCCCACAGTAGGCCCATTTAAATTCCTGTCTTGGCCAAATTACAAATTACTTACAGGCATAGACCTCCAGAAGAGCCAGCAATTAAAAATCAAAACCACGAACAAGAAAATCTTTTAATATTTATGAGTCTACTGAAGTGAACTTTTCTTTAAAATACCTTAAGTTATATGTAAATTTGAGTTTTTAACTAGAGCAAAGCCTAAGTCAATAAAACCAATACTTATGAGGGCCAACACTATATAGTCCAAGTTCTGATTTCTGTTGATCCAGAACTGATCTACAAATAAAACTTACAATTTCTAGGTTCTAGAGAAGTGAACAGACTGCACTTCCTTCAAATACTCATCAATAAATCTCTCAACTGGACTTTATCTTTTTTTTTTTTTTTTTTGGCCGCACTGCACAGCTTGCAGGACCTTTGTTCCCCCACCAGGGATCGAACCCAGGCCCCAGCAGTGAAAGCACTGAGTCCTAACCACTGGACCACCAGTGAATTCTCTCAACTGGACTTTTAATAAATGCTGGGTGGCAGAGTTCAAGACTGTTTTCTGGCAGTCACAAGACTGAACTGTCGGAATTCTGCGTTACAAAGGGTTAAAGGAGAATATATATGATGCCCATCAGAAAACCCAGCACATGTTAGAAACTAAATGAATGTTTGCTGATAGTGGTCAATTCCATGAGTGTCAACTAGTTACTAAGGATTAAAAAAAAAAAAGTCTCTGACCTTCAGGATCAATCTATATAGGGTGTCCTTAAAGTCTGGAAACATAAAAAGTATTTGCCCATGTTTTCAGAGTTTATGAATATTCTGTAGTATTAGTTCTATTAATCAAATGTTGGGGGTTTTGGGGGGATAATACCAAAATAAACTCATAACCTTTTATCTAACTAGGAAAAAAATGTGCATAGGTATGTTAGTACTACTTAACGCTCTAGCTTGAGTATTTTCCTTCTATTAAAAAAAAAGTCAAACAAGTAAAAATTTCAAAAATGAATTAGTGTCATGATAAAATTGCACATAACTATGTACACACAAGGGCATATAAAACCTGGAGAAATCTGAATAAGGTCTTTAGACTGTACCAGTGCAATTTTTTCCTAGTTTTGATATTTTACAATAGTTATCTATCTATACTACTATTGGGGGAAGCTGGGTGATGGGTACAAGAGACCTCTCTGTACTATTTTGCAACTTTCCGTGGGTCTATAATTATTTCAAAATTAAAATCTTCTTTTAAAAAATTTATTACTGGATCAGTATAGATGGTTCTTTAGACTTGATCAAAGTTGTCTAGAAAACAGCTTTAAATTCTAAAGCACAGAAGTACAGAGGAAGACTCAGAAATGAGTTGGATTAGAAATATGAACCCCTTACTCCCTTCCTTCCAGTTAATAAGTGTTTTGTTTTTAATAATAAAATATAATTATCAACCTATATCCAAGTCAGAGAAGCTCTACCCTCTGGGATCACATAGACAAACGTACACAAAGCCAAGAAAACAGGAGCTAAACATATGCACATTTGTAATATATATTTATAAATAATATAAATGATTTCTGACTTGCTTCTCAGTTTCCCAAGGACAGAGCAAAAAGCCCAGTTCTCAAAATCTGAGTCAGAAGGATTTTTCAAGAGAAACTAATCTACTCACTTTTAATGTTTCAGTTCACTCTTTTAACTTTTCAAAGAGTGAATTTATCTTGAATTCTAGAGATGGAAGTTTTCTATTTTAAAAACTGATGATTCAGAAAATGAACTCCTTATACAAAAGGCAGTATGGTATATGTGATGGTGTAAACTGTCAAGTCAGAGAAAGCTGGGTTCTAGACTTTCCTGATCCTCTTTGTGGCCTTGGTCAGCTTACTGAATTTCCATGAGTCTTTCTTCCCTATTTTATAATGTAGCTAGTAGTATTAGTGGCTCGAAGGCTTGCTGTGAAAATATAAAAAGATAATACAAAGTCTATCAGAGTCCAGTACTTCATAGGAGTTCCCAAATGGTTTATTCTTTGATACAAAATTAGTACAACCACAGTGAATACATTTTCAATTCCCAGAATGGGCCAAAAGGTGTAACTGTGCCCGTACACCTCCTATATTTCAACAAAGCTGAATGATTTTATGTAACAAGAAACATTAGCTTTCCTCTGATTATACTCTATGATTTCGTCTTTAACTCTTCCTTGCAACGGTGTATATACAATTATAGCATTTGGACAGGGAAATATCCCTATTTGTCTGTGATTTTCTTTTTTCCTGCTCTTCCACCAATTTTCTTTATGAATTCTCCCAAATTTAACTTATTTTTGGTTAATGATAATTCTGTTCTCAACACACATTCTAAAAAAAGTCCATATTATTTTACTATACACATTTAATAATGTACATGAGACTTCAACTGAACACAAAATATTCTATTTAATGGAAACAAATTTTAACAAATCCAAAATTGATCAACTTTAGGAATGGGCAAACACTAAAATATTACATTTGTCACCTCTCATTGGCAGAATCTTTATGCTCAGTAAGGGTCCATTCAGAAAAAAAATCTTTAAAACAAAGGGAGGCTCAAATTATTTTAAAATTAAATTTAAACTTTAATATTTTCAAGTTAGTCTAGTTTTGCATCTATTTTCTTAAAAGATACCGGTCTACGGTTTTCTTATGAAGTCTTTGTCTGGTTTTGGTATCAGGGTAATATTGGCCTCATAGAATGAGTTGGAAAGTGTTCTCTCTTGTATTTTTGGAAGAGTTTGTGAAGGACTAGTGTTAATTCTTCCCTAAGTATTTGGTAGAATTCACCAGTGAAGCCATTTGGTTCTGGGCTTTTCTTTGTAAGACTTTGTTTCTTAAAAGTAGTTAGGAAATTTCACCTCTAATTCCTTTAATCCATGAGAAATTAGAAAGAGGAACAGAAGGAATCCCACAGAAGGGATTATTTGTCTCAAGAGGGCTGAGGAAGTTCCTTTCTATTCCTAGTTTGTTGAGTGCTTCTATCACGAAAGGGTGTTGCACTTTATCGACTGCAATGATCATGCGGTTTTTGTCCTTTATTAATGCAGTATATTACATTCTTTATTATAGTTTGGTGAACCAACCTTACATTTCTGGGATAAATCCCACTTGGTTGTGGTGTATAATTTTTTTTTTTTAATATTTAAATTTTATTTATTTACTTTTGGCTGCACTGGGTCTTCGTTGCTGCACGCGGACTTTCTCTAGCTGCGGCAAGTGGAGGCTACTCTGTTGCAGTGCGCAGGCTTCTCATTGCTGTGGCTTCTCGTTGCAGAGCACAGGCTCTAGGTGCTCGGGCTTCAGAAGCTGTGGCACTCAGGCTCAGTAATTGTGGCGCACAGGCTTAGTTGCTCCGCGGCATGTGGGATCCTCCCAGACCAGGGCTCGAACCCGTGTCCCCTGCATTGGCAGGCAGATTCTTAACCACTGCGCCACCAGGGAAGCCCTATAATTCTATATGTTGCTGGATCCCATTTGCTAGCATTTTGAGGATTTTTTGCATCTATTTTCTTAAGGGATACTGTTCTATGTTTTTCTTTTCCTGTGAAGTCTGTCTGGTTTTGGTATCATGGTAATATTGGCTTCATAGAATGAGTTGGGAAGTGTTCCCTCTTCTATTTTTTAGAAGGGTTTGTGAAGGATTGGTGTTAAAACCATTTGGTTTGGGGCTTTCCTTTGTGGAATTTTACCTCTTAAAAGTAGTTAGGAAATTTCACCTCTAATTCCTTTGATCCACGAGAAATTAGAAAGATGAACAGAAGAAGTGGCCTAGCTGGTGTTCTAGGTTTCTGGGGGGGGGAAAAAAAGATTTTTATTTTTTGGCCATGCCTCATGGCTTGTGGGATCTTAGTCCCCCAACCAGGGATCGAACCCCGGCCCCCTGCAGTGGAAGGGCCAAGTCCTAACCACTGGACTGCCAGGGAATTCCCAAAAGTGATTTTTTTTTAAAAGGCAGTGTGTAATAAAAAATGAGGCAGTCTTTCTTTCATGTAGGCTATCCATTCATCTATTAATATACCCTTTTATTTTTAAAATATATTTATTTATTTATTTATTTTGGCTGCGCCAGGTCTTAGTTGCAGCACGCAGAATCTTCGCTGCGGCATGCGGGATCTTTTAGTTGCGGCATGCATGTGGGATCTAGTTCCCTGACCAGGGATCAAACCCGGGCTCCCTGCATAGGGAGCACAGAGTCTTAATCAATGGACCACCACGGAAGTCCCAATATACCCTTTAAAAATGTTAAGTCTTACCTTAGGTTGTCTAATTTAACCCTCAGAAGAACCCCAGGAAGTTCTATCATTCCCATGTGACACATGACAAAACTAAGGCTAAGAGAAGTTACATAAGCTGTCCAAGGTCACAGTTAGGCATAGAACATAGAATAGTGTTATGAGCAGGAACTCAGAAGTCACAATCCCTAATCGGCTACTTAATAACTTCAGGGCCTCAGTTTCTTCATCTCTAAAATGAGAATAACAACACTATGTACTTCTTAGGATTGTTATATAAACAAAATACATGTTAAGTGTTTATGTCAGTACTCGGCTTACAGTAAATGCAACATTAGCAGTGATTTCTACTATTACTAGGTATTGCCCAGTGACACCATTTAAGTTTTGATGGTTCTAAAACGCTGAGTTTTAAGGCAATAAGAAATTTGAAGTCTTAGATTGAAAAGGAACCACTTAAAAGGAATTTGATTCCAGTCGCAGATAACCATTTTAATACTACTACTTTCTGTCCCTCTGATATTACTACATGTGCATCTAGTCAAAATATAGAAGCACTTAAAGGGGGAAAAAAGTACATAAAATTCAAAGTGGTCTTTATTGTAAATGATCATCCACTTAAAAACAGATATATACTACTGCCTAGTTTACAGTTTTGAATTTTGCTTTTCACTGACAGGAACATTAAAATCTATTTTTCCATAGCACTTTCTTTTCTCCTATAAACTAAGTAGGTTTAAGATGTGGATACGCAAAACATTGCTGAAGATTCTAAATTATTTAAAAAACAAAATTCTCCAAATAATTTTCACAGCGCACAGTTAAGCTTAATTTAAAGGCACATCTGTTTTAGTTAACAAAGCATTCAACATACACTTTACTGACAAAGTTCTACGGTAAGCTATATAGGTTATAACTATGTTCAGGCACTTTTATTATTTCCTAGGAGTTGTTATGAGCTGCCAATTCTTCTATTTGCACAGTTCACTATGCCATTCAAAGTAATTTCATGTTCACCATCTTATTTGTCCCTCCTGGTAAGGTATCCAGGGCACTCTTCATTCCCATTTTAAAGAGGTGGAAACCAATGTAGTTCATTAAGCTAGTTACCATGCTGGGCCTGGAATTCAAGTCTCTTGAGCCTGCATTTATGCTTACCAACTGTCACTTCATCCCCTTAAGCTATCTCTCAGGGCAAAGTGAACTCTGTAACTGAAAGGATGCAAGAGCATGATTGCCAAAACTGCAGCAACAACTTCCGTCAAAACGTTTACCCCTCGAGGTCCTTGAAAGATAATGTGCTGGTTGAAACTGCTGAGTTAAGATAGTAAGGTAGGGAGGGATGCTAACACCCATTATCAGATAGGTCAGAAAATTTGTTTGTTGTGCGACACATTTACTCCAATACAAAGTTCATTCTGGCCATCTCATAATCCAGTTCCCCCGCTTATTTGCTTGTGTACCCTGGGTGGTGCACAGAACTCCCCACACCATCTTTTACCTCTGCTCTAACTATAGCAAATGTACAATTCAGCAGTGATTTTATTCATGGCCCTTAAACAGCACTGTCAAAAGACAGATACAGAATGATTTTAAGATCAATACAGTTCCTCCCTTAAAAGAAACTAAACCAAAACAAATCAAATCCTCCCAACCCACCAACTCTACTTATTAAAAAATTAAGCAAAATGTTCCATTTCCTAAATTAGAGGTAAAGAGCCTAACTGTGGCTCACCTTTGTCCTCCCAACCTTTTAATATTCAGCTCAGTTTAACTTCCTTCAGCCAGCATTCACTTGTGTCATGCCCAGCAGTTAATCCACTAAGTCAGTTTCTTCCTCTATCTCCATAAATGTGATTTTAGGTCCCAGGGCTTAACCAACTCAAAAAGTAGGATGCTGGTGTAGTGGACCAACATCATTCAGACCGTAACAATTTATTTCAATCGTTTATCAAGCAGTTAAAGTCCTTTTTTATACACAATTTAATTCTAACAACTCCACCAGGTATTATACCCATTACTTGGAGAGAACTGGGGCACAAAGGGGAAGTAAACTGTCCAAGTTCACATAGCAACGAACTGCTGATGAAGGACTTGAATCAGGGCTTAGCCTTAACAACTACACCAAATCTGCCTCAACAGTAATTCCAACGTGATCATAAAATTAATCGCATGACCTTGAGCCAATCATTCAGAGCTCTGGGCCTCAGTTTCCTCCACTATAAAACAACCTGCCCACAGAGAGCTTTTGGGAGCTTTCCTGCTTTAAAAATCCTGTGAATTTACTAGTTTACTTACTCCCCATCCCCGAATAGATGTAAATGTTAGGACTGAAATTTTTCAACCACTGCGTGTTCTAGCACATTCTCCATACTCGTCAGGCTACCAGAGTCCAGTCTTCACTTTGTGGTTTTAATTTTCAAATACTGAACCTGTAATGCTAATCCTAAACATTCTCTCTCGGCTCACTATCACCCTTCCCCACTACTAGGGATACCGACTAGGCCCGGTCCTATTCCAGACCTTTACCCGGTTACACCAGAACACCTCGCAGCTTCACAAGCAGCCAACAACAGGCTTAAGAAAGCCCTAGAAGCAAAGCCAGAAGGAGAAGTTAGCTTTCCCAGAGGTCAAGAGAGGCTCTAGGGCACCTGCCACGCCTCCCGACCCCGCCGGCGCGGCTTGGGCCTGGCTACCCAACTCAGGCGGCCCAGGTTCGGGCCTCGCCCTTCATGGCCCGAGCGTCCGCCTGGGCCTGAGCTCTCGAAACCCAGCCGGACCCCTCGGCCCCGGCCACGCCCGGCTCCTCGGGCCCTCGGCCGCGGCGCCGCGTACCCAGGCCCCCAGGGGTCCTCACAGGCCCGAGAACATGAGCAGGCCTCCCGTCTCACCTCGAGCCTCAGGGGGACCGCCGGCGGCGCCGCGTCTCCTCCCGCCCGCACACCCGGCCCCGCGCTGCAGTAAAGACAGCGGCTGAGGCAGCACAACCGTCACGTGCTGCTGAACCAAGAGGCCTTGACTACCGCGACCGCCGCGCGAGCGAGCCCCACTGCACGAAGCCCGGCCCTGCGTCCGCCCCTCGCTCCTGAGTAGCTGCGGCCAGCGCTAAATCCCGCCCCCCCGCGCAAGCTCCGGGATTCGGTTGGTCGATGAGACCATCGCTCTCTTCACTTTCCCATACGCCCCCTAGGGCTATTCTTCGTGGAGAGTGGGGATTGGCTGGAAGTGAGGCAGGAAGTGGCCGTTGGTTGGGCGGGAGAGAAGGGGTCGGGCTGCGGCGGAATGGAGTACCGCCCAGGGCGCGCGCCCTGAGGCGGGGCCGGCCGGGCTGGCGTTCCCGCGCCGTGTTGCCTTCGTTCCTTGCTGGGCCTGCTGCCCGGCGTTGCATCCCAGTCTCTGTGGTTCCGACCCCTCCTGGGCCTGGACCTGGACCTGGGTCTCGGGGTCTGGCATCCCGTTTCCTTCTCTGGAGGGGCAAATGGCAGCTGGCAAGAAGGGGTGGGAAGTCCGGTGAGATACCGGGAAGGGCCTGGTCCCCAATGCAGCGAGTGCGCGGCGCTGACGGAACCCGTCACGGCTCCTTAAGTCAGGCCTGAGGTCGACTGCATCACGCTGTGTAACCAGGCGCCACCGTTCCTGCAGAGTCACTGCTCTGGGCCCAGCAGCCTGAGGCCACCCTGTTACCCAACATCAAATACAGTCCAGAACACTACCCTCCAAGGTTATTTCAACTTTCAATTTGTGATGTTTCCTTAAGTAACATTAGACAAAGAGGGCACAAAGACACACTGACAACAGGATTGAAAGAAAAGGATGGTGCAATGGAAAAATTTCAAACACACCACAATTTTTGTAACTCACTTTTAACACATCTTCAGTTTTCAGTATACTGAGAACCTCAGAAAATGGAAGTGGTCTATCGTTTTTCTAGACCTTTATAGGTCCTGGTCTCTGTCTTCCATTTGTTTGGATACCCAAAGACTGAATGCTAGGCTGGGAAAAACTAGACTCAGTAGGTGTATCAACTACCCCAGGAGCCAGCTTTATTCCCTCCTGCCATCTGGAAGGGAAAATGAGAAGTCAAGAGTTTGGTGTTTGCATGAGTTTAGTATTCTCCAACTCTCACCCCCCAAATTTGTGTTAAGAGCATTTGCTTCCTTTTTACGTGGGGAAGTGGATATTCGAGGCAAAATGATGTTCTGGATGTCACAGGTTCCAAACAATGAGCTTAAAATGTAGTTACAGGAACTGTATGTGATCAAAAGAGCTACTGCAGCAAAGGTAACTGCTAAAACATGGTGGTACTGAAAAGAATTTAATGGGGTCTTGAGTTGGGAGGAACTGCTTTCATCTAGAATGGACAGGAAAATAGGTAAGACTTGAGCTGGGCCTGGTAGGATATGCAGGATTTCTATAGGTGGAGACTTGGAGAAAGGCTTCTTTGGATGAGGGAATGGCATATGCAAAGGCAGGGAAATGGGTACTGTGTTTGGGGACACCATGTATGAGAGTATTTTGGCTGGAGAAAGGTGTTCAAGAAAGTAATAGGAGATCGGTCAGCTCCAGAGTTGGGTTAGGACCTAGCCAAGGAGTCTGTAGAGAGATAGTTTAAATTCTAGGTTTGGGTTATGATTTAGATATTTAGGGAAACTTTTTTTTTTTTTTGGCCACACCACGTGGTATGCAGGATCCTAGTTCCCCAACCAGGGATCAAACCTGCCCCAGCAGTGAAAAAGCCGAGTCCTAACCACTGGACCGCCAGGGAATTCCCTAGGGAAGCATTATTTTAATATTATTCCAGGGCGCAGTGGATAAGAATCTGCCTGCCAATGCAGGGGACACAGGTTTGATCCCTGGTCCGGGAAGATCCCATATGCCAAGGAGCAACTAAGCCTGCGTACCACAACTACTGAAGCACGTGTGCCTACAGCGCGTGCTCTGCAACAAGAGGAGCCACCGCATGGAGAAGCCCACATGCCGCCACTATGAGGCTGGTTAGGAAGCCACTTCTTGAAGTTGATTAAAGGGCAGAATTAGGGAATGACAGAGTGTATAGGAACAAAAGCATTAAATGTTGATGCTGAAGAATGCTCCACTGGATTCAGGAGCCTAGGGAAAGAGAAGAACCAAAGGCAACGATGAGAGTATGAGCCTGAGTGACTGGTGGTAAAGTATACAGCCCCTTAAAAAAAGGGAATTCAGGTTTAGCTGATCCTGGGAATCCTGGGTCTGGGCCCAAGACAGAGCAGGACTGTAGGTCCTGCCAAGAATCTTGGAATTCTAGGGGTTTTTCTGCTAAAGCATAATGTTCTTGAAAAGAAGTTGAGGACAAATCCCTGCAGAATGAGTTTTTAATTTTTTTATACTCTGAAATCAGTCACTGTTTATTAACTGACCAGATTACAAAAATAATCATGGTAGACACACCTCAGTTCATCCATCTAATAAGCCTGTTAGATCTGTTGATCTGGGCTCCCGGAGAAGGTAATTTGAAGGGCCACAGGAAGCCCTTCAAATTAGATCCTCCATGTAGATGATGCCATATTTACCAAGGGATGGAGCAAAGTGTTATCTGTCAGGGCAATTCTCTTCTTGTTGATTTTGCCATAACAATAATTGTAGATGCATTCATTTTCTGACTTCAGGTTCAGGTACCCCCATGAAATATGTGGTTCCACATTCCTCAAATCTTAACTGAAGCCTTGCTGAGCTTAACAAAGGTGCCGTGGAAGATGCAGCGAAAACGAAGAAGCTGTAACACCTTTCAGATCTCTGGGCTCACACCACTGATACCTGTGATCCTGATGAGGAATGCCCATTTGGGTCCAGCAGGTACACCAAACTTGCCCGCTTTTCTTGTCATCCTTTCCTTCTGAATCTCAGTTCTATCTGCCTATATTCCTTGTGCCAGTGATTAGCTTTTTCATAGATAAGCTTCTTCCTTGCCTTTTGAAGCATCTTTTGGGCAAACTTCTTTTTTTTTTAAAAAAAAAAACTTTTATTTATTTATTTTTTTGCGGTACGCGGGCCTCTCATTGCTGTGGCCTCTCCCGTTGCGGAGCACAGGCTCCGGACGCGCAGGCTCAGCGGCCATGGCTCACGGGCCCAGCCTCTCGGCGGCATGTGGGATCTTCCCGGCCTTGGGGCACGAACCCATGTCCCTTGCATCGGCAGGCGGACTCGCAACCACTGCGCCAGCAGGGAAGCCCCTGAGCAAACTTCTTTCTCAGGCACTCGATCTCAGGCTCTGTAAAATCCCTCCACTTGTTTCTTAAGGCTTTTCCTTCTCTTCTACACCCACCATGGTTCCAGTTGGAAAAAGGCATAAGATCTTTTCTTGATAATGCAAAAGTTACTTTGAGGTATTGGAGTATTTCTTTAAAAGAAATAATCATTTTATAATTAGATGTCGAACGTATGGGAGATTGGGTTGAATGTATTTTGACCTTATAATCTGCAAGATGATTTTCAAAATAAATTATTTATATTCATTTAAAAATGCACACATGGGAACTTCCCTGGTGGTCCAGTGAGTAAGACTCTGCGCTCCCAATGCAAGGGGCCTGGGTTCGATCCCTGGTCGGGGAACTAGATCCCACATGCATGCATGCCACAACTAAGAGTTTGTGTGTTGCAACTAATAGTTCAAATGCTGCAACTAAGAAGCCTGCATGCTGCAACTAAAGATCCTGCATGCTGCAACGAAGATCCTGCGTGCTGCAACTAAGACCCAGAGCAACCAAAATGAATAAATTTTAAAAAAACTTTAAAAAATAAATAAAAATAAAATAAAAATGCACATATGCTTTGGCCCAGCAATTCTACTCCTGGGAATATATCTGTATCTATATCTAGGTTTGATAGAATATTCACATGATGTACTTGTATTTAAAAATATACACGGGCTTCCCTGGTGGCACAGTGGTTGAGAGTCCGCCTGCCGATGCAGGGGACACGGGTTCATGCCCCGGTCTGGGAAGATCCCACATGCCAAGGAGAGGCTAGGCCCTGAACCATGGCCACTGAGCCTGCGCGTCCCGAGCCTGTGCTCCGCAACGGGAGAGGCCACAACAGTGAGAGGGCCGCGTACCGCCAAAAAAAAAAAAAAAAAAAAAAAAAAATATATATATATATATATATATATACACACACACACAATGATGTGCATTGCAGCATTGTTTGTAGTATCCAAATCCTAGAAACAACCTAACCACCATCATAGAGAACTGGTTAAATAAAATATAGCTCATCCATATAATGGT
Source organism: Orcinus orca (assembly GCF_937001465.1). Lineage (NCBI taxonomy): Eukaryota > Metazoa > Chordata > Mammalia > Artiodactyla > Delphinidae > Orcinus > Orcinus orca. The sequence goes on along the minus strand of NC_064561.1, from coordinate 17,303,321 downwards.
TCTGCATTGGAAAACTTTCGGTGAACACATATGTATATAGATATGATTGCCAAGATTTAGTGTTATGTGAAAAAGCACTGAGAAAAGTATGTTTCCTTTCATGTTGCAAAGGGAGCTATATTCTCATGGATATAAGCTTGGACAAACAAGCTTTCTGGAAAGATGCAGGAGAAACTGCTAAGAGTGGTTGATGCCCAAGAGGTGGCTAAGACTTTGGATATGGAAAGGAGATATTTTTATAATGCGTATGTTATTTTTTCAGTAAGTAATCAAATTTCTGCTTTTGTGCTTAGATTTTCAAAAAAGATAGAATATATATTAAAAATCCACCATAGGGCTTCCACCACAAGCCTAGAGCCCATTCTCCGCAACAAGAGAAGCCACCACAGTGAGAAGCCTGAGCACTGCAATGAAGAGTAGCCCCCACTCACTGTGACTAGAGAAAGCCCGTGCGCAGCAATGAAGATCCAACACAGCCAAAAATAAATAAATAAAATAAATTTTTTTAAAAAAGTAATCTTTTGATGTTCCGACTACCTGGTTTTTGTGGCAAAACCCCCTATATATCTTGACTCCTACCTTACCTCTTTGGAGCAGTCACTCTGAGCTATCTGAGAGGCTATCCCCTGGGCTTAAGTCCTCAGCAAGCCCACCAAATAAAACATAATTCTCAACTTTTAGGTTGTGCAATTATATTTTTTCAGTTAACAGACTGCTCTTCAGCCACTGTCACTGGACCTCCTTGTACCTCCTCCTGGGTTCAGATCTCCTGTTTCCTCAACTCCTAGACCCCACATTTTAAAAATTCAACTTTATTGTACAGTTCCATAATTTTGGTAATGTACAGCACATACCATGTAACCACTACATAATGAAGATATAGAACATTTCCATTACACCATAAGTTTCCTCTGAAGTTCCCCGACACCAAATATGAGTTCTCTTCTGACACCACTTCTGTCAGTTCAGTTCAATTTTGACACTAACTACCCGGTTAGTTTCAGACACCACAGGTTTAGAGGCTAAGACTGCCCCCACGTCAGATGCCCAGCTGCAAATGAGGTGCACAGGCTACCCACATGTCTGCTTGACCAGCTACAAATTTGGGGGTTCCATGACACCCCCCCTTCAGGTTCAGTAATTCAAGAGAATAACTCACAGAACTCAGGAAAGTGCTTTACTTGCTATCACAGGTTTACTAAAAAAGCTACAACTCAGGAACAAATGGAAAAATGCATAGGGCAAGGTATGGATGTGTATGTGTGTGAATGTGCAGAGCTTCTGTACTCTCTCTGGGCATGCAACCTCCCAGCACCTGCATGTGTTGACCAAGCTGCAAGCTCTCTGAACACCATTATTTAGGAGTTTTTATGGAGGTTCCATTAGTAGGCACAGTTGATAAATCGTTGACCATTGGTGATTGTACTCAATCTCCAGTCCCTCTCCCCTTCCTAAAGGTCAGAAGTGGAGCTGAAAATCCTACTCCTCTAAATCACTTGGTTTGGTTTCTCTAGCACCCTTATCCTGAATTGATCAAGGGGCCCAGCAATAATCACCTGATTAGCATAAACTCAGGTGTTGTTGGAAGGGGACATCATCATAATGATATGAATGATGATATGATATTCACAATGATATGAATAACAAAAGGCTCTCATCACTCAGGAAATGCCAAGGGTTTTAGAAGCTCTGTGCCAGGAACCCAGAATAAAGACCAAATGTATTTTTTATTATACCACAGTTTCCTCATATCCATTCCCATTCCGTTCCCACCACCAGCATCAGGCAAAAAATTGATCTGCTTTCTGTTACTATAGAAAAGACTGGTCATTTCTAGAGCTTAATATAAATGCAATTATATAGTATATAGTGTTTTGTATCTGGCTTATTTCACTCATATTGTTTTGAGATCCTCATCTGTGTTGTAAAATGTATCAGTAATTTGTTGCTTTTAATTGCTGAGTAGTAGTCTATTGTACAAGTATGCCACAGTTTGTTTATCCATTAACCAGGTAATAAGACAACTGGGCTGTTCTCAATTTTTGGCTATATGATATACAACTGCTATGGACATGGTGTACCACTCTTTGTATAGACATATATTTTATTTTTCCCTTAAAACCCAACATTTTCACTTATTCTTGGTTTACTACCTCAATTAATAGTTACATCTATCCCAAGAAAGACTGTGTAGTAATTTTTTTGAAATCTTGCACATGTAAAAGTATCTTTATTCTACCCTCACATAGTTTATTTAACTTTATTGAAATATAATTTACATACCATAAAGTTTTCCCACTGTAAGTGAATGATTCGTTGATTTTTAGTAAATTTATAGAATTGTGCAACCATTACCACAATCCAGTTTTAGAATAACTCCACCACCGGACTTCCCTAGTGGCGCAGTGGTTAAGAATCTGCCTGCCAATGCAGGGGACACAGGTTGGAGCCCTGGTCCGGGAAGATCCCACATGCCGCGGAGCAACTAAGCCCATGCAACTCAACTACTGAGCCTGTGCTCTAGAGCCCGTGAGCCACAACTACTGAGCCCGTGTGCCACAACTACTGAAGCCCACGCGCCTAGAGCCCGTGATCCACAACAAGAGAAGCCACTGCAATGAGAAGCCCGTGCACCACAACGAAAAGTAGCCCCCGCTTGCTGCAACTAGAGAAAGCCTGCGTGCAGCAATTAATACCCTATGCAGCCTAATTAATTAATTTTTTTAAAAAAAAGAATAACTCCACCACCAAAAAGTTCCTTTGTGCCTATTTGTAGTCAACTCCCAACCAACCCAAGGCAACCATAGAACTGCTTTCTCCCACTATTGATCTCCCTTTTCTAGATATTTCACATAAATGGAATCATTATCTGACTTCTTTCACTTAGCATAATGTTTTTGCACTTCATGTTGTAGCATGTATCAAGAATTGATTCTTTTTCCATTATTGAATAATATTACATTGCATAGATATACATTTTGTTTATCCATGGCCACACCGTGCAGCTTCCAGGGATTGAACCCCGGGCCAGGGCAGTGAAAGCGCCGAATCCTAACTACCGGACCACCAGGGAACTCCCTGTATACAAGTCTTCATATGGACAAGTTTCCATTTGAGTAGTACATAGGAATAGAATTGCTGACTTGTATGCTAAGTTTATGTTTAACTGTTTGACACTACTAAATTGTTTTCCAAATTGGCTGCTGATTTTACATTTCCCATGTAGGAGGATTTGTTTCTCCACATCATCGCCAATAGCCATTTTAGTAGATATAGAGTAGTATCTCACTGTGGTTTGCTTCGGATTCAGTGAGCCCCCCTCTGGCAGTGAAGCTGTTGGTTTGTGCAGCCTCCCCAATTCTGGGACAGCTAGCTTGCTGACCAAGCTCGGGGAATGTTAGCAGCCTCAGACAAGAATGCCACAGACTCTCACTGTTCTAACCAGAGTTCAGAAGTTTTTCATGGATAAATGCTTCTCAATTTCTCATTTACTTATGGTCAATTTCCAGAGCCCTAAATCTTTAAAAAAATCTTTTTTTCCAGTTTCATAATTGTTTTCTGGGGAGAAAATTTGCTGACTACTTTTGGTTGAAAATTTTTTTCTCTGTATGTTTTCGCTGTTTCCTTTCAGTTGTTTTCTGTTTGCTTGCCTTGGTCTCTATGTTTTACATTGCAAGGGTATTTTTGTTTTGTTTTTGTTTTTTGCCTTGTCTGCACATTGGAATTACCTGGAAAGCTTTTAAAATCCTAGTGCCCAAGCTGTACCCCCAGAACATTACATCAGAATCTCTGGGGGAAGGCCCAGCCAGCTGAGAATCAAAATAATTAAATGAACTATAAACCACTGAAAAAGAGAACTGTAAACAAATTTTAAAAAGGAAAAGAAAAGGGCTTCCCTGGTGGCGCAGTGGTTGAGAGTCCGCCTGCTGATGCAGGGGACGCAGGTTCGTGCCCCGGTCCGGGAAGATCCCACATGCCGCAGAGCGGCTGGGCCCGTGAGCCATGGCCGCTGAGCCTGCGCGTCCGGAGCCTGTGCTCCGCAATGCGAGAGGCCACAACAGTGAGAGGCCCGCGTACCGCCAAAAAAAAAAAAAAAAAGGAAAAGAAAAATAGAATTAATAAGTCTATACCTGTAAAGAAAAAACTCACACTCCTCCTGTGTTGCTTTTTTTAAAAATAAATTTATTTACTTTTTATTTATTTATTTTTGGCTGCGTTGGGTCTTCATTGCTGCGCATGGGCTTTTCTTTAGTTGCAGCGAGTGGGGGCTACTCGTGGTTGCGGTGCGCAGGCTTCTCATTGCGGTGGCTTCTCTTGTTGCAGAGCACGGGCTCTAGGCACGTGGGCTTCAGTGGTTGTGGCTCGCAGGCTCAGTAGTTGTGGCGCACGGGCTTAGTTGCTCCGCGGCATGTGGGCTCTTCCCGGACCAGAGCTCGAACCTGTGTGCCCTGTATTGATAGGCGGATTCTTAACCACTGCACCACCAGGGAAGTCCCCCTCCTGTGTTTCTTCTTTACTGTCACACTACTACCACATTCACATCACTTCCTACACCAGATGTGTGGCAGTTTTCCCCATTGCAAGCAATTCTGTGACACCAGCTGGGTGTCCTACAACTTAATTCTGACACTAGCTACCTGGAGATAGCTAGTGTCAGATCCCACAGGTTAAGGGCTTAGTTCTGTAAGACTGACCCCACTTCACATGCTAATCGCAAGAATTGGATCCTCAGCTTACCCGCAATTTCTGTCCGACTTGGCTATAAATCAGAGGTTTCCATGACTTCCTCCCCCTTGGCTTCGATTATTTGCTAGAACAGCTCACAGAATTCAGAGAAACACTTACATGTATCAGTTTATTAAAGGATATGATAAAGGATACTGATGAGCAGCGAGATGAAGAGATACACAAGGCAAGGTCCGGGAGGGTCCCAAGCACGAACTTCTGTCCCCGTGGAGCTGGATGTGTTACCCTCCCAGTACATGGCTGTGTTCACCGATCTGGAAACTTTTTGAAACCAGGACTTAGGGGATTTTTATGGAAGCAGGATCAATCATTAACTCCATTTCCAACCCCTCTCCCCTTTGGAGAATGGGGGAGGGGAGGAGGGGCTGAAAGTCCCAAGTGTCCAATCATGGCTCTGTCTTTCTGGTGAACAGCTCCTATCCAGGAGCCCACCATGAGTCACTTCATTAGACCAAAAGACACTGCTATAACTCAGGAAATTCTGAGGGATTTAGAAACTGTCAGGAACAGGAGTCAAAGACCAAATATTAGAACAAAAGATGTGCCTGGGGGCGGAGATATATATATATATGTATATATATATATGTATTTTTTTTTCTCTATTATCTCACCATACCAGCAGAGGAGAAAGAAGATCTCTTGCTTACAGTAGAATGCTGAGGGCCGACTGATAAGTATGTGCTAGTGTTGGAAAAGCATAATTTGGCAGTCATAAAGATTGGATCAGGCAAGAGTCACCAGTGGATGCTAACTTTAGTGGGAATTTTGAGGAACAGGACATTTAAATGGTCTTAAAAGTGTCTGCCCACAGTAGGGAAGGTTCCTTTGCAACACTTAAATGCAATACCTATCCCTAGATGGGATCCTGTACTAGAGGGAAAAAATGCTATAAAGGACATTCTTAGTAAACTGACAAAATTGAAATATGGATGGTTGTATTATATCAATGTAAATTCATAAGGTTGATAACTGTACTGTGGTTACGTAAGAAAATACACATTGAAGTATTTAGGGCAAAGGACTATGATGTATGTAAAAGGTTCAGAAATGATCAAGGAAATAGGGTAAAATGCTGAGTGTAGGGGAATCTAGATAAAGGGTATACTGGTGTTCCTTGAACAATTTTTATTAAAAAAATTTTTTTTCCTTGCACAATTTTTAAATTTACAACTTAAAAAAATAAAAAAGCCAGGGGATTTTCCTGGTGGTCTAGTAGTTAGGATTCGGCGCTTTCACTGCCGTGGCCAGGGTTCAATCCCTGGTCGGGGAACTGAACTGAGATCCTGCAAGCCACGCAGCGAGCGTGGCAAAAAAAAAAAAATAAAGTCAGGCTCTCACAATTCAAGACAATTGTTCAGAGTTGTTCAGATCCTATAGAGCCTATTTTGGAAGTTAGAAGCCCCCAAATAATTCTGTTTTCTGCAGGAAGCCTCAGATTTTCATTTAAATGATAACAGGTACCTGTATAAAAACGAATATTCAGGACAACTATATATGGGCTAATCAGAATATTAACCCACCACACATTCTTGTTTAAATGTCTATAAACATAAGCCTACCTATTTACAGCTGTTATACAAATATAAAACCACAATAAATTTATAAATTACCTATAAAGCATTTAAATTAACATTTCAATAGGACAACAAAAAATGTTTTTCTGCTGAAAATAAGTGCTATTTGTCCTGTGATCTGCTCCCAGTGCCCTGAGGCAGATGTTTCCAAATTCTGCTGCCACACACTCTGTACTGTGTCATGATGCACATTCTAAGTCCACTTTTCACTCTTCAGAAGACTTTGAAATCTTCCATTCTCAGGGGGACTCAGTGCTCTCATGCCTGTCTGCTTACCTTCCCCTCTGGTTAGCCACTACCACTCAAACCCAGGTGCAGACTCTCAGGTTCCAGGGTGCTTCCTGGTGGTTATCTAGAGCAAATAGAACATCATCAACACTTTTTTTCAGTTATTTTTTAAAACAAAATTTAAACATTTTCTATAGAGTATTGAAGATTCCAGAGAACATGCATGTAACTAATTTTAAGGCAAAATGGCTTGGGAGCAGCATGGGTATGAGAGAGGAAGCAATAGCAACACTTAGACCACCACTGTGGTTACCCCTCATGCTGCATCCCACCCCTGCTGAAACCACCAACCCCATGAGGAAGGCTGAAGGAGAAGCTAAAGAAGAAAAAGCCCAAGGGAAGGATGAACCACATAGGAGATGGGCATCCTTTCATGCATCCTAAAAAGGCACCGTGCAGAAAATGGAAGTACCAGGTGAAGCGTGTGCATTTTGTATAACTATGTTCTTCTTGTGTTCCGTACTACTTGAATTACTGTTTTTATCAGGTCTTATACAAATGCAAATATTTGTAGTTTTTAAAAAACTATGTTAGCACAGAGAACCCCTCATTGTTTCAGAGAAGGTTAAATATCACTAACAGATTATCATAGAAGCTGGATTGAAATGGTCATGAGGGTAAACAAGATTTTGCTTCCTTGGTTTTGGAACTATTCCTCTTGGTTGCCAAGAGAAGGGATCCACTGACATTTACAGCCACTATGGCTGTGAAGAAATGAAAATTCTTTTTTAAGTCCTCTCTCCTTTCCTCTGTGCCATCAGAATGAGCTTTATGTCCTTAAACTCAGACCTGTTGGTACTCCTTTCCTCACAGGCTCCAAATCTGGTCTTTTCAGTGACATTTAGATGGAGTGCCTCAAGGGAGCCAGGAACCATTGTTATTGACTGTGCATTTTTAAATTCTACAGTTTTCGGGACTTCCCTGGCAGTCCAGTGGTTGGGACTCCGCGCTTCCACTTCAGGGGTCATGGGCTTGATCACAGTTAGGGGAACTGGGATCCCGCATGCTGCACCGTGCAGCAAAGAAAAAAAACCAAAACAAAACTAGTTTTCATTAAATTTCCTCAAAATCAAGGTCTGTTTGTGAAAGGAGTTAACATGTTAAGTGGGAATTATTCCTCCTCTAAACTTTTCCTTTTCAAATCATCAAAAAAGACTTCCTTGGGTTTTGTAGCTTTTCCTCTTTTGTAGACCATGGAAATAGGGAAATTGAAAGTTGCTGAATACCATTCCTGATGATCACTCAGGACCTTCCTGAAATGTCATGAGTGTTAATGAAAAGTAGCTTTAATAACATAGACACAATTGGGGGGGTGGTGGAAGAGGGAGTGAGGGAGAGAAGGCAAATGTGTGATTGGCTGGGTTAATATATTCCTGGGCTCTGATTCCATGTCCATTAGATAACCTTCTGGGGCTGATTCAAGCTTATCCTGATGATAAGAGAGAGCTTTGAACAGTGAGCATAAAGGTTTATTTGTGGAAACTGACATTCTAATTCTAAAATTAGGATAGAAATTCAATTACATGGAATTGAAATTATATGAAAATTCCAAGGACCTAGAAAACCAAAGCAGTCTTAAAAAAAACTGTTTGAAGATTTACATTACCAGATAAAGACTTACTGTAAGCTACAATAATTAAGAAAATATGGTATTGGTACAAGAATAAAAAGAATAATAAAGGGCTTCCCTGGTGGCGCAGTGGTTGAGAGTCCGCCTGCCAATGCAGGGGACGAGGGTTCGTGCCCTGGTCCAGGAAGATCCCACATGCCGTGGAGTGGCTGGGCCCGTGAGCCATGGCCGTTGAGCCTGCGCGTCCGGAGCCTGTGCTCCGCGACGGGCGAGGCCACAACAGTGAGAGGCCCGCGTACTGCAAAAAAAAAAAAAAGAACAATAAAGAGAACAGAGAGCCCAGAAACAGTCATACATACACAGTCACATGACGAACAATAAAGACATAACCGCAAATAGTGAGGAAAGGCTAGTCTTTATAAATGGTGCTGGGTCAACTTGACAACCATATGAAAAGAACACTATCAACAAAAATTAACTCAAAATAGAACACAAAATGTAAAGCTAAAATGGTGAAACTTTTAGTTTGGCAAAGCGTTCTTTAATATGACATGAAAAGCATGACCTTTTGAGGGTCAAAGTAAAAATTGATAAATTGGACTTTATTAAAAACTTTTGCTTTAATAGGCAAGCCATAGACTGGGAAAAAAATATTTGCAAAACATATCTGCAAAGGACTTTTATCTAGCGTTAAAGAACTTACACTCAACAAGACAAACAATCCAGTTTAAAAAAAAAGGTCAAAAGACAAGAACAACTTCAAAAACAAGGGTAACAAATAAGCACATGAAAAGACACTCAACATTATTAGCCAACAGAGAAATGAAATCAAAATCACAATTTAGACACACCCACTAGAATAACTAAAATTTTTTTTAATAAACTTATTTTATTTATTTATTGGGTGCATTGGGTCTTCGTTGCTGCACGCGGGCTTTCTCTAGTTGCAGGGAGTGGGGGCTACTCTTCGTTGCGGTGTGCGCAGTCTTCTCGTTGCGGTGACTTCGTTTGTTGCCGAGCACGGGCTCTAGGCGCACGGGCTTCAGTAGTTGTGGTGCACGGGGTTAGTTGCTCCGCGGCATGTGGGATCTTCCCGGACCAGGGCTCGAACCTGTGTCCCCTGCATTGGCAGGCGGATTCTTAACCACTGCACCATCAGGGATGCCCATAGAATAACTAAAATTAAAAGGGTTTAACATACTAAGTGTTGGCAAGTATGTGGAGGAAAAGGAACAGAAACTCTTTCAATGATGGTAGGGATATGGTACAACCATTTTGGAAAAACCTTGGTAACTTCATAAAAAGGTAAATACACCTACCATATAACCCAGCCATTCTACTCCTAGGTATTTATTCAAGAGAAATTAAAGCACGTGGCCACACAACGAGTAGTACACAGATGTTTATAGCAGCTGTATTTGTAATAGCCCCCCAAATGGAACCAACCCAAATTTCCATCAACAGGTGGATGGAAAAACAAATTGTGGTATTTCCATATAGTGGAATACTACTCACCAAAAAAGGAATGAATTGTTAATAAATGCAACAACATGAATGAATTTCAACTTAAAATAATTATGCTGCAAGAAGCCAGTGCAGGGACTTCCCTGGTGGTGCAGTGGTTAAGAATCTGCCTGCCAATGTAGGGGACACGGGTTCGAGCCTCGGTCCAAGAAGATCCCACATGCTGCAGAGCAACTAAGCCCGTGAGCCACAACTACTGAGCCTGTGCTCTAGAGGCCACAAACCACAACTACTGAGCCCGCATGCCACAATTACCGAAGCCCACGTGCCTAGAGCCCGTGCTCCGCAACGAGAAGCCACTGCAATGAGAAGCCCGCGCACTGCAACGAAGAGTAGCCTCCACTCACCACAACTAGAGAAAAGCCTGCGTGCAGCAACGATGACCCAACGCAGCCAAAAATAAATAAATTTATTTAAAAAAGCCAGTGCAAAAAAAAAGTACGTACTAAATAATTCTATTTATATAAAATTCTAGAAAATTCAAATTAATCTATATAGTGATGGGAGCAGAGGAAACTTCTGAAGGTAATGTGTATCTTCATTATCTTGATTTTGGTTATGATTTCTTACATCAAATTATCCAAACATATCAAAGTGTGCATTATAAATATTGAATATATGTAGTTTATTGTGTCAATTATACCTCAATAAAACTGTTACAGAAAAAGGTTTCCCAGAAGGTGGCACTACTACTTGGCTCTGCCCTATGTTGTGAGCTCCCTGGAGCTGGGTGACCCCTTCTAGAGCCATCAGGATGCTGGATTAACTAGGAGGCCCCTGCAAGAGACCCTTGGGGTCAGGAAAGCCAAGTAAACGTGATGGCAATTGATTGGGTGTGGCTGGCGAGTAGGGCTGACTTCATTTCCTTCCACAGCTCAACACAGCACTTGTCCTTCAAACAAGCCCAACTCCTTTGTACCTTTAGCCCCTGTCTTCATGTAGCTAGAGTCTCTCATCATTCAGGTTTTAGTATGAATATCAAGTGCCTTCATCGAGTGCCAGGTCTAAATTGGTTCCTACACCTCATTTTGTCCTAAAGTCACTTTCTGTATTTCTATATTTTCTTCATGGCATGTATCACAACCAGAAATTCTTATTCATTTAGTTATTTCCTTTCATTAAAAAAAATTATTTATTTTATTTTTACTTCTGGCTGCTTTGGGTCTTCGTTGCCGCGTGCGGGCTTTCTCTATTTGCGGTGAGCGGGGCTACTCTTCGTTGTGGTGCGCAGGCTTCTCATTGTGGTGGCTTCTCGTTGCGGAGCACAGGCTCTAGGCACGCGGGCTCACCAGTTGTGGCTCGCGGGCTCTAGAGCACAGGCTCAGTAGTTGTGGCACACGGGCTTAGTTGCTCTGCGGCATGTGGGATCTTCCCAGACCAGGGCTCCAACCCGTGTCCCCTGCATTGGCAGGTGGATTCTTAACCACTGTGCCACCAGGGAAGCCCCATTTCCTTTCATTTTTATTACCTATTCTCATCCTCCCTCTTTTTTTTTGCGGTACGCGGGCCTCTCACTGTTGTGGCCTCTCCCGTTGCAGAGCACAGGCTCCGGACACGCAGGCCCAGCGGCCACGGCTCACGGGCCCAGCCGCTCCGTGGCATGTGGGATCTTCCCAGACCGAGGCACAAACCCATGTCCCCTGCATCGGCAGGCGGACTCTCAACCACTGCGCCACCAGGGAAGCCCTCTTCCTCCCTCTTTTATGCTGTTGACATCCTACAAATCCCTTTACTGGGGGTGCACCCACCCCATAGGTGCCTTAAGTGTTGGCTGACAAACTCACAGTTGCCCCTGACAATGACTGACTGAGGGCTGGGTGAGGGAGAAGGGCACAAAAGATTGGCTCCCTTGCAGTAAGGAGACCTAACTCTGTGGCACAATTTCTACAGTTCCCCGTGAGATCTGGCTAGAGCTCTTCTCCACTTGAGGCCACATTCCTGCTTAGCTTTAGCTCTTTTCCCTGCCCTGTCCTGCTTCCCTTACTCCCTTCTCCCAAAAACACTTCCCCAGTAAATCCCTCAATAATTCTCATCTGAGGCTCTGCTTCTAGGAAACCTGACCAATGACACCCTTGGTTAGCTTCATGAGGGACTATTTTGTTCAATCCCCTAGAACAAATTCCTATCTTAGGCTCTGCTTATGACATTCTCCCCCTTAAGAATGATAGCTTGATGACGGAAGATCTTCCTCACGTTGGAAGAACACTGTCTGGAACAGAGAAGGCACTCAATAAGTGTGCTGAATGAATACAGGGGAGAGCCCAGGGGTCTGTTTTATAGATTAGCTGATCTGGCCTAGAGGCATTGTGAGTCATAGCCGGTAGACAGCAACTGAGTGGTTCAGAGATGGGGCCAGGCCTGGGACAGCAGTTTGGCACCTCCAACACATCCTCCAGGTGAGGTACAACATGTGAGGATTATTGGGGAAGGATCCTCTGGAAAGATGCAACCTCAAGGGTGGGTCGGGTTCTAGCCTTGGGCTTCCAAGAGACATGTCCCTGAGCCAGATCTAGGGGGTAGTACTGCCCAGCTATGTGTGAGGAGTGTGTGTTGAATTAATGAAGGCATGACAGAGGTAACCCTGCCCCAGGGTTCCTTCTCTTTTCACTCTCCATTGGGAGAAGAGGAATTCAAAAGAAAGCATATAGTCTTCTTTCTCACACAACAGAATCAGAACGTACAGGAATGGGGGGAGAAGGAGTATGGGACATGTCTGTTATCTGGACTTTAGTTTCCTTGAGCATGTAGTCTGCTTTGGATAAAAGTCACATCCAGTCTGTGCAACCCCTTTTGGCTCAAGCCCTAAGCATAGGTCCTAGCCCATGGCACATGCCCCTACTGGACTGACCACACCAGACTATGATCTACACGCACACATCTGGCTTCCCAGCTGGACCAGGAGCATCTTCAGGGCAGGCATAGGCTGTGCTGGCACCCTCTACCCAGACCAAGGCCTGGCACAAAGCAGATGCCAGTCAGTTCAAGGTTGTAAAATAACTGAATGACGAGGGCAGTAATGCTGTTGGGTATGCTAGACATCCACCGGATACTTTTCAGAATGTAGATCCAGCCCTGGCTTCGCAATGCTTCAGCAGCGCCCTCTAACCCACGGAAGGAAGTCTAAACTTTTAAGCCTGCCTGTACAGCACCCTCATATAGTGTCCTGGTCCCCCTTTCCAGCTTCCTCTTCTGCTATTTCCAGCTCAATACCCTACACCAATCCTACCCCAAGCTCTTCCTCACGTGTGCAACATTCGAGCCTTGCCTAGCTCTTCACTCTGCCTAGCGGCTCTCCCTTACCCACCCCCAATCTACCTGTCAAATTCCTGTGCATCTTTTAAGTACCTGCTTGTCTCTGCTATCATTCCTTCCTCCCTTAAGGGCCTATTAACCCCTTCCAGCAGCCACCCAGCACTCAGAGAGCAGGGTTCTGGTCCTTCACCTGCCCATCTATCCCCAAAGCCTGACAGAGTAGTCTTTGGGGAAGGGGGTTTCGGGGAGACTTCTGCTAGTACGAGTGTGCAGGGATGGACTCCTCAGTGGCCAGCAGCTGGCTAACCCTGAGCGCCAGCTGCGGGCCTGAGCCCTGCCCACCAGGCCTCGCGGTTTGAGGGGGCAGCACGTCCAAGCAGGCTGCTCACCCAGACTCTTGCTCTCCAGCAGTGCCCCTGGCTCGCCTTTATCATTCTGGACATCGAGGCTTGCGAGGCAAGGGAGCAGCCTGGGTCGCCCGCGTCCTCGAGGCTCTGCTCTGGGTATCCGTGCGCCTGACGAGGCCCACCCGGCCCTTGCCCTGGAGGCCTTCGGGTACTCGGCCTCGGGCCATGCGAGCCGCCTGTGGGAACAGCTGCGGCAGTTCTGGGCCCACCATTTCTCGCGGCGCTTCTCGCCGCGGCGCCCTCCGCTGCGCCGCATCTCCTCCATGTCCACCTTCTACCTGCTGGACCACCAGACGCGCCAGGCAGAGCTAGGCCTCAGCTACGGCACACCGCGCACGCGCCTCAGCGACGAGGCCTTTGTGTTCCGCGGCGGCCGGTGGACCACAGAGGGCCAGCCGGTGCGGTCGCGGCCGCAGCTGCCCTCGCCGACCACCTCGGGCTGGAAGGCGCAGGTGCAGCGGATTAAGAGCCAGGTGCTGCTGGAGGAGAACAACTACCTGAAGCTACAGCAGGAACTGCTCATGGACATGCTGACGGAGACCACAGCACGCATGCACCTGTTGGAAAAAAAAGATAGACCACGAGGCAAGCACTGCCGCTGCGGCGCGCGCCTGGCAGAGGAAAATGCGCAAGCGCGAAGGCGCGTGCAGCGCGCTCCTGACCGAGCCGCTGACTCCAGAGTCGCGGTGACGCAATAAAACCCGTGCAGCGCATGCGCACCTCGCTCCACACCTTAGGCCCGGTCTCGTTCCTGTGGCCCTTAGAGGGCCCGGCCAGGACTGGGCTCCGGGTGCGCGGGGGTCCGCTGCGCGCCTTCAGGGACCATCACTCCGGGCCTGGTGTGGAGGGGAGACTCAGCCAGCAGTCCGTCTCGGGAGGGTGCGATAGGGCGGTGGAGGAAGATGTTTGCAGCCCGTTGGAAACGCGGAGTGGGAGCCAGGCTTGCAACAGTGCAGCAGGGGGCGGGGATGGCCGGCGATGAGAGGTAGTGGTAGCAATGGCTTTCTTGGCCCGAGGGACGGAGGGCAAAGTCCGGGAGGCAGGGAAACCTGGGCTCAGGGATGGAGGGTGCGGTTGGGCGGGCGGGGTCGGTGACCTTACAGTTGGCCTTTCCCTCCCTGAGGCGATCCCGGGAGGGGTTTCAGCCCGAGTCCAGGATAAAAGTGTATTTTACGACCTGGAAACTGTTTCCCGAAAGAATCCCTCGAAACTTTGAGCTCTGCCTCCCCCTTCTGGCTGTGTGGCTTTTGGCGAGTCGCTTTTCGTTGTGGGTTTCCTTTTCCTCTCTCTAGAATTATGGGTCGGGGATACAAACAAGCACTGTCCAGAGCTAATCCAGCGCACAGATAGGATTTGCTCGACCCACCTTATTTTACAATTTTGCATGAGTTGCCAACATTTAAGAATTTGGAGATTTCACATTAAAAATCCAGATTTCCCGTGTTCTCCTGAAAACCCAGAAGACTCAGCCATTGCTGGACCTTGGTTTTGCCCAGCAGCAGTTGCCTGAATTGTGGCTGTCAGCTCCTGCTCAGCTTCACTCCTTTCCTCCTATAGGTGTCTGATTTTGGATCTCCTTCTATATCCGTTCTAGATCGATGTTCTCTCCTGGAGCATAGGGAGCCCTGTGCCCAAGGTATCATATAAAGTGCTTTTGGTGAGGGTGTTGTGAGTGATGTGGCTGCACAACAAAGGTGATGGCACTGGTCCTTGCAATCTGCAACCTTCCCTTGGAATGTAGACAGGCCCTTTCAGCACCCAGTGAAACTTAAGTCCGGTAGGATTACAACACATTTTCTTAGAGTCATGTGAAAACTTTGAGAGAAGTGGGTGTCCTTCTTCGGCCTAACTTGCTTTCAGGAGAAAGACTAGGGATTACTAAAGCACTACTGTGTATAAAAATGTGGCCTAATTAAATCAGCAAAACAACACAAAACATGTCATTAGACACTATGCTTAAAAACATTTCTTTTGAGCAGTGCTCTTTTGTATTTTAATAATTTTATATTAACATAGATTAAAATATTTTTAAATAGTTGTAAAATATAATTTCCTTTTAGAATAACTTAGAAATAAAAAATATACAGAAAAGGAAATGAGAAGGGAATCAAAACAATACCTAGAAAAAAACACAAAATAAGGCACTGATGGAGAAATTATACTAAGTGAAAGAAGCCAGATGCAAAGGACCACATATTGTATGCTTTTGTTTTTATAAAATATCCAGAATAGACAAATCCACAGCCGGGGGATGTGGGGAGGAAGGAGTGACTACTTAACAGGAGCAGGGTTTCCTTTTGGATTGATGAAAAATGTTTTGGAGCTATAGTGGTCGTACAACATTGTGAATGTTCTAACAGCCACTGAATTGCACACTTTAAAACAGTGAGTTTTATGTGAATTTTACCACAATAAAAAAAGATTTTTTTTAAGGAGGAAAGTGCTTTACATTAAAACATGAGATAAAAACTATGTGGTATGGGGAAATAGCAAAAATCATAAAGGTGATCCAAGAGTACCTAAAGTTTAAGGAATATCGCTTTGGCCAGAGCACTTGCAAACAAATAGTTTATTTTCTAGAACAGAGAAAAGTATCTGCCTTGCCAGATCAGCAGCAGATGGGGAGCCCCATGTTTAGGGAGGGGTATCCAAGTGGATAAAGGACCCAGATCAAATGGGGCAGAATGATATTTTAAGATATCTGACTTTGTTCTTTCTGCTCTGGAACTTCACCCCCTGACTGAGGCAGCAAGCTCATTGCCCCGGGGGTGGGGGTGGGGCTGTATGTGTGTGACAGAGCAGAAAGTAGGAACAAAGAACTCTTTGTGGCTTTCACCTTCTACAGCTCAGAACCCTCTGGGGAACAGAGCTTTGAAAACTTATTTTTTGGGCTTGAGGAGGGAGGTCAAAAAGGCTGTAGATTTGTCTACAGCAAGAGGAAAGATGAAGGGAAATGGAAGTAGAGATCCTTCCATCTTGGAAAGAAGTCCTTTCTTGACCCTACATTACTTTCCAGGTACTGCCTCATTTCTCTGCTTCCCTTTATAACTAAGCTCCAAAAAGTTGCTTATATTCACTGTCTTCAATTCCTCCCCTCCCTCTTTGCTCTTAGTTCCCCTCAGCTTTGGATTTCTCACCTCCAAGTCTCCCCAGCCTGCTCTTGTCAAGAATGACATTGCCTCCAGTGTTGTTAAGTCCTTTGGCTAATTCTCCATCCTCATCTTGGCCCATCAGCAGCATTTCATGCAGTTGACGCCTCCTCATCTTCACTTGTCATCTAGGACACTACACTCTTCTGATTTCTCTCCTGCCTCACAGTTGCTCCTTCTCAGTGTCTTGCTGATTTCACTTCCTTCAGGTGTCTACTTAAATGTCACCTTTTCAGTGAAGTTTTCCCTAATGACTTTATTTAAAAGAGCATGCATTCTCCCCACACCCAACCAAACCAGCACAACTTATCCTCCTTTCCTGCTTTGTTTTCTAGCATCTGTCACCATTTGACCTCCTATGTATTTTGTCAGTCTCCCTCCACCCGCTCTGCCCCAACTAGAGTGTAAGTTCCATAGGGTTTTTTTGTGTGTGTGTGTGTGTGGTACGCGGGCTTCTCACTGTTGTGGCCTCTCCGGTTGCGGAGCACAGGCTCCAGACGCGCAGGCTCAGCGGCCATGGCTCATGGGCCCAGCCTCTCCGCGGCATGTGGGATCTTCCCGGACCCGGGCACGAACCCATGTCCCCTGCATCGGCAGGCGGACTCTCAACCACTGCGCCACCAGGGAAGCCCTCCATAGGGTTTTTTTCTGTTTTTTTTTTTTTTTTTTTTTCTGTATCTTAGTTAGAAAAGTGCTTAACACTTACTAGGCTCTCTCCAGATATTCCTAGAATGAACAAAGGTCTATAAGAGACAGGCACCTGAATCCCAGGAGCAGATGGTGTTTGGCCTTTGGTATTGTCATAGGTATCTAATCCTCTAGGAGGCAGGGAAGGTGTACCAGATGCTTTTGGAACTTTTGGTTGCATCTGATAAGCCCACCTCTGATTTTAGCCACAACTATGGTGGATGGCTCTGCGTATACTGTCAGTGCCTCATTTCAGGTGTCTACTGTGGGTTTCTCGGCCTTTCTGCTTCAGGGCTTTCTCCTAAGCCTCAGGAGCTCTCTCAACCCACAGACATAGCCTGGGAGTGCAGGAGAGTTAACGCCTTCTGGGGGCAACCTCCAGTAGAGGACAGAAACCAAAACACACTTTGTTGAATTTTCCTTCTACCATTTTCCTCACTCCCCCTCTCTCAGTTCATGGAATCATCTACCAGATAAACTGCACCCAAGTTCTAAGCTCAGACTCTGCTTTTATGGGGATTCAAGCTAAGGCAGTTAGTAAGAAGTAGCACTAGAAGGCAGGCCATAGGGAAAGGAATCTAGAACTAGATCACCCCCCATTCAGAAGGCTCGCTCACCACTGTTGGTGAGAAGGATGGTAGTAACCCCTAGTGTCCTAAAGCATAAGACTCTTACCTTTGATGGATTGGAATGAGATAGAAATTGAAGGGAAAGTTTGGCTTATGTAGTAGCTTTGGCACTCGAAAGATATGGAGGCAGCTGTAATTACAAGGATTATGGAAGTGGTTAACTTTTCTAAACTGTCTTAGAAGCTTTGAAGAAAGAATGAAAGGCTCTTCTTAGCCCACTCAACTCAGGGCATGATATGAAAGCTGGAAAGTCTCCCAAGGCAACATGTAAAGAACTGCTCACTTCTGCTGCCAGGAAGCAGAGTGTGCTGAAAATAAGGCTCAAGATTTAATCAAGGGCAGTAGAGCTGCAGAGAAGACCCGGGCATCCTTAACAATTTTCCTGTACTAAAGTCAAGCGTTTTAAGGGGAAGGAATGGGACCCTAAGGCCTGGCATGGGATGTTTGGGTGGATATACCTAAGAACCTTGAGCCCCCAGAGCCCCTGAACCCTTCTGGCCAGTAGCAGCTGCTCCTTCCCTTGATAGAGGAGAACAGCTTTATTTTTCCTGGAGACAATGCAGCGATCTCACCTGAGGTAGATGTCATAAAATGATGCTAATCCTTCTGAAGCTCCACCTCTCGTTGCCTCTAGACCAATAACTAGGATCGAGTCTCAGCATAGCCCAAGCAGTGAAGCACAGTCCCTACTCTAGAAGGAAATAGTTTGATCGTCCAAAAGGTTGCAGGACATGTCTAACCGCAGGACCTCTGGGGGAACAGACATTGGAGTGGATCTAGAGGGTGGGGGTGTATATAACACTGGGTAGGAAGTTGATTGAAATGGAACATTTCCCATAACTCAAGACTAGAGTTCTGCCAAGAGCTTGTCCTAATGTTCTACTAGATGACTCTGGAAAATTGGACACGATGGTGGCCTAGGGTCAATGAGGTGGAGACACCAGAATTGCCTTGGCTGAGTTTAAAGAAGGGTCTGAAGGCTACAGGGAAGTGACAATATTAGAATGGGTTTATTACATGAGACCAGAAGATTCACCATTTGACTCTGTTCTCTGGGAGATGCCCAGAGGATGCCCCTTTGGCTAAAGCAGTAGGGAATATGACAGTGAGGGGGGGAATTGCATCATTGAGAAGGTGTTGATGGTTGTCCCCAGTATGCCAGGGTTGACAGCAGGAGATGCTGCTAGGGAACTGGGCTCCCTAGTGTCATTGGGGATGATGGGATTTGGGAATGGCATTTAACCATTCTGGATGGTGACATTTACAGATCAGAAGCCAGGAGGGCATTCTTATCATACTTTGCAGCAAGAGTGGAATGGCAACTTGGGGGGCCTCACTTCTCAGAGACCTGTGGTAATGATGATAATAGGCCACAGTGTTCGTAGGGGCAAAATAAATGGGCAGCCAATGGAGGCAGAGAATAAGTGATAGAAAGGGTTGGGGAACAAGGATGAGAGACATGCCAGCAAAGACAGTCTTGCTATTAAAATGCCTTCCTTAGTATTAGGTCAGTATTTAGATACATCCTAGGAAAGGTAGGTGAGGAATGCTCCAAATAGACTGAAGTTAAGTTTCCACCACTGCAGCAGAGTGGCAGGTTTGACATACAAACTGAGTTATTGAAAAGCCGTTAAAAACCATGTTTCTTGAACACCCAAGAACATGGAGCAAGATCTGTACCAGCCACAAATACCAACAAGGAGACAAGGCAGTGTGAGATGCTGATGTATGGCATGCAGAGAAATGAATGTGACAGTGACTAACCAAATTCAGACCTTTTGTGGATGTCTTAGTTCAGGCTGCTGTAACAAAACATCATTGACTGGAGGACTTATAAACAACCGAAATTAGTTCCTCACAGTTTTAGAGGGTGGAAATCTTAGGTCAGGGTGCCAGCATGGTCAAGTGAGGGCCCTCCTGCCGATGGCTAACTTCTTGTGTCCTCACATGGCAGAGAGCAGAGGTGGGAAGCCAGCTCTCTTGTGACTCTTATAAAGGCACTAATCCCATCATGAGGTCTCCACGTCATGATCTCATCTAATCCTAATCATCTCCCAAGGCCCCACCTCCTAATACCATCACGTTGCAGGGTAGGGTTTTGACATATGTTATGGACACATTCAGTCCATAACAGGAGGCAAATCCCAGAACTGGAATCAGGCTCAGCAGGCAGCAGGGAGACCAGGACCTCTACCTGCAGCAACAGTGCTCTGCACTTAACTCACCCCACAAGTCCAGGTGATAAATGGCAGCAGGGACAGTAACATGGGCCAGTGAAAATGGTCAGTGGTTTCACTTTTGCAAGATGAAGAGAGTTATGGGGATGGATGGTGGTGATAATTGTACAACAATGTGAACTAAACAGTACACTGAAAAATGATTAAGATAGTAAATTTTATGTCATGTATATTTTACCATAATAAAAAAAAAGAAAAAAATGGTTAGTGGTGACTGTGTAGAGATTGGGGTCTAGAATAGAATATTAGCCAGAGGAGCATAAGAAGCAGCATAGCTCTTAAGAGGAAAAACAGACTGTATCTGAAAAACAGTATGTGTCCACAAAACAACCTGCAAATCCCAGGACAGAAGTGCTTTCGAAAATACATGTAGGATAAAAGGGGAGAGGAACAGGATGTGACTGCCGAGCGGGTGTAGACAATGGTCACGTGTCCAGGAGAGCCAATGCATTGGCCTTGCGTTGGTTAGGTTGGGGCTTTGCCCTCTTGCCTTTTGTAGGGGACCCAGCTGTCTGGTGGTAGCTGATCTGGGGTATCTCCCAGAAAATCACCTGCTTCCCCTGTGTGTGGCCAGGAGGAAAGTGTTCACAGCCTCGCCCCATTTCTCTACTTTTCCTGTCCCCATCTAGCTTAGCTCTTACCATTGCTCCTGCCTCACCTGCCAGTTCCAACACATGTGTGTCTCCTCCCTGATACTCCTGGGGCCACTCCTACCAGGACCGACCTCCTCACCTGGTCAGTCTGGGAGGCTGTCTGTGCATGGCCTTGCCTGCCTTTGATTCTCAGATGTGTCTAGCACAGGAACCAGATCACTCAGAAGCCTGTGCCCATGGTGTTCCGTGTGCATCTGCACACGTGTGGGATGGGATTACCACAGAAGTCCATGGCGACCAGAGAGGATGGGCAAGGACCAAAGGCCCACAGAGCCTGCTTGGTCACCAAGAACAGTGCTGACAGGGGAGGAAGGGGGCCTTGCATGGGATCCTGGGAGCAGGACTGGCCTAGGGCTGGACCAGCACCAGCTGCCTCTGGAGCACAGTTCAGGAGCTTTGGCTCCTGCCCCCTTGGGAGCCAACACCAGTGGTGTGTCTGCTGCTTTCTGTCCTCTCCTAATATATTGCACCTACAAAAGTTTAATAAAACTGTAGTATCAATATCTTCAAATACTCAGTCTGTTTTCAACTGGTCTATGTCCAACCTAGCTCTAATCAGCCAGGGCTGACATGAAGTAAGGGAAGCAGGGTCATGGGGCCTCTGTGCATTCAACAGGGTCTGGGGATGGGTTTGGACTCTTGAGATCCATGTCCTGGGGTCATACCAGTGGTCCCACAGCTCTCCAGAGAGAAAGCACAAGGCCAGTCAATGGCTTGGGGTGTGGCCTGTGTGTAGCCTAAGAAGTAAAAGGCAGGTGGGAGAGTGGAGCCTAACCCTCGAGCTGTGAGCAGACCTATAAAGAGACTTAAGAGATATATCAGCTAGTTACAATGCATGGAAATTATTTGGCTCCTGATTTTCAAGCAAACAAACTACAAACAAAACGACAACAGGTCTTTCCTGGTGGTGCAGTGGTTAAGAATCCACCTGCCAATGCAGAGGACACGGGTTCGAGCCCTGGTCCAGGAAGATCCCACATGCCGCGGGACAACTAAGCCCGTGTGCCACAGCTACTGAAGCCCACGCTCCTAAAAGCCTGTGCTCCGAGACAAGAGAAGCCACTGCAATGAGAAGCCTGCGCACCGCAACGAAGAGTAGCCCCCGCTCACCACAACTTAGAGAAAGCCCGTTGCACAGCAACGAAGACCCAATGCAGCCAAAAATAAATAAAATAAATAAATAAATTTAAAAAAAAGAAATTTCTGATTAGATAGATGTCCTCCAAACACAACATCCATTGTTTTTAAGTATTGTTTATTACCTCATCCATTTTTTGTAAACAATTAACTGCACATATTTAAAGTGTATAATTGGATGAGTTTTGACTTATGTATATACCCATGAAACCAACAACACAATCAAGTAATGAACATATTCATCACCCCCAAAAGTTCCTTGTGTTCCTTAGTAATTCTTCCCTCCTACCCCTGCCCCAGGACAACACTTTTTGTCATTATAGATTAGTTTTAATTTAATTTAGTTTTAATTTTTAATTTATTAATTTAATTTAATTTAGTTTTTAATTTAGTTAATTTTTTAGAAATTTATGCAAATGGAATTATTCAGTATGTACTAAAAAACAAAAACAAAACCCTAGTTTCTTTTGCTCTGCATTATTACTTTGAGATTCATCTATGTTGTTGTATACATCATTTCCATTGTATGGAAACACCACAATTTGTTTATCTACTTGCCTTTTGGTAGAAATTTGGGTTGTTCCTAGTTTTGGGCTATTATAAATAAAGCTGCTATGAACATTGTGTATAAGCCTTTGTGTGGACGTGTGTTTTCATTTCTCTTGGATATGCTAATTCTGTGTTTACATTTTTGACAAAGTCAGGTTATTTTCCAAAGCAGTCATTTTACATTCCCACCAGTAGTGTATGAGTTCCAATTTCTCCACATTCTCATCAATACTTGTTATTTTCTGTGTTTTTTTTTTATACCCACCCTAGTGGAAGAAATCTCAAAAATTACCATCCATACCCCTCTCACGCTATGCTTACTAAGACTGCAGAGAAATCAATTCAACTAACTCTATATTGATTAAATTAAAAAAAAATTGTGCACACATTTACTTGTTTCCAGAGAAAAAACCATGAAGCAAGGTATATACAGATATGTCTAGCTACACCTCTACCCTGATCATTCCTCCCCATCTAGGTAAATGTTTATATTAAATTTTTTTTAATTAATTTTTTTTTTTTTTTTTTTTTTGTGGTATGCGGGCCTCTCACTGCTGTGGCCTCTTCCGTTGCAGAGCACAGGCTCCGGATGCACAGGCTCAGCGGCCGTGGCCCACGGGCCAAGCTGCTCCGCGGCATGTGGGATCTTTCCGGACCGGGGCACGAGCCCGTGTCCCCTGCATCGGCAGGCAGACCCTCAACCACTGCACCACCAGGGAAGCCCTATATTAAATTTTTTAATTTAAATTGTTTCTACTGAAAAATATAAAGCACATATATTTGCATTTCAGGGCCAGTTGCATTGACAAGGCCAGTCAATGGCTTGGGGTGCGGCCTGTGTGTAGCCTAAGAGGTTACTGTGTGCAGTAACCTTTCTTGGTTACTGCAGCATACAGTAAAACCTGTAAACCCTTTTGTATGGTCAGGCCACTCAAGATGGCTGTTCTCTTGCTCTCTGTACATTCCCTTCTCGACCAGTCCCTGCTTCACATACATCCTACTCACATGACTATCCAATCCTCTTAATCATAGGGCTTAATTAGTAACCTCCTAGTGCTTGCCCCTTGCCCCATCCACTGGTTTCTCTGGTAACTGATGAGCCAACCTAACGTCAACTCCCCCTTATAAATGGTATCCTCCCCCCCCCCCCACCCAGGAGTGAAGATTGCTGCCCTGTCTTGCCTGCCATCTGCCACCCACAGTGGGGTGCCACTCCAGGACTCTGCTTCAGACTTGTAAGATTCCCTATCCAATAAATTGTTGATGTTTCTGGGCTCTTTCTTTAGTCTTACAGCTGGGCAATTACAAGACTTGGAGTCCTGTGGGTTACAGTCCAACACCCTTACTTTCTTCACTGAGTGACATATCCTGCAGGTCGCACCTCAGCAGGACATAGAGATACTCCTTATTCCTTTTTATAGTTGCAATGTATCCCACTGGGTGAGTGTAGCACAATCTATTTCACTATGTATTCAATGTTTGGATTGTTTCTTGTCCCTTTTAAAATTGTGATGAAATACATGTAAAATTTATCATCTTAACCAATTTTAAGTGTACAATTCAGTGGCATGAAGTACATTCACCTTCCTGTGCAACCGTACCCACCATCCATTCCCAGAACTCTTTTCATCTTGCAAAACTGAAATTCTGTACCCATTAGATGACTTTCCATTTCTCCCTCCCCTTCTACTTTCTGTTTCTATGAATTTGACTAAGTACCTCATATATAGTATTTGTCCTTTCGTGACTGGCTGATTTCACGCAGCACGATACCCTCAAGATTCATCTATGTTGTAGCATGCGTAAGAATTTCCTTGCTTTTTAAGGTTGAATAATATTCCATTGTATGGCTGCACGACATTTTGTTTATCCATTCATCTGTCAGTGGATATGTGGGTTGCTTCCACCTTTCGGCTATTGTGAATAATGCTGCTATGAACATGGGTGTGCAAATATCTCTTTGAAACTCTGCTTCTAATTCTTTAGGGTGCACATCCAGTGGAACTGCTGGATCATAGGTAATCCCATGCTAAATTTTTAAAGGAACCACCATACTGTTTTCCTCAGTGGTTGTATGATTTTACATGCCCACCAACACTGTACAAGGGCTCCAATTTCTCCACATCCTCACCAATACTTCCTATTTTCTGTTTTTGCTTTACTGGTCATTATCCTAATGGGTGTGAGGCGATCTCTCATTGTGGTTTTGTATTTCCTGTAATTAGCTAATGTAATTAATATTGCAATGAAGAGTCTAGTGCCATGAAAATCCTTGTGCATAAGCTGGGTGCTCAATCTTGCTCATAATAACAGAAATACAAAATGAAAGTGTACTAAGATGTCATTTCTCACCTGTCAGATCAGCAAAAACCCAAGTTTTTCCAACATATTTCGTTGGCAAGGCTGTGGGGAGGCTGGCACTCACATGAATTGTTGGGGAAAATGCAAAAATGGTACAACCTGCTGGGTATGAAGATTTGACATGTAGTAAGATTGCATGTGCCTTTACCCTTTAGCCAGGCAATCCCACTTCCTGGAATCTATTCCAAACTCACACCAACTTCCCCCTAGTATAAAGGGCCCTGAGATGAAGAGCTTGGTAGTTATTGTGAGTGGTTCCCTTAGGGTCTTCTTGCTTCCTTTAGGTCCCTTTCTCAGGTGGGGTTCTGAGCGCATGTGCACCTCTTCAGACTTTCTTACCCTCGCTCACCTTTATTCCAGTCCCCACTGGGAAAACTTCCTGGGCAGGCTTTACACAGGTACAACTGGACAGAAGCTCCCTTTAGACCTGTGCTGGAAGAGGGGGTTAGGAGCCAATGGATAAATTCCTTTTCTCCTTCCCACCAGGATGGTTTGGAGACATTTCATGATGTGCCCCAGAATGTCCTGGGGGACTGAGTGCAGAGACCAGTTTGGTAATGAGGGGTTATTTTGGTGCTCTCTCCTCTACTGCTCACATTCCTTACCTGCTAAATCAATACCCCGTAGGCTCTGCTTTCAGGGGCACCCAGGCCAAGTCAGATACAGAACATACACTCTATCAAAATGATACAAGCTTATAAATGTGTCAAACAGTATGTTTAGTATTTAAGGAGCAGGGGTCCTTATTCTAACCCAGTGCAATTCCACAATGGTAACCAGGGATAATAGTTTCCAACCACTTTCAATGCACTAACAGGGAAAGGACTTCCCTGGGCTGAATCAAGTCCCCAGGCCCAGCATAGCTTCAGGCTTCGGGTGAGAGCGTGGGGATGGGGCACCCCCTGCTGGTTACATGGAGACTGGAGTGGCTTCTGCCTCCTAGAGGGGCGGCATCTTTCTGGCTCTGGATAGGGCTCTGGATTGGTTTGCACGTTGCTGCTCCTGAAACTTCTTTGAGATTCTGGGCGACTCCTCTTCCTGGGGTCCACCAGAGGCCTGAGACTTCTCCCTCACAGCAGTCCTGGAGTGTAGTCGCACCTTCTTCACAGGAGCTCGCAACTCCTCAAGCGTTCCTTTTGGCCAGGTGCCCTTGGCTCTCCCACTGCTTGGAGTGGAGGAAGGGGCACAGGCTTTGGATGTGTCCTGGAGTCTAGTTCCACTCCGCCCACTCGCTGGATCTCTGACTATGCACATCTCTGAGCCTGTTTCTTGGAGACTTGGGATTGTTGAGAGGCCCCAGTGAGACAGAGATGGTGAAGTACCCAGCAATGAGGTCTGGCCCTGAAATAGTCATTGAACCCAACGGCCTGAACTTTCATAACCTCCCTCTAGTCTTTCCCAACCCTGGCCCCCCAAGTTTGTGACTAGACCTCAAACATTGGTTCCTCTGCTCAACTGGGAACGCCCAACCCACTCCCTGTCATACCACTCCAAGTGACTTTGCATAGCCCTTGGGCCTGACCGTGGGCTTCACTTTTCTTTTATAGTAGCCCAGGGTCATAGGGAAGTCTTACTTTTCTCAGACTCATGTGACTCAGAAGTAACTCAACACTAAAATAATGATTTATCAAATTCTAGGCCAGAACACTAGAGTCTTATCAGTTGAGAGACTTAGCCCTGAATGGGGAAAACCCAGTGGGGAGGGTATGGAAAGTGAGAAACACAAGGGCTTTAGTGTAATGTGGCTGTTATTGACAAGGCCATGCTCTCTGGGGATGCTGCCCTGTCTCCTGACTGATTGATTGATTGGGACAGGGTATTCACTGAGGTGAATGGTTCAAAGGCTAAATGAAACTTAGCAATGCCACCAAGCACATGCTCTGTTTTTACTGCAAGAGGCATTTCCTCTTCCATGGGTGTTTATAAACACAGACATCCCACCTAGGGTGGTCATACTAATTGTTCACTGATACTTCTGGTTCTTCTCTTTCCAGGCTCATAAGATTTAATTCCTGGTGTCAACTGGGGAAAAAAAAAAACCCACCATACAAAAATAGTGAGTTTCAGTTTTATTTAGGTACCCTTACTGAGGACTATAGCCTGGGAGATAGCCTCTCAGACAGCTCTGAGGAACTTCTCAGAAGAGGTAGGGAAGGAACTAGTATATATATGAAATTTTTGACTGGGAAATATAGTCATGCATACATCTTTTTAAAAAAAACTTATTTGGCTGCACCAGGTCTTAGTTGTGGCATGCGGGGTATTTAGTTGCATCATGTGGGCTCTTAGCTGTGGCATTTGAACTCTTATTTGCGGCATGCATGTGGGATCTAGTTCCTTGACCAGGGATTGAACCCGGGCCCCCTGCATTGGGAGTGGGGGAGTCTTAACCACTGGACAACCAGGGAAGTTCTCAAGTTAAAAATTTTAGTGCTTTTCTATGTATGGGAAGATGCAAGAATCCGGGATCACTGAAATTCTTCCTTAGATATGCATCTTAACTGTCTAGGAGCCATATATCCAAGACACAGAATTCTTCACCCTATTTTTCTCCATACTGAATTCTCCTCAGTGCACACTGTTGGTGGGCGACTGCAGTGGGTTGTGACTTAACTCTTTTTTTTATAAGTGGATGTTGGGCAAGACTCTTCGTTCTTTTATGTTTGTATTGGCTTCCAGAGGAAAGGTTTGTCCATGTGACTTATTTGGTTAATGAACTGTTGTAGAAGTATATGTGTCATTTCTGGGCAGAAGCCTCTAAGGGCCAGAGTGGTGGTTCTGGATGGTGGAGGCTCCCTCAGCCTAAGTCCTTGAAAGAGGCAAAATGGAGCAGAACCCCTGATCTAAGATGGACATGTAGTATGACCAATGAGAAATCAACTTTTCTGTGTTGAGCCACTGATATTTTGGGTTGTTATTGCAGGATAACCTAGCACATCTTGACTAATGCATTCTAAATCCTTTCTGAAACAAAACAGTACAAACTAGAAAGCCAGCAGACTATTTCCCTTGAGACTGTGAGCCCTGAGAATACAGAATTCATTCTTGAACAATGGACGGCCGGTCAAAGTATCCTCAAATCCAAGCACATCTTTTTCTGAGCCCCATTCCTACTAAAGGGAAACTGAGCAAACTTGCTCTTTAATGGTGACAGTCTCTCTGGATTTAATTTAGTCTTTGGGGTAATTCCTCAGTCTTTCAATTTTTCTTCTTTTCCCCCTTCTCATTCTGTAGCAGACACTGGGTTGCCTGCATTCTCTCTATTCCCTGCTTCTTTGCCTACAGAATTGTGACGGTTTGGGTTCCACCCTTGGAGAAGGTGCCCCTTATCCTGGTTCAGGGATAAATCCTGACTTGTCTAAGCCAATTATGGCAGAGCCATCTTCCTGCCCTTGGTTGGTTGGGGCTGAGAATGTGACCAAGTTCTGACTATGGAGAGAGACAGGGGAGGTATCTGCCTTGGGGCTTGTTTTTTTTTTTTTTTTTTTTTTTTGCGGTATGCAGGCCTCTCACTGCCGTGGCCTCTCCCGTTGCGGAGCACAGGCTCCGGACGCGCAGGTTCATTGGCCATGGCTCACGGGCCCAGCCGCTCCGCGGCACGTGGGATCCTCCCGGACCGGGGCACGAATCCGTGTCCCCTGCATTGGCAGGCGGACTCCCAACCACTGTGCCACTAGGGAAGCCCGGGGCTTGTTTTTAAAAAGAGACACAGGTTAAGAAACTGATTTTGTTATCCAAATATTCTCCCAAAGAAAAATCCAGGCTCAGATGATTTCACTGGTCAATTTTATTAAAGTAGAAATAAACACCAATCTCATACAAACACTTGCAGAAAACAGAGTAGTGAGGAACACTGAAGAAACTCTTTTTCTGAGGCCATCATTACCTAGGACAGAAACCTATGAAGTCATTACAAAAAGAAAATTGCAGACCAATAGCCCTCATGAATACAGACTTAAATATCCTTATAAAATATTAGCAAATCAAATACAACATTATATAAAAATATAACACATTATGACCAAGTAGGATTTATCCCAGGGATGCAAGGTTGTTTTAATATTTGAAAATCAGTCAGTGCATGCTTCTCTCACTCTGCATCCTTGCCAGCCCTGGAGATTACAGATCTATAAGCTCTTATTCAAAATCCTCACATATGCTTCAGAATGCAGAATTTTTTGGATTTTAGAAAATTCTATGACACTCCCAGCAGACTCTGAATCAGTATCTCCTAATCAAACTCATTAATTAATGGTTTTGTAGCAGAATATAAGAAATATTCTCACCAAGCAAGATGAGTCAATGCTGCAAAGAGCCTCATATTAGCTCAGGTTAAGTCTTGCTGCTAAATGAACTGGCCTCAAACTTACCATCTTTCTGGTTTCCAGGACTTTATGAATTTTGGATTGGGGATAAGGGATTGTGGACACAAATAGTTCTTTAATTTTAGCCAATCCTGCTGCTGCTTTACTTTGCATTTCTCTGACCACTTGTTAGGTTGAACCCCTATTCATAAGCTTTAGACCATTTACGTATCCTGTTTTCTTATTGGTGTTAGAAATTGTAGGTACTTTTGACTTAGGGCTTTTGAATTTTTGTCTTTCACATATTTTATAAATATTTTCTCAGCCTATCATTTGTTTATATATTTTATCTTCTACTAGGAAAACTAAAAATTTGCGTGCAGTCAAATGTATGTTTTTTTGTGGTTTTTTTGGCTTTTTGGTTTCCAGACTTAGGGAGGATTTTCCACCCCAAAGTATTATAAATATGCTTGCTTTTTTCTTCTGCTATCTGGTTTTATATTTAAATATTTAGTATGAAATCTTTAACACATCAGAAAAGTATTTTGGTGTTTTGTGTTATTTCAGAGCAAGGTTTCTAAACCACGGCACTACTGACATTTGGAGTCAGATAATTCTTTGGTGTGGGGGACTATCCTGTGCATTGTAGGATGCTTAGCAGCATCTCTGGCCTCTACTCACTACATGCAATAGCAGCCCCCAGTTGTGACAACCAAAATGTCACCAGACATTGCCAAATGTCTGTTGGGGGTAAAATCCCCCCTAGTTGAGAAAGACTGGGTTGGAGTCCAGCTTGTGTTTCTTTTCCCCATAATCATGGCCAATAATGTCAGCACCAGTCATCAAATTAATCACCTCCTTTTCCATCCAACATATATCTGCAGCTATTTCCGAATTCTTGTCCTTTTCTTGGCCAGTTCCACTCCACTACCATTCTTCTATTCACAGTATTCTGGGATCTACTCAGGCATTTGTTCTTCCAACTGAACTTTAAAATCATTTAAACCAGCTCTAATTGCACGGTATAGCTAGACTCTCTTAACACAGTCTTAAGAAGTAGTGGGCATCCTTGTCTTGATCTGGATTTTAGTGGAAACGACTTTGATATTTCCATTTAGTTTGCTTTATACTTTTGGGTTTTGATAAATAGTATTTTCATATTTAAGTATTTTACTTCTATTCCTTTTTAACTTATGATTTTATTAGGGATAGAGATCTATCCATCAATTCTATCTAGTGAGTGTTTATGGATTTTGGTAATCATATGATTTTTCTTCTTAATTTGCAAGAAAATGAACGATCCTTTTTATTTCCTGGACTAAACCCTGTATTAGTTTCCTGATATTGCTATAAAAAATTACCACAAATTTAGTGGCTTAAATCAACACACATTTATTATATTAGGTTCTAAGAAGTGTAGGCTGGTATTGCATTTGCCCTCAATCTTCTCTGCATTTCTAGTCTTGCTTCCACCCTTTCTGCTCAACCTAAACTGCTCTTGCTAAAGGCACCAGAGACCTAAATTCTGGGGCCTCCATTCCTCTATCTTCTGAGTCCTCTCACCATAATTTGATGCTGTTGACCACACTGTTTCACCTGAAACCCTGTCCTTTTTTTTCCTTTGTTACCCTAATGATTCCCAGGTTTGCCCATCTTTCTGGCCACTCCTTTTCAGCCTCCTTTGCTGTTTTCTCCCATTCATTCACTCATTCTTTCATTGTTACAAACTCCCAATCTGTAATGTGTGTGATACCTTGTGTTGGAATCTCTAAGAGCCTCTTCTCAAAGGTCAGCCCCTTTATTCATTCCTAAGGTTTTAAATATCATCTGTATCCTGTGACATCCAGATTTTACATCCGGCTTAGATTACTCTTTTTAGCTTTAAACTCATAAAACGCGAGCTGCTTATATGACATCTCCACTTGGATATCTTGGAGGCATTTCAAATTTAACATGTTTAAAATGGATCTACTGACATGCCCCTTCCTTTCTGCCTGCCTGCAGCTCTCCCCATCTTCACTCACTCCAGTGCACTGACCTTCACATGTCCTTCTGCCTCCTCTCCCTAATCCATCTCTCATCCAACACTTAACTTGTTCATGCCTACTACATGCCAGGCACTCCATCCAGTGTTAGCAATATAACCAACATTCTAGTGTGGGGAACAGGCAATAAAAAGTAATTACATAGGGTTTCCCTGGTGGCGCAGTGGTTTGGGAGTCCGCCTGCCGGTGCAGGGGACGCGGGTTCGTGCCCCGGTCCGAGAGGATCCCGCGTGCCGCGGAGCGGCTGGGCCCGTGAGCCATGGCCGCTGAGCCTGCGCTTCCGGAGCCTGTGCTCCGCAACGGGAGAGGCCACAACAGTGACAGGCCCGCGTACCGCAAAATAAATAAATAAATAAATAAATAAATAAGATAATCACAGTGCAGAAACACTGTGAAGGAAATGAATAGAGGAATTTGATAGAGAAAGACCTGAAGAAGGAGCTAGTGAGGATGAGCATTTGGGGAGAGAGCTCCAGGCAGAGAAGACACCATCTGCAAAGGCCTACAGGTGGAAAAGAGCAGAAAGGAGGTCAGTGTGGCTGGGGAGTAAAAAAGGGGGTGGAAAAGTAATGAGGTGCTGGAGAGGTACACAGCATCACATCATGCAGGACCCTGAAGACCACAGCAAAGAAAGGACTTAACTTGAAGTGCAGTGAGAGCCACTGAGGATTTAAAGCAGGGGAGTTACATGATATGATTTGCAGTTTTGAAAGATGACTCTGGATAATGGTTATGGGGTTTCTTTATGGGGTGATGAAAATGTTCTAAACTTAGAATGTGATGGTTGGACAACTCTGTGAATATACTAAAAAAAATTGTATGGTATGTGAATTATATCTCAGAAAAGCTGTTGGTAGGAAAAAAAATCATTCTGACTGTGGTGAGGGTGACCAGACAAATGCCAAGAGTATAGCCAGGGAGATCAACTGCATTCATCAGATGACAGAGGGATGAAGGAACCTGGGCCAGAGTGCTGCCCATGGGTACAAGGCAGGGTGTGGTGAATGTCATATGGGGTGGGGGGAGGAAGGAGGATTCCTTATGAAACTATTCCCAGCACAGAAGCAAGAATAATCTTTGAAGGATATAAATTGGATCGTGCCACTGTGCACCTTGACCCTTCAGTGGTTTCCTTCTGCAGGTAGAAGCAACCCCTCCCTGCCCATTTGGCCTTGGGGCTGCCACTCCTGCCTTGGAGTCTCCCAGCCTCAAAGCCTCCCCTCTGCCAAATCACTCTCTTCTAACCAGGCCCTATCACCTGTCAAATCCCAGTTTAAGTGCCACCTTCCAGAAACTTTCTCAAAACCACAGTGAGATACTGTTTCACACTTTTTAGGACATCTACTGTCAAAAAACAAAAACAAAGCCAGAAAATAGCAAGTGTTGGTGAGGATGAGGAAAGACTTGGAAGCTGTGTGAATTGCTGGGAGGTATGTAAAATAGTTAAGGTACATATCTAGGAATGGAATTGCTAAATCATATGGCAATTCTATGTTTAACTTTTTAAAGAACTGCCAAAATGTTTTCCATACAGGCTGAAACAATGGAAAGCAGGAAATCAAACATAGTTGCACACCAAAGTTCAAAGCAGCACTATTTACAATAGCTAAAAGGTGGAACCAACCCATTAATGAATTAATGGATAAGCAAAATGTATTATATACATACAACAGAACGTTATTCAGCTTTAAAAGGAAGGAAACTGAGGACATGGATAGACCTTGAAAACATTATGTTACCTTAAATAAACCATACACAAAAGGACAATTATTGTATGATTCCACTTATATCAGGTACTAGAATAGGCAAATTCCTAGAGACAGATAGTAGAATAGAGGTTACCAGGGTCTGCAGGAGCAGGGTTGGGGAGTTAAGTGTTTAAATGGTACAGAGTTTCAGTTGGAGAGGATGAAAAAGTTCTAGAGATGGAGAGTGGAAATATTTGCGCAACACTGTAAATGTACTTAATACCACTGAACTGTACACTTAAAAATGGTTAAAATGGGGCTTCCCTGGTGGCGCAGTGGTTAAGAATCTGCCTGCCAATGCAGGGGACACGGATTCGATCCCTGCTCCGGGAAGATCCCATATGCCGTGGAGTAACTAAGCCCGCGTGCCACAACTACTGAACCCACATGCCACAACTACTGAGGCCCATGCGCCTAGAGCCCATGCTCCTCAACAAGAAAAGCCACTGCAATGAGAAGCCGGCGCACCTCAACAAAGAGTAGCCCCCGCTCGACGCAACTAGAGAAAGCCCACGCGCAGCAACGAAGACCCAACAGATCCAAAATTAAATAAATAAAACATTTTAAAAGGTAAGTAATGACACTAGTCATCAATACATTTTGAACACATGGCCGAAGGATTCAACCACAGTGAGTGTCCCAGCTGAAGCTTGGAAAATCAGGGCCAATACCCTGAAGGTTCAAAACCAATGGTTGTCACATTCTGCCTAAAGGAGATGCGCTGAGAGAACCGAAGAGGTTAGGATCCCCTTCCCAGGTCACCCCAGCAGCTGACCTCACTCCATCAGGAGCGCCAGCCCCTCCCCTCAGCGGCGATGCTGGGCTGGCTGTGGGGACGCCTTTGTTTTTCTATCTCACTTAGGAAAAGTACGTATCAGAATTCACACTGAGCAGTTTAAATGGTTTCGGAGCCCTCACCAGGCGTCGGAGGAGTTCTTATTCAAGACAACCATAATTATGCAGCTGAAAGGGCCGAGCCATGTTTTACCGGGTTGGGATGGGCTTGGGACTCTGTACCCAGGTTCTAACCACTGAGCCACCGTCGCTATGCTTCCAGTCTCCAGCTTCAAAGTGGGGTCCCCCGGTCCTCAGCACGATCCGGAGGCAGCTGATGCCGTGGTGCTAGAAGGATGGGAGGAAACTCACATTCAAACGTTCTCAATCCTTACTACTCAGAAAATTTTAAAGTTTTATAGCTACAAGTAATGTGTTCAGCATTAAAACAATTTAAAATACAGAAGAGAGTGAGTTCCCTGGCAGTACAGGGCTTAAGAACCCACACTTCCACTGCAGGGCACAGGGGCCCAATCCCTGGATGGGGAACTAAGATCCTGCGAGTGGTGTGTGGCCAAAAAAAAAAAAAAAGAAAGAAAGAAAGAAAGAAAAAGAAGAAAGAGGAAATACAAAGAAAAAAAATTTTTTTTATATATGTATAAGATTATACATATATCTTTTCCATATATGTATAATTTTTCTTTATGCATGTGTGTAATTATATTTCCAGGAAGTTGAGCCATACTGTATTATTGCTTCATAATAATGCATAATAATTATTGTTTCACTGTTTTTTTTTACTCAATGAATATTGTAAACATCTTTCCAAAAATATAATTCTAGTCACCATTTAAAAAAACTGCAAAGTATTGCATTATATAGGTCAGTTTTTCTCAACTTTTTTTTCCTATGACTGTCACCCAAAGGAACCTTTTTAGACAATTTTTTCCCTAATTCTCCCCCATGTGAAATGTTAATAGCACAGGTATACTGTATATCTTTTTAGGTACCGTGGCCAAAAACCATTGTAATAGCCTAGATGTATTCACTCTTCTCCCCACAGTCAAGAACCAATTTTGCCCCCTTGGGAGGCTATATTGACCCCGGTGACAATGCATGATAAAGTTGTACTATAATTTATTCAATACACCATTAGACATTTAAGTTGCTTTTAAAATTTACCTATTTCACGCTGTGATGAACATTCTTACAAATTTAAATCTGTGCAAAAGTAGATGTGGAATGTATGGGTCCAAGGTAATGTGTATTTTTAAGACCTTGAATATACATTGCCAGTAGCCCTCTAGTGTACCGATTTACAGTCCAATGGGCATGGCACTTCCCTGCATTCTTTCCAGCTCTATCATGACTCTTTTTAGTGGTCATTACTTTTTTGTGTCAGAGCCACGTGGCTTGTTGGATCTTTGTTCCCTAGTTGTGGTGTGCAGGCTTAGCTGCCCCGTGGCTTGGGGGATCTTAGTTCCCTGACCAGGGATCAAACCCTCATCCCCTGCATTGGAAGGTGGATTCTTTACCACTGGACCACCAGGGATGTCCCGAGGTCATCAATTTTAAGACACACCATGTTTTATGTACCACTTATAAAAAAATTTCGCCAATTAAACTAGGACGCGCCACTGGTTCTTAAGGCACATCCCTATTTTGAGAGGTTAAACTGATAAAAATGTGCTTTAGAATTGGCGAAAAAGATAATGAATAAATGTGCTTCATCTCTGTGTATAGGAAAGGGCTTGCTAAGCTTAAAGACAAACTCAAAGTATCCAGGGCTTTGACTTCACCAAAATGAAAAACCTCTGTATGTCTAAACATTAAAAACAACAACAATTAAAAGGTAATCAAACAGAAAAATGTTTGGGGCAATTATGGCCAAGGTAATAGTCTTAATAAAGACCAAAAGAGCACTGGAGAAAGAAGCTGAACTGACAATTTATATGAGGGAATCAGCATTAATTGTATATAATTTATTCTATTTTACTAATAATCAAACATGCAAATTAGAGATACGGTTTTTCTCAGTATTAAATTAGCAAAGATTAGAGGAAAGGAAAATTTCAATGCCAGCAAAACAAAGGGATACGGAACCCTCACCTGCTGCTGAAGAGTGTTGTCAAGTGCGATAACCTTTTACTATAAGTAGCCCTAAAAATATTCAGATTCTTTCATTGAATAATTTTACTCCTAGAAATCTATCCTGAGGAAATGATCTAATATTCTATGATGATTATACATTACATCTACTTATTATGGAAGAAAATCCTAGAAAACTTTAGGAAAAATAAACATCTTAGGGACTTCACTGGAGGTCCGGTAGTTAGGACTCCGCACTTTCACTGCTGAGGGCACGGGTTCGATCCCTGGTCAGGGAACTAAGATCCCGCAAGCCAGGCTGCCAAAAAACAAACAAACAAATCTTAGAAGTGTAGCCGTGTTGTTAAAGGGCGAAAACATGATATACTGTGTATATTTTTAGGGTTTTTTTTGGCCATGCAGCTTGCGGGATCTTAGTTCCAGGACCAGGGATTCAACCCAGGCCACGGCAGTGAAAGCGCTAAGTCCTTTCACAAGGGAATTCCCGAAAACATGACTTTATAATGCACTACCAGGGGGATCAGGGTTTTTCCCTCATCTAATCAGAAACTAGTGTTCTTAGGTCATTTTTTTTTTGCCCTCGCCCTGCAGTTTCCAGAATCCTAGTTCCCTGAACAGGTATGGAACCCAGGCCCTCGGTCCAGTCCCAACCACTGGACCGCCAGGCAACTCCCTTCTTAGGTCATTTAATTAAACCAGAGCTCTTAAATGCTGTAACCTATTAAGAAACCTTGAGAGATATCTTTGTGATGTCCTGGAGAGATAGCACCCAAGAGCAAAAACTGTTTTTGCTTTTGAATCACTCAGAGATAGACCTTCAATCTGGAAGACTTGGGAATCCCACATCTTGGTGACTTCAGCCAAAATGCCCTCTATTTCCTCTAGCTCTTTTTGCAATTGAGGGCAAGGAGCATCATTCACCATGATTGTCCCGTCTGAGTCCCCTTCACACCCAGCAACAGAGTTTTCCTTTTCAAACAGGTCCTATTGCGCCCTGCTGAAGACCTGCCAAAGCCTTCTCGTGTGCTTGGAGTTATCACCCTTGCCAAGGCCTAAATGGCCTTTCAGGATCGGGCCTCACCTACCTGTGGGACCTTATCTTGGATCATTTTCTCCCTGTTCCATTGATGTCCTCTCCAGTTTTCTCAAACCTGTTAAAACCGGATCGACTTCCAGACCATTGTAGGGGCGAAAACGTGCTTTACTTGCATCTTCCCATGGTGGCACTCAGAGAGGCCTTCGCTGTGGTACCCCTGTGTTTATTGCATGTGTCCACCAGGCCGAGGTGGGGAGGACAGCCGGCATCAGACAAGGGGAGGACTGGAAGGCTACGGGAATGGTCCCAGTTTCCGCAGTGCTGCCGGAAATCACGAACATCACAAGTCTCGGGCCATATGCGCACATGGGGTGACCCTGGAATCTTGCCGAACTGAAGGCCTCCACCTGGAGAATGGACATAACGGTATCTACTTAACTTTGGGAGAATTAAGCGGGAACCTGCTCGGGAGAGCGAAGTCCGGCGTGCACCGGCGGCTTACCCTACGCTCACGAGGCGCGACGAGACGCGCATCCGGCGCCCCCCTCTCGTGCGAGCGCCCAGCCGGCCGACCCCGGGGCGAGGCAGCTGGGGTCGCAGGGTGGGAGTTCGTTAGGGCAAAAGCGGGGTACGGGACTGGGGTCCGGGCCCTAGGCCCAACGGCGGCAGGTTAGTGGCGGCACGAAAGACTTGGACATGCTCCCGGCGCCGCGGGGGTGGCTTCGGGTGCAGGAAGTATGCAGTCCCGCAGCCCCCAGTTTGTCACGGGATGGCTGTAGGGAGAAAAGGAGTATAGGCGGCGCGAGGGAGGGGAGCACTTGTACTTTCAGGTCTGCTAGGACTGCGGATAATAGGCTAGGGACACCTCATCACAACCCAGAGCGCGGTACTGTTCCTGTAGGGAACTAACTGCCGCCACACCCCTCCCCCTTCTGGCGGGTAAGTCGAGCGAACGGTTTGAAGGAAGACGCATGCGCGTGAAACTCAAACCGCTAAGGCTCGAATAATCGCGATAAGGCGCAGGCGCAAAAAAGCCCGGCGGGTTTAAGGAGGTGGGCGGGGCTGACCCAAATACGCATGCGTATAATAATTTACTGGCGGGAGGTGGGCCAGCTCATAGTATTACGCATGCGCCCGAGGTCTGTGTGACGCAAGGGGGCGGTGCGGGAACCTAGCTGCGCGTGCGCAGAGCTTGTTCAAAGGGCCTTATTTAGGTTGCGCAGGCGCCCGCTAGCCATTTCGTCTCAGCCGCGCCGAAGTTGTGTGTGCAGGTGAGTGTTTGGTGTTCCGTATTTACCACCTAGCGGCCCCCGACGATGCCAGTTTTGCGAGGATTTCTTGTCCCAAGGTCTCTGTAGAGGCTGCGGGGGCTTTAGCAAGGTGCGGGCTACCGTTAGACACCAGGAATGGTTCGCCGAGTCGTGGCAGGGCCGCTGAGGCCTGCAGGCCGCGCCGACTCTATTGTGTGAGATGTCGGAGGAGGCGGAGCGGAAGCGACCGCCGCCATTTCCTTGCCTCCACGCTGGCGCTAGGCCGGGTGCCCCCTCGGCTTGGGGCACTGGTACCTGGTGCGCAGAGCGGCCTCGGGGACCCGGCCGCTGGCCAACTGAGCGTTCAGTGTTGGAGTCGCCTGGGTCGGAACGTCCGCACGGGCTCGACCTTTATGGAGGCGTCGCGGGCCGGCAGGGCGTTTCGAGATCAGAGGGCTGTTTAATTTTAACATTTTTCAGGTCTGACCCTCATCCTCATCTTGCAGGGTGTTTCGACGCCAGGACCCCCTAAGAGACGATGATGTTGGGCACCGAAGGCGGCGAGGGATTCGTGGTGAAGGTCCGGGGCTTGCCTTGGTCTTGCTCGGCCGACGAAGTGCAGCGGTTTTTTTCTGGTGAGTCTGAAGCGGAAGCGGGAGTTCAGCCCGGGCTGCAGGGCGGGCGGGGAGGCGGCGGCGGCGGCGGGGTGGGGGGTGGGGGGTGGGAGGTGGGGGGGCAGAGCCCAGGGCGCCCCCTGGTGGGGCGCGGGCGGCAGCGGTTCCCGCTGTCCTGCTCGCGCCCGGCCGGCCGCTGTTACGCAATGGAAATTGCGAAAGCCCCACCCGCCCGGCCCTCTTGGGGGAATGCGGCCTCTCCGGCGGATTTTTTTTTTCTTTATTAAGTATTAGTCATTCTGTGGATGTCCTTTAGAAAGGATAAATGGGGATAGATGGGGTTTCCCTTTCAACCTTGAGAACTTTGCCCAGCAGCTGAACAAATATAACACCTTTCCAGTTTTGGCGTTTATTTGAAAAGGGGCATTCTGCTTTGGAAAGATAAAATGTCGTTTCTTAATTTCAGACAATTTTCCTAATCAAGATTTTGTAACTGAAGAGCTCTTTCTCATAGTTCTTGATCTGGCTCACTTTACAGTTGAGGACACTGAAGCCCAGGAAAGTTTTCTTGCCTATGTAGTTTTTTCCCCAGTATGTAGGTTTCCTGAATAACGTCTGCCAAATGTCCTTGTTCTCATTATTAGCGTAAGATGAGATTGAAAGATATATTTGGGAGAAATTTACAGGTTTTGGAAGGATATTGTAGTATTGACTTACTATCTGAATTTAGTGTGTAACGGAAAACGACCTGTAAAACAAGAACCAAGTACACTGGAAGCCACCTTGCAGTGGGCAAGACTGGGTTTGGCTTCAGCTGTGCAACTTGGAGCATTTTAGCTTGGTAACATTGATCCCCTTTCAGGTGAGTATTGGCCCTGCAATTCGGATACGAGCAAGAAATTGTAATGTTGCTGCTAGTAAGGTAAAACTGTCAAATACCCTAAATCAAAACTCCAAACCACGTTTATTCAGAAAATGCCATAAAATCACAAGGTCCAGACGTAAAAGTTTACTGAGGAGTTATAAAAAGGATGTTTAATAGACACTTGAATAGTGAGGACTTGGAGATAACTTTATTAAGAAAGTGCTTTGAGTATTGGATTTTCTCGATGGATTGGGAATATATTTAGGGAATAAGAAAGTTTGGTCATAAGAGGAAAACTGCTTAATTACTGAGAGAGACACCCTAGGAGTTAGTAATACCTTGCTCATTTTAGGCTTTGCAAATGCTCTGCTTTGTAGTGGGGGTGTGTATAGGCATTTCATCACCCAGAGGTGGTTTTTAGTTTTAAATTCTGTATTAACAGTTGTTTTCTTTCCAGACTGCAAAATTCAAAATGGGGCTCAAGGTATTCGTTTCATCTACACCAGAGAAGGCAGACCGAGTGGCGAGGCTTTTGTTGAACTTGAATCAGAAGATGAAGTCAAATTGGCCCTGAAAAAAGACAGAGAAACTATGGGACACAGATATGTTGAAGGTTTGATTTACATTGCCCTAGTAACAGTAAATAAAACATTAAACAAATAGAAATCTATCTTATCCCTTCTGAATTTTAGGTATTTGACCGCATGGAAATGGTCATCTAAGAGTTTATGGCAGCTCTACCTAGATTATCTAAAGACCCAGGAAGTCTGAACTTGGTTTTCTAACTTTCCAAAGTTGACTAATTCTAAGCACCTCTTTCAGTATTCAAGTCAAACAACGTTGAAATGGATTGGGTGTTGAAGCATACTGGTCCAAATAGTCCTGACACGGCCAATGATGGCTTTGTACGGCTTAGAGGACTCCCCTTTGGATGTAGCAAGGAAGAAATTGTTCAGTTCTTCTCAGGTATGTAGTCCTGTTTGTTGCTGAGCAGTGAGTTCTGGCTAGCCTCTGGCAACATGTGATTGAATAGACCTTAAGTTGAGTAGCTTAGGTATTTAAACAGGTTGTGAGTATATGCAGATGAATTAATGTTTTCTTTTTCCTGGAGACCTTCAAATAATTTAAGCCCATCTTAAAGGTGGATTAATTAAGTACTTCCAAAATGCTAACTGCCTATATTTAGTATTGTAGTTCAGAGTAGATCTTTGAGGATTGTCCTCAACAACTTAACTACTTTCCTCACATTGCTGTACAGCTAAGTACTTCAAGTTAAAGGTAAGATCCCTTAACATTAGATTAGTATGTTAGGTTGTTGTAATTTATGGCAAGTGTCTATATCGTAAGAGACACTGGGTCATGGGACCAGAAATTCTCTAATGATCTCATTCTGTTTATAAAAAAACTTATGGAAACAATTGGTTTAGCCAGGGAATTAAACTTACTGAAAGTCAATCTAATATAAGTGTAGGTTGAATGTAGTCTTTGTATCTGAAGTACAGAAAGTGTTTTGAAATTGTTTTGGGCCTAAAGTATTTGAATGTTTAGCAGAATGTTAGAGCATATATTTTAAATACTGTTGCTTAATATTCATGTTGTGATAAACTGGAATTAAGAACAAGAAATCCTTTCATGGTTTAGTGTAGTATGTGTTAAATTCTTGACTTAACTAGATACATATCAAGTCCTAATATTTTGCCAGAATTTTTGCAATCAAGTCTGTTTTTATTGTTTTTGTCTAAATTGGTGAGAATTGAATGCTATCTGTCAACATCGTTAAATATGAACATAATTTCATATCTTCTAGGAAAGTGCTTTAAGTCCTTTTTGTAAGCTTGGGAATGTTTCCACGGAAAGGATTTTTCATAGACGGAATTTCCAGAAGTGAATCTTACTACTATTAGAGCATAAGAGTGCATGATTGTGCTGTGTTAGATCAGTTGTTTGTTGAAAGCTTAGATTGTATGTTTGTCAATTATATGACTAAACAATGTTTCAATTTGTATATTAAATGTTTAAATATGTAATTTCTTAAAACTGAAGTTCCACTAACTTTAAAACATTGCAATATGAAATGAGGTGAAAGGTGTATCTTGAATTTAGTAAAACTGTTGTCTTTAATGCTTGAAAATTTGTTAAGTTCTTGTATAATTTTCAACATTAAGTTGCATAGATAAATAAGTATTCTTAATTGTTGAATTCTTAATGCATCCTGTGTTCAGCAAGTTTTTTCTTACATACCATGTCATGGGGTGTGTTAAGAATTAATAGTTTGTTATAATGGAACTTCATATTACTGCAATGAATTTTTTTAAAGAGTACTTGTTGAAAGCATACCGTTCACCTAAAGTTAAAATTCTGGTGTATTTAAAGCTATAAGAAGAATCATTTCTGGGCTTGTGATGTTAATATTGCCCCCCTACTGGGGTTATTTGTCCTTGGGTTGAAGGGTTGGAAATCGTGCCAAATGGGATAACATTGCCGGTGGACTTCCAGGGGAGGAGTACGGGGGAGGCCTTCGTGCAGTTTGCTTCACAGGAAATAGCTGAAAAGGCTCTAAAGAAACACAAGGAAAGAATAGGGCACAGGTGGGGATGGATGGTTGGTTGGATTTGTCACTTTTCTTATGGTAAACAATTAAATCCATATTCTCTCTGCTTAGAATCAAGGAAGAAAATCTGATTCCTAGTCCCAA
This sequence comes from Orcinus orca, assembly GCF_937001465.1. Lineage (NCBI taxonomy): Eukaryota > Metazoa > Chordata > Mammalia > Artiodactyla > Delphinidae > Orcinus > Orcinus orca. The sequence continues at coordinate 17,261,118 of NC_064561.1, read as the reverse complement.
TTACTTGATGTTTTGCCACAATTTTCAAACTTCTATGTCAAAGTTCCATAGTGCTTTCAGATTAAATTATAGGTTTTGAAATTGTCCCCAGTTAATTTGGTCTACTTTACAATTTTGTAGGATTCCTAATTAACCCCAGTCACTGGAGTTGAGAGACTATGGTTTTAAAAATGTTAATGCAAACCTGGCTTTAGCTGTAATAACTCCACCTAGTAAATTAATATTACCATAAGAAAATGTGATACTTTCTGATCTTGTTTTTAAAGTTGAAATGCAACAAACTTTCTTGCTGTATAAATGTTTTCTGCATATGTATTAATAAGCATAGCTTTCAAGAAATTGTCACAAAAGGTTTTATTCTCTTTGCTTGTGACTATTTTTCATTGAAGCATGCGCTTACCTATGCTGATTCCTACTAAAAGCATAGGCTGGGGTATTTATTGGCAGAAGGAAATGTGTAGTGTGGGCTAGACTGTTGGTGGAGGCTGGCTTTTTAGCTCACTTGCTATACATAATGCCAATGGATTTAAGACATGAAATGTTGAAAGTTGAGTGGAATTCTTTCCCTCCTAAGACATTTATTTACAGTACTCCTCTCTACCCCTAAGGTTGGGCTCTCTGCCTCAGAGGAGTGAATTTTTTTTCTATAAAGTTTACATTAAATCTTAAAATTGAGTGAATTTCTGGTCATTGCCTGTACAAATATAAGAAATCTGGCTTTAAATATTAGTCAGTTTCATGGCTATGACTACATTGTTTTCTGTGTAACTGAATACCTGTATGAAATGAACTAATGTTTTCTCTCCCTTCCCCACTCCCTTTCCTCTTGAACAATGCTTTAGGTATATCGAAATCTTTAAGAGCAGTCGAGCTGAAGTTAGAACTCACTATGATCCACCACGAAAACTTATGGCCATGCAGCGGCCAGGTCCCTATGACAGACCTGGGGCTGGCAGAGGGTATAACAGCATTGGAAGAGGAGCTGGCTTTGAAAGGATGAGGCGTGGTGCGTACGGTGGAGGTATGTGTGTTGCGCAGGTGTCACGAGGTCTGTTCTTTATGTGACTTATTTAGTGATTGTACTTCTTGCCTTTCAGGTTATGGAGGCTATGATGATTATAATGGCTATAATGATGGCTATGGATTTGGGTCAGATAGATTTGGAAGAGGTAAGGTAAGAATTGAATTTCTCATCTGAGGGATACTTAACTCTTGTTCATTTAGACCTCAATTATTGTTTTTCAGGAATGTCAGATCACAGATACGGGGATGGTGGCTCTACTTTCCAGAGCACAACAGGACACTGTGTACACATGCGGGGATTACCTTACAGAGCTACTGAGAATGACATTTATAATGTAAGTGTAGGATAAATTCATAAGTTGTATATCTCAGTATAACAGTAAAAACATGGTTCTTAATTCTACTTAAGTGAAGCAGCATGTTAAAGTTTTGTTTCCTGTAACAATATTTGACTTGATTCTCTGAAATACCTTATATTTAGTTTTTTTCACCACTCAACCCTGTGAGAGTACATATTGAAATTGGTCCCGATGGCAGAGTAACCGGTGAAGCAGATGTCGAGTTTGCAACTCATGAAGATGCTGTGGCAGCTATGTCAAAAGACAAAGCAAATATGCGTAAGTGTGATTTAAGGATCTTCAGGTCTCTTATAGGTAGTTGTGTGACTGATTACGATAAAGGAATAGTAAGGATGAGAAAAATTTGTAATCCAATGATAGGGTTCTACGGGATGTTTAAAAAGTGTGTGGTGTGGGTTTTTAAAGTTAGTATGATTAAAAAATTTGTGATAAGAACAATAAGGTATATGCTTAACTGACAAAGCAATTTAGGTGAATGTTTAAGACTGCTTTTTGAAACTTGCATAAAGTAAATCACCTGAGAGAAGCAGCTAGAATTTTTTTTTTTTACTAAAAGTATTTATAGTTCACAGATCTACTTAAAAGAACTAAAAGTGCTTATCTTTTTCTTTCACCAACAAACATTTTCAACTTTTTTTTTCTCATTTCAGAACACAGATATGTAGAACTCTTCTTGAATTCTACAGCAGGAGCAAGCGGTGGTGCTTACGGTAGCCAAATGCTAGGAGGCATGGGTTTGTGTAAATATCACTTTAGTGTCTTTTTTTAAGCTAACCTTGTATGCCTTTTCTCTCATTTCAGAACACAGATATGTAGAACTCTTCTTGAATTCTACAGCAGGAGCAAGCGGTGGTGCTTATGGTAGCCAAATGATGGGAGGCATGGGCTTGTGTAAATATCGTTAGTTTTTTTAAAAACCAAAACGTTTATATCTGTATAAGTCAATTATATAAGTTAATTTATATATAAGGAGTTAAGCATAATTTAGGCAAAGAAAAGTTTAGATTTGAATAGTATGTGTGCCTTAAATCATTGTTACATAAAACTTAGATAACAAATTAGTTTGAAGTACTTTGGGGGGAGGGGACTACAGAAAGAAACTAGTTGAATTGTCTATAAGTATGAAGTATAAATCTAAAAGTAATATTTAGCAAAAAGCATAGGATCAAAATAAATTTTGGGGCATAATCAGGTGTTTAGTGATACCTGTGTATTGACCTACCCTTAATATATCGAATTATGGGGGAAAATCCCACTAAAACCAGTTAAACATTTTCATAAGGTCTTGTCAAAATGCCTCTACTTACGGAAACGTGGATTCAGTCCTGCTGATGTGTATGCTGTTGGTCTTGTGGTTTATAAGTGTTTGACTAGCTCAAATGATGGATAGAAAGGTAGTCTGGTCATAGACAGTAGGCAGAAGGAGGGCACAGAGGGTTATATATAGTGATGTAAGATCAAGACTGGAAAATAATAGATTAGAATTACAAGCCCGGTACCACCAGGTACCACATTACATAAGGAACAAGGTTCTAATGTTCTCTTAACTTAACAGCAAACCAGTCCAGTTATGGCGGCCCAGCCAGCCAGCAGCTGAGTGGTGGTTATGGAGGCGGCTATGGTGGCCAGAGCAGCATGAGTGGATATGGTAAGTGTGTTTTTTAATATACTTGAGTAAGTTTCAGGCAGGTTTCTTTAGTTGGGAATATTCAGGCTCCTTTTTGGTGAAGTTGGGTTATTAAATGTATGCTCTTGATCCTAATATAACTGTTCAAATAGCTTTAACTTTCAGAATCAATCATTGGGAGGGGGAAGTATTCTATGAATTCAAAATAGTCATTATTGCAACTTTGAATAATGTCGAGCCAGAAAACATCTGCCTCCGTTTGTTAAAACATTAAATAAAATTGTTCACTTTTTCTGTCTTTTTGTTAGCAATAAATCCATTTTAGATGGAGGGAGAATTTTAAATAATAGAATGGTGGTTGGGTTTAGGGCCGTATTTACTAGTCAGTTAACCTAGGATTGGTTTTATTAATTATTTTTTCAATTGGTCTAAAGAATGGTGATTTTGGTATTATAGTCTTACCCTACAAAATCCTTTTGCAGACCAAGTTTTACAGGAAAACTCCAGTGATTTTCAATCAAACATTGCATAGGTAAATATTTTCTCGAAAAGTATAATTTAAATTCCCAATAGCAAATACTGATATGTTGTAGTAACACTTTCTATAGCAGTCAATGGCTCTGATTTAACTCCATGGAGGCTGCCATTTTGGGCACAGTGAGTTGCCTTTAGTCCAACTTCGTCGTCTCACTTCCTGCCCGCCATGAATAGGAAAAGCAAGAGATTGCCCCTGTGCTCCCTATTCATATATGCCATTCGATGGACACATTGTGAATGTTTATGGTAAATTTTTTTTTAAAATGCTTTGTTTAGCTTTAAAAACAACATGAAGTAATTTTGCAATTTTTGAAAAACACTAGTTTTCCTTTAAACTTAATTTTCCACGTTGATCCTGAAGCATCCAGTTAAATGGTAGCACAAGAGTCTGGCAAGTTGGTACTGCAGAGAAAAGGGGTTAATTGAGATTTGTTTGGAGTCGGGAGTCCCTTTTCCCAAACATGCTTCTCGCCACTTGGACAGCAGCCATTTGTACTCGTATACTTTTTAAACTTTTTCTTGGAATGCTATATTTTAGTTGACTGATAATCTGATACTCATCCTGACTTGTCAAATTGATCTCTTTGCAGGCAGCCAAGGAACAGTGAACAGCAGCTACTACAGTAGTGGAAGCCGAGCATCTATGGGAGTGAACGGAATGGGAGGGATGTCTAGCATGTCCAGTATGAGTGGTGGATGGGGAATGTAATTGATCCTGATCACTGACTCTTGGTCAACATTTTTTACAAAACTTAAGTTTTAACAGTTTTGCAATACAAACTTGTGGTTTATGCTTACTCTAAGTGGAAATCAGGATTGTTTTAAAGACTTAAGGTTCAGTATTTTTGAACACAAACATTCATTTAGGATGTAACTAGGTTGAGTAATCTGTTACTGTTAAATAATTTTCAGCTTTTCTCAAGTTATATTGTAGGATGTACTTAAGCAGTAGGTGTATTTAGGTTAAAGCAGTTGAATTATGTTAAATGTTGCTTACACCACATTACATTGAACACTGTTTGGATGCATTGTTGAAAGACATGCTTTTTTGTGAAACTCAATATAGGAGCTGTGTCTACAATTAAAAGTGAAACATTTGGCATGTTTGTTAATTCTAGTTTCATTTAATAACCTCTATGGCACGTAAGTTTAAGCTTTTTTTTTAAGTTAATGGGGAAAATTTGAGACGCAATACCAATACTTTAGGATTTTGGTCTTGGTGTTTGTTTGAAATTCTGAGGCCTTGATTTAAATCTTTTCATTGTATTGTGATTTTCCTTTTAGGTGTATTGCGCTAAGTGAAACTTGTTGAATAAATCTTCCTTTTAAAAACTGCACTTTGTCTTGTCTGTGCTTCAGTGTCATGTGGACTGTTTCTTGGTGATCTATTCCTGCCTGGGGCGTAGGTGAACAGTGGCCCACGTCTCTGGCTGTGGCAGACAGGCTCGGCAGTTGTGGCCGTTTTGTAGATGTCTTCAGACCTCTCTTCCCTCCAGTGCAACTGAAGGTAAACGTAGCTCTGGGGCCCTGTGGAAGGGCTTGTATGTCTGGCCTGGCTGCACATGATCTGATCTGAATTTTTGCCTTTGACTTGCTAAGCACTTGCACAAAGCCAAGGGGGAGGCAGAAGTCTCCTCACTGCATGCTATGCATGTCCATGGAAGCCTTTTGAGCATGGCTGAGGAAGTGCCAGAGGCAAGGGGTGGCTGACTAGAGCTACCCTTTCCTAGTCTGATGGCATCTTTTGAATTTTGTTTATATGGGGTATCTTCTAGAAGGAGCTAGCTCATAGAGAACTTTCACATTGAGGTTTCAACCTTTATTTTTACCTCATTCCTCAAGATCAAAACTACTTAAGAGCGACATTATTCCATTTATTTACAAAGCTTCTGAAGTAGAATACCAAGTTGTACTTTAGGAGAACAAATGATTCGTTTAAATCAGTAATTGAAACCATTATCGTATATAAAAATGGCATTTGCTTAGGAAAGTAGTAAGCAGTTCTTATAAGTGTAGTTCTAGGATTCCCTTCAGATACTTAACACTAGTTTGGGAATTGCCACTCATTCATCCCTCTAATAGAAAAAGTTCGCTGTATTGAGGTTAGAATTAAGAGCTGTGAATATAGGCTTGTGCTGTTTGAAGCCACATGTGTACATTTTTACTTGCCGTGACTGCTGAAGGTTTCCTCTTGGGTGAGGTATGGTGAGTGTACTCTGAAAAATTGTGTGGAATGATTATTTACAGACTGTAGATGGCAGCATTGCGTGAAGGTATGCGTGAAGGGCCCTGCAGTCTGCCTGCCCTGCCACATGCTCTCTGAAGGCTGGGTGCATACCTTCAGTTGGGTTGGGGATACAGGAGTGTTGTACTTGATAATTTTCTGGGGAGGCACTGTTGAGCATTGGTGTTCAGCTGCTGCCCCTGAGATCTTTACTGAGTTACTCCATGTCTGGGGAATTGGACACAAGGAGGGTTCCTTCCCCTGGTCCTCTAGTTTTTCACAAGGAACATCTTTGTTGAAAAACATGCCTTATTGGAGGAAGAAAAGGGACTAGAATTAGAAACTTGCACTCTAGAAACATTGTGGTTCTTTGGAACCTTGTGAAAATCTGTAGTTTGGAATGAATGCAGCTTTGGAGCTGGGCACACAGTTTTGGAGGCTGGCCATACAGATTCGTGTTTTTCTGTAAGATGTTAGGAAAAACTCTGAACTTTTTGGCCAACCCAAATATATAAGGGAACGACTTTTGGGCTTTGGTGACAGGTACTTTCTCTGTGCTTGTTGGACTTATCAGCCCAACTTGGCTCAACTGGGCAGAGCAGCCTGCACCCCAGAACACAGCAGGCTCAGGTCTTCACCTCGAAGGCAGTCGCCCTCACCAAGGGCCTCGTCCTGAAATGGGGGTTGCTTTGGGCATCCTATGAAGCTGACACAGCTCCTTCATTTTCTGCACCAGAATGAAAAATAAATGATTTTATTGCAGGGCTAATGATGGGTATTCATGAGTGTGAAACAGCAAATTTCTTGAGTCGGTGAAAAATAAATGATTTTACTGCAGGGCTAATAATGATGGATATTAATTCACAAGAGTGTGAAACAGCAAATTTCTTGACTATGAAAAATAAATGATTTTATTGCAGGGCTAATGATGGATATTCACAAGGGTGTGAAATAGCAGATTTCTTGATTCTGAAGCAGGGAAAGCATGCTGGGGCAGCGGGGAGGGAAAGGAATTGATTCACTAGTGGGTCTGCTGCAAAATAGGTTAATTCTTTGGAAACTGAAAAATGACAATAGCAAAATCATGAAGGTTACATCTGAACCAAAGCCAGTGGTGTCAAGGGAGAATTTCAATCCAGAGGAGCTGAATCCATACAATTTGGAAAGGAGAGGCGCGCAGTTTCTGGTTCCCACATGTTGTGTTCCAGAGTGACAGCAGCCCAGGCGAGGATCTTGTTCTCTTGGGAAACTAACCTCCCAAGTCCCTGGCCACCTCGAGACCCAAAGAGTTGGGCACTGCTCTGAGGCTGCCCACGCCCATGAAGACAGGCTGGCAACTGGTCCAGAAAGCAGGCCCTGCTGATGCCCCCACCTTAGGAGCCGGTGGAGGAGGAGCAGCGCTGAAGGAGCAGCGTGTGGCAGCTATCGCACACACGTACTGGCTTGGGGTAGGAGGGCAGGGCCAGCTCATTACTGGAGCACGTGTTGCAGAAGATGTGGCCACAGTTTCGGCAGTGGTGCTAGAGGATGGAAAAGAACTCACGCTCAGAACATGCTGAGCTGCCTGCGTCTGCACACCTGCTCTAGTTTATCGACCTTTCAAAGTTTAATGCTTTAAAATCCCTCCCTCATGTATCAGTGAGGCATGTACCAATTTGGAATGGGTTCTTGTAGACCTTGTTTCTACATTTATGTTCCTGTAAAATCCATGGACTTTTGGAGGGGTGAGCTAAGGTTCTTTTTTTTGTGTTTTATTGGACTTGACAGCTCTTAACTCACTGAGTTGGTAGTCCGTGCTACTTAAAGAGCCTGGGTTCATTCTCTGCAATCGCTACATTCTATGGTGGTGACCCAAGGTTTCTTTAGCCAGCCCCTCATGAGAAGGGCATCTTGCTTTTGTAAACAGGGCTGCTGTTTGAACCTTGGGCACATGGCAGACGCCAAGACAAGGACCTGTGTGTCCCTCTATACATCACTTCTGCCAACTGCCCCCTACTCCCCCAGTCAGGCTAGACAATGGACCTTGAACTGGGCCATTCAGTGTGGGGAGCCTTAGTAAAGGCTCTATTTTGTGTGAGATCTATATCCTGCCCCTGTCCTGCCCAACTGGTCAATAAAGGCCCTGTCAACCCTGGACCAAAGGCTGGGCCCAAGACCTTCTCTTCCGGAACCTGAAGACAGGCTACACAGGCATTCACTGGGGGCAAGTGCCCTGCCCAGATTGCCAGTTACCTTTTGGTGCCACCTGGATGCCTGTCCTGAGACTTAAATTGCCCATGGGTTCCCCATAGATTCTGTTTTTGCCTAACTTAGATTTTGGTCCTATTGCTTCCAAAGAATTTTCAGTTGATATACACACTTAGACCATTTCTGCAAACAAGCAGCCCCAACTCCCAAATCATTGAGAGGACTGTGATGGAGACAAGGCCTGTAACTTACCGGCTGGGGTCCCTGAAAGGGGGCAGGCTGGAAGGTCGTCTGCATGGGCCAGCAGACCAGTGAGCATGAACACAATGCAGTGGGCCTAGCCCCACAGGCCTTTTCCAGAACCAGAGGAAGGAGAGCCCAGGCAGGGCACGAACTCAGCCCCTGGGCGAGCGAGTGCAGGGCTACCCCACATACCTTTCTCCGGGAAATGGAAAACTCCTTTTCACACTGCTTACAGTGCGTGGCTTCATCATCTTTCAGCCAAGTATGGCCCTGAGGAGGAAAGAACAACACAGAATCCCACTTTACAGCTTGGTTCCTGATGAACCTTTAGCTGTGTTCATCCTTCAACCCAGCATCTGCTGTCCCTTCCTAATAGCACCTGGTCTGCTTTTGCGGGACTGCCTCTTCTCCACTAGAAGTGGCCTCACGGGACTGTCCCCACCCTGACCACAGCTGGAGCTCATGTGCTGCAGCCTGCCCGCCCTCTGGCTTCCTGGTCTCCACAGGTTGCCCCCAGTCCTCAAGCCAGATTCTCCAGCCTTCCGTTAACCTGAGACTCACCCACCCCCTTTCAATAAATGCCCTGTGGCTGAGGTAACCAGAATCAGGATCTGGTTAACTCCAACCCTGGCTGAGACATTATCCAAAGTGCCTCCTGAACTGGCAGGAGGAAGAAGGGCCAACCCTGTCAGCCAGACTAGAAAATCTGTGACAACAGTCCCCACCGTGAGACAGAAGGCAACATGCTGTGGAGACAGGAAGCCCTTCTCCATACACACTGACCCCCAGTCCTCAGGGCATCGTGGGAGGCAGATGTCTCCATTCTGCCCAGGAGCCAACTGAGGCTTAGAGAGATGCTTTTGGAGGTCTTTCTAAGGGAAAACCTAGGATATGTGATTTATTCAGCCTCAGGGACTGAGGTGGTCAGGGATCAAGGGCCCTGTGTACTTTCACGGCTCCTTGGCTTTTGTTGGCCATCACTTTCCTGATGACACAGATCTTATGATTGGGAGCTGCAGCACCACACCCAGGGCTTTCAACCTTGGGTTCACTAGTTCCACGCAGCTCTAGAGTCCCATTTTATGATTTTTATCCTCCCTCTGGCACTGTCAGCTGACGTTTTGTGCACACTTCTGTGCAGTGCAGGGGATACAAAGATACACAGCTCACAGCAATGACATCCAAGGAGCTTTCGGTATACAAGGGAGGATACAGTAAACTGATGTGAACCGCAAGTCCAGGCTGCTGTTAGTTGCTGTGACAATTTGCTTCTGACCTGAGGTGCCCTGGTAGTCAGAGACATTAGGATCTCTGCTCTAGCATACGCTGGAGGGTGCCTTGTGAAGAGGGTGTTTGTGCACTGCTGCCACAGCAGAGCTGAAGCTGAAGGCTAGGAGCTCCTGCACCCTCCTCTCCACTCTCTCAGCCCCAGCTTGGTACTGCATGGGGTCACCTGGACCACATGTTCCTGCTCTCCTTAAGCTGTGTGTGCCACTCTGCCCTCCCCAAAATGGTCCAGAAACTTGGCCCAGCTCAGGGCTTAAGTGGTTCCCAGAAATGGCACAGGGCCCTTTAGTGGGCCTCTGGCCCCTCACTTGGAGGGAAAGGTCTTACTCTCACTATTAAAAAAAAAATACCTGGATCTCTTTCTGCCACTTTTCATTTCCTTCATTAGGGTACCTATGATCTAGGCCTAATGTCAAACTACAGCTGACAGCAGAGAAACCAGAACCAGAGGACCTCGGTTCCAGCTTGGGCCCTGCCACTTGCAGCATCGTCATCTCAGCCAAGTTACATGGCTCTGAGCAGCATTTTCTTATCTGTAAATAAGTGACAAGAACCACCAATCAACCACACATTCTCACCTGATTTTTGTGAGAAAACCTAAGAGCATGCTAGGATATTAGCACAAGCTGACTAATAGCTACCGAGTAGTGATTCTTATGTTAATAACATTAATAATCCAGTACCTTCAGTGCCTTATTTACTTCTTTGATGTCTTCCATCTTCAGCTTTGACCTTAAAAAAAAAAGAGAGATTCATAGCCTCACTAGAGGGGCTTTCAAACTCGAAGTAAACCCACAAAAACTTTTTGGCTTTGTGAAGTCAACAAGACTTGTAAGAGAGGAGTGTGATAACACGAGTTCTTGTAAAATTATTTTTTTCCACCTTTTTATAATCCCAGAGTCATCTCACTATTGGCTCATGTCTGGTGCAGTCTGAGGCTGAGCCTGTGGACTGAATCTGGCCTAAGAACAAACTTGAATTGGCAAGGATTTAAAAAGACTTTGAAATAGCTGCAAGCATTTAAAAATTGAGAATTATCTCATAAAAGCCCATGTTTCTGGCTTCTCTGGGCAACTATTCCTGAGTGTGACATGTGCTTTAAGTCGGGGTGGGGGAGGGGGGCGCTCCCGTATCAGGCGTGGGCTCCCCCATGGCAGGAACCTGAATCTGTAGGCCTCTCACCAGCCCCTTTCCTGCTGCCTGCCTGCTCTGTCTAGAAAGGCCAGGCTCAGGGGGCATGATTGTTTGTTCTTGTTCCATTCTTTTTAAAAATATTTATTTGGTTGCACCGGATCTTAGTTGCGGCATGTGGGCTCCTTAGTTGCAGCTCGCGGGGTCCTTAGTTGTGGCATGCGAACTCTTATTTGCAGCATGCATACTGGATCTAGTTCCCTGACCAGGTATCGAACCCAGGCTCCCGGCATTGGGAATCCTAACAACTGCGCCACCAGGGAAGTCCCCTTGTTCCATTCTTGTTAGTGCAAGAATAATTCCTTAGTTCTCCACATAAAAGACAGGACTGAACATTGTCTAAACTGGAAGAATTAAACCAGATAAAACGAAACATATGTATTTGTCAAAGCCTTTTTTTGAAAGCTGAGATTAGCCTAAACTGTCACTGGATTAGCCTAATCTAAGTGCCGGAGAGGCAGGCCTCTGAGACACAGGCTAGACTTCTAGGAAAGGATTAGGAAACCAAACATCAAGGCCTTTAAAAGAAAAACCACTGTGGCCTTCAGGAGTGCTTGGAGGTGCTCCTTCTGTCCCCTGACTGGCTGCAGAAATAGGCCAGTGGGCTGACAGGGCCAGAGGCTGTCTGGGATGGACAAGGTCAAGATGGCAGCCTCAACATATAAGAACTTTCCTGGGAAATACAATTTGAAAAGAATCCAGATGTTCCCAAGATAAACTGGGCAGCTGTGCCTGTAGTTGGTGGAGGCATCTGAGAACAGGCTTCTCTGTCATCTGGTGTTGGCTTGCAAAAAGAAGGGAGGAGGGGAGAAAGCACTAGCCTTGCCGTGGTATGTATCCCTGACATGGCAACACCTACACAAACCGGCTGTGAAGGACATTCTGAAGCTGGGTCAGGCAGCAGTGCTGGGAGGCTGCCAAGTGCAGGGGTGCGTTTTCAAGACCAGAGCCTGTCCGCTTTTCTGAGGCCTGTGGCCTACTAGGAGTGTGTCTCTGACTCTGTTTGCTGTCTGTCCAACATGAAGAGGACAGGCAGGAGAAAAAGTGGGGCTAGCCACCTGAGAAGGGGGGAGGGCACCCCGAGGACACCTCCCTCTCTGTCTGTCTAAACACCACTGCAAATCCAAGAAGCCAGCACCACGCCAGCCTCCACATCTGGTTCTCATTAGTCTCAGGGACGCCCTCAGACCTGGCCTGTGCTCTGAGTGTGGGGTTGACACCTGGCCTTGCCCACTCTCCAGGAGCTCTCCCCATGGTGGGGGCAGCAGCACAGGGCACTCGGCCTGAGAGGTGGCAGGCAGCCCTCAGGTCACAAGGGACCAGCAGCCCTGGGCTGATCTAGAAAGATATGGTGAGTGGGAGAGGATGGCAAATGGGCAGCATCTTCACGTCAAACTATTGAAAAGACCACATTCCCACCAGAGTCATAACATTTTCCTTTCTTGTTTTTCTTCATACTTTTGTGGGCCAGCCCAGAGCACTGCTTGAAACCTTCCAACTTTCCAGACAGAAAAATCCTAAGGTTGTGCACATGTGTGGACTACTTTAGTGTGTTTCTGGTTTATCCTCACGTTATTTCCTATCTCTGGTCCTTTTCTGGTCACAGTGTCTTCTGCACTGGGCCTGAGCCCGGGCTGTGCTGCTCACTGTGCCTGCATCAGGACTCAGGTGGGAGCAGTGAGTCAACCTGGGGTCTCTGTGTGAGTGATAGGGAAAGAGGAACTTTCGTTTCTCTGACGGACAGCTCTGCTGGGTGCCACACTGCCCCCGTGGGGGCCAGACCCACCTGTGAGGTAAGTGACAGACAGAGCTGGGAGGTAGAGACTGATTCCTGATGACTTTTTTGCTTAAGCAAGCCAGTGTGAGTTGGATATCTGTCACTGGCAACCGAAAGTCCTGACTCAAAGAGAAAAAGCTACACACTGGGTTTAAAAATGCAATCATCACACAAACGGGCAAGTTCCACAATCTGCAGTGTGACCTATCAGACTGTCCAGAGCAACCTGGCAGGACTGGCACACCAGGGAGGACAGCTGTCAAGTTGAAGGGGAGACAGAACCAGCAGGGTCTGCACTCCTTCAGCATCACCCATTGGAGACAGACAGACTCTGCTAGATGTGAGTATCCAGTCTCAAGAGAGGTTCAGTGGTCACCATACTTGCACTGTGGCAGGCTTACATTCTCAAGCCATAGTCCTCCCTCTGGAGCTAAACACACAACCCTCTCATCACCTATCTTGTTCCCTTGGGACACAGATACTAAGTTTGTGAACATGAGGGTTCCAGTCACTAGCAAAGGATATTCTTGATGAATTAATTAACCCAAACCAGTGCTGTGTCCCTGGAGCCTGACTTCCTGGGTTTAGTGTGTGGGGGGGCATCACCATTGAATAGCTGGCAGGCCTCCCCGACTGGCCTTCCCTCCTCTGACAAGAGGACACAGGTTTGGGGCTTGAGTGATGCAGTGGGTAGGCTGGTGTGACTCTCCAGGGGGAGGGAGGCCTAGTGGCCCTAATGGAGGCGGCAGACAAGGGGAGTGGGGTTCTTACTGGCTGAGGTGCAGACCCATTTCCTGGAGGGCTTGTTCCTGCTCGTCACAAACCTTCTGTAACTCTGTCTTCTCATCCTGGAGCTCCCGCAGCTCCTAAAGTGAACAAACCAGGTGCTTGACAAAGACTTGAAAGTCTTTTTTTTTTTAAGGTTTAGTAATCATAGTGACAAGCAGGTTGGAATGTTTTTCTTTTTTTTTTTCTGTTGTGTTTTTTCTTTTTTGGCCACTCTGCGAAGCATGCAAGATCTTCATTCCCTGACCAGGGATCGAACCTGTGTCCCCTGCAGTGGAAGCGCCAAGTCTTAATCACTGGACCGCTAGGGAAGTCCCTGGAATGTTTTTCAAGAGCAAGAAACAGTTTTGTTATATTAACCTTCTTCAAGACAGGGTTATTTCATAGGTTCCCTCATGTTTCACCAGAATGGGCAACTGGAAGGGTGAGCACTTCAGGAGTGGCTCTGCAGTGCAAACAGTGACGTGGGGCGAGAAATGTTCAAAACAGACCCTCATAGTGCAAAAAAGGCTTTGCCTATCTGAGTTTCTATGAAAAGACAGATTTGTATCAGGGCAAGCTAGTTTAGGAATAAACTGTTTTTCAGAAAGGGCTGGTCAAAATTTCCGGAGAATGAATGAGCAAGGCTGATGAAGGCCAAGATCTGGGATCTCTTTCATGGCCCCGAGAGTGGCAAGCCCTTCTGGAGGCCCCGAGCCATGGAGTGAAGCTCGCTGGGGATGATGCTGATGACTTTGTAATCTGGGGCCAGCACACCTTGAGGACAAAGGCTGGCAGCCAGGGCAGAGACAAAGACCCAGAAAAGTAACTTGGGTTTTCAGGGCTGACCCCGGGGCAGCAGCGGGGCTTAGGCCTGAGTGGTGGCAGTTCCCCCTTAGCTGCTCCTGGGCCCTGTGCTCCAGAGCCTATTAACACAGGCTCACAAGGGCATGCTGAGGCTTCCCAGTGATGTTAGACACATTGTTTTGTTTCTTTTGCAGGGGTGTGTGTAATTCAAATCTTAGATCAAAGTATTTTGAAGTAAAGGGGGCATGTTCCATCATGCGGCAGAACTTTCTAGAAGTCCTCTCCTCCACCTCTGAGCCGGAGTGGCTCTTGAGGAAGCAATCCCCACACTGGGCCTAGCAGGCTCTCTCATGAGGGGCTCTAGGTACTGTCCAATGGAAATCAAAGGGCCTTTCTCTCAAATTGCAGCAGTACCCATTACCGTGCTCAACGAGACAAAATCTAGGTCTGGGAACTGCCCGCGCTGCAGGGATCCTCCTCCAGGGAAGGTGTGGTGCAGGAGGGCTGCCTGAGGCTCTGCTCAAGCCCTCCTTCCTCTGCTATCACACCTCAGCCACACAGCCCTTCTCTCTGCTCCTTTGCTGCGACAGACCCTCACACTTCCTGGTGGCTCTGCATGGCTGGCCCTTGTTCAGCATTCAATTGTCTGCTTAACTGTCACTCTCTTCCCAGGCCACCCGCCATGCCAGTGTGGGGACATTTTACTGTTTTACTCTCTTCACTGTTCTCATTACCGAGTCTCTCTGGTTTGCTCACTGGATTATGATGCGTCTTTGCCTTTTCCTCCTAGAGCAGATGTGGGAACAGTGTCCCAGGCCTGTCCCAGGCCTGGAGCCGGCTGGCACACAGCGGGGACTGGCCCTGCAGCTGCGGATTCACGAGTCATGCACGTGGCTCACTTGCCCACTGGGAGGCTCTTGAGCAGGAGTTTTTGCAGATGCTAGAAGCTCTTTTTCTCCCCAAGACAGTCTGCCTTACCTTTTTTAATCCTTCTACTTGCTGTAGCTCTGCTCGGAGTAGAGAGGAAGTGTCTTTCTCATGCTGTAATTCTCGCTGAAGAGCCTGTCTTTGCTCTTTTTCTGATTTCAACTCTTTCTCTAGACTTGAGCTGTTTTCGTAAAATGAACTTGAGTTAGTCTCAATGAGAGATTTTCATGGAGGTCCACAATCCACAACCCAGGTCACCGCTCAAGAAACGGGGGATTCACAGGAATCTGAACTGCCACGTGAGCATCTAGACCTTTCAACAAGCATGGAAATAAGGTTCCCTTTCCCGCAGGGCCATCTGCACCTCCATAGGAAAGACCAGGAACATGTCATGGAAAGCAGGCACAGGCACACACTTGACAGTTATGCGAATGGAGAGGGAGGAAAAGGGCTCTAACACTTGGGGTCACACACACAGAACCCTCTACTGAGATGGACACCTGAGGAAAAGAGACGTTTATTCTGCAACATTTATCTTGCTTTTTCCAACCCAGAGCCAGCTGACAATGGAGGATATTGGGGGGTTGGGGGCAAATAGAAAGCTACAGAGGGGTAGGAAGTGAACCGCAACTAAATCCTGATGCCCTTCTCACCAGCTGAGTAGCCCTGGGGACTATACTGAACCCCCTGCAATCGTTTTTCTCATTCGTGAAACAGGGAATAGACGTCTCTTTTCTCATCTGAATCCTAGCTTTGCAGGGGCCACCTCTGAAGTGGACACTGGGACGCTGCCCCAATTGGGAGATGGCCTTCCCAGTCCTTCCCGCACCGCTCAGCCACCTGCTGCCGCCAGGGCTCCTACCACTGCTCGAGCAGCTGGGAGAGCTGTTGCTGCAGAGCGCTGCTCCTCCCGCCGAGCTCCTGCTGCAGCTTGTGGCTCCGCTCCTCGGCCCCCTGCCTCGCCCTCTCTGAGTGCTGTAACCTAGACCAAATGAACCAAATCTTTGTAAGGAAAGGATCATTCCTCACATTTACCATATAATTTTTGCATATTCTTGCTGGCTTTCTTTTACATTTAAAAATTAATATATGGTAAAATTGACTCCTTTTTGTGAATAGTTCCTGGAGTTTTAGCACAGGCATAAGTTCATGTAGCCATTACTACAATCCATTCTACCAGGTGATACAGAATAGTTCCATCACCCCACAAAACACCTTGGCACTGCCCCTCTGAGTCACACCTTCTCTCCACCCCTAATGTCATATACATGAAATTATACTTCATATAACCTTTTGAGACTGGCTTCTTTTAGCATGTCTTTGCGATCAATCCAAGTTTTCGTGTGTATCAGTCGTCATTCCTTTTTATGGCTGAGTAGAATTTCATTGCATAGATGTACCAGTTTATCCATTCATTTGATGAAAGATATCTGAGCTGCTTTTAGTTTTTGGCAATTATGAACAGAGCTGCTATAAGCATTTGTGTACAGGTTTTTGGATGAACATGAGTTTTCATTTCTTTTGGGCAAACAGCCAGGAGTGGGATTATTGGGTCATATGGTAAGAGTATGTTTGGCTTTTTAAGAACTGTTTTCCAAAGTGGTTGTACCATTCTGCATTCCCACTGGTAATGTATGACTGTTCCAGTTGCTTTGTAGCCTCTCCAGCACCTGGTACTGTCATTATAAAAATATGTAGCTGTTCTAATAGGTATGCAGTGGCATCTCATTGATTTTAACATGCACTTCCCTAATGGCTAATGATGCTGAACATCTTTTTTTATTTTTTAACTCAAGTATTGTTGATTTACAATATTGTATTAGTTTCAGGTGTACAGTAATTTGGTTATACAATACACACACACACACACACACACACACATATATATATATACACACACAGCTATATTCTTTTTTTCCAATTCTTTTCCATCATAGGTTATTATAAGATATTGAATATAGTTCCCTGTGCTACACAGTAAATCCCTGTTGTTTATCTAGTTTATATATGGTGGTGTATATCTGTTAATCCCATACTCCCAATTTATCCCTCCTCCCCTTCCCTTTTGGTAACCATAAGTTTGTTTTCTAAGTCTGTGAGTCTCTTTCTGTGCTGTAAATAAGTTCATTTGTATCAGTTTTAGATTCCACATGTAAGTGATATCATGTATTTGTCTCTCTCTGCCTGACTCACTTACACTTGGTATGATAATCTCTAGGTTCATCCATGTTGCTGCAAGTGGCATTATTTCATTCTTTTTTATTGCTGAGTAATATTCCATTGTGTGTGTGTGTGTGTGTGTGTGTGTGTGTGTGTATATGTATCTCACATCTTCTTTATCCATTCATTTACTGATGGACATTTAGGTTGCTTCCATGTCTCGGCTACTGTAAATAGTAGTATTGCTATCAACATTGGGGTGCACATATCTTTTGAAATTAGAGCTTTCATCTTTTCTGGATATATGCCCAGAAGTGGGACTGCTGGATCATATGGCAACTCTATTTTTAGTTTTTTAAGGAACCATCATATTGTTTTCCATAGTGGCTGCACCAATTTATATTCCCACCAACAGTGTACGAGGGTTCCCTTTTCCTCACACCCGCTCCTGCATTTATTTGTAGACTTTTGATGATGGCCATTCTGACAGGTGTGAGGTAATACTTCATTGTAGTTTCAGTTTGCATTTCTCTAATAATTAGCCATGTTGAGCATCTTTACATGTGCCTATTGTCCTACTGTATGTCTTCTTTGGAGACATGCTTACTTAGGTGTTCTGCCCATTTTTTGTATTGTATTGTATTGTATTTATTTATTTACGGCTGTGTTGGGTATTTGTAGCTGTGCACGGGCTTTTTCTAGTTGCGGTGAGTGGGGGCTACTCTTTGTTGTGGTGTGCGGGCTTCTCATCATGGTGGCTTCTCTTGTTGTGGAGCATGGGCTCTAGGTGCGTGGGCTTCAGTAGTTGTGATACACGGGCTCAGTAGTTGTGGCTCCCAGGCTCTAGAGCGCAGGCTCAGCAGTTGTGGTGCACAGGCTTAGTTGCTCTGCAGCATGTGGGATCTTCCCGGACCAGGGATCGAATCCCTGTCCCTTGTATTGGCAGGTAGATTCTTAACCACTATGCTACCAGGGAAGTCCCTTCTGCCCATTTTTTGATTGTGTTGTTTCTCTGTTATTGAGTCATTTGAGGTGTTTGTATGTTTTGGAAATTAAGCCCTTGTCAGTTGCATCATTTTGCAAATATTTTCTCCCAGTCTGTAGGTTGTCTTTTCATTTTGTTTATGGTTTCCTTTGCTGTGCAAAAGTTTGTAAGTTTGATTAGGTCCCATTTGTTTATTTTTGCTTTTATTTCTTTTGCTTTGGGAGACTGACCTAAGAAACCATTGCTACAATTTATGTCAGAGAATGTTTTGCCTATGTTCTCTTCTAAGAGTTTTATGGTGTCACATCTTATATTTAAGTCTTTAAGCCATTTCGAGTTATTTCTGTGTATGATGTGAGGGAGTGTTCTAACTTCAATGATTTACATGAGGCTGTCCAGCTTTCCCAACACCACTTGCTGAAGAGACTGTGTTTTCTCCATTGTATATCCTTCCCGCCTCTGTCAAAGATAAATTGATGTAGGTGTGTGGATTTATTTCTGGGCTCTCTATTCCAATGATCCATATGTCTGTTTTTGTGCTAATACCATGCTGTTTTGACTACTATAGCTTTGTAGTATCGTTTGAAGCCTGGAAGGGTTATGCCTCCAGCTTTGTTCTTTTTCCTCAGGATTGCTTTGGCAATTCAGGGTCTTTTGTGGTTCCACATAAATTTTAGGATTATATGTTGTAGTTTTGTGAAAAATGTCATGGGTAATTTGATAGTGATCACATTAAATCTGTAGATTGCTTTGGGTAGTACGGTCATTTTAACTATATTAATTCTTCCAACCCTAGAGCATGGGATATCTTTACATTTCTTCGAATCATCTTCAATTTTCAATTTCTTTTATCAATGTTTTGTAGTTCTCTGCGTATAAGTCTTTCATCTCCTTGGTTAGGTTTATTCCTAGGTTTTTTTTTTTTTTGATGCAATTTTCAACAGCATTTTTTTTTTTTTTTTTTTACTTTCTCTTTCTGACATTTCATTGTTAGGGTAAAGAAATACAACAGATTTCTGTATATTAATCTTGTATCCTGCTACCTTGACAATCTTTTCATGTGCTTATTTGCCATCCATATGTCCTGTTTGGTGAAGGGTCTGTTTAAGTCTTTTGTCCATTTAAAATTTTTATTTATTTATTTATTTAAGGCTGCACTGAATTTTAGTGTGCCACGTGGGATCTTGTAGCTGTGGAATGCGGGCTCATAGTTGTGGCATGCAGGCTTCTTAGTTGCGGCATGCATGTGGGATCTAGTTGCCCAATCGATCCCTGGATCCCCAGTTCAATCCCTGGATTGAAACCAGGCCCCCTGCATTGGGAGCGTGGAGTCTCACCCACTGAACCACCAGGGAAGTCCTCTGTCCATTTTAGATTGGATTGTTCGTGGAGTTCTGAGAGTTCTTTATGTATTTTGGATATAAGTCCTTTGTCAGATATGTGATTTTCAAATTTTCTCCAAATCTATAACTTGTCTTTTTATTCTCTTAAGTGTGTCTTCCACAGAACAAAGTTTTAAATTTTGATAAAGTCCAATTTATCAAGTTTTCTCTTATGGATCATGTTTTTATGTCATGTCTAAGAGCCCTCTGTCTAACCCAAGGCCACAAAGATTTTCTCCTATTTTTTCTTCTAAAAGTTTACAGTTTTAAGTTTTACATGTAGATTTATGATCCATTTTGAGTTAACTTTTGTTTAAAGGTGTGAGGTCTAAATTGAGGTTCATTTTTTGGTGTATGGATATCCAATTGTTCCAATATCATTCACTGAAAAGATTATCCTTTCTCCATTGAACTACCTTTGCACCTTTGTAAAAAAATCAGCCACCTGTATTTGTGCGAGTCTATTTTTTTTTTTTTTTTTGCAGTACGAGGCCTCTCACTGTTGTGGCCTCTCCCGTTGCAGAGCACAGGCTTCGGACGTGCAGGCTCAGCAGCCATGGCCCATGGGCCCAGCCGCTCTGTGGCATGTGGGATCCTCCCGGACTGGGGCAAGAACCCGTGTTCCCTGCATTGGCAGGCAGACTCTCAACCACTGCGCCACCAGGGAAGCCCTGTGCGAGTCTATTTTTTGACCCTATTCTGATCCCCTACTGACCTGACATTTACTTATTTTAAAAATTTTTATTTTTTGGTGCGGCATGAGGGATCTTACTTCCTCAACCAGGGATTGAACCCGTGCCCACTGCAGTGGAAGCACACAGGCTTAACCACTGGACCACCAGCAAAGTCTCTGACCTGATATTTGTTTATTTATTTAAATTTATTTATTTAAAAAAAATTATTTATTTATTTATTCTTTTGGCTGCGTTTGGTCTTCATTGCTGTGTGCAGGCTTTCTCTAGTTGTGGCGAGCAGGGGCTACTCTCTGTTGCAGTCAGCGGGCTTCTCATTGTTGTGGCTACTCATGTTGTGGAGCACAGGCTCTAGGCGCGCAGGCTCAGTAGTTGTGGCTCGTGGGCTCTAGAGCGCAGGCTCAGTAGTTGTGGCACATGGGCTTAGTTGCTCCACGGCATGTGGGATCTTCCTGGGCCAGGGCTCGAACCTGTGTCCCCTGCATTGGCAGGCGGATTCGTAACCACTGCGCCACCAGGGAAGTCCTAACCTGATATTTAAATCTGAGCTCACTGGATAGTTCTAACCCCCTGAGAGGACAATGTGATGTAGCCCTAAGGTTGATTAAATGAATACATGCTTAGGCAAAGCTGGGGAATCCGGTCCCCTTGCTGGGGACCTGAAGGACAGTCATCCTAACTTGTCTATACTTTTGAAATACTCTGAGTAAGTCCCCAGGCCCAAATAATGCCCAGCACCTTCTAGGGAATATCTGCTGGGGGAAGTGTTTACCTTTCTTCCATTTGTTTCATGCTGGACATAACTTGATTGGTTTTTTCTTCAAAAGATGTGATGGCTTCATTCTTCTGTTGTAAACTGCTCTCCGCATTCTATAAAAGCAAGGAAAGAGGGTTATTTTCTGCTTCTCCCTCACCCCCCTGCCTGCTCTGGATTACAAGTGGGTTCAACTATTCTTGTACTTTTTTTATAACACTTTCAAGAGCGTTTCATTAATTGCTGCTCTTCCCCAGAGCCCTGGAAGACAAACTAGGCCATGGCTCCCATGTCATCAACATAAAGAAAGGCAGAGGGGGAATTTCCTGGAGTTCCAGTGGTTATAACTTGGTGTTTTCACTGCTGTGGTGCAGGTTCAATCCCTGGTTGGGGAATTAAGATTCTGCAAGCCAGCCGGCCAAAAAAAGAAAAAAAGAAAAAAAAAAAGGCAGAGAGGGAGTACTGAAGCCCTCTGTTTGAATAGTCCATGCCCCTTTTTGAAAAAGAATTTCAGAGTCGGATCTGACTCAATGTTACTGAGTCTTCTCATGTGTCAGGCACATCCATGAGTTCACCTGACTCTTGCAGAGTTCTCATGGTGGGCATTGTTAGCCCCCACTTCTCTGAGCAAGAGAGGGAGGCTCAGAAATAGAAAGCACCTGGGAAAAGGTCTGAGCACAAATATGGTGCAGCTGGGTTCTTACTCACAACCATGTGACTTTCTGAGTCCAGGCTTTTAACCATGGCAGATGCTGAATGACTAGGAGGCAGCAAAAGAGCAACATGTTTCTGTGTGCCTACTAGAGACACTCTTAAAATACAAGGATACAGAAAGGCTGAAGACAGAAAGAAGTCCTGATAAATTCTTAAGAATATATAGACTGTAGTGTCTGGCTTTAAAGTAATAAAACTAGACATAAGGAACAAAAGAATAGCTAAACACCTCATATCTGGAAATGGAATAGCATATTACTAAAAACTATTGAGGTAAAAAAAAAAAGAAAAAGAAACCAGAAGAGAGATTATGAAATACTTAGAGCTGAAAGACAATGAAAACACTCTGCAATATTTTACTATATTGAAGATGCACCCTAATTTTATATACCACTATGAAGGAAAAAACTGCTACTTGAAACATGTCATGCCATTGACAATAAGATGCATCTTGATTTCAGAGATGACAAATGTGAGAAACATGCTTTTTAGGTGAAATGCTTCCATCAAAATTTGAGGGCCATAGCTAAAGCAGTACTTGTGGGCAATTTTTAACTTTAAATAAAATGTTTAATGAAATTAAAAAAGATAAAACAGATGAGCTAAGCATGCATTTCAGAAGTTGAAAATGAGCCACAGAGCAAACCCAAAGAAATAAGAAAGAAAATAATAAAAGTCAGGGTAGAAATCAATGAAAAAGAAATAATAACAATACACAATAAAGAATATTAGAAAAAAAGCTGGTTCTCTGAAAAGATTATGAGGACAGACACACCTCTGGCAAGACCAAATAAGGAAGAAAGACAAAAAATGCAGAAAGAAAATGCTGAATAAAAGAGATTTAAAAATTCTGCAAAAGAATGTTATAAACAAAAACATTTGAAAACCTAAACAAAATAAGATACATTTTGGAAAAAAATATACCAAAATTGGTCTGAGAAGAAATGGAAAATATGAATAAGCCAGTAAACATTCAATAAATAGAAATGGTAGTCATAGTCTCTCTGCCCAAAAAGCCCAGCCCAGATGAATCCTACAACATGGGTGGGTTCTCAAAACTTTTGGAGAATAGACACTTTCTATCTTATAAGCGTTATTTCAGAGAAAGAGAACAGGAAACCTTATTTTATAGTACCAGTCCAACCATGATTCTGAAGCCAAATAAGGCTAGTAAAAGGAAAGAAAGAGGTCTGTCTCGTACATAAACACACAGATTATATATAACATATTGGCTAACTGAGTCAAGAGTATATTTAAATATATCATAATCAAGCAGGAATCCAGGAACATAAATGTATAAATTGCCACATAAATAAGGGAGAAAAAGAACAGGACTATCACAACAGATAAAATGCAAAAAAGCCCAAAACATTTAATAAGGTTCAATATTTATTTATGAGGAAAACTCTGAGCAAACAAGAAATAGAAAAGAACTTCCTTAACTAAGTAAAGTTTATATATCAACCATCTAGTAAGCATTATTCTTGATGGAGAAATTTTTACATGCATTACTTTTAAGATCAGGACCACAAATCTGCTTACTATTCCAACTACTGTTTAATGTAGTCATGGAGGTCCTGGCCAATGCTAAAAGAAACAAAAAAGAATGAGGTGTACAAAACCTGAGAGTGAAGAAATTAAACTGTCTTTATTTGCCTATGATATGATCAATTACATCTAAAATCAACAGGATTAATAGACAAACTATTAGAACTAGGTGGTGAGCAAGGCTGTCAAACACAAGATCAACCTATAAAGCACAAAAGCACTTCTCTACATCAGCAAGACCTCACTAGGGGATGCAGCCAAAATAAGGCACCCAGCACACTAGCAACAAGAACTAGACAGAATTGAGGAGTTCACCTAGAGAAAAATGCAACTCTTACAGAAGAAAAAGGACAAAAAGAGAGTAAACTATAAATTCAATGCAATTCTCATGTAAGAAATTCAGCTGGATTTTTTAAAAAGGAAATTTATACCTTATTCTAAAATTTTTATCAAGAATCAGACTATACTACAAAGCTACAGTAACCAAAACAGCATGATACTGGCACAGAAACAGCACATAGATCAATGGAACAGGATAGAAAGCCCAGAAATAAACCCAAGCACTTATGGTCAATTAATCTACAGCAAAGGAGGCAAGAATATACAATGGAGAAAAGACAGTCTCTTCAGTAAGTGGTGCTGGGAAAAGTGTACAGCTACATGTAAAAGAATGAAATTAGAACATTTTCTAACACCATATACAAAAATAAACTTGAAATGGATTAAAGACCTAAATGTAATACTGGATACTATAAGACTCCTAGAGGAAAACATAGGCAGAGCACTCTTTGACATAAATCAGAGAAATATTTTTTTGGATCTGTCTCCTAGAGTAATGGAAACAAAAGCAAAATAAACAAATGGGACCTAATTAAACTTATAAGCTTTTGCACAGCAAAGGAAACCATAAACAAAATGAAAAGACAACTTATGGAATGGGAGAAAACATCTGCAAACGATGTGACTGACAAGGGATTAATTTTGAAAATATACAAACAGCTTATACAGCTCAGTATCAAAAAAACCAAACAACCAATCAAAAAATGGGCAGAAGACCTACATCAAGATTTCTCCAAAGAAAACATACAGATGGCTAATAGGCACATGAAAAGATGCTCAACTTGCCTAATTATTAGAGAAATGCAAATAAAAACTACAATGAAGTATCACCTCACACCAGTCAGAATGGTAATCATCAAAAAGTCTGCAAATAATAAATCCTACACTGTTGGTGGGAATGTAAATTGGTGCAGCCACTGTGGAAGACAGTATGGAGGTTCCTTAAAAAACTAAAAATGGAATTACCATATGATCCAGCAGTTCCACTCCTGGGCATATATCCAGAAAAGATGAAAGCTCTAATTCAAAAAGATACGTGCACCTCAATGTTCACAGCAATACTATTTACAGTAACCGAGACATGGAAGCAACCTAAATGTCCATCAACAGATGAATGGATAGGGGCTTCCCTGGTGGCACAGTGGTTAAGAATCCGCCTGCCAATGCAGAGGACATGGGTTTGAGCCCTGGTCCGGGAAGATCCCACATGCTGCGGAGCAACTAAGCCCATTCGCCGCAACTACTGAGCCTGCGCTCTAGAGCTCGCGTGCCACAACTACTGAGCCCGCGTGCCACAACTATTGAAGCCCACGTGCCTACAGCCCATGCTCCACAACAAGAGAAGCCACTGCAATGGGAAGCCCATGCACCGCAACGAAGAGTAGCCCCCACTCGCCGCAACCAGAGAAAGCCCATGCACGGCAACAAAGACCCAACGTGGCCAAAAATAAAAATAAAAAGTAAATAAATTTATATAAAAAAATAGATGAAGGATAAAGAAGATATGGTATTATATACATTGGAATATTATTCAGCCATAAGAAAGAAGGAAATAATGCCATTTGCAGCAATATGGATGGACCTAGAGATTATCATATTAAAGTGAAGTCACACAGACAAAGACAAATATCATGTATCACACATAGAATCTGAAAAAAATGATACAAATGAACTTATTTACAACACAGAAACAGACTCACAGACTTAGAAAAGAAACTTATGGTTACCAAAGGGGAAAGGGGTGAGGAGGGATAAATTAGAAATTTGGGATTAACAGATACACACCACTATATATAAAACAGATAAATAAGGACCTACTGTATAGCATAGGGAACTATATTCAGTATTTTGTAATACCCTAAAATAGAAAAGAATCTGAAAAAGAATCACTTTGCTTTACACCTGAAACTAACACAATACTGTAAATTAATTATAGTTCAATTTAAAAAAAAGAAAAAAAGGATAAACATTTACAAATAGATAAGTCAATCAAAAAAAGAAGAGGGAAAAAAGGGGGAAAGGTAGGCAGGCTTGACCTACGTTATGGGTCGAGTGTGTCCATCCCAAATCCATTATGTTGAAGTCCTAACCCCAGTACCACTCAGGATCTTATTTGGAAAACGGGTCACTCACTGCAGACATAATTAGTTAAGATGAGGTCACACTGGAGTAGGGTGGGCTCCTAATCCAATATGACTGGTGTCCTTTTACAAAGGGGAAATGTGGGCACAGGCATACACACACAGGGAGAAAACTGTGTGAAGCTGAGGGCAGAGATGGAGGTGATAACTTCTCCAAGTGAAGGAAACCCAAATATTGCCAGCAACCACCAGAATCTAGGAGACGGATGGGACTGACTTCCTCACAGCCCTCAGAGGAAACCATTCCTGCCAACACCTTACTCTGAAACTTCTGGCCTCCAGTACTGTGAGATGGCAAATTTTTGTAAAGCCACTCAGTTTGTGGTACTTTTAAGCAGCTTACTATATGGAGAAAAAGAAAACTGGATCCCTAGGTAAGGCCATATACAAAGGTTAACTCTAGATACATTAAAAACCTAAATGTGAAAGGTTTAGACAACTAGTGTGGAATATCTTTGACACCTAGACATGAGAAAGAGTTCTAAAACAAAACCCCCAAACTTCAAACCATATGTGAAAAATCAACACATTAGACTACATCAAAAATAGGGATTGGGCTTCCCTGGTGGCGCAGTGGTTGGGGGTCCGCCTGCCGATGCAGGGGGCGCGGGTTCGTGCCCCGGTCCGGGAGGATCCCGCGTGCCGCGGAGCGGCTGGGCCCGTGGGCCATGGCCGCTGGGCCTGCGCGTCCGGAGCCTGTGCTCCGCGATGGGAGAGGCCACAGCAGTGAGAGGCCCGCGTACCGCAAAAAAAAAAAAAAAAAAAAAAATAGGGACTTAAGGACAGTAGATGACACTAGGAGAAGATATTTACAATCTGTAAACCAGTAAAGGACTAAAATTTAGACCATACATGGAATTACTACTAATCAACAAGGAAAACATAGGAAACCCAAAAGAAAAAAGGACAAAAAATATGAATAGGCAAGCCACAAAGAAGCATAAATGGCAACCAACATGAAGGGATGCTCAAGCTCACTAGACTGAGAAATGAATATTAAGTCAACTGTACCCTCGCAATACAGGCACCACAGGACACAGCTGGAGGGAGCGTGTGTTGGCGCAGCCCTTCTAGGAAGCAGTGTGGCTGGGCTTATGCAAACCAAGGACACAAAGGAGGAAAGGAAGTGTCTGGCTGGGAGGACACTACAATTATGTCTGCCGGAGAGATTTCAGAGGGAGATGGGTACACTAGCTGCCAAGGTGTCGCTCGTGCTAGCGCAGTGGAGGAAAACCGTTTGTCCGTCACCGGGGGAATGGGCAAGAAAATACAGTGGGTACAAACGCTGGGAAGCTAAACTGCACTAAGAAGCCAACAGCAGATATACATGAGGATGAATGTAGCACTGAGGGAGAAAAAGTAAGGAATAGAATGTGATCCACAGCACGATACCACTTGTGTAAATTAAAATTCATGTCCTCAAAATGATACATGTTTTAGAATGACAAATATAAATAAAAAGATAAACACTTAAGAATGCTGGCCTAGAGGAAAGAGGATGGGAGTCGGGGTGGGGGATAAAAGGAAATAAGAAAACAGGAAGGATGTCTTATTATAGTGCCCCAAACAGAGGGATATGACTGATTCAACCTTCTGCATCTGAAGCCCAGAGGGAGAAAAGGGTATGAAGCCAGAATTCCAGCAGCACCAGAGACGGACTTGGGGGTGGTGCTTCCCCAGGGAACCCAGCAGCCAGGGGTTTGGTGCTGTCAAAGCAGATGTTGTGACCCTTGTTAGTTATGGCAAACATTTAGTCAAACTGTCGCTTGCCCAAACTTGGAAGATGGAATCCACGCAACTGTGCCAGGGCTCCAGAATGCTAGGATGTGCAGTGGGGCTTGCCATGTGAACAGGTGCTATAAGCAAGGGGTTTGCAGGGAGAGATGGACAGGGATACGGAGGCCAAAGGTTAGAAAAGTCAACTGCTTCTGGACTCAGAAGGAAGAGAGAGGACTGAAGAGTGAGCTATATGGCCCTGTGACATCCTGCAGCGAAGATCGGAGTAGGCTGCTTTCCTCATGCCTCAAGCTGTTGTTCCAGATGACTGGTCACTGACATGAGAAAGACTGACAGAGCAAAGAAACGGAGCAGGTGTGGGAACTGTGTTTACTCATAACAGACTACGGTCACTGACACACGGATCAAGTGGATGCAAGCAGACCAGAGGCTGGGACAGAGGGAACCGGATTGTCCAGGAAACCACCAGTCTGGTCTGAAAAATATCTGACTGTTGGATCCCTTATACAACCTCCAGGCCAGTAGACTGACACTGGCAAGAAGCTGGCCGTCAAAGCTGTGTAGCCCACTCCACGGGAGCCCACTTCCCATCAGCCATTGAAGATGGTGGTCTCAGGGGCCACGGAGGTCAGCAGACATGCTCTCTAGAAGGCAGAAGCGGTAGCCAGACATGCTAAGAAATGGAGTCCTCAGTACCCCAGGCAGCCTTCACGGTTCCTGCCCAGAGGACACAATGACCACCGAGGGCCAGGGACTGCCAGGTGTGTCCCTTGTTTCCTCTTTCCCAATAGGCATTTCATCATGGTTATCCTGTTTCTGCTCTACCAGTTCATCCTGGGCAGGACAGGCTAACGTGACTGACAGATAGTCTTCTAGTTGGAACACAGGCCCTATGGGCTTGAGGGAGAGTGCTGCCCATCACCCAGGGTTGTGGACTCTGAGGAAGCAGGGCTTGCCAGTAGCTCAGTGGGGTCGACTGTTGTAGTGACAACCACATCTACCCACACCTACTTTCCCCTTCACCTGGCCTGCAGCCCAGAAACAACAGCCCCAGGCTCCCCTTGCAGCCAAGCCTGGCCATGCTGACTAGCCCTTTCCTATGTGATCAGAAGAAATGGTGGGTGCAACTGCTGTCTCACTGTTTGAGAACAAATCCCTGGCTCTGGACTTTTGCTCTTCTCCCCACTTCTGCTGGCAAGAATGGTGACAACTCAAGTGGCCTTGAGAGCTGGAGCTGCCATTAGTCTGAATCCCTGAATGACCGTGGGGAGCAAAACTGCTGGTCTGCAATGCTTTAAGCTATTATAGTAGTTTAGTTTCCCCTAACATGTATTAACAGTATGTCTATATGCTGACCAAAACCAGAAGAAAACATGAAAAAATTAAAATAGATAATTTGTTGGGAGGGTAAAACTATTTTCTTCCTTTTCTCTTTTTGCTTCAATTTTCACTGTTGCAATTACAAAAATATTAATTACGTAATAATTTTTAAAAAGACGGACAAAATAGCACAGTTTATTTGTACCGTCTGCTCTCACATTATCTTTGACATAGATGTTACTACTAGTAAGACTGAAACCACTCTATGGAAAAGGAAGCGGGACTGTTTCGGCAATAAAATAGGAAAGAGAACTTCAAAAAAGGAAAAGCTTTGAGGACACAGAATGGTACCCTTCTGGGTAGCTTCTGGGCAAGAAAGTGTTGCAGTGTTTAGATGCTGTCTTTCAAACTCTGGCGTGACCGGTTCTTTCTGGGCTAGCTCCCCTTCACCACTCTGAAATGACGAGGGAGGTGATCTTGGAGACTCATCAAGATTAACTTATTGGCAAAGCTTGAAAAGGCAATACTAACTAATATCCTTAATCCACTTCTCCATTTCTTGGGGCAAACAATTAGTACCTGAAGTAGACAGAAACAGACAGCAGGGGGACAGTGAACATATGACAGGCAAAGTTCAGATTTAGATTCAAGAGACACAGTTCAGTTTTCAGCTCTATTTATTAGCTGTGCCACCAGGGACATGTGACTTAGCCATTTGATTTTACCTTGTCACTTACATTTCCCCCCATTTTATAAACTTTTGTCAGGGACTGCCGGGAGACTCAAATAAAATAAATGCAATAACATGTAAGATGGCCTAGGACCAGGTCTGCAAATACTAGGCCCTCACAGATGTGTCTATTCTCTCCTTCTGCGGAAAGAATGACTGGAAAGGCAGCACGTGACAAGCTCTACCACTGTAGACAAGCAGCAGGAAACAGGGTTGTGATGCGGACATAAAGCCAAGTCCCACCTGAACTTTGTGAAACATCTGTAAGTTAATTGCTTTGACTTCCTCCAGCTGCTGGCGCAGGGCAACTAGAGTGTCCTGCTTCTCGTGAGTGTCCTTTTCTAGTAACTTCATTGCGATTTCCATTTCGGTTTTCATTCCAATTTGTAGCTCCAGTTCTTTTTCTAGTTCCTTAAAAGGATATTAATAAGGAAAATATTATTAAAGCACATCACAGAAATGAACTTAACTGATGTTGTATCTTGGGCAGTGCTGAAAATACAAACGGAAGGTCAGAATAGGTTAGGGAGATGCAGACAAGTCTGTCTGGAGCGTAACTAGATTAAGGTTTCTCCCTTTCCTCATTTTACAATGAACACTGGCTCTGCATCAAGTCAACAGAAAGCAGGTAGGTGGCAATGAGGAATACTCCACGAGTATTTTTTTTCACATGTTAAAAACTTTATTTGTATAAAAACTCACTTGTTTTTAAAAGCAGGTTGAAGCATGTGTGTGCAAAGTGCTGACAGAAGTAACATAGAGGGAATAAACTGAGGAATCTTTCTGGTAACTCAGGCTCGCAAACTCACCAAACGGGCTTTCTTCTCCTCCTTCAGCTGCTTCCACACATCATTGTACATTTCATCCAGACCTTGCCGAGTCTGCTTGTAAGTCTCCAGCTCAACTTTTGTATCCTGTTTTGTTATCTGTGATCAAACAAGAGCACCAGAGGGATGGTTTGCTTACAGAAGCAAGCTAACTACAAAGTATTTAAAAATATAACATATATATTTTTAAACAGTAGCATAATATCTATTTTTTTAAGCATAATAGAGAAAGGCTAAAATTTTAAAGGTATTTTGAAATATCTTTGAACATGAAGGATGAGAGCAAGCCAATAGATTTTTGAAAAGGTAGGTGCAGAAAACAATTTAATTTTCTTTAAAATAGAATAGTCGTTCTGAGTGGGAAAGGTCCCCATTCAGTATTTATCTAGCACGTTTTTAGCACTGGGTGAATTTTGAGATGAATCAGATATGGTCTCTACTCTCAAGTCATCAGGTGAGACAGCTGCAAGCCAGCAATTCTACACAACAGTAAGCGGATTCTATAATGGAGGGAGGTGCAAAGAGCTATGGAAACACGGGAGAAGGGTCCAGGCCTACTGATGGGTGCCAGAGGCAGCACCACAGGGGACCAGGCTCATGAGAGAAGCTGAAGAGGGAATAGGAACTTTCACTCGCAAAGGCCCAGAGGCAAGGGAGCAGTGCACTTGGGAAACCCCAAGTGGTCCGGGTGGCCTGAGAGTGACACGGAAGGGCACTGCGGCAGGATTTTCTGGTGTCAAACAAGGCATCTTTGCACGTTCTGGGCTTGAGATGTCTGATGGACATGTCTGAGTGGGGAACATGCCGCCCAGCTGCAAGGCCTACTTCTCACCTCTACGCTTTTTTCGCTTTTCTCACGAATTAATTCATTTTGTTCTCTTAATTGTTGCTGTTCTTCTTGAAGTGAACAAATTCGGTCTGTTGCAGCTGAAAGCTGATTAAGAAAGATTTTTAGATTTCTTAACATCAAAATGAATCTTACTGTTCAAATTAAAAGCTAACATTTGGCATCTTCACAATTGACAATGTATTTTCACATATGTGATATTTTATTTTTTATCCTTGTTTTGAATAGGTGATACATTCACATGGTTCAAAATTCCAAAGATATAAAAATATAAACAGTAAAATCTCTCTTACCCCTGCCCCTAGCCATCTCTGTCCTCCCTAGATATTCTTGTTTTACAAAAATGATAGCATACTACTTCACGTGGGCAAAGATTTATGGACACAAATTAGAAACAGCTTAAATGTCCAATACTAGAAATGGTTTAACAAATCACAGTAAAAGCATAAAACAGAAATATGTAGTTATTAAAATACTTACAAAAGCTTTTAATGACTTGAGAACATACTTATGATATAATAAAAATAAAAAAGCAGGTTATACAGTAAGTTCTCACGTCTATTTTAAAGAAAAAAACTTAACTGTTAAAAATCATTAAGAAAAACAAAAACAAACAAACAAAAAAAGCTTAAGGAAAGATGGGGACTCTATATACAGCTGTCACTTAGCCAAGGGATTACGGGCTTTTTTTCCCCCTGATTCTTCATTCTTTTTAGTTTTTCTAGCCAATGAGCAAAAGGATATCTTACCACTAGAGAGAGAATTAAAGAAGCTGGGAGAGGAATCACAACCAAACCATTAAAGATGTGCCCGAGGAAAACATCTTCCTTGCCCTGAACAAGTTAACGTAGTTTAGGCTAAAGTGTACAGGAGCAGGTGCCTTCATGTACCTGCTGAGGAGAGGCTAGCAGGAGAGGTGAGTAAATACCCCAACCAACCTCTCCTTTCCCAGCCTCTGAGACAGCCTGGTGAGAGAAGGTGAGGCTGGAGAAGCAGAAAGAAGCCAGACATTTGCCCTCGATACTTGGCTGTGCTCTTAGCGTCATTCACTAACGGGGGGCCCTGAAGCACTGAACTCCTCACCTCCTCTTGGTCAACAGCATCTAGGTCCACTCAGACTCAGAACCCAGGACTGGGGTTTCTAAACATAACTGCTGTGCCCACGTAAGAAACTTTAAGGCTTGAAAGGAGGTGCTAGTTGCTGCAAGGGAAAAAGCAGGCAAAAACCATAAGCTAATTCCCATCCTACTCTCTGAAGACATAGAGAGCACACCCTGAAGTTAGAGATACACTTTTCTCTGAAGTACATTTTCTATTACATCTGTTTGCCTTTGAAGGAAAAATAAGCCAGTTGTTCAGTTTCAAAAGCTAAATTAGACTTTCACTCAAAGCATGTCACCTCCCCTCAGAATGGGAGAAAATATTTACAGATGAAGCAACTGACCAGGGATTAATCTCCAAAATATACAAACAGCTCATGCAGCTCAATATCAAAAAAACAACCCAATCGAAAAATGGGCAGAAGATCTAAATAGACATTTCTCCAAAGAAGACATGCAGATGGCCAAAAAGCACATGAAAAGATGGTCAACATCACTAATTATTAGAGAAATGCAAATAAAAACTACAATGAGGTATCACCTTACACTGGTCAGAATGGCCATCATGAAAAAATCTACAAACAGGGCTTCCCTGGTGGCGCAGTGGTTGAGAGTCCGCCTGCCGATGCAGGGGACATGGGTTCATGCCCCGGTCCGGGGAGATCCCACATGCTGCGGAGCAGCTGGGCCCGTGAGCCATGGCCGCTGAGCCTGCGCGTCCAGAGCCTGTGCTCCACAGCGGGAGAGGCCACAACAGAGAGGCCCGTGTAACGCAAAAAAAAAAAAAAAAAAAAAAAAAAAAATCTACAAACAATAATTGCTGGAGAGGGTGTGGAGAAAAGGCAATCCTCCTATACTGCTTGTGGGAATGTAAATTGGTACAGCCACTATGGAGAACAGTATGGAGGTTCCTTAAAAAACTAAAAATAGAGCTACCATATGATCCAGCAATCCCACTCCTGGGCATATATCCGAAGAAAACCATAATTCTAAAAGATATATGTACCCCAATGTTCATTGCAGCATTACTTACAGTAGCCAGGACATGGAAGCAACCTAAATGTCCATCAACAGAGGAATGCATAAAGAAGATGTAGTATATATACACAGTGGAATATTACTCAGCCATAAAAAAGAACGAAATAATGCCATCTGCAGAAACATGGATTGACCTAGAGATTGTCAGACTGAGTGAAGTAAGTCAGACAGAGAAAGACAAATATCATACAATATTGCTTATACGTGGAATCTAAAAAAGGGTATAAATGAACTTATCTACAAAACAGAAATAGAGTTACAGGTGTAGAAAACAAACTTACGGTTACCAGGGGGTAAAGGGCGGGGAGGGATAAATTGGAAGATTGGGATTGACATATACAAACTACTATATATAAAACAGATAACTAGTAAGGACCTTCTGTATAGCACAGGGAACTCTACTCATTACTATGTAATGCCCTATATGGGAAAAGAATGTAAAAAAGAGTGGATATATGTATATGTATAGCTGATTCACTTTGTTGTACACCTGAAACTAACACAACATTGTAAATCAACTATACTCCAATAAAAATTATAAATAAAAAAAAAAGCATGCCACCTCATCTGGGAGAACAAAGAGTGAATCTGCTTTTCTAAAATCAACTAAGGGGACTTCCCTGGTGGTGCAGTGGTTAAGAATCCGCCTGTCAATGCAGGGGACACGGGTTCGAGCCCTGGTCCAGGAAGATCCCACATACCGCAGAGCAACTAATCCCGTGTGCCACAACTACTGAGCCTGCACTCTAGAGCCCGCGAGCCACACCTACTGAGCCCGCACACCACAACTATTGAAGCCTGCACGCCTAGAGCCTGTGCTCCACAACAAGAGAAGCCACCGCAATGAGAAGCCCCTGCATCACAACGAAGACTAGCCCCTGCTTGCTGCAACTAGAGAAAGCCCGTGTGCAGCAATGAAGACCCAACGCAGCCAAAAATAAATAAATAAAATAAAAAAATTTTAAAAATAAATAAAATAAAATCAACTAAGGTCTCCTTGAGTGCCTCCACATGCTAAGTGTTGGACAAGGCACATTTATGTGGTATTAACCTAACTTAATCTTTACAATACTATTGTAAGTGTGTTGAATTATCACCCAATTTAGAGATGAGCAAAGTGAGGCCCAAAGGCCCACTCCACCCCCCAGGTGAATTCGAGTCCTTCAGCTCTAAGTGTGATGAAGTCTCTCCCATGAGGCCCATTTTTGAGTTTCTTTCTCCTGTTACAAATCTGAGCTCCTCTCCTGAAAGCTGTTCGGGCCTGCCCCCTCAAGAGGGCGCAGGAAGTTTAAAGTGAGCTTTAAACTGGGTCCTCCGTTACAAAGGTGCGCTCTGCGACTCTCCTTTCGGCTGTAACCTGCCTCCACACCATGGGGGGGGGGTCACTCTCCGGCCCCCCTCACAGCCCTCTTCCTTCCCAGTGAGACTTGGTGGGGAGGGTCGAGCAGCCAGGGACCGCTACCTGTGGAAAGCCTCAGAAAGGCTGAGCAACCCCCCTCCTGCTAACAGGAGACAAGATGTGTCCACCAAGGAGACTGCCGGGCAGCTGGCAGCAAGCTTTCTTCCTCAGCCTCAGCCCTCCTTCTTCCTGTCCTTTCATTCTTTCTCTTCCTAGTGAGAAAGCAGAGAAAGACCACACTGTGGGGAGACTGGTTCCAAGCTCCTGAGAGGCCGAGACACGGAAGGGGGGACGAGGGTACTTTTACCCCATAAAAGAGCCTGTGCCTTCTGGGCAGCCGGGAGACACACTACATCATAGGAAAGGTGGGAAAAGAGGAAGAGGATAGCACGTTCACAAAAGGAGTGGGGCTTTTCCAACTAGGACTTGTCTTCTACTGGACCACTGTGAGGTGATAAAACCTAAGTCACTTAGAACTGGCTCATGATCCGTTGCACTGGCTCATGGGAGCCCCGGCCAGGGTAGAACACGGACATTCTGAGGATGTGAAATTCTGAGAATGTCTGTCCTGTGTGCAGCTCAACCCAAGGTTAGCAATTCCCATTCCTACCAGTGAGAAGCTCTGGTCATATATACCAACCATACCATTTCTCTTCTTGGGTCATTCTGCTTTAAGAATTTCAATAAGTTACAAACCTCTTCTTGAAGCTTTGAATTAGTCTTTTCCAGCCCTTCTATCTTGGTTTGAAGATCCCCAACTGTGCAGCTGTAAAAAAGAAAATATTAAGTAAATGTGAACTTATAAAAGCTGACTGTTTTCCCAATCTGTAAACAATGAGAATAGAGATTCCTAGATTTCCTATATGAAATGGAGAGTCAAAGGGTCTCCAATTAACTCATAGATGAGAATTCTAAATATATATGTAAGCAGTGTGTGTGTGTGTGTGTGTGTGTGTGTGTGTGTGTATATACATATATATTTTTTTTTACTGAAAAGTTTTCAATGTTTTCTCCAAATATGCTACCCATTTCTTGTTTAGCCAACTGGAAAGAAAACAGCATTTCCCACAACACAATATATGGGAACCAAAACGCACCGGCAGTCATATATCTAAAGTAATATTCATAACAAGATATTGGTACTTTTGGGTAGTAGGATCAAAGGTGATTTTTAAATCTTTTTTATACTTTGTCCCATTTTTCACATATTCTTTAAGTAATATGCACTACTTTCATACTGAAAAATATGTAAAAAGCTAATGTAGACTTGACAAACAACAATAATAATAACCACAACAATAACAGTAGTAGTTTTCTTTTTGGACGATGTGTCAGGCCCTGTTTGTTCTAAGCACTTTAAATGCGTCAACTCCCCACAATTCTGTGAGGCAAATCTTATTGTTAATCTGTTTTACAGATGAGGAAACCATAACTTTATATTGAAAAACTCACTTAACTTCATACCCCTATGAACCCAGGTGGTCTGGCTCCAGAGCCTGCACTTTTAGGCAACAGACCCTACTACCAAAAACTGGGGCTTTTTGCCGGTGAGGGGGGGTACCAAGAAACAAACCTGACAAGGCTAATGAACCAAGGTTCAAGAATTGGGTGGGAGAAAAATAAAAATACAAATTGACACAAAATGAAAAAGTCAACAAAACAAAACATATGGAAGGAATTACAAGTTTTAAGAGTATGCCATTTTCAATTCTGTACCAACTACATAACTTAGAAAATATCAACAAAATTTCTATTTTTCCTTAGAAAACATAAATTACCAAAAAAGATATATCCTCACGAGGAGAAAAGCTAGATGAATTAACAGCTAAGGAAAAACTGAAAAGCTGGCAAAGTATTGCCTCCATACAGGCTTTGAGCTTCAAATTTTCAAGGAGCAAATAATGCTCACGAAATAGAAGGTGTTCCCAGGCACAGAAACAAGGCAAAGCTTCCTGATTCATTTTGTGAAGCTGCATAACCCTGATACCATGCCAGAGGGGAAACTATGGAACAACTATGTTAAGTTACATGTTAAGAGAATGACTAAATTATTAAAGCTATGATCAAGTAGAGTTTATCCCTATGAAGAAATCCATTAATAAACTATATTACATCAATAGATTAAGGGATAAAAGTCATGATTAACTTAATGGATGCTAAAAGGCATTTGATAAAATTCAACATCTATTCCTTATAAAAGTTCTCAATAAACTAAGCATGGATTAAGAATCTCACTCTCAAAATAATAGCCAGCATCACACCTAAGGAAGGCTCAGAGCAGCATACCCTAGGTATGTTCTGAAGAACACACTAGCTCCTTTGCCTGCTTCATTGGCTTTGGGGGCCAGAGAGGCTGCTCCCGCAGAGAACTGCTAATGTGCACAGTGTACTCTCTAAAGAGGGTTCAGAGAGAGAATTATTTTTCCCAAACACGTTAGGCTGAGAATCTCCATCCATTCTCCATCAAAACCTGCAACAACTAGTGTTTCATGAAACACAGGAGCAGCTTTCCAATTAAAATGAAAATTTAAGATAAAGATACCTGCTATCACTATTGAATTGTTCTCAAAGGTCTAGCCCAGTGGTTTTCAACCCCTTTTTCCTGCCCAGAACGTTGGAGGGATGTGTGTTGATTCCCAGTAGCAATAATGCTTCCCATGCAGTGATTTCCAACTAAGTTGCGGTGGGCTAAGGGGTGGAGAGGTTTAATTTATTACTCTCTAATTTGCATAACTAGACAGAACAAAAGATCAAAGGATTCCCCAAAGCGCTTTATCAAGAAATCATACTTCTACAGTCTGTACACATGAGCACTGAACGACAACCTTTTTTCTTGGTTTGGAAAAAAGTTAGTTATAAATATATGGCAACTCAAAAAGGTTCCATGAGGCAATTATCGGGCACTGAGAATGAACTGCAACACTGGAAAAAGGAGGGAGTCCTACCTTAAGTGCCGGTTAAGTTCTTCCACATAATTTTTTTGATCAAGGACATCAGTAATTCTTTCATGCCTTTTAAAAAGAACATAAAAAGAGAGAAATTCTTTTTACTCAGGGTTAATACTTTTAATTGTCCCCCAACCTTCCAGTCACCTTGTAGGAGTACCAATGTCATCAGGAAACCAAGAGATGGTCAGAGCTTAGTAATGTCTGCACGGTCCTAAGTGAACCAGCAAGGCGGGCTAGGAAGACATGGGACACACTGGAAACAGGCTGCCTGGAGAGGAGCCTCCCTGCAGACGCTCCTCCCACCTCTCCCCTAGCATTTGAGAAAGCCACTGGCAGGCAAGGTAGAAACACCAAAAGCCACATGTAAATGGCTCTCCAGTTAGGAGATGAAGCAGCCCTTGTTATACTGAAGGAAAAGAAGCTGCCTCAGAAAAGAAGACCACAAGACTCTTCAAAACACAAAGCTGATTAGTCTGGGTTAAAAAAAAAAGACTCTGGGAACTCTTTAGCAGTCCAGTGGTTAGGACTCCGCACTTTCACTGCCAAGAGGGTAGGTTCAATCCCTGGTCAGAGAACTAAGATCCTACAAGCTGTGCAGCATGGCCAAAAAAAAAAAAAGCAAAAAGCAAAAACACAACACAACAAAACTTCATACATCTTTATAAAAAAAGCAAAAAAGACTTTATCATTTTAAAGTTAGGCTCCTCCCACCAATTTCTTTACATACATATGTACATAAATGGGATCATGTGACCCAGGTTCATGCCACAGGTGCTGGATTTGCTGGTCAGTGCAGTCATTTTTTTTCTTTTACCTTTCTGCCCTTTACATAGCTCTCCCAGGTAACACATACTGATAGCTTGTTGAGTATCCTATGTGTATATAATCATAATATCTATCTATATTTTTACATATAGTATATGCAATTAAAATATATATTAGAGAATTTGGGGGTTTTAAAAAAATGGGATATATATACTTCTCAGTATTATACTTTTCTCACTCAATAATACCTGTGGAAATCCCTCTAAATCTACTATACAGTAGGTCAAATTTGTTTTTCTTTCATGTCTGTATAATACATAGTGTGGAATACTTCAGATGTTCTACAATTCATTCAATTGCAGATGTCCCTAGGTATCCACGGGGGACTAGTTCCAGAACCTCTGTGGATACCCAAATCTGCAGATGCTCAAGTCCCTTATACAAATGGCATAGCACAGCTGACCCTCTATATCTGTGGGTTCCACATCTGCAGGTTGAAAGGCTTACTGTATTCCCTTAATAGTGGATAATCAGTTTATTTCCAGTTCTTTTTGACATTAAGAATGTATTTTAAATTTCAAGTGAGTGAATCCTTGTACTGTGGGTGCATGAAGCATTAATGGGATTCCCGCTGGTCCCTTCCTTGGTAAGGTGACTGCCAAGGCACTGAGAAGGAAGAGTTCTCATTACAAAGACATGTGAAAGACAGGTTAACAGATGTACGTGGTAAAATATTCAAACACAGCGCAAGGGTTTACAGTGAAACTCCCTCCCATGCCTGTCTCCTGACCTCTTTCCCACAGGTGGCCTTGTTTTCAGGTCGATGTGCCTCTCTAGAATGATCCATGTATATGGAAGTACAACATATAAATATGGGTGTATGTCTTTTTTGTTATAACATAAATGGTAGCATGTTATATACATTGTTTGCTTTTTTTCTTTTCTTTTTTTTTTTTTCCAGGATAACTTCTTTTAATGCTCTTGTTAACAAGGATGAGGTAGAGCTACAATGTGGCATGAAAAGACACCCAAGACACAGTAGGATCAAAGAATAAGTCTAGTGGCAACTTAAATATATAATAGTACCTTTCCATTTACATCCAAACAATAAAGCAAATTACACTACCAAAAAATATATACCTGCAAGGCAGTAAAGAAAGGCTTGGAAGGAGTCATGCATGAGTAGCTTCCTCTGAAGAAGCAGGGGGAGTGGGACTGAGATGGAGAAGAGGGGATAGTGTTAATGGGGAAATTTGCCTTGTACTCTCTATTCTTCCACAGAGCCTAATTCCTTAAACAATGGGAATAGGAATGTATTACCACTGTAATTAAAAATAGCTAAATAACAAATTCAAACAACACAAAAACAAAAGTAGCATTCTTTGCCAACAGTTACATGAAAAGATGCAGCATCACTAATCATCAGGGGAATGCAAATCAAAAACCACAGTATGCTATCACGCCATACCCGTTAGAATGGCTATCACCGAAAAGACAAGAAGTAATAAGTGTAGGCCAGGATGCAGAGAAAAGGGAACACTTGTGCACTGTTGGTGGGAATGTAAATTGGTGCAGCCACTATGGAAAACAGTATGGCAATTCTTCAAAAAATTAAAAAATAGAATTAATAAATGACCCAGCAATTCCACTTCTGGGTATTTATCCAAAGAAAATGAAAACTAACTTGAAAATGTATATGCACCCCCATGTTCACTGCAGCATTATTTATAACAGCCGAGATATGGAAACAACCTAACTGTCCATCAATGGATGTGGTATATTCATATAATAAAATACTATTCATCCATTAAAAAAAAGGAAATCCTACCACTGACAACATGAGTGGACTTTGAGGGCATTATGCTAAGCGAAGTAAGTAAAACAGTGAAAGACAAATATCTTATGATCTTACTTATATGTGGAATCTAAAATAAACACAAAACCAAACTCACAGATACAGGGACTGGTGGTTGCCAGAGGTGGGGGGGTGGGGGAGTGGGTGAATGGGGCCATAAGGCACAAACTTCCAGTTATAAAATGAGTAAGTCCTGGGGATGTAATGTACAGCATGGTGACTATAGTTAATAATACTGTATTGCATATTTGAAAGTTGCTAAGAGAGTGGATCCTAAAAATGCTTATCACAAGAAAAATTTTTTGTAACTACGTATGGTGATGGATGTTAACTAGACTTATTGTGGTGATCATTTTGCAATATATACAAATAACAGATCATTATGTTGTACACTTGAAACTAATATGATGTTATATGTCAATTATACCTCAATTTTAAAAAAGGAGCATTCTTTGCCAGAATTTCATTAAAAACGTGAAGAACAGCATACAATACAGAACTTACTCTTTGCCACCATCAAGATCCTG
Source organism: Orcinus orca (assembly GCF_937001465.1). Classification (NCBI taxonomy): domain Eukaryota; kingdom Metazoa; phylum Chordata; class Mammalia; order Artiodactyla; family Delphinidae; genus Orcinus; species Orcinus orca. Next base: position 17,220,356 of record NC_064561.1, on the reverse strand, counting down.
CACATCCTTAATGTAGAGAGAAAAATCGATCACTCCAACCTGATCGAAATAAAATGTACCAGTTTAAGTGAAAAATAACTTTTCGCACTTTCCACAAACCTTACAGTCTTTAAAATTCAGGGTATTTACCTTCCTATCTCAGGATAAAACAATAGGATTGTTAGGATAACCTGACAATCAGTAGGTTAACCAGCTTAAAGCAGCAATCAATCAAACAAACAAACCAAAAGAAAAATAACCCCATCACCTTCTAAACTTACTAAAAATCAGAATTTAAGGGAATATTCTGAAGTTTTATTTATTTATTTATTTATTCAACAATCAAATTGTTGACAAAGATCAACAAAGTTCTTTGGGTACAAAGTAATAAAAAAAAAAAGAGACCTGTATCTCTAAAGTGGTGACCTTAACTGATAACTCTGACTCCTTCTTCCCCCAAACTGAGGTGAAAAGGTCCAGTATTTCAGGGAAAATTCTCTGCTGCTGTGGGGAACTAGGGGCTCCAAGACCCCTCAAAATCTCAAAGTCAGGGGCTTTGTCCAGAAATAAAGCACTTCAGAGAGAGTGAATGAGAGCCCTAGTCTGCCACCATCCACTCTAGTGTAAGTGCAGCCATTCCTTTGAAATATAGGAAAATTGGGTCCATCAATAGAGAAATATTTAAATCAGTCATGTTATAGCCATATTGCAGAACCCTATGCAACCATAACAAAGAATGCAGAGAATGAATATGTAATGAAATGAAGAAAGCTCCAGGATAAAATTTTAACTCAAAGAATACTATGTACAGCATTAACTCCTTATAGTAACCTCCCTTATGTTAAAACCAAAGCTATACATGATGTTTTCTGCAACTCCTCTGTTGCGCCCCCCACCAATCTATATTCCTGACCCTTGAACCTGGGTGGCCAGTAAGGCCTGTCTTTATGAGCAGAAAGCAGCAGAAAGGATGCTGTGACTTCTGCAGCTAGGTTAACAAAGGCAGTACAAGCTTCCTCCTGGCTCTTTCCCTTGGGCATATACCTTTGAAGTTCTGAGCTTCCATGGGAAAAGTCTGGCTAACCTTGAGGCACCACACTGGAGATCAAGTGGAGAGACCACGTGTAGACAGAGATGCCCAAGAAGCCCCTGCTGCTCCAGCCTCAGCTCCCTGAGCCTTCTCAACCCAGAGGACAGAGAATGAGAGTGCATATGCCTTCAGCCACTCCAGCCCCAGCCACCAACTGCCTGTGATCACAGGCATGCTTAAGAGTCACCGTGCTGAGCTCAGCCATCCCTCAAATATGAGGGACTGTAATCATTTAGGTGACTGTTAATTTGTTACACTGCAACAGAAAACCAGAAAAGATTTAATTAAAAACAAAACCTATGTATACATAAATGCATAGGAAAAGTAGAAACAGTCCCTCAAATTTTTACCATTATCTGTGGGGACAAGACTGGGACTGAAGGGGGAGAGGAGAAGGGGAGCTTGAATTTCACTTTTCACTTTACATTCTTCTGTAATTGCTTAACTTCTTTTCAACAAGCATGCATTTATTTCTTTTGTAATACAAAAATAATTTTAAAAGAAATATATATTTGACTGGAAAAAAAAGCAACAATAGAAGGAATGAGAAAAAATACCCAAAGTAGAAATTAATGGACTAAGAAACAAAGCTCTCCTCTCAAAGAAGTGATGTGTAAAAGCAAGACCTGGTTCTTCGAGCTCAACACAGTAGACAAATCTCTACCAAGTATTACAATTTAGAAAAGTGAGATTTTAAAAAGCTGTAAGAAAATACTCTCATGCAACTAATAGATCTGAATGAAACAAATGATTTCTGGAAAAATATAAATGACTAAAACTTTTTCTAAGACTTAGGAAACCAATAAATTGACCAAAGCTATGCAAAAAATTAAAGTGGTCAAAGCATGAGGACCATAAAGCTTTTGCATAAAGCTGAAACTGTCATACTAGCCAGTTTTAACAAACCTTTAAAGAAAAATATTTCCTGCTCTAATAAACTGTTGTAGAAAGCAAGAAAGAAAAGAATATCATCCAGTTTATTTTATGAGGTTATACAATTCTGACACTGAAAAGTGACAAAGACAGTATAGAAAAGGAAAATTCAGACCAGTGTCACTTTTAAGGAGAAATACAAAATTTCCAAATAAACCACAGACACATTAAATCTAGGAGTATACTAAAAGAATAACACACGATGCCAAGTAAGGTTTACTTTATGATATCACAATAGGAAACCTAAGAATTAATTCAATTATTATTATGGGTTAAAAATGGATATGACATCTCAATAGATGCCAAAAAAGTTATTTGATAGCATTCAATGTTCATTTTTAAATAAAAATATAAAGTAAGCTAGAATAGAACAGTACTTTCTAAACATGAGAAAGAGGATCTCTCAGGGTGCAATAGCAAATACTCATACTTTATGGTGACATAAAAGAGGTATTAAAGATAAGAATAGGCCAGGGGGCTCAATCACATCTATTACTTAATAAAAATCCCAATTAAATTTTTATTTTGGAATCTGACAAAATGATGTTCAAGGTCATCTGGCAGAATGGACAGCCTCAACTATATCTGAAAAAGAAGTACAACAAAGTAGGCAGGAGGTGAACTGCCAGAGCTTTGGTAATTAAAAGACTATGTTACTGGCATAGAAATAAAAAGATCCAGAGACTAAACAGAGAGTCCAGAAATAAGCCTCAGAGCATAATGGATATTTCAACACATGATAAAGGTGGAATTTCAAATTAGTAAGGAAATAATATTTGATACATGATATTGAGAAAACTTTACTACTACTGTAGTAATAGTTTACTACTGTACTTATATAAGAAATCTAGACTTCTACTTCACACTATGTCAAAACGAATAACAGGCAGATCATTTAAATGTAAAAAATATACATGTGATTTAAAAAATTAGGTTAATTTTTAGACGTGGAAGGACCTTCTAAGCACAATACCTTAGAAGGTATAAAGGAAAAGTCCATTAAATATGACCGCCAAAAAAAAAAAAAAGTCTACAGGGAAAACAAGCCCCAAGACAGCAGAAAAAAAATTTATAACAAATATTCTGACAAATGGTAAATATCCTTAATCAATAATAAAGGAGTGGAAAAAGGTGGAAAACTCAAAAAAATGGGCAAAGGATATGAACAGGTGAACCACCAATGGCAAATAAAACATGAAAAAAATAGTTTATCTTCCTAGTTCTCAAAAATATAAATTTGAGATGAAGAGTTGTTTTTCTTTCAGATTAAAAAAGACCAAGAATGCTCACATGTAATCACAACACTCATGCAGAATGCGTACACTCTGACACAGCAATCTCAAAACTTAACCTAAGAAAATAAACAGACAAGAGTAAAAAGAAGTATGAGGATGTTTATAACATTATTGTTGTAACATGGAAACAACTTACATTAATAAGTATTGGTTAAATAAATTATGGTACATCCATAAAATGGATTACTATCAGTTGTTTAAAATGGTTTATATCTCTTGACATCAAGAGCTATGTGGAACATATTATTAAATAAAAAAATTGCAAAATGGTGTGCTTGGAATAATCATATTTTGGTTTAATGAAAAAAGAGAACTCCAAACATCTGTCTCTGAAATATAAATACACACATACACCTTTCTTCATGTGCTTCAAGGATGTATCCTGAAATGTAACACTGAATTAGCGCTTTCTGTGCAATGGGATTATATGTGATATTTTGTTTCTTTTCAAAAAAACTTCTTTGTATTTTTTGAAAAATATTTAACAGGCAAAAACAAGAAAACTACTAGAAAAAAAAAAAAGAGAGGAAAGGTTACAATAAAAAAAGCTGACCTGGTCACGGAGGGATTGGGGAAGCTTTAGATTCATGTCCAAACATGTAGTGGGAAGAAGCCTGGGCCACTGCCCAGTTACAGATGCCCTGAAGAGGTGGAGATGAGGGTGGGGCAGGGTGTCCTGACTTACTGCCCCTGCCACCACAGGTTTAGGCCTCAGCCCCGGTCAAGAGGGCTGTCCCACCCCATGGGGCACTCTGCATCTTACTGCCTACTTTCATTTGTGCTCCATTTTACCATCTGACTTCCCAAATCTCTCCCGAGTCTATTTTCCCATTCCTCGTGCAACCTGGGGCTTCCAGACTTGTCTGCTCAATGTTTTTGCTTTCCCTATTCTTGGCTGCTTCTAACTCATGAACTGGATGGTTGCTAGCTTGATCTTTCTCAATCCCAGGCCTGATCATTTCAGTGTACTGCTTAAATACCTCCAAAGGTTTTTAAGTTCCAAAGTTCCAGGGACAAAAACTAAAGCCTCTAACATGGCACTGATGGCCTAACAACTGGGCCAGCCTCCACCTTCACTTCACTCATCGAGCATCCTGTGTTCTAGCCATGGAGAACTGTTTCCCGTTCCCAAACACGCCATGCTTTCTATGTGTGTCTCTGTGCCTTTGCCCAAGCTATTTTTCACCCTTTCCCAAGACCTTTGCCAGCTGCTCCCCACTCTGGTCCAGCACAGCACCTTGCACAGCCCTGTGCCAGATGCCCCCTGCCATCTGCCCCTTCCTTAGGTTCAGCATATGTCTGCAGATCCTATGTAAAATCCCTGGCCCAGACAAGGCATTCGATCTGGAGTCAAAATTCCCATTTTACCTGAGAATCCAAGTCTTCTCCTTTTAAACAGAGGTTGGCATCAAGCACATTGAGTCCCACCAGCAGACCAACAATCACCATCCCTTCTTCCTCCATCATTAATGCCTCAGGCTCATAGAACTCACTGAAAGAGATTGATACAACAAGAACACCTTCACCACCCTTCTCTTGGACCTACTCTGCCTTTTCACCTCTTAGCTCATGGCCTGGCTGCCAACTTCATCAGGAGCCAGAGGCTCCCTTGTGTGAATTCCCTTCTTCCTTCTATTTCCTCTACCACTTTAAGTGCTGCTATCTCTTCTCTGGCCTCTCCTCTCTTCCTGTGGCTTAAAATGGACTCCTCCTACCTCTGGTCTAGGATTAACTCCTCTGTTTGGACCCTGGAGCCCAGTCCTCCTCATCTCTTGGCTCCTGTGTTCCTGAACATCACTCTGCCCCTCCTGTCCACTCTGGCTCCTTCTTTTGTGTTGCTATGAACTACTTCTACACTTACATTCATGTCAACATAAAGTGGGATCCCACAGCCTCCCCCACCACCCATCCAAGGATAAAACTCTTCCCTCTTCCCTGTGTCCCATGGAACAACACTGGCTGCTTTTACTTCCTTACCTCCAAGTCACCTCAGCCATTACAGTGAGGCTCCATCCATTACTGCTCTGGTCACCAGCGATTAGCTAATTTACCATTGTGTGTATGAGTACATGAGAACTTATTATCCTAAGAATTAATTGTTTAGAACAAAATCTGTACCTCAGAGTTACTCAGTATAACAGTACTCAAAGAAGAGTACAAAGTACATGAACTATTTGAAACCAGTATTTATCATGAAAAGATATGTTCAATAATAAGCCATGACTTGAAAACAATGGAAAATTTTGGGTGACTGTAAAAGACATTTTTATTTCAGTTAGATAAGAGAATTATCTCTGGAGAGATTTGTTCCTTGTAAATGATCATATCCTGGAGAAAATTCCTCTTATAATGGTTACTTTTGTTTATAGAGTTATAAATATAAAAAATGAACCCAGTCATAAATTTCAGAGATAGACAGTTCGTCTTTACTGATGCCAAGAGATATAAAAGTTTACAAACTGAATGTGGAATCCTAAAACAGGTAATCTAGATATGTTCCCTTACAAAAAGCAGGGTTTTATACTTTAAAATTGCCCACTGAATCTAGTTCAAGTCATTTTTCCCCTATTATCACCCAATCAAATACCATTTTGTTGAAACTTAATGGAGTACGCTGTCAGGGTGCCTAATCTTAGGTATTTTTGAAGAACTATCTTCAAAATGACTTTTCAAAATGAAAATATACATCTTCATTCATAAAGACTTTCAGACATCAGTGCTCAAAAAATAAAATACTGCTATTTTAAAACTAAGCCACAGAATAGTTACACTTAATAATAATTTGAATAAAAACTGAATATACATTCTTGTTTTAATTCTGAATGATATATAGAACTGTGTTCTAATTACGAAGCAAAAGCTAAGCAAAGATAGGTGATGAAATACCTTAAGAGATGTTTATTGTCTATAAGCACTTTCAGATAATCTGCCAGTTTCTTCTGCATGAGTGCAAGATAAAGCCAAGCTCTGCCCCTTCCCACAGCTGTCCTGGAATTCAAACAGAGAATCAAACTATTATGGCATAACAATAATAACAACAAAAAACAAAGGGAAAAAAACCAACTTAGCCAAGGAGAAACACATGTTCACGCATACATATGCTGGTGAATGCAGAGAATGCTGTAATAGAGCTGCCCTGGGGGCTGGAGGAGCGCACTGTCTGGGAAGGCTGAGGAAATGGCTCACTGCATTCTTTTGGGTACTGTTTGAAGTCTGTATCATGGGCATGTATTCTGCACCACCCCCCCCCCAAAAAAAATAGGAAAAAAAATTTAAGCCACAAACATCTGATTTCTGGAACAATTAGATAAAACTTTGCATGTATTCATAAAATTTCACAGGGAGTCAGGAAATACCAGGTTAGATTGTATAATGGATAAATTTTCTTTCAAAAGACGAATATAGAACGTAGTTGTTAAAGAGTTGAAGTCTCACAAGATTTCTAGGGCATTAGCTCAAAGGTACAATTTTATTTCTGATGTGGTAAAATACACATAACATAAAGTTTACCACCTTACCCATTTTTAACTGTACTGTTCAGTACTGTTAGGTACATTCATGTTGTTGTGCAACCAATCTCAAAGGTGTGATTTTGAAAAGATCTGTTTTAAACATTAAAAGAAAAGAAAAGTCCTCCCAATTGTAGACCTAACATTATTTAAGGAAAAAAGGATCCTGTTCTAAGCAGAGTAACTGCATTTGTAACACCCAAGAGAGTATTGGAGGTACTGCTGTAATCAATATCAGCCTCAAAGGGTCAGAGGGCACCCAACTTAATCAATACAAAAGACTGTATTCCCCCCTTCTCCCTTCAATAAATGATGTAAAGCCAGAGTAAAAAAGAAAGGAAATAAAGTAGGAAAAAAAAAAGACATCTGATGTCGGCATGATAGGAAAAATGGACACTGACATGTGCTGCTTGGTGGGAGTGCAAACTGGTACAATTCTTCTAGCAGGCAATTTAATGACAGTAGGTTATCAAAATTCTACATCTAGTAATATAAGGAAATAATTTAGGAGGTACACAAAGACGTATGTTTGGGGGTGGTCACCACTGCACTGTTTGGATAATGAGAATTTGAAGACAACCACAAAGAGCAAAGTGGGAGGAGCTATACAAAAATGATGTGGATGACTATTATGGCAAAAGGTTTAAAATCTAATATTAAATGGGAAAAAAAGCCACAAAACAGTACGTACAGTTTAATACTTGATTTTTTTTTCCCAGTTCCCCACCTCTGTACAATATACTGCTCTTAGTTTAGGTTCACTTCCAAAACATTTTTATGCATATGAAAATAAATATAAATTCTATTTTTCTCTCCTGTTTACAAAAAAATTAGTACGCTATATATGCCGTTCTGCAACTTGCTTATTTCACTGAATATCTGTCATTTTGAAATTCTTTCCAGACACAGGGAATTTTTCGTTCATTTTTTCATAGCTTTAGAGTGTTTCAGTATTGGACTGCCCTATAATTTATTTAGCTAGTTTTTATCTAGGCTGTTTCTAATCTTCCGCTGTTACAAATAATGCTGCAACAGGTATTTCTGTACATGTGTCATTTTCATGTGTTAGATTTACGAGATAAAACTCCTAGAATTGGAATTGCTGGGTCAAAGGGTAGATATATTGGTGGTTTTTGTGGATAGTGCCAAACTGTCTTCCATGAGAAGCAGTGCAATAATGAAGCCACTGGGGGAGGTGGAGGGGAATAAAAATAGAATCTTATTTATTTGTCTGTCCGACTATGCACTGAAAGGATCTAAAAGGATACTGACCACGATATTAATTGTAGTTTTTTTTCTGAGTAGTAAGCTAACAGAAGCGCCTTTTTTGTTTCTTAATTAAAAGTTATGTAGGGCTTCCCTGGTGGCGCAGTGGTTGAGAGTCCACCTGCCAATGCAGGGGACGCAGGTTCGTGCCCCGGTCCGGGAGGATCCTGCATGCCGCGGAGTGGCTAGGTCCGTGGGCCATGGCCGCTGAGCCTGCGCGTCCGGAGCCTGTGCTCCGCAACGGGAAAGGCCACAGCAGTGAGAGGCCCGCGTACGGCAAAAAAAAAAAAAAAGTTATGTAATAAGAAAAAAGGTTGTTTTTTGGGTTATTTTATTTTTTTTAGAATTTATTTATTTTTGGCTGTGTTGGGTCCTTGTTGCTGCGCGCGGACTTTCTCGAGTTGTGGTGAAGGGAGGTTAATCTTCGTTGCGGTGCGCGTGCTTCTCATTGTGGTGGCTTCTCTTGTTGCAGAGCCTGGGCTCTAGGCATGTGCGCTTCAGTAGTTGTGGCGCATGGGCTCTAGAGCACAGGCTCAGTAGTTGTGGCACACAGACTTCGTTGCTCCGCGGCATGTGGGATCTTCCCAGACCAGGGATCGAACCCATGTTTCCTGCATTGGCAGGCGGAGTCTTAACCACTGTGCCACCAGGGAAGTCCCCAAAAAGGTTGTTTTTAATTTTCAAAAAAGAGAGAGACAAGCTTTGTCTGTTATCTGGGTTTAAGTGCCAATCTTAAGTGTAACTTATTCACTGTGTAACAGTTTGTTTAATAATAAACCATGACATGAAAACAATGAAATATTTTGGGTGATAGGCCATACTGTAAAAGATATTTTTATCTCAATTAGACAAGGACATTAAACTCTAGAGAGATGTCTCTCAGGATGCAAAGTTCGTCACGCAAGTTTCAAACCACCTTAGAGCAAACAGTCTCTACCCTCAAAAAAAATTCTGGTCATAACTTCCAAAATACTGCAGAAATTTTAGAACTTTTGTTACTATTTAATGAAATAGTAAAAACACTGCAGCTCTTTATAGAGCAAAGCAGTAGCCTTTTCTCACATGGCTCCCAACAAGGCTACTCCTCCAGAGGCGTCAAGAGGAGGGAGCTACTATGTATTTCCTTTTTGGCAGACAGAGGGAGGATTTTGGTACTTAAGCTAGTTACCTGTTTAGCATCCACAGGGAACAGAAGCAGTGAGTTTAGCTGACAATAAGCTCTTTGTTAGCACAGCAAGACTTCAAAAATGCCTCCTGTGCCTAAGTGGAAATAGCCTGAGTGCAGGAGGAGGGAGAGCCCTGCTCCATCCAACCAGACCACCCAGAGACACAGTCTAGTGCTGTACGCTTGAGGGAGTGAGCTTGCTGGAAGGGAATGGACAATAGGACCACATAAAGAACAAGTGAAGGGACTTCCCTGGTGGCGCAGTGGTTAAGAATGCAGGGGACATGGGTTCGATCCCTGGTCCGGGAAGATCCCACATGCCACGAAGCAACGGAGCCTGTGTGCCACAACTGCTCAGCCTGCGCTCTAGAACCCGCGAGCCACAATTACTGAAGCCTGGGTGCCTAGAGCCTGTGCTCTGCAACGAGAAGCCACTGCGGTGAGAAGCCCGCACACTGCAATGAAGACCCAATACCACCAAAAAAAAAAACAAAAAAAAAAAAACCTGAAGAAACAAGGCAGAAGACGTAGGAGGCTCATGAGGGGGTCACCAAATAAATATATGAAAGGTTGTCGCCTGCTAAAGGTTTTCACCTTAGGTGGTATAGGCCCAGAGGGATGAACCAGGGACAGAGACAGAAGGCTTAAGTCCTATGAATGCACAGGGCTCAGCAAAGATGGAGTTTAGTGGGATTTAGAGGGCTTAGTGGGATTTAGAGGGCTTCAGAGACCAGCAGACCTGTGCTTTCTTCCTGGTTCCACCTCTCCCTTGCCGAGGGACCTTGAGCAAGTTACTTAACTACTCTGAGTCTCAGTTTCTGCACTTGTAGATGGGGACACCAACAGTTTAGTTCCTAGGGATTTGTGGAGGATAAAACGAGATAATGAAATGTCCTTAGCACAATGCCTGGCACATGGCAGGCCCTTAGTTAATTGTGGTGGCTATTATTATTATCTAAAAATGGGATAAGCTGGCTCTGCAGGAGAAGGTCAAACAGAGGCTGGACAGTTGAGTCCCCTGTGAAAGACTCTGCCGGGAGAACTTTTGCATTGGCCTAAGGATCTCCAGGGCCCCTTCTCAATGCAGATTCCACGATACACGTTTTCGTGTTCCATTCAGTTTTTTATTTTGAGCCTATACATAGGGATCCCAAGGGCAAACCGAGATAAGGCAAAAAGGCAAAATTCATTAGTGCCAGCCTTTCCACAAATGTTTCTTATCCTGGAATCTAAAATCTGTTCCAAACTGTATTATTCAGAAAACTGCCCAGGTGCATCTTTTTTTTTTTTTTTAAACATCTTTATTGGAGTATAATTGCTTTTTAATGGTGTGTTAGTTTCTGCTTTATAACAAAGTGAATCAGCTATACATATACATATATCCTCATATCTCCTCCCTCTTGCGTCTCCCTCCCACCCTCCCTATCCCACCCCTCTAGGTGGTCACAAAGCACCCAGGTGCATCTGAAGCAGCAATTCCAGGAGTGTAACAACTCTTTTTCCTCCTGTAACTGCTCTTTGGGTGACAACACCTTTTCACTATTTGACCTTGTACGACACGCAATCACTGTCCCCATTTTAAAGAAAAGGAAACTGTGGCTCAAGAAGGGCAAATTTTCTCAAGCTTATGTGGAGAATGAGCAGCAGAGCTGGGACTAAAGTCTAAGTAGAGTGTAGCTTTTGCTACAATTTGTTCTAAATTAGAAAACGCTTTATCAGCAAGGAATAGAGAAATTGATAAATACAAGGAAGTTTTCTTAAAACATCAAATTGATGTAACTACTTCTCACTCACTTTAATTCTGGCAGATTTCTGACACTAGTGGCTATATCTGATGCTTCTGGACAAAGTTTCTCCACCAGCTCCAAAGGACCAAAGAAAGATTTATTTTGGCCAATAAAACTCTTCTTAACTAAAAGGGAAAACAGAAGTGTTATTCATAAGAACAGGTTGCAAAATGTCTTCAGGGTCCCACAGTCTCTCTCCCAAAAGCCAAATGAATGCTGTGGAGCTGCACTGCTTACTCCTTCTGATTCAGTCTTGGGGACTGGGAAAGGCCAGGTACCAAATGAGCTCTCCCTTCCTCTAATGAAAGGGTTTCTCTGATATACCCACTAGGCTCTTTCTTTCAAGTATTTATTGACCATGAAATAAAACAAGTGGTCAAATGATCACCTGTGAAATCCTTGCCCTTTCTCCCTCCTATGCCAAAGTCAATTCTTGATTTCAAATCATCACCACCATCCCTTATCTGAACTGCTGCAATAATCTCCTAATGGGTTTCCCTGCTCCTAATACCGTCACCTCCCCACCTTTCTAATCTGTCCTCCACATAGCTGGAAGTTCTTTTACAAATGTAAGTTAGATCTTGTTTTTCCCTTGCTGAAAATCCTCTAAATACTCTTAGAATAAAATCCAGCTCCTCACCTGACCTATAAAGGCCTACCGTGATCCAGCCCATCCCAACTGCCCTGACCTCACCTACTCCTTCTCAGCATGCCTCAGTTACCTGGTGTCTTCCTGAAACCAAGGTTGGTCCCCCTCAGGACTTCGCTCCTGTTTTGTTCTGTCTTTCTAGGAAGGCTCTTGCCCCAAACATTTGCAAGGTTGACTCCTTCTCTTTTAGGTCTCAGCTCACATTTTACCTCCCCAGAAAGACCTTCGCCTCTCACCCTAGTTGAAAGGTTTTTCCCTTTATTCTCTATCATTTAACCTATTTTGCGTCCCTGAATTTGTAGCATTTTGTAATTATGTTTGCTTCTGAGTTTGTTGTCTGTCTCCTCTTCTAGAACTGTGCTGTCCAAGGTAGTCACTAGCCACAAGTGCTACTGAAATGTAGCCAGTGCAACTGAGATGTGCTGTAAGTATAAAACACACGGTGGATCTTTAAGCCTCAGTGTAGAAAAGAATGCAAAATATCTCATTAGTAAGGTTTATACTGATTATATGTGTCAAAATGATAATATTTTGGCTATATTGGGATAAATTACTAAAAGTAATTTCATCTGTTTCTTCTCCGTTTTTTTAAACGTGTCTACTAGAACATTAGAAATTACACATGTGGCTTGCATGGCATTTCTATTGGACAGCGCTGCTCTAGAATGTCGCGTCTTGTGGGCAGGGACCTTGTTTGTCTTGTGCACTGTTTGTCTTGTGTGCACAAGAACAACACCAGCACCCAGAACAACGTTTGGCACTGATGATGCTGGGAAGCAGCTAGCCCGAATTTTTCAAGCCCCCGACCCCGCCCTCAGGCTCACCTTTCAGCCCATGTTTGAGGCAGTGCTCCATCACTACAAAGAACTGCTGCAAGGGGGCATGGTCTGCATCCAGGCTGCGGCCCAGGCTCAGGGCGGACTGGAGCAAGACCTTGATGCTGAGTTTCATCATGTGCATCAGGTTGACACGCTCCTCCATCATCTGGCACTTGGAAGCTGGAGGACAGAAGCGGGGACAGCTTCGTTAGTGGACTGAGTGTAGCCCGGGGTGAGGAGGCTGGACGCGGAACAATGGAGGCGGTCTGCTCGGAGCGCGGACGTGCGGGTAAACTGGAGATCGCAGCCAGCCGGGCCCTGACCCCGGGAGGTCACAGCCGCATGTGGGCGGCGGGGGCCTTGGGTCAGACTCTAGAGGCCTCTCCCAGGTAGCTCAGCGCGTTGCTACGGCGACGACCCTACCAAGAGTCTCCGCGAATGGTTCCTCCCACGCCTCCATTCCATTTTTGACTAATGGAAGGGCGCAAACTCCAGGAAGCCCTGCCCCAAGCTAGAAGGCTTGCTGGGAAAGTGCTCCACCCCCTCTCGTTCCTATTGGAGGAGTCCAGCTCGAGGCCACGCCCATGGAGCTAACGGGCGCCATTTTGACTTTTCAGCCAGGACGGAGGTAGCGGCTTCCGGGATTGGTTGGGTTGGTCCGCACACCGGCCACAGGGCTTTCTGAGCCGGTTGTTTTGCCTGATAGTGCCAGCCGGAGCCTTCGGGGAAGCATCAGTTCCTCAGTAATAGACTCAAATTTTCGTTGTTACCCATCTTTCGTCCACAATTAGTGGACAATTACGAGTTTTACACTTCTTTTGTAAATAAAACCGTTAGAATAAAATGAACTCAGCTGCTTTTCAACTCCATTAACCTTGTCACTTTGAGAGTAAAAGTTTGTAGTCAATATCAGATATCCATGACAAATTCTTACCAAGTGTCATCTCAAGCCCAGGAAACTGTCATTCGAGAAATTAATAATATAGACCCCAAACTATAACCTACTCCCGGCAGGAAAAATATCCCGGGCCAGCGCGCCCCTCTCTCCGCACCTGCGCCATCGTTCGGTCATTTAAATGGGTGGGGTGGGGTGGGGATCTTATTGTTTTAGTTTGCAGTTGTTCATTACAGATGTTAAGCAGCTTTTCATGTTTGTCTCCTAGTATTCCTTCTATGAATTGTCTGTTAAATCTTTTAACTTTCTTTGTTTTATTGGTCCGTATATTCTGGATATTAATCCTTTGTCTACCTGTCTACCTGTCTACCTTTATTTCATGGGCAGTAAATAATATGGACATATAAATAGTTAAAAGAGCATATATATGTGTAGCTAAACCGAAAAGAATGATACTATGACTGTGAATTTATAATACAGGTATTAAGACTAGAGACAGCCTGGGACTGAAAATTCTAAATTCTCATCAAAACCCAAGAGGACAGCTGCTGGGAAAGAAAAATCGGCCTAAACCTTTCATCATGGTGTGGAAAAAGAAAAGTGGACTTTAAGTAAAGCATTTGGGTGGGAGTGGTATAATTATTTTTAAATTTTGAGAGAATCCTATGTATTACATTTATAAATTTGAAAAGTTTAATGAAATGGATGATAGGCAAAGGGAATAGAAACTGTAAAACCCCAACAAGAAGAGGGAGAAATCCTGAATAGACCAATAACCACAGAAGCAATTTGTAAAGATTTATTCAAAGAAGATACCAATCCCCGGTCTAAAACGAAGTCTAGTGTTGTTCGAATGGGAATACGTATGCAGGAAGTCCTGTGGAGGGCTAGGCAGGCCCAGATATTTTAAGGAAGTCGATTTCTAGATCCTCAAGTTTCACAGGCACTCTTTCTTCTTCCACTCTACAGAAGAACCACAATTCATTCCTTGTCCAATATCTTGTCCTCTTTTTTAAAAAAATAAACTTATTTATTCATTTATTTAATTTTTGGCTGCATTGGGTCTTCACTGCTGCAGGCGGGTTTTCTCTAGTTGCTGAGAGTGGGGGCTACTCTGTTGCGGTGCACAGGCTTCTCATTGCAGTGGCTTCTCTTGTTGCGGAGCATGGGCTCTAGGCACGCGGGCTTCAGTAGTTGTGGCACACGGGCTTCAGTAGTTGTGGCTCATGGGCTCTAGAGCGCAGGCTCAGTAGTTGTGGCGCGTGGGCTTAGTTGCTCCACGGCATGTGGGATCTTCCCAGACCAGGGCGCAAACCCGTGTCCCCTGCATTGGCAGGCAGATTCTTAACCACTGCGCCACCAGGGGAGCCCCCATATCTTCCTCTTGATGCACTGACCTGGGGTGCAGAAAGTCTCACACACCAAATGGAGGTGAAACCTCCTTTGATGATTAATCAAGTCACCCAAAACATGAAGAGCCTCCAGTCTCTCATTGCTTTGTTGAACTTAGTTAAACTCGGTCTTGGGAGAGAGGGTTGGTCTCCAGCCCTCTGCTGGGTATCCTGAATTTGGAGAGTTAAAAAAAAATTTCCCCCACAAATATGAATATATATAATTGTTTTCAGTCAGTCTCAACACTCATCCCTTGGATATGCCATTAACTTGATGGACACGTTCAATAAATTAAATGAGCCAAACTGAAGCTCCAAGTTTTTGATGAAAATGGATTTCAAGTACATGTAAACTAACTTTTAAATAATTAAGTAATTAATTAATTTTGGCCATATGGGACTTAGTTCCCTGACTAGGGATCAAACCCGTGTCCCCTGCAGTGGAAGTGTGCAGTCCCAACCACTGGACGACCAGGGAATTCCCTAAACACTTTTTGTCAAAAAATATTGTATTGGCAAGGTGTAATGAAATAAGCAATGTTTAGATATCCCCAACCATTTTGAGTGTTCTGAGTTAAACAGAATGAAAGAATTATAAGGCATAATTATCATCTGATAAGTTTTGATAAAGCCTTTTTTTGGGAACTTCCCAGAGGTAGAGAAATTTCTTTAATGTGACTAGGTTGTATCCTTTTGCAAGTAAGGTGATTTTCATTTGAACAAAATGAATATTTGAACAAAAATGAACAAAATTTTGACATTAGATCAATGTGATTTGGGGCATATAACTTAGAAGGAGTTCAAAAATTGAACAACATTACTATAACAAAACTGTCCATTTCATACCTGAGTCACTTTGCTGTACAGCAGAAATTAACATGACATTGTAAATCAACTATACTTCAATAAAACTTAAAAAAAAATTTGGTAGAATTTACCAATGGGAAAAAAAACCCTGTCCATTCCTATTTCTTATTTATATGAGCCAGATTTCTCAAGGATCACATCTATAAAAAATCAAAAAATAGGAATAAAATTGATTCTGAGTCCTATCACATTTTATCAGTAAATATATATACTCATCTACAAGTACATGCTAATGAAAAAACCAACACCAGCTCATGAAGAGAAGTAATTCCAAGAAAAATTTATGCATAATTACTTATAAAATTATATTTATATTCCTTTAATTAACTTAGCATTACTAATAATTCTAATGGTAATTTGTTCCAGAAGAAAAAAATTTTTTTTTAATTTATTTATTTTATTTATTTATTTTTGGCTGCATTGGGTCTTTGTTACTGAGCACAGGCTTTCTCTAGTTGTGGCGAGAGGGGGCTACTCTTCGTTGCGGTGTGTGAGCTTCTCATTGTGGTGGCTTCTCTTGTTGCAGAGCATGGGGTCTAGGCCCGCGGGCTTCAGTAGTTGTGGCTCGCGGGCTCTAGAGTGCAGGCTCAGTAGTTGTGGTACATGGGCTTAGTTGCTCGTGGCACGTGGGATCTTCCCGGACCAGGGCTTGAGCCCATGTCCCCTGCATTGGCAGGCAGAGTCTTAACCACTGCACCACTAGGGAAGCCCAAGAAAAAATATTTTATATACTCAGCTTTAGTCACAAGAAAAGTTTATTACATTTTAATTAATTTACATATTTTTTTCTGAGATGTATGATAGGATGACCAATAAAAAAATTTAAAACATACGTAAGTGGATTGGAAATTCAAGTCCAAGGAATAAAAGGGAAAAATGTAAAAATTTCAAATATTAATTAACTTGTTATTTATTTTTAAGATGGATGGTAGTGTTATCAAATCATTAAGGTATTTATATACCACTTGATACACTTAAAAGAATGATATCATGGTTTTATTTTAAAAAGTCAATTTTACAATAAACCAGAAAATGTATTCTAAACTTTAAAATTATGATGAAGAATTTTATGTATCAACTTTAAAAGCTGAAGATTTTTTGGGGGGGGGGGTCATGTGAACAAAAAATGTGAAGACTAGTGCTTAAGGCAGTGGCTCCTACCATCGTTCCTGGGAACACAGCAGTGTTCTGCAGCCATCTCATCCATCCCCTGGTTGGGTTAGTCACCTATTCCCATTTGAGCTCAATTTAGGGTCATGGAAAATTGGAGCTGGAAGGATCTTTAAGCTGTTTCATCTCTCAGTTTTATTAGCTTTGTGCCCTTGGCTAAGCTGTTCACATCTCTAAGCTTTGTTAATAATAGTTCAACACAACACACAGAATGTCACAAAATTCCACACTTATTGAATTGCCAAGTAAATGGTCTGATCAGGGATCTCAACCTTGACTGTTGTAGAGGGGCTGGGCCTGTAACATAAAAGAGTGACCCAGTGAGAGGACAAGCTGGAGAGAACGTGCAGCCACCCTCTTGCTGGAGGAATGCTGATTGATCATATGTGCCAGATGGGAGTTTTCAGGAGAAGCTGGTGATCTGGATTTTTATGGAAAACCTGGTAATTGGCTAAAAAAATTTTAAATGCTTATAAAAGCATTTAAGTATAAACTATGCAGGAGAGAAAAAAATGCAACTACCAGCCACAAACATCTCAAAGGGCTGCTCTGTACCTTTGGTGTAGAGAATAAGTATTCACTTCAGGGAGTGGATTCTACAGATTTTTTTTTGTTTTTTGATCGGGTTCTGAATTATAGAGAATTAACTAGATTCTTTATAAATTTGAGTTTTAGTTTTGATTAGCCCTTTGGTGTCTTGAAAGATCTTATAATACAGTATGGTGTTACCCTGTACTGACAAAACCATTTTACACTTTCCTAATTTTCCGGAATTTTCACTTATCTCAATGGCTAACTTAAGGAGTTCAGCAATGTGAAATGAAAAAGTCATTGTACTTCATTTTGGAAGGAGCAATATCACTTGTGAAGAAGTGCTCTGACACATGGAAAAGAAATTTGCCATGGAAGACAACAGAGAAAGGCATAATACATATCACCTACCTAATGACAAATATATATCTAAATACTTTAAAAATTAAAGAATGACTTCTTCAGTGAGTTTTGTTATTCATTCTTTAGGACAGGGGTCCCTATCCACCGGGCCACGGACCAGTACTGGTCTGTGGCCTGTCAGGAAGTGGGCCACACAGCAGGAGGTGAGTGGCGGGTGAGCGAGCGAAGTTTCACCTGTATTTACAGCTGCTCCCCATCACTTGCATTACCACCTGAGTCCTGCCTTCTGTCAGATCAGCGGCGGCACTGGATTGTCATAGGAGCACAAGCCCTACTGTGAACTGTGTATGCGAGGGATTTAGGTTGCATGCTCCTTATGAGAATCTAATGCCTGATGATCTGAGGCAGTGATGCTAGCGCTGGGGAGTGGCTGCAAATACAGATTATCATTAGCAGAGAGGTTTGACTGCACAGAGACCATAAACAATTGCTTGCAGACTCATATCAAAACCCTATCAGTGACTGGCAAGTGAAGACAAGCTCAGGGCTCCCACTGATTCTGCATTATCGTGAGTTGTATAATTATTTCATTGTATATTACAATGTAATAATAATAGAAATAAAGTGCCAAATAAATGTAACATGCTTGAATCATCTCGAAACCATTCCCCCCACCAAGTCTGTGGAAAAATTGTCTTCCATGAAACTGGTCCCTGGTGCCAAAAAGCTTGGGGACCACTGCTTTAGGAGGAGGCATTACTTTAAAAAGCACGATGTAGAACCCTGTGTGTGTATACTGTGGTTTGTGTGAAAACTGTGTGTATAGAGATGAAAGCACATGTTACATGCACAGACACTCTGAAACACAGTAGGATTGGGGACAGTTTCTGGGAAGGACTTATTCTACACTGAGTGTCCTTTAGTACAGTTTGATTTTTGTTTTTGTTTTACCATGTGTATTACCTTTAGAAAAAATACCAAAAAACCAAACAAGATAACTACAAAGAATGCAATCATTGTGGCAAGTTGTGCTACCAGACCCCACGTGGGATAACATTTTAAAACAAGTATTCAAAGCATTCCACAGTCCATGACATTCCACAGCTTTTTCCTTAAACCTGTATCACCAAAAAAATTTTATCTGGCAAGAGTGCTGCTAACATTCAGTCTCCGCTCCTTCACCACTCCCTCTGAATAATCTCTGTTCTCACTGCTTTTGTAAGCAGATAAGCAGATCAATGGAAAAGAGATGAAATGAGCCAGCCCTGACTGGAGTGGTGGCTGCCATCTTCTCCTGACCTGCTTTTCTGAGGCCTCTGCAGAGCATGCTACCCAGGGTTCAGTTCCTTTTCCCCATCCCCACTCCTGTCCTACCTGATGGCTTCAAATCTGGGTTACTCTCGGAGTAACAGCTCATCCCAGCTGTTCCCCACACTTCTGCCCTCAGTAAGCCATGTTCACAATTTTCACCAGATTTGAGTGGCAGTTATTTACTTAATATTTTCTTTAAATTGACTAATTAAAAATCCATATGTATATATTACAGCATTTTACTTATAAAATTATTTAAAGGCATCAAGGCATTGAGGTGATGTGACTAAGAGCACAGGCTTGAGAGGCAGCCTGGCTTGGTTCAAGTCCTGGCTCTGCCATTTCTAAGTAAACTTTGTCAAATTACTTCTCTTTAATGCAGTTTCCCTCTTTATAAATAGGGGATAACAACGGTACCTACCACTTGGGGCAGGCTATGTGGGCGGAGGCATGAAGTCAACCTCTCCCTCCCATGGCCCTAAGTGACAGCAATTTCCTGCAGGGATGCAGTCCCTATCTGGTTGGGTGGGTGAGAGGCTGCTGCCCAGTGCCTGCCTAACGTGCTGTGGCGCTGCCAGCCCGGGGCAGGCCAGTGCATACCTGGCCCTGCCCTGAGAGTCAGACAGCATAACCCCAACCCTCCCTGCGGCAGCACTGGTCATGCAGCGTGGTCAGGGAGGGGTGGGGAGAAGCCCTAGGGCAGTTCAAGTGGAACAGAGCGGCCAAGAACCTGTCCCAGGAAGACAGTGGAAGATGGGACCACACAAAAGCCGGCTCCAAGGCCCCCACACATGCTCCTTTGTCCCATCAGACTTCACTTAATACAAATTCAAAGATAAAATTAGTAAGAATTTCTATCATGGGGCACTTCTGAGTACCTGGCCGTGCACAATCACACTGATTGAAGCCTGCATTGATTGCATATCATGAAGCCAGTTCAGCGATCACCTAGGATTATTGTGAAGATTAAATGAACTAATGTATGTACAGACCTAAGACTAATATCTGGCACCTAGGAAGCACAATATAAATGCTGGGTATTATTTATAGCATTACCATAAATAGAAAACAAGTATTTTTCAAATATGCATTTGTTCAACAAATATTTATTATTCTGTGCTAGGCACAGTTCTAGGCACTGGCACATTTTATTTATCACCGAACAGCTAACATGTATTATTTGCTTACTAAGAAGGCTCCAGAAGACCCCATGCCTTGACTCTCAGGACTGACCACCAATGGTGGGCATACAGTCAAACACCCATTGATGCGTGTAAAGGTAGCGAGCTAGTGGCAACTAGATTCCTGAGTTAAACAGGCTCCTTCGTTACCTTCTAGTCTACTTTCTATCGCCAAAGAAATATTGTTTTCTATCTCGTCAGATTTTAAACTTTCCTCAGTAATCTTCCTTAACCAATGAAACTGTCACAATCCACTATCCTTGTGCCAGTGCTGACTTCTACATCAAATATACATTGGACAGGATGGAATCAAGAAACCTCAAAGGCAGGGACTTCCCTGGTGGTCCAGTGGTAAAGAATCTGCCTTCCAATGCAGGGGACGCTGGTTGGATCCCTGGCTGGGGAACTAAGATCCCACATGCTACGGGGCAACTAAGCCCGCACGCCTCAATGAGAGAGCCCCCATGCTGCAAACCACAAAGCCCAGGCACCCTGGAGCCTGCGCGCCACAACTAGAGAGAATCATGTGCGCCTCAGTGAAGATCTCAAGTGCTGCAACTAAGACCTGACGCAGCCAAAAAAATAAAGTAAAATAAATATTAAAAAAGAGTACTTGTTAAAAAAAAAGGAACCTCAAAGGCACACTATAATATAATGCTTCTTAGAGAGCACTCCACAGTCTTTAGTGAACTCTGCCCCACAGCACTTTGTGTGATGAAAATGTTCTCACTGCACAATCCAATACAGTAGCCACTAGCCACGTGTAGACTACTGAGCACTTCAAATGTGGCTGTTGTGACTGAGGAACTGAATTTTTAACATTTAAACATCACATGTGGGTAGTGGCTACTGTATTGGTTGGCACAGCTCTAAATATCTGGCTTTACAGGGCTAAGTCACACTCTAAATATCATAATCATTTAATGTTTCCATTCTCACTCATTTGCTAAAACTCTGTTATAGATGACAAAGGCTTAAAAGGACTATAAGAGATCATTGGGTGAACCACAAAATTCCTATTTAACAGGCTGGGAAATGTGATGACTTTTCTGCATGACACAGCTAGTTGGTTGTAGAGCTCACCTGGAACGCTCACCCCCTTAATTCCGCCTTGGTGCTTTGACTCCCCGCTGAGTCGGGATGCGCCGTCAACAACTGGAGGTGTGAGCCAGGATGGCATTTTGAGATTTAAAGCAGAGAACAGTACGGTTTCATTTCTTAAGTAAGTTCTTTAAAAATTAATAAGGACTACCTAAGCTTAAACTCGTACATTTTAAAGTATAAAGTTCACCAGTGAGAATAAGAATGCTGCCTGGGGAACACAACTAGAAGTGAAGTCGCCCCGATCTCAGTCCACCCACGTCCACGTATTTATCTCGGCATGGATACACGGTATAAAGAAAACCACGAGTAGTTAGGCGAGTTAACAGGATGTTTTTTTAACAACCTAACAGGCTGAGTCGGTTAAGCGCCCTTGCCAGCCTGGCTCCCACAGTAAAAGCACCACCCGTCCCACAGAAAGCTCGTAGGTCGCGCCCAGCCGAAGCCTACCTGCGCGCGCCGCGCCGTCCGCGCCGCCCGCGCCGCCCGCGCCGCCGTCCGCGCCGCCCAGCCCAGCGGCCGCGCGCAGCGCGCTTCCACAGCTCGCCGACAGGTTGCCAGTGGCCCTCCGCGCCAGGGTCAGGATGGGCGCCGACCAGCCTTCCGCCGCCGCACGCGGCTTCGCCACCCTCCGCAGTTCGCCTGGGCCCGGCAGCTGGCTGCGGTCCACGATCTCAAACTCTTCTCCCGGCTCCGGCCCCGGCTCCTGCCCCGCCCGGGACCGGTCTTCCCCGTCGGCCATCTTGGTCTTGTCACGTGGCCCCGGCAGGCAGCGGACTCGGCGCGGGCGGGCGCTTTGCCCTTGCTGCTAGTTTTTCGTGTTCGCGACGGGCTTTCCTCTTTATCGCCCTCCTTTCTTTTGTGTCATTTTAAAAAAACTCGGGAAAGTGCAAATCATAAGGAGCACCTACGTTCTCATCACCTGGGAGGACTTGTTTTCGTGGAAGTTATTATTGGGCTTTCTCCTTTTGTTGTGGTGCATCCAACCTGGCTTGGGCACAGCCCACGTGGCCGTAGTTTTTTTTTTTGTGACACTATTTCCTCTTTTTCATTTTCATTTCATACTTTACTATTCCTTAGTGATTTTTCTGCAGCAGTTTTCAGAACAAGCCCTAAAAGAGCGGGTAACGAAACTGTGGGACAGGAGAGGCAGGAAAGCAGGACTTTTTTTTTTAATAACTAAAATCTACAACTTGGCAGGAAAGAGCACACTATGGTGGACTGGGAATCAGAAGATCCGGACTCTGCTATTAATTAGTTAAATGGTGGTAATAATAAAAATAATAAAACCAATTAAGTAAGGAGCACATGGCAGACGAGAATAATTGTGATGACTGTCCGTTACTCAACTATGTGGCTTGGGCCAGACGCTCGCAGCAACTAGAGAAAGCCTGTGCGCAGCAGTGAGGACCCAACACAAACAAAAATTTAAAAAAATAAATTAAAAAAAAAATTAAGTTGCAGATATTTAGAAATCAAAAAATTTTTACATTAAAATTTGGATATTGGCCTTCTCTTGAGACATAAGAAGTCTTTCGCAACTCCGTATATTCTCTGATGGCAACAAACTGGTGGATTGGATGTTGGCTGCCCTTTTTTAAAAATTTTTTTTAATTAAAAAAATTTTTTTATCAGTGTAGTTGATTTACAATGTTGTGTTAGTTTCAAGTGTACAACAAAGTGATTTAGTTATACATATATGTATTCTTTTTCAGATTCTTTTACAATTTAGGTTATTACAGAGTATTGAGTAGACTTCTGGTGCTCTACAGTAGGTCCTTATTGATTATATATAGCATTGTGTATATATGTTAATCCCAACCTCCTAATTTATTCCCCCCCCCTTACCCTTTGGTAACCATACGGTTTTTTTTGTTTGTTTTTTTAAATTTATTTTGGCTGCGTTGTGTCTTTGTTGCTGCATGTGGGCTTTCTGTAGTTGCAGCGAGTGGAGGATACTCTTCATTGTGGTGTGTGGGCTTCGCATTGCGGTGGCTTCTCTTGTTGCGGAGCACCTCTCGGCACGCGGGGCTTCAGTAGTCACAGCACGCCGGCTCAGTAGTTGTGGCTCATGGGCTTAGTTGCTCCGTGGCATATGGGATCTTCCTGGCCCAGGGGTCGAATCCATGTCCCCTGCATTGGCAGGCAGAGTCTTAACCATTGCGCCACCAGGGAAGTCCCCATAAGTTTGTTTTCTGACTCTGTGAGTCTGTTTCTATTTTGTAAATAAGTTCATTTGTATCACTTTTTTAGATTTCACATGTAAGTGATATCATATGATATTTGTCTTTGTTTTACTTCAATTAGTATGATAATCTCTATGTCCATCCATGTTGCTGCAAATGGCATTATTTTATTTTTATGGCTGAGTAATATTCCATTGTATATATGTATCACATCTTCTTTATCCATTCATCTGTTGATGGACATTTAGGTTGCTTCTATGTCTTGGCTGTTGTAAATAGTGCTGCAATGAACATTGGGGTACATGTATCTTTTTGAAGTATGGTTTTCTCCAGGTATATGCCCAGGAGTGGGATTGCTGGATAATATGGTATTGGGTTGGCCAAAAAGTGCCTTCGGTTTTTAAGTAAAAAGACACTTTTTTCATTTTCACCAAGAACTTTATTGAACAACATATTCACCCGTTTGTTCCACTACCCTCTGCCATTTTTCAGGCAACTTCATAATTCCATCTTACCAAAACTTTTATCTTTTTGAGCAAAGAACTGTTCCAGGTACCGTTTACAGTCTTCCAGGGAATTGAAATTTTTTCCATTAAGAGAATTTTGTAAAGACCGAAATAAATGTAAATCCAAAGGTGCAATGTCTGGTGAATACAGCGGATGGATCAGAACTTCCCAGCCAAGATGTGACAGTTTTTGCCTGGTCATCAAAGAAACGTGTGGTCTTCCATTATCCTGATGGAAGATTATGAGTTTTCTGTTGACTAATCCTGGCTGCTTTTCGTCGAGTGCTGCTTTCAGTTGGTCTAATTGGGAGCAGTACTTGTTGGAATTAATCGTTTGGTTTTCCAGAAGGAGCTTATAATAGAGGACTCCCTTCCAATCCCACCATATACAAAACATCACCTTCTTTGGATGAAGACCGGCCTTTGGTGTGGTTGGTGGTCGTTTATTTCACTTGTCCCATGATCTCTTCCAATCCACATTATTGTACAGTATCCACTTTTCATCGCCCTTCACAATTTGTTTTAAAAAACAGAACTTTTCCATTATGTTTAAGTAGAGAATCGCATGCGGAAATATGGTCAAGAAGGTTTTTTTCGCTTAACTTCTGTGGAACCCAAACATCAAAGCGATTAACATAACCAAGCTGGTGCAAATGATTTTCAATGCTTGATTTGGATATTTTGAGTAGGTAGGCTGTCTCCCGCGTGGTATAATGTTGATCTCAGTTAATGTCTCGATTTGATCGCTATCAACTTCAACTGGTCTACCTGACCGTGGAGCATCGTCCAGTGAGAAATCTCCATCATGAAACTTCGCAAACCACTTTTGACATGTTCGATTGTTTCGAATGAAGTTAAAGACAACTAAGTGCTACTAGAGCCATCTTACAGAAAAAACTGAAAGAACATTTTGACCAACTCAATAGCTCTATTTTTAGTTTTTTAAGGAACCTCCATACTGTTCTCCGTAGTGGCTGTACCAATTTACATTCCCACCAACAGTGTAGAAGGGGGTTCCCTTTTCTCCACACTCTCTCCAGCATTTATTGTTTGTAAATGGCTGCCCTTTTAGAAGCCAGGTCCTTCTGGCGTCTTGGTCTAGCTCCTTTAACTAGTTTTTATGATCTGTCTGGTCCCTAGAGGCCAGTTATTTTCTGTGGGGAGAGTGGGGTGGGGAGTGACTGAGGAATTTGTGGGCTTGCTGTTTGAATTTTCACAATGTTTGAGGGGATGCTACTAGTCTTTACTGGAATAGGGTAGACGGGGTATTAGGTAGTCTGGAAGAACTGTCTGGATCCTTCATTACTTTCCAGTGTCGCTGGACAATCATGTAGGTGAAAAGCTTGTTTATAATGATCAGAGGCTGGAACCTAATTCCATTTTGCATAAAAACGTAAACTTTTGGGGGGGAGTAGTTTTAATATTCTGTCGGGCTAGGTTATGCTGCAGTAACAAATAACCCCCAAATCTTTGTGGTTTAACATAACAGAAATCTTTTTCTTATCGAGATATTGAATATAGTTTGCTGTGCTATACAGTAAATCATTGTTATTTATCTGTTTTATATATGTAATGTGTATCTGTTAATCCCATACTCCTAATTTATCCCTCCTCCTGCTTCTCCTGTGGTAACCATAAGTTTGTTTTCTATGTCTGTGAGTCTGTATTTGTTTGTACATAAGTATATTTGTACTATTTTTTAGATTCCACATATAAGTGGTATCATATAATATTTGTTTTTCTCTGTCTGACTTACTTCACTTAGTATTATAATCTCTAGGTCCATCCATGTTGCTGCAAATGGTAATATTTCACTCATTTTTATGACTAATATTCTATTTTTTATATATATATATATATATATATATCACATCTTCTTTACCCATTCATCTGTTGATGGACACTTAGGTTGCTTCCATGACTTGGCTATTGTAAACAGTCCTGCTATGAATATGGGATACACGTATCTTTTCAAATTAGAGTTTTTGTCTGTTCTGGATATATGCCCAGAAGAGCATTTTAACAAATGCCTTCTGTGTGGTTGGACCTAGTCCTTTTCTCCTCTCTTCTCAGACTTGTTTCTCGTGTCTTGGATTTCATTGGTCTGCTGCCTCCTGCTGAGTGTGATTCCTTCCTCTGCCCATTGCCATCACTCTCACTTAAAAAAAAATCTTTTGGAGGATTCTCAGACTCCATCTCTCAAATCAGGCCCTGCCCGTCTATGCCCAGTACCACTGCCTGAGTGGATTCTTGCCTGGTTTGTAGTCACTCTCCAGGACACCCCTCCTTGTGCCTTGCAGCTTTACTTCCTCCATCTGTTCTAGACACCTCAGCCAAGGACTTCCAAGACCCAGGGCTGATCCTTTCACCTTCCTGCTTTCAAATCTCCCTTTGCTTCCCTGTGGCAGGAGGCTTTGTCTTGTCTATGTGCTGCAGTTGCAGATTGCTCATTTTCTCCTTGGTGTGGACTAGAGATTGAGTTTTGCAGCATCCCAGGAGGTTTGTGTGACTTGATTGAGACCAAAGTGGTAGCCAAAGAGATGGATCCTTGTGGCTTCATTGGGATTGTGAGTTGGCCTATCAGTAGGGAGCACTTTACTAATTTTGTCTCATATGTATATATTTTGTACACTTTGACTTGCATTTCATAATCTAGGAGAGTTTCACTATCTGGACATAATTGGTACCCTGGAGCCAAGAATGTCCAATTAAGGTCAAATCATTTTTCTGAACAATGCAATATGAAGCACACACCATTGGCTATGGTCTTCTGCCGTAAGTGTTTACCTACAAACAAAACAAGCTTTTAGAACAGCACTGTCTGATAGAACCCTTGGATGTAAATGTTTTAGATCTGTGCTGTTCTGTATGGTGGCCAGGAGCCACAGGTGGCCACTAAGCACTTGCAATGAAGCTCGTGTGACTGGGTTTTAGGAAACCTAGGGGAGAAAGGAAGAAGGGAGACAGCACCTGTAGTAAACAGTGAGACACTCCTAGAAGGGGAAGCATCCCCTGGACCAGGTGGAACAGGCAACCCTGATGAGACTGGAACTACCTGCTGGAAAGACTTCTTTTTGTCAGTTGGGAACATTTGAATACGGATTGCATATTAGATATTATGGAATTATTGTTAATTTTGTTCAATGTGATAATGGGTTGTGGGTATGCCCGAAAACGCCTTTATTTTTTAGAACTGATTTAGAGTATCAAGTGGTAACACATTATGATGTCTGTAATTAACTTTAAAATACTTCAGCACAAGAAAATATTTGGTGCAAACATGGCAAGATCCTGACAGTTTTGAAATCTAGGTAATGAGTGTAGGAGAGTTATTATGTATTCTCTCTACTTTTCTGAATGTCTGACTTTTCATAATAAAAAGTAAAAAGATATATAAAAAAGTGAATCCATATGAAATAGAAGCCAATGTTTCATACAGACTGCAAAATCCTAGGGAGTTTCCTGGTGGTCCAGTGGTTAGGACTCAGCGCTTTCACTGCCGTGGAGCCGGGTTCAATCCCTGGTCGGGGAACTAAGATCCCGCAAGCTGCACAGTGTGGCCATAAAACAAAAGGACTGAAAAATCCTTACAAAAGGCTTGACTGAGATTTTATTTTGAATAATGAAAACAAAAATAAGTTACCTTTATCATATATTTATCAAAATTTAGAATGTGTTTGCAACCATGTGCTATTTTTATAATGAGTAAAGAATGAATAAGTGCTAATTTTTTTTGCACAATTTTTCTGAAGAAAATCACATTATATAGCTTTATTCATTTCACATCTGACTCACAGTGGAGTCAGAAAGAGGGTCCAAAAATATTTAGGCCTCATATTTTTTCTCAAGGCCTCTTTAATCCTGCGATAGATAAACCATACCTTATTTTGGCTACCTTTTCATTTTATTTGTATCTCTTTTCATGTAGCTAGTACTCAAGCTAGTTGGCCCAAAGTGGAAAAGTAATTATCCCATTCACCATGCTGTCGTCCTTCTAGATATTTTTGTGGGATGTCTCATACGAAAAAACAAGCTATTTTGCAATATTATTACTCTATGTTTGAGCCCATCTAAGCTCACTCTTCCCTTTTAATATGTTCTAAATTTACTATTTTTTTCAACCATTCTGTTTTGAAGCTCCTGCTGGATCAGCAGCATTGGTTTTCTTTTCTGCCGATCTTATGTGTCAGTGGCTTTGTGTGGGATTGGGTGGGACTTGAGCATCACTTTTGTTTACTCTGTGAAATCTTGCATCGTGTGCAGATTTACAGCTTCACTGTACAATTGATTTGCATTGTAGACATCTGACACTCAGCTAGAGACTGGCTAGCCATTGGCCCAGTACATGAGGTGTGATGCTTTGGGGTTCAGCAGGAAATGAGCTTTGAGTAGGGATGGATTTTATAAGTGGTAATATATTTTATAAATGATAATATTAATATACTCATTAGTGAATATTTTAACATTATCAAGGCTTCTGCTTCTCTGAATGGCCTTGTAACTGCAGGGACTTGGGTAAAATATCCTCAGGTGATGAGTTTAGAACTGTAGAACCTGTTGTGGTGGTTGGTTGTAACTGAATGGGATGTAGGTGCTGTTGCTGAGATGGTATCAAAGTATGGCAGTTGAAGGGGTAACCAACTGAAAGGAAAACTCAGTATTCCTACTCTCAGTACTTCTGACACTAACTGCCCAGAGTTAGTGCAGATCCCACAGGGTAAGGGCTCAGTCCTACAGGACTGTTCCCTCAATTCAGATGCCAATCTAGGCCTCCAGTGAACTGAGTCCCCCTAAGACTGATATCATCATTAATGTACAAGCTCAGGTTGTCTCTCCAGGGCAAGATGAGCTAACAGACCCCCAAGCCGTGGACCACCTGGCTAGAGAATTTCAAACTGGAGACATCCTGACCCCGGAAATTATGATTAAGAAATGTCACAAGACGATGATTAATCCCAGCTTCTTTGTTCTTCCCCTTCAAAAACACCCCAACTCAAAGATCAGGTTGGAGTGGATCTGAGGCTTGTCTCCCACTCCCTTGCTTGATGCCCTGCAAATAAACCCTAACTTTGCTGCAAACACCTGCTGTCAGAGTTTGGCTTTCTGTGCTGTGGGCATAAGAGCCCTTGCTTAGTGACACAGGTACTTCTGACTGACCAGCTATAAATAGGCAGTTCCCACAACCCCCTCCTCAGGTTTCATAACTTGCTAGAATGACGGAACTGAGGAAAATGCCTCACTTAACTATTACTGTTTATGGTAAAGATATAACTCAGAAACAGCCAAATGGAAGAGATGCACAGGGCAAGGTATGTGGGAAGGGGTTTGGAGCTTCCATGCCATCTCTGGGTGCATTACCCTGTCAGCACCTTGATGTGAACCCTATTGTTTAGGGTTTTAATGTAGGTTCAATTACATGATTGATTATTGACCATAGGTGATTGAACTCAATCTCTAGCTCCTTCCCCCTCCCAGGAGGTGGGGGTGGGGTGGGCATGAAAGTTCCAACTCTCTAATCACAGGGTTGGTTCTTCTGGCAACCAGCCCTTATCCTCTAAGGGTCACCTCATTAGCATAAATTCAGGTATGTTTGAAAGGGGCTTATTAGGAATAACAAAAGATGCTCCCATCTCTCTTTCATTCAGGAAATTACAAGAGTTTTAAGAGCTCTGTGCTGGGAACCAGGAGCAGAGATCAAATATAACTTTCTTATTATGTATCACAGTTATTTATGAAAATAATCGTATTAATTAAAAATAGATAGCTCACTTATAAAAAAGTTAACCAGAGTATTTGCATAATGAATTTGCATAATGTGTCCCTAAGGGAGAGAGCCCTCCTTATGTCAATGAGTGACCTGTCCTTTCCCTGCTTGACACCTTGCAGTCACCATGGAACAGTGGAGAGAATCTTGAGTGCAGCCCAGCTCATGCTTTCGGAGGAAATACCAAGGGCCAGAAAGGTGGGCTTTAAAGCCCCTGCCAGAGACTTCAAAAACAATGGGCTTTCTGTTTTGTTAACATTTTTCCATAACATCATATAAATTTACCTAGTACTCTCCCCTGCCCCACATTTTATTATGAAAAAATTTAAACATAGAGTACGTATAACACCATGTCTATGTATTTATCCCTGTGTCCATCCATTAATCCAGCTTATTTTTTGATGTACTTCAAAGGAGATTCCAGATCCTAATACTTAAAAAACCTTTTTATCTAGAAATAATTTCAATCTTAAGAAAGGTTGCAGAGAATAAAGATAGCACAGAGTACAACTGTATACCCTTTACCCAGATTCACCAGTGCTTAACATTTCACTCTATATGCGTTATCATTTGCATGTGCTGTCTCTCTATCTGTATTTATGTATGTACATTTTTACCCTGAACTTTTTTGAGGGTATATTACATACATTATGACCTGTTACACTTAAATCCTTCAGGATATATTTCTTAAGAACTGGGATATTCTCTTACATAACCATGGTAAAGTTACCATATTTAACGCTGAACATTTATATCAATTCCTAACTTAAAAAAAAATGATTGTACAGGGACTTCCCTGGTGGTCCAGTGGTTAAGAGTCCACCTTCCAATGCAGGGAGCGCGGGTTCGATCCCTGGTTGGGGAACTAAGATCCCCCATGCTGCATGGCAACTAAGCACTTGCACTGCAATGAAGAGTCCGCGTGCAGCAACAAAAAAGGATCCCACATACCGGCAATGTGATGTAGCTAAATTAATTAATTAATTAAAAAAATTGATCACACAACATTGTATGGATGTTATTGAATGAAAGTTTGTGTGCCCGATGCACAGTGAGGCCAAACAAACTGAAATGTTGGAGTTTGGAGCAGAGAAAGGTTTATTGCAGGGCTGAGCAAGGAGAATGGGTTACTCCTAAACTCCTCAAAGTGTTTCAGCAAAGTATTTTTTAAAAATTAATTAATTTTATTTTATTTATTTATTTTTGGCTGCGCTGGGTCTTTGTTGCTGAGCTCAGGCTTCTCCTAGTTGCGGTGAGTGGGGGCTACTCTTCCTTGCGGTGCACGGGCTTCTCATTGCAGTGGCTTCTCTTGTTGCAGAGCATGGGCCATAGGCGTGCGGGCTTCAGTAGTTGTGGCTCCCAGGCTCTAGAGCGCAGCCTTAGTAGTTGTGGCACATGGTCTTAGTTGCTCCGTGGCATGTGGGATCTTCCCTGACTGACCAGGGCTTGAGCCAGTGCCCCCTGCATTGGCAGGCGGATTCTTAGCCACTGTGCCACCAGGGAAGTCCTCAGCAAAGCATTTTTAAAGGCAAGGTGTGGGAGGGGCATCCCAGGATATGTGATCAGATAGTGTACAATCCTCTGATTGGTTGATGTAACAAGGTGGTTAATGTTATCAATCCTTAGGCTCCTGAAGTTCTGGGGGCTGCTATGTGCTCATGATCATCAAGTAATTAATTGCTTCCATTCCCTGGTGACTTTAACATCTGAAAAACTAAGGAAATATTCATCACGTGCATCAGATACTATTATCTGGGTACTTCAGAGAGGAGCTAAAGCAGAGGATATGGGGGAGGGGTCTGTTCCCATAAGTTCCAGCTCAGTTACATGGAGGTATCTTCATTTATTTTATCAATTCCCTATTGTTGGATATGTGGATAGTTTCCTAATTTTCAATATTTAAATACCACTCTACCTTTGTGTACTTATCTCCTAGATAATTTTCTGGGAATGGAATTTTGGGTCAAAATATTAACATTTAAAAAAATCTTGATTTGCAGTAGATTGTCAAATGAAGATTGTACACTTCTACCAAGAAGTTATGAAAATGTTCACTTTCCTCCATCTTTCCAACACTAGATATTTATCAGCCTTTAGAAAAGTGGGCCAATTTGATAAATGAGAAAGATGTCTCATTTTAAGTTGCATTTCTTTGATTATTAAGTATAGATGCACTGTTAATTGCATGCCCAATATCAATTCCCTCTTCTTTTTTGCTAGTTGAATGCTGATTTTGTTAGTAGACTAAGCCCTACACGGGATACTCATGTTTATTACCTCCCTGGTAGCCAGGGGTGCCATGCGTCATAGTTCTGACCAATGAGCTGTAACTGATGTATTGGGGCTTTTGGGAAGTCTTTTGCTTTTCCTGATAAGTGGGAAAACCTATAACATTTATCATGTCTGTCTATGTATTCATCAGCTGATTATCCACTTCCTTGCTCTTTCTTTCCTGCCTTGAATGTAGACATGATGCCTGGAGCTATGGCAGCTATTTTGGCATCATAATGTGACAAGCATGAGGGAATAGTCAAGTAAATAATTGTATTTGTTTAAGCCACAGTAAATCTCTTACTTGCAGCTGCAAGTATTTCTAAGTGATGTATACCTAGTGAACCTGAACTTCATTTTGTGTGCTAGTTGCACAGTTTGTTTACTGCTGTATGATAATCCTTGGTTTGCCTGTCTGGCTCCTCTCTATAGTGGGAGCTCCTTGAGAAAAGGGACCACCTGACAATAACACTCACTTCTGTATGGCAGAGCAGACACAGATTGAGTGCTTATTAAGCGTATCTTGAAGGAATGAATGATATCATTTAATTCCATATGCAAATTATTTTTATTTATTTATTTGTTTATTTATTTTTGCGGTACGCAGGCCTCTCACTGTTGTGGCCTTTCCCGTTGCGGAGCACTGGCTCTGGACGCACAGGCTCAGCGGCCATGGCTCATGGGCCCAGCCGCTCCGCGGCATGTGGGATCTTCCCAGACAGGGGCATGAACCCGTGTCCCCTGCATCGGCAGGCAGACTCTCAACCACTGCACCACCAGGGAAGCCCTATTTTTATTTTTAAAAATTATTATTTTTTATTTATTTGGCTGCATCGGGTCTTAGTTGCAGCATTCAGGATCTTCATTGTGGCATGTGGGATTTTTCGTTGTGGTGTTCAGGCTCTCTAGTTGTGATGCATGGGCTCTAGAGCACGCGGGCTTAGTAGTTGCAGTGCACAGGTTTAGTTTCCCTGCAACATGTGGGATCTTAGTTCCCCGACCAGGGATTGAACCCCTGTCCCCTACATTGGAAGGCAGATTCTTAACTACTGGACCGCCAGGGAAGTCCCCCATATGCAAATTATTTTAGAAATGGAGAGTCCAGGATGGATATTTACTTGTTAGGGTAGATGGCTCCTCCAGGTCATTTCCTGAACCAGTATTCTCAAACTCTTTGGTCTTTTTACTCCTTTATCAGTATGAGAGATTCCCATTCTCTAAGGCTGTGCCTCCTAATCTTTTTCATATCATGACTCACTTAGAACATGATAATGTTTGTTGTACAACACAGCATTGTAAATGGATGGAGGGCTTTTTGCTGCAGAAGTAGCACTTGGGGAGTCTGGCTTCTCCAGTCTTCACTGGGTCATCCCGGGACCAAAAGCATCAGCATCTCTGAACAGCTAATTGCCCAATAGCTTCACCAGTCTGGAAGCTCTGCTCTGCTCTAAGGAGAGGTGAAGGCTTTTCTACTTCCCAGTGAGAAATATCATGAATACTTTAAAATTTATGCCAAAAGAAAGACACACACGACTATGTAACAAATATCAATGTTTGGCTCCATCTAGAGGTCTAAAATGGATTTGCGTTTCTAACAATCCAGGATTTGACAGTTTGCATCCATCCATCCATTCTTACCCACCCGCTTATCTTTATCCGTCCTCCAATTCATCCATATCCATCCTCCCATCCATCCATCCATTCATCCTCCCATCCAACCTTCAATCCATTCATAGCCATTTTTCCATCCATGTAGCCACCACAGTCTACAAGGCCCTATGTGATCTGATACCTGAGAATCTTTCTGATCCCATTTTGTATCATTATATGTGGATTTGTTAAGTTATACATGATTTTTTTGTTGCTTAAACACATCAAGCTTATTCTTTGCATGTGCTTTTCTCCCTCTGCTTGGAATGATTTTTCTCTCAGGCTTAGCCTTACTGACTTTTGATCATCATCCTTCGTATCTAAGCTCAATTCAACTTTTCAGAGAGACCTTCCCTAATCACCCTAAAATATATACCCCTTCCAGCCTCCAGTCCTTCTTTGTCACTTCACACAGTTTTACTTCCTTCATAATATTAATACTTATGACGTTTTCAGACATTTTCCTGTTTTTTCGGTATATTTTTTTTTGGTATTGTTTCCTCCCCTCACTGGAATGTAGCTCCAAGGGAAGCCTATTTCTCTTGTTTACTGTTGTATCCCCAGTGCTCAGAACAAACTACCCCCATATGTTAGTGATTTTAAACAACAAAAAGTTATTGTTATTTCATGCTTATATCACACAGCCACCTCGATTGGCAGAGTTGTCCTCTGTTCTTCTCACTTAGAGTTCTCCCAGTTGGCTGAGAGCCCCTAACTCTGGAACTTCCTTTATTACCTCCGCAGGAGGAAGGGAACAGAGAGAAAAGTGACCAAGTGACCTGCTCCTAAAGGCTTCCTCACAGAAGTGAGCCATGCTCTCTTCTCATGTGACCTGCTCATATTTCATCTGTGAGAGTGGATGCATGGCCATGCCTAAATTCAGGGGTGTGGGAAATGCAATCCCATCATGCACCTAGAAGAACCAGAACTGGAGGTGACCAAGACTGATGATTTCCACCTTAGTGAGACAGGCAAACAAGAAGTGCCATGAGGGGCTCTGCTAGAACGGGTAGCAGAGCACAATACCTCCTGATCCACAGAGGAGCCAGTGGTCACCCTCTTGGGCAGTGGTGGGGAAGTGCCAAAAAGGATGCACAGGGAGCTAATATGGCCTGAGTTTTGAAAGACGAGCAGTTGCTCACCTCCGTCAGAGCTGGGGGTAGGCAGAGGAAGCAGTCAGAGTAAAGCACAGAGGCCTGTAATAGCTCTAAGACCTGCAACTTGTGAAGAATGGGATGTGGGCTTTGACTGATGGAATGGGTAACGGTGGGTCTGGAAAAATGCCTGAGTGCAGACCTTGGAGGATGCTGATGTTATCCTGTGAGTAACAGGGACAGTGATGCTTGTAAAGCAGGGGAGTGACTTGTTCAGAATTGTGCTCTAGAAATTAAAGTATGATGTCACGCAGCGTGATTTGAGGGCATATGAGATCAAAGACAGGTAGGCTAGTTGGAAGACAATTCATGGTCATCCAGGTGAGAGATGAGGAGATCTGAAATGAGACAGAAACAGTGGGGATTACAAAAAGCGGTCTAACGTCAGAGATGTTTGAGGAGGGTCTAGAGGACTTGGATATTGGTGAGACATGGGGATGAGGGGGAGGGAGAATTGAAGGATATGCTCAGCTTTCTGACCCAGGTGAGTGGCTGTGTGGTGGAGTGGGGGAGAAGAAATGTTCAGTGTGGACATCCAGGTGGAACAGTCCAGAATGGCGTAGGACGTGTGGACCCAGAGCTCAGGAGAGCCTGGCCGAGTGTGTCTCCTGCCATGTGAATAGTAGTGAAGGAATGCTGGTGTTAAATGTTAACTCCAGCTACTTGTGAAGGAGAGGGGCTGTGGGAGATGTGATGAACCCACTTGAGGCCTTTCCATCAAGGTCTCTACCTGCGGGATCACAGGACCGGGTTCTCGTTCCTGATCTCCAGTCTCTCTGGGAACCTTGCATGGACCACTACATCCATCTAGCCCTAGATTTGCTCTTCTGTGCCAGAATGATACCTGCAATGTGAGTTTATGGGAAGCTCACATGGTGATTTTTTTCTTAAAAAAATTACACATGGTTACATGTCTATATGTTCACTGTAAAAAATCAAAACACGAAAAAGCAAAAGTTCCACTTTTTGTCTCGCCCATCCTTCCCTTCTCCAGCAATAACCACTTTTAAAAGCTTTCTGGGTGTCCATATAGACTGTTTCCTTTGCATTTACTTATATATGTATAGACTGAGATACACAAATAGTTTTGTTTTTGGTGTTTCCTCCCAACATTTTATTATGAAAAATTTCGAATGTACAGAAAAGTTGAAAGAATTATAGTATCAACACCCTCAAACCACGTAGATTCTAGAATTTACATTTTGCTATATTGCTTTATCACATGTTGATCCATTTATCCTTATTTCCCCGTATTCATCCATCAATTCATCTCTTTTTAAAAAGTATATTTTAAAGTAAGTTTTTGATATCAGGACACTTAATTCGTAAACACTTTAGCATACAGTGAATTGCACCAATCTAGAGTTTCCATTCTGTAGGATTTGACAAATGAATAGACTCATGTAACCTAAACCTGTATCAAGAACATTATCATCACCTTCATGCCCCTTTCTGGTCAATCTCTGTCCCCACACTCCAGGGGCAGGCAACCATTCTCTCCTCCTCCTTCTTATTAGTATAGATCAGTTTTTGTTTTTTGGCTGTGTTGGGTCTTCGTTGCTCTGCGCAGGCTTTCTCTAGTTGCAGTGAATGGGGGCTACTCTTAGTTGCAGTTCGCAAACTTCTCATTGCAGTGGCAATCTTCTTGAACCAGGGATCGAACCTGTGTCCCCTTCATTGGCAGGCAGATTCTTAACCACTGCACCCCCAGGGAGGTCCTATAGATCGGTTTTTCCCATTCTAGAATGTTATGTCATTTACATTTGAATCATACAGCATGTATTCTTTTATGTGTGGCTTCTTTCACTCAGCATGATATTTTTGAGATTCATCCATATGAATGAATTAGTAATTACTTTAAAAAACAGCTTTATTGAGGTATAATTGACATACAATAAACTATATATGTTTAAATTGTACAATATAAATTTTGACATAATGCAAATACCTTTGATACTATCACCATGATCAAGATAATGAACATCCCCCCCCCCCCATATTTTCCCCATGCCTCATTATAATCCCTTTCTCCAGTCATTCCTGCATAATCCTCCCAGCCCTGGCTTTTT
The DNA here is from genome assembly GCF_937001465.1 of Orcinus orca. Classification (NCBI taxonomy): domain Eukaryota; kingdom Metazoa; phylum Chordata; class Mammalia; order Artiodactyla; family Delphinidae; genus Orcinus; species Orcinus orca. The sequence continues at coordinate 17,183,455 of NC_064561.1, read as the reverse complement.
GTCACTATAGGTAGTTTGCATTTTCTAGAGTTTTATATAAATGGAATCATGCATTATGTACACTTTTATATCTGGCTTTTTTCACTCGGCATAATTATTCTGAGATTTATCTTTGTTGTTGTGTGCATCAACAGTTCCTTCCTTATTATTGCTGAGCAGTTTTCCATTGTATGAATACACCAAAATTTACCTATTCACCCTGTTGATGGACACTTGGATTATTTCCAGTTTTTGCAAATAAACCTGCTATGAGAAATTCCAGTCATTTGGATAATTGTTTCCTTTTACATTGTGTGTCTTTTTTATGGCTGCTTTAAAATTTTTTGTCTTTTATTTTTAGCAGTTTGATTATTATATTTCTGAGCATGGATTTCTTTGGGTTTATCCAGCTTGGGTGTTCACTGAGGTTCCTGAATCTGTAGATTTAGGTCTTTCACCAAATTTGGGAATTTTTCAATCATTATTTATTCAAATATTTTTTCAGCAGTTCATCCTTTTGCCTCTCCTGTAATTCCAATGACATGGATTTTAGACCATTAGGTATTGTCTTATTGTCTCACAGGTCCCTGAGGCTCTGTTCATTTATATCAATCTTTTTTACTTTCTGCTCTTCAGATTGGGTAATATCTATTGGTCTGTTGTTAAGTTCACTGATTCTTTCCACTTTCTTCTACAGTCTGCTCTTGAGCTCATCCAGTAAATTTTCTTCAGTGATTATAGTTTTTCGTTATAAAAATTTTACTTGGCTTCTTTTCTTTAAGCTTCTGTTTATCTGCTGAGATAGTCTGCCTTCTATTTGTTTCAAGAGTGCTTGCCCTTACATCTTGGAACCTGGTTATAATAACTGTTTTAAGATCTGATAATTCCAACACCTGGTTCATCATGAATTGGTGTGTTAATTGCCCTTTTTTTTTGAAAATTGATCACAATTTGCTGGTTCTTTGAATATTAAACAATTTTGGATTGTATCCTGGGTATTTTGAGTATAATATCTTATGAGACTCTGAGTATTATTTAAATCTTGTGGAGATTTTTTTTTTCTTAGCAGGCAGTTCACTTGGTTAGGTTTAGATTACAAGTTCCGACCTGCCCTCTGTGGGTTCTGATATCTGTTCAGTTTTCATAGCTGACTTGAGCCCTGGTCACTGACCTAACTTGTAATTCAGTTCTCAAAGCCTTTGGTATCCTGTTTGGGGTCAGATCCATGCATGTGCACCTTTGGGGGGTGAGCCTAGGAGTTCATATACCACTTTAGGGGACCCTTATTCACAATCTCCTCTATACTCTCTCACTCCTCGGAGCCCCCTTCCTTGTCCTCTGGCTAGAATACCAGGACTGCAGTCTCCCTTCTCTGCACACTTTCTGTGAAGAAGTCTGCCTTCATGGTTAAGTGGTGGAAGGAGAGAGAGGAATAAAAAAGCACAGGGCTGCAGCTTCAAGACTGAAATCACTTGGGGCCAGGGCCATGATAGAAAACCAACCAACCAACCTGGGCGTACTCTCCATTCTCTCTCTCCATTAGGGCTTCCCTTCCTGCTCCTCAGACAAGAAAGGGAGGGCTTCTCTTGGAGCAATTTCTGTTGGTGCCCAGTATCCAGTTCCAGGATTTGTGCTGCCTTTGAATTCAGACCAGGAGCTATGGAGGCCAAGAACCCCAGGCAATCATTTGTACCCCAGATCATTTGTACTTGAGTTCTGGATTCTTCAATCTGTCCATCACCACTTATTTTTCAGACCCTCAGAGAGCCGCCCCACAGATTGTATCCAGAGTTTTTAGCTTCATTCAGTGGGAGAGACAGAGAGGGCTGTGCTGACTCTATCTTACTTGGAATCAGAATCTCTTAATTGTTTTAATGAAGATTTAAGAAACATTTGAAGTTGCATCATAATTTTTCCTGGTGGGAAGCTTTGTTTGAATAAACTGCCATTACTAGTATCAAAATATTTCAGAGTAAGTTTAAGTTCTGCATTAAATTCAACTGAAATTATAATGGAATTGCATTAAATTTATAGATTAATATGAAGGAGACGTTGGTGTGTTTCTTCACTTCTTCAGATGATCTTTTATGTCTTTTAAAAGAGTGTTTAAATTTCCTTCATAGTGGTCTTGTACATACTTGTACCACTTGGTTAATTTATAAATAATTTTTATAACCACATATATCTTTGCCATTGTGTGTGATATCTTATTTACATTAATTTTGTGTTGGTTTAAGCTAGTGTGAACAAATGTAATTAATTTGTATATTTTTATAAGAAATATATGATCTGTATTTAGATTTCAAAATTTATAATTGAAAAAGTAGATCCACATACCTGAGTTATTTCAAACGTCTGTAAAAGCTTTCTAATAGGTACATTCATAGGTTACATGCTTATTATTCCACTTACAGGACATTCTGGAAAAGACAAAACAGATTAGTGGTTGCCGGAGGTGAGGAGTGCAGGAAGGGTTTAACTAAAAAGGAGATGTATGAGGGACAGTTTTGGGGCAAGAGAACTGTTTTGTGTCAGAATTGTGGTGTTGGTTATACTGCTCTGTGCATGTAACAAAACTCACAGAACTGTACACCAAAAGCAGTAAATTTTAATTAACTTCATGTAAATTAAAAAAAATAAAAAAGACTCCACAACTGAATAAGTTTAATAAATGTTGAACTTAACAACATTAAAAAAAGTTTTCTGATAATGGAATTGAGTATCAGTTGTTTAGTTTGAACTTAAAATTAGTTAAAGTGAAATAAAACTAAAAGATTCAGTTCCCCAGTCATACTAGCCACATTTCAAGGGCCCATAACCACAAGTGGCTAGTGGCTACTGTATTAGAAATGCAGTTCTAGAACAATGAGTATAAAGAGAAGAACCAGTTCTGTCTTGCAAATTTGGAAGGACTCACTTATAAAATAGGTGGTTTTTGTTTGGTCTAGTCTTGAGTTGGAGGAGGTCTTTGATGACCATTTTAATTAAAAAATAATTACCAATTTATTCCAATTATCTTTCCTCTTGTGCAGTTTTGGTATCTTAAATTTTGTCTCTGGATTTATCCATTTTGTTTACGTTTAAAAATTATTAGCATTTTATAAGTTATAAATATCTGTTCCTTTACTAATCTTTCCTATTATCTTTTAATCTACAATTATCTCTATTGTATTCCCCCTCTCATTTCTTTGGATTTGGTCTATTGTTCTTTTTCCAACTTTTTGAGTTGAATGCTCATCTCATTTATTTTTAACATTACTTGTTTCACAATAAATGTATCTAGAGATATATATTTTCCTTCAAGTACTGTGTTAGTTGAGTCCCACAAATTTTAACATCTCCATGGTTCAGTTCAGGACCTCTCACTGTTGTGGCCTCTCCCTTTGCAGAGCACAGGCTCCGGACGCGCAGGGTCAGCGGCCATGGCTCACGGGCCCTGCCGCTCCGCAGCATGTGGGATCTTCCCGGACCGGGTCACGAACCCGTGTCCCCTGCATCGGCAGGTAGACTCTCAACCACTGTGCCACCATGGAAGCCCCATATGGTTGAGTTTTAAATATTTCTTAGTTTGCTTTCTGCTAAGAGTTATTTACTAATACATTATTTACTTTCTTTCTTTGTTTTTCCTTTTCTTTTTTCCCTCCCAGCTCCCTTCCTCCTCCTTCCCTCTCTCCCTTCCTTCTCTCTCTTTCTTTCTTTCCATTTCCATTAAGGTTGGAGAACACAGTTGGTATGATATTGAATTTTTGGAATTATTAAAGTGTCCTTTACGGTGCAATCATATGTTTACTTCTTATAAATGTTCTGAATGTGCTTGAAAATTATAAGATTCTGTTTATTGTGGCTATAGACACATACACACATATACATTTAAAAAGCATTGTGCAGGTCTTTCATATCTCTGCTTATTTTTTTTATCTGCTGGGTTTATTGGTTTCCGAGAGAGGTGTGTTAAAATTATTGATTCTATTACTTCCTACCATTCTCTCAGTTTCTGAGAATGTATGTTAGCATTATTGACTTATTATTTCTCTTAAAAATTCTTCCAGTTGTGGCTTTCCATAACTCAAGATTCTAAGTTTTGGGCCAAATATGCCTGTGTGGATATATTTTTTTCTATTAGGGTAAATGTATATGTAATTTTGCTAGATATTGTCAATTTCTGCTTCACAGGGTTATAAAATGTGGGCTTCCTACCCAAAGTATATGAGAGTGACAGTTTCCCCAAAACCTTGCCAATAGGGTGTATGGTTAACTTTTTAGATTTTTGTTACCGTGATGGATGAGAAATTATATCTCAATGTAGTTTTAACTTGCACTCCTCTTATTATAAGCTAAGTTGAGTCTTTTTCATAGATTTGAATGGCATTTCCATTTCTTTTTCTGTGATCTGTCTCTTCATTTCTTTTGTCCATTTCTCTATTGGGTTGTTGATTTTTTTTCTTTTCAACATTTAGAAGATCCTCATATATTAACCATAATAATCCCTTGTATTATAAGTTTCAAGTTTTTTTCTCATTTATCTTTTCACTTTGTGGTGGTTTTTGCCATGCAATTCATACTTTAATGTAATCAAATATATACGTCTTGTCCTTATTGGTTTTGGATTTTGAGTCATATTTAGGAAATCAGAATTTTGTTTCAGATGAGAATCATTGTGTGAGAAAACCTCTGAGGACCTTTGCCTGAAATGATTTCTTTTTTTTATTACTCTCTCGTATTGGAGTAAAATTTGCCTGGATTTTTGGCTAGGTTCAAGTTTCTTTTACTTTGAAAAATTTGACTTGCTCATTTTGTGTCATTCAGTGTTCTACTGAAAAGTCTGATGTCAATCAGGTTCTTATTCAGTAGTAGGTGAACTGTTCTTCTGTTTAGAAGTTTGCAAATATTCTCAATGTCTTTGATCTGCTTAAATGTCATTACTGTATCTAGCATGGTGTTTTTTCCTTACATCTCCTCTGTGTCACCCTGTGACTTTTTCAATTCAAGAACTTCCATCTTGCTTTGATTCTGGGAAATTTATATCCATTTTTGTTTTCAGGAGTTTCTTCTGATTCCTTCTTATCTTTCTTTTGTGGGTCTGTTATCATCTAAATATTGACATTTCTACCTCTATCCTCTAAATCTCTTTCTGTCCCTTTTAATATTTTCTAACCCATTACCCTTTCCAGCTTTCTTCTGGGAGAACTCCTTCATCTGATATTCCAAATGACCAATTCTCTTTTCAGTACTGCCTCTTGTATTATTTACACCATCTATTGTGATTTTGATTTCTACTATTACATTTTTGATGCCTAATTTTCCACTTATTTTTTATAGTACTTTTTGTTCTCATTTCCTGTTGCTAATATAGTCCCCTGAAGTTTCCTTAAGCTTATTTAAAGTCTCTGTTTGTCCTCTCTAACACTTTTGCTTCAGATGATGTATGTTATCCATCTCTCTCTCTCTCTCTAGTACCTGTTGGTGCCTTTTGAGCTGATTGTACTCCTTGCATGCCTAGCTATTTTGAGGGTATCGGACATTTAAACTGGCCATGAGATTGAAGAAGTGCTGTCTGAAGGTGAGGTTCTAGACTGGTGATTAAGGAGTGAAAGGGGATGGGCCCCAAGATGGACTCTGAGATACCACAGAACCACCACTGATCACTCCTTGTTTGCTGCCACCACCGGGCATCTCTTCAGCTCCGAAATTTACCTTCGAATCCCCATGTTTAAAGGCAGCACCAAGAAGAGGCAGTTTCTATAGGTTGTAATCCTCTAGCCATGGGGACTGGAGTGGAAAAGTGGAGGAGTGATGCCCTGTGAGCCTACACCTCTCTTCATCAACTTTTTTTCCTAGCAATATGTTTCTTATTGTGATAAAATATACACAATATTTTATAATGTGATAACAGTTATCATTTTAACCATTTGTAAGCATAGAAGTCAGTGGCCTTAAATAATTAAATACATTCACAATGTTGTATATCCAGCACCAGTATCTATACCACAAATTTTTTCATCATCGCCAGCATAAACTCTGTACCCATTAAACACTAGCTTCCCTTTCCCCCTCCCGACAGCTGCTGATAACCTCTATTCCACTTGGTACCTGATATAAGTGGAATCAGGTAATACTTGTCCTTCTGTGTCTGGTGTATTTCACTAAGCATGTTTTCAAGATCCATCCATGTCAAAATTTAACTAAATTGATTGTGGCAATCATTTTGCAATATATACGTATTTCAAGCCATTGTTATACACCTTAAACTAATACAATGTTATATATCAATAATGTTTCAATACTGCTGGAAAATTTTCATTCCATTTTATGGTGGAATAGTATTTCTCCATCAGCTTTTATCTCAGCAGAGTTTTACACTGCCCTGACACCACCTCACGATCTGCAGCACCCATGGTCCAGGCAGTTACCACAGGTTTCTAGGGAGGACGTGGTGTCCCAAGGAAATGGGTGGGTTGGGGGCTGGGGGATGAAGTAAAAAGCTCTCTTCAACCTGCCTTCTCACTGCAGCTTCTGGCTTTACTTAAGTTTTTGTCTTTTCAGAGCTTTCTCAGAGATTTTTTTGGGGAAGGGGGATGGTTAGTTCCTGGTATTCATGCTTCCTTCTCCATTCTTGGGAGCAAATCTGTAGCTTTGGTTTGCCAAGTTGGCAGGAAGCAGGGCCATTGTGGCCTCTGGATTTTTCCTTTATCTTTAAAATTCCAATTTTATTTAATTTTTTTAATTTCAGTTTTATTGAGATATAATTGACATACTGCATTGTATAAGTTTAAGGTATACAGTGTGATAAATTGACTTAACATATATTGCAAAATAATGTTTACTTAACATCCATCATCTCATATAGATAGAAGAAAAAAAGAGGAAAAAATTTTTTTCTTGTGATGGAAACTTTAGGATCTACTCTCTTATCCGCTTTCAAATAGACTATACAGCAGTGTAAACTATAGTCATCATGTTGTATATTTCATCCCCAGTGGATTTTGAATTATGGTTTGGAAGGCCTTTCTTCCATCTAGTGGACACTTTTAATCTGGAAACTCGTATCCTGCTTTTCTGGGAATGGTTTCAGATTATATCTTTGATAATCCTGCCTGCTTAGTTTTCTTGGATTTCTGTTTCTGGAACTTATATTATTCTTTTATTTTATGTCTTTGGGGTTTTCTTAAAATCCATCTCCCTGCCCCACCATCTCAAGATTCTAAACACTCCTATATTTAGTACTATTATAGTTTTATTCTTTGTATCTATATATTGATCTGTCTGGAATTTATTTTTGTGTCTGATATGATACAAGATATAAACTTCTTCCCCAAATGTTAGCCATTTATTCAAACACATTTATTCAAAAGTCCATCTTTCTTCCACTTAACTTGAAATGCAAAATATTGATATTTTGTATGTTGAGATTATAGCTCTCTATTTTATTCTTTTATTAATTCTTCACTTACCAATTGATTCTCCTGAACTTTCTAGGCAGGCAATCACATCTTTTGCAAAATATTGTCAGTTTTTTTTTCTTTTCCAACATTTATATCTTTGTCTTTTGCTGATTGAATACTTCAGGCTATGGCATTTGTTTCTTGCTATAGGTTTGTGGGGAGACATTTTTTAATTTTATGAAGTTAAACAATCTTCTTTCTATTCTTCAACTTTAAAATAAAATCAGGAATGGGATCAACCAGTATAAAATGCCTTATAGACACAGGTATCCCCCGCTTTACGCCACTTCACTTTTGCAAAGACTTGCATTACAAAGACCTGTTTTTGCTTTGAACTGAAAGAAATCTGAAGAGGATTTTTGCTTTTAGAAAACAGTCAAGAAGCAAAAATAGCATTCAGCATTTGTTTTGCAGCCAGACGAGCTGGTATAGAGGCAGCCACTTCCCTGAGCATTAGAGCGGCCCCACCAAGCTCCCTCCCTGGGAAAGATACTCAGCACCTCAGCATGGAGCTGCTGAAGCTGTGAACCATGTCTGTGAGCATCTGTGCTTTATCTCGATTTATTCTGTGCATGCTTTAGCAAGATGTATCCTAAGGTAATCGCTTCCTAGCTTTATTGCCCCCTTTTTTTGTTTTACGAAAGGTTTCATAGGAACGCTCTACTTTTGGAGAGTAGGAGAAACCTGTGTTTATCGAGATAGTAATGAAATTTCTCTCACTGATCTGTTAATGTGGTAAGAAGAGATTTTTTACTCTTGAACTATTCTTGTATTTCTTTTTTAAAAAAATTTATTTATTTTTGGCTGCTTTGGATCTTTGTTGCTGTGCACGGGCTTTCTCTACTTGAGGCGAGTGGGGACCACTCTTCATTGTGGTGCGCGGGCTTCTCATTGTGGTGGCTTCTCTTGTTGCGGAGCACGGGCTCTAGGCGTGCAAGCTTCAGTGGTTGTGGCATGCGGGCTCAGTAGTTGTGGCACACGGGCTTAGTTGATCCACGGCATGTGGGATCTTCCCGGACCATGGCTTGAACCCATGTCCCCTGCATTGGCAGGTGGATTCTTAACCACTGCATCACTGGGGAAGCCCCATCCTTATATTCTTGAAATAAGTTCCACTTGGTTATTACTATTATTCTTTTAATAGAATGCTGGATTCTATTTACTAATATTTTATTTAGAAATTTTGCATTTGGTTTGTAAGGAGATTTTTTTTCCTCTTTTCCCTTTCTTCCTTCCTTCCCTCCTTCCTTCTTCTCTTTCTTTTCTTCCCTCTGTCCATCTTTCTTCCTTTTAAAAAACATCCTTGTTTGTCTAGTTTTGGTGTCATGATTTTGGCAGCCTCCAAGAATATTGTGGTCAGGGAAGGCAAATTTATACCCCAAATATGTGTCTGTCTCTGTTAGGACAAATCGCTGTCCCCTCCATGATAGAAGTGCCCAGTGTAATCACCTGGAGTGGGCTGAGTGGTCTCCCTGGGAAGTGGTGCCATCATTGCATCTGCCTTTGGCAGGGTAGGCACTCAGCAGTGGCTGTGGCCAGAGCAGTCTCTATGAAGGAAAGTCTACACAAGAGCTTCCATGGCCACTTTGTACCTAGACCTAATGGACAAGCACTGGGCGGCTGGGGAAGAGGCTGAATGACATCCATAGAAGGGGTATGAGAACATTCTCTTCAGGGGATGGGTGCCGTCTTCTAGGTAGTCTGCTTCATTCCAAGTTCCTGACCAGCTGGCCAATCTGTTAGCCACTTCCCGTGAACCACTGCAGACCCATATCGTAGGCCATCTTTCCTTCCATACAACATGGACCACCAGATGCCTTGTCTGAAATTCTGCCTTTGGGAAGGTCTCCCCTCCCTACTGTCTTTCAGGGTTTTCCCTGAGTGGCTGTCCACTTCAGGCTGGTGCTGGCATATTGTGCTTTTTTCCTCTTCATTTTCTGGTCACAGGGAGTCCCCACGAGATCATGGAATAGCTGCAGGCATGGCAGCAAAGCAGTAGGGGCAGGTCCTGTGGGATGTGACCCATAGGTAGTTTATTTGGGCCTTCTGGAGCCACTCAGACTGTCTAGCATGTACCACTTCCATGTTATAATGGAATGCTTCTGGGAACACCCAATTTTATGATTTGGTGGGTCAGATAGCACCCAGTTCCTAATGGGCAGTTTGGTAAAATTATTTCATAAAGAGGTTATATTTTTAATTAGATTTATCATTCACTGGTATTTCTTGTATTGTTTGTCTTCTCCTATCTTGAGGTCATTGTTCTGATTTAATTTTCATGTTCATGAGACTATTCTTGAGTTATTTCCTCAGAAAGGGCATATTTATGGTGGACTTTATGAGAAATATGTTGGAAGTGTGTGATTGTCTTTGGCAAGTATCCTGTTCTTTCTTCCTGGAAACTCCTAAGATTTTCTTTTGACAATCATAGTTCAAAAATTTTACAGGAAATGTCTATACTTATGACTTTAAAAGTTAACTCTGCTTGGTACTTAGCTTGGCATTTTCAATCAAAAAATTCAAGCCTTTTTTTCAGATAAGGGAAGTTTTCATGTATTTTTTTTAACATCTTTATTGGAGTATAATTGCTTTACAATGGTGTGTTAGTTTCTGCTTTATAACAAAGTGAATCAGTTATACATATACATATGTTCCCATATCTCTTCCCTCTTGTGTCTCCCTCCCTCCCACCTTCCCTATCCCACCCCTCTAGATGGTCACAAAGCACTGAGCTGATTACCCTGTGCTATGCGGCTGCTTCCCACTAGCTATCTGTTTTACATTTGGAAGTGTATATATGTCCATGCCACTCTCTCACTTCGTCACAGCTTACCCTTCCCCCTCCCCATATCCTCAAGTCCATTCTCTAGTAGGCCTCTGTCTTTATTCCCATCTTACCCCTAGGTTCTTCATGACATTTTTTTCCCCTTAGATTCCATATATATGTGTTAGCATACGGTATTTGTCTTTCTCTTTCTGACTTACTTCACTCTGTATGACAGACTCTAAGTCCATCCACCTCACTACAAATAATTCAATTTCGTTTCTTTTTATGGCTGGGTAATATTCCATTGTATATATGTGCCACATCTTCTTTATCCATTCTTCTGTTGATGGACATTTAGGTTGCTTCCATGTCCTGGCTATTGTAAATAGAGCTGCAATGAACATTTTGGTACATGACTCTTTTTGAATTATCGTTTTCTCAGGGTATATGCCCAGTAGTGGGACTGCTGAGTCATATGGTAGTTCTATTTTTAGTTTTTTAAGGAACCTCCATACTGTTCTCCATAGTGGCTGTACCAATTCACATTCCCACCAGCAGTGCAAGAGTGTTCCCTTTTCTCCACACCCTCTCCAGCATTTATTGTTTCTAGATTTTTTGATGATGGCCATTCTGACTGGTGTGAGATGATATCTCATTGTAGTTTTGATTTGCATTTCTCTAATGATTAATGATGTTGAGCATTCTTTCATGTGTTTGTTGGCAATCTGTATATCTTCTTTGGAGAAATGTCTATTTAGGTCTTCTGCCCATTCTTAGATTGGGTTTTTTGTTTTTTTGTTATTGAGCTGCATGAGCTGCTTGTAAATTTTGGAGATTAATCCTTTGTCAGTTGCTTCATTTGCAAATATTTTCTCTCATTCTGAGGCTTGTCTTTTGGTCTTGTTTATGGTTTCCTTTGCTGTGCAAAAGCTTTTAAGTTTCATTAGGTCCCATTTGTTTATTTTTGTTTTTATTTCCATTTCTCTAGGAGGTTGGTCAAAAAGGATCTTGCTGTGATTTATGTCATAGAGTGTTCTGCCTATGTTTTCCTTTAAGAGTTTGATAGTTTCTGGCCTTACATTTAGGTCTTTAATCCATTTTGAGCTTATTTTTGTGTATGGTGTTATGGAGTGTTCTAATTTCATACTTTTACATGTACCTGTCCAGTTTTCCCAGCACCACTTATTGAAGAGGCTGTCTTTTCTCCACTGGATATTCTTGCCTCCTTTATCAAAGATAAGGTGACCATATGTGCGTGGGTTGGGCATTTATGTATTTACTTAACAAACATTTTTGAGCACCTCCTCTTTGCCCAAATTCAGACACTTGGGTTATATCATGAACAATACAGAGAACCCTGCCTTCATGGAACTTACATTTTAGTGGGAAGAGACAGATGATAAGTAAAGAAGTAGATTCCATAATATATTCAATATTTGAAGATGATGAGTACTAAGGAAGAAGGAGACAAGTAGGGTAGGGTAAGGAGGGTTGGGAGTGGTGATATAAGGATGATCTGCAATTTAAAATGGGGTGCTCAGGGTAGGCCTCTTGAGAAGGTGAGAGTTAATAAAACAAGGTGAGGGAGTGAGCCTTGCAGGACCTGGGGAAAGAACATTCTACAAGGCAGCTAGTGCAAAGGCCCTAAGAAGGGAGTGTACCTTGTGTGTTGGATGAAGAGCAAGGATGCTTGTTTGACTGATACAGAGTGGGTATGGGGGTTCTGATGGGTAACAGAACCTGTAGGGTCTTGTAGGCCACAGTTAAGACTTTGCATTTACTCTGGCTAAAATGAGAAGCCATTGTAGTGTTTTGAGACAGAAGAATAACTTGATCTGACTTATTATAAAAGGGGGAGGAGATTAGGGGTGGGATGGAGTGGGAGGTTGGGGTTAGCAGATATAAGCTATTATATATAGAATGGATAAACAACAAGGTCCTACTGTATAGCACAGAGAACTATATTCAATATCCTATGATAAACCATAATGGAAAAGAATATAAAAAAAGAATGCATATATGTGTATAACTGAGTCACTTTGCTGTACAGCAGAAATTAATACAACATTGTAAATCAACTACACTTCAGTAAAAAAAACTTTGTAGTATAGTTTCATAAAAAATCAGAGGATCTCTCTGGCTAACATATTAGGCATAGACTGTACAGGTATAGATTGTATAGGAATAGATTGTAAAGGTAGAAGCAGGAGACCTAATAGGAGGTGCTTCTTTAACGATAGGTGATAGTGGCTGGGATCAGGGTGGTAGCTGTGGAGGTTGGTAGCAGTGGACTCTAATGGTTAGTAGAGTTGCCACAAGCTGAAATGAGGAATGCTATGAGAGTAAATCAATAATTAAAAAGAAAATAAATTTATTTATTTTATTTTTGGCTGTGTTGGGTCTTTGTTGCTGTGCGCGGGCTTTCTCTAGTTGCAGTGTGTGGGGGTTACTCTTCGCTGCGGTGCGCGTGCTTCTCATTGCGGTGACTTCTCTTGTTGTGGAGCACGGGCTCTAGGCACGCAGGCTTCAGTAGTTGTGGCACGTGGGCTCAGTAGTTGTGGCTCGTGGGTTTAGTTGTTCAAAGGCATGTGGGATCGTCCCGGACCAGGGCTCGAACCTATGTTCCTTGCATTGGCAGGTGGATTCTTAACCACTGCGCCACCAGGGAAGCCCAAGAATTTGGTTTTGAATATGTTAAGTTTGAGAAGTCTAACATCCCAAGTGGAGATGTTGAGTAGGTAGTTGGATATTTGAGTCTAGAATCCAGGAGACAGATTTGGCTGAATCTACAAATTTGGGAGTTATTGGCATAGAGATAGTATTTAAAGCTATAAAACTGGATGAGGTAACTTTATTGGTCAGGATAGGCTAGGCTTCTGCCTTGGTAACAAATAGCTCCCAAATCCCAGTGGCTGACACACAGATGTTTATTGCTCAATGATATGAAGCTTGATGCAGGTCTGTGCTCATTTCCAGGACATCTGTCTTATAGAGTGACTCAGTGATCAGGCTGCTTTGGTTTTTTGGTTCCACACATCAACGTGAGGATTTCTCTGTATAGCTGCAGCAGGAGAAAAAACAGCTAGAGAGTTGTATGCCAGGCTTTGCTGGGAAGTGACCCATCTCTTCTGCTCAGTCTGTTGGCCAGAACCAGTCCCATATGGTCTTCTAGTTGCTGGAAATGTGTGGGAGGAGATGTGGATGTCCCCAGGGAAGGCAAGTAGATAGAAGGAAAAGAAGGTCATGGAGAGGAAGAGGAGCCAGCAGAGGAGATGGAGAAGAAATGTTCAGGGGGTGGAAGGAGTTCCAGGAGATGGTATCCTGGAACCCAAGGATGAAAATGTTACAAGGAGGAGGGGGTGACCAAGATGGGACAGTAAGATGAGGACAGGCCATTGGATCTAGGTGGAAATGATCTGTAACCTTGAGGAGAGAAATTTATTACTGCCGTGTGCAAAAGCCTGGTTGAAGTGAGTTAAAGAGAGATGGTGGGTGGGGAGGGAGGAGTTTGAGACAAGTATAGACAAGAAATGGGACAGATGTTGGCAGTGGAAGTAAGTTCAAAACTAGGGTGTTTTGGGGACTTCCCTGGTGGTCCAGTGGTTAAGACTCCTTGCTTCCACTGCAGTGGGTGTGAGTTCGATCCCTGGTCGGGGAACTAAGATACCTCATGCTGTGCTGTGTGGCCAAAACCCCCCCCCCAAAACAAAACAAAACAAACAAAAAAGACTAGGGTGTTTTTGCTGGTTCTTTTCAGCTGGGAGAGGTAACAGCATTTTTATATACTGTTGAAGAAGATCTAGTAGAATGAAAGAATGAGAACTGATGATGTAGCAGACCGAGAGCAATGTTGTTGGAACAGGGCACTTGAATAGGTAAGGAGGGACTGGCTGTGGGTGGCAGCCTGGACAGTCCATCTCAGGGAGTGGGTGGAAGGTAGAAAAGGTGGACAGATTCTGGTGGAAGGGGGCTGGCAAAGGCAGAATATTGGGGGTTGAGGAAGAGAGGGGTAAGTGTGAAACAGCCTCTGGAGACAGGGGATTGGACAGACCAGGGAAATGCAATGTGACCTGGGCAGGACAAATTGCCTCTTGAGGTTCACGGTCTGGAATTGGAGTGAAGCCCATCAGGTCCATGTGGCTTGTGATTTTCCCAGTCATCTTCTGCTGGAGAGTTGGATTTAACATGGTTAAGGTTTCATCAAGAAAGTTCAAGGAAGTGAGGAGGGGCAGGAGTTTGGGGTGTGTGCAAGAGAGTGATAATCATGATAATGTTAGCTCTTCTTTTCGACCTTTGGATCATGAATTATGTTGCCAGCAGCATCCATTTTATTTTTCATTACCTCTACTGAATTTTATAATTTGAATGTATGTATATATGTTATGTATGTATGTATATAGAACAAAAACTGTATTAAAAATAAAGTATACAAATATATAAAAATGTATAAAGTTAAAATTGTAATAAAAATCTAAAAAATAATTGTAATGAGAACTCTTAAGGAGAGTCAAGAAGATATCACAAAGAAACAATAAGAAAAAACAAAGATTTTGGAATATATCTATTCCAAATCTATATCTAATTTCTGTCTCTATCTCTATCTACCTATATAGACATAACTGTCTTCTTAAGCGTTCTCATTACAGTGTTTCTTGTGTTTCTCTCAAAGCTATTTTTTGTTTCCTCTCTGAAGTCTGCCTCTCCTGGAGCCACCTGCTCTGATGGTGGGCCTCTGTCCCCTTCCCTCAAGCCACTGAGTCCTTTGTATCAGTGCTCTCACTGTGGTCCTGGACCAGGACATTAGCATCACTTGGGAGCTTGTTGGGAATGCAGATGCTCAGGCTCCGCTGGAGACCCCCTGAATCAAATCTCTGGCGGTGGGGCCCAGGAATGTGCATATTTACTAGCTCCCCAGGGATTCTGTTGAGAACTGCTGCTTATATCCCTGTGGCCTTTACTCTCCTACTCATGTGAGGGATGTGGGCCCCTCCAGACCTGCACTGGTGAGGATCGGGGGCTCTTGGCCAGCTGCACTAGGGAGCTGGCATGAGGCATGGAAGCAAGTCCTTCCTTCTCTAGGGGTGTGGGGACAAGAGAATGGTGAGTGAGCTGGCCAACAAAGGTCTGGCTCCACATTTCTCCACTTCTCCATGTGTATGTTTTGGGTTGAGTTGGCACCCAGCCAGCCCTGTGCATGTTAATTACTGTTCTTACCTCACTGTTCTCACTGTGATCCTTGAGGGCTTTCTCAGGCCTCTTCCTGGCCCAACAAAGGTAGGACACTGAGGTCTCAGACCCAGATATAACACAAAATCAGCTGAGTTTCGAAATGGATTTAAAGAGCTTACGGGCTTCCCTGGTGGTGCAGTGGTTAAGAATCCGCCTGCCAATGTAGGGGACATGGGTTCGAGCCCTGGTCCGGGAAGATCCCACATGCTGCAGAGCAACTAAGCCCATGCGCCACAGCTCCTGAGCCTACTCTCTAGAGCTCACGAGCCACAACTACTGAGCCGCCTGCCACAACTACTGAAGCCCAGGCGCCTAGAGCTCATGCTCCACAACAAGAGAAGCTACCACAATAAGAAGCCCCCACACCGCAAAGAAGAGTAGCCCCCACTCGCCACAACTAGAGAAAGCCTGTGCGCAGCAACGAAGACCCAATGCAGCCAAAATAAATAGATAAACTAAAATAAGTTTTAAAAAAAAAGAACTTACAACCGAGGAAAGACTAATTTGAAAATCAAGGTTTTTTTTTGATTTGCTTAAGCTAATCCTGAAGGACTCTTGTCTAAACATTTTTATGTGTGAAGAACTGAGTGGGGAAGATGGCAGGTTGATGTAGGAGCTGAGAGATAAGTCCACTGCCTGGGAGCCTGGCGGGACTGTGTGTGGGCTGTGAGTGTGTGCAAGAAGTGCCATGAGCCTGAAAAGCCTGCTGGCTGCAGGGTCCCAGCACTCCAGCACCCCAAGGGCTGGGGACAGGGAGAGGAGCTGAACAGCCTGGGTCTCTTGAGAGAGAACCTCAGGGACGTTCTCAGTGGTGACAAAACACGAAGAGTGCTTCCCCAGCAGGTGGCCGTGGCTGGGGGTGAGCTTCAGTGGATGCAGTGGGCACAGATGCCAGTCCATCTTGTGCTGCCTTGGAGGATGCTGGTGGAGCTGGGACCAGGCATCCATTTCCTTGAAGCCGGGGCTCCACCTGAGGAAAGGGGGACAGGGTGGGATGAATCTGCCTGAAATGTCCGAGTGACCTTAGATGGGACTGAGTTTTCCTTCAGGGGACTAGATGAGGTGTACAGAAACTGGAATCAGAAATTCAGATTGCGTTATGAAAAATAGAGAGTTAGGTTTTGAACATGTAACTTTGAGACTGAGAATTTGTACTTGTTATTTATTTATTTATTTATTTTTGCGGTACGTGGACCTCTCACTGTTGTGGCCTCTCCCGTTGCGGAGCAGAGGCTCCAGACGCGCAGGCTCAGCGGCCATGGCTCACGGGCCTAGCCGCTCCGCGGCACGTGGGATCTTCTCAGACCGGGGCACGAACCTGTGTCCCCTGCATCGGCAGGTGGACTCTCAACCACTGCACCACCAGGGAAGCCCTGTACTTGTTATTTTATACTTGAATGTGAAAATATCGTGCATACAGTTGGTGCCCAGTAGGTGCTAGTTAATGTCTTTTCACTTATGCACAGAGCCTACATATGTGCCCACACATCAATGGAAAGGATAATGGAGCAGAGAAAATGTCCAGGTGATGCTGTCATACTATTTTTTTAAAATAAATTTATTTATTTTATTATTTTGGCTGCGTTGGGTCTTTTGTTGCTGTGCACAGGCTTTCTCTAGTTGCAGTGAGCTGGGGCCACTCTTTGTTGTGGTGTGCGGGCTTCCCATTGCAATGGCTTCTCTTGTTGCAGAGCACGGGCTCTAGGCATGTGGGCTTCAGTAGTTGTGGCACGTAGGCTCAGTAGTTGTGGCTCATGGGCTCTGGAGCACAGGCTCAGTAGTTGTGGCGCACGGGCTTAGTTGTTCCACGACATGTGGGATCTTCCTGGACAAGGGCTCGAACCCCTGTCCCCTGCATTGGCAGGCAGATTCTTAACCACTGTGCCACCAGGAAGCCCCTGTCATACTATTTTCATTCAGAAATTTGTTTGCCTTTTAGCACATTTTGGATCATACCATGTAGATGATTTTTATAACTTAGAGGTAATCATTAGTACAGATGATTAAATTCTTAGTTGATCAGAAGACCTAGGTCTGAATCCTGGGCTCACCACTCACTAGGTGTGGAACCTTGAGCAAGTACTTTATCTCCAAGAGGCTTCCTTGTCAATGGAGATAATGCCTGATTCACGAAGCTGGTGGACAGCAATGAATGTCTCTTGAGGGCTTATACCTACCTACCTGGAGTTGTGCTAGGCAATTTAATAGGAGTTTTTTAAACAGTAGAGCAACTAACATAAGGCTAGGCACATATGCAGAAGACAGTGAAAGAGTAATTCTGTTCTCCCATGTACACACACAACACACACACCACATGCACACACACCACATACACACAACACGTGCACCCCAGCAGTACACACTGCAGGCACACATACCACAAACATGCATACTATAGACACGGTGCATGTACATACACAGACAACAAATACATGCATGCACACACAGACACCTAGACATACAATACATGCACACACACCATACAGGTGAAACACATGCACACATGCCACAACCTCACATATACCACGTACCACCCACCCACACACTTGTATCACATGCACACACAATACACATCACACATATGACCTATGTGAACACACACACGCACATACTCCACCACACACACGTACATACACTCCATACTTTCCATGCATACACACAAGTGTGGTAGCCAGCAACTGCAATAATTAGAGATACCACCAAGTGGCATCATGACACTTTTAATCAGGCATTTTTACTTGTCTGTTTTTATATAGTTGTGATTATACTCTCTATTAGTTCTCAAATGTTGCCAAAACTGTTTTCCTAAAAACACTAAGATGTCATTTGCCTTTTTTCACTGTTTCTCCCAGGAGTATATAGTGGAATTTTCCAGAGACTCCATTTTGTGTGACATTGCAACAGATTGAAGGCTGAGGCAGATCTGAGAATCCAGCTGTCTTCTACTAAGCCAGACATTAAAGAGGTTTGTAAATGTAAAATAATGCCACCCTTCTCACAACATTTTTAGAAGACGTAGTTATTTTTCATAAAAGTGTTATTTATATTAACATGTATCGGGTTTATTATTGATATTTTAAAATAAATAAGTAAATATTTCAAAATCTCCTCAGTTTCACTAATACAGTTAAAATCGATAGATATAACTCACATAAACAAAAGTTACTTAGGGGGTCTGCAATATATTTTTTTAAGAGTATAAATGTATCCTGAGGCAAAAACATTTGACAGTCTCTCTTCTATATGTAATCACACGTCCATAGATACATTTCAAGGTTTTTCTTTTATTATAAATTTATAAAGTACCAACACATTACAGAGAAAGGGAAAATCACTTTTAAAAAATACATATTTCATTTTTTATTACCAATCAAAAATAAATTCCATATATTGTCTAGCAAATATTATCATTGTTTTGTGATGAAAGACACAAGGGTTGTAACAACAAAACTCCCTGAGAATCAAACTCATAACAATGACAAAATAAATCACAAAAATATACAAATTAAGATCATATGCAAAATTAATATAAGTTATTTGCTGTGATAGCTGTGACTTGCCTACCCATTTGGAGGCCACTTGGGAAGGTCTCCTGTTCATGGGAAGACACACAGGGGTGGACTGGTTCTAGGGTATGGCCAAGAGATGAGAGAGAATTGCTATTGATGTTTTGCCATGTTTTGACCCAGTGTTTCTGCACATATTTCTGCACAGCTGAGGTGTTCTGGATATAAGCTCAGAGTCCCAGGTTGCATCAGCCAAGTCCTGTCTTGTTGATGTTGACATGTGCATGTGGCGGCTCGGAGCCTTCACCTGCTCAAGCTGCAGCCCAGGATCCTAGGCGGGCCATGCCCCTCAGTATTTTAATGGCCTTCAATGGGTCTTACTTGAATAACCCTAGTTGCCTCTAGGTTGTCACCTGTGCATTCGGGCTAAGGTGTGTCCCCAGGTGATTTTACCTGCAGGCAGCAGCCCTCGGGCCCCCTGCCTTTGTCCCTCTTGGCCTTTGTGGGGTGTGGAGGGTGTCTCCCATCCTGTGAGGGGGCCATGGTCTTGTGGTGCCCTGTTCCTGCTCCTCTGACCTCTGCTCACTCTGCCCTCCCGGGTCAGGGCCCCTGCCATGACCTGCTGCTCCACTGATGCTATTTTCAGGCTCTTTGTGGGCCCCATGGTGTCCACTTCTTTAGCACCTGTGGCAGGGCCAGCTCCCAGGACCTTCCCATGCATCTCTCTCCTATGACAGAGCTGAGAAAAGCCTGCCTGGCCCACGTTCACCTCTCAGAGGGTATAGATTGCTGGAACTGCAGAGTTACATAAGACTCTTGGCAAGCCAAGGTGGGAAGGAGGTTCCTTG
The DNA here is from genome assembly GCF_937001465.1 of Orcinus orca. Lineage (NCBI taxonomy): Eukaryota > Metazoa > Chordata > Mammalia > Artiodactyla > Delphinidae > Orcinus > Orcinus orca. Next base: position 17,163,684 of record NC_064561.1, on the reverse strand, counting down.
AACAGAGCAGCCAGTGAAGGGGGACTCCACCCTGCCTCCCCAGGGCCCATGGGACTCCAGGCAGGGCTGCCCAGGAGGGTTCAGGGCCAACCTCCTGCTATTGATACTTCTGCTCACCAGCACATGCCCTGTTGTTCCCTCTGCTCACCTGCCTTCTTCAGCCTCCTTCCCTACCATGCAGCAGACATGTTTCAATGTGATTGTGAGCCCAGTTGAAGTTCTTTCCTATGATTCGTCTGGGCCCTCAGAAAAATCTAGAGATGTGCCCAGACCCTGAACCCCACGAAAAGTGTTCCAGACTCTTCATGAGAGCACCGAGCTTTGTCTGCCCAGAGCCCGCTGAGTGTTGGGGGCTGTCCAGCTCCACAGATGAGCCTATCTGTCCCTCAGCTTCAGCCGGATACCATATCCAACTCCACACGTATACATTTTAAAATTGAGGTATAGTTCAGTCAAATGCACAGATCTTAAGTGTATAGATAGATGATTTTTGACAAATATTTATATATCTGTGTAGCCAACTCCCCAATCAAGGTATAGAACATTGTCATCACTCTAGAAAAATTCCCATCAGCCCCTTTCCAGTGTATGCATCTCCCCCCTGCCCCCATCCTGCTCCCCAAACAACCACTATTCTGATTTCTATTCCAAAAGATTAACTTTTTTTTTTCTCCTGGTTTGAACTTCATATTAATGTATCATAAAGTATGAACTCTTTTGGATCTGGCTCCTTTAGCTCAAAACACTGTTTTTAAGGTTCTTCCTTGTTTTTGCTTGTATCAGTAAACCATTCCTTTTTAAAATTGTCAAGTAGTATTCCACGGTATGAATATACCACAATTTGTTTATCCATTTTCTTGTTGATAAGCATTTGAGTTGTTTTCAATTTTTTCTATTATGAATAAAGTTGCAATCAACATTCTTGTACAGGATTTGTGTGGACACATGTTTTCATTTCTCTTGGGTCAATACCTAGGGGTGGAATTGCTGGGTCATAAGGTAAGAGAATGTTTAACAGTATAAGAAGCTGTCAAACTTTTCCACAATACTTGTATCAATTTATACATCTTTTTAATGTGAACATCTTAGTGTGTGTGTAGTAATATCTTATAGTTTTAATTTGCACATATGTTCAATTTTACATATATATATATTTTACTTATTAGTGTATTTAAACTCTGCCTTATTCTAAGAAGGATTTAAGGCAGTTAATTTGCTTTCTATATTTTTTCTATAATATACTGCCTTATATCATAATGTATTTTCAAAGTATTTAAAAAATGATTGTGTACTTTTTAGAACAGTTTGTACCTCTTAATCCCCTGTAATGCTCCTCTCCGCTTCCCTCTTCCCAATGGTAACCACTAGTTTGTTCTCTATATCTGTGAGTCTACTTCTTTTTTGTTATATTCACTAGTTTATTGTATTTTTTAGATTCCACATATAAGTGATACCATACAGTATTTGTCTTTCTCTGTCTGACTTATTTCACCTAGCATAAGAACGTCCAAGTCCATCCATTTTGCTGCAAATGGTAAAATTTCATTCCTTTTTAACGGCTGAGTAGTATTCCATTGTATATATACACCACATCTTCTTGATCCATTCATCTGTTGATGGACACTTAGGTTGCTTCCATATCTTTGCAATTGTACATAATGCTGCCATGAACATTGTGGTGCATGTATCTTCGTGAATTAGTGTTTTTTTCATATATATACCCAGGAGTAGAATTGCTGGGTCATATGGTATTTCTATTTTTAGTTTCTTGAGAAACCTCCATACTGTTTTTCACAGTGGCTGCACCACTTTACACTCCCGCCAACAGTGTACAGAGTTCCCTTTTCTCCACATCCTTGTCGACATTTGTTATCTTTGGTCTTTTTGTTGATAGCCATTCTGACAGGTGTGAGGTGATATATCATTGTGGTTTTGATTTACATTTCCCTGATGATTAGCAATGTTGAGCATCTTTTCATGTGCCTGTTGGCCATCTGCATTTCCTCTTTGGAAAAATGTCTATTCAGTCCTTCTGTCCATTTTAAAATCAGTTTTTTTTTGATGTTGAGTTTTATGAGCTGTTGTATTAGGCGTTAATATGTTGGATATTAACCCCATATCGGTCATATCATTTGCAAATATTTTTTCCCATTCATTAGGTTATCTTTTCATTTTGTTGATGGTTTCCTTTGCTGTGCAAAAGCTTTTAAGTTTAATTGGGTCCCATTTGTTTATTTTTGCTTTTATTTCCTTTGCTTTAGGAGACAGATCCAAAAAAATATTCCGACAATTTATGTCAAAAAGTGTTCTGCCTATGTTTTCTTCTAGGAATTTTATAGTATTTGGCCTTATATTTAGGTCTTTAATCCATTATGAGTTCATTTTTTATATGGTGTTAGAGAATGTTCTAATTTTATTCGTTTACATGTGGCTGTCCAGTTTTTCCAGCACCACTTCTTTTTTTTAAGATTTATTTAATATTTTATTTTTTTTTGTCTGTGTTGGGTCTTTATTGCTGCACGCAGGCTTCCTCTAGTTGTGGTGAGCAGGGCCTACTCTTCTTTGCAGTGTGCGGGCTTCTCATTGTGGTGGCTTCTCCTGTTGCGGAGCACGGGCTCTAGGCGCGTGGGCTTCAGTAGTTGTGGCATGCGGGCTCAGTAGTTGAGTCTCGCAGGCTCTAGAGCGCAGGCTCAGTAGTTGTGACGCACGGGCTTAGTTGCTCCACAGCATGTGGGATCTTCCCAGACCAGGGCTCAAACCCATGTCCCTTGCATTGGCAGGTGGATTGTTAACCACTGTGCCACCAGGGAAGTCCCTATTTTTTTTTTTTTGATAAATTTATTTATTTATTTTTGGCTGCGTTGGGTCTTTGTTGCTGTGTGCGGGCTTTTTCTAGTTCTGGCAAGCGGGGGCTACTCTTTGTTGCGGTGCGTGAGCTTCTCATTGCGGTGGCTTCTCTTGTTGCGGAGCACAGGCTCTAGGTGCGCGGGCTTCAGTAGTTGTGGCTCACGGTCTCTAGAGCACAGACTCAGTAGTTGTGGCACACGGGCTTAGTTGCTCCACAGCATGCGGGATCTTCCCGGACCAGGGCTTGAACCCATGTCCCCTGCATTGGCAGGCAGATTCTTAACCATGGCACCACCAGGGAAGTCCCGAGCACCATTTATTGAAGAGACTGTCTTTTCTCCATTGTATATTTTTGCCTTCTTTGTTGTAGAGTAATTGACCATAAGTGTGTGGATTTATTTCTGGGGTCTCTATTCTGTTCCATTGATCTATGGGTCTGTTTTTGGGCCAGTACCATTTTGTTTTGCTTACTGTAGTGTTGTAGTATAGTCTGAAGTCAGGGAGTGTGATTCCTCCAGCTCTGTTCTTCTTTCTCAAGATGTTTTGACTGTTCAGGGTTTATTGTGCTTCCATACAAATTTTAAAATTATTTGTTCTAGTTTTGTGAAAAATGCCATTGGTATTTTGATAAGAATTGCATTGAATTTGTAGATTGCCTTGTGTAGTATGGTCATTTTAACAATATTAATTCTTCTAATCCAAGAACATGGTTTATCTTTCCATCTGTTTGTGTCAATTTATTTAATCAGTGTCTTATACTTTTCCGAGTACATGTCCTTTACCTCCTTAGGTAGGTCTATTCTTAAGTATTCCCAGGGATGCAAGGATTTTTTAATATCCACAAATCAATTAATGTGATACACCACATTAACAAATTGAAGAATAAAAACCATATGATCATCACAATAGATGCAGAAAAAGCTTTTGATTTTGACAAAATTCAAAGTCCATTTATGATAAAAACTCTCCAGAAAGTGAGCATAGAGGAAACATACCTCAACATAATAAAGGCCACAGATAACAAACCCACAGCTAACATCATACTCAGTGGTGAAAAGCTGAAAGCATTTCCTCTAAGATCAGGAATAGGACAACGATGCCTATTCTCACCACTTTTATTCAACATAGATTTGGAAGCCCTAGCCACAGCAATGAGAGAAGGAAAAGAAATAAAAGGAATCTAAGTGGGAAAGGAAGAAGCAAAACTGTCACTCTTTGCAGATGACATGATACTGTACATAGAAAATCCTAAAGGTGCCACCAGAAAACTACTAGAGCTCATCAATAAATTTGGTAATGTTGCAGGTTACAAAATTAATATACAGAAATTTGTTGCGTTTCTATACACTAACAACGAACTATCAGAAAGAGAAATTAAGAAAACAATTCCATTTACCATTGCATCGAAAAGAAGAAAATTATTGTGCATTTTTAAATGGTTGCATAATAATCCAGAATGTGAGTGAATAGTATACTTTCTTTTGGCTGTTTTAGGCAGTATGCATGGAGGTTAGAACAATGGGCCCTGGAAACAGCAGTCTGGGTTTGAAGAGAAAGTGACTCAATCTCTCTGAGTCTCAACTGAGAGCATGTTGTGAGCATAGAATAAGAAAATGCATGTGAAAACCTTAGTGGAGTAATGTGCAGTAAATTCTTCTTTCTGTTATAAACCACATTACCCTTGTGCACAAAGCTTTTTTCCTTATTTAAGATTACTCCTTTAGGATCAATATTCAAAAGTGAAATTACTGGGTCAGTAGATGTGAGCATTTTTAAGAATCTTGATATCTATGCCCAAATTGCTCTCTAAAAGGAACCCATTTATCCTCCCACCAGCAGCATATGAGAGTGTCATCGTCACCACAACGTTCCTAGAAGTGATGACTTTTTACCATAGTGGAATGTTCTATCTACAGTGGGAGAAGTCATGTTAATAGGCAGTGACTCAGGAATTACTCCCTACATCTGCTGCAGTGACACCTGACACCTGTTCAGTGTCAGTTAGCTATTGCCACAGTTATGCTGCTTAACAAAACATCCCCACATGTCAATAACATACAGTAATAAGTATTTCCTACTAATTAGTTTGCAAATTGGCTTGTGTGCCCCCGTTTCATTCTTCCTGGGACTCTCACCATCCTCCTGGGACTAACAGGGACATACTCATCGCAGGCGCCTGAGAGAGGGCACACCTGACCACTCAAACACATTTCAATTTTTTGCTTGTGTCGTAGCTGCTAATATCTCATTGGCTGAGCCCAAAGTCAAGGGGTGGGAAAGTGGATCTCACTCACTAGGAGACTGTGGCAAGGGTGTGGATGCAGGGAGGATGAAGAACTGGGGCCAGTAGTTCAATTTACCACTCCCTGCTTCCTGTTGTTGTAAGTTAAAAGGAACTTCTTCATTGGATTTAAAAGGACAAAGGAGAGATTTCTTTTAAGCTTAATATGTTGATATATTAGTAATATATATAATATATATTAGTTATTTTAGAAGTTTTTCATACTTCAGCAATTCAACACTCTCTTTAAGAGAACCTGTCAGGATACAACTTTTCCTGTGCAGTTCCTGATCATATATGATCTCTCTTCTATCCCAGGCAGCTCTCCACCTAGCATGATCTGATATACTGAAAAGGATATGTGATAATTTAAATGCATATCTTAGAGGTACTCCCCACCTTACTTCTGGCCTTGAGTGAGTTCAAAGACAAAATTTATAAACACGTTCATTAGCTTAAAAGAGCAAACCTGGTTTACTAGTCCAATTATTTAGTAAATCAGAGCAATTTATTGAAAATCAAAAATTGAGTTATTTTTACAGAGTATGAGAGTTATAATTGGATGCTTTGTAAAAGATTTGTTCTTGCAGTCGGCCAGTATCATATGAACTTTGAGAATGATTTCACTTCTTTCCCTCCTAGCTGCTCCCATTAACCCTGCAACCAGTTCCCTACCACAGTGAGCTCATTTGAGATTTTAATTCCAGATTGAAATTTAACTTTTTGTTAAACCTAGTGCACCAACTCTAAGTTTTTACTTTACTTCCCCCTCCACTGTTTATTGGATTCTATATCTTCCATTTTCTTTGATTCTTTGGGGCAAGCTTTAAATAGCATGAACTGACACATGCTTGAAGATGTCTTTATTTAGCATCCCCACTTGAATGCTAGTTTGGCTGGGTATTAGATTCTAGGTTAAAAATGATTTTTCCTTCAGATTATTAGAGAAATTGCCCTACCATCTTCTAGCATTCAGGGTTGATAATGGAGATGTCTAATGTCAAGCAGATTTTCATTCTATTGGGATAACCTATTTTCTCTCTTTGGAAGCTAGTAGGATTTTCCTTCCACACTTGGTGTTCCAAAATTTTACCACAATATGTCTAGATTTTTGAAATTCTATTTTACTTTTCATTCACTCTGCTTAGCACTCAATGAACCCTGTTAGTCTGAAGATGGATGTCTTTCTTCAGCTGTTGAATTGTCACCCATCATCCCATTATTTCTTTGAGTATTTCTTCACTTCCATTTTACCTGTTCTTTCCTTTTGGTACTCCTGTTACACACATGCTGAAATTTCTGGGTCTACTGTTCATATCTCATGACTTTTAACTCATATTTTCTATTTCTTTGTCCTTCAAACTTAGCTTTAGGAGAATTCATTGGTTTGATATTCATGTCACTAGTTTCTTCTGAGCTGTGGTATTCTGGTAACACCCTATTTTTTTTTAAAAGGTATAATTCAGTTTGCCTATTTTTCAAATTTTATTTATTTTATTTATTTATTTTTGGCTGCATTGGATCTTCGTTGCTGTGCGCGGGCTTTCTCTAGTTGCAGAGAGCAGGGGCTACTCTTCGTTGCGGTGCATGGGCTTCTCATTGCGGTGGCTTTTCTTGTTGCAGAGCACGGGCTTTAGGCACGCAGGCTTCAGTAGTAGTAGCATGCGGGCTCAGTAGTTGTGGCTCGCGGTCTTTAATTTTTTTTTTGCGGTACGCGGGCCTCTCACTGTTGTGGCCTCTCCCGTTGCGGAGCACAGGCTCCGGACATGTAGGCTGAGGGGCCATGGCTCATGGGCCTAGCCGCTGCGCGGCATGTAGGATCTTCCCGGACCGGGGCACGAACCCATGTCCCCTGCATCAGCAGGCGGACTCTCAACCACTGCGCCACCAGGGAAGCCCGGCTCGCGGGCTTTAGAGTGCAAGCTCAGTAGTTGTGCGCACAGGGCTTAGTTGCTCTGCGGCATGTGGGAACTTCCCGGATCAGGGCTCAAACACATGTCCGCTGCACTGGCAGGCGGATTCTTTTCTTTTCTTTTTTTTTAACACCTTTATTGGAGTATAATTGCTCTACAATGGTGTGTTAGTTTCTGCTTTATAACAGTGAATCAGCCATACATATACATATATCCGCATATATCCTCCCTCTTGTGTCTCCCTCCCACCCTCCCTATCCCACTCCTCTAGGTGGTCACAAAGCACCAAGCTGATCTCCCTGTGCTATGTGGCTGCTTCCCACTAGCTATCGATTTTACATTTGGTAGTGTATATGTCCATGCCACTGTCTCACTTCGTCCTAGCTTACGCTTCCCCCTCCCTGTGTCCTCAAGTCCATTCTCTATGTCTGCGTCTTTATTCCTGTACTGCCCCTAGGTTCCTCAGAATCATTTTTTTTTTTAGATTCCATATATATGTGTTAGCATACGGTATTCATTTTTCTCTTTCTGACTTCACTCTGTATGACAGACTCTAGGTCCATCCACCTCACTACAAATAACTCAATTTTGCTTCTTTTTATGGCTGAATACTATTCCATTGTATATATGTGCCACATCTTCTTTATCCATTCTTCTGTTGATGGACACTTAGGTTGCTTCCATGTCCTGGCTATTATAAATAGAGCTGCAATGAACATTGTGGTACATGACTCTTTTTGAATTATGGTTTTCTCAAGGTATATGCCCAATAGTGGGATTGCTGGGTCGTATGGTAATTCTATTTTTAGTTTTTTAAGGAACCTCCATACTGTTCTCCATAGTGGCTGCATCAATTTACTTTCTCATCAACAGTGCAAGAGGGTTCCCTTTTCTCCACACCCTCTCCAGCATTTATTGTTTCTAGATTTTTTTTTTTTTTTTTTGTGGTATGTGGGCCTCTCACTGTTGTAGCCTTTCCCATTGCGGAGCACAGGCTCCAGACACACAGGCTCAGCGGCCATGGCTCACGGGCCCAGCTGCTCCACAGCATGTGGGATCTTCCCGGACCGGGGCACGAACCCGTGTCCCCTGCATCGGCAGGCAGACTCTCAACCACTGTGCCACCAGGGAAGCCCTGTTTGTAGATTTTTTGATGATGGCCATTCTGACCGGTGTGAGGTGATACCTCATTGTAGTTTTGATTTGCATTTCTCTAATGATTAGTGATGTTGAACATCCTTTTATGTGTTTGTTGGCAATCTGTATATCTTCTTTGGAAAAATGTCTATTTCTATTTCTGCCCATTTTTGGATTGGGTTATTTGTTTTTTTGATATTGAGCTGCATGAGCTGCTTGTAAATTTTGGAGATTAATACTTTGTCAGTTGCTTCACTGGCAAATATTTTCTCCCATTCTGAGGGTTGTCTTTTGGTTTTGTTTACGGTTTCCTTTGCTGTGCAAAAGCTTTTAAGCTTCATTAGGTCCCATTTGTTTATTTTTGTTTTTATTTCCATTTCTCTATGAGGTGGGTCAAAAAGGATCGGCAGGCGGATTCTTAACCACTTCACCACCAGGGAAGTCCCAACACCCTATTTTTGAACTTAATCTTCAGTTTTTACTATTTGCAATTAATTTTTACAGGTAGAATATCCTCTCTTATCTTTCTGAAGATAGAAATTATAGTTATTATAATGTCTTTACTTTCCCTGTTGACTGGTTGTAGTTCTTCTATGTTATGTTTGATATCTTTTTATTATGGTGTTGATTTTTCTCAAATGTTTGGAGATTCTTTGTTACCATTATGTAATTCTTTTTCCTTTCCTTTTCTCTCCCCCCCCTTTTTTTGCTTCTTTTAATTAAACAAGTCTTTTCTGTCATTTATGGGATTTTAATTAGGGAGGAGGTCAAATGGGGGTGCTTGGTCCTCCATCTGGGTCTGATCTGCATTTTTAGCAAAACAACTAAGTTTGGAAGGTTGAAACAAACGACACTAGGGCTGAGAGATTTCTTAATGTAAATATATTTCAGCAGAGTTAATGAAAACTTGGAGTGCTTACAAAGTTGGATATATTACATGTGTGACAAATTATATATAAACCAGATTTCATTTCCTGTTTTTTTTTTAATCAGCAAAGGAAAAATGGCAAGAAAACCAAATCTCCTATATTTTAGCTACACATTTTAAGGGATAATACATATTTAAACATTTTCAGCATTTGCTGCTAAAATGAATAAAACTTTACAATAAAATCCCCCCAAAGCATAAGTTCTAGCCAGCGATTAGCCCCTCATTCGAATGCTGACCAGGTTTTGCCTCAGAGGGCCTGCCGGCCTCAGGCTGCTGCTGTTAGCAACCACAGAGCCATTTCTCTCACTTGTCTCTCATCACTATGGAGATTCTCGTTAAATAAAGTGAACAGTCCTAATCATGTGCACTGGCCCTTATTTGGCATTTTATCTGTGGCTGTCAGTTTCCACAAAACAACTGCCATCTAACCAATAAATACTTGTTGAATGCCTACTATGTGCTTGGACTGAGAGACACAAAGATCAATAGGACAAAATGCTTTCCCTCAAGGGAAGAAAATGCAAAATGTGTAGATTGCATAGATCATCAGCAAGTGCAGCCCAACTTGACACATTTTTGTGGTTCCTGAATTTAAAAATGTTTTGTTTGTGTAGGTATAATCCTTTAAAAATAATGTTTAATTTTCAAATGAGAGGTACCTTACAGGGTTCAAAAATCAAAATGACATGAAAAGTTATCCCCATCCACTCTTTCCTCATGTTCCACCCCCTCTAGCTAACCATTTTTATTAGATTCTTGTTTCTACTTCTAATGTTTCTTTATGCATAATATATGGATACGTATTTTAATTTTCCCTTCCTAACAAGGGTGACATGCAATATACTTACCAAAATACCCTGCAGATCTTTTCATATCAGTCCACAGAGATCTCCCTTGTTGTCTTTCACAGCTCTTAGTAGTCCCCTTGGTGGATGTATCATAGTACATTAGCCAGCCCCCTATTGAGGGCCACTTGGGATGTTTCCAATCTTTTGCAATTACAGTGAACACCCCAATGAATAATCTTGTGTCTGTCATTTGTATGTGTGCAGGGGTAATTGCAGAATTGATTTCCAGAAGTGGGATTGGTGCATTAAAACGTACTTGTGCCTATACTTCGGCAGATTTTGCCAGCTGTCCCTTCAGAGCTGTCCCTTTACATCTTCCCCTCTCCCAGCAATGTCTGACAGCACCTCTTTCTCCTGGATGAGAATATTTCTAATCCTTTCTTGTCATCTAGTACCAAATAATACCTTTTCCCCTTTTCTTTGCAGTGTTGTCTTTGTTCTCCAGTATTGCCCAGGTTTCTTTTAGCACAAGTTTCTTATAGCTGCTCATAAGTAGACAATGTGTTATATTTGCTTTGTGGTATGCCAGATGAGGAATTGTTGAACCCAGAATATTTAAGGGATGGTGTGGAATTCAGGGTGGCTGGGGTCCATGTTCAAGCTGCTGAGTAGTGAGAAGGAAGCTCAGGGACAGATTGTGGAGAACTTGGGCTGCCAGACACCAAAAGCTTTGGATTTTTCCTGCAGGCAACAGGCAGTCACTGAAGGTTTCACAGTAAGAGGGAGGAGATGGTTAGAGCCATGTCAAGGCAGATTTTAATTCCAGTGGCCTCAGGATGGGGGAAGAGACTAAAGACCGCAATTCTTAATTCTTACATGTACCTGCTGTGGCTTGCTATGGTAAGAAATGTGTAATATTGCTATTTAGCAGTTGTCTGTTACATCACATGCAGGGGGTTCGGGGGAGAATTCATTAGTCAGGAGGGGTAATTTCTCTATTATGCTTTCTGACTGGAAGAGGCAAGGGGCCACTTTCCCACTTGGCCCCTCAAGGGTTGGCCTCATCATTGTCATTCAATGCATAATAATCGAAACACGGAGTCCCTTTAAGCTCACAGAGCAGCTGGCGTCTTTGAACCAGGATTTCTTATCCGCTATTCTTTTGATATTATTTCCCATCCTCCAGGGAGAGGCGGTCCTCCTGATGGGGCAATCCCTCGTTCCAGACATAAGAAGAGAGGGTGTCAGACCGGAGAAAAGAAGGCCAGCTTCCCAAGGTTTCGCTCAGCTGTTTTCTATCCACTGAGTGGCCTTGCCAAACACTGTCGCCTGCTCCGTGAGGGTGCGAGAAGCCGCGATGCTGTGTGCGGTTTCCATGGCAGTGGGCTGCGGAGGCCCGCGGGGACCAGCCAGGTGGCTGGCTCCTTCCGCTCAGAGCTGGCTCACCTGCTTTGCTGTTGGTAGCCGCCCTCTTCGCTCCTCTTATTTCCTGGAGCATTAGAATTTCTTTTGTTACTCCTTTTATAAGTCTGGTCTTTGTGTGAGAGAACCTTAAAGTTCTGAGCTTATAAAAAGTGCGACTTTAAGCGATTGAATGGGAGGAATTCAGAATGCGAAGGTGGAAAAGTACCGGGAGATAGCACGTCTCTCTGAATGGAGGCTGAAACTCCGAGGTGAGGCCGGTTCTGAGGGCTGAACTTCCAACAAAGGGTGGCAGGAGGACGCATTCCACAGCGGAAAGACAGGGTCGCCCCCAAAGGGCCACGGGATTCTCTTCACAGATGTCATTGGCACGTGGGTTAGAATTAAGAGTCTGGCCATCTTTGTTTCATAGGATCTCTTCATTTAATTAACTTCAGGGAATTCCCTGGCGGTCCAGTGGTTAGGACCCCGTGCTTCCACTTCAGGGGGCCTGGGTTAGATCTCTGGTCAGGGAACTGGGATCCCGCAGGCCCTGTGGCAAGGCAAGGCAAAAAAAAAAAAAAAAAAAATTAACTTCAGAAGACTGTATGTGTTGCAGTTACTTGCTGACAGAAATGTCAGTTCAATCATTGTCCATAATTTTCCAGTGAGGACACATTATCACAGGATTACTAGGAACTCAGGGTCATGGAAGGGAAATGAAGGATCTCAAATGGAGAAGGATGTCCAAGTCAGGCCCTAGTTCCTTAACGCTTTTTCAGCAAGTGCTTCTGGTTTCTATGTCAGCAGGCTGCAGTTGCTATGTTTTCAGCCCTGTGGTGTCTGGGACCAGCCAGCTCTGCAGGCATGGGACCCTGTGGGCTCTGCCCAGCAAGGACACCAGGCTCAGGGCTCTGCCCTCGGGGTAAGTTCTGGTGGACCAGGCTTTATGTGATGAGTTAACGCTTAAAAGGATTCCATGATGGGGATGGAGACAAAGGCTTGAGGTAAGGGACAGGACTTTGGCTTGGGAAATGAAGATGGAGTGGGTTCCATCCAAAACAGTCATGGTGGCACAAACAGCAGGGGCCGCCAGGACATGGAGCAGAGCAAAGCTCTTCTCAACTGCTTAAGACCCTAAAGAAGTGGCCCTGAAGCCACATATTCTCCTTGGACATACTGAAGAATCACTGAACAGAGTGGAACATATTTTAGTATCAAGTGCCACTGGGAAACAAAATATTAAACTCATTTTAAGCCCATATATGAGTCAAAGCAATTTATTTAGTTTTCATCAAAGACAAAATATTCTTCATCCTAAATCATCTGCAGTTAGGTCATGAACAGAGACAATGAAATTCCCTTTGGTAACCCCCTAAACTAATTAAACACATTTCTTTGGTTCTGTATCATGACCAGTAAAAGGAAAATGAGAGAAGGGAAGAGCGAGTAAATTAGTCCATTTGATGACTCCTTGGGTAGACATTTTTTGAGCACTTACTGTGGTTCTTGGCTCTGAAGTAGGAACTGAGTGAAGCCAGCCCAAGCCCTCACCACCAGGGACTGAGTTTGCTGGGGATTCAGGGAAATAAGCAACCAGCCAGGTGATCGCCCAAGGCCTGACAACTTGGGCTTAGACCCGTGGAGCAGTTGAGGAGGTGGGAAAGTTGAAGAAAAGGTGCAGCGGTGAGAGAGGGAGGCCCATTCCAGGCACGGAACTGAAGCGGGCAGTGGCTGAAGTAGGAGGTGTGGTGAGAGATGGGCAGAGCTCACTGGCTTAGGGGTGTGGACTCCATGCTGTGCAAGGGAGGTGTCTCCCTTGTCTCCCTTGCAAGTGGGTTTCTCAGAGGCCACTGTTGGCTGGTGGGTGGATGGGGAGGGTGAAGCTGTCATGGGGGCAGGGAGTCCAGTGAGATGGCTACTGCCAGAGCCAGAGGGAAAAGAGGTTGGGGTAGGGGTGGAGGGGTGGGCACAAATTCGAGAGAACCACACTCCCTCACCTGCTCCCTCTGCCCGGCTGACGGGGTATATGAGGGATGGGAGGGAGGAGTCAGGTCACACCCCAGGGCTTCTGACTTGGGGAGCTGCCAGGCAGGCCATGCAGTCCATCAGGATAGGACCGTGGGAGGGCACCTGGGTGGGAGCAGTGGTGGGGCAGAGGGAGCGAGAATAATGAGTTTGAGTTTAATTAATGGTATTAAACAGTGTATCATTCAGGGTTCTGCCAGAGAAACAGAATCAGCAAGATATTAAAGAGAGAGAGAGAGAGAGAGGTCGATTTTTTGCAAGGCTTACATGTAGAGTTGCCTAGGCAAGTCTGAAATCTGTAGGGCAGGCTGTGAGGAATGGCAGGCTGCAACCATCAGGGAGGAGCTGACACTGCATCCACAGGCAGAATTTCTTCCTCAGGGAAACTTCAGTTTTACTCTAAAAACTTTCATCCAATTGGATGAGGCCCATCCAGGTTATCAAGGATAATCCCCTTTACTTAAAGTCACTTGACTGTAGAAGTGAATCATAACTGCAAACTATTTTCACAGCAATATCTCAATTAGTGTTGGGTTGAATAACTGGATACTACAGCTTAGCCAAGTTGATACATAACGCTAACCTTCATAGATGGCCAACCACAGAATCGTGAAATATTCAAGGAGTAGGGAATGAGTAAAGTAAAAAGGGTGTTCCCCCCATCCCAAACTCCTGGACCTTCTCCCCAGAGGAAACCACAGTTAAAAGTTCCTGTATGTCCATCTACAGATGGGAGAGGGACCTGGGCAGAAAATAGAGGTCTTAAGCATTTGGGTAGGATGTGAAGCCATAGGACTGGGTAGGAGCACCTAAGGAGAGTGTGAAAGTCATGGACACAGGAAGAGAAGGGCAGACTCTGAGGATACCACAGGTGGGGACTTGACAGGCAGGGGACCAAGAGAGGGGGCATAATGCAGCAGAATTCCAATCAGCTTGTGCATGGCGAGCAAGTCCAGAGCAAGTACCCAAGAAACCAGGCTGGGTGAGCAGCAGAAGGACAGACAGAAGACCCCCTGGGAGGATGGTGTTATTTGTCTCTGGTCTGGCTGGTAAAGTGGGAGGAAACACCTCACCCTAGCCTACCCTTGCAGTGGGGGCCCTGCTAAGAACAGACCCAGGTGTGTTGAAGGAGGAGGGGGTCAAATCTTCCTTTCTGTGCTGCTGAGGGCAGAGACCAAGGGTCCTTGGTGTTTTGCTTAAGGTTCCCTTAGAGAGTTCATAGTTGAGTAGAGGTTGTCCTGGAGCCTCATTTGGGGTTTTGTATGGGAATTTGAGGATAAGAGGCTGATACTGCGGGAGAAGAAGAGAGTAGACCCAGACCATGCCAAGAGGAGGTGTAAGGAGGATAGATGGCCAGTGAGCTCTGCTCAGAGGGGCTTTTGCAGACAATGCAATTTTGATGCTGCATCCTGTTGTATACAACAGTGGCTCCCCCATTACTCCACCCTCCCCCATTACTCCAAAAGCTGGAGGGGCAGGTTAGCACAGACTAACAAAACGTTTACTGAGTGTGCATTGAGGTCTGGGCACTGTGCTGGGCCCCTGTGAGTTTCAGTGATCCTTAGCGGTTACCTGGTTCCTTTCCTGAAGAAAGGTCTTTTCTAACCTCCCATCACATGGGAGCCCAGAGATGGCAGCCACTGGCTTACATGCAGGTCCATTGTTGTCTCAGAGGGGTTCAAGTAGGAAGGACATTTTCTCCTAGTGATCAGCCTGTTTCCTGGGCCTGGAATTGCCTGTTCTTCTGAGCCCAGAGGAATAAGTCCCTTGTAGCTTCTTATGGACACATCTCTCTGGTATGCCATCCTCTCTTTCCCAGGCCTTCTTTCTTGGTCCCCTTGACTGCTCTGAAGACAGGTTTCAGCTTCTCACTGTCTTGGGCACACTTATCTTGTAGTCCTTATGTTGTATGATAAAGAATTTGTCTGGTTTTTGTCTTGGGTTTCTGGGATGAAGCTTCTAAGCTCTTGAAATTTTCCAAATGACAGGAGAGTCTTTGTTATTAATGGTGGCCCTTGAACCACACCTGAGTTTAGGCTAATAAGATGACTCAGGGGACTTCCCTGGTGGCACAGTGGTTAAGAATCTGCCTGCCAATGCAGGGGACATGGGTTTGAGCCTTGGTCCGGGAAGATCCCACATGCCACGGAGCAACTAAGCTCATGTGCCACCACTACTGAGCCCACGCTCTGCAACTACTGAAGCCTGCGCACCTAGGGCCTGTGCTCTGCAACAAGAGAAGCCACCACAATGAGAAGCCTGGGCACTGCAATGAAGAGTAGCCCCTGCTTGCCGCAACTAGAGAAAGCCCACATGCAGCAACGAAGACCCACTGCAGCCAAAATAAAAAACAAACAAACAAACAAAAACTTAAAAAAAAAAAAAGATGACTCAGGATGGGCTGGTCAGGCCAGGAAGACCATGGGATTGGGGCTTTGAGCCATGGGATATTAGCCCAAACTCCCAACCTCTGGGGATGGAAGAGGGGCTGGAGGCTGAGGTTAATCACATGGCAAATGATTCAGTCAACCATCCCTATGTAATGAAACCCCAGTAAAAACTCTGGACACTGAGGTTCAGGTGAACTTTCTGGTTGGTGAACACCTTGATGTGACAGGAGGGTGATGTGTCCTGATTCCAGGGGGAAGGCTATGGAAGCTCTGCATTTGAGCCTCTCCCAGACCTTGTTTTATGTGTCTCTTCATCTGGCTGATCCTGATTTGTATCCTTTATAATAAAACTATAAGTCTAGTGCTTTCCTGAGATCTGAGTCATTCTAGTAATTGACTGAAACTGAGGGGCTCATGAGAACCCCCAAATTTGTATCCAGCTTGTGTCTGAAGTAAGGAAAGGCTTGTGGAATCTGATGCTAGCTCTTGGTGGTTAGCATCAGAACCTAACTGAAGTATTGTACTCTGGCTCAATAATCCCAGTAAAAATGTGGCATTGAGCGTGCAAGGGGACAGTAGCCTCTGTTCCTTGGTGTGGGAGCCATGTTAGTGTAACCTAGGGTACCCCCAATACCATGGGCTAGGACAGCCCCCTGTTCCCTCTCACATGAGCTGTGGTCGAGACTGAGTTATTTGGTGATAAACTCCTTGGAACACCTGCAGGGGCTCAGGCAGGAGTTTGGCAGCAGCGTAATTCCAGACCTTCACACTTCTTTTTTGTGGGGGGGCTCACTTTAGATTTATTTATTTATTTTGAGCTGTTCAGAACATTTATTACTCCAGAAATGATTTCTTTTATGAGTATACACTTAGTGGACTTTTAAAATTAAAAAAAAAAAAAGAAAAAACCTTGATTTGCCATAAATAAATGAGAGGTTATAGGGAATTCTCTGGTGGTCCAGAGATTAGGACATGGCGCTTTCACTGCGGGGCCCAGGTTTTTTGTTTTGTTTTGTTTTTTTATATTGCAGATTCTTATTAGTCATCAATTTTATACACATCAGTGTATACATGTCAATCCCAATAGCTCAATTCAGCACATGACCATCCTCACCCCACCATGGTTTTCCCCACTTGGTGTCCATACATTTGTTCTCTACATCTGTGTCTCAACTTCTGCCCTGCAAACTGGTTCATCTGTACCATTTTTCTAGGTTCCACAAACATGCGTTAATATACGATATTTGTTTTTCTCTTTCTGACTTACTTCACTCTGTATGACAGTCTCTAGATCCATCCACGTCTCAACAGATGACTCAATTTCGTTGTTTTTTATGGCTGAGTAATGTTCCATTGTATATATGTACCACATCTTCTTTATCCATTCGTCTGTCTATGGGCATTTAGGTTGCTTCCATAACCTGGCTATTGTAAATAGTGCTGCAATGAACATCGGGGTGCATGTGTCTTTTTGAATTATGGTTTTCTCTGGGTATATGCCCAGTAGTGGGATTGCTGGATCATATGGTAATTCTATTTTTAGTTTTTTAAGGAATTTCCATACTGTTCTCCATAGTGGCTGTATCAATTTACATTCCCACCAACAGTGCAAGAGGGTTCCCTTTTCTCCACACCCTCTCCAGCATTTGTTGTTTGTAGATTTTCTGATGATGCCCACTCTAACTGGTGTGAGGTGATACCTCATTATAGTTTTGATTTGCATTTCTCTCATGATTAGTGATGTTGAGCATTCTTTCATGTGTTTGTTGGCAATCTGTATAACTTCTCTGGAGAAATGTCTACTTAGGTCTTCTGCCCATTTTTGGATTGGGTTGTTTGTTTCTTTAATATTGAGCTGCTTGAGCTGTTTATATATTTTGGAGACTAATCCTTTGTCTGTTCATTCGTTTGTGAATATTTTCTCCCATTCTGAGGGTTCAGACCTTCACACTTTTTGTCCTAAAAACCAGGCAGAACAGTGGAGACCCTGAACTTTCCCCCATCCCCCAATAACAAAACAAAGCTCCACCTTTGGTGAATCTAGGAGACAGAGTGAGGTAGGAGATAGATGTGCCCCTGGGCCAGACAGCTGGTGTTTGTCAGGTGGAGTAAAACTGAAGCTTTGTTCTCACCCAGACACTTCAAGGACAAAGCTAGTGGCAGAAGCTGAGCTCTGCTAAAGTAAAGAGATAAGGTGCCCACCCCTGAGGTCAAGGAAAACTTCCCTGTCTGCACATGTGCAGGAAGGCTCCTTGGGGATCAGAAAGGGAGGTGGCGCCACCCCATAATATGTATGGACATACACCCATAGGCCTCTGCAGTGGGATCCATCTTAGGAAAGAGTTGTGCAGGCATCTTGGGGAGGGTCCTAAGACTAGTCAGGTGTGAAAAAAAGAAACAAGATAATTGGCCAAATGTAAAAAAAGACCCAGAAGAACTGTCCTATATAAGTGATTTAAATCACCTCTTCATGCACTCCTCATTCAGGACGCTTGCACTCCTCTCTGGGTGTGTATTTCTGCTTTAAATAAATAAACTGTTTCTCTGTGTGCTCTCCCATATGTTGTGCTCTGTCTCTAACAATAAACTTTTTACCTGTTTTGAAGTTTTTGCCTCCTTGAAACATTTTTGCTTTCAAATGGAGTAAGAATCAGGGAACTTTGCTTCTAGCCTCTAGCCCCTGGTGGACTGGCAGCTAGGTTCAATCCCTGAACAGGGAAGTAAGATCCTTCTTCAAGACTACTGTCCCTCCAAGAACAAGAAGAAAGCTCCAAGCCTCAAATTGCATTTAACTGTGGCCAAAATCTCTCACAGTGGAGCACTAGGACTGGCAGAGAAGCAGGGGGAGTGGGGAAGAGTCTAATGAGCAGTCCTAGAAAGAGAAGGCCTCACCCTGAGAAGAAGCTGCCGTGATAAAGATTGAAAACCAGCTGGAGGAGGTTGAGAGAAGATGTGGATGGGCCTGGAGGAGGCCCAGATGTGGCCAACCTAGGGATAACTGCTTTGGAAAAAGAGTAGATCTCTGGAAGGCAGGCTCAGTGTCCCTTGGAAACAGCAGCTGCTGGTGAAAGAATTGAAGGAGCTCAGAGGCTGGGAAGGCACCCTTCCTTAGGATGATTTGCTCTCCTTTTTCCAGTGTCTTAATGTAAACCATTAGGTTACTGATTTTAGATCTTTCTTCTTTCTTAATACAGACAGTAATAGCTATAAATTTCCCTCTAGGCCCGCTTTAGCTGCATACCATAAGTTGTGGTATGTTGTGTCTTCATTTTTATTCATCTCAAAGTACTTTCTGATTTTACTTTCAATTCCTTCTTTGACCCACTGGTTATCTGGGAGTGTGTTGCTTAGTTGTATTTGTGAGCTTGGGGGAGCCCTTCTAGTCTGGTGGCCTGGCTCTGCAGAGATATAGGTGAAAGAAACTGTCCTTGGGAGTCACAGAGGAGGGAGCCCTGGAGCCATGTCCCCCAATCCCACTAACACCCAGGACTCCCCTGATAATAGCTACTCCAAGAAAATAGAACTCACCTAAATATCAGCAACATAATAGGTATTGCAGCACATTCATAAGAATACCGTAAGAAAAATCCTGAAAAGGGACAACAGAATTATTCTGCAGATGAAGAAAATACATCAGAAAAAATGCTGCTAAAGGAGGGGGAAAATTGTACCCTGACCGTACAACATACATTAATAATAATAACAATACCTCAATGAAGTATTTGCAGCTTTGAAGAAAGACAGCAAAGCAGAAATTTAAGAACTTAGGAAAGAAAAAGCCAAACGAGAGGAGGAGATGGGCCGATAGTCAGTGGACATTAGGGCCGTGTGGAAGTTAGGAGAGAAGCAGAAGAAAATACAAAATCACAAATGAACACAAAATTTAAAGGAGCTCAAAGGAGAATAGAGCAGAAAGCATGATAAGACATATAGAGGTTATCAATGAGGAAAGAACTTGAAACAGAAATAAAGTGATAAAACAGATTAGAGAATCAGTACAAATTGTGAAAGACTTTGAAATGGGCCAAAAGAATTATTGGGCATCTTCAATGGAAAACTATGCTTTGGAGTGGGATAGAAAACTAAGCACTACCTTCTGGATTATTCCCGCATGTGTCTGCGCCTTTCATTGTCTTTGTGCTATTTTATAATTTTGTAAATTAAAGATAACCAATAGCAATGCAAATGATTTTAATCTGTACATATGCAAATTAATTCTTTATGATGGAAGAACAATTGACCCCCCATTTTTGTAGGCAGAATAATGCCCCCCCCAAATGTTCATGTCCTAATCCTTGTAACCTGTGAATGTGTTACTTTCCATGGCCTAAGTGGTTTTGCAGATGTGATAAGTTAATGATCTTGAGATGAGGAGAGTCTCCTGAATTATCCAGGAGGGCCCAATGTAATCATAAGGGTCGTTTTGACTGGTCAGTGTTAGAGAAGGAGAAGTGTTAGAGAAGGCTACAGGCCTGAGCCAAAGAATGAAGGAAACCTGCCTAAGCTGGAAAAGGCAGAAATAGATTCTCCCCTAGAGCCTCCAGAGGGAAACAGACCTGTCCACCCATTTTAGACTTCTTGACCTCTGGAATTGTAAGATAATAAATTTGTTGTTTAAGCCAGTCAATTTGTGATAGCAGCAGTAAGAAACTAATACATACACCCCTAAAAAGGTCAATTTTATATCTATTTGTAGATTCATTTCAGGCTTTATGTATGTCTCTGTCCTTTGAATTCTCCTTTAAATTGGTTGCAACATCTTACTGATTTTATCATTAATCAATGAGTTAAATTAAATATTTTAATGTATTTATTTTATATTTTTATGAATTCATGATTTCAGTCTTTTAAAAAATTTATTTTTGACAATGTTGCCAAGACCATTCAATTGGGGAAAGGGCAGTCTTTTCAACAGTGTTGTGAAATGGTGCTGGGAAAATTGGATATCAACATGAAAAAGAATGGACTCTACCCTTATCTAACATATGCAAAATTTAAGTCAAAATGGATAAAAGACCTAAATGTAAGAACTAAAACTATAAAACTCTTATTTATTTTTTTGGCTGTGTGGTTTGTGGGATCTCAGTTCCCCAACCAGGAATTGAACCTGGGTCACAACAGTGAAAGCACAGAATCCTAACCACTAGACCACCAGGGAACTCCCAACTATAAAACTCTTAGATGAAAACATAGGGGAAATTTTCATGACATTGTATTTGGTAATGATTTCTTGGATATGAGACCAAAGGGACAGGCAACAAAAGAAAAAAATAGACAAATTAGATTTCATCAGAATTAAAAATTTTATGCATCAAAGGATACCACCAACAAAGTAAAAAAGTAATGGGATGGGAAAAAATATTTGCAAGCACCAGTTTGATAAAAGACTGATATCCAGAACGTATGGAGAACTCCTAAAATTCAATAACAAACCCCCCAAACAACCCAATTCAAAAATAAGCAAAAGACTTGAATAGACATTTATCCAAAGAAGATATATAAATGACCAGTAAGCACATGGAAAGATGCTTAATATCAGTAATCATAAGGGAAATGCAAATTAAAATCACAATGAGATATCACTTTACACCTATTAGAATGGCTATGATCGAAAAAACAGAAAATAAGTGTTAGTATGGATATGGAGAAAATGCAACCCTTGTACATTGCCGGTCGGAATGTAAAATACATTTGGCGATATTAAAACAGTCTTCCAGTCTGCTTCTGGAAAGATGGAGTAGATATAATTTTCCCTATTCCTCCTGCTAAGTGCAACTAAAACTCCTGGAAGTTATTTATAAAACAGATGTAAGAAGACTCTGAAAGGTAGAGAGATAAAAGCAGACTGACTAAAAGACTCAACAAAGCCTGCTCTCTGTGGCCAAAGGACTAGAAAGAGACAGCCTAGCAAGACAGAAAACTTTTAGATAATAACCACTTTACTTCAGCCAAACTCCACAGAAAAAAAATGATGGCCTCACCCCCATCTCCATCGTTAAAGGCTGTGAAGAAAGCCTAGACTTCATTCTTGCCAAGCTGTAATGAGATAGCTCAATCTATGCCCCCATCAGAAGCTTGGTGGCAGAGAAGGCCAAGTGAGGAGCCGGGACTTGTATCCTTGTTGGGTGAAAACAAAGCATTACCACCCCAACACCCTGCTTGTCAGTGGAGACCACATGGGGAGCCTGGACTTCCACCTCCATTTCACCTTTGCCTCCTTGTTGGGGTGTTGTCAGAGGAGGCCTGAGGGAGGGTCAGGAATTTAACAATTGCTCAGCAGTAATGAGGCCGCCTCCTCAAGGGGATCAGATGTGGGTTGCGGTAATAAGGTATTCCTTGCCCTCCTGGCAGGGTGGTTCATTGGAGGCTTAGTAAGGAGCTTGAACTCCCATCCCTGCCCAACAATAACAAGGAGCCCCTTCTCCAACCTGGGTGTCAATGGAGGCTGAGTGGAGAACCTGAACTTTTACCCCACTTGGTATTAATAAGGCAGCATTCCCTTCCCCACTGGAGTAGTGTCAGAGGCAATTGGCTAAAATACAATATTTAAGTAAGATCCAGAGCCCTATAGCATAATCACCAAAACATCCAAGTTTCAACAGAAAATCATTCATCACACCAAGAAACAATAAGATCTCAACACGAGTGAGAAAAGACAATCAACAGACACCAACACCAAGATGACATGGATGTTAGAATTATCTGACAAGAAATTTAAAGCAGCCTTCATAAAAATGCTGCAGTGTGCAAATTATGAATATGCTTGAAACAAATGAGAAAATAGGAAGCCTCAGCAGAGAAATAGAAGATATAAAGGAGAACTAAATGCGAAATTTTATAACTAAAATGTACAATAACAGCAACAACAAAAACCTCAATGGATGGGTTTAATAGCAGATTGGAGATGATAGGGGAAAGAATCAATTAAATCAATTAACTTAAAGACAGAATGATATGGTGCTCGCTTCAGCAACACACATACTAAAATTGGAATGATACAGGGAAGATTAGCATGGCCCCTGTGCAAGGATGACGTGCAAATTCATGAAGTGCTCCATATTAAAAAAGAAAGATAGAATGATATATATTGCCCAATTGAAATAACAGAGAGAAAATACAGAGCGATAAAAAAGAACAGAGCTTCAGGGACATGTGGGTCTATAACAAAGATCTAACATTTATGTCATCAGGAGAAGGCATGGGACTGAAAAGTATTTGAAGAAATAATGGCTGAAAAATCCCCAAACTTGGTAAAAAACATACATCTAGATGTAAGAAACAACTCTAAATAAGATAAATCTGAAGAAAGCCATGTCAATATGCAACAGAGTCAAACATCTGAAAAATAAAGACAAATAAAAAATCTTGAAAGCAGCTAGGGAGAAACAATATATTACCTGTGGAGAAAAACAATTCAAATTACAGCAGATTTCTCACCAGAAACCACGGAGACTAGAAGAAAGTGGTACAATATTTTTCAAGAGCTGAAAAAAAATGACTGTCAACCCAGAATTCTGTCAACCCGATGAAAATATGCTTCAGGAATAAAGGATAATCAAGATATTCTCAGACGAAGGAGAATTTGTTGCCAGCAGACCTAACATAAAAGAATGGCTAAGGAAGTTCCCCAAACAGAAAGAAAATGAAAAATGGTGGAATCTTGGAACATCAAAAAAGAAGAACAATGGAAAGAGCAAAAATATAGATAAATACAATAGACTTTCCTTCCTGATTTTTCCAAATTAGTTTTGATGGTTGAAGTAAAAATTATAACACTGTCTAATGTGGGTCTCAATATATATAGAGGTAACATTTAAGACAACTATAAATAGTAGAGGGTAAAGGGACTTTAAAGGAGGTAAGGTTTCTTTCACTCAAACTGGTAAAATAGCAATACCATTAGACTGTGATAAATTATGTATGTATAATGTAATACTTACAACAACAACCACCAAAGGGCTCTACAAAAAGATACATTCAAAAACATCAGAGGGCTTCCCTGGTGGTGCAGTGGTTGGGAGTCCGCCTGCCGATGCAGGGGACACGGGTTCGTGCCCTGGTCCGGGGGGATCCCGCGTGCCGTGGAGCGGCTGGGCCCGTGAGCCATGGCCGCTGAGCCTGCGCGTCCAAAAAAAAAAAAAAAAAAGAAAAGAGGGAAAGTCTCAGATCAATAGTCTAAGTTTTCACTCAAGAACTTAGAAAAAGAACCCAAAGCAAGCAGAATGAAGGAAATAATAGAGATAAGATCTGAAATTAGTGAAACTGAAAAGAAAAAAACAACAGAGGAAATCAATTAACAAAAAGCTAGTTCTTTGAAATGATCAATAAAATTGACAAAGCACTGGCAAGGCTGACAAAGAAAAAAGAGAGATGACACATATTACTAATATCAGGAATAAAACAGACCCTGTGGACATTGAAAGAATGAAAGGGGAATACTATGAACAACTGTAAATACATACATTTGACAATTTACATGAAATGGACCACTTCCTTGAAAACACAAATTCCATACTCACCCAATATTAAATAGTTAATTGAATTAGCTCTATCACTATTAACAAAATTTAGTTCATAATTAAAAAACTACCCCAAAGGGAATCTCTAGGACCATGATTTCACTCCTGAATTCTTTCAAACATTTAAAGAAGAATTAACACCGATTTTACACAATCTGTTCCAGAAAACAGAGGAGGAAAGAATACTTCCCAACTCATTTAATGAAGTCAGTATTACCCTGCTAACAAAAACGAAGACAATGCGAAAAAAAAATAGAAAAGAAAAAAAAAAGAAAAAGAAAAACCTACAGACTAGTGTATATATCCTTCATGCATATAGACAGTATGTATATATCCCTCATGCATATAGATGCAAAAATTCTTTTTTCTCTGCTAATTTAGTTTTATTTTACAATTTCAGTTTTATTGAGGTATAACTGACATATAGAATTGTAAGATATTTCAAAAATTCTTAACAAAATATTAGCAAAGAGATTTCAGCAATTTATAAAAACAATTATACACCATGATCATATAAAGTTTGTTCTAAGGATGCAAGGTTGTTTCAACATTCCAAAATCAATTAGTGTAATCTGCTATATCAACAAAATCACAAGATTGTATCAATTGATATAGAAAAGCATTTGACACATTTCAACATCTATTCATGATAAAAACTCCTAGGTAACTAGGAATAGAGGAGAACTTCTTCAACTTGAAAGAGAACATTTACAAAAAACCTGTAGCTAACATCGTACTTAGTGGTGAAAGATTAGATCCTTTCCCCTTAAGATCAGGAACAAGGCAAAGATGTCTGCTCTCACTGCTGCTATTCAACATAGTACCAGCAGTTCTAGCTACTAAGTGAAAAAGCAAGGTGCAAGATAGTGTGTAAATTATGTTATCTTTCTGTAAGGAAAGTATGGAAAACAGGAATAAATATATTTGCATTTCCTTATGTTTGCATAAAGAAATATAGAAAACTAATGAAATGATTACCTATAAAGAGGGTGTGGGAGTTAGAATTCTCTGTATATTTTTATACTTATTTTATACCACTTAATGTTCTTTTGACTTTTGAACCAATGTAAACATTCAACATATTAAAAGCCAGTTCAGGTGGTAGGGAGGGAGTGGGAATGGGGAATGACTATTGATGTGAATGGGGTTTCTCTTAATGATATTGAAAATGTTCTAAAATTAGATGGTGGAGATGGTTGCACAACTCTGTGAATATGCTAAAACCACAGAACTCTACACTTTAAATGGTGAATTTTATGGTATATGAAATGTATCCTGATAAAGTTGGAAAAAAAGGGCACACATGCACACCAAAAATTTCAGAAATGAAGAGGAGATAGACTCAAGATAAAGCAAAGACAATAGGAAAATAACATGGAAGATTTGATGCCCTTAAATCCAGAACTTTCTAAAAACATCTAGAAAATACAATTAAACAGCACTGGCTCAAGGAGGAAGAAAAAAACCCTAATAATATTTAAAGAAACTAAATTATTAGTAAACAATACTTTGTAAATGAAACAACAGACTGAGGTAAGTTTAATAAAACTTTTAAGGAGAAGATCATTTCAGGGTTATATAGAATCCGGAAAAAAATACTCTCCAATTCAAATTTTAATACTAAAATAACCGAGATACTAAAACTAGACAAAATTAGAAGAAAAGTAAATCATAGGCCAATCTACTCCTGAACATGGGTGCAAAACCCTTCTAAGTAAAATATCAGCAAACTGAATCAAAGCAATATATATATTAATATAAGCATGTCAAGGTTGTAATATTCCAGAAACTCAATGTTGAGTTAGAAAGTCTACTAGTGAATTCAACACATTAATAGGCTGAGGGAGAAAATAGCAAATGATATTCTCAATACATGCACACAAAGAATTTGATAAAATTCAAAAGCTGCTCATGATTAAAAAGAAACAAAACCCTGGGCTTCCCTGGTTGCGCAGTGGTTAAGAATCCACCTGCCAATGCAGGGGACACAGGTTTGAGCCCTGGTCCAGGGAGATCCCACATGACACAGAGCAACTAAGCCCATGTACCACAACTACTGAGCCTGAGCTCTAGAGCCCGTGAGCCACAACTACTGAAGCCCATGTGCCTAGGGCCTGTGCTCCGCAACAGGAGAGGCCGTGGTGGTGAGGGGCCCGTGCACCACAGCGAGGGGTAGCCCCCACTCGGCAACTAGAGGAAGCCCATGCACAGCAGCGAAGACCCAACACAGCCAAAAATAAATAAATAGATTAAAAAAAAAAACCCTAATGAACTTTTGGCAAATTAGAAATAGAAGAAGCTATATACTATATGGCAAACATTACACTCCAGGGTGAAATGCTAGAGGTAGTTCTTAGCCAATCAGGAATAAGATTGGATACCCAGTGTGCTCTTTCCATCTGGTATTGTCCTATAGGTCCCAGACAGTGCAGACAAAGAAGAAAAAGAAATTCAACATAAAGGATTAGAAAAAGGAAACCAAATAGTAATTATTGTCTGATGATATGCTTGTATAAATAGACCTCCTCCCTCCATTTAGAGACAGAAGACTGGAATTTATAAGGTAGTTTAGCAAGCTGCTGGATATATAATCAATAAACAAAAATCAATTGTCTTTGTATATACTCCAAAAAACAATGAAAATAAATAAATCTACTAAGGCAACAAAAATATGGGGTGGTTAACAATAAAGTCACAAATATTTTGCAAGGGACTTTTAAATGTCACAGTTCCAACAGCCTTGGGTCCAACCCAGGCATGGCAATGGAGGAGAGAAAATGTGGAGTCTGGGGCTGTCACCTCAGGCACAGTCTTCTGCTGTGGGATTTTCTGGTACCAGCCTCCAAGATAGAGTCAGAATGTCTTGAGTTAAAGAGAATATTAAGTAGAGCAGCGGTCCCCAACATTTTTGGCACCAGGAGCCAGTTTTGTGGAAGACAATTTTTCCACGGACCTGGTGGCGGGGGGGATATGATGGTTCAGGCGGTAATGCGAGTGATGGAGAGCGGCAGATGAAGCTTCGCTTACTCGCCCACCACTCACCTCCTGCTGTGCAGCCGGTTTCTAACAGGCTGCGGACCGGTATGGGGGTTGGGGATCCCTGAAATAGAGGACGTAGGAATCTGCCCAGCAGCGACTATCCTAAAAGCTGGACCACTTCATCCTGCTTTCCCCTAGTTGCAGCTGGTGGCGTTGACCCAGCAGGGGCATCTCCAATCCCACCTAGACCACTCACCCTCACCAGATGTGCCTGCCGGGCCCAAGGGGAACAAAGGGCTTTGGCGGCCGGCCTGGTATGTTCCAGCCTCAAGCTTCCATACATATTTTTAAGATAAATTTAATTTTGTGAATAGGTAATACATTTGTATTGTTAACCAAACCAAACCAAAAAACCTTGGTGATGGGTTACAGATGGGACACAGAGCTTGGAGCAGGAAGCAGCTTATTTGGAGTGAGCATCACTGGCTGTCTCAGGGCTGCTGTCCCAGCATCCCTTTCCTTTGTAGCTATCTTCTGCCTCATTCTCTCACTCTTCCTTTTATCCTTTGACTCTGTCTCCTGTAAAAATTGCATTCTCTGGCAACCTCCTAGAGGAAGGAAGAACAAAGACAGCGTTTCCTTAAACTGCTCTTCCACCTGAGAAGACAGCCCAGCTCCTCCTGTTCCCTGGGCCTGATGTGACCAAGAGGCAGGTGATGGGTCTAGCTAACCTCCAGGGCAGATTTCTCCTTGTGTTCCTGACCCCAGTCCCACCCCGTGAGCCATTATTGCCTTCCCTACATGGGGGGACAGGCAATGGGCGACCGTGGGAGCACGACTAGCCCATCAGGGTTGTCTACACCAGAGATGTGGGGGACTTCAGAATGGAGGTAGTTGATCTTCTTTGGTTGCTGGGGTGCAGGTGAGGGAAGCCACCATGAGGGGTGTAGTCCTGGTTTAGGAGCAGATGGGGAGGGGCATTATGGTCCAACAGCAGCACTGCAAAGGCATGAAGGCAAAATGTGCTTGGGGCCCACATTTCAGACAGGGTTCAAAGCCTTCCTGGTCAGGAATGCACTGCCTGGCTGGCACAGACAGAAGAGGACTACTGCACTCACAGTGTTTCCTTTCCACGTGTGCTTCCTCCTGGGGACCTGGGAGGGACTGGGGAGGAGGCCTGTGTGGGTGGCTGGAAGGCCAGGGTCCCAGGATAAGGAGAGCCTGAGAACAGAGATCTGGCAGAAAGCGAGGAGCCTCCTCCCCGCAGTCACTTGGATCCTGTTTGGGACCCTGGGCAGAGGTGGCAGCTAGTTGTCACCGTGGTCTTGGTACTGAGCCTGGAGCAGGACTGGGGGCTCTGCTCACCCAGTCCCCTGACCTTGTGTGGCTCAGTGAGTTTCTGAACTATAGGCCAACTTCCCATTAAAAGCACCCCAAATTGTCCGGAGCAAGAAGGTGGTATGTTGTGATAATAGCCTCAAATTTCTGGAGTGGGCAGTGGCCTTGGGTTGTTGGCCTTGTCATTCCAAGGACAGGGAGAGGGGTTGTTCCTCTGGGTAGTGATGGATTAATGACAAACCTTAGGAGTCTGGGTGTCCTTGCCCTTTAAATCAAGCCCCAACATAGAATTTAGCATTTTCATTCTGATTGGAATTTAGGGCTTATTATTGCCACTAGAACCATCCCAGAGAGTGTGGCTTAAATGTCAAGATATATTTTTCAGGTGCATAAGACATCAAAGATCACAGCTGTCTGGAAGAGTGAATTTTAATTAGCAAAGGGATCCCATAAAATCTCACCAGCCCTGATGAAACAGCCATGCCAGGCTTTGTTCAGCCCCGGTATTTATTACATACTCAGATGGCTGGTGATAGTATCCAAAGGACCTCGGGACTGTGTTAGTGGGAACCGGTTTTAACTTTCAAACCTTATCTGTCAAGTCCCTTATGCCAAATACCTCTGGAGAAAGAAAGAGGGCTGCATAAAGGCACTCTATGAATACCTAATAGTGTAGTGTTGCCCCTAGGGTCTTCCATGTACTGTGCTTCCTTAGCAGTTAATTTATATGGTCTAGAAAGAATTTGTTCTTTGAGGGCTTGGGGAGCCACTCACATTTGGAAAGGAGCCCCGTTACTAGTTCTTACTTCATTTTCCCTCACACCTGCTTTCTCTACTCCCACTCTTTGAGTCCTCAGCACTGCCAGAGAAAGCCAAGGGTATCCTCTTCTGTGATGCCAGCAAAGACTCATCCAGTTCAGTGACCGTCCAGCCAGCCCTGCCCTGGTAGCTGGATACTCAGAGATGAGTGGGGATGTCTTATGCTTTGAAGAACTCACAGTCTCCTGATGTGTAAGCAAGCCGACTGTGACACTGAATGACAAGGTACCCTGGCTACAGTGTGACTGAGGTAGGCAGTGAACACAGAAGAAAACTGAGGAAGGTGTGTGAGTGTGTGTGTTGGGAAGGTGGTGAACTCACTAAGTAAGAGCTGGATTTTACAAGATGAATAAGACTTTACTAAGCAAAAGAGGGGATATTACTACCGACATTACAGAAATAAAAAGATTATAAAGGAATATTATGAACAGCTATTTGTCAATAAATTAGATGACAGATGAAATGAACAAATTCTAGGAAGACGAAGTGCAAAAGCTGACTCAGGAGGAACTCGAAAATCTGAACAGACCTATAGCACATAAACAGATTGACAACAAAAGAACAGGCAGCAAAAGGAAAAAGAGATAAGTTGTACTTTGTCAAGAACTTTTGTGTTGTGAAGGACACCATCAAACATGTAAAAATATTTGTATATACAATAGGGCCCTGTATTTAAAATATTGAAGAACTCTTACATTTTACTAAGAAAAGACAAATAACCCAATTAAAATGGGCAAATGGGGAATTCCCTGATGGTCCAGTGGTTAGGACTCCACGCTTCCACTGCAAGGAGCACAGGTTTGATCCCTGGTTGGGGAACTAAGATCCTGCATGCTGTGCTGCATGGCCAAAAAAAAAAAAAAAAAAAAGGACAAATGATCAGAATATACATTTCTTCAAAGAAGATATACAAGTGGCTAATAAACACATAAAAAGATGTTCAACATCATTAGCTATCATGGAAATGAGAGTAACATCGACATATATACTCTACCAATGTAAAATAGATAGCTAGTGGGAAGCAGCAACATAGCACAGGGAGATCAGCTCGGTGCTTTGCGATGACCTAGAGGGGTGGGATAGGGAGGGTGGGAGGGAGGCTCAAGAGGGAGGGGATATGGGGATATATATATACATACAGCTGATTCACTTTGTTATACAGCAGAAACTAACACAACATTGTAAAGCAATTATACTCCAATAAAGATCTATTAAAAAAAAACCACAATGAGAACCACTTCATACTTGGCTTGGCTAGAATAAAAAAGTCACATAACAACAAGTGTTGGTGAGAATGTGGAGAAATTGGAACCTTCATATACTGATGGTGGGAACATAAAACAGTACAGTCATTTTGGAAGACAATATGGCAATTCCTTGAAAGGTGAAACATGGAGTTACAATATGACCCAACAATTCCACTCCTAAGTATATACCCAACAAAAGTAAAAACATGTTCACACAAAAACTTGTACAGGCATACCTTGGAGATATTGTGGGTTCGGTTCCTGAATACCATAATATAGAGAGTCACATGAATGTTTTGGTTTCCCAGTGCATATAAAAGTTATGTTAACACTATAGTCTATTAAGTGTGTAATAGCCTTACATTAAAAAAACAATGTATATACCTTAATTGAAAAATACTTTATTGCTAAAAATTGCTAACCATAATCTGAGCCTTCAGTGAGTCGTAATCTTTTTGCAGTAGTAACGTCAAAGATCACTGATCACAGGTCGCCATAACAAACATAATAATGAAAAATTTTGAAATATTGGGAGAATTACTAAAATGTGACACAGAGACACAAAGTGAGCAAATGCTGTTGGAAAAATGGCACCAATAGACTTGCTCAACACAGGGTTGCCATAAACCTTCAATCTGTAAAAATTTCAATATCCTTGAAGGCAATAAAGTGAAGTACAATAAAATGAGGTATGCCTGTACAGGAATATTCATAGTAGTTTTGTTCATAATAGCCTCAAAGTGGAAACAACTCCAAAATCCATCAACTGATGAATGGAACAAAATATGGTATACTCATACAGTAGAATATTATTTGGCAATAAAAAGGAATAAAGTTCTGATATATGTGACAGCATGGATAAACCTTGAAAACATTATGTTATGTGAAAGAAATCAGTCATAAAAGACCAATTATATGATTCCATTTATATGAAACGTTCAGAAGAGGCAAATTTACAGAGACAGAAAGTAGATTACTGGTTGTTTAGGACTGGAGGGGAAAAGGGGATGAAGGCTAATGGGTATGGAGGTTTGGGGGAGAGTAATGAAAATGTTCTAAAATTGATTTTGGTGATGGTTCATAACTCTGTGACACACTAAAAACCATTGAATTGTACACTTTAAAAAGGTGAACTTCATGGTATGTTAATTGTATCTCAGTAAAATTGTTAATAAAAAAAGAATTCACTAAGCAGTAAGAAGAGCATGCTGGGCTGGGGAACGGCATTATAAATGGGTGTGTTTGGGAACTTGGAACATTTGATGTGATGATGGCAGCTGGCAGTGAGTTGGGGGCACTGGTGTAGCAGAAAACGAGAGCAGTGGGCATGGGCTGGAGCACATAGGCTGTGGTGCCTGGATTTTCTTTGAAGGCCATGAAAAACATGAACAGGAGGGTGGTAAGCAGAAGAAAGACTACTCCAGAATGAAGAGCATGTGGCTGAGGCCAGGGCTGAACCGGGGCAGTGGGTGTCAGGCATGGGGAATAGGAGGTGGATTTCAGAGCCAGGTGGAAGGTACTAATCTTTTCACAGCTGTCTTGATTTTATTTTAATTGGAAAAGATGACAGAAAAACTCAAAATGGAATTTGAAAACAAACCAACAAATGAAAAGCCTCTGAACAGTCCTCCCTACCTTCAATGAATGCTCCTTTTCCTTGGAGAGTTGTGGCTGGGGATCACCGTCAAGCTACTTAACTCTTTTTTTTAAATTGATTTTTAAAATTGAAGTATGGTTGATTTACAATGTTGTGTTAATTTCTGCTGTATGCAAAGTGACTCGGTTATACACATACACACATTATTTTTTATATTCTTTTCCATTATGGTTTATCCCAGAATATTGAATATATCTCCCTGTGCTATACAGTAGGACCTTGCTGCTTATCCATTCTATACGTAATAGTTTGCAACTACTAACCCCAACCTCCCAGTCCATCCTGCCCTCAACTCCCACCTTTTGTAACCACAAGTCTGTTCTCTATGTCTGTGAGTCTGGTTCTGTTTTGTAGAGAGGTTCATTTGTGCCATATTTTAGATTCCACATATAAGTGTGGTATCATATGGTATTTGATACCATGTCATATGGTATTTGTCTTTCTCTTCCAGACTTACTTCACTTAGTATGATAATCTCTGGTTGCATCCATGTTGCTGCAAATGGCATTATTTTATTCTTTTTTTATGGCTGAGTGATATTCCATTTTATGTATGTATCATATCTTCTTTATCCATTCATCTGTTGGTAGACATTTACATTGTTTCCATGTCTTGGCTATTGTGAATAGTGTTTTTATGAATATAGGGGTGCATGTACCTTTTTGAATTATAGTTTTGTCCAGATATATGCCCAGGAGTGGAATTGCTGGATGATATGGCAATTCTATTTTTAGTTTTCTGAGGAACCTCCATACTGTTTTCCACAGTGGCTGCACCAACTGACATCCCTGCCAACAGTGTAGGAGGGTTCCCTTTTCTCCACACCCTCTCCAGCATTTGTTATTTGTAGACGTTTTAATAATGGCCATTCTAACCAGTGTGAGGGGGTACGCCATTATAGTTTTGATTTGCATTTCTCTAATAATTAACCATGTTGAGCATCTTTTCATGTGCCTATTGACCATCTGTATGTCTGCTTTGGAGAAATGTCTATTTAGGTCTTCTGCCCATTTTTCGATTGGGTTGTTTGTTTTTTTGTTGTTGAGTTGTATGAGCCGTTTGTATATTTTGGAAATTAAGCCCTTGTTGGTCGCATCATTTGCAAATATTTTTTCCCATTCCATAGGTTGTCTTTTCATTTTGTTGATGGTTTCCTTTGTTGTGCAAAAGCTTGTAAGTTTGATTATGTCCCATTTGTTTATTTTTGTTTTTATTTTTACTGCCTTGGGAAACTGACCTAAGAAAATATTGATACGATTTATGTCAGAGAATATTTTGCTTATGATCACTTCTAGGAGTTTTACAGTGTCTTGTCTTTAAGTCTTTAAGCCATTTTGAGTTTATTTTTGTGCATGGTGTGAGGGTGTGTTCTAACTTCATTGATTTACATGCAGCTGTCCAACTTTCTCAGCACCACTTGCTGAAGAGACTATCTTTTCCCATTTTATATTCTTGCCTCCTTTGTCAAAGATTAATTGACCATAGGTGTGTGGGTTTATTTCTGGACTTTCTATTCTGTTCCATTGATGTATGTCTGTTTTTGTGCCAGTATCATGCTGTTTTGATTACTGTAGCTTTATAGTATTGTCTGAAGTCTGGGGTTATGCCTCCTGCTTTGTTCTTTTCCCTCAGGATTGCTTTGGCAATTCTGGGCCTTTTATGGTTCCATGTAAATTTTAGGATTATTTGTTGTAGTTTTGTGAAAAATGTCGTAGGTAATTTGATAGGGAACGCTTTAATTCTGTAGATTGCTTTGGGTGGTATGGCCATTTTAACGATATTAAGTCTTCCAATCAAGAGCATGGGATATCTTTCTGTTTCTTTGAATCATCTTTAATTTCCATTATGACAATTTTATAGTTCTCAGCATATAAGTCTTTCACCTCCTTGGTGAGGGTTATTCCTAAGGCTACTTCTTGAAGCCTCGGTGTCCTACCTCGGTGTCCTAGCCTACCTGCCTGAGAGCCGTAGTGAATGTTAAATGTGATAGTATATGTATGTCACTTAGCACTGGTCCCAGCATAAAATGAGGGCCAAATAAAGACCCATTCTTGCCCACACATGTGGTTACTTCTTGTATACTTGGAAGGATGAGATGGATCTCATTCTGAGTTCTTCTTTCCCTTAATTGGGCATCATGTGTGTTTTTTTCATACTGTGTGTTTGTCTGTGTGTGTTTCTGTTTGTTGATATTGAGGAGGAGTTTTTTTTTTTTTAAGTGGGAAGATGTACAAAAGAGACTATTTACTTTAAGCTTTTATTTATTTATTTTTAATTAATTAATTAATCCTTATTTTGGTCTCCTGCACTGTCATGGAGAAGAGATGTGAGCTTAAGGTTTTAATATTCATGTGTCTATTATTCTTTATATCTTCTGTAATTTTTGCTTTATGAATATTGATGCTATGTTATTTGTTATTTAGGTATCATTATCTATGTTGAGAATTGCACCTTTGACCATAACAAAGGGCCAGTCTTCATATTAATTAATGTTTTTCACCATGAACCCAACCTCCTTTATACTTTTTCTCCTGCATTTCTGATATAAGTTGCTCATACTTTTATGTTTATCTTTCCCAATTATTCTGTTTTAGTTATATCTCTTGTACCTAGAGTGGAGTGGGATGTTGCTTTTTGGGACATTTTTGATTGCGTAGGTTTTTTTTTTAGAATTACAAAAAAAATATTTATTTATTTTTGGCTGCGTTGGGTCTTTGTTGCTGTGCATGGGCTTCCTCTAGTTGCAGTGAGCGGGGGCTACTCTTCATTGTGGTGCACGGACTTCTTATTGCGGTGGCTTCTCTTGTTTCGGAGCACGGGCTCTAGGCACGCGGGCTTCAGTAGTTGTGGCTTGCGGGCTTTAGAGCTCAGGCTCAGTAGTTATGGCTCACGGGCTTAGTTGCTCCACGGCATGTGGAATCTTCCCGGACCAGGGCTTGAACCTGTGTCCCCTGCATTGGCAGGTGGATTCTTAACCACTGCGCCACCAGAGAAGTCCCAATTGTGTATTAATCTATGTACTAGCCCACATGACAAGTGTGTTTTGTCTTAGTTTTGTCATATGATTTAGTTTTTAAGGCTGTTAAAAAACTCCGTATATTATCTGTCTTTTTATGTGTATTTCTTCCGATAATTAGAAAGGTATCTATTATTATTATTGTTTTTATTGAGATAAAATTGACATGTAACA
This sequence comes from Orcinus orca, assembly GCF_937001465.1. Classification (NCBI taxonomy): domain Eukaryota; kingdom Metazoa; phylum Chordata; class Mammalia; order Artiodactyla; family Delphinidae; genus Orcinus; species Orcinus orca. Next base: position 17,128,219 of record NC_064561.1, on the reverse strand, counting down.
TTGTATGAGCTTTAGGTGTACAACATAATGATTTGATATACGTACTACTTAGTCTTTATATCATTTTAAGGCCACATCTGATTCTATTGTGCTGGTGTGTCATCATTGCTTTTTAGTAAATCTTGTGTGGTAGACTGAGATTGTCTCTAATTTTGCAGAGATGCTCTAAGCATCTCTGTGTTTAGTCCTGGTTTTAGTCAGGACTCTTTGGTTGTAAGTGACAAAGATGACTTGAGTAGCTGAGGGATATTGGTCCCTAGGCCTCCTGGGGGAAGGGCCTTGCCCAGGAGCCCCATGTGCACCAGTGCACAGATTTCATCATGCCCTTGCCAGCATCCAGAGCTACCATTTAACTTTCCTATTCTTTGCTAATTTAATGGATGTAAAATGAAACTTCAATGTAGCTTTAATTTTAATAGCAAGGGGTGAAGATGTCTATGGATTTGTTTGGTGTGGGCTCTTTCTCCTGTGGTGGGACTGTGTTTATTCCTTAGCTACTGCCCATGGGGCTGCTTTCAGACTGTGCTGGAGAATTGGGGCACAGGGCCTGGCCTCCACGTGGTCTTCCCATTTCTCAAGAATATACAGAGCACGTCTCCAACTGTGTAGCAAAGGCCAGTGTGTTCTGCTCCCACCATGGGGCCAGCTCTGTTTCTGTGGGCTGCCTGAGAGGGGCCAAGGAGGTGATAAGTGAAAATCCATCACAACTTCTGGAACCAACTCAAAGGACACACTCGATGCAGGAACACCAGCAGGACTCAGCCAAGCTCAGAGATGTTGTCAGGAGAATGATTCCATTTCAGCAGATGCAGTCCTTGTGTGGGGAGGTCTTTGGAGGATAGCTTACAAAAAGCCTAAAAACTGTCTGAACGGTATTTGTGTAGGAGGAGAGAAGGAGAAGGGAATTTGGTCTTTGCTTGAATCCAGTGTCCTTTGTGTTCTTCTTTTGTGGGGTGTCTGTGCAGCAGCTTCACCCTCAATTGTTTATTTTCCTCTTTTGGACAGAGCTGTGAGCAAAACATGACAAGTGGTGCTTGGTGTGGCAGGAGTATAAATCAGTAGTGGGACCTTGGTTTACACAGTGTCTTATACAGTGTCATCTATGTCTTATACATATGTCTTTTACTTGAATAACAACCTTTAGATTTCAGGAATTCCTGAGTGTGCTTCAGTTTTCTAAAATCTTTGAATGGAAAATGGTTTATAAGATGAATAGAAAATTTTATCTGATTAGTAATATTTTTCCTTATTAGAATTTTGGATTTCAACTCTGCAGTGTAACTGCAGGCACATGCCCTGGGTCTCAGCTACATTTGGGTGTTGGGATCCCTTTGCAAGAGCAGCAAAGAGGTTTGGTGTGAAAAATAAATCCTCACCCAAAATGAAACTTCCTCTGCTCTGATTTCTCTCATAAGTTGGATCTTATTTGCTTTCTATTTTTCAGAAATTCCTCAAAGCATGTGGTCCATCAAGAGCATCATTTTTATTTCCCCATATTGTTAGGGGGACTTATTCATTTGAAAATGCTGTTTTCTCCTGCTATTTCTTAGCTATTTTGGAAGTAGGGGATATGATATGAATATGGTTCACCATCTTGTATTGGCCATCTCTGTTTGGCTCATTTAGCTTTAAATATTTGATCCATGAGAACTTTATTTTAGTGAAAGGAGTATGGTTGTGACCTGGCATTAAAGTTTTAGTATTATTTTTAACTGATTAAATTTCCAGTTGTCTTAATGCCTTTTATTGAATGAGCTATGTTTGCCCTCTGATTCAATGGTTCTCCTCTAACACATATCAAATCCCTGCTTGTACTTATACTATTTCTGAACTCCCTTGTCTGCCCCGATTTCTCATTCTTGGCGGTGGTGCTGGGTGGGTTTATCACATCCAGGAGAGAGTGCTAGTCCTGCTTTGTCACTTTTGGTTTCCAGAAATTTCCTGGATATAACTTTATTTTCCTTCTGATAGATTGGCTTTTATTTATTTAAATGCCAACATTTTATTTATTTTTTAATATTTATTTATTTATTTATTTGATTGCACCAGGTCTTAGTTGTGGCTTGCGGGTTCCTTAGCTGTGGCTCGCCAGCTCCTTAGTTGCAGCACATGGGCTCCTTAGTTGTGGCTCCAGGGCTCCTTAGTTGTAGCATATGAACTCTCAGTTACAGCATGCATGTGAGATCTAGTTCCCTGACCAGGGATTGAACCCAGGCCCCCTGCACTGGAAGCATGGAGTCTTATCCACTATGCTGCCAGGAAAGTCCCAATATTGGCTTTTAAATCTCTTCCTTTTCCAAAAAAAAAAAAGAGAAGAAAAAAGTAGAACAAGATACTATCCTAAACCAGAAAGAAAGAAAGGAAGGAAGGAAGGAAGGAAGGGAGGAAGGAAGGAAGGAAGGAAATGTCAAACCAAACCAAACTTCAAACCCAACCAAATCCTGTTAGGATTTTGTTTAGGATTGAATTAAGCTTATAGTTAATATGGGAGAGAATTGAGATCTGTATTAGTTTTCTAGACTTCAATGACAAATTGCCACAAACTACATGGCTTAGAACAACAGAAATTTAATCTCTCACAGTTATGGAGGCCAAAGGTTTGAAATCAAGGGGTCAGCAGGCCCTGCTCTTTCTGAAGTATCTAGAAGAGAATGTGGTCCATGCCTTCCTCTTAGTGTCTGGTGGTTACTGGCAGTTCTTGGCATTAATTGACTTGTAGACATGATTCCAATCTCTGTCTCTGTCATCACATGGTGCTCTCCCTGTGTGTCTCTTGCCCTTTTCTTATGACACCAGTTGTTTTAGATTAAAGACACACCCTACTCCAGTATGACCTCATATTAACTAATTACATCTTCAATGACCCTATTTCCTAATAAAGTCACACTCTGAGGATTCAGGAAGAATATGAATTTTGGGAGGACACTCAAACCCTGTAGAACATCTTTAAAATTTGTATCAGTATTGTATTCAAGAACAAGGTATGTCTATTTATTCAGGTCCTCCTTTACATCATTTAATATTTTTTTCATACAGTTCATTCCTAGTTGAAAATTTTTTTGTCCTTTTTGTGAATGATATAGTTTCTTCTGTTACACAAGCTAGTTGGTATTTTTCTATGGGAAATCAATCTTGTTTTGGATATAGATTTTATAACTCAGTGTATTATCTTTTTATTTTTAGTAACTTTCAGTGAGTTCTCTTGAGTTTTACAGGTTTGTAATTGTATCATCTACAAATAATGATACTATTGCCAACTCTCTAAGAATAGTTAAACTTTGTATTTTGTTCTCACATTTAATTGTGAGATTCCAGACTTTGGCTAAAGTGGTATTTTGAGGTCTTCACCTTCTAGAGTTACTTCTCATCTGGATGGAGCCTGGGGAGGTGAGAAGACAGCTCAGGTTTTCTGGGTAAGGCAGGCTACTCCTCAGGCCAACCACTGTCAGCATTAGAATCCACCAGGGCATCTGGGAGCTACTCCCGCACCCCTGGCAGGCAAGTACCAGGGGTGGACAGCTGCTTATGCCTGCCCTGAATCTATGACTCCTACCTTTGTAGGGTAGTAGACCTCACTCCTCCCCCATCCAAGTCCATGTTTTAGGCTGACTCCAGTACTCTAGGCATGGCCAGTCACTGTATTCCATTCCCTGGGAATGGCAATTCACTTGGGGCAGGGATGGGGGGTTGCACTCAACTCAAGCCAGGGCTGGGCAAGCTAATTTTGGGACTCTTTTTTTTTTTTTTTTTGTGCTACGCGGGCGTCTCACTGTTGTGGCCTCTCCCATTGTGGAGCACAGGCTCTGGACGCGCAGGCTCAGCGGCCATGGCTCACGGGCCTAACCGCTCCGCAGCATGTGGGATCTTCCCGGACCGGGGCACGAACCCGTGTCCCCTGCATCGGCAGGCGGACTCTCAACCACTGCGCCACCAGGGAAGCCCTTGGGACTCTTTTTTATGAGGAAGTCTCTGCCTTGTGGACCTGAGATGGGGAAAGAATAGCCCTGAAACTACTAGGGCTACACATGAAGGACAGCCTGCCTGAGGCTCAAACTAGCAATAATGACACCAAGTTATAACAGCATCATTTACTTATCTGGATGCAGCCACACCTGCAACTAGTTACTCTTAGATTTTTAAGGTACATGAGCCAATAAAGACCTTTTCAGTTATGTCATCTTGAGTTAAGTTTTCCACTTTCAACTGGAAGACACTTGAAAGACATTCACCCTATTAATCTCTTGTCTTAAGCTTGAGAGGTTAAACCCAGGGCTGTACTCATCTGCTGTTCGAAAACAGTGTGGTCATGAGACATTTTGTATTTACTCACTCAAATAATATGTGTCGAGCACCTACTATGTACAAGTGCTGTTCAAGCCCTCGGGATACATCAGAGATCAAAACAGAAAATGATTCCTACCTTCATGGAGCTCACTTTTTAGTGGGGAAAGTGGGTAATAAGCACTAAAAATTAATGAATAAATTATCTAAGATGCTACAATATGATCAGTGCTGTGGGAAGGCAAAGAAGGATAAAGTAAGGGGGATGAAGAGGTGTTTTCGGCATTAAAAAGGGTGGTCAGGTTAGGCCTCATTGAGAAGGTACTTTTTGGGCAACAGTAGGTGGGGCATGAGGTCTGTTACTGGAACACCCCCCACCCCCCTGAACTTGGGGCAGGGAGGAGGTGGTAGAGATGGAGAAGCAGGTGGGTTTGCTGAGGATAATTAGGAGCTAGAGCTGGCAGGACTGTGTGATGAGCAGAACACCAGGGAGGAGGGCAAGGGAGGTTTGAGATGACTCCTAGGTCTGGGCCATTTGTCAGATGGGCCTGGATAGAGCAGGGAACTCCTGTCCTCAGGCAAGAGCTGAGCGTGTTGAATTGCGGTGTCCTGGAGACACCTAGGAGATCTGGACAGGCCCTGCCTCCCATGGGGCTGGTCTCATGGACTGGGCCCTGGTGTCCTTTCCATTATGTCTTGGCTGCTGTGTGCATGTGGTCAGCATCCCTCTATATGCATGGTTGCTCGAGCTGGGAAGTGGGCTGGACAGTTGTGGGCCTGGTCTCAGGCCTGTCAGCTCCTGGTCCCCTCCCACTCTCCCTGCCCACTCCTGCGCTCAGCTGCGGGCCAGGCTCAGCTGCTACTCTTGTGTCTGGCCTTGGACGGGGACCCCGAGTCTGTTTCCCTCTTGGGCGGCTTGGGCAGGCAAATCCAGAGCACCTGCACTGAGAGTGTCAGGACTGCGCCGGGGGTCTCCCAGGACTCCTTTCCCTCTCCTCTCTCCTCCCTCAGCCAGCACCCACGAAGTCCACACACTCCCGTTCATGTTTGTTGTTCACATTTCTCTGACGGATTTATTTGCCCTCATTTGCATAAGAAATACCACACTCCCCAACTTAATGAGCAGGCCCATCTGGCAGCGCAGGCCTCCTCTCGGCTGAGAGCTGTGCGGCCGTGAGCTGTTATAATTAGGCTGTTCCCTTTCAGGATTGAGGAAGGACTGTCCGAGCGAGCAGGTTCTTGACACAGCCCCTGAACCAGGGCTCTCCGCAGCGGGCCAGAGCCGGCTCCCTGGGCTGCTGGCTGTTTCACCCGTACGCCCATCTGCTTGTGCCGTCTGGGTTGGCCCTGCTTCTCCCGAACTGTCCTTGGCTGGGCCAGGGCTTGGCCACCATCAAAGTAGGCATTTCATAGTAATATTGCAGAATCAAGCTGGTAGCAACCTCATGGCCACTTGGTTGAGCTTGTCCCAGGATGGAAGCACTGGAATTCTAAAATATGATGTCTTGGAAGGGATGCTCTGGAAATTCAGCTCTGGGCAGTGCTTAACTGAGCTATTTCAGAGGTGACACTCCAGAGAATGTGCCCTAATCTCTCAGATGTCACTCTGATGACCTCCCTACTAACCCCTCACCCGCCCATGGCTTCCATCCACAATGGTTACTGCCCATTCCTCTGTGCCAAGCAGGCTCCGTGCTGGCCTCAGAAGAGGTGAGAGACTCCAGCCTCATGGGGGTGGGAGCTTTAGGACACAGGCACCCCCATGTGAAGATGTACTGCTAGAATTGGGTGAGGGTTGAGGGAGCCCGGCCAGAAGAACGTCTGTGTCTGACTTGAGTGGGTCATGCCTGGTCCAGCACTGGGGAGTGTGCCCCCGGTCTGCCTGCCTGAGTGCAGAGTGCCAAGCCACACTTCTCTGCCCCAGGCTGCCTTAAAGCTTGGCTTCATCATGGCTATCCTGGCTCCACTCCTGCCCCCTGCCCACTCCAGGAGTCCTGTGTGCTTAGTGAGCACTTCTTGCCTTATTTCTAGTAATGAGATAAAAATTCATGCTGCTAAATGAGCAATTTCCAATAAGGGGTGATGGAACCACCAAGTATCCTAGGAGGGTGGGACAGGGGAGAACAGTGGTTGGAGAAGGTGGCAGTGGGTGGCATGCTGCAGTTCATTTTCCCTCCTTTTTGCCTACAGGAAGGCTCAGGGGAAATAGTAAGTCAAAGGGAGTATATGCTAAGTTCTAAGCTGGCAGCTGGAGAGAGACTGAAGGGCTCCTGTGAGTGCTCCTGAAGGCTAGAAGGGGATGGAACTGTGCCTGGACCCCTGAGACTGAAATCTGGGCTTGAGGAGGAGGATCCTGATGCTGGAAAGAGCACGAGTGGCCTGAGCGGTGACCGGTGAGAGTTAGTAAGTTCCTTAGTCTTAGTGTTTCTTCCAACTGAATTCTATATTTGTATTTTTAGAAAATTGAGGTATCATGACAAAGTACATAAAGTGCACTCATATCATGACCAAGCAGGACCCTATAGGGCCTTCCTGGGACAGATTCACCCCACCCCCCAAACTCCGCCTGCCTCATGTTTGCAGAAAAACTTTAGTCTCCTGGGCCTTCCAAAGAATAAATTTAATCAGAGAAGTGAGAAAATGCAGAAACAAAGGAAAACAGTCAAGCAAGTCAAAATGATATTAGTTTAGCCATTAAACAAAGTCAAGGACATTTAGTTCCTCCTCAAGAGCTATAGATAATATTCTGAGCCATATCCTTTGAGCTGTTTTGCAGATACTGAAACCCCCACCATGTGGAAGAAGTTAACTGTATGCTACTCACAAACACCTAGACCCCAGAATGGTTGGAACTGGAAGGTTGATGATGTTGACTCCCAATTACCTCACCACCAACCAAGCAGAAGAATGTCCATGAGCTGATCACCCACCTCACAACACTCTCCCTCACTCTGCCTTTAAAAAAGCCATTGGTGGGGGGGGGGCTTCCCTGGTGGCGGAGTGGTTGAGAGTCTGCCTGCCGATGTGGGGGACGTGGGTTCGTGCCCTGGTCTGGGAGGATCCCACGTGCTGCGGAGCAGCTGGGCCCGTGAGCCATGGCCGCTGAGCCTGCGCATCTGGAGCCTGTGTTCCGCAGCGGGAGAGGCCGCAGTGGTGAGAGGCCCGCGTACCGCAAAAAAAAAAAAAAAAAAAAAATGCCATCGCGGGTTCAGATTTTTTGAGCATTAGCCACCTGGACTCCTTGTTGGTGCCTGCAATATATGCTGCATTTTCCTTCACCACAACCCTGTATCAATAGATTGACTTTCCTGCACATGGGCAAGCCAATCCAAGTTTGGTTCAGTAACAATATTAAGCAGATCTTTACAGTGAATATCTCTACCTGTATAGAGAGGCTTATCAGCACTCTGTAAGGCTCCTATACTAATTACATTTTTACTTTCAGTATTTTATCATGCTTTGACACCTTCTGATGCTTTGCTGCCTGGAGTGATACTGCCCCTTCCAGCCTAAAGGCAGCAAACAACTTGTCTATAAGAGTGTCTTTTATATGCAAACCAACCAATCCAAACTGCTTCCTTTATCTAACTCACAGGCTAAGCCAATATCCCCCTGCCCTAACTCACCCCCGGGACAGGAACCAGACAGCTAGAGACCATCCCCACAGTCCAGAGCTTGCCAAAATTATTCAAACTATCCAATCCTAAACTTGCCTACTTGCCTCTCCCATTTCTTCCCTGGGAACCACAATATGAGCACTGGCCATGCTTTCCTCTGGGTCCTTCTGCCTCCTGACCAACCTGGTGCTTCCCTAGGTGGCCCTGCATGGCCTGGCATGCCCTCTTCTCTTGGGAACTGTAAGTAGTAAACTTTTCTTTCAAAGGCAGTTGTCTCTCTGTCTGTCACCATAGCATATCTGATTAAAAACAAAATTCCATTTCAAGACAGCCCCCATCATGTCCCTTCCTAGTCTATATACTCCTCCATCCCAAGATGTACCACTGTTGTGATTTCTATTATAACAGGTTTGCCTGTTCTTGTCCTTTATATAAATAAAGTCATTCAGTGTATTCTCTTTTGTGTCTGGCTTCTTTCACTTGGCATAATAAGATTCATCCATGTTACTGAGAATATTCCTTTCTCTCTCTCTGTCTCTCATAGTATTCCATTATATACATAGGTCACAATTTACTCATTTCTTTGTTGATGGGTATTTGAGTTTTTGACAGTTTCACTCCCTCTCTATACCTATTTCTCATAGAGTTTCACACTTCATTGTTATTAGACTCTTTGTCAACTATGAAGTAAATTTCAAGTATCTTACAAGTCGCAACTGTGTGTGTTTTGTATTCTGTCTCTTAGAGCCCAGTGCCTAGTAACAGCTATTCTACATCCACTTAGCAAATAGTTCTCGAGAACCTACCATGTGCCAAGGTGTTTTCCTAGGTGCTGGACTACCTCCCACAGGGGGCTGCATTCTAGTGGCGATGGTGGTAGTGGGAAGAACAGATAGCAAATAAGCAAGAAAATAGATCATATAATTTCAAGAAATGGTATACATGAAGGAGAAACTAAAACAGGGTGAGAGTATTCAGTGTATGTGTGGCAGTGATTATTACAGGCCAGGAAGTCAGGGCAGTGCTCTCTGACAAAGTGCTTTTTAAATCAGATACCTGAATGCAGTGGGGGCGGAAGCCCTGTGGGAGAAGAGCATTCTAGACAGAAGGGAATAGCATGTGAAAAGGCCCTGAGGCAGAGACATACTCTGTTAAGGTGCAGCAAGAAACTGAGAAGGGCTGGAGAAATAGACCTGAGGGGGAGAGTGGTAGAAGTGTGATCATATGGCCCTGGACTTGACAGATTGACTGACAGACACACTAAAAGTTATTCAGACTTAAGTATGTGGAATACATTCTATTGAAAAAGATCTAAGCTTGTCTGTTCAAAGAAAACAACTGATAGTATTTGTGGCTGAAGAGAAAATTTGAACTTTCAAGTGAAAATTAGAAATTTGGGAAACATGTACCTACCACTGTGAGTTTAACAGCTTCTCAATACATAACTTTTCTGATGAGATTAATGATGATTTAATGAATGTGATTTTTGATATTGTTTAAAGCAACGTGTCGACATTTGGAAGCTCTGTATGATTTAGAGAACCAGTGTTTTCCAAATGGCCATGCATCATGTTTCTGTTGAGAAGACAGTCCTCCACTGGGGCTTTCCCACTCCCACAGGTCTCACTGGGTGTGCCAAGAATGCAAGACCTGATAATCTCTTTATTCAAGCTGTTTCTCGGAATTGTTTGTAGTGAGCTGCCTTGAAGGATGAGGCACTGTCTCCCTTTAGGTCAAAGAGCAGGCTTGCTTGCTGTGTGCTATAAAAGACATCGGTTCCCAAGCTCAGGGTCTGTCACTTGCAACACAAACCCACTGCTAGTGTAGCATCTATCTGGGCTGCTCTGCATCACCTCTGTGGGACTTGAGGGGCGAAGAGAAGTGCTGTAAACAGGCTGATGCTTACAGTGCTTGCTGTGGAAGCATGCTGTGAGTAACAAAGTCCTTTGTCTCTGACAAAGGAATCTCATGTCTTTTGCCAGCATTCATGAAACAGCAACAAGCTGATTTAGTACCTTATAAGTAGGATAAAGTCAATCCCAGTCCTGACAGTTACAAAATCATGCATGGGCAAAGGACCCATTCAAAGTACAAGACAGAAAAGTGAATTTTAATGGAACAGAGTACAAAACAAAGCTTACTGCTGAGGTTTCAAAGTTCACACTGCAACCAGCAGGGCTGGTGGTAGGTGGAAGGAATGAAGTGCAGGCACCTCACACCCTTGAGAATGAGTGCCTCCTTGAGTTTGTACCCTGAGTGCCTCACTCACCCTTGTTCTGGCCCTGGCAACTAATCTTTAAGAAACAGCTTCTTTAAAAAAAATTTTTTGAGGAACCTCCATACTGTCTTCACATATATATGTGGAATATAAAAAAATAAAACAAACAAACAAATTAAAGACAAACAGACTCACAGATACAGAGAACAAACTATCGGTTACCAGTGGGGAGAGCACTGGGAGGAGAGGTAAAATAGGTCAAGGGGGTTAAGAGGTACAAACTACTATATATAAAATAAATACAGAGAAAACCATAATTCAAAAAAACACATGCACCTCAATGTTCATAGCAGCACTATTTACAATAGCCAGGACATGGAAGCAACCTAAATGTCCATTGACAGAGGAATGGATAAAGATGATGTGGTACATATAAACAATGGAATATTACTCAGCCATAAAAAATGAAATTGGGTCATTTGTAGAGACATGGATGGACCTAGAGAGTGTCATGCAGAGTGAAGTAAGTCAGAAAGAGAAAAGCAAATATCATGTGGAATCCAGAAAAATGGTATAGATGATCTTATTTGCAAAGCAGAAATAGAGACACAGATGTAGAGAAAAAATGTATGGATACCAAGGGGAAAAGGGGTGGGGTGGGAGGAATTGGGAAACTGGGATTGACATATATACATTATTGGTACTATGTATAAAATAGACAACAGATGGGAACATACTGTATAGCACAGGGAACTCTACCCAATGCACTGTGGTAACCTAAATGGGAGGGAAGTCCAAAAGGGAGGGGATATCTGTATCTGTATGGCTGATTCATTTTGTGCAGTGGAGGCTAACACGACATTGTAAAGCATACTCCAATAAAAATTAATTAAAAAAATAAAACAAGTTACAAGGATGTAATGTACAGCACAGGGAATACAGTCAATATTTTGTAATAACTTAGGAGTATAATCTATAAAAATATCGAATTACTATGTTGTACACCTGAAACTAATATAATATTATAAGTCAACTATACTTCAGTTTAAAAAAAAGAATGAAACGGCTTCTTGTTGAGTTCTGGTGTAGAATCAAGTAAGAATATCTGTAATTCTCTGAAAAAGCTATTAAAATACTCCTCTCTTTTCTAGTTGCATCTCTGCGGGAGTCCTGAGCTTCTTCTTATGCTCTAACCAAACAACACATCATAACAAACTGAAGCAGTAACAAAGATGGGAACCCAGCTGCCTCTCTTAATCCAGGCATTAAAGAGATTTGCAAAACTACTAAACAATGGCATACTTTGAGCTACATTTTCCCATTTGTCTCAGAAAATATAGCTAGTCTTTACTAAAAAATGTGTTATTTATAAAACCATGCAATGGGCTTATTATTGTTATTTTTAAACCGAGTTAAGGAATAAATGTTTTTAAAATGTCTCAGTTTAAAATTTTAATGTGGTAAACATTGATGGGTGTAACTCACACAAAACAAAAATTCTTTGAGGTTCTCAATAATTTTTTTTTTTTCTTTTGCGGTACACGGGCCTCTCACTGTTGTGGCCTCTCCCGTTGCGGAGCACAGGCTCAGTGGCCATGGCTCACGGGCCCAACCGCTCCGCGGCATTTGGGATCTTCCTGGACCGGGGCATGAACCCGTGTCCCCTGCATCGGCAAATGGACTCTCAACCACTGCACCACCAGGGAAGCCCAATAGTTTTTAAGTGTACAGGTGTCTTGAGATCAAAAAGTTTGAGAACTGCTGGTCTAAACGTTTAAACGTTATGAATCAAGCTAATGAATTGGTAAATAAAATACGTTGTTGCTCCAGCCTTGAAAAACAAATCTTTAAAATGGCCTGGAAATCCAGATTTAAATTGAGAAATATTTTTTTTATAAGTTAATTTTATTTCCTTTTAAAAAAATAAATTTATTTATTTATTTTTGGCTGCGTTGGGTCTTTGTTGCTGCGCGCGGGCTTTCTCTAGTTGCGACTATTGGGGGCTACTCTTCCTTGTGGTGCGTGGGCTTCTCATTGTGGTGGCTTCTCGTGTTGTGGATCACGGGCTCTAGGTGTGCCGGCTTCAGTAGTTGCGGCACACGGGCTCAGTAGTTGTGGCTCACAGGCTCTTGAGTTCAGGCTCAGTAGTTGCGGCACATGGGCTTAGTTGCTCCGCAGCATGCGGGATCTGCCCAGACCAGGGGTTGAACTCATGTCCCTTGCATTGGCAGGAGGATTCTTAAACACTGCACCACCAGGGAAGTCCCCTGATTTTATTTCTTACTCAAAAAAAATTTTTTTTTTGGCCATGCCACATGGCTTGCGGGATCTTAGTTCCCCGACCAGGGATTGAACCCCTGTCCCTTGCAGTGGAAGTGCGCAGTCCTAACTGCTGGACTGCTGGGAATTCCCCAAATTGAGAATTGTTGAACTCATCAGAGTTCTATGCTGGAGCGTGGTGGAGAGGGGAGCTGTGGCCTGGCATCACCCTCTCTCCTCACCCCAGGTTCTAGTCACCTCTGAAAACAGAGGTATTTTGGTCACCCTCTAGGATACCCTCTAGGACACCCTCTAGGACAGATCCATGCAAGAGGCCTGCACAGGTCCTGAAAGTGAGCTTGGGCTTTGGGGTCAGGACCTGTGGAGTCTGGGAGACCCAGAGCACAGTCTGGAGGGTAAGGGAGTGGGCTTGGGTGGACACCTCCCCTTGACCCCGTAGATACCTCATCCCATGGAAAAGGACATGGCTAGAAGTTAAGTCTGAAAGGAAAGTGCAGGGTAGGTTCTAACAGGAGTCCTGCTCCCTAGCAGTTGTCTTGGTACTTAGCACCCAGTATAAAGCCTTGCTGACTGATTGGAAGATTCCAGGGCAGCACTGGAGCTTGTGTTCTCTATATCTGCCATCAAGGCCCTTCTTGACGCTGGGCTGGTCACTTCATTTCTCCTGGTCTGCACTTCCTTGTGTTAAGACTTGGAGGGTTGATAGGAGTGTCCCCAAGTGCTCTTTTGGGGGTCACTTTCATTCCAAGAGTCTATGATTTCTGAATTGTTGTTGAGACCCTGATAACCTATACGCTGAATGGATTTAGCTGGTTGATTAGAGAAAAAGTGTTTTTTCTTTTTTTTGGAAAAAAATGAATAGAAATATTTATGAAGACTTCTTTCTTAAATTACACTGCTATCTATTTAGTACAGGAGCCAAGTGAGATAGGCTCGTACTGAACCGGAAAATAAGACTATTTCTCTCATACATGTTTTTAGTCAGTTACATTTTCAAAGTAAATTTTAAAGGATACAATCACCTTTCAGAAAATAGCTTGGAAGTGTAATCTGGTCGGGGGGATGGCCATTACAAAATCACTCCTACTGATTTTTTCAGATTTTCATACAAATACTACATGGTACTGGTAGGGTCTGAGGGCAATGTCTGGACACAGTCTGTTACAGTTAAGAAATACTTTGTGAAGCCTGTTTTGTGGAATTCACCATGGGCAACAACAAAGAAATAAAATGTACAGACCTACCTTCAGAAAGCTTACTTTCTGCTAAGAGAAATCCATCTATTTATCCATCTGTCCATCCATCCATCCATTCGTCCATTTCTCAATCTTCCCATTTGTTCATACATCTACCTATTCTGCCCATCTATCTATCCATCTACCTATCACCTACTCATTCACTACTCATCCATCCATTCATCTATTTACTTATCTATCATCTTTCTATCAATCTATCTATCCATCTGTCTATCCCTACCATCCAACTACCCATCAGTTCATCTATTTATTCCATCCATCCGTCCATCCATCTATCCATCCAGCAGATATTTGGATCCTCTATGTGAGAGGAGCCAAACCTCATATAGGTCATGTTGTTGGGTGATTAGAAAACACCTCTGGGTTTCTAGGAACTGGCTGTGCCCTGGCCCTCTTCATTAAGTTTAGTGAAGGAAGTCACTGTAGCCTGACACAGTAGAGGCAGATGTGTCTGCTCCCTTAGCCAAAGGAACAATGTGGTTATTAGTTCAACAGGTAAATATGTCAATAGGAAAAAAATGTCAGTCATGTGACTAGGAGCAATATTAATCTCTCATATAGACCTGATAATGGTGAATGAATCTTCACTCTGGACATTTTGGAAGTGAGCAATCTGCATCCCAGAGGGGAAGACCCTGTGACCCCCACCCTTTCCCCGCCAACTGGTCCAGAACTACCACAACCCCAGAGTCAGCAGACCATGAAGCAAACATCTCAGCAGGCTGGGAATGCCCAAGTGTCTCTGATCTTGGGTCTCTGCCACTCATGGGAGGGGCAGGGTCAAAAGTAAGGAAGTGGAGTACACAGATGGGCCAAGTTTAAGACACAGTCCACACTTGGGGCAGGAGAGGTGGTAGATTGCCCACTCTCCCTCAACTCAAAGGTCTGAGCAGAATCCCAATGGAATGTTGGAATGACCATCCCAAAGAAAGGGACGTTGGGAGAGGACAGCACATGTTCACTCCCTGGTCACTTATGGGCAAGGATTCTACCAGCAGGACTCCCATCCGGGATCTGCCCCTGCATCCACATTTGAATACCTACCTCCCAACTGCTAACAAGTGGGCACAGCTTGTTCTACATGCTGCGGTGTGTTTTTGCACCAGCTGTCGCCTCCCAACATAGGTCACATCCCAGAGGCCTGGCTCTCCCCATTATGCTGGGTCACCTCATGCAGCTGGAGGGAAGCCATGACTTGTTCCTGCTGTCTCTGAGGATGAAGGGCCTGTCAAACCCTCCATCTGCTCATCCCTACAATGCCATGGCCTCAAGAGGGAGACGTGACGGGTAGGTGGCAGAGCGCTGGCATAGTTCTAGACTGGGGCCTTGCGCCTGCTGTCCAAGGCTGGTTAGTATTTACTGAGTAAAAGTCATTGCCCTGGAGACGCGGGGTTTATTGACACTGAGAGATGAATGCTGTCTGGTCTGTGGGTCTGCAGAGAAAGCCTCCTGTGTTTCTGGGCAGAGTCTCAGGGAGAAGATGTCTGCCAGAGGCTGGCAAAGCAGGGGGTACGGTGGGTGGCTGGAGGTGGCCTGGGCACAGGAGGCAGGTGGGCACTGCATTTGTGCTCTGAACAACCTGGGGTCTGGGATGCTGCCTGCAGGTTTGCCCTGAGTGACAAGTCCTGGCTTCAGGATCTGCCTTCCTCTAATTTTCCTTTCATCTGGGGCCAGCTCTGCCCTGGTCCCTTCAAGGATTTCTGTGTTGGGCTCAGCCCTAGGTCCTGGGAGGGAGGGTCTAGCGACACCCTAGTCCCATACCTGGGGTCTCTGAAATCAGGATCGCTTTTGACCTGGGTGGTTGGGTCTTGCCCTGGGTCCCCCAGGCCCTCCACACTTTGGGGTGCCTTTCTTGAAATTGTCTAAGTGCCTTGGACCAGCTGGCAGATGTGACCAGGAGGTGCTCTCCAAGCCTGAACAGGACCTGTGTGGGCCTTGAGCCCTATTTTTGTCCCTTGGGCACTGTCTGGCCCTGTACCCAAAGTGTGGAGTTGACCATATGCCTCAAGGGGCTCCAGGACTCAGGCTGATGGTCATTCTGCAGGCCCTGTGGCTGGGCCCTGGTTCTAGGAAGGTGACCTAGTAAGTAAATGCTTCCCACTGGCTGGTGTGATCTTCATTTTGTGCAGTCAGGTGAGGTTGGGCTGCCAGAATGATGCTGACATGCTGATTTTGGGTGACTCAAATAGTTTACGTAGACAGAGTCCCCATAAAAGATATTTTCCCAAGGGCCTGCACACCCTCATCTTCAGCAACTCACAAGCTGTCTGTGTGGTACCAGTAAATGCCTAAGCACCCCACCATCTTCCCCCATACTCGACCCCTCTTTCCAGCACAACCCCTGGGCAGACTGTCGGCTGCTTGTCCAATGGCTTTTTCTCCATCCCCAACTTATCTTTTGTAGCCATCACCCTGACTTTGATCAGAAGAGTTCTGGTGGGTGCCAGGCAGTCTTCACTCCCCTTGGCCACTCTCTGCTCCACCCTTCTCTGTGCCTGGCATTGAGGGACTGTAGGAATGGTCCATGTCCCCATCTGTCTGTGTCCCATGGGTGTCTGCACCTGCCACCTCCCTGGGCAGCTGCTGGGTCTGGGCATCTCCTGTTGCCCATTGGATGTCTGTGAGGACAGGTTTGACGTGTGCAGGGGCCACAGAGTGGAAACTTCACCCGGGTGACAGATGCTTCCTTCCAGACAGCAGATAAATATCGATCTTAAATTCCAGAATAAAAGCATCCACTTATCTGGAAAATGTCAGAAAGAAGAATGGCTGCCCTTTGCCGAGCTGAGCCCTGCAGGGATCGGGAGGGAACTGAGGAGGGCGAGATGCATGCCAGGTTGGCTCAGGGGAGTCCACTTGTTCACTCCGGAAGGAAAGGACAGCGGTGGCCTCCCCCACAGGGTGGTCTTGAGGCCTGGGATCACTGGGCCTGGGCATCAGGGAAGGTGGCAGTGTGGTGGGGAGAGGGAGTGGGCGTGCCAGATCTGGCTGGAAGACTTGTTCTGCTAGATGTCACCCACAGTGATGAACTGCTAACTTGACATCAAAGCCTGGGTGTTTGGCACCTCTGAAGAGGGCTGCCCTGGGCTGACATCCTGCTGGCTCATCAGCAGGAGCTGGGGGGAGCCGCTCCTTGCGGGGGCCTGGTATTCTCCAGCTGCCCACAGTCCTGGGCCAGGCTGTCTCCCGGCTTGCTGGCCTGCCTGGCCCCAGTGGGCACCCCGGCTGGGGGCCCAGTACTCTGCTGTGAGCCCTCCATCAGGCCAGGTGGGCTCCAGGTTGGTTCACACCATTCCCACCTCTGCTCCTTTCTCTCAGGATGGCTCCCTTTCTGGAGCTTCTGTCCTTTCCTTTCCGCCCTGGTTCTCACCATTTAACACAGCTCTGCTTGATTCCGAGGTTATGGGCGTTCTTTCTTGCCTTGCTGCAACCTCCCCACAGTATCTCTTTCTCTATGGATCTTGTTCCAGAGTCAGATTGTGCTGGAAGCCCCACCACTTCCAGGGTCTATCCCACATCTCAGTCAGGAAAACCTAAAATGCCAAGCAGCCCTCTTCCTGCCCAGTGTCCTTCCCCAGGCAATGCACACGACAGCACATGCTCCGTTACCAGCACTGAAGGCCCAGGAACATGTTCCTCACAGCCCTCCTAGTGTGATTGGTGGTGGATGCTGGACAGCCCTAGACTAAATTCTGTGAGGGCTGGGCCTGCATGCTCTGTAACCCCAGTGCCTGGAAGAGTGCCCAGGAAATATTTGTGGGAGGAACTGCTACAGAAAGACTGCATTAGTCTGCTTGGGCTGGGTTGCTTAGGCAACAGAAAGTTATTTTCTTCCATTTCTGGAGGCTGGAAGTCCAAGATCAAGGTGTCGGCAGAGTTGGTTCCTTCTGAGGGTTGTCTCCTCAGCTTGTAGAGTGCTGTCTTCTCCCTGTGTCTTCACATCATCTTCCCTCTGTGCACGTCTGTGTCCTAATCTCTTCTTTGTATAAGGACCCCAGTCATATTGGATTAGGACCCACCCACATGGCTTCATTTTCACCCATGCAGGTGGGGCTGTCACACACTGCTAGCAGCCACTGCTCTTGGCCCTCAGGGATGGCGCAGCTGACAGACTGTGGGTCTTGTGGGGATGTCCCAGGTGGTCAAAGTGGTGTGGACAGCTGGCTTGTTCATGAACTCCCCCTCCCCATGGGTAAGTTTGCCAGGGGCTGGAGATGCTGCCTGAGCAGGTGGGACCACGAGCCACTGCCTCCGAGTTCACCCTGTGGATGTAACTTCACCAGTGATTTCCTCACTTTGATGAGGTCTGGACATGTCCTTGCCAGTATTCATGATATGTTTGGGTGGCGCCTTAGGTCACCATCACTTACCATTTCAAAACTCATGGATCTCTGTGGACATTTGTGGAGAAAATATTAAACTCCACCCTCTTGAACTTTTAAATGAACATGTAGCTTTCACGAGAAAGATGCATTTCTGCCATCATAAAAATTAACGTGTATGTGGACACCTCTCCCTCAGTAAAATTTGAAATGCTGAGCTGACGTGAAAGACAGATGTCTACCCTGTATCTGGTGCCGGCACAAGACGCTGCCTGTATGCCATTTCACTGAATGCCCAAAACAACTTCATGAGGCAGATTGCATTTCCAGTCCCATTTTATAGACAAAGAAATTGAGACCCGGCAGGGTTGGGCACCTTCCTGAGGTCACATGGCTAAAGAGTGCTGGGGCCCAGCCTCAGCCACCAAGCTGCCCTGTGAAGGATAACAAGGACCACCGTGGCCTGGGGAGGCTGAGAAGGAGGAGCTACTGCTGCCACGATTTAGGACTTCACAGCGGAGCTTCTTCTGAAATGTCTGAAGGCAAACCCCATACCTAGATTCTCTTTTCAGGCTCACAGCAGGCTGGTCGTCATGTCAAAGTTCAAGCTGGCAGACAGAGTTGATTAGATTTGACTTTATCTCTGGCTTTGAATTATTCATGCCTCTACCATAATTTCCCCCGGACTAATTTAATAATGCACAGCAGCAGGAGGGTGCCTGGGTGCGTGGCTCTGCACCGTGCTGGCCCAGGACTCCAATAATGTCCCCTGGGCAAAGGCTGCCTTGGGTACCTTTCCTTTATTTATTTATTTTTAACATCTTTATTGGAGTATAATTGCTTTACAATGGTGTGTTAGTTTCTGCTGTATAAAAAAGTGAATCAGCTATACGTATACATACATCCCCATATCTCCTCCCTCTTGTGTCTCCCTCCCACCCTCCCTATCCCACCCCTCTAGGTGGTCACAAAGCACTGAGCTGATCTCCCTGTGCCATGCAGCTGCTTCCCACTAGCTATCTGTTTTACGTTTGGTAGTGTATATATGTCCATGCCTCTCTCTCGCTTTGTCACAGCTTACCCTTCCCCCTCCCCATATCCTCAAGTCCATTCTCTAGTAGGTCTGTGTCTGTATTACTATCTTACCCCTAGGTTCTGCATGACATTTTTTTCCTTAAATTCCATATATATGTGTTAGCATACGGTATTTGTCTTTCTCTTTCTGACTTACTTCACTCTGTATGACAGACTCTAGGTCTATCCACCTCATTACAAATAGCTCAGTATCGTTTCTTTTTATGGCTGAGTAATATTCCATTGTATATATGTGCCACATCTTCTTTATCCATTCATCTGTTGATGGACATTTAGGTTGCTTCTATGTCCTGGCTATTGTAAATGGAGCTGCAATGAACATTTTGGTACATGACTCTTCTTGAATTATGTTTTTTTCAGGGTATATGCCCAGTAGTGGGATTGCTGGGTCGTATGGTAGTTCTATTTGTAGTTTTTTAAGGAACCTCCATACTGTTCTCCATAGTGGCTGTATCAATTTACTTTCTCACCAACAGTACAAGAGTGTTCCCTTTTCTCCACATCCGCTTCAGCATTTATTGTTTGTAGATTTTTTGATGATGGCCGTTCTGACAGGTGTGAGGTGATACCTCATCGTAGTTCTGATTTGCATTTCTCTCACGATTAGTAATGTTGAGCATTCTTTCATGTGTTTGTTGGCAATCTGTATATCTTCTTTGGAGAAATGTCTATTTAGGTCTTCTGCCCATTTTTGGATTGGGTTGTTTGTTTTTTTGATATTGAGCTGCATGAGCCGCTTATAAATTTTGGAGATTAATCCTTTGTCAGTTGCTTCGTTTGCAAATATTTTCTCCCATTCTGAGGGTTGTCTTTTGGTCTTGTTTATGATTTCCTTTGCTGTGCAAAAGCTTTTAAGTTTCATTAGGTCCCATTTGTTTGGTTTTCTTTCCATTTCTCTAGGAGGTGGGTCAAAAAGGATCTTGCTGTGATTTATGTCATAGAGTGTTCTGCCTATGTTTTCCTTTAAGAGTTTGATAGTTTCTGGCCTTACATTTAGGTCTTTAATCCATTTTGAACTTATTTTTGTGTATGGTGTTAGGGAGTGTTCTAATTTCATTCTTTTACATGTAGCTGTCCAGTTTTCCCAGCACCACTTATTGAAGAGGCTGTCTTTTCTCAATTGTATATTCTTCAGGCACCTTTCCTTTAAAGTGAAGCCCTCTCTGAGTGTGCTGGACTTGGGAACCCTGCCTGGGCATCCCAGAGTTCCAGGAACCTCCATCTTCCTGTGTCCCTGGCCTGAGACTCCCGCCCCCAGCCCTGTGTCCTGTCTCCCTGCAGGACTCCTGTGCTCGGCACCTGGCCGTGCTTCTGGAGCCCTGGACTCTGCTTCCATCACCCCTGGTCCAGGCCACACACCCCACAGCCCCAGAGGTGTGCGATAAACTACTCCAGTCACAATGCTCTCCTGTTCCAGATCCTTCGGGAGCTACCTCCCTATCTTGGGCAAAGGTCCAAGCTTGTTAGCTTGGCATTCAGGCCCTAGCCTACAGGGTCAGCCATTCTCCTGTCCTGCTCCCTACTGTGTGGAGCTGCTTGAAGGGCCAGCATACCTGCTGCTGTATCCCCTGGTCAAGGGCAGCTTCTTCCTTGGGAGGAGCACAAGGCCTGGCTGAGGGCCACTGGCCCTGACCACAGAGCTGACCCCAATCTTGGGCTACGAAGAGTTGGCGGACTGCCTCAGGAGCCCTGCAAGACCCACCCCCCTCAGGCCAAGTGAGGTGCTGCCTGGGGCCCTGGCAGCTGGTCTTCTCATTCTGCCAGGGCTCCGGATGCTGGACCATACCTCCCACCAGCTAGGGAACAGATAGAGGTCCAGAGCCAGAGTGAACACTTCTCTGTGGCCTTCAGAGGGAACAGAGAGAGGCCCAGGGCATGAAGGGGACAGCAAGGATCAAAGCCAGCATCTTTTCAGTGGTTGCCATTTGCTGGGAGCTGTGGTGAAGGCTCTTCATGGATTGTCCCATTGACCCGACAACCTAACAGGTGGGTTCTGCTACCGCTCCCATTTTATTGAGGGGGACACTAAAGCACAGAGAGGTTAAGTGACTCTCCCAGAGTCGCACAGCATTGCAGCCAGAACCTTGGTGTGCCTGATTTCAAAACCTTTTCTGTTGGTTGTTACCAGGAGGTGCCAGGAGGGAGAGATAACTTCAGTGTCCTCATCCA
This sequence comes from Orcinus orca, assembly GCF_937001465.1. Lineage (NCBI taxonomy): Eukaryota > Metazoa > Chordata > Mammalia > Artiodactyla > Delphinidae > Orcinus > Orcinus orca. Next base: position 17,106,981 of record NC_064561.1, on the reverse strand, counting down.
GAATTGGAGAGGGCTGGGCTGCAAGGTTTCATTCACTCCCATCCATCCTTTCTTCCCTCCTCCCTTCCTCCCTTCCATCTATCCATGCATGCACCATCAAGCATTACTGAGCATTTACCACATGCCAGGTCCCATAATGGGTACTGGGAACCTAGACATGAATTGGGCCCAGTCTCTGCCCATGAGACTCCCAGGATGGGCAGAAAGAATAAAGTCCACTTAGAGCTGGGGACACCCTGAGGGTGCTTTGGTAAAAAGGGGCATGGTCTCCCTGGAGAAGGTGTAGTGGCAGGGCTGGCTCTGACCCTTCACTCTGGGAGGTGCCCAGGTGGTGAGCAGTCGCTAGGCAGGGCCTGGCACCCGTCATTCCTCCTGTCCCGTCCCCCTCGCTGACCCCACCTACAGTCTTGTCCCTGTGCTTGCTGATAGGATGAGGTCTGCATCTGGGGACACTGGTCTCTTTTGTCCCCAGGCTAACCTGGCTGATGGAGAGGATGGAGAGGCTTATTGGATTATGGGGGTGGGGCACAGAGCTGCCTTGAGTGGAGGCTGAGACCTGGTGATGAGGATGCTGTAGCAGGTCATGGGGGAATAGAGGTTAGTGGGAGGTCAGCACAGGATGGGGTGGCCTCAGGCCACAGGGCCATAGGGCATCTGATGGGGGTGGGGAGATTCTCAGTCCTTGTAGGACAGGGGGTTTGTCCCAGGCTGCACAAAAATGGACACCGATAGGTGATTGATGAAGAAGAAACCCTGGTGTGGGGTTGGGGAGGGGATGTCAGGGATGGTGCCCCTGATGGACACAGGACTGTGTTGTGTGGGGATGTCACAGAGTGTTACTGAGGAGCAGAACTGTGTAGTGGGTAGAGAGCAGAGGCTCAGGGTGACTGTGGAAGATGAATAATGGCCCATTCCCCAAGAAGTCCCCATTCTAATCCCAGGAACCTTTGAATGTTACCTTATATGGCAAAAGAGACTTTGCAGATGTGATTAAATTAAGGCTCTGGAGATGGGAAGATTATCTTGGATTATCCACATGGGCCCTAAGTGTAATTATCAAAGTCCTCATAAGAGGGGGGCAGAGGGAGATGTGATGACAGGAGATGTGACAGTGGGAGCAGAGACCGAAGTGATGTGCTTTGAGGATGGAGGAAGCCAAGGTAGCCACTAGAAGCTGAAAAAGGTAAGGAATGGATTCTTCCCAGAGCCTCCAGAAGGAACCAGTCTGTCCACACCTTGACTGGAGCCCTGTGAGACTGACTTTAGACTCCTGACTGAAAGAGCTGTAAGAGGATAAATTTGTGTTGTTCTAAGCCACTGAATTTGTAGCAATTTGTTACAGTGGCAATAGGAAACAAATACAGTGACCATGCTCAGGGTGATCCAACTGTGTGGAAAGGTCACATTATAAGAGGTAGAGAGCCAGTACAGTGGAGGGCATGATTATCCTCTGTGCATGCCACTGGGATCTCAGTGTTTGGGCATCAGTTCTGGACTCTACACTCTGAAGGACAGAGACAAATCGGAGGGGAATGGCCACTTTAGTGGGGATGTGTTTGTCCAGTCTCTCTCCTCTGAGAACTGCTCACCACCCCTCCCAAGGATGGATCACGATAGCTAACTTTATGCCACATGTGACTGTTGCATTGATCACACTTGGTCTGGCCAGGATGGACATTTGACCCTAGCTCGGTCGAGCTGATGTTCTCTTCTGGGAGTCTATAATTGAAGCAGGTTCTTGTTGAGTCTGGGCTAGTTGGTAAATTGAGGTGAGGTGAACTCAGACCTCTCACACACTCAGAGAGGCAGAGGAAAGAAGGTGCTGATAGTGAGGTGCTGTGAGCTGCAGAGAGGGACCTGAGGCCCATGGCCCTCTGACTCACAGGCATAAATTTGTTTGTGATAACCTCTTATCTTTTTTTTTGAAAGTTTTTGTTAAGACAAAGTTCTCATGACATAAAACTCACTGTTTTAAAGCGTACAATTCAGTGTATGAACAATTCATAATGTACAATTCATAGGGTACAATTCATAATGTTGTGCATCCGTCCCCTGTATCTCATTCCAGAACATTTTCATCATCCCCCAAACAATCCCTGTACCCATTAGCAGTCACTCTCTCTTCACTCAGCCCCTAGCAACTGCTCATGTATTTTCTGTCAGTATAGATTTGGGTGTTTCATATAAACGGAATCAGGTGCTCTGTGGCCTTTTGTGTCTGGCTTCTTAACATGTTTTTGAGGTTCATCCATGTTGTAGCACGTGTCAGTAATTTAGTCCTTTTTATGGCTGAATAATATTCCATTGTATGGGGAGAAAACATTTGCAAATGAAGCAACTGACAAAGGATTAATCTCCTAAATATACAAGCAGCTCATGCAGTTTAATGTCAAGAAAACAAACAACCCAATCCAAAAATGAGCAGAAGACTTAAACAGACATTTCTCCAAAGTAGATATACAGATTGCCAACAAATGTATGAAATGATGCTCAACATCACTAATCATTAGAGAAATGCAAATTAAAACCACAATGAAGTATCATCTCACACTGGTCAAAATGGCCATCATCAAAATATCTAGAAACAATAAATGCTGGAGAGGGTGTGGAGAAAAGGGAACCCTCTTGCACTGTTGGTGGGAATGTAAATTGATACAGCCACTATGGAGAACAGTATGGAGGTTCCTTAAAAAACTTAAAATAGAACTACCATACGACCCAGCAATCCCACTACGGGGCATATATCCTGAGAAAACCATAATTCAAAAAGAGTCATGTACCAAAATGTTCATTGCAGCACTATTTACAATAGCCAGGACACTGAAACAACCTAAGTGTCCATCGACAGATGAATGGATAAAGAAGATGTGGCACATATACACAATGGAATATTACTCAGTCATAAAAAGGAGCGAAATTGAGTTATTTGTAATGAGGTGGATGGATTTAGAGTCTGTTATACAGAGTGAAGTAAGTCAGAAAGAGAAAAACAAATACCGTATGCTCACACATATATATGGAATCTAAAAAAAACAGGTTCTGAAGAACCTAGGGGCAGGACAGAAATAAAGACACAGACATAGAGAATGGACTTGAGGACACGGGGAGGGGGAAGGGTAAGCTGGGACGAAGTGAGAGAGTGGCATGGACATATATACACTACCAAAGGTAAAATAGATAGCTAGTGGGAAGCAGCCGCATAGCACAGGGAGATCAGCTTCGTGCTTTGTGACCACCTAGAGGGGTGGGATAGGGAGGGCGGGAGGGAGACGCAAGAGGGAGGAGATATGGGGATATATGTATATGTATAGCTGATTCACTTTTTTATACAGCAGAAACTAACACAGCATTGTAAAGCAATTATACTCCAATAAAGATGTTAAAAAAAAAGAGAAACAAATACCGTATGCTAATGCACATATATGGAATCTAAAAAAATGGTACTGATGAACCTAGTAGCAGGGCGGGAATAAAGACACAGACATAGAGAATGGACTTGAGGACCAAGGGGAGAAGGGGAAGCTGGGATGAAGCGAGAGAGTAGCATGGACATATACACTATCAAATGTAAAATGGATGGCTAGTGGGAAGCTGCTGCATAGCACAGGGAGATCAGTTTGATGTTTTGTGATGATCTAGAGGGATGGGATAGGAAGGGTGGGAGGGAGGTTCAAGTGGGATGGGATATGGGGATATATGTATACATATAGCTGATTCACTTTGTTGTATAGCAGAAACTAACACACCATTGTAAAGCAATTATACTCCAATAAAGATATAAAACATATTCCATTGTATGAATAGATCACATTTTGTTGATCCATTCATCCATTGATGGACATTTGGCTTGTTCTCCCTTTTTGCCACTATGAATAATGCTGCTAGAACATTTGTATGCAAGTTTCTGTTTGGATGGGTTTTCAGTTCTTTTGAGTCAATCCCTATGGATAGAATTGCTGGGTCATATGGTAACTCTATGTTTAACTTTTTGTCCTCTTGTCTTTTGAATGTCTGGAAGATCTTTAGTGATATCTTCTTTTCCATTTCTGACATTATTTTCTGGTTCCTTTTTTTCTGGCTCAAGCTCCTCAGGCTTTATCACTTTTATTTTGCTTTTCAATGAACCAACTTTTGGCTTAGCTGATCCTCTTTATTGCATAGCTTAAAATTTTAATTAACATATGCTTATGTTTTATCATCTCTTTCATTTTACTTTCTTTGATTTATTTTCCTGTTATTTTCAGCCTTGTCTTTTGTATTACTTGTGTTTAAAACCATAGTTCCAAGTAAGCATGCCTTCAATTGCAATCTCACAAATTTTGTTATGTGGTATATTCATTAAGTCCAACATATTTTCTAACTTACATTATGATTTTTCTTTTTGATCCATGAATTATTTCAATGTGTGTTTTTCAGTTTTCAGACAGCAGCTCCTTCCCTCTTGAAGCTCTCAAAGTGTCACTCAGGGTCTCAGTAGCGAATGTATTTTTTTTCAAATGACTACAAATTTAGCAGCTTACAGCAACACCTGTTCATTAGCTCACAGATGTGTAGGTCAAAGGTCTGGCACTAGGGGACAGGGTCTTACCAGGCTGAAATCAGGGTGTTGGCCAGGTTGCATTTCACTTGGAGCTCAGTGTCAGCTTTCAGTCTCATTCAAGTCTTTGGCAGAATTCATTTCCTTGCATTTGTAAGACTGAGGTCCCTGTTTCCTTGTTGGCTGTCAGCCATGGGCCATCCTCATCTCCTAAAGGCTGCCTGTGTTTCCTGCCATAGAGCCCCCTTCATCTTCCAAGCCAGCAAGAGAGAACCTTCCCCCACAGAGAATCTCTCTTACACTTTGAATCTCCTTTGCCAGAAGAACACTGTCCCTTTTAAGGACTCATCTGATTAGGTCTGGCCCACCAAGGATAATCGACTGATTTGGAAAATCAATCACATTTGCAAATTCACTTCACAGAAGCACCTAGATGAATGTTTGAATAAACCAGAGAAGGTAGGTATACACCAGGGGCAGGGATCTTGGAGCTTATTTAGAATTCTGGCTACCACTGTGGGTAGCAAAGGGGACACCTCTCAGACCTCCATCCTCCCTCAGGTCCTGGCAAGGGAGTTATTTATTATCTTCTTAGCTTTATGATGCAGTCTAACAGATTTTAAAATTTTTGGTTCAGTTTTTCTGCTTTTCCTCAGTGGGATGGTTGGTCCACATTACAGACCCATCATTATTGGAAGTAGAAGCTCTTCTATTCTTGATTAAAAACAACAACAACAAAACCCCCAACCAACTAAACTCTTAGGAATAAAAGAAAACTTTCTTAATTTGATAAAGAATGTCTGCCAGAAATCTAAAGCAAATATCACATGTAAAGGTGAAATATTAGGTTGATTCCTATTAAAAGTCAGGATTGAGATAAGTTCAAGTTCTCCGTCACTGCTTCTAGCTAAAAACTGGAATCTTGGAAATAAAAAAGCTAAAATTGCAAAGGAAGAGAAAAAAACCCTGTCATTATTTGTGGGTAGATATGATCCTCTACCTAGGAAATCCAAGAGCTTCAATCACCTGTCAAATTACTAGAGTTAGAGAGTTCAGCAAACTGGCAAAATAGAAGATCACCCTAAAAATCAACAGCACTCCTAACTGCAGCATTAACTAATTAAAAACATAATAGAAACAAGATACCAATGGCAATAGCTATGGAATACTGGAAATGCCTGGGAATGAATCTAACAAAACTTGAGAGGATTCAAATGTTGGAAATCATAAACCTTACTGAAAAGCATAACAAAAAATCTCAGTCAATGGAGAGAAATGTCACATTCAACGATGGAAATATCCAATATCCTGAAGACTTCATTCTCCTCAAATATAACTTCAATGACAATCTCAATCAAAATCTTAGTAGGGAGGATTTTTTTTGTGAAGCCTGTCAAACTGATCCCAAAATTCATGTGGAAGACACCATGGGTAAGAATGAAATGTTTCTGAAAAATAATGACAACAGGGCTCTTCCAGGTATCTGTAGAGAGTGAGGGACTCTAGAGTGTGCAATAGTGCGGTGTTGGCACAAGAAACAGAACAGCTGTGGGGCTAGGAGGAGGCCAGTGTGATCCATGCACTTATGGGAACTTAGTTCAAAATAGAGGTGGCATTTCCAATCCATGGGAAGAACTTTTTTTCTTTTTTTTTTAAGCAAATAGGGTAAGGTCAATTGGCTCTTTGCATCAGTCAGGGCATACTCAGGAAAGGAAAAGAGTATTCATAATAGAAGGAATTGAATGCAGGGAACTGGTTACACAGTGATGGAAGTAGCTGGGGAGTAGGGGGCAGAGATGGAGCCAGGTCTGGCCTAGGTTGGAGGGATAAAGTGGGTTGGGGTCAGCTGGCAGAGGCTGGGCACACAGTAGGCTTACCTAGGGAGAGCCAGGGTCACAGAGCAGGTGTGGTTTGTTCCAGAGAGGCTACCTAGGCAGAGTGGGAGGGGCAAAACACCCTGGTTTTCCTTTCCTCCTACTCTCCAATCTCCTGCCAGTGCTTCCTGTAGCCTGAGCCTAGCTGGAAGCTAGGTGACATGGTGGGGCAGGGAGATGCAGTCTGCAGGGTCAGCTCTGCATGGGGCAGGGTCAAGCAGAGGAAGGGCCAGGATGCAGCTGGAGGCAAACAGGCAAGACTGGCAAACTATACTCTTGGGAGAAAAAAAAGTTAGATCTCTATTTCATGGCTTTAAAAAAATAAATTCCAGATCAATCCAACACCTAAAAGTAAGAAACGAAAGAATTGAAGCATTAAAGAAATATAGGAGAATATGGTTACAACCCTGGAGCACACAATGCTTTAAAGAACACACAAATTAAAAATAAACCATAAAGAAAGGACTGATACAATTTGTATTATGAAACTGAAATCTGCCATGGTGGTCTAGTGGTTAAGACTCCGAGCTTCCACTGCAGGGGGCACGGGTTTGATCTCTGGTTGGGGAATTAATATCCCACATGCCAGGCAGCACGGCCAAAAAAAAAAAGAAAGACAAAGGATTAATACTAGAATATGTAAGTAAGCACTTCTACAAATTGGTAATAAAAAGACAACGCAACCCAAGAAGGAAAAGTGGCAATTCCAAGAAGAGAAAATGAGGAAATTCTAAGATGGGAAACTACAAATAGATAATAAAAATGAAATGATGGCCAATTTCACTAGGTATTGGGAAAATGCAAATTAAAACAAGTGAGACACCATTTTAGGTAAACACAAGGGATAAAGTAATAACTGCAGGTGAGGGTGTGTGACGGAGACTGAAACATACCCCATTACCCACATCCCGTTTTTTGACAATGACCAGACCCCACACATTCAGCTTCACACAGGGCATCCCAGAATAAAGGCTGCATTTCAGTCTCCTTTGCAACTAAGTGTGGCCTCGTGGGTAGGTTCAGGCAATGACGTATAAGGAGAAGGGTTGAAGGGCAATTTCTGGAGTCTTCCTTGAAGATAGTCTGTGGGTACCCTTTGCCCCTCTTTTTTGTCCTTTCCTTCTTCCTAATGCTGGGAATGCAGTTGTGATGGCTGGAACTGGAGCATCAATTGGGAGACCTAGGAAAGGGAGGTCAGGTATGATGGAGCCACCAGGTGGGTCCCTGGGGATTTGGGGAAGCAGCCCCAGCCTGCCCACCTCTGGGTTTTGAGAGAGGCCTACACTTCTATCTTGTCTGTTTTCAATTCCTGTTACTCTTAGCCAAATGGATTCCCAACTGGTACAGGGCATAGATGAGGACAGACATTGTTATAGGCTGAATTGTTGTCTTCCCTAAAATTTATATGTTGAAGTCTTAGCTCCCAGTACCTCAGAATGGGACTGTACGAAGTAAAAATGAGGTCACGTGAGTGTGCACTAATCCAATATGACTGGTGTCCTTAAAACAAGAGGAGATTAGGACACAGACACGCCCAGAGGGGTGACCATGTTTGGACACAGCGAGAAGGTGGCCATCTACAAGCCAGGGAGAGAGGCCTCAGGAGAAACCAACTCTGCTGACACCTCGATCTTGGACTTCCAGCTTCCTGAACTGTGAGAAAATAGACTTCTGTTGCTGAAGCCTCCTAGTCTGTGGTCTCTGGCCTGAGCAGACTGACACAGGCACGCTGGCAGGCAGTTGGGCTGTTTATGAAAGTTAAAGCAGCTTCTACTCTTTGATGCAACGATCTGCTTCTCCTAGTGCAGAGGATACTCATGCCAAAACCTGGAGCTGTGCTTGGCTTGCAGCAGGTGCTGACTAAATAGTTGTTTCAATGTGTGAATCGTGCATAAAGCTCTTGGCCACAGTATTATCCACGTGAGCGTTAGCATGTGGACAAATGTCCAGATTCACACATATACCCATGCCGTGCTGACAGTGGCACTTACCCCAGCAAAGGGAATGCTGGGCTTGGACTGCTCATGGGTACCTATAGCTTTATCCATTGTGTTTCAAATGGTTGAGAATATCAGATAACTAAGCAGACTTCAACCTCTCCCTCTCCACTCAGCAGTGGGCAGTGGGCACAGCAGAGGCCGTCCCTGGCTCACAGCCGCCACCCTGCTGCCCTGAGCTGAATTTTGGGCATGCTTGAGTTGGCTTGGCCAGAACTGGGGCACTGGCTCTCCACTGGGTCCACATGCTTCGGAAGGCAGGGTGCCTTCTGACCGGTGCCTGGAGCGGGAAGTTGGATCTTCAGGGCATGGGTGGTAGGTCTGTCCACTGCACCCGGCGGGGAGCTCCCACCTGGTTATGCTGCTCAGGGTGGGGGTGGGGCAGATGGTGTTGGCCCTGTTGCCCACAGATCTGGCCTCCTCATTGGCTTCCTTGTCTCTCCCCGTCATGGAGTCTGCTCTTGGCAGGCCTGCCTCTGGGCTGCCTCCCTGCCCTTCTGGCCTGGAGTGGCTGGCCTTGCACCCAGCAAAATTAGTGCATGTCTCCTAGAGTTCACGGCCGGATTACAACCCAGGGAGAGTGGCTGGAAGTTTACAGCAGCCCACCAACATCTAAGGGCCACCTCAGCCAGCTATGAGGAACTGACTGAGCCACACGCTGGGGTTTCAAAGAGACTTTCTCAAGCCCCAGTTTTCCTTTGTGCATGATGCAAACCTTCAGGAGTACATGGCAAGTACTTGCTGAAATTCAAACTCTGAAGGTGGGAATCAGAGCAGGCTGGGTGGCTTCCCAGGCCTGGCCCTGAAATGGTCCGGAGGTCTGTGTCCACAGACACCCCTGCCAGCCAGAGGGCAAGTGAGTGGGGGCAGTGGTCCCAGTATGGACAGCTGGTGTAGATCGGCACCTGTCACAGGTAGGGGGCTGTGACCGTCCCTGCCGTGCTTACTTCAGTGGGGACTTAAATTACTTTCAGCGACTCACACAGAAAATGGAACCCATCCCAAATCCCCTGCCAGCCACCGGGAAAAAGAATTAAGCAGAAAACACAAATGTTCCCATTATTTCCTTTCTCCTGTGGGCCTAGAGGTCTGGAGGACAGGAAGGGAAATGAATTGCTGTCTCCTCCTGTCCAGAAGTCACTTTTCTCTGGGAGCCTCATCCTGCCCCATCTCTATGCCCTGAAGCTGCTGGGAGGAGAGAAGTCACCGTCTTGGGGTAGCTGTGCTTCTCTTTCATCCTGCAGCATGAATGTGTGACCAGACTCTGCCTCTGTCTCTGCCTTTCCAGACCCACTGGTGACCCCAGGCCCTGGACCCCAGCCAGCCTGGACAGGAGGATTCAGCTGGCAGGGCTGTGGGAGGCTGAGCCCTGTGTGTCCGTGATGCCAGCGTCCTGGGTACCCTGGACTGGTAGGAGCTGCCGCCCTACCTGGGGGTCTGTCCACAGGACCAGCCGCCACCTCGGTTACCAGTGTTCTGATGGCCTTGCGGTTTGCCCAGTGCTTCAGCTTGCTCCACAGTGCCTGGATCTTGTCACTAGCTGGGCCCTATTCTGGTGAGAACCACCTGGGGCACTTTCCAATCCTGAAGGTCCCCCACCCTGTCCCACGGCCTCCTCAGACCCAGCCCACCTCTGCGTTTTGTCTGGGACACTGGGTGGGGGAAGGGTCCCCTCTCCTCATTAACCTGAATAGCTCTTTCGGCTGGATCCTGCCTGGCTGCCATCTCTCCTTCCCGCCAGCTGGACAGGACTGCACAGGGCACGTGCCCTTCTTCCTGGTGGGCTGTCATGGTGGGGCGTGGGACCAGGGCACTGGCCAGGGGCAATATGGCCCCTGGATTCTGCAGCCTGGGCAGTGGGGCAGGAGCCTTCCTGGATCCGACACAAGGCCAGAGAGGCTGCCCCTCAGGGTGATGAGAGGAGGAGTGTAGCTGGGAGCTGGGCTACCCAGAAATGCTCAGAAGAGCTGTTCATCCAGGAAGTAGTGAGGGGCGGGGTCCTGGTGGGCCGCGTGGTGAGGACAGGCGGGGTCTGAGAGCTGCTTCCCGGCTCTGAGTGGGGCAGGCCCAGGAAGGTTCTGTGGGATCCAGGGGAGCTGCAGGTCCTGATGGGGACATTGTGGATATGACTCTGAGGCTGTGTGCAGACCACCTGCTGCAGCCAGAGAGGCAGGCCCGGGCTCTCTGAGCCTCTACTTTCCCATCTGTGGAAAGGGGATGGTAACATTTACTTTGGAGCTGGTGCTGTACTTCAGTAAGATAAAGGCTATGAAGTCCCCAGCACTGGCCCAGGGCCAGAAGGACCCAACCGGCCTTTCAGCAGGGAAGGCAAAGGCTCAGAAATGAATTCCTCACAAGGAAAACCCAAGTCCCACTCAGGCTGACCGTTCTCTTGGGTCCCTCCTGGCATCTCACCCTCTCTGTAATGAACGTTGTTGTGTGTGCCAGGTGGACGCCTGCAAAGAGCCTTACCTACAACTTCTCAGTTGCTCCTTCCACAGCCCTGGGAAATGGGGGCTGGAATGCTCTTGGTTTTATGGATGACACCCCTGAAGGTCAGTCCGGGAGGCTCTGCACCCTGCCCGTGGTCATTTCGTGGGGAAGTGCAGAGGTGAATTTGAGAGCCAGCCACACACTCGAGGAGTTAAAGGCAGGTTAGCCCAGGCAGATTAGCCCAGGAGGAGCCTTTGCCCAGGGGAGGGACTGGGCACCAACTTTTGTCCTGGGAGAAGGGGGTGGAATGGGGAATGAGCGCCTGTGTGTGGAACCCCAGAGGTCCTGTGAGGGCCCCAGAGCGGACGTGTGGGATGTTCTGAAGATATCTATTCTCTAAGGGTCCCCAGAGAGGCTCAGAGACTAGAAGTGATTTTTTTTTTTCCCTTGAAACTAATTACTATGTTGAGATTTAGAGATTTAGGGTTCATAGAAATGTTTAAGCCCCTGGGAGTGGAATTCAGGTATCTCTCTTTGTGTTTCCCTCCTTGGTTCCTGTCTGAAGACTTACACAGAGAATCCTTCCTGCTCCCCTTGTGAGGGGCTTTGGCTTCCCGAGCCAAGAGCACGGAGTGCTGACTTAGGAGAGGGCAGCGTGACTGTGCCCAGGTGCCTGGGAGGGATCAGTGCCCACAGTGAGACCAGAATTCTGGCAAGGTGAGCAGGGAAGGCAGGGCAGGCTTGAAAATGCAAGAGTGGACAGAGGAAAGCCCTGCCTTTTCCCTTGCCCGTCTACTTGGTCCCTGACCAACAACCACCTTCATCAGCCTCCTGTGTGTCCTTCCAGTGTCTCTTTAGGGACATACACACAGATGCAGCTGTGTTGTCTCCCTCACCCTCCAGCTTCCTCACATAGCAGGTAACTACTATATACTCTTACTTATATGGCACCCTGGAAATCTTTCCAGATTGATACCTAGAGTGCATCCTCGTCCTTTTTATAAATAGCTGCTGCATCAGTCAGGGGCCTGGCAGGAAACAGATGGCTCACTTAAATTGGGCAATTTGAGGAGTGTTTACTGAAAGAGATTCTTTACAGAGGTGAGGGCAGGACATAGGGAAGTCATAAGCCTTCATCCTTACCGTCCAAGGTCAGAGGGGTGAGGGAAAAGGGGGAGAGACAGGTAAACAGGGCCGCCTGGCAGGAGCCATGACCTTTGGTTAAGGGTGCAGCCAGGCTTGGTGACCCTGCAGGAGGTAATAAATGCTCCCACCTCTCTCTTCCTGCATCCCCTCCCCGATGGCTGAACCAGACATGAACTTAGAGGGCAATGCAGCCATTGTCCCATACAACAGCTTTCAGAGGCCCTGAACAGGGTGAAGGGTGGACAGTGAATCTGGATGGGCAAATGGGTTTTGCATGTTCTTCTAGTTTGCTGGGCCATACTCATTTTTTATTTTTTAAACAAGTAGCTTTGCTTAGATTTCCAATCTGTTGCTCTTAACACATGCAGGCATATGTAAAAGATACATTTCCAGAAGTGAAATTGCTAGGTCAAAGGGTAAATGCATTTGCTGTTTTGATAACCATCATCAAATTGCCTTCCATGGGGAGGTACCTCTTCCCACATAGTTTCCCCAGCAAAGGGTGTTGTCAAATATGTATTTCTGCCAAGCTGATAGTGAGAAGACACCGTAGGGCTAATTTGTATTTCTCTTAATGAGTGAATCGGGTATCTTTGTATGTCTGAGGTCCCTTTGTATTTCACTGTCTGTTCCTGTCCTTCGTCATTTTTTCCCTATTGCATTATTGATCATTTTCTTATTAGTTTCCAAGAGCTCTTCATATATTAGGGATATTAGCCCTCTGACAGTGATCTGAGCTGCAAATAGTTTTTCCCAGATGGTCTCTTGATTTTGCTTATAGTGATTTTTGCTCTGCAGAAGTTTTTGATCTTTGTGCTATCAATCTTTTACGGTTGTTCAATTTTGAGTCATAGTTTTTTTTTTTTTGCTGTACGCGGGCCTCCCACTGTTGTGGCCTCTCCCGTTGCAGAGCACAGGCTCCGGATGCACAGGCTCAGCGGCCATGGTTCACGGGTCTAGCCTCTCCTTGGCATGTGGGATCTTCCCAGACCAGGGCATGAACCCGTGTCCCCTGCATCGGCAGGCGGACTCCCAACCACTGCGCCACCAGGGAAGCCCTTGAGTCATAGTTTGAAAAGTCTTCCTCGCTTCAAGTTGTAAAGCTTGATTATTCCCACACTTTTGTAGTTTCATATATACATTAAAATTTTTGATTCATTTAGAGATTATCCTGATGTATGGTGTGAGGGATGGATCCAACCTGATCTTTTTCCAGAAAACTGCCAATCTCTCCCAACATCATTTATTCAAGAGTTCATCTTTACTAAAGGAGATGCTACTTTTATCATTGACTGACCTCCTGTGTATGTTTGGGTCTCCAGCTGCTCTCTTGGTCTGTCTCCATTGTATTTGCATATTGCCACACCGATTTGATATTAAGGTGTTACAGTGTTTTAATATCTGATAAGGTGGTTTCCTCTCATTGCTTCTTTTCAGTGTTTCAGGTACTTTTAAAGCTTGCATTTGCAAACTGAAGATTGATTAGGCATATACTTTCCTCATTTCCCTGGGCTGTGCCTCCCTGCCCTTCTCCTCCAGGTGGATATCCAATGGCGGAGGGTACCTTTAATCGGCAAGTTTATTTTTCAGCTGCTGTGTGTTCAGAATTGAATAAGGAAGAAGAAAATAATGTTTTTGGACACCACATTTGTGATGTAAGATGTAAGCCGGCCACACCATGTCCAGCCCTGCTCTTTCCCCTGCCTGTCCTCACTTACCCTGGCTCTCTTTGGGCACTGTAGATGTACCCCGTACCCTCCTCCACAGGCCTGCTTTTCCTCTGTTTCCAGGGCCTCATCCCTCCTCACCTCCCTCAGCAGGCCTCTGCCTAAAAGCCTTTCTCTCAGAGGTCACTGCCCTTTATCTACATGATTACTAGATAGATGTCTGTGTCCCTAGGTGGGGGCTTCCTGGGGGCAGGTCCATGTCTCTGGCCCAGGGTGTTGCTAGGTGCCCAGTTATCTAAAACTCAGTGTGCCTGCACTAGCTCACTGCCTTTCTTCCCACACCCTGTGGCCAGGCCCCATCGATTGCTCTTCTGTGGCCCTTGTCTCCCCTAGGGGCACCTCTACTCACGGGCAGTTCACACAGCCCACATGCCTCCCTCTTCTGTCCTCTGTCTACTGCTCACTCCATGTTCCACCCTCCCAATTCCACCTCTCAAATGTGTCTTGTATGGGTATCTCTCCCTTTATCTGCGTGGAACTTCCGCCAACTGGCCAATTCCTCTTCCTTCTTGAATTGCTCCTTCCTGGCAAGGACCCTTCTGGTCTGCTGTCTAGAGGCTGTCAACACGATCTTTCTAGAATGCGCATCTATCAGGGTCATTTCCCTGACTAATGCTGCTCATGGTCTCCCCATGGTTTTCAGGATGAAGCTCAAACTCAGTGGCTTGGCATCCTTAACCTTCAGTGGCCTGGCCTCAGTTTACCTCACCAGCCCATCTTCACAGAGGCTTTCTCCTCACCCTTCACCTGACCCGCAGCCCCTCAGCCTTCAGGTCTCAGGATCTGTGTTACGTTCTCTGGGAAGACCCTTCTGGCCCACAGGTCTGGGTTGGAGGCCCACAGATCTGGGTTGGAGGTCTCCTGAGTGTGCAGCATAACCATGGCCTGGGAGGGCCGATCCTTACTGGACAACCTGGATCCTAGTGCCTGGAATGTTGGAGGAGCTTATTCTTACCTAAATTAAGAAATTAAAGCCCAGAAATCAGGACAGCAGCAGTTGATAGAGAAATATAATGTTTTTTAGGAACATCTTTGGATCTGCCCCTTGGCACTGAAATGCTCTCTCAGCGTCTGAAGGGCTTAAGGAAGAGTGGGCAACAAGCCAGCCCTGTAGACAATTGAAATGAGCCCAGGCAAAAGCTTCCATAATGCGTGTGCCACACCGCCAGTCCCCAGAGATCCATGAAAGATGGATTATGTTTTCAGCAGGAAGAAAAGAAATTTGTCATCTCCAGTACTGGGAGCCAAGGTCACCCTGACTGTGGAGTTGCCTTCTTGATGACACCAGGAGTGTCCCTCAGGTGTTGGGAGAGGCGGGGGGTCTTGGAGGCCAGAGGGGCAGGCACTTCAGATTATCACTACCTCCTGGGAGGGGTGACACTTCTGGAGGGTCCCTGGCATGACTGAGGAGGGGCCCAGGGCAACCCTCTTCCCAGGGGGCCTCCCCGCATGCATGCCCCTCACTTGTGGTGGTGGCATCTCCAGAGAACCGTGGCTCCCACCCACCCCAGCCCCTGGTGCTCCTGGGGTCTCCAGCCCCGTCCCTGAAGACCATGCTCCCATCTCTCCTACGGGCAAGAGTTGCCAACACACAGTGACCAGAGAATATGGCCTAAAAAGGCAAAGGCTGGACAGTTATTGAACGTGGTATAAAATACCGAGATCCATTCTTTTTTTTTTGCGGTACGCAGGCCTCTCACTGCTGCGGCCTCTCCCATTGCGGAGCACAGGCTCCGGACGCGCAGGCTCAATGGCCACGGCTCATGGGCCCAGCCACTCCGTGGCATGTGGGATTTTCCCGGACCGGGGCACAAACCCGTGTCCCCTGCATCAGCAGGCGGACTCTCAACCACTGCGCCATCAGGGAAGCCCCTGAGATCCATTCTTAAAGCCCTGACATTACTGTCCACCTAGCTGCTCCTTGTGCCCCTTCCTCCTTGTCTGTCAACTCCAGGGGCTTTACCCTCTTCCCCACCCGGTCTCAGCTTCTTATAGAGAACACGCTCAGCTGGGCGTTCCACCTTCTCTTGCAGCCCGGGGGAAGATACCGCTCCATCTTTGAGGCTCAGCATCCCCATGAGAGCTGGCAAGAGGGGGTACAAGCCTGGGTCAGACACTCAAAGCAGCTGTCTGACAGGAGGGGGCTGTCCCTGGTACTCACGGCTTCCAAGAGGCTTGGGACAGGGAGGGAGTCTGAGTCAGCCTGGGAGCACTAACTGGGCAGTAGATGTCCAGGAAACGTTGTTTCCCAAGGATCCTTCAGTGGGGACAGCGGTTGAGCCTTGGGTGTGAGGGGTAAAGTGAACAGTTGGTGCAGACGGCGGGGTACAGGCATGCAGGTGGTGACTATAAGCAGGACCAGAGCAGCAAGTGCCCCAAGCCAAGAGTGTAGGAAGTCAGGACTGACTGCCTGGTGGGAGGGCAGGGCAGGGTACTTGACCTTGAAAGATGTGAGGATTTTGACAGCTGCGCGTGTGCAAGGAGGGCTCTTCAGGCCTGAGCAAAGAGGAGGAGAAGGAAGGTGCTGGGTTTGTATGGGTACACAAACGGGTGATTTGTGTTAGAGGTGAAAACGGGCAAGAAACACACAAAGAGGCCTCAACCCAATTATAATCAAAGGATGCAAATTAAAGCAATAAAAAGATGCTTTTCCCCTGCAAATATTAAGTAGGCAAAGATAAAACCAAATTAGAATGGGAGTTGGGAGATTGACCCTCTCACCAGTGTAGGCTGAGTCGATGTGGTGACGGGTGTAGAAAGCCGGAAAATGTCTATATGCCTTACCCTACTTCCAGGATACTTTTCTAAGGATATAATTAAGACTGGGCATCAACATTTAGCTCTACAAATTTTCATCAAAGCACTGTTTATGACCACATAGAAGTCTCAGTGTTTAACAGAGAATTGGTTGAGTAAACTTTGATCATTAAAAATCTTGCAGTAAAAGAACAGTTATTAATGGGAGAAAATGTTCCTGATAAGCTGTTAGGTGGGAACAGCAGGCTATAAAACAGGGTGAACAGAGTGAGGTGGGTTTTGTAGAAATGGACATAGGCACGTATGTGTGTGTGTCTTTCTCACTCCCAGGAACAGGACGCGGGGCTCTGTGGGCTCCTTCCTCCTTGATTGTCCTCTAGTGGGTGACTCTCTGAAGTGGCCACAGGTGCCCACTGAGCAGGGCCTGCCTCTTGGACTGCCCCGCCTTGCCTCGCAGGCGTTTTGGAGAACTGGTGCCTTGCCTGGGGGAACTGGGCACACACCCAGCTAATAATAAAAGGGGCACTTTGATTTGCCATGTACCACTGTCCTCCCCTTCCTATGGCTTCCTCGAAAACCTTGTGGGCAGGGGATGGCTGGCTCAGGAAAGGTTCTAGTGTTTCCCAATCCTGCCATAATTTATGCTTATATTTTTGAATACTTGCTTTCAATTTTAAAGTTTAAAAGGCACAAAAGGGTGCAGAGTGAAAATACGATTTCTAACCATGTCTTCTAGTCCACCAGAACCACCCAGCATTATCAGTTTCTTGTGTAGCCTGCCAGAAATGTTTTAGAAATCTGATGAATATTCAGACAATTACATGTATGTAACCTCCCCTCCAGCGGCTTTCACATGACTGATAGTGCATTGTACCTGCTGCTCTGCAGCTGTCTTTCATTTAATGATGTGACTTGATGATGACTGCATACCAGTTCATGGAGAGGGTCCTTGATTGTGGCTGCATAGTATTTCACGACACGCAAGCACCATTATTTATTTAACAGTACGCGTTTAGGTTGTTTCCCATCTTTTGCTATTACAGTGAAGAAGCCTTTGCACAAGCAAATTTGAACATCTGTGACACTCTGTGTAGGATAAGACCACAGAAGTGGGCAAAGCTTTGTATCTTGGAAAGTTGGGTCAAAATTACCAAAGTATCTTCCACAGAGGATGTACCAATTTACACCCCACCACCATTTTCCACCCCGTTTGCCATCACAGTCAGTCCTCAGACTTTTAAATTTATTTATTTTTGGCTGTGTTGGGTCTTCGTTTCTGTGCGAGGGCTTTCTCTAGTTGTGGCAAGCGGGGGCCACTCCTCATCGTGATGCGCGGGCCTCTCACTATCGCGGCCTCTCTTGTTGCGGAGCACAGGGTCCAGACGCGCAGGCTCAGTAATTGTGGCTCACGGGCCCAGTTGCTCCGCGGCATGTGGGATCTTCCCAGACCAGGACTCGAACCTGTGTCCCCTGCATTAGCAGTCAGATTCTCAACCACTGCGCCACCAGGGAAGCCCAGTCCTCAGACTTTTTGATCTTTGTAAAATAGTTTAAAATTGTTTCACTTATTATGGAAGGTGAATATCTTTCAATTTTTAAAAAGAATTGTGAATTATAGCACACATACAGAGAATTATACAGAACATTTATACAGTTAAAATGAATAATTATGAATAAACGCTCAGATAACCAACAATTAAATCAGGAATTCAAAGAGACTAGCACCCTAGGATCCACTCCCACTGTGTGCGCTCTCTCCTGTCTTAAGGTCCTCTTCACCCATAGGTAGCCACTCTCCTGAATCCTGTGATGGTTCTATTCTTTGAGTGGTCCCCCCAGAAATCACTGCACATCCTTAACTTATCAAAGCCTGTGGTTAATCAATACCTCCATCTTCCTCTGAGATGACACAGACCATTGAACACTTGTGTCGTTTACGCCCACCCCCAACTTATACATTATTGTGGTCATATATTTTAACTTTACCTTGGCTCTTTTTGTGTATTAGGAAATTATCTCTTTTTTGGTGATATGAGTTGCAAATATTTCCCTCCAGTTTGTCTTTTTAAGTTTTTATTTTGACCGTAGTAGTTTTGCCATGAAGAATTTTCCCAACTATATATGTATTAATCAAGAGAGACTAGCAGGTTTTTTCACCAGAATGAGAGCAGCCACAACCAATGTTAGTGGTGGAATTATGGCTCATTTTTTTGTGTTTTTCTTTTGCCTTTTTAAAGTTGCTGGGTTGTGTGTGTATGTTTTTTTTTTTTTTTTTGTATTGAGAATATATTACTTTTGTAATCAGAAAGAAATATAGCAGGTGCCATAAAAGTAGAGTTGTTCATCTATAGCAGGACTGTCCAGGGCCTCGTGAACCTGGGGTGCTGATGGAGTCACTTTGCATCAAGGCTCAGGTGGGTTTGGGTTCTGTCTTCCTCCCACCCTGGTCACTGCAGTCCCCAGGGTCTTGGTCTCTCCCATGATCTCCCCGGCTGTTTCTGGCAGATCCAAACAGGGCTCTGAGGGGTCTTCACCTGTCAGTCCAAGATGCCCCATGCTGCTGGCATCTGCAACCTCAAAACTCCCTACCAGGCTGCCCCAACACATGCCAGCACCCCTGGTCCTCAGGGGATTGTCCTGAGATGAGTCACGAGAGCTGGGTGGCCCCTTGACTCTGTGGCACCTCCCGAAAGCCGAATAATTGCAGGCAGCTTTAGTTGAAACTTTTCTCTTTCCCTCTATAAACTTTACGTCCCCATGCTACACCCAGTAGGTGCTTAGTTAATGCTTTCAGACTAAAGGTATGAGGGAGTGAAGATCTGAAGATCTGGGCGTCCAAAGCAGGAGTGGATGGAACTTGCAAGGTCCAGGGACATCCTGAGGAGGGCTTGCTGGCATTCTACTCCACCAAGCAGGAGGGACCCCTGGGACATAGTCATTGGAGATCTCTCCCCAGAGCGGGGTGGGGGGTGCTATTCTGAGGGTATGAGCAGGAGCAGGAGAGGCTGGGTGCCATTCCCAGGGCGAAGCAGCTATACAGTCTCCTCATCATCCAGGTGTGGGAGCAGGGGGTCTAGAACCTTTCTTGTCCCACCAACTCACTCCCCCGCCCCTGCTTCCAAGCCCACAGCTCAGGAGGAACACCCATCAATCCTTACCTCCCATTGTCCTTGCATTGCCATTCCTTGGGAGACGTTCCTGGGAAACATACCCTGGGATGTCTCCTGGGTAATCGTGTGTGTGTGTGTGTTTTTTTTTTTTTTTTTTTTTTTTTTGCGGTACGCGGGCTTCTCACTGTTGTGGCCTCTCCCGTTGCCGAGCACAGGCTCCGGACGCGCAGGCTCAGCGGCCATGGCTCACGGGCCTAGCCGCTCCGCGGCATGTGGGATCCTCCCGGACCGGGGCACGAACCCGTGTCCCCTGCATCAGCAGGCGGACTCTCAACCACTGCGCCACCAGGGAAGCCCCCGTGTGTGTGTTTTAATGTAACCAACCCTGAAACTTCCAGCAGACAGGTTTCTTTTTCTGGTGAGCTGCTAGAAAACGTTGGGACACATTTGTGGCTCGCTATAGCAAGCTTAGGGCTCATTTGGCCTTTGTTTTCAAGTTAGCCTTCTTTCTTGTTCCTCTTTATGTCCCTACCCTTGTTTTTCTTTCATTTTTGGCTCCCACATTTAATTTATGCGGTCTTGTTATATATGTGTATCCTTGTAAGCACCTTAAATCCTTTCCAGAAACGTTGGGTAGAAATCATAAATACCATTTCTATCTTCATCCGGAGTCTGGAGGTGGGTAAACATCTCAGTGACAGCCCGTCTTATTAACCCTTACCTGGGCAGGCAGAGCGATTACTCCTGGGCAGAGCGGGCCGTGGGGTCCAGAAGCTTCCCCTGAAAGCCCACAGAGAGGTCCTGAGGAGGGGGCTGGTGGAGGGGAAGATCCGCTTTGGGTTGAGTGAAGGTGCCGGGTTTACGTAGGGGCCGTGGAGCCTGGGGGTGGTGGTTGGGAGCCAGGCACATGTGCTGCCGAGGGCCACTGGGGACCCTGGGTTTCTGTGGGGTGACTCTCCAGCCACCTCAGCCCCCCGGGTACTTGATTTTCACTGGTCTGGGATAGGCTTGTTTGGCAGTAGGATGAAAAGAAAGGTTGCTATGGGTGCTGACAGGAGAGTAGCTGAAGGGCTTAGCCACTGTTCCAGGCTAGGCAGGGCAGGAAGAGAGGTTGGGGAGTGTTGATAAGACCCAGTCAGGATGGGGGGAACCCCATCGGCTGGGATGAGGAGTTCAGGATCACTTCTTAGTGGTGGTGCTGTCCTGGGTGGTGAGAAGTTTTCGGGTTGGCCTCAGGAGAGGCTGGCTGAAGTGGTGTGGCAGGAGGGCCACTGGCTGCATGGATGGGTCACCCCTCTGGACACTGATCTCTCCTTGGGGGTGGCAGCGGCAGGGTGGGTCAGTGAGGAGGGGTACAGGGTGGTAGAACTGCGTGTGCAGCCCTCCCAGGCTGGTGGAAGGACATTGTGGTTGGGTCTATGGCTTTTCCTGTCCAGCAGCCATTTTCCCCTTCTCCCAGGGACAGTGCTCAGATGCCTCTGGGAACCCGCCTCCCCTCTCACCTCCATTCTCAGATCACATGGTCTCAGCAGGGCTCCACCTCTTTTTCACAGCTGCAGTGTGAGGCCCTTCCACCAAGTTGGTTCAGTTGTACTGAATCCTGCGACTCATTTGGGAACTTCTGGGAAGAGATGCTTTCTTTCTTTTTGAACTTGAATTGGGAAGATGAGGCCCTGAAACTACTAGTAGCCACATTCTCACCATGAGGATGCTGAGGGCACAACCATCTGGAGTCGACTGGAGACAGGAATATAGAGACTAGAGGAATAGCAGATGTTTTGAGTCCCCAAATCCAGCTGCACCTGAAGATCATATTTTTTCTTTTCCTTTCTTTTTTTTTAAATTGAAGTATAGTTGATTTACAATGTTGTGTTAGTTTCAGGTGTACAGCAAAGTGAGTCAGATTATATATATATATATACACACATATATGTGTGTATATATATATATGTGTGTATATATATATGTGTGTGTGCGTATATATATATATATATATATTTTTTTTTTTTTTTTGTGGTACGCGGGCCTCTCACTGTTGTGGCCTCTCCCGTTGTGGAGCACAGGCGCCGGATGCACAGGCTCAGCGGCCATGGCTCATGAGCCCAGCCTCTCTGCGGCATGTGGGATCTTCCCGGACCGGGGCACGAACCTGCGTCCCCTGCATCGGCAGGTGGACCCTCAACCACAGTGCCACCAGGGAAGCCCCATCCATGTTTTTATGTGTATTAGTAGCTTAAAAAAAATTGCTGAGTAGTATTCCATTTTATGAATTATCGTGTCGTGGACATATGAGTTTTCTCCAGTTTGGGGCAATTATCAGTAAAGATGCATTAAACATTCTTTTTTTAAAAAAATTTATTTTATTTATTTTTTTTATACAGCAGGTTCTTATTAGTTATCTGTTTTATACATGTTAGTGTATATATGTCAGTCCTAATCTCCCAGTTCATTCCTCCCACCCCACCCCCTGTTAAAGACGCATTAAACATTCTTAAGCAAGTATTTTTGTGGAAATGTTTTCATTTCTCTTGGGTAACCACCTAAGAGTAGAATTGTTGGCTCATAGGATATGTTTATGTTATACAGTTTTCCCTTGGTATCTGCAGGGGATTGGTTCCAGGACCTCTGTGGATACCAAAATCTGAAGATGCTCAAGTCCCTTATATAAAATGGAGTAGTATTTGCATATAACCTACGAACATCCTCACATATACTTTAAATCATCTGTACATTACTATGCTATGTAAATAGTTGTTAATACAATGTAAACACCATGTAAATACTATGTGGACAGTTGCTGGTGTGTGGCAAATTCAAGTTTTGCTTTTTAAAACTTTCTGGAATTTTTTTCCTGAATATTTTTGACCTGTGGTTGGTTGACTCCTCAGATGTGGAACATACGGATATAGAAGGCTGACTGTGTTACAAAATGCCAAACGGTTTTCTAGAGAGCTTCCACCATTTTCACTTGAGCAATGCATTAGAGTTTCTGCTGCTCTACATCCTCATCAACACTTGGTGTTGTCAGACTTCTAAATTTTAGCCAACTTACTGGGTGTGAGGTAGTATTTCCTTGTGGTTTTAATTTGTGTTTCCACAGATGGCTTTGAACACTGGAATGGCATGCTTGGACAGGACATTTGACCGAGTCTCTACATTAAGGATCTCCTGGAGTGAATTGGCCTGGTTGCCCCACCTCTTTCTTTTGAGATCCTGGCTCCCAGCTTCTCTTCTCTCCCCTGTTCTCCCCACCTCCCAGTCCCTCTCAGAAGGATGTGTGGCTCCGGCACCTGCAGGTTGGTCTGCGTGTCCATTGAGAAAT
Source organism: Orcinus orca (assembly GCF_937001465.1). Lineage (NCBI taxonomy): Eukaryota > Metazoa > Chordata > Mammalia > Artiodactyla > Delphinidae > Orcinus > Orcinus orca. Next base: position 17,084,078 of record NC_064561.1, on the reverse strand, counting down.
GGGGGCCAAAGTCCTTGTCAGAAGCTTCTCAGGGACACAAGCCAGGGGACGCGGGGACTCAAGGCCAGCCCAGTGCAGTGGTGTCTGCCCTTGGCAACTGCCGGCCCCCGGAAGTGGGGGCTGGGGCTTGTTTTCAGAGACAACTTCTCAGGGTGGTTTCTGCTGGGGAGGGCACTCCATACCAGGGCCACCGTGGTCACTGTGGGTCCCGGAGTCCCCTCCCACTGCCCCAGTTTCTAGATGTCACGCTCTCCTCGCTCTCTGCCTTCCTCTCTTTCAGGGCCCCTGGCTCCTCAAGCCCCGCATGTAGAGCCTCCTCTCCTTTCTCATCTCTCTCCCCTTGGTGGTCTCAGCTCTGGCTCTGGGTTCCCAGGGCCTGGGGGAGCCAGCAAGTCCTGGCTCCCTCACTCGGGTACTGGGGGTTGCTGGGCTATGTGCTTGGCTCTGGGCCTTGGTTTCCTCGTCTGTAGGCTGGGACAATGACAATCTTCCTCATGGGTTGGTGTGAGGATTAGAAGGGGCGTCCCACCATGGAGAGTGCACACAGCTGGGCCGCTTCTAAACTCAATCTGTCCAGACTCAGGACGCCTTGTCATCTGAGAGGGGGAGGCCAAACACTGAGGCTGCTCTCAGGGTGTCTCCACTGCGGGCTGTGAGGGGCATCCCACTTGGCCACTCATGGTGATTTCCTGCATCCATCCTGTGGTGTCCTCTGGAATTGCAGCACTATCTCCTCACCCCCCCCCACAGTGTCCTTCTCACTCACTCTCACTTCCTGACACTTGCCTGTGTTCTCCCTCCTGCTTCCTCTTCTCTTCTCCCTTTCCCACCTGTCTCACCTGACCCACCTGTCTTTCCTGATCCACCTGTCACACCTGAGCCAGCTCACCTGAAATGTCCATCTCCGTGCCTGCCAGGCTGAGCTCAGTCCACTGCGGTCATGGAGAGTGCAGGTACCTGGTGCATGGGTGGGGCCTAGTCTGAGTGTGTGTCCCCAGCACCGGCTCAGGAGCATTCTTCCCTTGTCCACCCTCAGGTCCTAGTTCAGTGACAATCGGGAGGCATACAGGGGGGCATCTGTGGGGGCCTGCAGGGCCCCAAGGGGCCGGAGAGCCCTGCAGAGAAGGGGCGTGGGGGCAGCACAGGACCACAGTGCACTGACTTTTCACAATTCATCTTTTCTTTTCCATCTCTTCACAGAGCCTCAGAGGACAGGACCATGGCAGACAATGGGGTGCCTCATTTCTTGGAGAACTGCCCCAGAACCTGCTGGAGGGAGTAGAACTTAGGGCTCCTCCCCTGACCCCCACCAAGCACACTGGCCTAGGCAGGCTCCTTTCTGCTGGCCCCTATCCCAGCGCAGGGCCCTCCCAACTCTGCTCCTTTTGGGTCCCCAGGGCAGAGGCTTTGGGGGCCAGGATGGGAGTAAAGATGGGCTGGGGTGGGGCTGGGCAGGAGTGGATTGGCCCCTTTTTATTTACTAGGATTTGTGTTTTGAAATTGTGTTGCAAGGCCCACTAAGAAGACCAGCAATGCCAGGGATCAGCATAGAATTCCTTTGCTGACCTGACTCTGAGTCCTACCCCCACCCCGAGGCCGGATAGACCAGGAGCCCCGCAGTGGCTGTCCTGCAGACCTTGCTGGGGGTGAGGGCTATTCAGGAGGAGGTGCATGAGAAGGTGGGCAGTGTGTGGCCTGACCTCAGGCACTGTTATCCTGCTGGGGATACGGCTGTGGCAGATCGACCGATGAACCAGGCCTGCCCTTGAGACATTAAACTGTCCGTCAGGCAGGGGAAGCAGACACTGTCTGTCCTGCCTGAACGGCCAACATTTGAAAGCCATGGATTGCATGGTGTGAAGACAAGAGTCCTGGTGGCTCTGCCAGGGAATGGGACAGGGATGGGCCCAACCCTCCAGAGAGCAAAGGGACACTGCCAGTCAGACAGAGCATGGCCAGAGTCCCTGCAATGTCACCCCTGATGCTGTTCGTCCTGGCTGGCATGGGCACCCCAGGGCGTCAGGGCCATCCTGAGCTCTGCCCCAGTGAGAAGCCGTGAATCCCAGGGATGCATAGTGCTGTAGCTGGGCCTTTACTCAGGGCTGAGTGGAAAAGTCAGAAATGGGGAGGTTGTTCTACAATGTAATGTCAATAAAAGACCCCCCTCCCCATCTCACAAGGACATTCAAAGTGCAAAGACATACAGCAAAGGCCCCAGATGCTGACCATGGCATTTGAGAGGTGGGGCAGGAGCGGGGATGCAAGGGGACAGAGAAATCACAGAATGAGTCATGGGCCTGTGGACCCTTATGGGATGGAAGCCACAGAATGAGGAATCTGAACTCAACCCCTTCTCTCTAAAGCCCAAAGCATGATGAACAAACAAGCAAGTAATTGTAGATCTCACAATTGCTTGGAGGAACTCAATGTGGAGAGAAAGGGATGGGAAGGAAGCATGTGAGGTGAGGCCACGGTCAGTGGGTGCTCAGGGAACATCTGGGTGGGGTGGAGGTGAAGGGTCCCTCTGTTGGGAGCTTCCATGGGTCACAAGCAGCTGGGAAGGTTGGCTTCTCCCCATCTTGCGTGCACCCCCTGCTTCTCCCAACTCAGGTTCCAAGTCGGAATTGTTATTTAATCTTCCCTGACTCCACAGGTGGGGCGTAGGCCTCAGCATAAATGCTGTTGTGCATTTGGGTCTCAGAGCGGTTTTCTGTGAAATTAGGGTCAGGGCTCAACCTGGGATTCAGCATCCAGGAGGTGGCTCTGTCCTGTGACTCTGCCCCCTGTTGATGAGGACGGCCTCTCTCCATTTGGTTCTGGCTTGCCTGCTTTCCCAGAGCCCACCCTCCTGCCTGCTCCCCAGCAAGGGGGGAGGTGGGTCCTTGGGTTTCAAGGTCATTAGGTGGGTCAAGGCCTCAGAGCTGTGGCAAGCAATAGCTTTGGGGATTGCCATGGCTTCTGATAATACCAGAAATTGGACTAACACCTCCTGGGGCACTTCCATTTGTGCCATTACATTTGGTGCTCATTCCTGCCTGTGCATTCATGTCCCCATTTTAGAAATGAGGGAGCTGAAGCTTAGTGGGGGAGGGCACTTGGAAAGGCCACCAAAGCCAAGGGGCAGTGGTCAGACTGGGTGTGGGGCTGCTACTGTTCCCTTACCGATGGCTTGTCTGTCCCAGGTTCCAGGCTTAGGGCCGGTGGGAAGGCTGTCAGGCTGCCAGGATCCCAGGAGTGGTGATGAAGCTGTGATGGAGCCGCGTCCCAGGCCTGCTGTGCCCAGAGCCTCTAATTGCTGGGAGCTGGCCAACTCAAAGGACAGGACGGTTATTGCAGATCTGGCGGAGTGTCCTATTCCTTTGGGTGTCGTTTTTTTCCATTGCAATTGAAACGACTTCACTCCTTGCATGACTGGGGCTGGCCTCTCCTGGCCTTGAGCAGCTGAGCTGGCCAAGGGAAACTCTGACTTGCTTGGGCTGCCTGGAAGTGTGGTGCTGTCACATCTTCAGCAGCTGGGTCTTTCCCTGGTGGTGACCTCAGGGGTGGGCCCCAGCCAAAGCCCTGGGCCCTGGGCAGGCGTCTGGGTCTGGCTTCCTGGTCCTGAATTTCCTGCCAGGGCCAGCTGTGGTTCTCATCTCTGCCTTGGGCCACCCGGGAGGAATGCGCAGCCTCTAGTGTCAACCTGACCTAGACTCCCACCCTAGTCGAGGGATCTGGACATAGGGAGCTTCAGCCAGGGCCTAGCTGAGGCTGCTGGACCTGCGTGCTCGGTAGTCTGAGCAGAAAGTAGGACCCCAAGTCGGGAGCATGAAGAGAGGAAGAGGCACTGGCTCAGTGCAGTCCTTCCTGGGACTCAGTGCAGTCCATCCTGGGCACAGTGCAGTCCATCCTGGGCGCAGGGGTGTCAGGCTGGGCTCCTGTTCCTGCACGTGGGACAGCTGGCATGGAGACGTGTGCTCTCACTCCTGCCTGGCACAGGCAGCTGAGTGGGGCTTTCCTGGTATCAGGGAGGATCTGTCCTGCCGCTTGCTCTTGTGTGCCACCTCTTAGAGGTCTTGATCCTTGGGCTCCCCGGAGAAAGCAGACCCGCGCTGAGCTTCAGCCATAGCAGGGCCTGGGAGTCTGGGGGATGATGGGAAGGTCTGAGCTGGCTGGAGCTCTGCCACCAAGAGCCCAGGGAGAATCTGCAAAGGACCACACTACACCCCTGAGCCTGCCTCTGCCATCTCTGGGACGTTCCAAATGGACACTCAGGCCTCCTCTGAGGGCCTGTTTGGAGCAATCAGTCTTCCAGCAGGAGGCAGGGTCCACTCAGGTGGAGCAAATAGAGGGAGGGAAATGAAGGCACCCTTGGGAGTAGGGAGGATTTGGGGCCGTAACAGTGAGGGGGTGGTACTGTCCTGGATGAGCAGGGCCAAGAAAAGACGCAGGCAACTTTTTTTTTTTTGCGGTATGCAGGCCTCTCACTGTCGTGGCCTCTCCTGTTGCGGAGCACAGGCTCCGGACGTGCAGGCTCAGCGGCCACGGCTCACGGGCCCAGCTGCTCCGCAGCATGTGGGATCTTCCCGGACCGGGGCACAAACCCGTGTCCCCTGCATCGGCAGGCGGACTCTCAACCACTGCACCACCAGGGAAGCCTGGCAATTTTTAATTAAATGTACTTCTAGCAAGTTTGGATAACGGGTTTCTAAAAGGGTATAGTAGAGAAGCAGCAAATTCATGTGTGTGATTGTGTGAGTGTGTCTGTGAGGTATGAGTATGCAGGCCTGCGACACTCTACCCCAACCCATACCCTCTACTGCCCCACCAACGCTGTCATCCTCGTACTGGATTAAGGCACTGTGTCCTTTAATTCCTCTATGCCTTCCCCAGGATCCTGCACATAGGAGCTCATCTGAAAATACCTATGGAGTAAATGATTCAATGAATAAATACGTTAATAATTGCAGCAGAAAGGGAAAAATGTCAGTCTGATATGTAAGAAAGGAAATAAAAGGAAAAAAGCCAATAAAAGCAGATGAGAGAAATATAAAGGCATTGCAATGTGGGACTCATCAGAGCAGCAGCCACGCATTCTATACAGCTGGAAGGATCCCGAGATGGGCCTCGTTCACCATTGGACTGATGGTCAGTTGGAAGCCTTGTTTCATCTCCTCCTCTGACTCTCTTGCCATTTTCATTCTGGTTCCCAGACACACTCACTTCTTCCTTTTGGTCTGAACATGCCAATAGCTTCATGTCATTTGGCTTTTGCTCATGCTGATCCTTCTATGTGGAATATCCTGCCTCGTTGACCTTATAAATTCTTCTTCAAGGTCAAGTCAAATGCCTTCTCCTTTGTATAATACAGCTCCCACTCCCAATTTATCCTCCCACTGGGACCCCACCATGAGCTAATTACCTTATTCCCACTGCAGCAACTCAGACAGGCTTCTAGCCAGTCATTTCCATGGCTCACTGTGATGGTCTGGTTTTGCGTCCTCCTCTCCCATGAGTTCTTCCGGGGTTAAGAGCATTGTCTAATTCTTCTTGTAGAAACTCAATAAATTTGTTGAATCAAATCGAAGTTTGGGTATTTAAAGTCTCAGGTCTTTCAGAAATATGGCTAGTGAGAAAATCACGCCCCAAGGATCCAATGTATTTGAAGTTTTCTTTCAAAGTTTTAAGAGATAAGACCCATAAAGGTAGAGAACTGGCTTAAACCATTTCAAGGGAATTTGTCCAGCATTAGACCAAGATGCCTTATAGGACAGAACTATTTTTCAATAGCAGGAAGTTGAACTGTTAAACTGGACATGCTGGAAGCCCAAGGCTGCTCATGTCAATTTTACTTTCTTCCTCTCTCATTCCCTGGCTTTTAGAAGCATCATTCGTTATCGTTTAATTCAAAATAGTTTCCAACCCTCAGGCCGCTGAGTTCAGCCAGTATTTACTGGGCCTGTGCCCTGAGTCAGGTCCACTCTGGATGCTGAGCTTGGAGCTGTGTGAGGCCCACTTCCTGCAATGGGCTGCTCACCCTCGGTAGAGGAGGTGGGAGCTGTGGTGAGAGGGGTGGGTGAGCACAAAGGCCAGGGTGTCTGGGAGGCGGAGGCTGCAGGAGGCAACACGGGGGTGTGCATGGTGCAGAGGTTGGTGCATGCAGGGAGATGAGGGTTCAAAGCCTGGCTCCCAGGCTGCTGGCTGGTTGAGGTGGCTGCTCTCCTCTCCGTGCTTTGTGTCGTCATCCGTAAAGAGAGTGAATGTCATGGAGTGCTTAGCATGGGGCTGGCACCAGGCGGGACTCAGGACATGGGGCTGTGCTTATTATGAAGCTGTCTGGGATTACGTCACTGTGAAGAGGGAGGCATGGTGGCCTGAAGACAGAGGCCACATGCTCAGCCTCACTCCATGACCCTGCTCAGTCCTTCTGCATCCTGCCATCGGGCCCCCTGCCACCAACAAGTCCTGCTCTGCTGCTAGGGCTCTGGCGCAGGGGCAAACCTGGTGGGGTCCAGGGTGTCGCCCCAAGGTGAACATCAGTCTCTGAGTGTGTCCGTGCTTTGAGCTCTCTGGTGCTCAGGCTTCAGGGGAGGCTGTGAGGGAATCCAGATACGCCTTCAGGGAGGGTGAGGAACAGGCCAGAGCTGGAGGAGTTCCTGGAGATCGGCTTAGTGTCTGTCACAGCCAAGACTTCCCTCTCTGAGGAGTGATCTAGAGCCCAGAGCTTCTGCCTCATCCCAGACCACGCTTGCTCACAGGCCCTGGCTGTCTTCTTCCCTCTCCAGAGTCCATGCAGAGCTCAGACCCAACCGGGGGGCCCTACTGTCCCTGCCGCCTCAGTGTCTCAGGATTCCCGTGGGTGGAACCGATGCTGCTGCCGTCCTTGCATGCTGGGGCTTCGGGGACCGTGGCCTTCCCAAGATAGGCCTCTGAGGGCGGCTGTCAGTGACGGAGAAACTTTTTTACAGATGGAAGCACTAATTAAGACATTTGAATGTCTTCCATATTCCTAATTCTTTGTTCTTTTCCTTTATGTAATAGAGAAGATCCTGTCTAGCTCATTACCAGCTGGTCTAGTAAACATCTAGAGACTATAAGCGTATTTTATTTTAATTCCCTGAGCCTCAGGATTATGGAAACAAGATGGTAGGGGGAAGGGCTCTGCAATGAGGCTGGAAAGAAATGCTCTTCGAGAAGGGGTCACTTGGAAGCAAGTAGTCGGTTTACTTTGATTGTTGGAGCGATTTAGAGTTTTTGACTGGGACCCAGGAAAGATTGAGACCAATTTGGAGGAACAGATGGGCGGAGCCTGAGCTGCTGCCTGGTTGACGGGAAGGCAGGTTTGAGCCAGTCAATTAAACACATTTCTCCTTAATAAACGTGGCAAAACTGCATGAAAATATGAGTTATTTTCTAAGTTGCATGAATCAAAGTCTGGCAAGGGGCCTGAGAGGCAAGAGCTGTTTGCTCTGTGACAGACATGCACACAGACTCCTGATGCCGGCTCTGGGTTTAACTCATACAGGGAATGTGGCCCGCTTTCCAGAACAGGGCTCCCGAGCCAGCCAGGGTAGCAGCAGTGGATGCTGACCTACAGGCCGGCAGGAGAAGGGCAGGTGCCACGGCAGGGGTGAGGCCGCCCACTGGGAGGAGCTGCGGATGAAGGGCCACAGGCAGGCCGGGCCCCAGCTCAGCTGCGTGGACCCCATCAGGGTGAGGCCTTGAGGCTGCCTGCCCTGGGCTCAGGGCTCCAATGTGTCCGAGTGCCCCAGCTATTTTAGCGTGGGCTGAGGTGGGCCTGCAGAGGCCCAGTGAGAAGGCTGAGGCTGGCAGCTTCCCCCGTGTCCTCCCAGTGGGTCACTCCCAGGTCTGACCTCTGTGCTGGAAGAGCAGGGTCTGGCAGCAGCCTGCTCTGCTAACATCCAAGGTGTGTGGGGGTGGTGAGGCCGTCCAGCTTTCCAGGGTCCAGCAGCAAGGGCCCACTCCATGATCTGGCTTTTGGAAGGTTCTGGTACCTCCGTGAACAAGCCTGATATGTTGTTCTCAAAGTGGGCACCCCTAGGATGTCACTACCCAGAGGGGAAGCAGAGTCAGCATCTCCTGGGGCCCTCCGTTACATGCCTGTCCCACATCCCACAAGTGCTCCCTAGAGACGTCCTCTCCACCCCTCTGCACTTGGCCCGGTGGCTCTAGGAGGGAGGTGTGGCTGGGACTTCTGCCCACACAGCCCTGGGGGCGGGGCTGGCCACCCTGGGAGCTAGGCTGAGGATACTGCCTGGATGGGAGAAGCCAGAGCTGCTATGTCCTGTCCCCACTCCCCACAGGTGGCATTTCTCTCTGCTTAGCTGGCCTTAGAGTGCCTGCTTGGCCTTATTAAGAACTGGGATCCACCATAAGTGCTAATTCCCCACTCTTAACCCACAGTGTAGCGTTTACAGTGAAGAGAAACTCATTAGGGCCGAGCACTTCCCAGGCTGAGGAAGTGCTGGGCTCATTAGGGAGGCCAAATCCATCCTGGTGGTTCTAATGAGCTGTGAAAACCACTCAGGACAAGGAGGATTAGCAGAGAGAGTGTCTTCAAATTCCCAGAGGAGAGTTTTCTGCCTAATTTTGGAGTCCACAGGCCCAGGCATTTCATGGGAAGGGGGCTAGCAAACCAGGCCTTATCTTCTGCAAATCTAAATTGAGCCTTGGGGACAAAATTCTCCCACAGAGGAGGTGCCACTGTCCTGGATCTCTCAGCTTTTGGTGGGGAAGGAGAGATGAGGTGGGAGGGGATGGGGGCCAGGCTGTAAGGCCGCCAGGTCCTCAGAATAAGGTGGGGCGCTCAGGCACTGGGACTGTGGTACTTGGGTAGGGACATGGATGGTGGCCATCAGGAGTGCAGACGGGGCCTGGCTGGCCAGACTGGGGCTCTGGCTAGCTCCTGGTTCAAGGAGGTGGGTCCATGGGGAGAGAGGTCCTGAATGGAAGGGTGTGAGATCTGTGTCAGTTTATTCTCAGAGACCTATCCCTGATGGGCTTAAGGGGGAAACATGAGCCAGTAATGGGAGAGGCTGGTGCAGTCAGGCCCGGCTCCCATCTTGTCGGCAGGGATCAGTTCCCTGGTCCTTCTCAGCCCCCTGAACCCTGAACTCTCTGCAGCTCCTTCTGCAGGGACACGCTCCTCTTCCAGGACCTTGGCAGTTCTGGCTCCTGTTTCTGCCTTACTCAGCCCAGTGGGTGGAGAGGGCCTCTTGCTTAGAACTTCAGGAAATGCCCCAACCATGAGACTCATCACACTGGCCGTGCCCTCCCTGAGCTGGGGGCCAAGTTCAGTCACATTGTTGATTCTCATATGGAAGTGAGGAGGCTGTGGGCACCGGTAGAGCCAACCCCAAGTGACCCTTGAGTAGAAACACTCAAACCCCTGCAGAACATCTGGTTCTCCCACCAAAAGTTTACTGCAAGTACGGGAACACAGGGACCACGGGGTGACCCGGCATGCAGGGGTTGGGTCCTCTTTCTGGAAGGCAGGCAGCTACTTTCCAAATGCTGGCAGCCTCCTCCCCAACCCAGGATAATGATCCGTGCCCCTTGGTTCAGGTCAGCATGGTCAGGTGTCTGTGGGTCTAGTGGCCTGAAGGCCGTGTGCTCCCCCGTGTATATATATAAGTGATGGCAAGTCTCCAACTCACAGACACATCTGTGCCCTCTTGTTTCTCAGCTCATAGACCTTCCATGGAATTTCTCAGCTCACAGACCCTCCATGGAATTTCTCAGCTCACAGACCCTCCATGGAATTTCTCAGCTCACAGACCCTCTGCAGAGTTTCTCCCTTTATTCTCTTGGCGTCCCTGACACAGCAACCTGCTATGTTTCTTTCTACTCTGTTGACTTCTCCTTCTCAGTCTCCCTTTCTCCCTCTTCCTCTTTTACACAATCTTTAAACTGAGTCTCAGTCCTTGGCTTTCTTTCCTTCTCACTTTGAACCATCTCCAGGCAAAGCTGTCCAGCTGTGACTGTAAGACGCTTTATAGGCTGACGACCCTCGACTCTGTATCTCCAGCCTTGAGGTTTGGACTCACCCACTTGACATTTCAATTGGTCCCAGACTTGCACTTGCTTTCTCCTGTCCCATCTGCTCCTCCTCCTGTCCTCCCCGTGTGAGCAAATATTTCAGTTGCTCCATCTAGAAACCTGGGGCAAGCCTGCACCAGACACCCCTGTGAGTTGGCTGGGGCTGCCAGCCAGGAGCTGAGTGCTGCAGTGTTCCCAGGCTTTGCACAGGCATGGCCCAAAGCAGCCTCGCTCTGGATTGGAGCTTTCCATGGGTGTTCCTCCTAGTTCCTATTATCTTACTAGCACCTCCAACAAGTCACCGAGGAAGGGGAGTTTGAGTGCAAGCATCTGGAACAGGAAAAAGGAGTCCAGAGTGTTGGGGGCTTCTTGGCACCCAAGCAAGGAAACATTGATTTGGAAGTGCTGGTTCTTCCCCTTGCTCTTGTCACAGAAGCTGCCAAAGTGTACCAGGAAGTCATTCTGGACATCTCTTTGCACAACTGCCCATATCCAAACAATCCCAAGGGCTGTTTATCTTACCTCTCAGATGGATCTCAAACCCACACTTTCTCCTCCCTCTCCCTGTGACCTCTGGGCCAAGTCATCATTTTCTCTCTCCTGGACTCTGTAGTGGCCTCTAACTCATCTCCCTGTATCTTCTTCAGTCTGTTCTCCACTCAGCAACGATCACAGTCCCTGGCACCTAGTAGGTTCTCAATTAGTGTTTATGTTATGGAGGGAGGAAATTCCTCTCTGTGGGTCAGCAGGACCAAGTGGATGAGCTTTGCTTCTAAAGGTATATTTCATGCCCTTGGATGGTGGGGATTATTGCTACTATTTTTTGCCTTACTGGGAAGAAAAAGAACAACTCTTTGTTATCAAAACCGGAGAGGAACTACTGTTTTGTCAGAGCAGGTAGGAATTACAATGAGGACAGTTGATGTGTCACCCACAGGTCCACCAAGTTCGTGATTGGAATGATCTCTACTCATCTCTGCAAGTCTTGTCCTGTGCTTTTTTTAACTTTTAATTTTGAAATAATTAACAAGAAGTTGCAAAAATTGTATATAGAGTCCCTTGTAGGCTTTCCCCAGCTTTCCCCAATGGTGACATCTTATATAACTGCAGTACAATATCAAACCCAGGGAACTGACATTGGTATAATACTATTAACTAGACTACAGACCTTATTCAGTTCTCACCATTTTTTAATGATGAGAACTGAATAATGTCTGCAGTTTTAATTTTTTTTTAAAGAACTTTATTTAAAAAAATTTTTTTTAAAGAACTTTATTTTTTAAATTATTTATTTATTTTTTGATATGGACAATTTTTAAAGTCTTTATTGAATTTATTACAATATTGCTTCTGTTTTATGTTTCAGTTTTTTGGCCGAGAAGCATGTGGGATCTTAGCTCCCCGACCAGGGATCGAACCTGCACTCCCTGCATTGGAAGGCCTAGTCTTAACAAGTGGACCTCCAGGGAAGTCCCAGGTCTGTAGTTTTTAACTTGCAATAATGTATGTGTGTGTGTGTGTGTGTGTGTGTATGTGTGTGTGTAGTTCTGTGCAATTTTATCCCATGTATAGACCACCACCACAATCAAGACACAGAACTATGAGATGCCAGTAGCTGTAGTCTTGGGCATACAAAACAAGTCACCAGGAGGAATTTTCTCCATGTTAACATTACCAAGAAAAACCACAAGCTACAGAGTTCATGCAAATGAAGATGGGTTCCCATGGAAGAGATTCCTGTATTAACATAATTGCCAAGTTTGCCTGAGAATGAAATACTCATTTTCATGTTGTTTTTCAGGTACTCATACTCTCTTCCTTCAGTTACATCATTTGATGCATAGCTAGAAGATGTGTGTATGAAAGAGAAAAAATACATGGTAAAAATATCTTTATTGTAATTATTGTGAGAGAAAACACCCTATAAAAGAAATAATAATAGCAAATACCTGGTAGTGTTTACTATGTGTTCAGGCACAGTAAAGCTTAAAAAAAAAATCCATCATCACAAATGTCACCTTGTGTCACCTCTTTGTATTCACACCCCTGCCTCCCCTCTCCCTGTCTCTGTCCCCAGCTACTACTGATTTGTCCTCCATCTCTATAGTTCTGCCATTTTGAGAATGTTATATAAATGGAATAATATAGTGTGTACACTTTTAGATTGACTTTTTTTCCACTTAGCATAATTACCTTAAGACCCATCAGGTTGTTGCACGTATCAATAATTTATTCCTTTTTGTTGCTGAATAGTGTTCCTTTCTATGGATGTACCAGAATTTATTCAATCATTATGAATAAATGTTCTATGAATATTCATGTACAGGTTTTTGTGCAAACATCAGTTTTCATTTCTCTGGTATAAATGTCCAAGCATGCAAGGACTGGGTTGTGTGCTAAGTGCATGTTTAGTTTTGTGAGTAACTGACAGTTTTCTAGAGTGGCTGTACCATTTTATGTTCTCACCAGCAATGGATGAGAGGTCCTGTTTCTCTGCATTCTTGCTAGCATTCGGTATTATTGCTATCTTTTATTATAGTTGTTTTAATAGGTACATAGTGATGTCTCATCCTGGGTTTTCTTTGCATTTCCCTAATGGCTAATAATGCTGAACATTTTTTTCATGCTCTTACTTGCCATCTTTATCTTTGGCGAAATATCTATTCATGTCTTTTGCCCATTTTGTAATTGGGTTGTTTGTTTTGTTCTTTTACCATTGAGGTTTTTTTTTAATAGTAAAATATGCATACCAATAACCAGTAAACTTCTCTTCTTTCTTTTGATATTTTTCACAGTAATATAAGTTGATATACACCCAGAAGTCTGTGTAACATACCCATATCAGGGATTAGTTAGGGTGAGTATGGTAGCTGCTATAATAAATAACCTCCACTTTGAGAGTTTAAACACAATAAACATTATTTCTTGCTCACACAAAGCCAGAAGTGTGTTGGGTGGTTCTTTTCAGCAGCTTTTGCTAAGCAGTGACTGTGGGATCTGGGTACCTTCCATCCTGATACTCTATCAGCTGGATCACATGGCCTCCAAAGTAGCTCTGGATAGGTAGAGAGAGAAGGGAAATACACAGGGATTTTATTTTTTTGACCAGTTCTAGTGGTGGTATACATTCCTCCAGCTTACATCTCATTGGCCAGAATTTAGTGACCTGATCCCAAACCAACTTCAAGGGAGACTAGGAGTGTGCTCTTCCTGTGTGTCCTGGAAGACATAGTAGGTTGGGTGAACACTGGGCCCATTTCTGTCATTATTGAGGCATAAGATGGAGTGTCGTGGAGCACACCGTGTTTGCTCAGGTGATACTTGGCTCACAGCTCCAAGGTGCCTTCGGCATCAAGCCTTGAATGAAAGGGATCATCACCACTGCATCTACTACCTTTTTAAAATGCTTCTATCCATATAGACTAAAATATAAGCCTATATTTTATTTTATTTTTAAAAAATTTATTTTGTATTGGAGTATAGTTAATTTACAATCTTATTTTCAAGTGTACAGCAAAGTGATTCAGTTATACATACATCTATTCTTTTTCAGATTCTTTTCCCATATAGGTTATTACAGAGTATTGAGTAGATTTCCCTGTGCTATACAGCAAGTCCTTGTTGATTATCTATCTTATATATAGTAGTGTGTATATGTTAATCCCAGACTCCCAATTTATCCCTCTCCCCCCACCTTTCCCCTTTGGTAACCATAAATTTGTTTTCTAAGTCTGTGAGTCTGTTTCTGTTTTGTAAATAAGTTCAGTTGTACCATTTTTTTAGATCACACATATAAGTGATATCATATGATATTTGTCTTTCTCTGTCTGACTTACCTCACTTAATATGATAATCTCTAGGTCCATCCATGTTGCTGCATATGACATTATTTCATTCTTTTAAATGGCTGAATAATATTCTATTGTATATATGTACCACATCGTCTTTATCCATTCTTCTGTTGATGGACATTAAGGTTGCTTCCATGTCCTGGCTATTGTAAATAGTGCTGCTATGAACATAGGGGTGAATGTATCTTTTTGAATTATGGATTTTTTTTCTGGATATATGCCCAGGAGTGGGATTGCTGGATAATATGGTAGCTCTATTTTTAGTTTTTAAGGAACCTCCATACTGTTCTCCATAGTGGCTCACCAATTTACATTCCCACCAACAGTGTAGCAGGGTTCCCGTTTCTCCACATCCCTCCAATATTTATTGTTTGTAGATTTTTTGATGATGGCCATTCTGACTGGTGTGAGGTGATATCTCTTTGTAGCTTTGATTTGCATTTCTCTAATAATTAGCGAAGCTGAGCATCTTTTCATGTGCTTTTTGGACATCTGTATGTCTTCTTGAGAGAAATGTCTGTTTAGATCTTCTGCCCATTTTTTGATTGGGTTGTTTGTTATTTGACATAGAGCTGCTGAGCTGTTGTATATTTTGGAAATTAATCCCTTGTTGGTCACATCATTTGCAAATATTTTCTCCCATTCTGTTGGTTGTCTTTTAGTTTTGTTTAGGGTTTCCTGTGCTGTGCAAAAGCTTTTTTTTTTTTTTTTTTTTTTTGTGGTACACGGGCCTCTCACTATTGTGGCCTCTCCCGTTGCGAAGCACAGGCTCCGGACGCGCAGGCTCAGCGGCCATGGTTCACAGGCCCAGCCGCTCCGCAGCATGTGGGATCTTCTTGGATCGGGCCACGAACCCATGTCCCCTGCATTGTCAGGCGGACTCTCAACCACTGCGCCACCAGGGAAGCCCTGTGCACAAGCTTTTAAGATTAACTAGTCCCATTGGTTTATATTTTTTTCATTACTCTGGGTGGTGGATCCAAAAAGATATGCTGCAACTTATGTCAAAGAGTGTTCTGCCTATGTTTTCCTCTAAGAGTTTATAGTATCCAGATTTACATTTAGGTCTTTAACCCATTTTGAGTTTATTTTTGTGTATGGTGTTAGAGAATGTTCAAATTTCATTCTTTTACATGTGGCTGTCCAGTTTTCCCAGCACCACTTATTGAACAGGCTGTCTTTTCTCCACTGTGTATTCTTACTTTTTGGTGTAGATTAATTGACGGTAGGTGTGTGGGATTATTTCTGGGTTATCTATCCTGTTCCATTGAACTATAATTCTGTCTTTGTGCCAGTACTGTACTGCTTTGATTACTATAGTTTTATAGTATAGTCTGAAGTCAGGCGGCCTGATTCCTCCAGCTCCATTTTTCTCTCTCAGGATTGCTTTGGCTATTTGGGGTCTTTGGTTTTCATACAAATTAAAATTTTTTTTGTTCTAGTTCTGTGAAAAATGCCATTGGCAATTTGATAAAGATTGCATTGAACCTGTACATTGCCTTGGGGAGTATAGTCATTTTGACAATATTGATTTCTCCAATCCAAGAACATGGTATATCTTTCCATCTGTTCATGTCATCTTTGATTTCTTTCATCAGTGTCTTATAGTTTTCTGAGTAGAGGGCTTTTGGATCCTTAAGTAGATTTATTCCTAAGTATTTTATTCTTTTTGATGCAATGGTAAATGGGATAGTTTCCTTAATTTCTCTTTCTGACCTTTTGTTGTTAGTGTCTAAGATGCAAGATATTTCTATGTATTAATTTTGTATCCTGCAACTTCATCAAATTCATTGATGAAATCTAGTGGTTTTCTGGTAGCATCTTTAGAATTTTCTATGTATAGTATCATGTCATCTTCAAATAGTGACAGTTTAACTTCTTCTTTTCCAATTTGTATTCCTTTTATTTCTTTTTCTTCTCTGATCACTGTGGCTAGGATTTCCAAAACTATTTTGAATAAAAGTGGCAAGAGAGGACATCCTTGTCTTGTTCCTGATCTTAGAGGAAATGCTCATCTTTTCACTACTGAGTGTGATGTTAGCTGTGGGTTTGTCATATATGGCCTTTATTATGTTGAGGTATGTTCCCTCTATGCCCACTATCTGGAGAGTTTTTATCATAAATCAGTTTTGAATTTTGTCAAAAGCTTTTTCTGCATCTATTGAGATGATCATATGGTTTTATTCTTCAATTTGTTGATGTGGTGCATCACACTGATTGATTTCCAGATATTGAAAAATCCTTGCATCCCTGGGATAATCCCACTTGATTGTGGTATACAATTCTTTTAATGTATTATTGGATTTGGCTTGCTAGTATTTTGTTGAACATTTTTGCATCTATGTTCATCAGTGATATAGGCCTATAATTTTCTTTTTTTTTGTGGTATCTTTGTCTGATTTTGGTATCAGGGAGTTGGTGGACTTATAGAATGAGTTTGGGAGTTTTCCTTCCCCTGCAATTTTTTTTGGAACAGTTTCAGAAGGATAGGTGTTAGCTCTTCTCTAAATGTTTGATAGAATTCACCTCAGAAGCCATCTGGTCCTGGACTTTTGTTTGTTGGGAGTTTTAAAATCACAGTTTCAATTTCAGTGCTTGTGATTGGTCTGTTCAAATTTTCTATTTCTTTCTGGTTCAGTCTTGGGAGATTGTACCTTTCTGAGAATTTGTCCATTTCTCTAGGTTGTCCATTTTATTGGCATATAGTTGTTTGCAGTAGTCTCTATGATCCTTTGTATTTCTTTGATGTCCATTGTAATTCTCCTTTTTCATTTCTAATTTCATTGGTTTGAGCCCTCTCCCATTTTTTCTTGATGAGTCTGACTAAAGGTTTATCAACTTTATTTATCTTCTCAAAGAACCAGCTTTTAGTTTCATTGATCTTTGCTATTGTTTTCTTCATCTCTATTTTATTTATTTCTGCTCTGATCTTTATGATTTCTTTCCTTCTATTAACTTTAGGTTTCATTTGTTCTTCTTTCTCTAGTTGCTTTAGGTATAAGTTTAGGTGGTTTATTTGAGATTTTTCTTATTTCCCGAGGTAAGATTGTATTGCTATAAACTTCCCTCTTATGGGATGCTTTTGCTGCATCCCATAGGTTTTGGATTGCCATGTTTTCGTTTTCATTTGTCTCTAGGTATTTTCTGATTTCCTCTTTGATTTCTTCAGTGATCCACTGGTTTGTAGTAGCATATTGCTTAGCCTCGACATGTGTGTGTTTTTTGCAATTTTTTTCTTGTAGATGATTTCTAATCTCATAACGTTGTGGTTGGAAAAGATGCTTGATATGATTTCAATTTTATTAAATTTACTGAGGCTTGCTTTGTGACCCAGCATGTGAACTAGCCTGGAGAATGTTCCATGTGCACTTGAAAAGAGTGTATATTCTGCTGCTTTCAGATAGAATGCTCTATAAATGACATTTAAATCCATCTGGTCTAATGTGTCATTTAAGGCTAGTGTTCCCTTATTGATTTTCTGTCTGGCTGATCTGTCTGTTGATATAAGTGGGGTGTTAAAGTTCCCCACTATTATTGTATTACTGTCAATTTCTCCTTTCAGGACCGTTAGCATTTGCCTTACATATTGAGGTTCCCGTAGGTTGGGTACATATATATTTACAATTGTTATATCTTCTTCTTGGATTGATCCCTTGATCATTATGTAGTGTTCTTCTTTGTCTCATGTAAGAGTCTTTATTTAAAGTCTATTTTATCTGATGTGAGTGTTGCTACTCCAGCTTTCTTTTGATCTCCATTTGCATGGAATATCTTTTTTTTTTAACGACTTTATTGGAGTATAACTGCTTTGCAACGGTGTGTTAGTTTCTGTTTATAACAAAGTGAATCAGCTATACATATACATATATCCCCATATCACCTCCCTCTTGCGTCTCCCTCCCAACCTCCCTATCCCACCCCTCTACATGGTCACAAAGCACCAAGCTAATCTCCCTGTTCTATGTGGCTGCTTCCCACTAGCTATCTATCTTACATTTGGTAGTGTATATGCGCCCATGCCACTCTCTCACTTCATCCCAGCTTACCCGTCCCCCCTCCCCGTGTCCTCAAGTCCATTCTCTATGTCTGTGTCTTTATTCCTGTCCTGCCCCTAGGTTCATCAAAACCATTTTTGTTTTTAGATTCTATATATATGTGTTAGCATATGGTATTTATTTTTTTCTTTCTGACTTACTTCACTCTGTATGACAGTCTCTAGGTCCATCCACCTCACTACAAATAGCTCAATTTCATTTCTTTTATGGCCAAGTAATATTCCATTGTATATATGTACCACATCTTCTTTATGCATGCATCTGTCCATGTACACTTAGGTTGCTTCCATGTCCTGGCTATTGTAAATAGAGCTGCAATGAACATTATGGTACAGGACTTTTTTTTTTAAAAACTTTTTTATTGGAGTATAATTGCTTTAAAATGGTGTGTTAGTTTCTTCTTTATAACAAAGTGAATCAGTTATACATATACATATATCCCCATATCTCTTCTCTCTTGCATCTACCTCCCTCCCAACCTCCCTATCCCACCCTTCTAGCTGGTCACAAAGCACAGAGCTGATCTCCCTGTGCTATGCGACTGCTTCCCACTACCTGTCTATTTTACATTTGGTAGTGTTTTTATGTCCAGATATATACTACTACTCTCTCACTTTGTCACAGCTTACCCTTTACCCTCCCCATATCCTTAAGTCCATTCTCTAGTAGGTCTGTGTCTTTATTTTCATCTTGCCCCTAGGTTATTCATGACCATTTCTTTTTTTTTTTTTAGATTCCATATATATGTGTTAGCATACAGTATTTGTTTTTCTCTTTCTGACTTACTTCACTCTGTATGACAGACTCTAGGTCCATTCACCTCACTACAAATAACTCAATTTTGTTTCTCTTTATGGCTGAGTACTATTCCATTGTATATATGTGCCACATCTTTTTTATCCATTCAGCTGTCAATGGACACTTAGGTTGCTTCCATCTCCTGGCTATTGTAAACAGAGCTGCAATGAACATTATGGTACATGACTCTTTTTTTTTTTTTTTTCCTTTGTAAATAAGGTTTATTGTAATGTTCAAAATGGCAAAAAGCAAATCTAAATGTCCAACAATAGAGAAAATATTCAATTAAAGTCACTGAACATATATGGAGGGGGATATTTATTGACATAGAAAAATGTTTATATATTTTTTTTATGAAAGAAAAAGAATATTCATTTATTTTTAATGACTTATTAGAACAAATACCTATAGATATCATTATATATATGATATATAAATTAATTATACAATATATCATGTATTAATTATTAAAACATACTCTGGTAAATATTATATATTCAATATGAAACAGGAGGAAAGGGGGCAGGGCACAACCTTTAAAAGAATTACATAGCCCGAGGACACAACATAAACTGATTAGAACAAAATAGGTCCAAGATGGCGGACGAGTCTACTTCCACTAGACCTTGAGCCTCAGTATACACTCATTGTAACACATCAGCAAGCTAAGCGACACACCCACAGGTGCCACGACAGTTCCAAGGATGACCATAAAGGTCAAAAAGTGGGCGGTGGCTCAATTCCTAGAAATCCCCACCCCTTCCCCAAAATAGCTGGAATACTCCTCCCACTCATCAGCGTATGAAATTACTCACCCCTATAAAACTAACAACCCCATACCCTGGTGCTGCCCTCGCCTTCTTTTTTTTTTTTTTTTTTTTTTTTTTTATAGGTATACCTGGATTTAATTCTCACTTCTACCGCTTGGTAGCTGGATAGCCTTAGGCAAGTTTCATACCTCCCTGAAATTCACTTAATTCAGTCTGTAAAATGGCATAATAACTTATTATAGCATCCTTTTAGGAATTTTAAATCAGTTCTTGAAATAAAAGTACACAATATATAGACAAGTATGGATTCCTCAATAGATGTTTGACCTTTCATTTCTCCAGTATACCACCCGCATCAAATAAAGAAAAATACTTTTTAAAATTTACGAATATTTCATTGTTGTAAAGTTAAAGCCATAAAAATAATCAAATGGCCTACTATCATACTGTTAGAAGAAAAAAAAAAGGTGTTCATGAGAGTTCCATATTAGAATACAAGTTTTCCTTAGGCACCTGTTTATGTATGCTATTCTGCTCTTTGCAATAAATAATTAAATTTAAAAGACTTAATTCCTCACTTTTAAGACCTTATTAGTTTACAAATTACATATTGACCTATGCTAAATTTTATACCGACCCATGCTAATGAATTCAGTACAGAAAACAAAAAACACTGCACTCAAGCAAACTACATATATATATATATATATATATATATATATATATATATATATATAACTTATATGAGAATTGCTACTCCAGCTTTCTTTTGGTTTCCATTTGCATGAAATACCTTTTTCCATCCCCTTACTTTCAGTCTGTATGTGTCTCTTGGTCTGAAGTGGGTCTCTTGTAGACAGCAAATATATGGGTCTTGTTTTTGTATCCATTCAGCCAATCTGTGTCTTTTGGTGGGAGCATTTAGTCCATTTACATTTAAGGTAATTATCGATATGTGTGTTCCCATTCCCATTTTCTTAATTGTTTGGGGTTTGTTATTGTAGGTCTTTTCCTTCTTTTGTGTTTCTTGCCTAGAGAAGTTCCTTTAGCAGTTGTTGTAGAGCTGGTTTGGTGGTGCTGAACTCTCTCAGCTTTTGCTTGTCTGTAAAGGTTTTAATTTCTCCATCAAATCTGAATGAGATCCTTGCTGGGTAGAGTATTCTTGGTTGCAGGTTTTTCTCCTTCAACACTTTCAATATGTGCTGCCACTCCCTTCTGGCTTGCAGAGTTTCTGCTGAAAGATCAGCTGTTAACCTTATGGGGATTCCCTTGTATGTTATTTGTTGTTTTTCCCTTGCTGCTTTTAATATGTTTTCTTTGTATTTAATTTTTGACAGTTTGATTAATATGTGTCTTGGCGTATTTCTCCTTGGATTTATCCTGTATGGGACTCTCTGTGCTTCCTGGACTTGATTAACTATTTCCTTTCCCATATTAGGGAAGTTTTCAACTATAATCTCTTCAAATATTTTCTCAGTCCCTTTCTTTTTCTCTTCTTCTTCTGGAACCCCTATAATTCGAATGTTGGTGCGTTTAATGTTGTCCCAGAGGTCTCTGAGACTGTCCTCAGTTCTTTTCATTCTTTTTTCTTTATTCTGCTCTGCAGTAGTTATTTCCACTATTTTATCTTCCAGGTCACTTATCCGTTCTTCTGCCTCAGTTATTCTGCTATTGATCCCATCTAGAGTACTTTTAATTTCATTTATTGTGTTGTTCATCGTTGCCTGTTTCATCTTTAGTTCTTCTAGGTCCTTGTTAACTGATTCTTGCATTTTGTCCATTCTATTGTCCATTCTATCTCCAAGATTTCGGATCAACCTTACTATCATTATTCTGAATTCTTTTTCCGGTAGACTGCCTATTTCCTCTTCATTTGTTAGGTCTGGTGGGTTTTTATCTTGCTCCTTCATCTGCTGTGTGTTTTTCTGTCTTTTCATTTTGCTTATCTTACTGTGTTTGTGGTCTCCTTTTTTGCAGGCTGAAGGTTCGTAGTTCCTGTTGTTTTTTGTGTCTGTCCCCAGTGGCTAAGGTTGGTTCAGTGGGTTGTGTCGGCTTCCTGGTGGAGGGTACTAGTGCCTGTGTTCTGGTGGATGAGGCTGGATCTTGTCTTTCTGGTGGGCAGGTCCACGTCTGGTGGTGTGTTTTGGGGTGTCTGTAGACTTATTATGATTTTGGGCAGCCTCTCTGCTAATGGGTGGGGTTGTGTTCCTGTCTTGCTAGTTGTTTGGCATAGGATGTCCAGCACTGTAGCTTGCTGGTCGTTGAGTGAAGCTGGGTGCTGGCGTTGAGATGGAGATCTCTCGGAGATTTTTGCTGTTTGATATTATGTGCAGCTGGGAGGCCTCTTGTGGACCAGTGTCCTGAAGTTGGCTCTCCCACCTCAGAGGCACAGCACTGACTCCTGGCTGCAGCACCAAGAGCCTTTCATCCACAGGGCTCCTTAATTTGGGATGATTCGTTGACTATTCAGGTATTCCACAGATGCAGGGTATATCAAGTTGATTGTGGAGCTTTAATCCGCTGCTTCTGAGGCTGCTGGGAGAGATTTCCCTTTCTCTTCTTTGTTCTCACAGCTCCCAGGGGCTCAGCTTTGGATTTGGCCCCGCCTGTGCGTGTAGGTCGCCGGAGGGCGTCTGTTCTTTGCTCAGACAGGACGGGGTTAAAGGAGCCGCTGATTCGGAGGCTCTGGCTCACTCAGGCCGGGGGGTAGGGAGGGTCACGGAGTGTGGGGCGGGCCTGCAGCGGCAGAGGCCGGCGTGACGTTGCAGCCTGAGGCGCGCCGTGCGATCTCCCGGGCGAGTTGTCCCTGGATCCCGGGACCCTGGCAGTGGCGGGCTGCACAGGCTCCCCGGAAGGGCGTGTGGCTAGTGACCTGTGTTCGCACACAGGCCTCCTGGTGGCGGCAGCAGCGGCCTTAGCGTCTCATGTCTGTCTCTGGGCTCCGCACTTTTAGCCACGGCTCGCGCCCGTCCCTGGAGCTCTCTCAAGCAGCGTTCTTAATCCCCTCTCCTCGTGTACCAGGAAACAAAGAGGGACGTAAAAGTCTCTTGCCTCTTCGGCAGGTCCAGACTTTTCCCCGGACTCCCTCCCGGCTAGCCGCGGTGCACTAACGCCCTGCAGGCTGTGTTCACGCCGCCAACCTCAGTCCTCTCCCGGTGCTCCGACAAAAGCCGGAGCCTCAGCTCCCAGTCCCGCCCGCCCTGGCGGGCGAGCAGAAAAGCCTCTCGGCTGGTGAGTTCCGGTCGGCCCGATCCTCTGCGCTGGAATCTGTCCGCTTTGCCCTCCGCACCCCTGTTGCTGTGCTCTCCTCCGCGGCTCCCAAGCTCCCCCACTCCGCCTCCCGAAGTCTCCACCCGCGAAGGGGCTTCCTAGTGTGTGGACACTTTTCCTCCTTCACAGCTCTCTCCCGCTGGTGCAGGACCCGTCCCTATTCTTTTGTCTCTGTTTAGTTTTTTCTTTTGCCCTAACCAGGTACGTGGGGGGTTCCTTGCCTTTTGGGAGGTCTGAGGTCTTCTGCCAGCGTTCAGTAGGTGCTCCGTAGGAGTTGTTCCACGCGTAGATGTATTTCTGGTGTATCTGTGGGGAGGAAGGTGATCTCCGCGTCTTACTCTTCCGCCATCTTCCCGGAAGTCTCTGTCCTATATTTTAATTTGTCCTTATGATCAGTGATGCAGTGGGAAACGGAAACCTGCTAGTGTTGGAGGGTCTCCTGCAGAGGTGGGGGTGGCTGTGGTTCATGGCAGGGACAAGGACACTGGCAGCAGAAGTTCTAGAAAGTACTCCTTGGCATGAGCCCTCCCTGAGTCCATGACTCTTTTTGAATGATGGTTTTCTCAGGGTATATGCCCAGTAGTGGGATTGCTGGGTTGTATGGTAGTTTTATTTTTAGTTTTTTAAGGAACCTCCATACTGTTCTCCATAGTGGCTGCATCAATTTACATTCCCACCAACAGCGCAAAAGGGTTCGCTTTTCTCCACACACTCTCCAGCATTTATTGTTTGTAGATTTTTTTGATGATGGCCATTCTGACCGGTGTGATGTGATACTTCATTGTAGTTTTTTTTTTTTTTTGCAGTACACGGGCCTCTCACTGTTGTGGCCTCTCCCATTGCAGAGCACAGGCTCCGGACGCGCAGGCCCAGTGACCATGGATCATGGGCCCAGCCACTCTGTGGCATGTGGGATCTTCCCGGACCAGGGCATGAATCTGTGTCCCCTGCATCGGCAGGTGGACTCTTAACCACTGCACCACCAGGGAAGCCCTCTCATTGTAGTTTTGATTTGCATTCCTCTAATGATTAGTGATGTTGAGCATCCTTTCAAGTGTTTGTTGACAATCTGTATATCTTCTTTGGAGAAATGTCTATTTAGGTATTTTGCCCATTTTTGGGTTGGGTTGTTTGTCTTTTTGATATTGAGCTGCATAAGCTGCTTGTAAATTTTGGAGCTTAATACCTTGTCAGTTGCTTCATTTGCAAATATTTTCTCCCATTCTGAGGGTTGTCATTTCATCTTGTTTATGGTTTCCTTTGCTGTGCAAAAGCTTTGCAGTTTCATTAGGTCCCATTTGTTATTTTTATATCCATTTCTCTAGGAGGTGGGTCATAAATGCTCTAGCTGTGATTTATGTCATAGAGTGGTCTGCCTTTGTTTTCCTCTAAGAGTTTTATAGTGTCTGGCCTTACATTTAGGTCTTTAATCCATTTTAAGTTTATTTTTCTGTATGCTGTTAGGGAGTGTTCTAATTTCATTCTTTTACATGTAGCTGTCCAGTTTTCCCAGCACCACTTATTGAAGAGGCTGTCTTTTCTCCACTGTATATTCTTGCCTCCTTTGTTAAAGATAAGGTGACCATATGTGTGTGAGTTTATCTCTGGGCTTTCTATCCTGTTCCATTGATCTATAGTTCTGTTTTTGTGCCAGTACCATACTGTCTTGATTACTGTAGCTTTGTAGTATAGTCTGAAGTCAGGGAGCCTGATTCCTCCAGCTCCGTTTTTCTTTTTCAAGATTGCTTTGGCTATTCAGGCCCTCTTGTGTTTGCATACAAATTGTGAAATTTTTTGTTCATTGTGAAAAATGTCATTGGCAGTTTGATAGGGTTGCACTGAATCTGTAGATTGCTTTGGGTAGTAGAGTCATTTTCACAATGTTGATTCTTCCAGTCCAAGACATGGTATATCTCTCCATCTGTTTGTATCATCTTTAATTTGTTTCATCAGCGTGTTATAGTTTTCTGCATACAGGTCTTTTGTCTCCTTAAATAGGTTTATTCCTAGGTATTTTATTCTTTCTGTTGCAATGGTAAATGGAATTGTTTCCTTAATTTCTATTTCTGATCTTTCATGTTAGTGTATAGGAATGCAAGAGGTTTCTGTGCATTAATTTTGTACCCTGCTACTTTACCAAATTCGTTAATCAGTTCTAATTGTTTTCTGGTAGTATCTTTAGGATTCTTTATGTATAATATCATGTAATCTACAAACAGTGACAGCTTTACTTCTTCTTTTCCGATTTGGATTCCTTTTATTTCTTTTTGTTCTCTGATTGCCGTGGCTAAAACTTCCAGAACTATGTTGAATAATAGTGGTGAGAGTGGGAACCCTTGTCTTGTTCCTGATCTTAGAGGAAATGGTTTCAGTTTTTCACCAATGAGAATGATGTTGGCTGTGGGTTTGTCATATATGGCCTTTATTATATTGAGGTAAGTTCCCTCTATGCCTACTTTCTGGAAGGTTTTTTGTCATAAATGGATGTTGAATTTTCTCGAAAGCTTTTTCTGCATCTATTGAGATGATCATATAGTTTTTCTCCTTCAATTTGGTAATATGGTTTGTCACATTGATTGATTTGTGTATATTGAAGAATCCTTGCATTCCTGGGATAAACCCCACTTGATCATGTTGTATGATCCTTTTAATGTGCTGTTGGATTCTGTTTGAGAGTATTTTGTTGAGGATGTTTGCAACTATGTTCATCAGTGATTTTGGCCTGTAATTTTCATTTTTTGTGACATCTTTGTCTGGTTTTGGTATCAGGGTGATGGTGGCCTCATAGAATGAGTTTGGGAGTCTTCCTCCCTCTGCTATATTTTGGAAGTTTCAGAAGTATAGGTGTTAGCTCTTCTCTAAAAGTTTGATAGAATGCGCCTCTGACGCCGTCTGGTCCTGGGCTTTTGTTTGTTGGAAGATTTTTAATCACAGTCTCAATTTCAGTGCTTGTGATTTGTCTGTTTGTATTTTCTATTTCTTCCTGGTTCAGTCTCGGAATATTGTGCTTTTCTAAGAATTTGTCCATTTCTTCCAGGTTGTCCATTTTATTGGCGTATAGTTGCTTGTAGTAATCTCTCATGGTCCTTTGTATTTCTGCAGTGTCAGTTGTTACTTCTCCTTTTTCATTTCAAATTCTATTGATTTGAGTCTTCTCCCTTTTTTTCTTGATGAGTCTGGCTAATGGTTTATCAATTTTGTTTATCTTCTCAAAGAACCAGCTTTTAGTTTTATTGATCTTTGCTATCATTTCCTTCATATCTTTTTCATTTATTTCTGATCTGATCTTTATGATTTCTTTCCTTCTGCTAACTTTGGGTTTTTTTTGTTCTTCTTTCTCTAATTGCTTTAGGTGTAAGGTTAGTTTGTTTATTTGAGGTATTTCTTGTTTCTTGAGGTAGGATTGTATTGCTATAAACTTCCCTCTTAGAACTGCTTTTGCTGCCTCCCATAGGTTTGGGGTCGTCATATTTTCATTGTCATTTGTTTCTAGGTATTTTTGACTTCCTCTTTGATTTCTTCAGTGATCTCTTGCTTATTTAGTAGTGTATTGTTTGGCCTTCATGTGTTTGTATTTTTTACAGATTTTTTCCTGTAATTGATATCTAGTCTCATGGCACTGTGCTCAGAAAAGGTACTTGATACATTTTTAATTTTCTTAAATTTACCAGGGTTTGATATGTGACCCAAGATATGATCTATCCTGGAAAATATTCCGTGAGCAATTGAGAAGAAGGTGTATTCTGCTCTTTTTGTATGGAATGTCCTATACATATCAATTAAGTCCATCTTGCTTAATGTATCATTTAAAGCTTGTGTTTCTTTATTTATTTTCATTTTGGATGATATCTCCATTAGTGAAAGTGAGGTGTTAAAGTCCCCTACTATGATTTTGTTACTGTTGATTTCCCCTTTTATGGCTGTTAGCCTTTGTCTTATGTATTGAGGTGCTCCTAAGGTGTGCGCATAAATATTTACAATTGTTATATCTTCTTCTTGGTTTGAACCCTTGACCATTATGTAGTGTCCTCCTTTGTCTCTTGTAATCGTCTTTATATTAAAGTCTATTTTGTCTGATATGAGAATTGCTACTCCAGCTTCTTTTGATTTCCATTTGCATGGAATATCTTTTTCCATCCCCTCACTTTCAGTCTGTATGTGTCCCTAGGTATGAAGTGGGTCTCTTGCAGACAGCATATATACAGGTCTTGTTTTTGTATCCATTCAGCCAGTGTATGTGTTTTGGGTGGAGCAATTAATCCATTTACATTTAAGGTAGTTATTGATATGTATGTTCCTCTTACCATTTTCTTAATTGTTTTGGGTTTGTTATTTTAAGTCTTTTCCTTCTCTTGTGTTTCCTGCCTAGAGAAATTCCTTTAGCATTTGTTGTAAAGCTGGTTTGGTGGTGCTGAATTCTCTTAGATTTTGCTTGTCTGTAAAGGTTTTAATTTCTCCATGAAATTTGAATGAGATTCTTGCTGGGTAGAGTAATCTTGGGTGTAGGTTTTCCCCTTTCATCACTTTAAATATGTCCTGCCACTCCCTTCTGGCTTGCAGAGTTCCTGCTGAAAGACAGCTGTTAACCTTATGGGGATTCCCTTGTATGTTTTTCCCTTGCTGCTTTTAATATTTTTTCTTTGTATTTAATTTTTGATAGTTTGATTAATATGTGTCTTGGCATGTTTCTCCTTGGATTTATCCTGTATGGGACTCTCTGTGCTTCCTGGACTTGACTGACTATTTCCTTTCCCATAGTAAGGAATTTTTCGACTATAATCTCTTCAAGTACTTTCTCAGTCCATTTCTTTTTCTCTTCTTCTGGGAGCCCTATATTTCAAATGTTGGTGCATTTAATGCTGTCCCAGAGATCTCTGAGACTGTCCTCAATTCTTTTCATTCTTTTTTCTTTATTCTGTTATGCTGTAGTTATTTCCACTATTTTATCTTCCAGATTACTTATCCATTCTTCTGCGTCAGTTGTTCTACTGTTGATTCCTTCTAGAGAATTTTAAATTTCATTTATTTTGTTGTTCATCACTGTTTGTTTACTCTTTAGTTCTTCTAGGTCCTTGTTAAACGTTTCTTGTATTTTCTCCATTCTATTTCCAAGATTTTGGATTATCTTTACTATCATTACTCTGAATTCTTTCTCAGGTAGACTGCCTATTTCCTCTTCATTTGTTTGGTCTGGTGGGTTTTTACCTTGCTCCTTCATCTGCTGTGTGTTCCTCTGTCTTCTTATTTTGCTTAACTTACTATGTTTGGGGTCTCCTTTTCACAGGCTGCAGGTTCGTAGTTCCCATTGTTTTTGGTTTCTGTCCCCAGTGGCTACGGTTGGTTCAGTGTGTTGTGTAGGCTTCCTGGTAGAGGGGACTGGTGCCTGTGTTCTGGTGGATGAGGCTGGATCTTGTCTTTCTGGGGGCAGGACCCTGTCCGGTGGTGTGTTTTTGGGTGTCTGTGACCTTATTATGATTTTAGGCAGCCTATCTGCTAATGGGTGGGGTTGTGTTCCTGTATTGCTAGTTGTTTGGCATAGGGTGTCCAACATTGTAGCTTGCTGGTCATTGAGTGGAGCTGGGTCTTAGCGTTGAGATGGACATCTCTGGGAGAGCTTTTGCTGGGAGAGCTTTTGCTGTTTGATATTACGTGGAGCTGGGAGGTCTCTGGTGGACCAATATCCTGAAATCAGCTCTCCCACCTCAGAGGCACAGGTCTGACACCCAGCCGGAGCACCAAGACCTTGTCAGCCACATGGCTCTTCTTTTGGGCTTAGTGTAGTTTCATTTGCCTGTAGTGGCTGTGTGAAGAAGCCTCACACCTAACACACGGGATTAGTGTTCCCAGCGAAGAACTGCTGCGAGCAACATCACAATTTGGCGTGCAGCCCTGTGGAAGAGTGCTGCCCAGGACACCTCAATTCAAGATGGCCTGCATGGAATATCTTTTTCCATATCCTCACTTTCAGTCTGTATGTGTCCCTAGATCTGAAGTGGGTCTCTTGCAGACAGCATATATACGGGTCTTGTTTTTGAATCCATTCAGCCAGTCTCTGTCTTTTGGTTGGAGTATTCAATCCATTTACATTTAAGGTAGTTATGATATGTATGTTCTTATTGCAATTTTGTTAATTGTTTTGTGTTGGTAGGTCTTTTTTCTTCCCTTCCTCTTTTGTTTTCTTCTCTTGTGATTTTTTGTTTTCTTCTCTTGTGATTCTTCTCTTGTGATTTTCTTATCTTTACTGTTGTTTTTGGATTCCTTTGTGTGTGTGTGTGTGTGTGTGTGTGTGTGTGTGTAGCTATTGTAGATTTTTGGTTTGTGGTTACCATGAGGTTTTGATATAGCAGTCTGTGTGTGTATTTGTGTGTGTGTGTGTGTATATATATGTGTGTGTGTGTGTGTGTGTGTGTGTGTGTGTGTTAAGTTGCTGGTCTCTTAATTTCAAATTTATTTCAAATATCCTACGTTTATACTCTCTTCTTCTCATGATTGTTGGTTTTGATATCATATTTGTGTGTGGATGATTTCCTACCTTTACTGTATGTTTGCCTTTACTGGTGAGCTTTCTCATTCATAATTTTGTTGTTTCTAGTTGTGACCTTTTCTTTTCCGCTTAGAGAAGTTCCTTTAGCATTTGTTTTAAAGCTGGTCTGGTGGTGCTGAATTCTCTCAGCTTTTGCTTCTTTGTAAAGTTTTTGATTTCTTCATGGAATCTGAAGGAGAGCCTTGTTGGGTAGAGTATTCTTTTTTTTTAAACATTTTATTTTATATTGGAGTATAGTTGATTAACAATGTTGTGTTAATTTCAGGTGTACACCAAGGTGATTCAGTTATACAAACACATGTATGTATTCTTTTTTCAAAATATTTTCCCAGTTAGATTGTTACATAATATTGAGCAGAGTTCCCTGTGCTATACAATAAATCCTTTTTGGTTATCCATTTTAAACTAACGCATATATATGGAATCTAAAAAAAAAAAAAAATTGTACTGATGAACCTAGTTGCAGGACGGGAATAAAGAGGTAGACATAGAGAATGGACTTGATGTTATGAGGTGGGAGGGAGAGAATGGACTTGATGTTATGGGGTGGGAGGGTGAAGATGGGACAAAGTGAGAGTAGCATCAACATAGCTACACTACTGAATGTAAAATAGTTGACTGGTGGGAAGCAGCAGCATAGCACAGGGAGATCGGCTTGGTGTTTTGCGATGACCTAGAGGGGTGGGATAGGGAGAATGGTAGGGAGGCTCAAGAGGGAGGGGATATGGGCACATGTGTATGCATATGGCTGACTCATTTTGTTGTGTAACAGAAACTAACACGGTATTGCGAAGCAATTATACTCCAATAAAGGTCTATTAAAAACAAACAAACAAACAAACAAACAAATAAATAAAGCAGTGTGTACATGTCAATCTGAGACTTCCTAACTATCCCTCCGCCTCACATTTCCCCCCTGGTAACCATAAGTTCATTCTCTAAGTCTGTGAGTCTATTTCTATTTTGTAAATAAGTTCATTTGTATCATTTTTCTTAGGTTCTGCATATAAGTGATATCATACGATATTTCTCTTTCTCTGTTTGATGTACATCACTCAATATGACAATCTCTAGGTCCATCCATGTTGCTGCAAATGGCATTATTTCATTCTTTTTAATGGCTGAATAATATTCTATTGTATATATGTACCACATCTTCTTTATCCATTCTTCTGTTGATGGACATTTAGGTTGCTTCCATGTCCTAGCTATTGTAAACAGCACTGCAATGAACATTGTGGTGCATGTACCCTTTGAACCAAGTTTTTCTCTGGGTATATGCCTAGGAGTGGGATTGCAGGATCATATGGTAGCTCTATTTTTAGTTTCTTAAGGAACCTCCATACTGTTTTCCATAGTGGCTGCACCAATTTACATTCCCCCCAACAGTGTAGGAGGGTTCCCTTCTCTCCACACCCTCTCCAGCACTTATTATTTGTGGATTTTTTGATGATAGCCATTCTGACTGGTGTGAGGTGATATCTCATTGTAGTTTTGATTTGCATTTCTCTAATAATTAGTGATGTTGAACATCTTTTCATGAGCCTCTTGGCAATCTGTATGTCTTCTATGGAGAAATGTCTATTTAGGTCATCTGCCCATTTTTTGATTGGGTTGCTTGTTTTGATGATATTAAGTCACAAGATCTGTTTGTAAATTTTGGAGACTAATCCCTTGTAGGTCACATCATTTGCAAATATTTTCTCCCATTCTGTGGGTTGTCTCTTCATTTTGTTTATTGAGTCCTTTGCTGTGCAAAAGCTTTTGAGTTAATTAGGTCCCATTTCTTTATTTTTGTTTTTATTTCCATTACTCTGGGAGATGGATCAAAAAAGACATTGCTACAATTTATGTGAGAGAGGGTTCTGCCTATATTTTCCTCTAAGAGTTTTATAGTATCTGGTCTCACATTTAGGTCTTTAATCCATTTTGAATTTATATTTGTGTATTATGTTAAAGAATGTTCTAATTTCATTTTTTTACATGTAGCTGTCCAGTTTTTCCAGCACAATTTATTGAAGATACTGTCTTACCTCCATTGTATAGTCTTGCCTTCTTTGTCGTAGATCAATTGACCATAAGTGTGTGGGTTTATTTCTGGGCTTTCTATCTTTTTCCATTTATCTATGTTTCTATTTTTGTGCCAGTACCATACTTTTTTGATGACTATAGCTTTGTGGTATAGTCTGAAGCCAGGGAGCCTGATTCCTCCAGCTCCATTTTTCTTTCTCAAGATTGCTTTGCCTATTTGGGGTCTTTTGTGTCTACATACGAATTTTAAGATTTTTTGTTCTAGTTTTGTGAAAAATGCCAGTGGTAATTTGATAGGGACTGAATTGAATCTGTAGATTACCTTGGGTAATATAGCCATTTTGACGGTATTGATTCTTTCAATCCAAGAACATGGTATATCTCTCAATCTGTTTGTGTCGTCTTCAGTTTCTTTCATCAGCATCTTATAGTTTTCAGAGAACAGGTCTTTTGTGTCCTTAGGTAGGTTTATTCCTAGGTATTTTATTCTTTTTGATGTGATCGCAAATGGGATTGTTTCTTGAATTTATTTTTCGGATCTTTTGTTGTTAGTGTATAGAAATGCAACAGATTTCTGTGTATTAATTTTGTAACCTGCAACATTACCAAATTCACTGATGAGCTCTAGTAGTTTACTGGTAGCATCTTTAGGATTGTCTATGTATAGTATCATGTCATCTGCAAACAGTGACAATTTAACTTATTTTCCAATTTGGATTCCTTTTATTTGATTTTGTTCTCTGATATCCATAGCTAGGACTTCCAAAACTATGTTGAATAAAAGTGCGAGAGTGGACATCCTTGTCTTGTTCCTGATCTTAGAGGAAATGATTTTAGCTTTTCACCATTGAGTATGATGTTAGCTGTAGGTGTGTTGGATATGGCCTTTATCATGTTGAGGTACGTTCCCTCTATGCCCACTTTCTGAGGAGTTTTTATCATAAATTTGTGTTGAATTTTGTCAAAAGGTTTTTCTGCATCTATTGAGATGGTCATACGGTTTTTATTCTTCAGTTTGTTGATGTGGTGTATCACACCGATTGATTTGTGGATGTTGAAAATTCCTTGCATCCCTGGAATAAATCCCACTTGATCATGGTGTATGATCCTTTTAATGTGCTGCTGGATCCTGTTTGCTAGTATTTTGTTGAGGATTTTGGCTTCTATATTCATCAGTGATATTGGCCTATACTTTTCTTTTTTGTGGTATCTTTGTCTGGTTTTGGTATCAAGGTGATGGTGGCTTCATAGAATGAGTTTGGGAGTTTTCCTTCCTCTGCAATTTTTTGAAACAGTTTCAGAAGGATAGGTATTAGCTCTTGTCTAAATGTTTGATAGAATTTGCCCCTGCAGCCATCTGGTCCTGGACTTTTTTTTGTTGGGAGTTTTAAAATCACAGTTTCAAATTCAGTACTTGTGATTGGTCTGTTCATATTTTCTACTTCCTTCTGGTTCAGTCTTGGGAGATTGTACTTTTCTAAGAATTTGTCCATTTCTTCCAGGTTGTCTGTTTTATTGGCATACAGTTGCTTGTAATTGTCTCTTATGATCCTTTGTATTTCTGTGGTGTCTGTTGTAACTTCTCCTTTTTCATTTCTGATTTTATTGACTTGAGTCCTCTCTCTTTTTTTCTTGGTGAGTCTGGTTAAGGATTTATCAATTTTGTTTATCTTTTCAAAGAACAAGCTTTTGCTTTCATTGATCTTTGCTATTGTTTTCTTCATCTCTATTTCATTTATTTCTACTCTGATCTTTATAATTTATTTCCTTCTACTAACTTTAGGTTTTGTTTTTTCTTCTTTCTCTTGTTGCTTTACGTGGAAGCTTAGGTTGCTTACTTGAGAATTTTCTTGCTCCCTGAAGTAAGATTGTATTGCCACAAACTTCCTTCTTAGAAGTGATTTTGCTGCATCCCATAGACTTTGGATTGTTGTGCTTTTGTTTTCATTTGTCTCTAGGTAGTTTTTGATTTCTTCAGTGATCCATTGGTTGTTTAGTAACAGATTGTTTAGTCTCCATGTGTTTGTGTTTTTTACAGTTTTTTTTCCCTTGTAGTTGATTTCTAACCTCATAGCATTGTGGTCAGAAAAGATGCTTGATATGGTCACCTTATCTTTGATAAAGGAGGCAGGAATGTACAGTGGAGAAAGGACAGCCTCTTCAATAAATGGTGCTGGGAAAACTGGACAGGTACATGTAAAAGTATGAGGTTAGATCACTCCTTAACACCATACACAAAAATAAGCTCAAAATGGATTAAAGACCTAAATGTAAGGCCAGAAACTATCAAATTCTTAGAGGAAAACATAGGCAGAACACTCTATGACATAAATCACAGCAAGATCCTTTTTGACCCACCTCCTAGAGAAATGGAAATAAAAACAAAAATAAACAAATGGGACCTAATGAAACTGCAAAGCTTTTGCACAGCAAAGGAAACCATAAACAAGACCAAAAGACAAGCCTCAGATTGGGAGAAATATTTGCAAATGAAGCAACTGACAAAGGATTAATCTCCAAAATTTATAAGCAGCTCATGCAGCTCAATAACAAAAAAACAAACAACCCAATCCAAAAATGGGCAGAAGACCTAAATAGACATTTCTCCAAAGAAGATATACAGACTGCCAACAAACACATAAAAGAATGCTCAACATCATTAATCATTAGGGAAATGCAAATCAAAACTACAATGAGATATCATCTCGCACCAGTCAGAATGGCCATCATCAAAAAATCTAGAAACAATAAATGCTGGAGAGGGTGTGGAGAAAAGGGAACACTCTTGCACTGCTGGTGGGAGAACAGTATGGAGGTTCCTTAAAAAACTACAAATAGAACTACCATATGACTCAGCAATCCCACTACTGGGCAGGTACCCTGAGAAAACCATAATTCAAAAAGAGTCATGTACCACAATGTTCATTGCAGCTCTATTTACAATAGCCAGGAGATGGAAACAACCTAAGTGCCCATCATCGGATGAATGGATAAAGAGGATGTGGCACATATATACAATGGAATAGTATTCAGCCATAAAAAGAAATGATATTGAGCTATTTGTAATGAGGTGGATAGACCTAGAGACAGTCATACAGAGTGAAGTAAGTCAGAAAGAGAAAGACAAATACCGTATGCTAACACATATATATGGAATTTAAGAAAAAAAATGTCATGAAGAACCTAGGCGTAAGACAGGAATAAAGACACAGACCTACTGGAGAATGGACTTGAAGATATGGGGAGGGGGAAGGGTAAGCTGTGACAAAGCGAGAGAGAGGCATGGACATATATACACTACCAAACGTAAGGTAGATAGCTAGTGGGAAGCAGCCGCTTAGCACAGGGATATCAGCTCGGTGCTTTGTGACTGCGTGGAGGGGTGTGATAGGGAGGGTGGGAGGGAGGAAGATGCAAGAAGGAAGAGATATGGGAACATATGTATATGTATAACTGATTCACTTTGTTATAAAGCAGGAACTAACACACCATTGTAAAGCAATTATACCCCAATAAAGATGTTAAAAAAAAAAAAAAGAAAGAAAGGGAAAATATAAATTTCCAATCTAAAAAAGAAAGAAGAAAAGGTGCTTGGTATGATTTCAATTTTCTTAAGTTTACTGAGGCTTACTTTGTGGCCCAGCATGTGGTCAATCCTGGAGCATGTTCCCATGTGCACATGAGAAGAATATGTATTCTGCTGCTTTTGGATGGAATGCTCTATAAATGTCATTTGAGCCATCTGGTATATTGTGCCTTTTAAGCCCTGTGTTCCCTTATTGATTTTCTGCCTGGATGATATGTCCATTGATGTTAAGTGGGGTGATAAAAACTGCATCTATTATTGTGTTAATGTCTATTTCTCTCTTTATGGCTGTTAATATTTGCCTTATATATTGAGGTGTTCCTATGTTGGGTGCATATATATTTACAATTGTTATATCTTCTTCTTGGATTGATCCCTTGATCATTATGTAGAGTCTTTTTTGTCTCATAACAGTCTTTATTTTAAAGTCTGTTTTGTCTGATATGGGTATTGCCACTCCAGCTTTCTTTTGATCTCCATTTGCATGGAATACCTTTCTCCGTCCCCCCGCTTTCAGTCTGTATGTGTCCCTAGATCTGAAGTGGGTCTCCTGTAGACAGCATATATATGGATCTTGTTTTTGAATCCATTCAACCAGTCTATGTCTTTTATTTGGAGCTTTTAATCCATTTACATTTAAGGTAATTATCGATATGTAAGTTCCTATTTTCATTTTTTCCCTTTTTTCTTTAGAACACAGTGAATTGCTTTTATTTTGGTATGCATCCACATCTCAACATTTAGTGGTCCTGAACAGAAAAGTGGAAAAACACAGCAGTTTGCTAGGAATCTTGGGGATCTGCCATGCACACCGAGTTCTTTCTTAATCTCTGGTGAGGGCCATGAGAAGCAGCAGCACCAAAACCAAAGTATGCACTGAATTCAAGTTTCTTTTTATTCCAGTTCTCAGATTCCAAAGTAGATCCAAATGGATTGCAAGGATGACCAAATGAGAGCCTCCTTAAAATTTCTTCAATTCTTAAAAGCAAAAGCAATTATAGGAAAACCTTTCAGAGAGGTCACATGTGCTTACAGGTGTCTTCTGTGGCCTTTCTCCAAGTTTAATTACCAAGGACTTTGAGAGCTGGCAGGTCTGAGTAACACTGGTGGCTTGCTCTTTTTACCTTAGCAAAACCTGAGCTAAAAAAACACATCAGTTGATGATGACAGCAGAGGGTGGCAAGGCTGAGAACCCAATATTCATTTCCCAGGTGGGTGGAAAGTAAATAAATGTGGTTCCAAAACTAAATGAGGGAGGTCAGAGACTCTCTCCAACCTTACCTGATGGCTTCTGGCCAAAGCATGGAAGTGTCATGGAAAGTGTTGGGTGGTGCATGGGCAAAAAGTGACTTGAGGAGGTTAAAGGAAAAAGTGGGGGGAGAAGATTTGGGGAAAGCCCTGAATTCCTCACCAAAGGCCAATTTCAGAGGGGAGAAGTGGGGGTTACAATCTATGCTTCAGCCAAGGGTGGTAGTGGGGAGTGGGGAAAAGGATGATGGCTTGGAAGGAGAGCATCATTTAACACACTTAGAAAGAAACCAGGGATGCAGACAAACCACCCCCACACACCCAGGAGTAGTCCCACAGGCTGTGACATGAAACCTTCACATCTGCTCTAACTAGCCACTCCAAGATGGAGGGCTCTTGCAGGGAAGGAGGGAGGAAGAGGGAGGGAAAGGGGGAGAAGGCAGAGGCCCCAGGCCATGTAATCAGCAGCAAGGTGATTGTGTGATGTGTCTTTTCACATTTGAGTTAGATATGCCCCACCAGTTTTGATGGGAATCAATTTAAATATACTTTCTTGATCCCAGAAGTTCAACTATTTGGACAGTGGTTACACTTGACAGGTTGGTTTGTTATAGCACAACATATATTTTAAATGGGCAAAAATTTAGTACCATTTACAGTACCTTAAGATAAACTGCCTTTGAATGGGAGCTTCCTTTCCAGTACTTTGAGGTCTATAAGATGTATCTAGAAAATTTACTACTGTGGAGAATGAAGACTGCTTAAATCAAATGGGTGGGGGTACGGGAGGGCCTGTGGCTTCCTTTTTTTTGATTAATTGCTGTAACACTGTCCTTCAGGCAGCTGAGGGAGTTTCATATTTTATTTAGACATCATTAAGCACTGAAGCTGTTGCAGGAAAACTTTGATGTTCTATGAGTTCTGTCATTTTGTTAGCACTGATATGGCTCTTGGGTTCACCACTCCATTAGAATTATTAACTCCATTCATATTAGTTTTTGTTACAAATCTTACAAAGGTGGGTGCTTCTGGATATTTAGGTCCACATTCTATTTTAAGGCTGTATATTCGGTTTTCATAAATTGTTCTTGGAGTCCCAATTATCATCCCTGTCCATCTTGTCTTCATCATCTTCTAGACCCCAACTAACTGTGCCATCTCCTACTCCTTTCTGACCTTCTTTGAGCTCTTCCAACAGTCGGAAATTGTGAGGGACTTTTACTCCTGAGCCTGTGATGGCTGCCATCTTGCTTTGCTGTTGCTCCCTATTGCCATTTTCTTAATTGTTTTGGGTTTGTTTTTGTAGGTCTTTTTTCTTACCTTCCTCTCTTGCTCTCTTCTCTTGTGGTTTGATGACAATCTTTAGTGTGGTGTTTGGGTTGCTTTTTCTTTTTTGTGTGTATATGTGTTATAGTCTTTACGTTTGCTGTTCCTATGAGGTTTTGATATAGCAGTCTAGTCTATATATGTACAAGATTGTTTTACGTTTCTGGTCTCTTTTCCACCTAGAGAAGTCTTTAGCATTTACTGCAGAGCTGGTCTGGTGATGCTGAATTCTCTTAGCTTTTGCTTGTCTGTGAAGCTTTTGATTTCTCCATCAAATCTGAATGAGAGCCTTGCTGGGTAGAGTATTCTTGGTTGTAGCTTCTTCCCTTTTATCACTTAAATATATCATGACGCTCCCTTCTGGCCTGCAGAATTTCTGCTGAAAAATCAGCTGATAACCTTATGGGAGTTCCCTTGTATGTTATATGTCATTTTTCCCTTGTTGCTTTTAATATTTTTTGTTTGTCTTTAATTTTTGTCAGTTTGATTATTATGTGTCTCAGTGTGTTCCTCCTTGGGTTTATCCTGCCTGGGACTCTCTGTGCTCCCTGGACTTGTGTGACTGTTTCCTTTCCCATGTTAGGGAAGTTTTCAGCTATTACCTCTTCAAATATTTTCTCAGGTACTTTCTTTCTCTCTTCTCCTTCTGGGACCCCTAAAATATGAATTTTGGTGCAGTTAATGTTGTCCCAGAGGTCCCTTAAACTGTCCTCATTTCTTTTTTTCTTTTTTCTTTATTCTGTTCTGTGGCAGTGATTTCCACCAATCTGTCTTCCAGGTCACTTATCCATTCTTCTGCCTCATTTATTCTGCTATTGATTCCTTCTAGTGTATTCTTCATTTCAGCTATTGTATTGTTGAACTCTGTTTGTTTGTTCTTTAGATCTTCTACCTCTTTGTTGAACATTTCTTGTATCTTCTCTATCCTTGCCTCCATTCTTTTTCTGAGATCTTGGATCTTCTTTACTATCATTACTCTGAATTCTTTTTCAGGTATATTGCCTATCTCCACTTCACTTAGTTGTTCTGCTGGGGTTTTATCTTGTTCCTTCATCTGGGGCATATTCCTCTGCCATCTCATTTGTCTAACTTTCTGTGTTTGCAGTCTCTGTTCCGCAGGCTGCAGGACTGTAGTTCCTCTTGCTTCTGATGTCTGCCCCTGGTGGGTGAGGCTGACCTAAGAGGCTTCTGCAGGATTCCTGGTGGGATGGACTGGTGGCTGCCCACTGGTGGGTGGAGATGGGTCTTGTCCCTCTGATGGGTAGGGCCGTGTCAAGGGGTTCATTTAGATGCAGCTGTGGCCTCAGGAAGACTTTAGGCAGTCTGTCTTCTGATGGGTGGGTCTGTGGTCCTTCCCTGTTGGTTGCTTGGCCTGAGGCACCCCAGCACTGAAGCTTTCAGGCTGTTTTGTAGGGCTAGGTCTTGGTGTCATAATGGCGGCCCCCTGGAGAACTCATGCTGATGAGTATTCCCCAGTATCTTCTCCACCTGTGTCCTTGTCCCCACAAAGAGCCACAGCCACCCTCAGCCTCCCCAGGAGACCCTGCAAGACCATCAGGTAGGTCAGGCTCAGGATCCTATGAAGTCACTGCTTTCCCCCTGCTTCCTGGTGTGCACAAGACCTTGTGTGCACCCTCCAAGAGTAGCGTTCCTGTTTCTCCCAGTCCTGTGGAGTTCCTGTGATCAAACTCCACTGGCCTTCAAAGCCAAATGCTCTGGGGGCTCCTCCTCTTGATGCCAGACCCCCAGACTGGGAGCCTGATGTGGGGATCAAAACTCTCACTCCTTTGGGAGAACCTCTGCAATATATTTATTTTCCAGTTTGTGGGCCGCCCTCCCAGCTGGAATGGGATTTGATTGTATAATGAATGTGCCCCTCCTACCATACCATTGTGGCTTCTTCTTTGTTTGTGATGTAGAATATCCTTTTTTGGTAGGTTCCAGTATTTTTTTTCCAATGACTGCTCAGCAGTTAGTTGTGATTTTGGTGTTTTCGTGAGAGGAGGTGAGCTCAAGCCCTTCTACTCTGCCATCTTGTCTCCAACCTCTGCATCTACTGCTCATCACACTAGTTTCCAGAGAGGATGCTGGGCCCTGACAAGGACCTTTATTTGGATCAAATAAGGAGTTGGAATGATGGTAATTGGTGTCATTGTTTTCTTCTTTTTTTTTTTTTTTCTAGCATCTGCATCCAATAAAGAGCCTTAAAAATGTGTCTGTTCCTAAGAACATATAATGCAATTATCCCACTGGGTGGGGTCAGAAGGGTTGGGGAATGGTCGTCCTCATGCCATGGATTCTCTAGCTTGGTTTGCAAACTGGTAGCACATAAGTGTCATGCAGTTAACAAGAATGCTGCATTTGCCATATATGGTGTTTTTATATACATGTAAAAAACCCAGAAATAGAAAAATTAGAATCACTGGATCAGTAAAATCATATTTAGTAAGAGTTTATTGTGCATGTAAGAACAGTTTGTGAACTGGGAGCTCTCAAACCAGCAGTGGAATGAGGCACAGAGGTATGTTATAGGTCAATTTATATAGTGAAAATGCAGAGGCTGCTTATGCTTTACAATGATTGGTTATATAGCATTAGAGTTTTCTTAGTGATAAAAGATTGGTTAAAAGAAGATACCTCATGCCAATTTTGGGCAACAGTTTATGTTTCATTTATGATTTTCGCAGGCCAGAAGTGGCCCAGTGTTTTGTTTTGTTTTGTTTTGTTTTTTTGCGGTACGCGTACCTCTCACTGCTGTGGCCTCTCCCGTTGCGGAGCACAGGCTCTGGACGCCCAGGCTCAGCGGCCATGGCTCACGGGCCCAGCTGCTCCACGGCACGTGGGATCCTCCTGGACCGAGGCATGAACCCGTGTCCCTTGCAACGGCAGGCAGACTCTCAACCACTGCGCCACCAGGGAAGCCCTGGCCCAGTGTTTTTGCTTACTTCTTTAGAATAAGCTAAATTGTTTCACTTATGTGGCTTAGTGTTTTTTCTGCTCAGGAAATTTTCAAGTTTGCTTTCCATTTTGTATTTTACTTTGTATCTATCTGCAATTATTGTTTATTTATTTGTTTATACACCCATGTAACTGCCATCTCAAGATAGAGGACATTTCCATTATCCCAAACAGTTCCAAGGTGTCACTTCCCAGTTAAGCCCAGTTAAACCCCCTTTCTCCAAGGCAAGAACTGTTCTGACATCTACACCACAGCTTAGTTTTGCTGTCCTAGAGCTTCATGTAAATGAATTGTAGATACTCTTTTGTGCCTGACTTCTTTCAGTCAGCATAATGTTTACCATCCATGTTGGTGCATGTATCAGTACTTTGATTCACTTTATTGCTGAGTACTATTCCATTGTATGAATATACCACAATTTATTTGTTTACTTGATGATAAACATTTGGATTGTTTCCAGTTTGGGGCTATTATCAATCAAGTTGTTATACAACTTTCTATGCAATTCTTTTTTTTTTAAATTGAAGTACAGTTGATTTACAATATTGTGTTAGTTTCAGGTGTACAGTAAAGTGATTTGGATATATATGTCCAATTCTTTTCCATTATAGGTTATTACAAGATATTGAATATAGTTCCCTGTGCTATACAGTGAATCCTTGTTTTTTATTTTATATGTAATAGTATGTATCTGTTAATTCCATACTCCTAATTTATCCCTCTCTCCCTTTCCTCTTTGGTAACCATAAGTTTGTTTTCTATGTCTGTGTGTCCGTTTCTGTTTTATAAATAAGTTCAGTTGTACTATTTTTTAGATTCTACATATAATTGATATCATATAATACTTGTCTTTCTCTGTCTGATTTACTTCACTTAGTAGTATAGTCTTTAGGTTCATCCATGCTGCTGCAAATGGTATTATTTAATTCTTTTTTTATGGCTGAGTAGTATTCCATTGTGTGTGTGTGTGTATATATATATATATATATATATATATATATATACATCACATCTTTTGTTTTTAACATCTTTATTGGAGTATAATTGCTTTACAATGGTGTGTTAGTTTCTGCTTTATAACAAGGTGAATCAGTTATACATATATATATGTTCCCATATCTCTTCCCTCTTGCATCTCCCTCCCTCCCACTCTCCCTATCCCACCCCTCTAGGTGGTCACAAAGCACCGAGCTGATATCCCTGTGCTATGCGGCTGCTTCCCACTAGCTATCTATTTTATGTTTGGTAGTGTATACATGTCCATGCCACTCTCTCACTTTGTCACAGCTTACCCTTCCCCCTCCCCATATCTTCAAGTCCATTCTCTAGTAGGTCTGTGTCTTTATTCCCATCTTACCCCTAGGTTCTTCATGACCTTTCTTTTTTTTTTCTTAGATTCCATATATATGTGTTAGCATACGGTATTTGTCTTTCTCTTTCTGACTTACTTCACTCTGTATGACAGACTCTAGGTCCACCCACCTCACTACAAATAACTCAATTTCGTTTCTTTTTATGGCTGAGTAATATTCCATTGTATATATGTGCCATATCTTCTTTATCCATTCATCCGATGATGGACACTTAGGTTGCTTCCATCTCCGGGCTATTGTAAATAGAGCTGCAGTGAACATTTTGGTACATGACTCTTTTTGAATTATGGTTTTCTCAGGGTATATGCCCAGTAGTGGGATTGCTGGGTCATATGGTAGTTCTATTTGTAGTTTTTTTTTTTTTTTTGTGGTACGCGGGCCTCTCACTGTTGTGGCCTCTCCCGTTGCGGAGCACAGGCTCTGGACGCGCAGGCTCAGCGGCCATGGCTCATGGGTCCAGCTGCTCCGCAGCATGTGGGATCTTCCCAGACCGGGGCACGAACCCATGTCCCCTGCATCGGCAGGCAGACTCTCAACCACTGCACCACCAGGGAAGCCCTATTTGTAGTTTTTTAAGGAACCTCCATACAGTTCTCCATAGTGGCTGTATCAATTGATGGTTTTCCTTTGTATTATTCTTGAGTTCCTTTCTGTTTGGTTTTTGTGAATCTAATGTA
Organism: Orcinus orca; assembly: GCF_937001465.1. NCBI lineage: Eukaryota > Metazoa > Chordata > Mammalia > Artiodactyla > Delphinidae > Orcinus > Orcinus orca. The sequence continues at coordinate 17,041,552 of NC_064561.1, read as the reverse complement.
TGTTTTGATTTGTGGTTACCCTGGCTTTCAACTATGTTAACATAACTATACTTTCTTTAGACTGGTAGTCATATAAGCTCAAACACATTCTAAAAGATCTATATTTTCTTACTCCCCTCCCCCACATTTTGTGATTTTGATGTTCTATTTTAAATCTTCATGTTTATCCTTTTGCTGGTCATTGTAGTTATAATTATTTTCACAGAATTTTTTTAAATATATGTATTAGCTTATTTAAATGATCTTAAATCCTTTTATATATTTGCCTTTCCCACTGTAGTTTACCCTTTCACATAGATTCTTGGTTCTTTTCTATTTAGAGAAAACCTTTCAGTATGTCTTTTAGGATATGTTTATTCTATATTCTTTTAGCTTTTGCTTATCTGAGAAATTCTTTCTTGCTCTTTTTATTCTAAATGGTGATCTTGCTGGGTAGAGTACCCCAGGTTTCAGGTTTTTTCCTTTCAGGATTTTGAAGATATCTTGCCACTCCCTCTGGCCTGCAAAGTTTCTGTAGACAAATCAGCTGATAGCTTTCTGGGGGTTCCCTTGAAACTGACTCTTTGTTTTTCTCTTGCTGCCTTTGGAATCCTCTCTTTAACAACTTTTGCTATTTTAATTATGATATGCCTTGGTGTGTGTCTGCTTGGGTTCATCTTGTTTGGGATCCTCTGTGCTTCCTTTACCTGGATATCTTTTTCCTTCTTTGGGTTTGGGAATTTTTCAGGCAAAATTTCTTCAAATACAATTTTTTTTTTTTTTTTTTGCGGTACGCAGGCCTCTCACCGCTGTGGCCTCTCCCGCTGTGGAGCACAGGCTCCGGACGCGCAGGCCCAGTGGCCATGGCCCACGGGCCCAGCCGCCCCGCGGCACGCAGGAGGCCCCCGGACTGGGGCATGAACCCGCGTTGCCCCACATCGACAGGCGGACTCTCAACCACTGTGCCACCATGGAAGCCCTCTTCAAATACATTTTTAATCCCCTTTTCTCTTTCTTCTCCTTCTGAGATTACTATTATGTGTAGATTTTCATGCTTCATATTATCCCATAAATCTTGTATGTTGATTTCATTTTTTAAAAATTTGTCTTTCTGGGGAATTCCCTGGCAGTCCAGTGGTTAGGACTCCATGCTTCCACTGCCAGGGGCCTGGGTTTGATCCCTCATTGGGTAACTAAGATCCTGCAAGCCACTCAGGGCTGCTAAATGTCTTTCTGTCTGTTCTTTTTTTAAAAAATATTTATTTATTTATTTAGTTGCACTAGATCTTAGTTGTGTCAGGCAGGCTCTTTAGTTGTGGCTTGTAGGCTCCTTAGTTGAGGCACATGGGCTCCTTAGTTGCGGCACATGAACTCTTAGTTGTGGCATGCATGTGGGATCTAGTTCCCTGACCAGGGAATGAAGCCAGGCCCCCTACATTGGAAGCGTGGTGTCTTATCCACTGCACCACCAGGGAAGTCCCCTGTCTCCTGTTCTGATTGGGTGATTTCCATTATTCTGTCTTTTAGATCACTTATTTGTTCTTCTGCATTATTTAGTTTGCTATTTATTGCCTTTAGCTCAGTTTTCATCTTGGTAATTGAGTGGTCTAATTTTGAGTGGTCTTTATAGTTTCTAGTTCCTTGTTACAGTGGTCTGCATTTCTAACAATAGTCTTTCTTAATTCCTTCAGCATTTTTATCTCCCTTTTGAACTTGGGGTCTGGTAGACTGGAGAAGTCTGTTTCTTTGTTTGTTCTTTCAGCAGATTTCTCTTGTTCTTTTAATTGGGAATAGTTCCTCTGCATTTTCATTTTACTTATATTTCTCTGACTCTGTGAATTTAGGAGAAACAGTTATCTACTGTGGTCTTAAAGGGCTGTTTTCATGTGGGAGCAACCTTGTGTAGACTGTGTATACCCAATATTTTTGGTGTGAGGGTTGTTTTTGGTGTGGATGCTTGCTATGTCTTTCCTCAGGGTGTGCTGTCCTTGTCCCCTTGATAAGGGGTGTGTTGGCATTGTGGTGACCAGAGCCTGCACTGGATGTTGGGCAGGGCCTCCTCTTTGCTCTGTGGTTGTCACATCCCCATTGGGGGCAGGATCTGCTCCCCAGCTGTTAGAGTAGAAGCCCCCAGATCTGATTCTAAGCTGTAGTGTAAAGTAGGTGGTACTGGACTGCTCCCTCTGGGAAAGGAGCCACTGTGTATTCTTCCCCAGGAGGTGTCTAGTGGGATGTGCAACTCTGTGATGCCACCTACCACCCGGTGTGCACACCCACAAAGATCACTGTTGCTGGCGTTGCCCTCGGGGGCCACCTCCACCATGGTAGTGCCAGAAATTGGCTCAGATAACCCTCAGGCATATGTGTGCACTCAAAAAGCTGAGGAGGAAACCCACCAAAGCCATGCCCCTGCATCCACATAGGGATTGCCGGTAATCAGCTCAGATTTCAGCCCCTCCTCCAAGTGTGTATGCCCACAAAGTTCGCAAAATCCATGGTGGCCAGAGCCATGCCCACTCTGAGCATGCTGATAATGAGGCTGCTAAGGTGGACCCGCCCCCTCCCTTTCCTTGTTGACAATGGGGCTCCTACGGCAGACCTGTGCTTGTCCTGTGTGCACACCCAGTTGTCACCCTGGCCACACTTCACGCCCTTTGGACTGTCTGTGCAGCCAAATCAAATCCTCTCCCTGGGTCTGTTCCCTGAAGCCCCAGTCACTGTGCACACCAACAGGCACATGTCTTGCACTGGGAAGGGTGGTGATGTGACCAGGACCATCTGTGCTGGCCTTTCTTTACCCTGTGGAGCACAGGCCATCTCCCACACTCTCCTCTCAAGCCTCTGAAGCTCTCTATCTGTCTGGGTGGACCTCTCAGCTGGTGAAAGAGATTCCTAGGGTTAGGGAACATTTCCTCTTTCACAGCTCCCTCCCAGGGGCACAGTTCCTGTCCTGATTCCTTTTCTTCTCCCTTTCCCCTTCATCCTACCTGGTTATGTGGGGATCGTTCTTGCAGTTTTGGTTGTACGAGATCTTCTGCAGGTTTTCAGTAGGTATTCCATGAGAATTGTTCCACATGTAGATGAATTTTTGATGCATTTGTTGGAGGAGGCCAGCTCCACATCCCTCTACTCCTCCATCTTGATCTACACCTATGCAAGTCTTTTTATGGACATATGCTTTATTTTTTTTTTGGTTGAATACCTATGGCTAGAATGTTGGGTTATAGGGGAGGTATATGTTCAATTTCCTAAGAAACTGTCAAACTGTTTCTCAAAGTGGTTTTATAATTTTATATTCTCACCAGAAATGTATGACAGTCCCAATTGCTTTATATCCCCTCCAGTATTTGGGATTTTCAGTCTTTTTAGTATTAACCATTCTAGTGGGTGTGTGGTAATATTTCATTGTTGTTTTAATTTGCATTTCATTTATGAGAATGTTGAACATTTTCATGTGCTTATTGGATATTCATGTATCTTCTTTTATGTAATGTCTATTCCAATCTTTTGCCCACTTAAAAATTGGTAACCATTGTAATGGGTCATTTGTCTCCTTATATACTTGTAAGAGTTCTGTATATATTCTGGATATAAGACCTTTGTCAGGTGAATAAATTACAAATATTTTCTCCTCATCTATGGCTTTCCTTTTCACTTCATTAATGGTGTCTTTTGGAGAGTCTATGTTTCTAATTTTTATAAATCAGTTAAAAATTTTATTGTTAGTGCTTATTATATTCTATCTAAGACAACTTTAATTATCCCAAGGTCATGAAGATTTCCACCAACGTTTTCTTCTAGACGTTTTGTAGTTTCTTTTTTTTTAATTGACAGAATTCAAAATATAACAATAATTCAGTAAATTTTTTTCAATACAGGTATACTAATGAGAAAATGGAATTTTATTTTGGGGATAATATTTTGCTTATTGTGATTCAAAGTTATGTTTCTTATCAAAATCTGTTGCAAATGCTGATCAGTAGTGATATTTTATGTATTTCATTTTTGATAATGTCTCTTCACGTAGGTAGGTACTGCTGAGTACTGATACTCTCCATGAGCATATGATTTTTTCCCATTTAATATTTTTATTGAGATATAATTCACATAACATAAAACTCATTATTTTAAAGTGTACAAGTCAGGGTTTTTCAGCATATTCAATATGTTGTACAACTATCAGCACTATCTAATTCTGGAACACTTCCATCAACCCCACAGAGAAACCCTGTACTTGGTAGTCAGTCTCAATTTTCCCCTCTTCTCATTCCTTGGCAACTACTAATCTACTTTCTGTCTCTATCAATTTACCTATTCTGGACATTTCATATAAACAGAATCATAAAATCTGTGGCTTTTTATGTCTGGCTTCTTTCATTTAGGATAATGTTTTCAGAGTTCATCCACATTGTAGCATGTGAAAGTACTTCATTCTTTTTTATGGATGAATAATATTCCATTGTTTGGATATGCTATGTATTGTTTATCCATTCATCAGTTGTTGGACATATAGGTTTTTTCCACTTTTTGCCTATTATGAATAATGCTGCTATGAACATTCATGTACAAGTTTTTGTGTGAAAATATGTTTTAAGTTTTCATTGGTATAGTCCCTGAAATGATTGAGTCATATGGCAACTCTGTGTTTAAATGAAGAAGTACCACACTGTTTTCCACAACAGCCAAATCATTTTACATTCCCACCAGCAAGGCACAGGATTCCAGTTGTTCTACATCCTTGCCAAAATTTGCTACTTCTTTCCCTCTATCCTTCCTTCTTTTCTCTTTCTTTCTTTCTTTCTTTCTTTCTTTCTTTCTTTCTTTCTTTCTTTCTTTCTTTCTTTCTTTCTTTCTTTCATCATCTTTCTGTCTTCCTTTCTTTCCATCTGAGTGGCTTTCAAGTGGTGTTTTGGTGGTTTGATTTGCATTTTTCTAATGACTAATGATGTTGAGCATCGTTTCATGTTCTTATTGACCATTTGTATACCTTCTTATAGTTTTAGTATTCGTATCTATCATCAATTTTATTATTTTTTGTGTTTGGTATGAGGTAAGAGCTGAGATTCATTTTTTTTCTCCACTCATATGTCTAGTTGATCTAGCCCATTTGTTGAAAAAACTTCTTAAGTTGTCCTTGGGGTAAGCAGAGTAAGGACTCTACAAAGATGTCCACATCCTAATTCCTTGAATATTACATTATATAGCAAAAGAGGAATTAAGGTAGCAGGTGAAATTAAAGTTGCTTATCAGTTGACCTTATGATAAGGATATTATCCTGGATTATCTGAGTGAATTCAATGTGATCACAGAGGTCCTTAAATGAGGAAGAGGGAGACAGAAGAGGAGGTCAGAGTGATGTAATGTGCTAAGAAATTGGCCTACTATAGCTGGCTTTGAAAATGGAGGAAGGCGCCATATGCCTCTAGAATGTAGGCAGCCTCTAGAAGCTAGAAAGGAAACATTTTCCCTAGGGTCTCTAGAAAGGAATGATGTCCTGGTGACTCCTTGATTTTAGCCTGGTTAGATCCATTCGGACTCTTGAATTGACAAATTGTAAGATAATAAATTTGTATTGTTTTAAACACTAAGCTTGTGGTAGTTTGTTATAGCAGCCATAGAAAACCAATATTTTCCCCAAGATTCCTGCCCTCTGGTATACATGCTCTGTATAATCCCTTCCCCTTGGGTGTGATTAAGATTTATGAATATGATGGGTGATCATTCCTGTGATTATGTAATGCTATATGGCAGAAGAGATTTTGCAGATGTACTGAAGGTCTTCAATCAATTAACTTTGGGTCAATCAAAAGGAAGGTTATCTTCTATTGGCCTGACCTTAAAAGAGGTCAGAGAGATTCAAAGTGAAAGAGATTCTCTTGTTGGCTTGAAGAAGCAAACTGTTACATTAAGGAGAACACCACATAACAGAGAACAGTAAGTGGCCTCTAGGAACTAAGGGCTTCAGTCCTACAACTGCAAGGAATTAAATTCTTCCAACAACATGAATGAGCTTGGAACAAGAGTCCAAGTTCCATATGAGAATGCAAGCTGGTGGACAGCTTGATTTTAGCCTTTTGAAAACTTAAGCAGAGAACCCAGGTACACCACACTAGGGCTTCTGACCTACAGAAATATGTGAAACATATAACTATATATAAAATAATATATCAGTATTGGGTTTTTTTGTTTTTTTCTACATCTTTATTGGAGTATAATTGCTTTACAATGGGGCATTATTTTCTGCTTTATAACAAAGTGAATCAGTTTTACGTATACATATGTTCCCATGTCTCCTCCCTTTTGCGTCTCCCTCCCTCCCACCCTCCCTATCCCACCCATCCAGGTGGTCACAAGGCACCGAGCTGATCTCCCTGTGCTATGCGGCTGCTTCCCACTAGCTATCTATTTTACGTTTGGTAGTGTATATATGTCCATGCCTCTCTCTCATTTTGTCACAGCTTACCTTTCCCCTTCCCCATATCTTCAAGTCCATTCTCTAGTAGGTCTGTGTCTTTATTCCTGTCTTACTCCTAGGTTCTTCATGACATTTTTTTTTTTTTTAGAGATGTGAGATGATATCTCATTGTAGTTTTGATATGCATTTCTCTAATGATTAATGATGTTGAGCATTCTTTCATGTGTTTGTTGGCAATCTGTATATCTTCTTTGGAGAAATGTCTATTTATGTCTTCTGCCCATTTTTGGATTAGATTTTTTTGTTGTTGTTGTTATTGAGCTGCATGAGCTGCTTATAAATTTTGGAGATTAATCCTTTGTCAGTTGCTCCATTTGCAAATATTTTCTCCCATTCTGAGGGTTGTCTTTTGGTCTTGTTTATGGTTTCCTTTGCTGTGCAAAAGATTTGAAGTTTCATTAGGTCCCATTTGTTTATTTTTGTTTTTATTTCCATTTCTCTAAGAGGTGGATCAAAAAGGATCTTGCTGTGATTTATGTCATAGAGTGTTCTGCCTATGTTTTTCTCTAAGAGTTTGATAGTTTCTGGCCTTACATTTAGGTCTTTAATCCATTTTGAGCTTATTTTTGTGTATGGTGTTAGGGAGTGTTCTAATCTCATTCTTTTACATGTACCTGTCCAGTTTTCCCAGCACCACTTATTGAAGAGGCTGTACTTTCTCCACTGTACATTCCTGCCTCCTTTGTCATAGATAAGGTGAACATATGTGTGTGAGTTTATCTCTGGGCTTTCTATCCTGTTCCATTGATCTATATTTCTGTTTTTGTGCCAGTACCATACTGTCTTGATTACTGTAGCTTTGTAGTATAGTCTGAAGTCAGGGAGCCTGATTCCTCCAGCTCCGTTTTACATTCTCAAGATTGCTTTGGCCATTCGGGGTCTTTTGTATTTCCATACAAATTGTGAAATTTTTGCTCTAGTTGTGTGAAAAATGCCAGTGGTAGTTTGATAGGGATTGCATTGAATCTGTAGATTGCTTTGGGTAGTAGAGTCATTTTCACAATCTTGATTCTTCCAATCCAAGAACATGGTATATCTCTCCATCTATTTGTATCATCTTTAATTTCTTTCATCAGTGTCTTATAATTTTCTGCATACAGGTCTTTGTTTGCTTAGGTACATTTATTCCTAGATATTTTATTCTTTTTGTTGCAGTGGTAAATGGGAGTGTTTTCTTGATTTCACTTTCAGATTTTTCATCATTAGTGTATAGGAATGCCAGAGATTTCTGTGCATTAATTTTGTATCCTTCTACTTTGCCAAATTCATTGATTAGCTCTAGTAGCTTTCTGGTAGCATCTTTAGGATTCTCTATGTATAGTATCATGTCATCTGCAAACAGTGACAGCTTTACTTCTTCTTTTCCGATTTGGATTTCTTTTATTTCCTTTTCTTCTCTGATTGCTGTGGCTAAAACTTCCAAAACTATGTTGAATAAGAGTGGTGAGAGTGGGCAACCTTGTCTTGTTCCTGATCTTAGTGGAAATGCTTTCAGTGTCCCACCATTGAGGATGATGTTGGCTGTGGGTTTGTCATATATGGCCTTTATTATGTTAAGGAAAGTTCCCTCTATGCCTACTTTCTGCAGGGTTTTTATCATAAATGGGTGTTGAATTTTGTCAAAAGCTTTCTCTGCATCTATTGAGATGACCATATGGTTTTTCTCCTTCAATTTGTTAATATGGTGTATCACATTGATTGATTTGCATATATTGAAGAATCCTTGTATTCCTGGAATAAACCCCGCTTGATCATGGTGTTTGATCCTTTTAATGTGCTGTTGGATTCAGTTTGCTAGTATTTTGTTGAGGATTTTGGCATCTATGTTCATCAGTGATATTGGCCTGTAGTTTTCTTTCTTTGTGACATCCTTGTCTGGTTTTGGTATCAAGGTGATGGTGGCCTCGTAGAATGAGTTTGGGAGTATTCCTCCCTCTGCTATATTTGGAAGAGTTTGAGAAGGATAGGTGTTAGCTATTCTCTAAGTGTTTGATCAAATTCGCCTGTGAAGCCATCTGGTCCTGGGCTTTTGTTTGTTGGAAGATCTTTAATCACAGTTTCAATTTCAGTGCTTGTGATTGGTCTGTTCATATTTTCTATTTCTTCCTGATTCAGTCTTGACAGGTTGTGCATTTCTAAGAATTTGTCCATTTCTTCCAGGTTGTCCATTTTATTGGCATAGAGTTGCTTGTAGTAATATCTCTTGATCTTTCTGCAGTGTCAGTTGTTACTTCTCCTTTTTCATTTCTAATTCTATTGATTTGAGTCTTCTACCTTTTTTTCTTGATGAGTCTGGCTAATGGTTAATCAATTTTGTTTATCTTCTCAAAGAACCAGCTTTTAGTTTTATTGATCTTTGCTATCATTTCCTTCATTTCTTTTTCATTTATTTCTGATCTGATCTTTATGACTTCTTTCCTTCTGCTAACTTTGGGGTTTTTTTTGTTCTTTCTCTAATTGCTTTAGGTGCAAGGTTTGGTTGTTTATTTGAGATGTTTCCTGTTTTTTAAGGTAGGATTGTATTGCTATAAACTTCCCTCTTAGAACTTCTTTTGCTGCATCCCATAAGTTTTGGGTCATTGTGTCTCCATTGTCATATGTTTCTAGGTATTTTTTGATTTCCTCTTTGATTTCTTCCATGATCACTTCGTTATTAAGTTGTGTATTGTTTAGCCTCCACGTGTTTGTATTTTTTACAGATCTTTTCCTGTAATTGATATCTAGTCTCATAGCGTTGTGGTCGGAAAAGATACTTGATACAATTTCAATTTTCTTAAATTTACCAAGGCTTGATTTGTGACCCAAGGTATGATCTATCCTGGAGAATGTTCCATGAGCCCTTGAGAAAAGTGTGTATTCTGTTGTTTTCGGGTGGAATGTCCTATAAATATCAATTAAGTCCATCTTGTTTAATGTATCATTTAAAGCTTATGTTTCCTTATTTATTTTCATTTTGGATGATTTGTCCATTGGTGAAAGTGGGGTGTTAAAGTCCCCTACTATGAATGTGTTACTGTCGATTTACCCTTTTATGGCTGTTAGTATTTCCTTATGTATTGAGGTGCTCCTATGTTAGGTGCATAAATATTTACAATTGTTATATCTTCTTCCTGGATCGATCCCTTGATCATTATGTAGTGTCCTTCTTTGTCTCTTCTAATAGTCTTTATTTTAAAGTCTCTTTTGTCTGATATGAGAATTGCTACTCCAGCTTTCTTTTGGTTTCCATTTGCATGGAATATCTTTTTCCATCCCCTTACTTTCAGTCTGTATGTGTCTCTAGGTCTGAAGTGGGTCACTTGTAGACAGCATATATATGGGTGTTGTTTTTGTATCCATTCAGGCAGTCTGTGTCTTTTGGTTGGAGCATTTAATCCATTTACATTTAAGGTAATTATCGATATGTATGTTCCTATTCCCATTTTCTTAATTGTTTTGGGTTTGTTATTGTAGGTCTTTTCCTTCTCTTGTGTTTCTTGCCAAAGATGTTCCTTTAGCATTTGTTGTAAAGCTGGTTTGGTGGTGCTTAACTCTCTCGGCTTTTGCTTGTCTGTAAAAGTTTTAATTTCTCCATCAAATCTGAATGAGATCCTTGATGGGTAGAGTAATCTTGGTTGTAGGTTTCTCTCCTTCCTCATTTTAAATATGTCCTGCCAGTCCCTTCTGGCTTGCAGAGTTTCTGCTGAAAAATCAGCTGTTAACCTTATGAGGATTGCCTTGTGTGTTATTTGTTTTTTTTCCCTTGCTGCTTTTAATATGTTTTCTTAGTATTTAATTTTTGACAGTTTGATTAGTATGTGTCTTGGGGTGTTTCTCCTTGGATTCATCCTGTATGGGACTCTCTGTGCTTCCTGGACTTGATTAACTATTTCCTTTCCCATATTAGGGAAGTTTTCAACTATAATCTCTTCAAATATTTTCTCAGTCCTTTTCTTTTTCTCTTCTTCTTCTGGAACCCCTATAATTCGAATGTTGGTGCATTTAATGTTGTCCCAGAGGTCTCTGAGACTGTCCTCAGTTCTTGTCATTCTTTTTTCTTTATTCTGCTCTGCAGCAGTTATTTCCATTATTTTATCTTCCAGGTCACTTATCTGTTCTTCTGCCTCAGTTATTCTGCAATTGATCCCATCTAGAGTATTTTTAGTTTCATTTATTGTGTTGTTCATCATTGCTTGTTTCATCTTTAGTTCTTCTAGGTCCTTTTTAAATGTTTCTTGAATTTTCTCTATTCTGTTTCCAAGATTTTGGATCATCTTTACTATCATTATTCTGAATTCTTTGTCACGTAGACTGCCTATTTCCTCTTCATTTGTTAGGTCTGGTGGGTTTTTATCTTGCTCCTTCATCTGCTGTGTGTTTTTCTGTCTTCTCATTTTGCTTATCTTACTGTGTTTGGGGTCTCCTTTTTGCAGGCTGCAGGTTCGTAGTTTCCGTTGTTTTTGGTGTCTGTCCCCAGTGGCTAAAGTTGGTTCAGTGGGTTGTGTAGGCTTCCTGGTGGAGGGGACTAGTGCCTGTGTTCTGGTGCATGAGGCTGGATCTTGTCTTTCTGGTGGGCAGGTCCACGTCTGGTGGTGTGTTTTGGGGTGTCTGTTGACTTATTATGATTTTAGGCCGCCTCTCTGCTAATGGGTGAGGTTGTGTTCCTGTCTTGCTAGTTGTTTGGCATAGGGTGTCCAGCACTGTAGCTTGCTGGTCGTTGAGTGAAGCTGGGTGCTGGTGTTGAGATGGAGGTCTCTGGGAGATTTTCGCCATTTGATATTATGTGGAGCTGGGAGGTCTCTTGTGGACCAGTGTCCTGAAGTTGGCTCTCCCACCTCAGAGGCACAGCACTGACTCCTGGCTGCAGCACCAAGAGGCTTTCATCCACACGGCTCAGAATAAAAGGGAGGAAAAGTAGAAAGAAAGGAAGAAAGAAAGAAAGAGGATAAAATAAAATAAAATAAAGTAAGATAAAATAAAGTTATTAAGATAAAAAATAATTATTAAGAAAAAAAATTTTTTTAAAAGAAAAAAAAACGGACAGATAGAACCCTAGGACAAATGGTGAAAGCAAAGCTATACAGACAAAATCTCACACAAAAGCATACACATACACACTCAGAAAAAGAGGAAAAGGGGAAAAATAATATATCTTGCTCTCAAGGTCCACCTCCTCAATTTTCGATATTTCGTTGTCTATTCATGTATTCAACAGAGGCAGGGTACTTCAAGTTGATTGTGGAGCTTTAATCCACTGCTTCTGAGGCTTCTGGGAGAGATTTCCTTTTCTCTTCTTTGTTCGCACAGCTCCCGTGGCTCAGCTTTGGATTTGGCCCTGCCTCTTAGCGTGGCTCGCGCCCATCTCTGGAGCTCCTTTAAGCAGCGCTCTTAATCCCCTCTCCTCGCGCACCAGGAAACAAAGAGGGAAGAAAAAGTCTCTTGCCTCTTCTGCAGGTCCAGACTTTTCCCCGGACTCCCTCCCGGCTAGCTGTGGTGCACTAACCCCTTCAGGCTGTGTTCACGCTGCCAACCCCAGTCCTCTCCCTGCTCTCCAACCAAAGCCTGAGCCTCAGTTCACAGCCCCGCTCCCCCCGGTGGGTGAGCAGACAACCCTCTTGCGCTGGTGACCGGTCGGCACCGATCCTCTGTGTGGGAATCTCTCCGCTTTGCCCTCTGTACCCCTGTTGCTGTGCTCTCTTCCTCAGCTCGAAGCTTCCCCGCTCAGCCACCCACAGTCTCCGCCCGCAAAGGGGCTTCCTAGTGTGTGGAAACCTTTCCTCCTTCACAGCTCCCTCCCCCTGGTGCAGGTCCCGTCCTTATTCTTTCGTCTCTGTTTATTCTTTTTTCTTTTGCCCTACCCAGGTATGTGGGGAGTTTCTTGCCTTTTGGGAGGTCTGAGGTCTTCTGCCAGCGTTCAGTAGGTGTTCTGTAGGAGTTGTTCCACGTGTAGATGTATTTCTTATGTATCTGTGGGGAGGAAGGTCATCTCCACGTCTTACTCTTCCCCCTCTTTCTCAGTATTGTTTTAAGCTGCTAAATTTGTGCTAATTCGTCATGCAGTGATGGGAAAACAATGTATTTCCCATTGACTTGCCTTAGCAATGCATTGTTGAAAATCAATTGAGCATGTATGTCTGGGTCTATTTCTGGATTCTGTTCTTTCCCATTGATCAGTTTGTCTGTCTTTTTACCAAAACTACTATCATTTGGCTTATCATAGCTTTATAGTACATCTTTAAAATTAGATACTAGGAGTCCTCCAACTTTGTTATTCTTTTTCAAAATTGTTTGGCTATTTTACGTCCTGTGTATTTTCATATAAATAGTAGAATCAACTTTTCATTTGTACAAAAAATGCTTGCTGGAATTTTGATTTGAATTATGGTTGACCATTGAACAACACTCCATGAAGTGGAAAATCCAAGTATAACTTTACAGTTGTTCCTCCGTGTCCATGGTTCCATACTGGCAGGGTCAACCAACTGTGGATTATATATTTCTGTTTTATTGAAACAAATCTGCATATAAGTGGACCTGCTCAGTCTAAAACAGGGTTGTTCAAGGGTCAGCTGGAAGTTGAATTTGAAGATCAATTGGGGGAATTTTGACAGCTTAACAATATTGAGTCTTCTGATTCATGAACATGGTATATATTTCCATTAGTTTTAGTCTCCTTTAATTTCTTTCTTTTAGTGGGGAGATCTAATTAGCTTTATTCAGTGATTCAGGAATCAGGCAGCATCCCATCTAGTAAATAGAAGGATGCTCAAGGGGTTGCATAAATGGAAGGTTTTATAATCAGAAGGAGGGTAGGGAAGAAGGTATTAGCAAAAGAAAAGAAAGGATTTTTTCAGGCCAGACCATCTTCCTTTAGGGGGAAGGGAACAGCAGAGGTCTTCATGATGCAGATAACCTCACTAGTGTTGATCCTGAAATTTCAGATTACGTGTTTAAAATTCACATTCCAGGGACTTCCCTGGTGGCGCAGTGGTTAAGAATCCACCTGCTAATGCAGGGGACATGGATTTGAGCCCTGGTCCAGGAAGATCCCACATGTCACAGAGCAACTAAGCCCATGTGCCACAACTACTGAGCCAGTGCTCTAGAGCCCACGAACCACAACTGAGCCTGCGTGCTGCAACGACTGAAGCCCGTGAGCCTAGAGCCCATGCTCTGTAACAAGAGAAGCCACTGCAATGAGAAGCCTGTGTACCACAAGGAAGAGTAGCCTCCGCTCACCACAACTAGAGAAAGCCCATGCGCAGCAATGAAGACAAAACATGGCCAAAATAATAAATAAATAAATAAATAAATAAAATAAAATTCACATTCCTAGCTCTCTTTGTGCCTAGCACAGCCATGGCTCATGTCTCCCCTAATCATTTTCCTAAGGAACAGACTTAAGTATGCCCTAACAGGAGATGAAATAAAGATCTGCCTGCAGTGTTTCATTAAGATTGATGGCAATGTCTGCACTGTTATAACCTACCCCACTTGTTTTATGGACATCATCAGCATTGGAGAGACTGGAGAGAATTTTCGTCTGATCTATGACACCAAGTGTCGCTTTGCTGTCCATTGTATTACACCTGAGGAGGCCAAGTACAAGTTGTGCAAAGTGAGAAGGATCTTTGTGGGGACAAAAGGAATCCTTCATCTGATGACCCATGGTGCTTGCACCGCCTGCTACCCTGATCCCCTCATCAAGGTGAATGACACCATTCAAATTGATTTGGAGACTGGCAAGATTACTAATTTCATCATTTGACACTGGTAACCTGTGCATGGTGACTGGAGGTGCTAACCTGGGAAGAATTGGTGTGATCAACAACCGGGAGAGACATCCTGGTTCTTCTGATGTAGTTCATGTGAAAGATGTCAATGGTAACAGCTTTGCCACTGGGCTCTCCAAGATTTTCGTTATTGGCAAAGGCAACAAACCATGGATCTCTCTTCCCCATGGAAAGGGTATCTGCCTTACCATTGCTGAGGAGAGGGACAAAAGACTGGCGGCCAAACAAAGTAGTGGATAAAATGATCTCTAGGTGACATGATTGGAAAAGCCTTTGTACTTAATTAAAGATAATACCACCTTAAAAAAATAAAATTCACATTCCTAGGAGAGGCTGAAACAGCAATGACGTCTTGGTTTGCTGTTCTGGGAGCAAATTACTCCATTTTGGGCTTTTTTTTAAACAATGCCAATTATATCTCAAGAAAAAGTCAGTATTTCCCTAATTTTAATGTGTGAAGGAAGGTCTCCTTTAATTTCTGTTAGCAGTGTTTTATAATTTTCAGTATGGAGATCTTAGGTATCTTTTGTTAAATGTGTTTCTATGTATTTAATATTTTTTCATGCTATTGTAAATCAAAAAAAATTTATATTCCAAGTTTTATTGCTAGCATATAGAAATACATATATTGTTAACATATAGAAATACAATTATTTTTGTTTTTACCCTTGTATCTGTGACTTTGCTAAATTTGTTTCTTAATTTTAGTAGTTTTGTGTAGATTCTTTAGGATTGTCTATGTAGACAATCACATTTTCTATGAACAAAGGCAGTTTTATTGACTTCCTTCCATTCTTTTTGCCTTTTAGTCATTTTTCATGCTTTATTGAAGTATACAGGACCTCTAGCATAATGTTCAGTAGAAGTTGTGAGAGTGTCATGCAGTATATCACATAGTATGATACTAATTGTAGTTTTTTCATAAATGCCATTTATCAAATTGAGGAAATACATTTCTATTTCTAGTTTGCTGAGAGTTTTGGTCATGAATTGGTGTTAAGTTTTGTCAAATTCTTTTCCTGCGTCTATTAAAATGGCTATATGATTTTCCTTATTTATTTCACTAACAGGATGAATTACAGATTTGTTTTTGATTCAACATTCAAAAACTTGCATTTCTTAGAATCCACTTGGCCATGATACATAATCATTTTTATATGTTGCAGGATTCTATTTATTAATATTTTATTGAGGAATTTTTCTTCTGTGTAAGATTGGTAATTTTCTTCCTTAAATATTTGATAGGACTCACCAATGAAATCATCTAGGCCTGTAGTTTTCTTTGTGGGAAGTTCTTGGTTATGATTATTTAACAGATTTATGTTGTGGTAGATGATCTCCAAAGCTGGATGTCATCCAATTCTTCCCTTTCTGTGTGCATACCTCTACATGCATCACCCTCACTTGAGGCTGGGGTGGTCTTTTATTTATTTTTTAACATCTTTATTAGAGTATAATTGCTTTACAATGTTGTGTTAGTTTCTGCTGTACAATAAAGTGAATCAGCTATATGTATACATTTATCTCCATATCCCCTCTCCCTTGAGCTTCCCTCCCACCCTCCGTATCCCATCCCTCTAGGTCGTCACAAAGCATTGAGCTGATCTCCCTGTGCTATACAGCAGCTTGCCACTAGCTATTTTACCTTTGTTAGGGTATATATGTCAATACTACTCTCACTTTGTTCCACCTTCCCCTTCCTGCCCTGTGTCCTCAAGTCTGTTCTCTATGTCTGCATCTTTATTCCTGTCCTGCCACTAGGTTCATCAGTAACATTTTTCTAGATTCCATATATATACGTTAGCATACAGTATTTGTTTTTCTCTTTCTCACTTACTTCACTCTGTATGACAGACTCTAGGTCCATCCACCTCACTACGAATAACTCAATTTTGTTCCTTTTAATGGCTGAGTAATATTCCATTGTATATATATGCCACATCTTCTTTATCCATTCATCTGTTGATGAAAAATTAGGTTGCTTCCATGTCCTGGCTATGCAATGAACATAGTGGTACATGTCTCTTTTTGAATTATGGTTTTCTCAGGGTATATGCCCAGTAGTGGGATTGCTGGGTCGTATGGTAGTTCTATTTTATTTATTTATTTAATTTTTGGCTGTGTTGGGTCTTCATTTCTGTGTGAGGGCTTTCTGTAGTTGTGGCAAGTGGGGGCCACTCTTCATTGCAGTGTGCGGACCTCTCACTATCGCGGCCTCTCTTGTGGAGGCTCCAGACGCGCAGGCTCAGTAGTTGTGGCTCATGGGCCTAGTTGCTCTGTGGCATGTGGGATCTTCCCAGACCAGGGTTCGAACCCATGTCCCCTGCATTAGCAGGCAGATTCTCAACCACTGTGCCACCAGGGAAGCCCTATTTTTAGTTTTTTAAGGAACCTCCATACTGTTCTCCATAGTGGCTGTATCAATTTACATTCCCACCAACAGTGCAGGAGGGTTCCCTTTTCTCCACACCATCTCCAGTATTTATTGTTTCCAGATTTTTTGATGATGGCCATTCTGACCAGTGTGAGGTGATGCCTCATTGTCATCTTTGATTTGCATTTCTCTAATGATTAGTGATGTTGAGCATCGTTTCATATGTTTGTTGGCAATCTGTTTGTCTTCTCTGGAGAAATATCTATTTAGCTCTTCTGCCCATTTTTGGATTGGGTTTTTTTTTTTTTTTTTGATATTGAGCTGCATGAGCTGATTGTATATTTTGGGGATTAGTCCTTTGTCAGTTGCTTCTTCTGCAAATACTTTCTCCCATTCTGAGGGTTGTCTTTTCATCTTGTTTATGGTTTCCTTTGCTGTGCAAAAGATTTGAAGTTTCATTAGGTCCCATTTGTTTATTTTTGTTTTTATTTCCATTTCTCTAGGAGGTGGGTCAAAAAGGATCTGGCTGTGATTTATGTCATAGAGTGTTGTGCCTATGTTTTCCTCTAAGAGTTTTATAGTGTCTGGCCTTACATTTAGGTCATTTAATCCATTTGAGTTTATTTTTTATGGTGTTAGGAAGTGTTCTGATTTTATTCTTTTACATGAAGCTGTCCAGTTCTTCCAGTTCCACTTTTTGAAGAGGCTGTCTTTTCTCCATTGTATATTCTTGCCTCCTTTGTCAAAGATAAGGTGACCATATGTGTGTAGGTTTATCTCTGGGCTTTCTATCCTGTTCCATTGATCTATATTTCTGTTTTTGTGCCAGTTCCATACTGCCTTGATTACTGTAGCTTTGTAGTATAGTCTGAAGTCAGGGAGCCTGATTCCTCCAATTCCATTTTTCTTTCTCAAGATTTCTTTAGCTATTCAGGGTCTTTCGTGTTTCCATACAAATTGTGGAATTTTTTTTTCTAGTTCTGTTAAAAATACCATTGGTAATATGATAGGGATTGGATTGAATCTGTAGATTGCTTTGGGTAGTATAATTTTCACTATGTTGATTCTTCTGATTCAAGAACATGGTATCTCCCCATCTGTCTCTATCATCTTTGACTTTTTTTTTTTTTGGCAGTACACAGGCCTCTCACTGCTGCGGCCTCACCCACTGCAGAGCACAGGCTCCAGACGCGCAGGCCCAGCGGCCATGGCTCACGGGCCCAGCCGCTCCATGGCATGCAGGATCCTCCCAGACCAGGACACGAACAAGTGTCCCCTGCATCAGCAGGCAGACTCCCAACCACTGCACCACCAGGGAAGCCCTATCATCTTTGATTTATTTCATCAGTGTCTTACAGTTTTCTGCATACAGGTCTTTTGCCTCCTTATGTAGGTTTATTCCTAGGTATTTTATTCTTTTTGTTGTAGTGGTAAATGGGAGTGTTTCCTTAATTTCTCTTTCTGATTTTTCATTGTCAGTGTATAGGAATGCAAGAGCTTTCTGTGCATTAATTTTGTATCCTGTTACTTTACCAAATTCATTGATTACCTCTAGTAGTTTTCTGATAGCATCTTTAGGAATCTCTATGTATAGTATCATGTCACCTGCAAACAGTGACAGTTTTACTTCTTCTTTTCCAATTTGCATTCTTTTTATTTCTTTTTCTTCTCTGATTACCATGGCTAAAACTTCCAAAACTATGTTAAATAATAGTGGTGAGAGTGGGCACCCTTGTCTTGTCCCTGACCTTAGAGGAAATGTTTTCAGTTTTTCACCATTGAGAATGATGTTTGCTGTGGGTTTGTCGTATATGGCTTTTATTATGTTGAGGAAGGTTCCCTCTATGCCCACTTTCTGGTTAGTTTTTATCATAAATGGGTGTTGAATTTTGTCAAATGCTTTTTCTGCATCTGAGTTTATCATATGGTTTTTATCTTTCAATTTGTTAATATGGTTTATCACACTGATTGATTTACGTATATCGACGAATCCTTGCATTCTTGGGATAAAACCCGCTTGATCATGGTGTATGATCCTTTTAATGTGCTGTTGGATTCTGTTGGCTAGTATTTTGTTGAGATTTTTGCATCTATGTTCATCAGTGATATTGACCCTTAATTTCCTTTTTTTGTGACATCTTTGTCTGGTTTTGGTATCAGGGTGATGGTGGCCTCGTAGAATGAGTTTGGGAGTGTTCCTCCGTCTGCTATATATTGGAAGAGTTTGAGAAGGATAGGTGTTAGCTCTTTCTAAATGTTTGATCAAATTCACCTGTGAAGCCATCTGGTCCTGGGCTTTTGTTTGTTGGAAGATTTTTAATCACAGTTTCAATTTCAGTGCTTGTGATTTGTCTGTTCATAATTTCTATTTTTTCCTGGTTCAGTCTTGGAAGTTTATACTTTTCTGAGAATTTGTCCATTTCTTCCAGGTTGTCATTTTTATTGGCATATAGTTCCTTGTAGGAGTCTCTCATGATCCTTTGTATTTCTGCAGTGTCAGTTGTTACTTCTCCTTTTTCATTTCAATTCTATTGATTTGAGTCTTCTCCCTTTTTTTCCTGATGATTCTGGCTAATGTTTTATCAATTTTGTTTATCTTCTCAAAGAACCAGCTTTTAGTTTTTTTGAACTTTTCTATCATTTCCTTCATTTCTTTTTCATTTATTTCTGATGTGATTTTTATTATTTCTTTCTGCTAACTTTAGGTGTTTTTTTTGTTGTTGTTCTTCTTCTTTCTCTAGTTGCTTTCTTTAGTTGCTTCTTCTTTCTCTAGTTACCTTTAGTAAGGTTAGGTTGTTTATTTGTGATTTTTCTTGTTTCTTGAGGTAGGATTGTATTGCTACCAACTTCCCTGTTAGAACTGCTTTTGCTCCATCCCATAGGTTTTGGGTTGTTGTATTTTCATTGTCATTTGTTCTTAGGTATTTTTAAATTTCCTGTTTGATTTCTTCAGTGATCTCTTGGTTATTTAGTAGGGTGTGGTTTAGCCTCCATGTGTTTGTATTTTTTACAGTTTTTTCCCCCTGTAATTGATATCTAGTCTCATAGCGCTGTTTTCAGAAAAGATGCTTGATACAATTTCAATTTTCTTAAATTTACCAAGGCTTGATTTGAGACCCAAGATGTGATCTATCCTGTTGAATGTTCTGTGTGCACTTGAGAAGAAATTTTCTTCTGTTGTTTTTGGATGGAATGTCCTGTGGATATCAATTAAGTCCATCTGGTCTAATATGTTATTTAAGGCTTCTGTTTTTTTATTTATTTTATGTTTGGATGATCTGTCCATTGGTGTAAGTGGGGTGTTAAAGTCCCCTACTATTATTATGTTACTGTCAATTTTCCCTCTTATGACTGTTAGCATTTGCCTTATGTATTGATGTGCTCCTATGTTGGATGAATAAATATTTAAAATTGTTATATCTTGTTCTTGGATTGATCCCTTGATCATTATGTAGTGTCCTTCCTTGGCTCTTGTAATAGTCTTTATTTTAAATCCCATTTTCTCTGATATGAGTATTGCCACTCCAGCTTTCTTTTGATTTCCATTTGCATGGAATATCTTTCTCCATCCCCTCAGTTTCAGTCTGTATGTGTCCCTAGGTGTGAAGTGGGTCTCTTGTAGACCACATATTTATGGATCTTGTTTTTGTATCCATTCAGTCAGTCTGTGTCTTTTGGTTGGAGAATATAATCCATTTACATTTAAGGTAATTATTGATATGTATGTTCCTATTACCATTTTCTTAATTGTTTTGGGTTTGTTTTTGTAAGTCTTTTCCTTCTCTTGTGTTTTCTGTCTAGAGAAGTTCCTTTAGCATTTGTTGTAAAGCTGGTTTGGTGGTGTTGAATTCTCTTAGCTTTCCCTTGTCTGTGGAGCTTTTGATTTCTCCATTGAATCTGAATGAGATCCTTGCTGGGTAGAGTAATGTTGGTTGTAGGTTTTTCCCTTCTGTTAATTTAAATGTGTCCTGCTACTCCCTTCTGGCCTGCAAAGTTTCTGCTGAAAGATCAGCTGTTAACCTCATGGATATTCCCTTGTATGTTATTTGTTGCTTTTCCCTTGCTGCTTTTAATATTGTTTGTTTGTTTAATTTTTGTTAGTGTGATTAGTATGTGTCTTGGCATGTTTCTCCTTGGGTTTACCCTGTATGGGACTTTCTGTGCTTCCTCGATTGATTATTTCCTTTCCCATATTGGGGAAGTTTTTGACTATGATCTCTTTAAATATTTTCTCAGACCCTTCTCCTTCTGGGACCCCTATAATTCGAATGTTGGTGCGTTTAACTTTGTCTAGAGATCTCTGAGGCTGTCCTCAATTCTTTTCATTCTTTTTTCTGCTTTGTGGCAGTTATTTCCACCATTCTATCTTGCAGCTCACTTTTTCCTTCTTCTGCCTCAGTTATCCTGCTATCGATTCCTTCTAGAGTATTTTTAACTTCAGTTATTGTGTTGTTCATTACTGTTTGTTTGTTCTTTTGTTTTTCTAGATCCTTGTTAAACGTTTCTTGTATTTTTTCCATTCCATTTCTGGGACTTTGGATCATCTTTACTATCATTACTCTTAATTCCTTTTCTGGTAGTTTGCTTATTTCCTCTTCATTTATTTGGTCTTGTGAGTTTTTATCTTGCTCCGTTGCCTGCAAGATATTTCTCTGTCTTCTCATTTTGTCTAATTACAGTGTTTGAGGTCGCCTGTCCCTAGGCTGCAGAGTCATAGTTCTTCTTGCTTCTGTTTTTTGCCTTTGGTGGTGAGGTTGGTCCAGTGGCTTGAATAGGCTTCTTGATGGGAGGGACTGGTGCCTGTGTTCTGGTGGGTGGAGCTGAGTCTTTTCCCTCTGATGAGTAGGGCTATGACAGGTGGTGTGTTTTGGGGTGTCTGTGAGCTTATTATGACTTTAGGTAGTCTGTGTATTGATGAGTGGGTTTGTGTTCCTGTCTTGTTTTTTGTTTGGTGTGAGGTGTCCAGCACTGGGAGCTGCAGGCAGTTTGGTGGAGCTGGGTCTTGGATTCAGATAGAGGCCTCTGAGAGAGCTCTCAGTGATTAATCGTCCCTGGGGCCATGAATTCTCTAGTGGTTCAGCATCCTGGACTTGGTGCTCCCACCCTAGAGCCTCAGGCCTGACTTCAATTTGGGGAATGAAGACCCCGCAAGTTGCTCATCCCAGTAATAAAGGGGAGTAAAAAAACTTTTTTTAATTAAAAAAATGATAACAAACCCCCAGACAAATGGTAAATAGTAAAATCAAACAAACAAAAAGAAACAAGGAAATATGCACACACACAAAAGAAACAAAAACAACCAAATAAAACAAAAATCAAGAGAACAACCAGACAAACAAAAGAACCCAAGAACAAAATCAAACAATTAAAAAGAAAACTAACAAAAACACAAAACCAAAAAACAGAACCAAAGCAGAGTGAGGCTGGGGTGATTAAGACTTACTTTGACAAATGGAATACGGGAAAGCGATGCTGTGTCAGTTCCAGATGTATCCCTTAAGAGCACTGGCCACTCATTCTTTCCCTCTCAAACTCAGCCACAATGTAGAAAATATGACTACTCTGAGGTTGCATTGCTAAGAGGGAGCACAAGAGGAGAGACCATCTGAAGGAGCACTGAGGTACCGGACATGTGACTAATGCATCCATGGACCTTCCAGCTTGGCCCAGCTGCTGGCTGAAAGTGGCAGAGTGAGTCATCCCAGCCAAAACCATTTGGAGGAGAAGAATCACCCAACTGAAGTCAATTATTTTAGCAACAGCTAAATGATTGTGATTTTTGTTATTTTAAGTTGCTAAGTTTGCGGACTGGTTATGAAGCAATAGGATACTGAAAAGTAGGGCTTTCCATGTTTTCTCATTTTTCGTGTGTCACTTTTGGTTGTGTTTCAAGGAATGTGTCCATTTCATCTAAATTGTTGAGTTTATTATCATAAAGTTGTTTATAATATTTCCTTATTCTTTAAATATCTGTTGACTTTGTAGTGATATCTTCTATTTTTGATGTTTTGTAAGTTTTCCTCTTTTTCTTGATTAGTTTTGCAGGGTTTTTAAAAATTTTTGTTAATCATTTCAAAGAGCTATATTTTGGCTTTATTTTTTTTTATTTGCTTGTTTTTTATTTAATTGATTTTGGCTTTTTATCATTTCTTTCTCTCTACTCATTGTGGCGTTAATATGTTCTTCCTTTTTAGATTGTTAAGGTGTAAATTTGAACTACTGATTCTTTTATATGAAAATATATTTTTAACATCTTTATTGGAGTATAATTGCTTTACAATGGTGTGTTAGTTTCTTCTTTATAACAAAGTGAATCAGCTATACATATACATATATCCCCATACCTCATCCCTCTTGTGTCTCCCTCCCTCCCACCCTCCTTATCCCACCCCTCTAGGTGGTCACAAAGCACTGAGTTGATCTCCCTGTGCTATGCAGCTGCTTCCCACTAGCTATCTATTTTACATTTGGTAGTGTATATAAGTCCATGCCACTCTTTCACTTCGTCCCAGCTTACCCTTCCCCCTCCCCATGTCCTCATGTCCATTCTCTACGTCTGCGTCTTTATTCCTGTCCTGCCCCTAGGTTCTTCAGAGCCTCTTTTTTTAGATTCTATATATATGTGTTAGCATATGCTATTTGTTTTTCTCTTTCTGTCTTACTTCACTCTGTATGACAGACTCTAGGTTCATCCACCTCACTACAAATAACTCAATTTCATTTCTTTTTATGGCTAATATTCCACTGTATATATGTACCACATCTTCTTTATTCACTGTCGATGGACACTTAGGTTGCTTCCATGTCCTAGCTATTGTAAATAGAGCTGCAATGAATGAACTATTGATTTTTAATCTTTGCTTTTTTTCTATTATAGACATTTATAACTGTATATTTCCTTGTAGGCACTGCTTTAACCTCATTCCATAAAATTTGTTATTTTTTGTTTTCATCATCATTCAGTTAAACTATTTTCTAATTTCCCTACTAATTTTTTGTCATGAGTTATTTAAAAGAATGATGCTTACTTTCCAAATATTTGGGAGGATTTTCTAGGTATCTATTGTTCTTGATTTTTAATCTAATTCCATTGTGCTCAGGAAACATACTCTGGAAGATTTTAATCTTTTGCATTTTACTGAGACTTGTTTTATTACTCAGCATATGGTCAATTTTAGTAAATGTTCATGTGCACTTGAAAAAAATGTGTATTTTAAAATTGTTTAGTGAAATATTCTGAAAATGTCAGTTAAATCAAGATTGTTGATAATGTTGTTCAGATCTTTTATATCTTTACTATTTTTTTGTCTCCTCATTCTGCAAATTACTGAGGTAGAGGTGTCAAAATCTCCAGTCATGATCAGGAAATTGTCTATTTTTCTCTTTCCTTTAGTCAGTTTTTGCTTTATGAATTTTGAAGCTCGGTTATTATGTATAAAGTTAAGATTTTAATGACTTCTTCCTGAGCTAACTCTTTTGTTATTATGAAATGTCCCCCTTTATCTGTGGAAATACTCTTTGCCTTGAAGTCTACTTCATCTTATTTTAATATAACCATACCAGATTTCTTAGTTTTACCATTTTCATCTTTTTCCATCCTTTTACCTTCAATCTGTGTCTTTATATTTCACATTCATGGAGTTGGGTATTGTTTTTAAAAAGTTTACTCTGACAATCATTTCCTTTGAACTAGAGTATTCAGCTCATTTTTACTAAATTATATAGTGGATTTTAAGTCTAATATCTAGTTTATTTTTTTTTAATTTTATTATTTTTGGCTGCATTGGCTCTTAGTTGTGGCATGCAGGATCTTCGTTGAGGCATGCGGGATCTTTCGTTGTGGCATGTGGGCTCTTCATTGTGGTGCATAGGCTTCTCTCTAGTTGTGGCATGCAGGTTTTCTCTCTCTAGTTGTGGCGCCTGGGCTCCAGAGCACATGGGCTCTGTAGTTTGCAGCACGCAGGCTCTAGTTGAGATGCGCGAGCTCAGTAGTTTTGGCACACGGACTTAGTTGCCCCACGGCATGTGGGATCTTAGTTCCTTGACCAGGGATCAAACCTGAGTCCCCTGCATTGCAAGGCAGATTCTCTACCACTGGACCAGGGAAGTCCCTAATTATTTGTTTTATATTTTTTCCATCTGCGTTGTGTTCCTCTTCCTCTTTTGTAGGCTTCTTTTGGATTAATTGAATAGTTTGTATTCTTTTTTCATCTCCTTTATTGGCATCAAAGCTATTCCTCTTTTTTATTTTTTATTAGTTGCTTTAAGGATTATAATATGTGTTCTTAATTTATCAAGTCTAATTATAATTATTATTGCTTCACTTCACACATTATTATTCACACTTCGCAAATATAAGAAACTAATAGCAGTATAACTTCATTTTCCTCTTCATCCTTTGTGATATTTTCATAATTTTAATTATATGCATATTATAAATCTCAATTTGTAATGCTATTATTTTCACTTTAAATGGACATTTGTCTTTTAAGGAAATTAAGGGGAAAGCTAGTGTTTTTAATTTACATTTAACATTTTTCAGTATTTGTCATTTCTTCCTATAGATCTGTGTTTCCATTTGGTATCATTTATCTTTAGCCTAAGAACTCTTTTTAGTAGTTCTTATAGTGCAGGTCTGCTGGTAAACAATTCTTTCAACTTTTAAAAAATCTGAAATGTCTTTATTTCACCCTCATTTTTAAAGAATATTTTTGTTGGATACAAAATTCTTAGATTACAATTTTTTCTTTCTTCATTTCAGTGTTATTCTGTGATCTTCTAGTCTCCATTGTTTCTAATGAGAAGGTGATTGTCTTTGTGTCAGTGCTTCTGCGTATTTATTTTGTCATTTTGCCCTGGTTGCTTTCAAAGTTTTCTCTTCATCTTTGGTTTTCAGCAGTTTGATTATAATGTACTTACTTGTAGTTTTCACTGTATTTATCCTGTTTGGGGGTTCGTTTAGTTTCTTGAATTGGCAAGTTGATGCTTTT
Organism: Orcinus orca; assembly: GCF_937001465.1. Taxonomy (NCBI): domain Eukaryota; kingdom Metazoa; phylum Chordata; class Mammalia; order Artiodactyla; family Delphinidae; genus Orcinus; species Orcinus orca. Next base: position 17,015,962 of record NC_064561.1, on the reverse strand, counting down.
CACTACATTTAGGAAAATTTCAATTATTATTTTTTAAAAAAATTGTTTCTTTCCTATTTTTTCTCTGCTTTCCTCTGAGACTTGAATTGGACTTAGGCTATTTAACATTGTCCCACAGGTCACTGGGACTCTGTTCATGTTTTTAAATTAAAAAAAATTTTTTTTCAGAGTGGAAATTTTTATGAATCTATCTCTAGTTCATTTACTCTTTCTCTTGTCATCTTATATTTGCTTTTAAGCCAATCTAGTACATTTTTGATTTCTGATATTTTCTTTTCAGTTATAGAATTTCCATTTGTTTCTTTTTCATAATTTCTGTTTCTCTGTGGACATTTCTTATATGTTCACTCATTAGGACAATATTTTTCTTTAAGTTTTTAACATATTTGGAATAGCTTTTAAAAAAAAATCCTTGTGTGCTGATTCTAACATCTGAGTCATCTCAGGATCTGTTTCTAACTGTTTTTTTTTCTTGATTATGAGTCATATTTTTTGCTCTTTGCATAGTAATTTTTTACTGTATCCCTGGACATTGTAAGTTATACATTTTAAGGAATCTGGCTTATTTTTTTTCTTTAAAGAGTTTTGAGTTTTGTTCTGGCAGACAGTTAATTTACTGGTAGCTCTCCTTGATCCTTTCAAGGATTAGTTTTAGGCTTTGCTAGGGCAGGGCTGTTGTATTTATCTGTTGCTCTGTAACAAATTACTTGGGGTAACTTAGCACTTTAAAACAACTTTTATTATCACACCATTTCTGAGGATCAGCAATCTGGGAGTGACTTGGTTTGATGGTTCTGGCTCAGGGTCTCTTATGACGTTGCAATCAAACCATCATTTGGGGCTGTAGTCATCTAAGGCTCCATCATAGTTGCAAAATATGCTTTCAAGAGCACTCGTGCTTATTGGCAGATCTCTTTCCACTGCTGGCTATGACAGAGGCCTCTGTCCCTCTTCATTTGGGCTTCTCCATGGGGGGGGACTAGACAAAGGTATGAATAACAGGTGAGGATCATTGGGGAGGGGCTACAAGCTGCTACAAGGGTCTAGAGTAGCACTTACTCTAGGTTAGGGTTTCTCAACCTTGACAATATTGACATTTTGGGCTGGAAAATTCTTCACTGTGTGGGATTATCTTGTGTACTGTAGGATGTTTAGCAACATCCCTGGCTCTACACACTAGATGGCAGTAGTGCTTCCTATCATGACAGTGAAAAAAGGTCTCCAGACTTTACCAAATATCCTTTGGGGGAGGGGCAAAAATCACCTCTTCCCTCCAACTGGCAGCTACTTCTCTAGGACCCGAATCTTATTTGTGAGATGTGGGATAAATATTCTGTCACAGATGAATGTCTTAATGAGGTCTCTTTAATCTGGTTGGGCTAGAACTCCAGTGACTCCTAGCACTGTGTGACCTTTAGTATTGCAGCTCTGCTTTCAACCATGTGTCAACTGCTTTCTGCTGTGTCTTTCTGTCTTTCTCTGTACATGTGCAGCCCAGGTCTCATCCAGTTCCCTTCTCTATGCTACTCAACTTTTTTTTGTAAATTAATTAATTAATTAATTTTTTGGCTGCATTGGGTTTTCATTGCTGCACGTGGGCTTTCTCTCATTTCGGTGAGTGGACATTTTACTCTTTGTTGCAGTACGCGGGCTTCTCATTGTGGTGGCTTCTCACGTTGTGGAGCACGGGCTTTAGGTGCGTGGGCTTCAGTAGTTGTGGCACGTGGGCTCAGTAGTTGTGGCTCGTGGGCTCTAGAGTGCAGACTCAGTAGTTTTGGCTCATGGGCTTAGCTGCTCCACGACATGTGGGATCTTTCTGGACCAGGACTCGAACCCATATCCCCTGCCTTGGCAGGCAGATTCTTAACCACTGCACCACCAGGGAAGTCCTGCTACTCAACTCTTCATGTTTTGGGTGCTTCAACAGCCCCAAACTCTTATTTCTGCCTTTTCAACTCAACATTTGCACTCTCTCTGCTATTTGTGCTCTCTCTGCTATTTGTGCTGGGGCTCCTTCTTTGCCGTGGTCAGGAAATTGTCCTAGGTCAAGAGCCAGACAGCACATGGGGCTCACCTGATATGCTTCCTTCTCTTAGGGGTTGCAATCCTGAGCTGGCTACAACAATGCTTTACAGCATTTTCCTTAGGTATTTTGTCCTATTATATCTATTTATGGCAGAATGGCAAGTGTGATGACAATTATTCCATTGTGGCTGAAGGTACACATTCTCAACATATTGTTGTTGTTGTTTTTAAAGGAACCAACATTTGAAAATCAGAAGATCTCACTGCTCTGGAGAATCACATGGGACTGACAAATGACAGTATTTGTCCAGACTGATGGTTGCTGTTCATCTTCACATTTATGCTGTTGTTTTTCTTATTTCTATGAATCCAAGTGCCTCCACCTCTGTGTCTCACAAAAAATGGAAAGATGTTCTGAGTGGACAGTGTGGTTTTTGTCACACATGTCCAACCTCACTTGTTTTTGTCATCCACACTTGAGCTGGTGACCCATTTTCCTGAAATTTAGGGAAAGATGAGATCCAGGGGAAGAAAACATTCTGGTGTCATCTGTCTTGTCCATAAATAAAGCTTGGAGACTGTATGATTTGAGCCAGCGCATCTCCCATGAATTCATTGGGCTGGGGTTATCCACATGGTCACCACCAGGCAATTAAATGAACAGACTTCCTGAGGGGTTGGCTCTGATGTGGTTGTCTGAGTCTACTCAGAAGCTATTCATTTTCCCGAGGGCTCTGGAAAGAGACCCTTCAGTAGCACGTTACTGAAAGAAAACTCAAAGAGGAGAATAACTGTGCTTCACCATATCAGGGTCATCTTCTGAATCAGATCCCATTTCACCCTGTCTAGGGGTTCTGAAGGAGCAAGAACAGGCTCTATCCTAAATGCAGACCAGTGGCGTATCCCCCAGGAGGTCCCTGTGCACGAAATCAGGACAATCATCACTGAATCCATAAAAGCAGGAAGAGCGTTAAACTGCACTTAAGTGGGGTTTGTACACTTGAATGCCCAGAGGGGCCAGATATGCAACATAAATGAATCAAGCTAGATGTCGAACAAAATATAGTGGAGGGGTCTGTGGCCCCTGGAGGGCACCTTTCCTGGTTGGGCAATCCATTTACAGAAGTTTAAAACATGGAGCCAGTCAAACAAATCCACACCTGGGTTTACAGATCTGGTTCACATTCTTTATTAGTTCAGTGGAAGACACTGTTGCCAGTTTTCCCTGGGGGCATCAGCTGTCTTGTCGGGATGTGCACAGTATGGAGGAGGCTAGTTTCAGTAGCTTGGGCCATTCCTGGGGGATTTGGGTTGTGCCCAAGGGCAAAGAGCCCAGCATGAGCTTCATGGTCTGGACTGGATGGCTACTCTGAGCTGTCCCCTGACGGAGGAGTGCTGCCCCTCAGGATCTCATGCCTTAGGGAATGCACTCTTCTGAGAACTTTTCTCTTTTTGTTGGAGTTGTGTGATGCTCAGTGAGAGCAGGGCTGCGGAGGGGAGTGGAGGGGAGTGAAGGGAGCTCCAGGTCATCCAGTCATTCACCATGAACTGACACTTTCCCTCAGACCATCCTAGTGGGCCTGACCCTAGCCTGCCGAGCTATGGCACACACCAATGCTGCAGTCTGAGTTGCACAGGGAGGAATGGGGGACAGGCCCACCTGAGCCCATGGGGCCAGGAGGAGAGATCACACTGAAATCCCTTCACCCCATTTCTTGGCCACAGCAAGTAGCCCTCCTCCACCCTGCAGCCATCTCTCCTGTGCACACAGTCAGAAAAGCCCTCTTTTCCCTGCAGTCTCACTTTAGCTCTTCACATGCAGAGGTGTCTCCACTTTTTCTGCAAACAGTTCCCAGCAGGGCTGGGATAGAGCTAGTGGCCCAGGCTAGTTTTTCATCCTCCCCACCTGATTGGTTACCTTACAGTGTCTTCCTGGCTTCTCTAGATTTTTCTTGGTGTTCATGAGAAAACTGTGCACACTAGTCTTTTAAATATTATATTTTTTATAAAGTGCTGAACTTAAGTATTTTACTAGGTTCAGAAAAAACAGTCCAATGCTTACGTAAGATTTTTAAAAAATGATCAGAAAACTAGGAATAGACAGAAACTTCTTTAACTTCATAACAACTTCTATATTTCAAAAGCCTTCAGCAAATAGGATACTTGGTGAAAACATATGTACTATGAACAAGGCTGGGTGATAAGGCCCATCCCCACTGTTAACACCACATTTAAGGTTTTGGCACCAATGCTCTGTAGAATGGAAATGTCATAAGACCTGTCAGAATTGGAAGGAAAAAATTAAATCCTCATTACAAGAAGAGAATAGCATCACATATATATTAAACTCAGCCCAATCAACAGACAAAATAATAGAACCAACAAGTTGCTTAAGCAATTTTCTGGATGCACAATCAGCCTACAGACAGCAACAGCCTCCCTCTATATCAGCAACAACCATCTAAAAAGTAAGAAGTCATTGAGCTTCCTGGTTGGTGACCATGTCGAGGTGCTGGGAAGGTGCTGCACCTGGAGAAAGCATGGAAACTCTGTGCCCTTTCCCCACACATCACCTAATGCATCTCTTCCATACAACTGTTCCTGAGTTGTATCCTTTATAGTAAACCAATAAACAGACTGAAGGCAAAGCCTATAATACCTTTTCTAAAACAGAGTTCTCCTTTTATTGATTCAATTTTGGGGTGGAAAATACAGAAGGCTCCTTGGTTTATACATGACTTTGTAAGGGAATCAGTACTTACAGGGCTATTGAAATTCCAGGTATTGAAGCAATAGCAGAATTACCCCTGGACTACAAATGAACAGGGTTCTCTTCAAACAATCCAAAAACAGCTGGCTACTAGCCAGATCCTCCATTGGTCCTGTCAAATGATGAGACATTGCCAACCAAATAAATTATCTTTACTGAAAAAGAAATGAGGAAACATATATGCAGCAAATGTACTGGACAGATGTTGATATTCAAAAAATACCATAAAGTGCTTTATAGGAACAAATTCTTAATGAAAAATGACCCAGAAATTTTAAAAAAGTCACCATTTGCAATAGCAAAAAAGCATCCAGAAGTCAGCCTAACAAAGAATGCAGAGGACTTTTCTGTAGAAAAATGGAAACTTCTAGTAAAGGACATAAAAGGAGACATTCCTACATGGAGAGATTACTGTGTATATGGGTGAGATTTCTTACTGCTACAAGGCTTTCAAGTCTCCCAGATTCATCTAGGTATTGAATGTAATCCAGATCAAAATTTCAGCTGGAATTGTTCAGGAAAGCAACAAACTCATTGCCAAATGTATATGGAAGAATCAAGGTATAAGAAGAGGTGAGTCACTCCAGGCCAAACACATGTAGGTTTTTCCACTGCTTCTCATGTGATGAGGTTTCCAGACCCTACACTATCCTAGGCCTCCACCTTAGTATATTCCAGTTCATCAAAATCCTTCATAAATTGCTTTTCCAAGTAGCAAATTCAATACCATTATGGTCACCACAAGATAGAGGAGGGCCACGAGCCTCCAACTAGGTACCCTGGAGTAATGGAAATGGCAGAAGCCTTGGAGTCTGGTAGCTGTGGTGGGACACCCCCCAGCTCTGATCCAACTTCCATCTGTCACTCAGCCTACACTCCAAGGAGGTGAATTTAACAAGCTTACCATGATTGGGGCATTTCCATCCCTTCTTTTCTTTCACGTTCAATCCTTTCCTACTCTTTGTCTTCACATATTACTTGGTTCTTTCCTTCTATCCTCTTTATTTTTAATACACTGATTCAGAACCAGTGTTCTTTTTTTTTTTTCTTTTTGGCTGAGTTTGGGTCTTTGTTGCTGCTCGTGGGCTTTCTCTAGTTGTGCCGAGTGGGGGCTACTTTTTGTTGTGGTGCATGGGCTTCTCATTGTGGTGGCTTCTCTTGTTGCAGAGCACGGGTTCTAGGTGGCGGGCTTCAGTAGTTGCTACATGTGGACTCAGTAGTTGCGGCTTGCGGGACCTAGAGCATGTGGGCTTCAGTAGTTGTGGCTTGCGGGCTCTAGAGCGCAGGCTCAGTAGTTGTGGTGCACAGGCTTAGTTGCTCCGCGGCATGTGGGATCTTCCCGGACCAGGGATTGAACCCATGTCCCCTGCATTGGCAGGTGGATTCTTAACCACCGCGCCACCAGGGAAGTCCCTATCCTCTTTATTTTTAAAAGAGGTGGAAATATAAAAGCAAAAATGGAGGTGAATGAGAAAGGAATCTGTGCAGGTATGAAAAAGTTTTTTATAGCAATTTTATAAAAATTAGGCACACAGAGTATTTCCAATTACTAAATAAACTATAAATCAATCTAGTTTGCTAATTGGACTTCTCCAAGGGCATTGCGAAAGCCCAAGAGAAAGAACACTGAACCCATTGCAGATGAAAGGAACAGACCTGCTTACCACCCAGTGTCCACCAGTGAAGCCAGGAAAGGTCTGGAGAGGGGAGGAACTTCTGGAGAATTCCTGGCTGGAAAAAACGCTTAGGCAGGGCAAGGGTTACTGAGGAGATAGAGGGCCTGCAGGTTAACGGTGCTTTCCTCAAGGTCACTGGCCCTCTGCAGCACTTGAGAGGTGAAGGTTGAGGCATATTAACCAGAGGAACTCGTGATATCTTAAAAGAATTTGAGAGCTAAGTCATATAGGTCTCAACTGTTGTAGACAAATAATAAATCAGAATGTCTTTCAAAATTTAAAAAAAAAAAAAAGAAGAGCTAAGTCAATCTTTCAAAATTTCTCCGTCACAGCATGTCATGGAGGCTGTGGTCCTGGTCATGGGATAGACTTGGGATGTCAATAGTATGAAATAGAGAACTTGAAACAGACCTGGTATTCATGGGAATTTGGTATACAAGTGACACCACAAAGAAAGGGGGAAAGGACAAGTTGTTCAGTGGATGACGCTGGGAAAACTGGCTCACTTTAAAACTGGACTCTACTCCAATATCCCATGTGGTCTCTGGATGGATTAAAGGCTGACAGATGGAAGGCAAAGCTTTAAAGCCGGCAGAAGATTATGCAGGACAACATCTTTGAGATCTAGAGTGGTAGACAGACTTTGTAAACAAAACTCACCACAATGCAAACCCGAGGTGAAAAATTGATGCTTTTGGCGAAATCAAAATTAAGTATATCTGTTCAATGAAGAACTCCACAGCCCAAGTCAAGAGAGGGCAGACTGGGAGGAGACATTTGTGATGCCTGCAACTGCTAAGGGATTACTTTTTAGAATACAAGAAGGTCTTCGGCCAGTCAGTAAGAGAAAGGCATGCAACCCAATAAAAAAAAGGGAAAGGAAAGGAAGAGGCATTTCTTATAAGGAGATGATGCCCAAATGGCCAGCAAGTGTCTGAAGAGATTTAAACACATCAGGGATCAAAGAAAGACAAAGCAACAGTAAGATGCCACTGGACATCCAGCAGAGTGACAATATTGAAAAGGTGGATGATACCAAGTGTCAGTGGGGTGTGTGCTAGGATTTTCAGGCATGACTGGTTGGGGTGTGGTTCTGGCAACTATTACACAGAGTTTTGTGGACATGCCCTTTGACCCAGGAATACTAGAGAAGTGTTCACAGGGATGCCTGAGGGGACATGCATGGCTATGTTTATTATGGCATCGTTTCTGAGGCAGAATGCTGGAGATAGGCTCCAGGATCCCAGCCAAGAGAACGTTACATGTTCGATGTAGCAGATGCAAAATGCCATGTATGAAGCAGCACGAAGAAACACTGAATGAGTTATTCATACAGTTCCATAGACAGAGCTCAAAAAACGTGTTAAAAGAAGAAAGTAGGAATGGAATGGAGTTTGTAGCCCAAAATTGTTTATGTAAGGCAACATGAGGAGGGTTCCATGCACACTTCACAGGGAAGCCTGCCTCTTTAAGGTCGGATCAGACATGTTAGAGAATGTGCTTATGGAGGGAGGCCGCGGAGGGGGGTTAGTAAGTAGGGAAAAATTAAGCGGAATAAAATAAATCAGGGGCTTGCATGCATCTGTGTTAACAGAGCTGTGATCTGAGGAGTATGGTTTTAGCACAAATATCTGAAGCTGAAGTTCAAATAAATGAGGAAATGAATAGGCAAGCAAGTTCCAGGTTTTAAAATAAATTCACAAGTCATCTGTCCCTATGTGGAGGAACCATTAAATAAATGTAGGTGGGGAAATTGGCTTTTAATCTAGGGAGAAAGGAAATCTTAATCCAGTCGTATCCCAGACATCATGATGAATTCCTCATGCTTTCAAATGTAATTAAGACAGTGAAAAGGCAAAGTGCTTGCATGTTGTCTCAACTCCGGAAGGAAGAAAATGCTGAGTGACAGGGGTGGTAATATGAGGATATAGATTTTAAACATGCTTACTATGTGTTAGGAACTATGTACTGTGCAATGAATTTTACATGGATGGTTCTTTTTATTGCTCATGATCATCAGCTGCTATCCATTGTACAGATGATGCTCTTGACTGGAGAGTTAAGGATCTTGCCTGAAATCATGCAGCAACGGCTTGACCAGCTTGGAACTCAGCCCGCCAGCCTCAGAGCCTGTGCCTTGACCCCGTGATGTGACGAGCATTGGGATAACAGCAAAACAGAGGTGGCTCTGCAAATGGAACACAACCAAGATAAAAAGCAGGAACAGATGGGAAATAGCGGGTTCCATAACGATGATAGGAAAATTAATATAAACATAAGGGCTTGTTACAACTCTCATCCTCCAGGACACAGTGTCCAAAGCAAGTGAAAAAGGAATTTACTTAAACGGAAACTAAAGCAGTAAACCAATGTCTCAAGAGGTTTCACTTTAAGTCATTAAAAAATGCCAACTAATAATGCATTTTCCCCTTACCCAGTTATTGTTATAAAAAAATAAGCACATGCCATAAAACTTTGTGTTACTGAGAATGTGGGGGACAGGCACATCCACGCACAGCTGGTGGAAGCCAAACATGTATGCAACTAATTTGGGGAGCAAACACCGCTTGAACTGGAACGAAAATGCAACAGTGTTTCTCTTCTACTTTCCCCTTAATATGTATTTGGTTGGAGGACGTCTTGCCCTCTACACATGTGGGCAGGTCCCATGCCCTCTTAGTTCTCTCTCAGGTGACAGGTCTCCTGCAGACTCCATTCAGAAATCAGCACGACCAGTTCAATGTTGTGACTAAACTCTTAATTCGGCAGAATGTTCCATTTTCTGCCTGTCCCCAGGTTGGGCTGACTTCTGGTTGGAGTCCTACCATAGGAAGCTGGTGGGGTTGCCACCTGCTCTGTTCCTCCCGGTGTTGGGCTGTATCTCTCACGTGTGCTGTTTGATGGTTGCTGGAAGGTTCCAGCTCTGTGACCATGGGGTTCTTGGGATGGAAAGTCCCCTATCCCACGGGTCCCTCAGGAAGAGACAAAGCTTTCCTCAGGAGGGGGCAGTGTAAGGGTGGGTGGTCGGGCGCTGCTGCAGTTGTTCAGCAGGTGAGCCATGTGCTTTTTCCTCTGCCAGCCCCTCCTCTTGTCTTCAGCTTCTGGTTCCTGCAGGTTCATTGCGTGCAGACTCCCCCTGAGCTCCTCATCCCCTCGGCCTGGGGGTTCTGTGTTCCACCACATCTGGTCACCAGGAACATCCTTCATCCTTGGTCCTGATGCAGCGGGAGGCAGGCTATTCCTAGTACAGCAGCCCCCTCCAAAATCTGCTTCTATGACCATGATACTGGGCCCACGATTGGCTGGCACTGGCTCCCAAGTGGGAGTCAGGCATCAGTCCTCAGTGTCCAAGGCCTCCAGGTGGCCTCATGGAAGTGCCCTCAGTAGACTAGAGGTGAAGGAGGTGGCACTCCACACCCCTCCACCTTGGAGGGGGCAGCATTCATAATATGAAAGTGGCTCCAAATGTACTCCAATCCTTCAAAATCCTCTCTCAGCACCTTTATATTCTTCTAGTTGGTGAGGAGGTTCCGTAGGAATTGGGATGCAGGCTGAATTTGGGGTACCCACCTACTTTTGAATTCCTCATTGCTTCCATCTGGGACTGACCATTAATTAGGCTTACATGTTGGAACACTAGTGTGTGCTGGGCATACCACCAGAAGGTTCTGAGTATACAAACGTGCCTATGATATGGCCTTTGTCTTGAGCATTCAAGGAAGCAGACTGGATGCGGGGGGTAGGAAAGGACCAAGGAGACATCTGCCTGATGACACCAGGATAAAATTCATGGAGTTGATGGCATGTGTACCAGGCCCATGTCCAGGATTGGGCTATGGGGTCCACTAGGAATTTCTGTAAGTGACAGAAAATTCCACTTAAACTGGCTTAAACTCTAAAGGGAATTTATTGGCTTATGTTACTGACAAGTCCAGAGAGACTGGCTGCAGGTGAGGTGCAACTCACCATTCCAGTGACATCACTAGGAACCAGCTCCAGTCCTCTGGGATTCTCTTGGCTTTGCTCCCTCTGAATGCTGGGTTCATCCTTAGCCTGGCTCCCACCATGGCAGCTCCCGACCATACATTCTCACACCGCTCCCTCCTGCAGAAGAGCTCTATCTCTTCCTAAGGTACCCATGGGATAGAGGGACTTTCCATCCCAGAACCCCGAGGATCACTCTGATTGGACCCACTTAGGCCAGGGACATGCAACGTGCTGGCTCTCTTAAGTCCTAGTTTCCTGCTTTGTCCTGGTCAGGGGCAATTGGGAAAAGGTGACCAGCAACGTGAAGGGCAGAAGCAGCAGTGGGAAGCCTGCTCATGTTGCAGCAGAGTGACTTTTACATCGTGGCATTAGCTCTCCACCTTACAGGCAGCTAACTGCTTTGCCTAAGGTCGCATCAAGAATTAGTGAATATGGACCCATGTCTGAAGACTCTGAAGCCCAAGTTCTTGCTACCCTACTGCCTCCTTCTGGGTCCAGGGGTGCCCTCTGGCCTGGTCAGGGACTGGGAGGTACACAGACCAGGGCATGAAGCTTCTATTCTTGGAGGACAGGAGGGCATGTGGAGCTGGGGGTGGTGGGGAGCCCAAGAAGGGTGGTCTAGTCTGGATAACAGGCCTTGAAGGTCAGGCTAAGGCAGTTGCCCTTTATCTTGTAAGACTTGGGGAGTGATGGGCAGGTTTCAGTGAGGAAGTAGAGGGATTGGCTCCAGGTTTTGAAGAGAGCGCCAGGGCTCTGGGTGGATGGATCAGAGGCAGGATGGGCACTAAGACACAATGGCTGTGGTGACACCTGGGACTATATACCTGGGCTCTTCCTCCCGCAATTCCCGGTTATTGGCGTCCATGGCAGCACCTCCAGCTTTGCCCGAGCTCGATTTGGAGGCAGAGCCTTTGCCCGGATGCTGAGCTCTGGGAGAACCAGTCACCATCGTGTCCCTGACAGTTCACATCCTGTTGATGCTGGAAGGGATACCTATTCTCTGTTACTGATCAGGGGATGTTCTGTGTCCATCTCACGCCCTACCTCCTGGTCCTGCGTCCTCTTCTCTCAGCCTCCTCTTCGTGCTGCTCACCAGCCTGAGTAGATGAGAATTTTTCCCCAAATAATCATATAGGATCTAGTGTGTCCTTTCCTAAAACAATGGAGAAATTGTGGCTAAATTGAGGACATCCAAACCCTCTCCTGAATTCCTGACAAAAATCTACCCAGAGTGATGTCCAAACCCCTTAGACTGGCTGAGTCATTCCCCTTCTCCAGCTTCACCCACAGCCCCATGCTGCTCCATGTCAAAGGCATTCAACTCAGCTCCCCTCCCTTACCAGGTCACATGCTTCGATACCTGCCTGGCTTCGCACAGGTACCCCACAAGACAGGGACCCTGCAGGGGCTGCATGTTTGTTCTCTTCTGAAGTTGCAGGCTGTTTTATGAAAACCCGCCTCCTCCAGGCTCATCTCTTGCTCTGTGATGAAGGTCTCCCTCGGTCACATAAATGGGAGGTGAGACATTTTCACAGTTCTGGGACTCAGTAACTGGGCTGAAGTCCTCCCCTTCTAGACCTGCCCCCGTCCGGGCTTTTCTCTTTTCAGACCTAGCTCAAAGGCTCTCAGAATCAAACTATTGCTGTACCCAAGGGACCCTGGACCTAGGATCTGCATGCCCGGACCGTCCTCTGTCTGTCTTTGGGGTTTCCCTCAGACCAGCTTCTTCCCCAGAGGTATGGCTATCCCCTTTTTTCATATGAGGAAACTGAGGCTCAGAGACCTAAAGAGACTCTAAGAGGCCAGGTCACCAGCCTGCAGAGTCATATCTGGGTCAGGGTCTGCCAGGCTCCCAAACCTGAGTTCTTCCCTCCAAAAATGCCATTCATTACCCATGGCCAAGGCCATTCTTGGAAATCAAACAATAAATTGTAAAAACAAGATAAGGGAAGCATGCTAGATGAAATGAACTGACAGCTTCCATGATAAAAGGCTGAGATAAAACAGGAAAAGAACTACAAAATTTTTTTAAACTTAAAAATACAAGAGTAAATGACATTAGCTAATGGAATAAACAATACAGAAGAAATAGTAAAATAGGGTAATTAAAAAAATGTGACTCTGGATGGGAAGAGGGGAATGGGCTGGCAGCACAGTCCAGATGAGCCTGGTGTGGGCTCCTGCCATCTGCCTCCTTCCCCAGGGCCAGTGGCTGGCAGGGCACCAATGGAAGGTCTCACTGCTGACCAGGCTCTCTTTGCTCTGGAATTAGGTACCCCAACCACACAAGCTGATGTCCAGTAGCAGTTCTGACCAGACAGGGAGGGGATGGCCCAGAATCTCCACTGGGTCTGGGTTAGCACCCACTTCTGTAGCTGGTCTCTTTGCAGGATGATAATACCTTCCCGATTCAAGTAGCTGCATCTCCATAAAACATCCTGCACATATTTACAGACTCATATCTTAGCTGCTTGCATTTCAGACAGGCCTCTCTGCAGTTTACCCTGATCTAAGAGGATTCACTACCTGCTGGGAAGGCAGCAGAACCCAAGCGCCCCACTCGGTGGGGTCTTTGGCCTAGACACCTTTCTCAGCCTTGCCTGCTGGGGGTTGGTCTCTGGCCCAGGAGGTGAGCCCAGGGGAGCCCTGAGTGTAGGCTTCAGGATCAGTGGCTCCAGCCCGAACTGGCTGGACTCTGGTGTCTGAGAGCAGCATCTTCTCAGTAGCCTGCAGACAAGAGGATGCGCGTGTTGTTGCTGGGATACGGTGGAGGCCGGGGAAGCAAGGCCTGGCTGATTGTCGGCCAAAGCATTGATTTTTACCAAGGGGCTCTGCGGACTCCTGTGTCTGGGCAGACCTGGGGCTGGGGGAGCTAGGGCTGGCTGCCAGGGGGCTCAGCTCTGAAACAAGCTTTGAAAGAGAAACCTGTCGTGGGGGGCTTCACTCCTTGGAGGGCAAGGACCAGTTTAGCCCGAACATGCCCCTCTTTGGTTGTCACTTCCTCATCCAGCACCTTCTCTGTGCTGGCATCAGGGAGGGAACAATCTACTCCTACCTTCATGAACCCTGCTTCTAGTGGGGGGACCAACAAGGCCCAGGCAGTGCAGGTTCTGAGAAGGTGGTGGAGAAAATAAGCAACTGCAGTGATGGGAGGCAGACAGCACTATGGCTGGGTGACCTTGGATGGTTGCCTAACCTCTCTGAGCCTCAGTTTTCTCATCTGTAACATGAGGATGATAAAAATAGTGTGTGCCTCAGAGGGTTGTTGAGAGAATTACATGAGATAAGGGGTAAGGCACTTCGAATATTGCCCACACATAACAAGTGCTCGACAAGTGTTATGGGCTGAATTGTGTCCCCCAAAATTCATGTATTGAAATCCTAGCCCCCAGTACCTCGGTCAGAATGGAACTGCATTTGGAGACAAGGTCTTTAAAGAGATGGCAAGTTTAAAATGAGGGTGTTAGGATGGGCCCTAGTCCAGTATGACTGGTGTCCTTATAAGAAGAGGAGATTAGGAAACAGAGGAAAGATCATGTGAGGACACAGGGAGAAGACAGACATCCACAAGCAAGGAGAGAGGCCTCAGAAGAAACAAATCTTGGCCACGCTTTGATCTTGCACTTCCAGCCTCCAGAACCATGAGGAAATAGATTTCTGCTGTTTAAGCCACCTGATCTGGTACTTTGTTATAGCAGTCCTGCGAATTAATACAAGTGTTAACTACAAGCATACGTTGTTTTATTGCAACTTCGCAGTAACTGCAGTTTACAAATTGAAGGTTTGTGGCAACCCTGTGTTGTTGGATTATAGTTAGAATTTTTTTAGCAATAAAGTATTTTTTAACTAAGGTGTGCACATTTTTTAAATACAATGCTATGGCACATTTAATAGACTACAGTATAGTGTAAATGTAACTATTATGTGCACTGGGAAACCAAAAAATTCGTGGGACTTGCTTTATTTCAATATTTGCTTTATTGTGATGGTCTGGAACTGAACCCTCAGTATCTCTGAGGTCTGCCTATACTGTTGTTATTTCCTTGCCCCAGCACTCAGCCCAGGGACACACAGCAGGCGTTGGGGAGTTTATGGATGGAACCCTCAAGAGTAGATGACCCTACAAAGTGGCAGGCTGCAATGAGGTGAGCAGCACGGGAACCCTGGTGAGCCAAAGGCCCTCCTTGTAGTGAGAGTGGCAGCCTCCCAGGGGCATGGCCCCAGGGAAAGAGAAGGAGGTGGGGAGGAGGGAGAGGAGGGGGAAGAGGGGGAGGGGGAGGGGTGGAGGGGGAGGGGAAGGGGGAGGAGTCTTCTGTTGTTGCTGTCTGTAAATGGCATCATCTGCACTGCAGCACTGTGACTTGCATTCACCACATAGTGAGAGCAGAAATCTGTGCTGGTGGTCTGCATGTTCTCCCTCTCAGTGTGGGGGGCAGCTTATTCAGCTGGTCTACTGTTGATTGGGCATCACTGTTGTTCCCATTCTTCTTCTCTTACACACAACGCTGAAGGGAGCAATCTTGCACAGCCCCCCTTGGGCACATGGGCAAGACTTTTCTCACCCGGGTGGGTATGAAGAACTGCTGGCTTGTGGGGCACATGGATTATTTATTTTAATTTTAATAGATTTTTCCTTTAGACTCATCTTTTTAATGGTAACCTAAAAGTCAAAGTAAGGGGGCTTCCCTGGTGGCGCAGTGGTTGAGAGTCCACCTGCCGATGCAGGGGACGCGGGTTCGTGCCCTGGTCCGGGAAGATCCCACATGCCACAGAGCGGCTGGGCCCGTGAGCCATGGCCGCTGAGCCTGCGTGTCCGGAGCCTGTGCTCTGCAACGGGAGAGGCCACAACAGTGAGAGGCCTGTGTACCGCAAAAAACAAAAAAGTCAAAGTAAGGGGCCAGCAGGGTCTGTGTTCAGAAGCTTGGTGGGGCCCTGACATCCCTTAAGGCAGGTCACTGCAAGAAGGTACTATGAAGGGGCTACAGGCCCCTCCACCATTTTTTCATATAGTCTCAGTGGTTAGGGACCCTGTGGGTGACAGAGGCAGGAGATCATTGCTTCCAGCATATGGATAGATGCTGGGAACTGGGGGAAAGGAACTGCTCAGTCCCCCTAAAATCTGCGGGCAGCTCCTCCACTGCCTCCACTGCATGCTCAAGCCTCCTCCTCGTCTCCCTTCTAGCTGGTACCATGTTTATGATCGTCACCCTGGGTGATAAGCAACCCAGAAGAGGGCCTGGTCACTGCTTTCCTTGATGACCATCGTATATCAGACCTGGATCCTGAGACCCTCCCCCTCTTCCCTCTCCATGTGGGGGATGCTGAGGTGGGCACGCATCAGGTACTCCTTGCCCCCAGGAAGGACTTAAGACTCCAAATGAGTTCAGGTAGATTCAATAAGCCAGCCTGCCCTGATTTATATTCCCGCAGCAGCTTGGGAGAGGACCCATTTCCTGCGGTCTGGCAATGCCATTCCCAGCTGGAGTGACAAATGCTGGCTGGTGGTTTGTCTGCACATCCCTGGCTATGGGTGAGGCCCTGCATCTTTGCCCTGGTTTATGTGGGCCTCTTCTCCTGTCGAATGGGTAGGATTGGGGCAGAAACTAGAGGTGGGAATTCTGGGTGGAAGAAGAAGCCCAGGCAAAGCAGAGAGGCAGGGTCATATGAGGTGTCTTCCAAGAACAGGGGCAGTGCTGAGGGCTGGAAGGTGAGGCCAGTTTGAGGCACAGAGGGCGGGTGGGGTGGCAGCCTGCAGGTCTGGAAGTGCAGGGAAGGACCTGGGCCCAGCCCTGAGGGCAGAGGGAGTCAGGAGGACGAGGGAGGAAGGTAGGCTCCCAGGCTGCTGCAGGGTGGATTGGGAGCTGGGGGTGAGAGGGGGGAGGCAGCAGCCTGCCTAGAGCAGCCAGAGTGTGGCCAGGCAGTGGGACCAGTGAGGGGAGTGGCCTGAGAGGCCATGCAGGGGTAGCCCCAGGGGACAGTTGACTGACAGGTGTCGAGGTAGAGGTAGGGGGTGCTGAGGCTCTGAAGTGACAGCAGCGCCCTGCAGCACTGGCCCAGGAGACCACTCAGGGCTTCCTGGACGTCAAGCCTGCTGAGCCATTACTTCCACTGGCCCCAGCATGGCCTGCCGGTAGTGGCCGGCAGCTTCTGCAAGCAGCTGGTGCTATGCCCAGATTGACTGGTGCCCCATGGATGAGGCAGCCCTCATGTTTGCCCCGAGGAAGGGAGTGGGGTCCCCTCCAAGCCACCTCAGACCTTCTGTTTGTCCAGCGATAGGAAAAGAGGGCTGAGCCTGCTCCAACTGCCTCGGGCTCTGTAAGTCTCTCTGACTTGCAGTAGGAGGCCTTGTGGAAATAGCCCTGAACCAGGTTCCTGGAGCAGCCAGTCTAGGGGGCCCCTGGTGCTCACCAGTGAGCCGTTGGGAGCATGGGAGGAGAAACTGTTTGGGGTGGGAAATGTGGCTTTAGAGCCTGACAATTGTTGGTAGCAGACCAGTATTATCTTGGGAATTCTGTGTCAGGGAATTCACCAGGGTCATTGCCTTGGGGATGGGGAGGGACCATCTGCGGAGCTGTCCCGCCCCTCGCACCTGTGATATGCTGGGAGGGGGGAAGGTCAGCAGGAATGTGTTTCCTGGTTGGCTCTTTGCTCTGTAACTTTGCCCCACCCTTCACTGGGGTGGGGTCACAAACTCAAACGTCCCCAGGCCAAGTGGCCCTGCAGGGCAGTGGTGGGGGAGCTCAAGCCTGGTGGAGAGGGAGTGGCGTTTCTTTTCTTTTTTTTTTTTACTATTAAAGCCTTTTATTTGAATAACTCTTTTTTTTTTTCATCTTTATTGGAGTATAATTGCTTTACAATGGTGTGTTAGTTTCTGCTTTATAACAAAGTGAATCAGTTATACATATACATATGTTCCCATATCTCTTCCTTCTTGCGTCTCCCTCCCTCCCACCTTCCCTATCCCACCCTTCTAGGTGGTCACAAAGCACCGAGCTGATCTCCCTGTGCTATGTGGCTGCTTCCCCCTAGCTATCTACCTTATGTTTGGTAGTGTATATATGTCCATGAAGAACCTAGGGGTAAGACAGGAATAAAGACACAGACCTACTAGAGAATGGACTTGAGGATGTGGGGAGGGGGAAGGGTGAGCTGTGACAAAGCAAGTGGCGTTTCTTGGCTCGGGGCTTCAGCCGGTTACTGCATCAGGACATGGACCCTTGGATGCCTACTCTTGATTTTTCAAGAGAAGCTGCAAATCCAGATTTCCATGTGAAATCCTTTTGTATTTATTTGCCAGGGCTGCCATAACAAAATACCATAGACTGGGGAACTTAAACAATAGAAATTTATTTTTTCATCGTTCTGGAGGCTGGAAGTCCAAGATCCAGGTGGCGGCAGCGTTGGTTCTTCCACTTTCCTTGGCTTGCAGGTGGTCTTCTCACTGTGTCCTCACACGGTTACCTGTCTATGTGAACATCCCTGGTGTCTCTCTGTGTGTGCAAATTTCCTCTTCTTATAAGGACACCAGCAAGATAGGATTAGGGCCCATCCATATGACCTCATTTTATCTTATGTCTCTTTAAAGACACTATCTCCAAATACAGTCATTTCTGAGGTACTGAGGGTGAGGACTCCAATGCATGAATTTCTGGGGAGACACAACTCAGGCACCACATTCCCTAACGGTTAAATGTTGGCTTTCATTTAAAAAAATTCGAAAGCTCTGTAGGGGCAAACGAACTTGCCCGTGAATTGGCTTGGGCTTGTGAATGGTCTTTTTGAGGCCTCTGATTTCAGGTCTGGCCTCAGACCCCCAGGAGCTCCCAGGTGTGATCCGGACTTGTGCACAGGTAACTTTAGCCCCAACCACAGGGTGCTGTGCATTTGACCTCTGGGGATGAAGATCCTGCCCCCACTGCTGAATGAGCTGAGGAAGGAAAGAGCTGCAGAGGAAGGGAGATAAACTGAGCACCTATTATGTGCTGATGCTGTGCCAGGCACTGGTGACCCAGATGTGCGTCAGACACCCCTACCCCATCTGAGGGGCACACAGGGGCTTCCCTGGAGGCCTGCACAGGGCATGGGTGGGTGCTCAGATGAGCAGGAGCCTAGTACGACCTTCGTGTGGGGCTGGGATGAGGGCGGCAGGATGGTGGGGCAGCAAGAAGTCTGGCTGGATGAAAGGCAGGACGGTGCATCTTCTCATGTGTTCTGACCCATCCATTGTGGGCTCCGATGTCAGTCTCAGAGCCTCCTGATGTTCTAGTCCAGCCTGCAGAAATGAGGGGCTGGAATAGACTTTCTCTAGGTCCCATGGGCTCCTCTCACCTATCTGCGCCGGAGTGGACATTGGGAAGTGGAGGGGAGTGAGCGAGATGGGCCTGAGCGGGCTGAGGGCGGGGCTGAGTATCACCCATCTCTCTGCACCCTCCCTGTGAAACCGAGAGGGATCATCTGTTAGATCCGTTACACCTGTAACCTGCCTTCACAGATCAAGCTCATTTTAATTTTTGCTACAAAAAACCTTGCATGTCCTCCAAGAGCTCATGCAGCCTAAACAATGTTTGCCTGAGTTGTTTTCCAGGAACTTGGAGTCAGCTGTGTCTAGTTTGAGCTCCAGCCAGTTAAGGCTGATTAAGACCACCGACCCTGCAACTGGGCCCCTGCGAATGTCCACTCAATGACCTTTCGACATCAGAGTGCTGAACACTCTACCCTCAGTGTGCACCACCCCTGCCATCTTCCGAGCATGCATCCCATGGAGAAGCCTGTCGCTAAGTTGCACCTGCGCAGAACAACGATTATCTCACCTTTTTCTTATCGCCAATAAACTTTCCCCACATTCCTCATGCCTCAGACCAGCCTGATTCTTTATCCCATAAATATCCCGAACCCCTCACCTTCCAGGAGGCCAATTTGAAATTTCTTCTCCCGTCTTCTTGCTTGGCTGCCTCATGTATAAACTCATTCTCTGCTTTAGCATTTGGCTTGCTGTGCGTCGGGTAGACACACCTAGTTTCATAAAACTGGGGTCTCATGCCTGGTGAGGTCCAGGGCTGGGCCATGCAGAGCCATGGGAAGGAGTCGCTGACTCCAGCCAAGGGTACATGAGGCTGCGCCTGGGCAGCACTGCACAGAGCTGAGAAGGAGACGCACGGGGATCGTCTGCTCACTTGGCCTTTCACAAGCCAGTGTTTGGCTAGCGTGGGAGAATGGGAGACAAGGTGTGCTTTCCTTACCAGAAGCGAGCGTGACTCGGGAGCTTGGAGAAGTGGACCACTTCCTGCAGGACGAGGGCACTGCATGTGTATGGGCTGGGGGCCCATGGACACTTCCCAGTACTTTTACAGTGTTACCCTGAGTGTGTGTCCCTGCACTGTTTGTGTGTGGTTACAATAATTCTGGGTCCCATATCCTCAGAGAGAGTGACTGGGGACAGGTACCCCAGGCCCTCCCTGCTCATGGGGGCTCATATAGGCTCTGCTCCCCCTCTCTTCGGAGGCCTGAGCCTGAGGTGCTGCTGCCCCAGGCTGGCGGCTCCATCTTGGCTCATTCTACCTTCCCCTGCATCCTCCCCCAGCCCCTGCCCAGCCCGAGGGGCGGCCTGGGGAGCTTGCATGTTCAGAGCTGTGGTAGACAGACTGCTTTCCTCACTATCTCTGCATGTCAGCCTGAATGGGCATGAGGCCCATTTGTCAGGTGGGGAAAGTGAGGCTCAGAAGATTTCTCATATGGTATCAGCAGAGCCCACCACCCTGCCCTGCCTCCCGTCCCCATCTGAAGGCAAAGGTGGAGGGGGCTGGGACACTGGCCCAGAGAGGAGAGAATGCGGGATGGCGACGAAGAAGAGAATGGCCTGGTCCCAGAGGCAGGATGAGAAAATGCCCTGGAGGAGGCAATGAGGCTCAGCTGGGACCTTCCAGTGAGTTCCAGTCCCTCGAAACCCAAGACAATGTTGATGGTGCTGTGCTCGCCTGGCTCTCTGTCCTCTGCACACACCAGGGCTCCTGGGCCACCCCACTCTGCTGGTGGCCTATGCCTGTATCTCTCCAGTCTGAGCAGGGGGACACAGGGAATATGGACAGAGGAGAGCCAGGGCCCTGAAATTTCCAGGTTGTTGGCCCAGTGTGGGATCCGTTAACCTTTTCACTGATAATCTGGGCAGCGAGGAGGGGGATACCTCCATTAGAGCCGGAATTAACCCACTGGAGGCCGTTTCACGCATCTCATCAGAGGAGAAATGCTCAGAGGTGCTGAGGCCTACAGGACGCAGGGTGCCGGTTTGAGAGTAGGAGCTGAGGGGTCTCCTCTTGGGGAGAACCTGAGTCTTGAGGCCTCAGGGCCCCAGCATGGCTGACCCACCCAGTCTGCTGACCTTGTCTGTGTCCTCACCTAGGCTGGCCCTTTGGTAACAAGCAGTCTCGTGGTTACTTTCCATGTCACATACTGTGTCTTTTAAATACCTTTAGGTGTCCCGTCCAGCGTATTCATCACCATTTCTATAATAAGATGCTTCCTGCCCTGCTGGGGTGCTGTCTGCCTGGGGAAGGGGTTGGGTTGTCTTCCTCTCTCTGTCACTCACTGGGCGGTACAGTGGTGGGGAGCTGGGCCAGCTGGGAGTGTTCACAGGTGAGGGCCACTGCTGAGAGATGGCCCTGCTGTTCACCGATTCTTGGAATCTTTACCCCAGCCCCATGGCCCCCCCACTCCTTGTTGCAGCAGGGAGTCTCCAGATGTATACTCCTGACCCCCTCTGACTAGCGGGCCACCCTCTGGGGCAGGACTCCGTGTGAAAGGACCCCCACAGGGGTCCCACCCCAGTCTCGAGGCTCCACTGCTCTGAGGCCATCCTCTCACATTCACACCCTGGAAGGAAGTGGGGGGCCCAAAGTCACAGAACTGGTTCATAGGAATTCCCTTGAAAACCTGCTCTGTTACATGGCTCCCTCTTGGGGCTCCCAAAGCCTTTAAACATGTTTTCTAATTAACGTTTATAAGATGGAGCTGCTTGTTCAGGCTTTTACTGGACCACTCAGGTTATCTTAGAGCTAAAAGGACTTAGGGAGTCGGCCCAGTTGATCTCCTAAATTTACAGGTAGGGAAACGGAGGCCCAGAGGGGAAGGGGCATGCCTAAGGTGATGGCTACTTGATGGCAGAGCTGGGCTGGAATGGAATCCCTGTCGAGTTGCTTATATGAGCTCAGAGATCCCTTTTTTTGTTTGTTTGTTTTTGCAGTACGTGGGCCTCTCACTGCTGTGGCCTCTCCCGTTGCAGAGCACAGGCTCCGGACGCGCAGGCTCAGCGGCCATGGCTCACAGGCTCAGCCGCTCCGCAGCACGTGGGATCTTCCCGGACTAGGGCACGAACCCGTGTCCCCTGCATCAGCAGGCGGACTCAACCACTGCGCCACCAGGGAAGCCCAGGGATCCCTTTTAAAGGCATTTAAAGGCCACAACCCTGGTGCTGTTCACAACCGCTGGCCGCTGCTCTTCCCACCCTAGTCCTCCGGTCACTCCATCCACACGGCTCTCCCTGAATCAGCTTGAGAGCTGTTGCTGAGTCCTCTGTGTGGCCTCTCCTGCTCTTCATCCCCTCCCCTCCCCGCCCTCTTCTCCAGCCTCATTCAGTTAATGCATATCCAGAGCTCATGGCCTCAGGAAAGCCTTCTCTGACCCCTCAGTCTCCATCGGGTGCCCCAGGGGCCTGTACACACACACAACCACTTCAGCCTCCTCTCTGGTGGTCAGGAGGTGCTGATTAAAACAATGAGGTGCCATGGTCACATATCAGATTAGCAAAAATGATGTGGGAGAAGGGCCACTCGTGCACACAGCTGATGGAAGTGAGAATTGTTCGGTCCTTTTGGAAAAGGCTAGTGACATCTGTTAAACTTAAAATACACATTAACTTTAACTTGCAATCCCACCCTGGGATTTTATTCTGTAGAAATAAAAGCACCAGCCTACAAGGAAATAAGGCTGTTTATTGCAGGACTGCTGGTAGAAACACAGACACACACACACACACACACACACACACACACACACACACACACAGCCTGCAAACAACCTAAAGATGTCAATAAATTTGGAAGTGGTTGACAATCTGCAGCTATGGGCTTTCAACCAGCTGCTAAGAGAAGGCAAGAAGGCGGTAGGTACCTCGAGTTACCAGCCTGGAGGGATGGCTATGATGTGTCAGCAAGTGAGAACTGTTAGTCGCTGATATGTATGATGTGATTCCACCTTTGACAAACCTTCAAAGACCCTTCCATGTCCTTGAGGGTGGGCTGTGCCAGAGCTGGGAGTCACCAGGGGTGAGGGTGTAGCACAGAGAGAGGCAAGAGAGGCAGGTGGCTTCGATGGGGCAAGGAGACCCCCAGGTTGGGATTCTGAGACTGGACTCTAAAAGGAGGTGAGTGCAGCCATTAGGGCTGGGGTCCAAGGCCAGAGTGGACCCAGCACCAGCTGACCTGCCCTTGACTGCGCCAGAGCTCCTCTCTCCCCCAGGGTGATGGTGGTCCTGGAGCAAGCCTGGGCTGGCTGGTGGTGATGTGAGGGAGGAAGAATTGTAGGAGTTAGGAGACAGTCAAAGTCAAGGTCATAGCCCTGACCTTTAACTCCTATTTGATCTGGGACAGCTCCTTACTTGCTCGCTAAGTTTGTATTTCATGGGATTTCATGCCATGCTCGTAAAGGATCCAGTCGAGATACACAATTAGCTGGTTAGTTGGACCATTATTCTGGATGAATTGTGTCCCCCCAAATTTCAGGTGTTGAAACCCTAACCTCCAGAGTGACTATTTGGAGATAGGACTTTTAAGGGGGTAATTAAGGTTAAATGAGGCCATAAGGGTGAGCTCTGATCTGATAGAACTGGTGTCCTTATAAAACAGGAACAGACACTAGAGACAGATGTGTGTGTGTGTACAGAGAAGAGGCCATGTGAGGGCACAGAGTGAAGGCAGCAGTCTGCATGCCAGGAAGACAGACTTCACCAGAAGTGGACAATGCTAGTACCCTGATCTCAGACTTCCAGCCTCCAGAATTGTGAGAAAATAAATACTGTTGTTTAAGCCACCCAGTCTGTAGTATTTTGTTATGGCAGCCTGAGTAGACTAATACAGCCATTAAACCAGGCAATTCAGGATTAACTTCTTTTGTGACTTAACAGGCACACTCTAAGTCAGAACTGTTAGGGTGGTACAGGGGACATTTACTGTTTTGTGGCCACTTATACCCCTTTACTATGGGTCATATAATTAGGGTGAAATTGACCCAGCCCTGGCTTAGAGGGTGAATCACATGGCCCAGTCCTGGCCTCTCAGTGAATTTCACCATCTTTACCATGGGGTGGATTCAGGAATGGGCATCTGACCCCATTTGGGCCCATCGGATACTTGGGACTCAATCTGAGCTCTTGGGGGCAGCACCAGTTTTCCCTCAGTGTTGTGAGAATGTGAAGCTACAACTGCAGCAGCCTTCTTGGCACCATGAAGAGACTTCTTGCCTAAGAAGGGAGTGACCCAAAGGAAGAGGGGAAGAAAGTTGTAGGGAAAAAACCTGGGTTATGGGGACATAATTTCATATGTCTAAGGCCAAACTATCCCTGGATTTTTAATTTTGTCAAGCAATAAATTCCCTTTTTGCCCAAGTCAGTTCCTGTCACTTGTTATATAACCATGACTGAGCCACCAGTTCTTCTCAACCTCTGATCCTTCCTGTGGTTGGGTGGGACCCCTCTGCTGTCCTGACATGGAGTGGGCTCCCTACTTATCTAGTGACTAGTTTTGGTACACTAGGTGTCTTTCTGACTTCCAGCCCTAGAGCTGAAACAGCCCTGTGGGCGAGAATTGCACCCAACCTCTGAGAACTTTGCAGGAGGAAGATGCGTTGAAAGGCGTATCAGAGCATTTCCCTTCAGGAAGGCAAGCCGAGAGCTGAGTCTCCATGGCCCAACTTTAATTTAACCGACAATTTTAAAAATCAAAACCAGCGCCTGGGCATTTAGAATGTCTGTCTTCCTGGTTTAATTTCATGGGGATTGTGTTAGGGCTTTTGATAAAATGTTTCATTTTGAAGGACTGGTTTCATCAAAGCAGGGCTTTCCTTTACAGGGTCAGCTCCACCCATAAAAGACATTTTCATTACGAAAAAGTGGCGCCTGGCTTGGAATTAATTGTAGGTTCAGAGAGCAGAGAGGAAATGCCTGT
This sequence comes from Orcinus orca, assembly GCF_937001465.1. Classification (NCBI taxonomy): domain Eukaryota; kingdom Metazoa; phylum Chordata; class Mammalia; order Artiodactyla; family Delphinidae; genus Orcinus; species Orcinus orca. The sequence goes on along the minus strand of NC_064561.1, from coordinate 16,991,291 downwards.
GCCCTTTGGTGATCCCTCATGGTCCCTGAGGAGGCAATATAGCTGAAATCTGGAGTAATTTCTTGAACACATCATGCATGGTCACACCTCCTGACTTTGTCCATGCTGCTGCCTCTCCTTGGATGTCCTCCCTCTGCTCATGGCAGGCAAAATCCCATGCTTGCTGGCTTACCTCTGCCAATTCTGGGTGTGGTCTTGAGCAGCTCCCATGGTTTGCCAGGGCTGGTTGGTTGCAAAATGGTATAAATATGACCTTATTTGCAGGTATGATTTAATTTGAAGACTTCGAGATGAGGACATTGTCCAGATTTATCTGAAGGGGCCCTAAATACAATTACAAGTGTCCACATAACGGGGAGACTGAGGGAGTTTTGACACAAACACACACAAGCCATGAGATCAAGGAGGCAGAGACTGGAGTGATGCAGCCACAAGCCAAGAACTGCTGGCAGCCACGAGAAGCTGGGAGAATTGAGGAATGGAGTTTCCCCTAGAGTCTCTGGGGACAGCTTGGCTCTGCTGATGCCTTGATTTCGGCCTCTGGAACTGGGAGAGAATACGTTTCTGTTATTTTGAGCCACCTGTTTGGTGTTGATTTGTTGTAGCAGCCATAGGCCACTAATACAGAAGGGAAGGCCATCTGAACTATCTTGAGCAAACCAGGGACTTTGTGTTGAGGATGGTGGAGGGGGTAATTCGTGAAACCCAGAGTGGAAAGAGCATTCTACCCTCCTAGGGCTGGAAGCAGGGCCAGAGAGATGCCGGTGACCTGACAGCCCTTTACCTGCTTCCGTCTATCTCCCCCTCACTCTCCCTGGCTTCCTCGTGCATCATATGCTCCATTCTTTTCTAACCAGAAGGAGAAGAAAGTGGGAGGTTCACAGGGAAGAGATACTTGCTTTTTTTTCACATGATTTGGAATTGTTTCACTTGTTACGACAACTGGTACTTTCATAATCTGAAAAATGTCAAATAAGGAAAATTGAATCTAAGATCTTTCCCAGTTCCACGCCCATCTCTTTGTCCATGCCTTGTGCTACATCACTTTGCAACTTCTCCCTCTAGAATGGAGTAGGTGTTCTGCCCCATTCATGTGGCTTTCCTGGCCCATGGAACATGGGTGGAAGTGACCATGTGCTGGTTTGGAGCCCAGTCCACAAGGGGCATCGTGCTCTCACGCTCAGCCTCCTGGAAGCTCCTGACCTCCTCCATGAGATGGGCTTCCCCTGGGCCCCAGGGTGCACATACAGGGAGTAGAGCTGTGGGCCTGAGCAGACATTATTGTTGTTCTAAGTTTCCAGGTTCTAAGGTGGTTCAATATCCAGTGTTACTATGGCAGTGGGTAACTGCTACAGAAATTGGTACCTTGATAAGAAACCTGCAATATGTGGCATTGGCTTTGGAACCAGAAAGTGTTATAGGTGGCTGGGAAAATAATGGCATGTGTTATGGAGTAGCAGAACATTTGCTGAAAGGGAAAGTGTACCTAATACACTTGTGGCCTTGGGCTGGGACTGTCCAGGTAGAATGTTGCAGGCACGAGCAGGCTCCTGCTGTCTGCATTTAATATGGAACTACAAAGAAGAGACAGCTCAGGAAAAACCTGGCCAGATCTCAGAAAGAATTATAGGGAAGGAAGAAAGTTTGGAAAATCTGGGACTTACCGGGTTGAAAAATAAAACTATTTCTAATCTCCAGCTTCTCCATTCAATAAGAGAGTCTCAAATTAAGCACAGCCTGAGAGAAAAGTCAAATCAAGGGCATGGCTATTAAGATATAGCTTGGGGGTCTAGAGTGAATCAAAGGCATAGCACTTGCACTCATGTGAAGGCCTCTGGAAGGATTAAATGGTGCCGAGAAGTTACTAAAAGATCAGTGGTGTGGTCCCGCAGCAGCCTGAGTTTCCCACAGTACCTGTAATTAAGTACAGAGAGAGACATGTCTTGCAATGAATTGTGAATATGGCTTTTGGCACATGATATCAAATATATAGGAAATCCACAATTTTTGAGAGGGCTGTATTGGCAAAAGCCCACCAATCCAGACCAAAAGAGACTCAGATTATTCAAGATGGAAAAAAAAATCTCTGGGCCACTAATTTGTCATGGGCAAGATGCAGGCTGAGAAAACATTCAGCTGCCATGAAGGGCATATTTTGGAGTGTCCTTCTCAGAAGTGACCAAGGAAAATGATGCAGAAGGAAAGATATCCTAGAGAGTAGAGCCAAGAACCACTGACAACAAGGGACTGAGGATCCAGGCCCAGGGAGTGAACCTGGAGCCTAATCCCGGAACATTCCCTACTCCAGGGTAGCAGTTCCTGGCAACGTTTCTCCAACAGGACGTAAGAACTGCTGTGGACCAGTGACTGTTTGGGGCCTCCTGTCCTCCTCCTTTTTGAATGGGAGTGTTTTTTCCGTGATCTGTCCCTGTTCTACCATGGCGTATCGGGGCTGTGTGTGAGACATTGGAGGGGAGGAGGGGTGCAAACAGCTTCTCCTTTTGTTGCATAGGTCCCAGGAGCAAGGCGAGCTGCATTCAGATCTGACTTAGACTATGAGATTCTCATCTTCAAGCTTGACGCCATGATTGGGTGTCTTGGGTGAGAATGAGTGTATTTTGCAAGTGGGAGGGTCTTGAGTAACTATATCCAAGAGGGCAGTTTGTGGTAGATTTTATCATTATTCCCAATTCCTCACGCATCCTGTAGTGGTTTCCTAGAGTTGCCATAACAAATTACCACAAACTTTTGTGGCTTTAAACAACAGAGACATTGTTTCATGGTTCTGGAGGCCAGAAATCTGAAATCAAGGTGTCAGCAAGGTTAGTTTCTTCTCTGAGGGAGAATCTGTCCCATGACTCTCTCCTAGCTTATAGTGGTTGCCAACAATCCTTGGCATTTCTGCCTCTACTGTCACATGGCATTCTCCCTGTGTGTCTCCATCCCCTTGTCTCTTCTTATAAGGACACTGGTGACATTGGATTAGAGGTGGACTCTGATTCCTTATGACTTCATCTTAACTAATTACATCTGCAAAGACCCCATTTCCAAATAAGGTCCCTTTCTGAGGTTCTGGGCAGACATGCATTTTTTTGGGGGGAACACGATTCAGTCTACTACACGTCCCTATATTCACACCCTTTGCCCTGTGACTCTGCAGCTTCTCTCTCCAGGATGGAGAGTATATCTACGCCATGCACGGGGCTTGTCCATGTGTCTCACGTGACCAAGAGACGTGGGTGAAACAAACTGTGGGCCAGTTTGGAGCCCAGGTCTTAGAGGCATCGTGCATTCATGCTTATCCTTCTGGAAGCCTCTGATCTCCTCCGTGAGATGAGCTTCCCCTCAGAGCTGCTGTCCCTGCACCTTGGCCTACATATAAGCTGCCCCAGCTGGCCCACAGACCTGCCCTGTCAGGAGAGCTGCCTTGGCCAGGCTGAAGAGCTGTGAGCCGGGGGATAACCCTTGTTGTCTTTCTCTACTAGGTTCTAGGGTGTTTTGTGAGGCAGTGTTCTTCGGACAAGAGTTAATCAATATGGTGGGAAAGGGGCAGCTTTTTCCAAGCCCTGCTCTGGCTACCATGCTGAAATGTGAGCCCAGTGTTGCCAGAGTATATTATTTTATCAAAAGGAGACAAGAATCTAGATTTCAAATCCATAATCTCCTAATTTTTATATGTGTGTATCTGATTCAATTAAAAATATCACTGTGCTTTCCCAACCAGACACACCTGAGGTTAGGATTCCGCCTGTAAGCTTCCAGCTTATGGCCTGGGCAGACTGGCCTGGCCAGGTGGATCCCTTTGCTCAGCTGCTTCCTGTCAGAGGAAGCATCCTGGGCAGATCCTGACTCGAGGAGGAGAGGGTCCTTCTATGTGACACAGAACCCAAGTGGGCCCAGCAGCAACCGAGGATTCCCATCAGGAGGAAGTACAGAGCCTGTCTCTGCAGATGGTCGTGCATAGGATGATAAGACCATTTAGGGGATCTGTCATCTTGGTGCCTTTCTGCCCCTTACAAGGGCATCTCAGTTTATGCTGTTAAGAAATATTTGGCAAGAAGATGCCCATGGTATTTCTTTTACAAAAATGGTGGAGTTTCAGGGATTGCTCTAAAAAACCAAACCAAACCAAATAAAGCCAAAACAATTACTGGAGAAGGGGGGAAATCAAACACCACCAAGGTGAAGTTGATTTTACTGGATGAACATCTCACTTAAATTTAAATTGAGTCCAAGTTCATTTTCTCTCCCAGACTTCTAGAAGGTGGCATTCAAAATGTTTACACTTGTTTCATCTGCCTTTTTACTTAGCCCTGGTCCCCCACCTCCTTCCCTTCACTTCACACTTATCGTTTCGTTGCACACATATGCTCCACTTTATATTTACATATATCGAATTTTTATATATGTCTTGTGAAATATGCCAGACGAAGAATGAAACGGTCCTGAAACAGCTGGAAAATTATGCAACAGCGAGGAGATTGGGCACATTCACATTCTGTACTGCAAAGTTGCACAACAGACCAAGTTTGTTACAAGTGAAGCTGGGAGGTTTTTATTTTTTCTCCAGGGTGACAGCTTGCATGGTGGAGTAGGCTTTCTGCAGAAGGCATTTCCTCAGGAGCCTCAAACTCCCCTCGAAGGGAGAGGCGAGGCTGGAGCTGCACTGGGAGCACAGAGGCTGCAGCCCAGGGGAGGCTATCGAAGGGCTGGAGGCAACTCCAGTGGTCTGGTGAGGTCAAGGCCAAAGGTCCAGTGAGACTGAAGTCCAAGGTCCAGCAAGACTGAGGCCCAGTTTCTAGTGAGAGAAGGTCTGGCCTTTTGGAGGCATCCATGTCCCTGCTGCCTTGTGCTGGGAAATCCTGGGGACAGAGAGCCTCTGATGGATCTGGAGCCAAGTGGTCCCTCACTGCCTGCTGCTCCCAAAGCTCAGGGTCTTCGGCTGCCCAGCACCACCCTGGTTCTGCAATTCTCAGGTCTCTCCCATGCCCCAGGAAGATTCAGGAGAGTAGGGCCTTGGGCCCTCAGACCAGGGCTGGGTCATCCCTGGAGCCATCAGGCCCTGCAACACTGCTTGGCTGTGTACCTCGTCTGTGTCTCACAGGTTAGAGCCAATGAATCCTGCAACTGAGTTCAAAATCTCCATTGCCGACATCCAGTGGTGGGGGGAAGGCTTTACTATGTATACATTAAAAAGATCCTAGGGTCTCAGTCAACCTCAGGTATAACAGGGTGACCGATAATGTAATTTGGCTGCTCAACAATTTAAGATAACATTATGGTCAGCAGTGACCTTCTGTCTGGGCTCGGTCTGACAGCCTGTGTGGAGTAGGGAGCCTGGCACGTGCTGGAGGAGGGACTCCCCATCAGAGGGTCTGTGGTGCAGGTCAGGATGAATACGGACACCACAGCACAGCCCCATGGGGAAGGGAAGAGCCTCTGTGAAGCTGGAGCCCAGCCCTTGGCACAGGGTTTGAATTTACCCAGAGACATGGGCAGGGCTATTGGGCTCTCCCCAGTAATGATGGGGAAAATCAGGGGTTCTGTGCTCTGAGGGGGACTGAGAACAGAAAGCCTGTTGGGGGCTTTGGCTGCCCCAGCAAGCAGGCCAGTGGCTCCTGGGTGAGCTGGCAGGTCCTGTTCACGGCCTTCGTGGCCAGGGCAGGCCAGGACATGGCAGAGCCCGTAGGCCGGCCAAGGCTGGGGACCTGCTACAGTGTGGACCCTGTGGAGGGTTGCTAAAGAGTCTGGGGCTCAGCTGAGAACTTGGGCTGCCGCGGCCACTCAGAACGGAGATGGGAATTGCCGTGGGGGAACAGTGCTGCTGGACTCATTCAGTTTCCTCTTTCTCATTTTCAGAAATGCAATTAGGGAGGCCAAGGCCCTGCGTGGGCTCTGGAGCAAGTGTCTGTGTATCTGGGTCTGTGCGTGTTTGTGGGCTGGGGTCAGCGTGCGTCTGTGTGCTTGTTTGTGCACATGTATCACTCACTACATGTATGTGGCACTGTGTGTGTGTGTGTAAGAGTATGTGTGTGTGCATGCACACGTGTTCATAGGTGCAAATGAACACTCTTGCCTCCCATCTCTCGGGACAGTCGTCTATCAGGTGCCTCGAACTGGCTTCCTGCTTTCCATTCATATGAACTTGTTGTCAAGTCCCCAGACCTTGAAGTGACAGTTCTCCTGCGGCGCTCCCCAAAACCTGCACCCCCAGGTCCCCTCCACCTCTGCTCCCAGTATCCCACAGTAGCAGCCTGTGCTTTCAGACTCATCTTTGGAGGGCCCTGTATTCTCAGCCAGGGGGAACAATCTTGGTGGGCAGCAGGGGGCCAATGGTGCCAGGTGGGGACCATGAAAAAGAGTGTCTTGCAAAGTTCCAGCAACCTGAGGCCCTCGTGGAGGTCCTGAGTGAGCATAGCAGAGAAACCTGGGATGGGGGAGGGGATGCAAAGGCAATTTGTGCTGGAGAGCTTCCCCCATAGGCTGCAGGTGCCTCAAAGGCCATGCAGGGGCTGGTTGAGCACAGAAGCCCTTGTTCTAGCCTCCCCATCTGAAGAAACCAGACGTGGGCCCTGCAGTGCAGGGTGGTGGCCCTGATACCCCCTTAATGAAGCCAGCTGGGTGGAGACCATGACGTCAGGAAAGCATCTAAAGGCTGTGCTGCCCCTCAGATCCGGCTCAAGCCTGCCTGTGGCCTGCCTTACGGCCTGCCTTACGGCCTAGTGTGGCCAGATGTGCTTTTTTTTTTTTCTCCAAGAGAAGCGAGAGGTGCATATTTTAATGAGATATCTTTTGATTTTTTAAAAAATCTTAGCAAATAGTTTGAGTTAACAAACAAAACCCTGTGGGCTGCTAGTTGGCAGCCCCTTATGCATCAGTTATGATACTTGACTTTATAAGCACTAGCTAATGACTCCACTGCTTTAGGCAAAAAACAGGGGCTGATAGGAAGGAGGCTCCGAAGGCCTCAGAGGAGCACTCAGAGAAGCTCACTTTGTGGGTGATGAGTTCTCTGGCTCTGGAGTGAGTCATGAGGTCTGGTCTGGCTCTGTCCCTGGGGGCTATCATCTCTAAGGCTCAGCTTCTTCATCTGAAAGTGGGAATGTTGCATTTCCACCTGGTGGGATGTAGTAAGGATCAAGGGAGGTAGTTTATTTAAGAGCTCTGCTAATTCACCAACAGAGCTGCGGGCTTGCAGGGAATACTGTGATTGACAAAACACAGCCTGGTACATAGAGGTGCTTCCCAAGGGCACACTGCCCCCGGTGTCTTCACTGGGAAGAGGAAACTGTGGGGCCCATGTTGGCCAGTCATATTTGACCAGGGCACACAGGGATGGTCACGGGACATGGATGTGTGAGATCCTTGTCCTGAAAAGGGAGCCAGGAAGCCCCAGGACTCACCATTGTCCTAGTGAGTGCTCCCAGCTCCCAGAGCATTTTGAGATGAACACGATCTTGCTTCATTCTCCTACTTAAATCTCCCACTTAGAACAAAATGCAACCTGCAGGCCAAGGCCCTGCCTCATCTATGATCCCCTGGTTGCCTCTCTCTCTTCATCTCTTCCTTCTTTCACTACCTTCTGGCTTCACCACTCTTCTTTCCCTGGAGCAGTAAAAGCTCTTTCCTGCCTTAGGGCCTTTACGTGTGCTGGTCTCTCTGCTTGAGATGTTCATTGCTTAGATTGCCCTTTTCTGGTTACTTCTCTCTGATCAGCTTTCAGCTTTCCTCCATCTTCCTCTCCCTTGTCCCATGCATTCTATATCATGAACCTCGTTTTATTTTCTTCATAGCATCTATCTTTCAAATTTATCTTATTTTTTTAAAATTCACTCTGCAAATATTTACTGAGTGCCCACTATGTGCCAGGCTGTTTTTTGTCAATCACAGTATTTCCTGCAATTCTTCAGCAAGGTTCCTTATTAGGCCATGGCATCCCAGTCACCCATGTCCTGCAGTACAGCCAAGGTTTAGTTCTAAAGTCAGTGATGATATGAAAAAAGCACGTGGTCAACATACTTTGGAAAATTTCCAATCCACACAGCTTTGCATCTATAGGCCAACGCTGAACTACGCACAGCTGGGTACAGGGAGTGATGGAGAGCAAAACTAGCTAAGGTATGGAGGGCTTCATATTGTGTTAAATCATGTAATTCTCCAAGCCACTCTGTGAAGTAGGTGATATTACACTGCTCATTATACAGTTTAAGAAACTGAGGCATGGGGAGGATAAGTAAGTTTCTCAAGGTCACATGATTGGAAAGTGACTGACAGAGCCCGAGCAACCTGTCGCAGGGCTGCTATGAGGAGTTGAAATCAAATATCCTGGAGAGCCATCATGAAATTCCCCTCCCAGCAGCCCTCAGGGAGCAAGGCCTCCACTGCCCAGGATGGCAACACTGACAGGGTATGGGAGGGAACACTCTCATTAGGAGATCTGCCTTGTTATTCTAAAGTAATACCTATGTTTTCAGCTGCCAGTGTGAATTGAGGGCTCTCACGTTCATCCTGCATTGAAAATGAGGGTGTGCCAGGCCCCAAGCTCTTCCTGACCCTGGGAGGAAGGCGTGTGGTCCCAGCCCTGCAGATGAGGAAACGGAGAGTGGAGAGACTGGGCACCATGTGAGATCACAGTGTGCAAGGGGCTGGAGATGCTCCATCTGACTTTTGGGAGAGAAAGTCACTAGACTCAACAGCTCAATTTCAGGCCTGATCCTAAGGGTGTTGCCACTGTGCCAGAGACAGGTGGCCAGGTCTGGGCTAGAGGGCGTGGCAGGGAAGAGGGGCAGATTCCTTTTCCTAATGAGAGGGTAGATGGAGCAATGACTGCTTTGTTGTGGGGGTAAGGGAAAGGAGGGGCCTCAGATGCCCCTGGGGCCCAGGAGGGAGAAGAGGTGCCAGATGTGAGCCCAGGAGGCTGCGGGTGGGGTGGAGGTGGGGGCTGTGAGGAGCTGGGTCTCTGAGACACCTCGATGGAGATGCCTAGGGGTTACTGTATTTACAGGTGGATGGACCTGGCTGGGGTGGTCTGTGAATAGACTCTTGAACCCATGGGAAAGGGTAAGATTGCCCAGGATGGGTGGGGCTGGGACATAGGTGAAGAGGAGTCATGTGTATGAAGAGAGAGTGGCATCCATTGGGACTGGCCCTGAGGAGTGGCCAGAGGCTTTGGGGACAGTGTGAAGGGTAAAGCCCTTTCCTGAGGGGCAGCCTGGAGCCAGATTTGTAGAGAGCATGCAAGGGATGATTTATTTTACCCAAAACAAAAAAAACCTTTAAAACATTGCAGAAAAGATACAGGTATATCTCTCTTATTTATTTATTTTTTGAATGATCAAAAGATGGGGACACTAATTTGCAGGGCTCCACTTTAAATATCCTGCAGACTTTGTGTCGGGTCTCAGCATTTCTTCAGAGGAGGAACCATCTGAAACTGGGAGGGAGACAGTCAAGAAGCACCCTCCTGTTAGCGATGGGGACTTTGCTAAGGGAGAGGCCTCCTAGCACCCCCCGGAGGGGCAGAGGGTCCCCAGGGAGTCTCCAACAGCAGCAGTGATGGCCAAAGGCCCTCAACCCTGCATCCAGAATTTCTTCCCACTGGGTCTTGGCCTTTGGATTCCATGGTTAGTGCTACTGCCAGCCCCAGCCAGAAGCTTTAGCCTCTTTAAGGCCCACATCCTAGATGCCGTGAACCCTGCAGGGTTAGGCAGGACTGCAGTGGAAGGAACTTGACAAAAAGAGAAGGCAATCGAGAGAGAATAAAGCTCTGGAGGCCAGGGATCCTGGGGTTTAGCAGGGCATTGGCCAGGGCCACCCGTTGACATGCCCCAGATTGTAAGTGAGGAAATGTCCAGTTAAACTTACAAAGGATTTGAACACAAAATACCACAATGTAATAGGATTGTGTCCTTCACAAGTTACATACAGGATTTATATGTAAAGAAATTAATTCTCCAGGCTCTGTAGATGATGTCATCTGGGAATGGGATAAACAAAAAGTCCAGTGAAGAACATAGTCTTTCAACAGACGGGGTAAGCCGGGGACTGTGCCATGCTCTCATTTGGACATAAGGGCAAGCGAAGTGCTGGGGGGCATTGGGGCTGACCCCTAACATGTTTCTGTCCCAGATTGTTACACCCCCGCCCCTTGTCAGCAGCTGGTTCAGCAATGGGCATGTGAGCCAGTCTTGGCCCACAGATCAGAGGGGAGTCAGCTGGTCCAACTGGGAGAGGGGAGGACACCTGCATGTGGTTTGGTCATCCTGCTACCTGGTTGAGCTCCGGAGCTGTCATACCCGCAGACCTCCCGCATTTCCTTATGGTTTAAGCAGGCTGGGTTATTTGCATCCAGGGGCATCTTAAGGGACCCAGAGGCCTTTCTCAAATGGGAAGCCTGGACCAAATGTCCCTCCTGACTTCTGTGAGAGGCCAGACACAGCTAGACCCTGATCCAAGTAGACCCAGCACCTCACTACCTGCCACATCCAGACATCTCCTTGAAAAATCTTGGGCCTTGCTGTCTCTCTGCCATGTTGAGCACTTGTTGACAGTCACAGATGGGCACTGAGCTTTATCTTTCCCCAGGTCGTTACTGCTTAGATTGAGCCTGAGCCTCCAGCTTGTGTCTCCCTGTAGAAGTGTTGAATGAGCCAGGATCCCCAAGCCTCCAAACCTCAAGCACCTTGCTTTTTACTTCCAGGCAGAACTGACTGCAGTGGGGGTGGGACACCTCTGTGTGAAACATGGCAATGAAAACAATTGTTGTCTGGACATCACCTACATTTCCTCTTTTGCCTGACACAGATCCCTGTCCGGGGATGCTCAAGAAACTGCAAGAACCACACCCCCAAAGGCCACCTGGCCACCATATTCTGCTTAATTAGCATTATTGCTTACCAAGGCCGCTCCTGGCCAGAACTCTGCCTGTGCATCTGACGGGGCCACTGCACCCGCTGTTTGCCAACAGCAGAGGGGGGCAGAACTGCTGTCTTCAGAGGCCCTTTGACAAGGTCGCCAAGTCCTCACGGCTTGTTAGGCTCAGCATACGGGTCCCCAGAGGACTAGAAAAGTCTAGATCCCTTCCCACAACCCCCGGGAGCTTGCTTCTCAGGAGAGAGGGCAACGAACCCTCACTACTTCCATCTGCTTGTAGCCTGCAGTGCGGGCAGGTCCTGCCAAGGATGGTGACCTCGTCAAAGGGCAGAAGCACTTCTAGTTTCCATGTGGCCGCCAGGGGACAGGAATGGCTCTGATGAAGTCTGTGCTGGCACATGTGGCCCGGAAGTCAGAGATGGGCTGAGAGCCCCGCTTCTCCTTTTCAGAATAACGCAGGGCACTGCTCCCACCAGAGAGCTTGGGCAGGCACAGGGCAAGAAACGTTTCTTAACGTTCCTGCTTGGAGGTATGTGTGGTGATTTATGACACCCAAGATGACCAGGAAATGTGCCCATCTCTTTCTGCTCCTCACGTTGTTGGGAAGATTTTAAAGGGACTGGAGGGCTCAAGCTCACCCTGAGTTGTTCTCATCCCTTCCCCACAACATGGGGCTGTTCTAGATCAGCGTTGCAACTCATCTTTCAGGGATCAGACTGGTAACAACCATGAACAAAAGGCAGGTATAGGACAATAGGGAGTGGTAGGGACTGTCAAGTAGGAGCGTGAAAGCCAGACCTAAGGACACTCAAGTTCAATTAAAATCAAACACACATGACATGCACTTAGTAAGTGTTCCAGCTGAGTTTGTTCTGTGGTCCTTGGGTTGTCTTTGGGATCTAGACTGAATAAGTAGACTTGAACAAAGAACCACTGGGGATTTCTGTGTTCCACTTTCACCTGAAGTAGAAGAAGGGGGAACAGAGAGGCAAGCACCAGTGGGTGGGGTAGCCTTTTCCAGAAGAGGAATAAGAGAGATCTGAACCATGGAGGTTTGAAGAAGTAGGGGTGACTCTTGTTTTTTTTTTTTTTGAGCTGAGGACAAGTGATCAGGAAGCTGGGATGAGTCCACAAGGGCCCCCCACATGGAGGATTCAACCATAAACTGTGATGCATGTGTGCTTGGTTCTTCCACTCAGCCTAGAGGGGTGTCATTGTAGGGACTAAAGATGGGATGGTTAAGGGCCGTGGTCTGCCTTCCACTCATGAGGGGTCTCTGTCTGGGTGGAGCCCCAAGAAGCTGGGAGTAATTTGGGAAGGAACAGTTGCCAGGAGTGACTCAGGAGTGTCAGAGAGACAAACCTTCTTTCCAAAAAGATATTCTAGAGCTGGTTTTCCAAAGTGTGCAACATAATTTTGTTACATGGACCCATCAGAAAATATCATCAACTTGCGAAGTGAGAGAGTCGGTCATTTTCAATTCTCCTTTTGTCCTTCTGATTGCATCAAAGGAAAGGGCTTTGCTTCTTCTAGTCTGTCTCACCACTTTTCCAACACTTGTTAATCAGCTTCAGCCTCCGTGCCTTTTGCAGGCAATAGTATTTACAATTTGATAACAGCTTTTTGTTTCATGTATTTATTTTTGGCAGTTATCTTTGATTTATGGCAAGATGTTGGCTTTCCCATTTACGGTAGTGATTTAAAGTCTCCTTTAAAAACTTAAGTACAGTATAAAGAAATAATGGTGGTGGTAGGAGGATTATGGTAGTCACCATAAACCTGGCAGGGAAGCAAGTGAGGTAGTAGAACATCACCCTCATCAAATAGGTGAGGCTGCTGCTTGGGTCTCATTCATCTTTTGAGGCGGATGAAAGCATGACAGCCACAGGGGGAATGAGTGGAAGTGTCGTGGATTCCAAGACAGCACCTAGCTGGACCCAGCTCTGGGCTGCCTGGCTTCCTCAGCCTTCAGGGTTCGACCCATGCCACTTCTTCTTCGACCCATGCCAAGTCCTCCAGGATACCTGGCTCTGGAGTCATCTCTCTTCCCATACACTGATCCCCATCCACTTTCTCTGGAACCATCAGAGGTTACAAAAGTGGATGCCTTCTGTGGGTAAGGGAAGGGAACCTACAGCAACCTGCAGGGCATTTGCCCCACTTAATGGCTGATAAGCAGAAATGCAGGCCCAGTGTGGTCACACTTTCCAATTTCTCAAAAGAAGTCAGAAGTCTAAATTCTTATGTGAAATGTTACCATTTTTAACACTGACAACAGATGTTCACCATGCCTGGGGGCTGGATCCTGTTTGGGCACCCTCAGGGGTCACAGAGGAAAGCTTCCAGGTGAAGATGGCCATCAAGCTTCAGTGCCCTCTGAAAATGATGGGTCCTGAAAATGATGGAACTGAGAATATGAAATCACAGCTAGAGCAAGTTGTGTAAGTCATGTGTTTTACCCATAAGACTGGGCCCTTCTGGTGGGCAGGGAGGGACCTGAGTCATCAGGCCCTGCCTGACCAAGGCCAGCCCCAAAGCACTGGCCACACAGGCCTGGGGCAGAGTGAATGAGAAAATCCAAAAGGACAGGTGTCCACCCTCCAGGGAAGTGAGGCAGAAGTCTGGGGTCACATAGCAGAGGTGTTCCCACAGACACATGCTTGGGAGTGGGCTCCCAAGGGGAGGGAAGGCCATTGTGCTGGGGGACAGTAGACTTGGTGGGACAGGCAATGAGGATTGTGCTGGAGAGGAGTCCGGCTGGGAATGGGCTTTGACAGCAAACTGGCTCCAGGGTGGAGAGGGATGCCTTGGATGCTGAGTTGGGAAAGGTGGGCAGAGTGTAGAGAGGCTATTTCAGGCAGAGCCTGGGGGTGTGCAAAGACCAGGCGTCTAGACTCCCATGTAGGATTCAGGACAGGTGAGGGAGGCAACCTGACTGAGCTCTAGCAGGTGGAGCCCAGGTCTAGGTGGAGGAGACTGTGCTCAGAGGCTGCAATGGAGGGTTGGGGAGGCAGACGGAGGGGGAGAGGGACTTCAGGCAAAGAGGAGCTGGAGACTGAGGGAAACTTGCCTCTCTCTGTAAGGGTAAAAGTTGATCTTTGGGGTGGCTCTTGTGGTGCATGCACCCTCCTGGTAAAACTGTTTTTCAGCCTCTGGGGTCTCTAACTGGTCAAAAGGCCTGGCTCAGCCCCATGGACCAGTAATCAGGCCTCCCCACCCCTTCCCAGCTCTGCTCCCTATCCTGCCCCAGGGCGCACAGAGAGGGAGAGGCGGCCCCTCGCGCCCCAGGGCTGACGGTTGGGACCCGGGTGCTCCGAGGACTCTTTGGGTGGGGATGCTCGGGCGGGCTTTAGCTCCTCCGAGGTTTCGCGCCACGAGTGCGCGGGGCGCCGCAGAGGGTGGCCAGCAGCGGGGCTCTCCCGACCCGGCCCGCGGCGTTTTTACGCCGCCGCCTCGGGGTGTCTCTGCTTCGTTACGAGCCGGGAACCGCGGCGGCGACGGCGCGAGGAGGGGAGCGGGCGGTGGCGGCGGTGGCGGCGGTGGCGGCGGCGGCAGCGGCGGCCGCGCCAAGAAGCGCCGGGTCACCGCAGGCTGAGGCGCCCGCCGTCCCCGCCCTCCCCCTCTCTCGCCTTCTCCCTCCCTCCCGCCTCCCTCTCTCGCTCGCTCCTTCCCTCTCCCCGCCTCCCTCCGCTCTCCCCCGCCCTCCTCTCCGCGCCTCGCCTCCTCCGCCCCGCGCCCTGCGGTGCTGCAGCTGCGGGCGGCTCCAGCTGCCCCCAGATGTGGGCTGGGCGGCGCGCGGGGAACTTTCGCGCCGGCTGCGAGTGCGGGGCCCCGGCTGCGGTCCGGCTGCCATGGATCCGCCGGCGGGAGCCGTTCGCCGCCTGCTCTGCCCCGCGCTGCTGCTGCTACTGCTGCCGCTCCTGCAACCGCCGCTGCCCGCGGACGCCCGGCTCGCCGCCGCCGCCGACCCCCCAGGTAGGTGCGGCGCGGCCCTCACGCTTCGCGACCCCAGTCGGCCGGGCTCCTCCCCGCCCTGCGTGCCTCACCGCCCCCTCCCCAGGCGTCGTCCAGCCTGACTTGGGCAAACTCCGCGCGCCCCGCCCGGGGCCAAGTTGGCCAACTTCGGGGCCGGGTTGGTCGCGCAGGGGGCGCCCTGCGGCGCACCTGGGCGTCTCGGGTTGCGGGGAGCCTCGGAGCGCTCGCGGCTCCCGGGACGCGGAGCGTGGAGACGGAGGGCCGGGAAAGCCCCGCGGCGGAGAGCGCAGCGCCAGCCCCAGCGTGTCCGGGGGAGCCAGGGAGAGGCTGCGCCCCGGCTCGCGTCCGGGGACGCTCGGGAGGAGTCGGGTGCGGAGCGCGCCGCCTTGGGCCCTGAGGATTGGCTGGGGCGACCCGGAGGGGATCCTCGAAGATCTGAGGGACCCTCCTTCACCCTCCCTGCCCTCGGGCACGCGGGGAGGGTGGCCGGCAGCGGGCTAACCCGGAGCTGTACACGGAGGACAGGCCGCCAGTGCCCGGGGGAGCCGAGTCCTCGCCGCTCCGGAGGCGAGCGGTGAGGGCAGTCGGGCGGCGGGGACTGCTGAAGGGGTAGAGGCATACGGGTAGGGGGCCAGCCGGGAATGGCTTCGGAGCAGCCCCACGTACTGCCGAGGACGGTAGGTTCAAGGGGTGGAGGATGCTCTGACCGGGCCGTCCCTTGGGGAACTGCGAGGAGCCGCGGAGCCCCAACCCGGAACGGGGCAGGGTGCAGAGCTCTTGGCTGGGCGGGTTCTAGAGGGGGTCGGCCCGGGGTCGGCGGGGGTCGGGAGTGGCGGCCCTGTTAACGCCCCTTCCCGGTTGGAAGAAGGCTAGTTTCTGGGGGTTGCCTAGCGGAATGCCCTTCCCTTCGCAGTGGGGGAGGGGTTTGTGAGGATGCTGGACTCGGTGGCGGGGCCCTGGGGTTCCCAGGTCTCGACTGGTCTAACGTCCCTTCCCATTGCAGGCTGGCCCCAGGGGCACGGAGCGGAGCGCATCCTGGCGGTGCCGGTGCGCACTGACGCTCAGGGCCTCTTGGTGTCCCACGTGGTGTCGGCGGCGACGGCGCAGGCTGGGGTACGGGCCCGCAGGGCCGCCCCTGTCCAGATCCCGGGTTTCTCTGGAGGCAGCGAGGAGGACGCTGGCGGCCGCCTCTTCTACAATGTCACGGTCTTCGGCCGAGACCTGCACCTGCGGCTGCGGCCCAATGCCCGCCTCGTGGCGCCCGGGGCCACGGTGGAGTGGCAGAGCGAGTCGGGCGCCACCCGCGTGGAGCCCCTGCTTGGGACCTGCCTCTACGTCGGAGACGTGGCCGGCCTGGCTGAAGCCTCCTCTGTGGCGCTCAGCAACTGCGACGGGCTGGTGAGTACGCACTTCTCTCCCTTCTTTCTGTCCATTGCCCTCTCCTGGGCTTTGGAAGCTGTTTATCTGGGAGGCCCCTGGGAGGGCAAGGCCTGTACTGAAGACCTTCTCTGCACCCTTGTGCTTAGGGACCACTGGGTGCAGACTGAAGGGGTTGGCTCTAAGGCAAGTTGTTTCAATTGGACCGAGAGGGTGATTTATGCAGAGGGAAGGCCACATTTCCAAAGCACTTATCAAGTAGCAAAGTGTGGTCTCCCTTATGCCTGCAGGCACAGGTCTTCATCTTGCATCCAGGTGTGTGTATATCTCTGTGAGTGCGTGCATCTGCACATGTGTTTTGGAATGGGTACTAGTATCTGAGTACCTGTGTACTTGTGTGAACATGTGAATGTGCCATTGTGTCTTGTCCATGTGTGTATCTGCAGGTTTCTGTTCATTTGTGTGTTCGTGTGTGTTGCTGTGCATTGTGGCATGTGTGACATTTGTGTGGGGGCATGTGTGCTGGCAGTTGGTCTTCTCGTTTCTGTGTGTGCAAGTGGTGCCAGCCTAGGGACCAGGCAGTGGTGCTGAAATACCCAGTTATCCCTCTGCCCCCTGGCTGACCGGGAACCACTGATTTTTATGCTGTGGTTTCCTGTTGGACTTCAGCTGGTTATTTGAAAAGTTGGTTTTCTCTCTGTATTTTGAGCCAAGGGGAGCATTTGGAAATGCAAGCTCTGGTGCCCATGGGAAGGCCCTGAAGGACAGGAGAGGCTGGGGAGTGGGTCCCTTTTGGGACTGCCTGGGCCACTTAATGTGACCAGAGCCCTGGGAAGTTCTCCTGCTTCTGAGGGCCTAGGGGGACCATGGCCTGGCATAAGGGGTCCTTGGAGGAAGCCTGGATCAATGCTCAGGGAGGAGACTGACATTGGCAGTGCTCCGTCCGGCCACCCTGAGGCCTGACACGTGGCAGAAGCCACTGCAGTTTTCTATTTTGGATTGGGTGTGTGGTGGTCAGGCTGGCTGTGCTGGCCAGACATCTGAAGCCGCCCACCATGGGTTCCATTCTAATTGCTGCTCAGGGGACTCCTACTCTTAGCAAGTGGCCTCTCTCCCAGTCCTGCTGGCCCCTAAGCCCCCTGTCCTCCGTCTCGCCCTGCAGGCTGCAGAGCCAGCAATTACACGGAGCCCCACAACCGCTGGCGTTCTTTTTATGGAGACACAGGAAATGTCACTTGTTGCTTCGGAAAATCACTGCCTTTGGCTGGATTTAGTTAGAACCTGGGTGTACTGCAAACAACTGTAAATGTCCTTGGAGGAGTTGGGTTAACACGGTGCAGCCCTTTATATCCTTGTTGCCTCTGAGGCTGCCCTGGACCTCATACGTGTGTCTCATTTTACACTGGAGGTGAATTTCCTAAATAAAAGGAAATTGGTGCTGGGGGCTCGGGGGGGTGGCCTGGGCTGGGGTGGGGGAGTTGACATGGAGGTAGTCTGTTGCTGGGCCAACTCCTGTGTGCTAAGTAATACTTGATGGAGAGCATTTCAGGGAGGCTTTGTACATGCATCGTTCATTCTGTGATTTGTTTGTTCAGCCAGCACCTCCAAGCGCCATTGTCCACTGTGCTGGTCAGAGATGTAGCTGGCCTGGTGCCCACCTGGGGCACACATGCTCAGCTGATGGGCTGGGGCCCACTCTGGTCAGGGCTTGGAAAATGTGCTCCTGGAGGCTATTTGAAGAATGAGTTGCCGGGGGCAAATGCACATAGAGAAGAGCATATGCAGAGAAGTACCAGGTGTGTATCGGCTTGGTCAGAACAGGTGCAGTGAGATGTCACGTGTACTGGACACACACCGGCAGAAGTGCAAGACACAGCTGGAGAGAAGACTGGAGTTGGAAGAGGGACTGGCGTCTACCTGAGTGGCCTTGAATGTTGTCAGTGAAAACTGGCCTTGAGATAGTGGGGCAGCATCATTAGTTCTTCTTCTCTTTTTCCTTCTTTCTTTTTCGCGTGTGTGTGTCTGTTCTGATCTTATACACTTAATTCCTTAGCCCGTTAAGTCCCTCTGTTGCATCAGTGATAGGCCCACTTGCTAAGGGCCCGGGGTTTAAACATCATGTTTCTGGTCCTCAGAGACCCTGTGGGGGAGGATTCTTCATCCCTGGTTTACAGATGGGCAGCTGAGGTTCTGGGAGGTTGAGTGACTTGCCCAAGGCCACACAGCCTGTGGTGGCAGGAGTCTGGCCTGGTTCTGTCCAGCCCCTTCTGCCATGGTGCTCCCAAGTCTGGTGGGTAGAAGCACCTGAGGTGTAGTAATAGAAGCTGCAATCCCTAGGCACTCCCTCTCAATAGTCATTACAAGGCTACATGCATCTCATCCTCCCAGCAGCCATGCCACACAGTACCCCTTCCTCTGCAGCCCTACTCTTCCTTCACAGATAGTGAAACACACTGAAGCAGGTGTGTCAGGCTGCAGTGTGTGCAGATCCCCAAGGATCTTGTTAAAATTCAGATTCTGAGTCTGTATGTCTGGGGTGGGGTTCAAGGTTCTGCATTTTTAATAAGCTACCAGGCTTGTGCTCCTGGGCTTTGGGACTGCCCTTTGAGAAGCAAAGCGCTACACCCCCATTGCTGCAAAGGAGTACTACAGGATTACACCACAAGTTTCTCTGGGCAAATGCGGTTCAGTGGACAACTGGTGTGGGAAACGCTGCACCTTTGCTTTCAGCCTGGGAGATTTAAGGAGGCCCACTGGGTTCTCTGAGAAGTTCTGTAATAAAGAAACCTCTTGAACTCCATGTAATGCAGTACTTCCCATGCAGATGGGACCATCAACACCTTCTTTGCAGAACATGTGGAACTAGCCTTCCTGGAAGACGTGTGGAGAAACCATGGAGCAGGGTCACAGCAGGCAGCTGTGGTCTTACAGCTTAAGTTTAGATGCTTAGGTGGGACAAGCCTCTCCCAAGAGCCATAGGCCCTTTCAGGCCTATCGTCCTGCTCCTGGCCTGGGACACACATTTGCTCATATACTTGCTTGGTCCCGAATTTGTTTCTCTGCCTTAAAGGAAGGCGGTAGTAGCTTTGTTTTCTGTGGACCGGAGTCTCCTAATCTATTCAGCCCGAGGGGATTCTTAGGATCAGCATCCTTTCAGTCACAAGCGAAGGAAAACTCAAGTCAAATTAGTTTAAACAGAAACGGGCAATTAGCAGCTCACATAATGGTCAGTCTTTAGGCATGGCTGGATCCAGGTGCTCCTGTCATTAGGACTCTTGCTGTCTCTTGCCTCTGCCTTCTTATGTGTTGGCTTTGTTCTCAGGTGGAGTCCTTCTGTGGTAAGTCAAGGGGCCCCACCGGTGCTGGCTGACATCTTTTTCTGATAATTCCAGCTGAGTCCTGGGTAGCACTCTCTTCAGGCTGGGGCCAGATGCTCCCATGAGAATCAGGACATGAGGTTTGCAGAACCCCATGGATGGAGAGTGTAAGGGGTTCTGCTCCCTATAATAATATGAGGTTGGAACCTGGGTGTGCCAAGGTGAAAATTCTACTAGAATCAGGTAGACGTACAGATTCAGGAAATGCCACATGCTTCATAAGACATACCATATACTTTATTTCCAGAGAGGTTGGTAGGTGTAGTTTCCAGGTTCTTTTACGGTCACTAGACAGGTATTGTTCATCATATTCACAGGGAAAGGTTAACATTTGCCTTTTCACAATGGGTGAGAAAGTAATGCTTAACAAAGGATTCTTGTATATCTCATTGCTATGGAAGAGTTTTCTAGTACCTCTCAGGCCACATGATAGGTGTACTAATTTCACATCATTCTTACATGCTCATTAAAAACCCAATGAGAAGCCTGTTGACATAAAAAGTAATAACAGAACTTCACAGTTCACTGTGCCCTTATTATGTGCCAGGCTTTCTTCTGAGCACCTTATGCTGTATCACCTTGATTAATCCTCACAACACCCTATGGTATATGCTGATATTATCCCCATTTTACAGATGAATAAACCGAGATAGCTTACTTCAAGCTTTGCAGTCTGTATTTAAATGCATGTCTGTTTGGTTCCAAGCCCAGCTCACTACATGTTATTGCATTTTTTGCACACCAACAAAAAGAATAAAAATGAAGAAATGCATTTCTTTAAAACATTTCTAGTCAACTCCTGGAGACCTTCTCAGTCAGCGGCATTGACTGTTGTCAGTGTCAGTGAGTGGGAGCTGAGAGCAGGTCTGGTGGCCAAGTGGCTTGGTGACTTGGCGCTGACTTGCTCTGGACTGCAGCTCCTTTCAGGTGGCCTGAGTCCTCATGGCTAGGTGATGGCAGTGGGGACTCCAGTAGGATGGAAGCACCCAGCCATACCTCTGTCTCCTTCATGCAGTGCAGCTCAGGGGACCTCTCTGGCCTGATGTTTCTAGTTGGCAAGACCATTGGTGGAAGAGTCCATGGGCTGGGCAGTGACTCTGTGAGGCAGGCTCAAGGGTTGCTGCCTTGTGGGCTGGCGCTCCCCTGCTGGGCTGCCATCCTGGCCAGGCACCTGCTCTGTATAGTCTTGATGGGCATTAAAAGTGACTAAGGGCCACAGAGAGAAGTCATTTCCTGGACTAAGGGACTGAATTAATTGAGTTTCATTTCTCCTAGAAAGGCTGCTATGTTTTAGGCCACACACTGGGCTCCAGCTGGTTCAGGTGCTGGAATGTGGAGGGCAGGTGCAGCAGGCTTGAGCTGCAGGGCTGGGGGTGAGAGGTATGTGGGACTTGCAACTGCCCTTTGTAGGGTCTTCCTACCTTTCACCTTGCCTTGGCACTGCCTGGAGGGCAATGGGAAGGTCTCAGGAACACCAAAGAGGGGCTGCGGGAACGTCCGGGTTCCCTGGGTGTTGGGGCTGCTCAGGTCAGAGGAGCAGAGGTACCTGCTTGGCCCCTGTTCTTGGCAGTCTACATAGCTGCCCAGGGTGGTCTCAGCCTCCTCCATGGCTTATTATTCTCCTTGTTGTTTAAGACTCATTCAGTTTAAGTGGCAGAAAACCAATTTGGATGAAACAAACAAGGGATGTCATGGGCCCAGTTATCCTTGGGGTCCTAAGGAGTTCCAGCTTCAGGCGTGGCTGGATCTAGCGGATTCAGGGCTGCTTTTAGAACATGCTTTCTGCCTTTCAGCTCTGTCGGTGTCTGTGTTCATCTCAGGATGGCTCTCCCCATGTGGGGTCCACCAGCAGCTCCTGGCTTAACTTGTCTTCCACGGTAGCAATGTCTTAGAAATGGAGAGCACTCCTTTTTGGATGGTTCTTGCTAGAGTCCTGGAGAGGGTTCTGTTGGGTCCTACTTAGGTTATAGGCCCACCTTTAAATCAATCACTGTGATGTGGGCCTGGCCAGAGTCTCTTGCCCCTCTTTGGGGTTGAGAGTGAGGGTCAGGTCCCCAAACTCTGGAATGGATTGGGGTTTTATCATAAAAGCAAGAGGAAGGACCAGTGTGCTGGGCTGCCACTCTCCACCCAGACTTCAAGCCCTGCATCTGGCCCGAATCTCTTTCTGTGCTCCAGACTTGCCTGCCCAGCTGCCTTGGGGGCTCTTTCCCTGAGTGACCCCATGCTTCTGAAATGGAACACAGGTCTCTCTACTCTCTTCCAGACCTCACCCTTCACTTGGGCAGGAATCCCAGGATCGCCCTTCCCCTCCCACTCCATGACTGCCACATCCAGCCAGTCATCGTCCTAGACATATCCGGACATCATCCCAGTTCCCATCTTTCCACCACACTTAACTCCAAGCCCCGACTTCTGCCCATGTGATCCTTAGCCACTCCAAATTGGAGCAACTCTTTCCCACCACAGCTGCCAGACTGATTTTTGTCACTCCTTTGCTTAAGACCTTTCTTAAGTGGTGGTCTTAAGTCTTTCTTAAGTGGTGTTCTTAAGTGGTTCTTATTGCCCTTAAAAAAAATCCAAACCCAGAAAAAAAAAATTCAAAACCACTGGCCTGACATACAAGGCCTTTCATGACCTGACCCAGTAGCCTTCAGCGTCGTCTGTCACTGTGTCCCGCCTCATGCCTGTGCTCCAGTCACATCAAGCTTTCAGTTTCTCCACCACTGGACACTCCCATCCTAGGGTCTTTGCACAGGCTGTGCCCTCGCCTGGACCACTCTTATCCCTCCCTCTTTACCTGGCTCACTCTGTAGGGCTCAGCTAAATGGCACTTCATCCAGGAAGCTGTCCTGGACATTCACATGCCACGTTGTACCCCATGCTTCTTCGGTAACTTGTACTATGAGCAACTTGTACCTGGGCCCACAGGGCCATGCTGCACCTGGGTGGAGCTCAGCTAGGGGCCATGAAATGAGTGTGCCTGGGGAGTGGGGGCTGGAAGCCTGTGAAGTTCCTTGCCCCCTAAGACCCTGTGCCCCATGCCCAGGGGTGGCCCACCTCTCCTTGTATGCTTTGCTGCAGACCCCAGAATGTCCACACTCAGTGGGGTAGGCCCCCTTGGAGAACGGCCAAAAGCTCTGCTTCCTTTCCTGCAGGAAAGCACTTGTGCACACGTGTGGTTTTGCACAGTTTTCTTGCCCCCACTTTGGGGTTCATGAAACGTGAGTTCAAAACCCGTGGTCTAAATGAAACTAAGTAAGGAGGGAAGCCCCTCTGGGCCTGTTTGGAGGAGGGTTGGAGGTGGTGAAGAGACCTTGGACTGGGCTCTGGCAGGTCATCATGCAACTCTGGGCAAATACTCCCACCATGAGCCTCGGTTTGTCCAGTGACAAGTGGGGCTGCATCAGTTATTTCTGAGACCCTTCTAGGGCAACTCTGGGTTTCTTAGGGGCCAAATGGGGACCAGTTGAGGGATCGGGCTGATGGAGAGGTGGGGACCCTGGCTAGTCTATGCCCTGCCTCCCTTGATAGATTGTTGGCCCTCAGGAGCATGGGCTCCTTGCTGCCGGACCTATGGATGTTTCTTCAGAGAAGCTGCATTTCTGAGTCGGTTGATATCACGTGGGCAAATGACTCCAGTGTGAATCCAGTGAGCTCTGAGGTCCCCTGACTGGGCCTCCAGAGGCATATGTGGAAATGTTGAGAGCTATGCTGGCAGCAGGATCATTAGATGGGCCTGGGCTCCCTGAAGGCAGGGGCTGTCTTCGAGAACTTGCTGAGAACCCAGCCTTACTTCATCACAGCTACCCCATGCCCTCTTCTGGGGCATCCACAACCTCCTGTCTGGCCTCCTCACCACTTCTCACTGAGTGCCATTTGGCGGGAGGGAAGCGGCTTCCCAGGGGCTCTTCCCTGCTGGGACTGGGGAGGGATGTGCACTGACCTGTGGCTGCCATGGTGGAGGCTGGCTTGTCAGGAGTTTGTGCTAGGGATGGCAGAGCAGCAGCCCACGGCCCCTGCCCACCTCATGGTGGCCCCTCAGAATGGTGTAGGCATGTCTGTGGTCTGAAACCCAGACTCAGCAGGCTTCAGCAAATATGGCATCTGAAGGCACTTACAGTTGTCCAAATCTTAGAGACAGGGGGTAGAGTGGAGGTTGTCAGGGGCTGAAGGAAGGAGATGGGCCGTTGTTGTTTCGTGGATACAGAACTTCAGTTTTACAAGAAGGAAAGAGTTCTGGAGATAGATGGTGGTGATCGTTGCACAACATTATGAATATATTTAATACCACTGAATTGTACACTTAAAAGTGGTTAAGATGGTAAATTTTATACGTTTTTATTTTATTTTTAATATTTATTTATTTGGTTGTGCCGGGTTTTAGTTGCGGCTCGTGGGCTCCTTAGTTGTGGCTCACTGGCTCCTTAGTTGTAGTACGTGACTCCTTAGTTGTGGCAGGTAGGCTCCTTAGTTGTGGCTCGTCGGCTCCTTAGTTGTGGCATGCAAACTCTTAGTTGCGGCATGCCTGTGGGATCTAGTTCCCTGCCCAGGGATTGAACCCAGGGCCCCTGCATTGGAAACGCAGAGTCTTATCCACTGCACCACCAGGGAAGTCCCTGTTATATGTATTTTACCACACACACACAAAAGGCATCTGAGGACTGGTGGGATTGGGTAGGTAATTCAGGGGTGGAGTGGTGCCCCTGCTCGCCCAGCTCCCTCTCCCCAGTGTGACTCTGTTCCTTGGTGGACCATTGGCTGTAGTTGCACCCACACCCTCACATTCCCCAGGTATAACCAGGTGCAAAAGGGAAACAGACTACTTTTTGGAGGTTCCTGCTACAGTTCTGACTTCACTCTGAATGGACAGGCTTAGGTCATGGGACCTTTCCATAGCCAATCACTGTGGCCCAGCAATGCACAGTGCAGGAGCATAGTGAAGCCTGACTAGACCCCTCATGAAGGCCAGCATAGCTGGTCACCGATCTCTGAGCCTCAGCCCAAGGAGGCCAGCTCTTTCTGGACCGTCTTCTGTCACATTGCCATCCCTGCCCTGACTCCACTGCCTGGTTGTGTGTTTATGACATTGGTTCCCGAGTGTAAGGATGCTGCTCCTTCAGGTGTTGGCAGGTTTCAGGTTTCCCCTGCCTGATGGCCAGCCTTGACTGCCTATCCCCCCATATCCCCAGCACTTAGTGAGTGAGGAGTGACCCAGCATCAGCTGGGAGGCGGGGGAAGGCTGGGTCTTCACCCAGGCCTGCTGTGAGGACCACAAATGCCACAACCTGCGTGAGTAGAGAAGTCATCGAAGGGCTCATCTGCTCTGAGCCACAGGGATGCCCCCTGCCCCCCCCACCATGGCCTGGTGTGTCCACTCAGCATAGAGGATGGCTTTGCTGTGTGGTGGCCTGAGCTGTGGCCTGGGCCTCCTCATTCTGGTCTCTGAGATCTGTAGGGTCAAGTATGCATGGGGCCTCTCTTGGGACCATGGGTCTGTACTGGCAGGCAGATGTGTCCTTGCTTATCCCTACTGCCCTCCTGCACTCGGGCAGGCTGGGGGGTTTTGTGTTGCTGCCAGAACACAGCAGGCTGCTGGTGTGTGTGAATGTGTGTGCATGTTCCTATACACGGGATGTGTGTGTATATGTATGTGGAAATGTGTGCATGTGTATGCATATCTGTATGAGTATGATGTGTGTGCATGTGAGTGTGTGTGGGTATCTGTGCGTGTGCCTGTGTGCATTTAAGTAAGCATGTGTGCGAGTGTGTGTATTCAAGTGTGAGTGTGCATGTGTGGTCATGTATGTTCTTGGCAGGGGTTTCCTGCAGGGGAGGAGACTGAGGTGGGATGGAGGTACTTAGGGGACGACTCCAGCCCCCTGAATCTTGGTGCCGCCTTGAGCCCCCCCTCCCCACAGTGGCAGGCATTCTGGAATGGGAGGGCCCAGGTAGGAACCTCTCGCTCTGCTGCCTATGTTTCATATTAAATGTCAGCTGTCCATTGGGTCTGCTGTGCTGCCATTAATATGGAGCAGTTATTACTGAGCCTGGAGCCGGCTCCTCAGGCTGATGCGTGAATTTCAGTTACACTGCATGTCTACTCCAGGGCCTGTGGAGAGGGGCACACAGCTTCTGCTCCGAGGCAGAGGAAACCCTAGCGTCTAGGACCAAGGCTCAGGCAGGCTCTGCACTGCCCTACCCTGCCCCTTACATTTCAGTGTTCGCCATGGTGAGCAGTGGACTTATTGTGGGCTGGAGGCTGCCATGTCACATGGTCAGCTTTTCCCTGCGCAGCTGGGCAGCCTGGACAAGGGCCACAAACACTGCCAAACATCAGTTCCTTGGATTGCCAACCTCACTGGGCTTTGGAAGGGTGGGTGCACTTAGCCCAGGCCCCGGGTTTGGGAAGTGTTGGCCGTTCCTGTGTTTCATTGCATCTAAGGTGCCATCAATTATAGGGCGCCACAAGAAAGAGGGGACACTCCCAACTAAACCACACCACTGCACCTTAACCGTAGTCCCGTGAGGCGTAGGCATCAGCCACCCCGCCTCTAGTTGCTCTGAGTGGTGGGCTGTTTTTCCTGTCTTGCTCACTTTGCTTACTTAGTGTGTGACTGGCTTCGTCCACTTCTGGGTGTCTTCCTCTCTTTGGCAAAGGAATGAGGTTGCAGTCCTTCCTCCAGGGACATTTCTCATGGATGCCAAAGCTACACACTCTGTTGTCTCCGTGCCTTTCTGCATACACTGTAATTTTTTACATCACAGTGTGACTTCTTGAAGACATTTTGGGTGGGAAGGGTCTCAACACAAGAAATGCTGACCCTACAAGTAACTCAAGCGAAGTAACGGCAGTACGAAACACCGTGGCAGAGTTGGTGTGTGCCAGGCAATGCCAGCCACCCCATGGCTGCTGCCAGCTGCTGGCAGTGATAAGACCCATTGATTTCATCCTGAGTTTAGATGTGGTAAATGTGAAAAATGGGTGTCTTAGAGTCCCAGACACATAGTTTTATTATTATGATGATGTTACAAGTGATTTCAGGACCTAAGAGCCGGCACGTAATTCCCATGCTGGGGAAGCAGGGCAGCGGCAGAGACTGGGCTGTTCAAACTGGAGGGACAAGCCCTTGCCAGCTCTGTGAGCAGAACATTCAAAGATTTATCTTTGAGGGACTTCCCTGATGGGACGCGGGTTCGATCCCTGGTCGGGGAATTAAGATCCCACATGCCACGGGGCAACTAAACCCGCGCACCACAAAGAGGATCCCGCGTGCTGCAACGAGGATCCTGCGTGCCGCAATGAGGATCCCGCGTGCCGCAACAAGGATCCCACGTGCCGCAACTAACACATGGCACAGCCAAACAATAAAAACGACAACAAGAAAAGATTCATCTTTGAGCCTGGATATTTCTCCTTTGAAGACAGGGATTGGAACCACCTGGCAAATAAGGTGTATTTATGTTTCACACAAGGTATGTCTAAGGCTCAGCGGTGGCCAGTCTGATTGACACAGAGCTTCTGGAGGTATGATAGAAACTGGCTCAAGAGCTGTGAGTATGTATAATTTTTTAAATGAATTATGCCACATACTGTCTCCAGTCAGTTGCAAATGAAACCTCAGGTCTGATATCACAGATAAATTCTTTTTTTCTTTCATCCTCTTCTTGTACCAGTACTGAATTCTGTTCATTATAAGAGCTTTAAAGCTCTAATATCTAAAGTACTGGCTACTTGACAGCTGTGCTGTTCACTACTATGGTAGCTACAAGCCACTTGAAGCTGTTGGCTATTTGAGATGTGGCTGGTCTGAACTGAGAGGTGCTCTTGAGTGTAAAATATACTCCAGAATTCAAAGACTTAGTACCCAAAAAAAGAATAAATAAAATATCTAATTGATAAATTTAAAGTATTGATTACAGGTTAAAATAATAATAGATTGGATATATTGGGTTAAGTAAAATATATTGCCGAAATTAATTTCACCTTTTTTTTTTAACATGGCTACATGTGACATTCTTATTACATTTCTGCTGGATACTGCTGCTTTGAAACATCTGGCTGGATACTCCCCATTTCGCTGTTACTCTTTTGCAAAATTTTCTTGGCTGGTCACATCTGTTTATTTTTTCAATTGAATTTTAGAATTGTTTTGTCAGGTTAGAAAAATCCCTTGTGAATTTGATTGACATTAAATTAAACTTAGAAACCAATTAAAGGAGGAATGGACAAAATTTGTAGTATTTACCAGGAGCATGGTGTGTTTTTCGATCGATTTAATTCTGCTTTGATGTTGCTTAGTAAAGTATTACACATTTTTTATATGGGTCACCTATTGTTTTAAATCATGGCCATTTCAAGGATTTTTTTCTTTTTGCCATTGTGAATTGAATCATATCCATCTATCACTGGTATACAGGATGGCTATTGATTTTTATATAATTATCTTTTATCAGGATGCTTGATTGAACTCATTAATTTTTTTGTTTTGAACTCATTAATTCTAATACATCTTTGTGAATTCCCTTGGGTTTTCTGTGTATACAGTTGTACTGTCTGTAGACTATGGTAATTCTGGAGGCTCATTTTCAATCTGTGCCATCTAGAACCTTTGGAGTAACGTTAAGTAACAGCAGCGGCTTTGCGTATCCCTTTCTGCGCCTGACTCTGATGGGGACACCCCTGGCGTTTCTCTACTTGCTCGTGGACTAAGATGGATTTCATGCGAAGGCAGTATCCTTTGAATTCTAGTTTTCATCAGCAAAGGAGCTGAAATCTAGATAAAAGATGTCTAACCCTCACACTGCCACCACCCTCCTTAAAGGCTAAAGGCATTGCAGCTCCCAGGGGCTGTGTCTCCTGCTGTCCTGGACCTCAGAGCTGTTGCCAGTTCTCCTCAGTTGCAAGCTTGCTGGCCCAGAATACAAGCCAGCCCCTGTGTACAGCTGTCAGCCACTCACAGGAAGCGTTTGTGGGGTGTGGGGAGCTTTGCCGAGGAAGGTGGAGGAGGCTGCACCGCCCAGCCGTGCAGGTGGTTCCCTGTAGAACAGGGACAGGTTCTTAGAAAGCCCATCTGTGGGGGAATTGTCATTTTGAAGGCAGGTTCCCCTCCTCTCAGTGATGTTTCTCCCATCCTCCAATTTCTCTGGGGCAAGCCTCCTGGCTTCTCCTCTCCTGAGTCTTACAGAAGACTTTGTCCCCCTTTCTGAGTCACTGGTACCTGCCGACCCAGGCCCCCTACGTCCCGCTGTTACCTTTATTCCCACATGCTTCTAGAAGGTCTTTTTCCAAAGACTGTTGCCCCCTAGAGGAAATCTGTGGCCTGTAAAAATAAATTTATTTTCCATCATGTTATCTGTCTGCCCACAGACAGGCATGGGTTTTGGGCAGCTTTGAACAATGCCTGTGCCTAGGTCTCACCCTGAGAGATTCTGACTCATCAGACTTGGGCAGGACCTGGGGGTCAGGAGGTGTGAGGACAGAACCAGGTTCGGGACCCTGCACTTCTTTTGCTGGCCTGTGACCCTCAGTTTCCCTACTTGCGATGCCACCTGCCTCAGAGGGCGTCTGTCTGTGAGGGAGTGACAAGGAATGAGGCTGGCTGGCCTCAGTCCAAAGGAATGTCGTGGGGAGATTGGGGCAAAAGGAGATGATGGCCAAGAGGGACGGCCAGGCCTCCAGGTGGCCTGGGACCAGGGGAGCTGCCTTTGGGGTGGTGGCTCCTGACCCTCTCTGCCCTGGGTCCCTCACCTAGGAATTCAGAGGGAGGACACCCTGCCTTTCATGGCCATTCCAAAGGCTGGCTCTGCATGCTGCAGGCACGTGGAACTCAGTGGAAACTGATGCCACAGATCCTGTCAGCAGGGTAGGCACAGGGGCGTCCTGCTCCTTGAAGCCCCCCCAACCAGACCGCAGGCCCTATGAGGCTCCCAACCTTATCCCCTCCCTTCTGCTCTCTGCACCCGCCGGCTGGCCATTAGCCACTGGCCTGAGCTCACTAGCTCCAAGCTGGGGTCTGGGCATCCGGGTGTGTTGGTCCATCACAGCCTGGAGTGGCTTGTCTGAGACCCGCATGCACAGAGCAAGGAGAGGTCCTGGCTCCGGGCTCAGCTCAGCTGACAGAGGGCGGACCTGTATCTCCTGAGCAGCTACCAAACAGGGAGAGGTGGAGGGTCTGGGGGTAGTGCTGGATCCTGGCTCAAAGGCCCCTGGCATCCCTTCTCTCCCTCTCTCTTCCCCGCCTTACCCTCCCCTCCCCTCCCCTCTTGTCCCTTGCTTCCCCTCTGTCTCTTTCTCTCTTCCCCCATCCTCTCCTTCACTCCTCACTCCACCCCTCCCTCCCTCCTTTTTTCTCCCCTCTTCTCTTTCCTCCCTTCTTTCCACTCCCTCCCTCCCCCTCCCTTCCTTTCTCTCCTCTCTCTGTCCTCTCCTTCTTTCCCAGAGTAAGGGGCGCCCCCTTCGTCACCCTGGATGACCCTTCCTGGGTGACCTTCCTGGGCAGTGGGCTCTTCATCGCTGGCCTCAGGCTGCGCCTGCATTGTCCTATTTACAGTCACCTCCTGTGATGCTCACAAGCTCCCACCGGCATCAGGCACACTCAGGGAAGGCGACATTATCCCGCCATACTTGGAGGAAAGGAGGGCTCAGAGAGGGGGCCAATGACCTAGCTCAGGTCACACAAAGCCCAGAGCCTGGGCTCCTTCTGCTGTACTTGGAGCTCTGGTTCCAGCCCCTGTGATCCTCAGAGGTACACATCACCCCCGCCCCACCCCCACCCCCCACACACCATCCGCACAAACAGGGTTAATTGCTACCGGGGGAGGGCTGAGTTCTTGGTGCACTTCCCAGCAAATGAGGTCAAGGCCTTGCTCTGCCTTGCTGGAGTAGCCCCCACTTCAGATAGTGTGGCCTGGCCTTTGGGTGCCATCTTTCCTGCCAGGGTGCCCAGGCCCTTGCTGACTGTATCCTTACTAGAGAGGCTGGTCGGACCAAGCTGTGTTCCTGCCCCAGGGGTGCCATAGAAGGTTGTGCAGGTGGTGTCCTGCACAAGGGCATCCGGGCAAGGGGACGAATGAGGTTGGCTTCTGCGCAGTGTCTGGAGTAGAAGGCAGAGGGTGGCCAAAGCTGAGTGGTGGACACCAGAGGGACAGGAAGGGTGTGCCAGACATCTGCCCCCACCATCAATGTCACTGGAGTTGCTGCATTCTTCTCTCTGAGGAGCCCCTGGGTCTGCAGGATTTGGAGTACAAGAACCAAAGCCAGGGCCAGTCGCAGGGGGCTGCTCTCTGTGGATGATGGCTCTGGTGACCTGGGTGGATATTCTGGGACTGGGCATGATGGGGGAGGGCAGATGGTAGGCTCTGTCCAGGGGTCAGCTTGTCCTGCTTGGGGGCAGGGTCCTCGAAGTCCTCCCCAACCTGAAGGTGCTCCTTGGTTCCAGTGGAATGAGCTCGGCTCCTGAGTGCAGGGGTTGGGCTGGGCCCCTTGGCCCTGGGCATTTGCTTTGGGTTAATTATATGGGTGTGGGTATGATCCTTCCTATTGTTGCTGAAACTTGTATTTCTGTGATAACTGGTGGTTGCTCCTCACCAACCCCCTCCCCCCTCCCCCCTCCCTCACATGCCTTTTCCTCTTCTGAAGCTGGCTGGTCCTCCTTGGGGCTAAACATTAACCCTTTGTTATCTTGGGCAGATTTATATTCATGAAGTTTCCTTTCTTATTTTACCTTGATGACTTTCATTTCTTCTGGTCAACTCTGCCAGCCCCTTCCTGTTGATTTCTTCTGTTTATTTAAGCTGTAGAATATAATCAGCCTTTCAAAGAAGTGCTTCAGAGGTTTTGATTTTTTTCTGATTTGAATTTAAAATATTTAACTTCTTTAATTCCAGTGAAGTGTGTTTCCTGTACTGTATAAGGTATTGGTTTTAAGTATTTATTTTTTCTAAATTGCCTCTCTGGGGTCTCAGCACCATTCATTTACTAATTCACCCTTCCTCCTGACTTTGGGGTGCATATTCCCTATCTATGAAGTTCATGGAAGTGATCTGGCTTATTTCTGGCCTTTCTGCTCTTCTTCTTGCAACAGGACTAGGGTCTTTTAACTACTTTTGCTTAACAATATGTTGTGATACCTAATAGGGCAAGTATCACCATCGTGGTGCTTTGTGACCACCTAGAGGGGTGGGATAGGGAGGGTGGGAGGGAGGGAGACACAAGAGGGAAGAGATATGGGAACATATGTATATGTATAACTGATTCACTTTGTTATAAAGCAGAAACTAACAACCATTGTAAAGCAATTATACTCCAATAAAGATGTAAAAAAATGGCTATTTTTGTCCATTTTTCAAATGGATTTTGGGTTTGTTTTCTTATGGTTTTAAACAATATCATAAAAGGATCTTTATTTTGGATGATATTGCATGCTTAAATTAGTGTCCAGCATACAGCAGGGCCTCAGCAAATCTTTACTGAACAAGTGAATGACATCTTCATGACGGTTAATTTTCTCAGGGAAATAAGAACATTAATTCAAATCTTTTAAAATATATCCCTTATTTACTACCAAGAGTTAGAATTTTATTGCCATTGTGAACAGGATCTTTTCCATTATATTTTATAGTAGGTTATTATAGATGTCTGGGAACATTTTTAATCTAGGATACAGCAGGTGATCCTTTACTCAGAATAGCTGGGACCTACTTGTTCCAGATTAATAATATTCTCAGAGTTTAGACACTTTCATTCCCAAAGAGCCAACGGAAATAAAAACAGCATGTGAGTACAAATTATATATGCATTTACACAATTGCAGCTAAACACACGACAGCCATTGTTGACCTACCAAACTCAAGCTCCATCAGGCCTCACTGTTTCCTTCTCATTTGCTCCCAATGACTTGAATCTTCCTCTTGCACTTCAGCAAAATCAATCTTCCATTATCATAGTGGCACAGATGCAAAACGTGGATAATCACAAAAAATCCTTTTAAAATAAATCTCTTGATTGGATGTTTCCCATGTTTGCACTCTAGATATGCAAGTTTCCATATTTATTTCGCATCTAGGCATTTTCATGAACTTCCATATTATTATGTTTGTCCTTTTTGGTGGATTATTTTTGCAGGAGAGGATTTTCTAAGTATGCAGTTATTTCTGCAATTCATAATATTTTCGCATCTTTTTCAATATTTATTCATTTTATGTCTTATTACGTTGGTTAGAGTATAAAATTGATTTTAGTAATTTTGTGTGGGAGCCACAACCATGTCTTCAGATCACCTGGCCTGCCGCCATCTATGGGAGAGCAGGACCAGGTCCTGCTTCTCTTTCTGCGAATGCTGCAGACAGTGGACCTAAAGTGGACAAGTCTGGGTGGAAGTGATCTCCCGTCTTCACTTACCCTTGGTGGAGCAACTTTTCTTTTCCTGGTCTGTTGCATCAAGTAGAGCTTGAGCATAGAACATGGACGTGTGGTGGTTTTGCGGGGGATGAGTAGCAGTGACTGGTGGGCCCCCATTAGGCCCACCATTAGGTCAGGGAGTCTCTCTCAGCCCAGTGTGGCCTGTTAGGTGTCCCCTACAGCCAAGGAGCTGTGCACCTGGGCAGAATTGTTTGCAGGGCTGGCAGGAAAATGACTGTCTTTGAAAGACTGTCCTGAGTTTCAGCTGGGGAAGTGGTTCAGTGAGACACTTTCAGGGGAGGGCTGGCAGGTAGATCCAGATGTATAACCTGAAACTCTGAAGGGAATGAATGAATCTGAACTTTGAAACCCTGTTTTGAGTCCCTGCCTTGCCCCTTAGCAGTGTAATAATTTCTGAACTTCAGTGTTCTCATTGTGCAGGGCGGAGTTTGCAAACTGGCGGGCTGTGTGCCATGTCCACCCACAGATGAGTTTTGTTTGGCCTTCCCAGTGTTTGACAAATTTCTCACAGAGCTCCAGATTTCCAGTTTCTCTGGAGGACCTGGGAGAGCTGTTAGGCCTGTATTCCAGAGGGCTGGAACTGAACAGGGCCAGAGCCCTCCAGAGGGATCTCACAGCCTCAGCACCACGCTCTCTGCTGCCCCCTGTGGTCCCCCCCCCCCCCCCCCCCCCCCCCCCCCGCCTCAGTCACTATCATTTCCTGCGTGGGCCTTGTGTCGGCACCTGAGCATTTCTCTTATGCTGCGGTGGATGCCGGAGTGGTTCTGCAGCTGGTCGTCTCTTCCTCCCACCTCTGTCTCAGGATTTCGGCTTACAGACCATTGTCTCTGTGTGAGGCCCAGTGCGCTAGTCAGATGCAGTCCCGCCCCATGTTTGATTCTGGCTCCCTCATTCGCAGAGCCTCCTATTTCTCATCTGTGAAAGGTAAATTTGATGGCAGCAAACAGTCTGGTGGGTTATTATGAGGATTCAGTGAAGTGAGGCCCACGGCTGGCACTTAGTAGCAAATGGCCCTTGTTACTACGAGGTAGTATTTTCCTTATGGTGCTGTTAGGAGGAACCAAAGTGTGAAAGTACTTGGAGACGCATGAAGTGCAGTGCAGATATTCATCACTTCTGAGTGCTCCGTGGGCTGGGCTTGGGCTGGGTGGGCGGAGTGGGGAGGCAGGGCTGGGGGCCGGCAGGCCCCTGGGTAGGATGCTCTCCCTGCCCCAGGCCATAACCAGCCTGGGACGGTTATGTTGCCAGATGAGGCCGTGACTATTCTGAAATGGAATTCCTGGGTTAGAATAAGGAGAACAGATGTTTACTGGACGAGGCCAAGAGCCGCTGACATCACTGAGAGCCCGTCAGGACACAGACTGCAGCCCAGTATCCTCCGTGCCTTCCTGCCGACACAGCATTCCTGGGGCAGCTGCCAGGGCTGGGGGTGGACACACACACACACACACACACACACACACACACACACACACACACACACACACACACACACACACACACACCCCAAATCCTCCCCACCTGAATACAATTAGCCAGGATGTGGGAAAGATTTCCAGCCTGGAAGGAGAGAAGACTGTCTTGTTGGCAGGCAGACTGGGGAGGGGAAATTCAGGGCAGGTTGGTGAGTAGACTCTGTAAGACAGAGGAGCAGGTTTTGGGGGTGAAGAGCTGTCTGGAGCCACTGGACAGGGAAGGGGGGGCATGTCCTTTCCTCCCACCATCCCCTGAGGGGGAGAGCCTGTCCCCTAATTTCTTCTTTGGACGTGAATCTGGAGGGTGTGACTGAGAGGCTGAGCCGTCGCTCCTGTGCTTTCACCAACACCTGTGCAGCTGGTGCTGCTGCCCTGTGCCTTCCAGAAGGCCATCCCCAGGTCCAGATCCCTGTCACTGCAAGTACAGAAAACCCAGTGTGAACCAACTCAGGCCAGAAGGGGATGCTCAGGCCTTCTGCCCTGTTTCAGCTCCACTTCCCTCCTCCTTGGCTTGGCCTCAGCAGGCTCTCCCCAGAAAGGAGCTGCAGGCTCACCTTGCACCAACTGCCGGCCCAGCAGAAAGACCTTCTTTTCTCCTGGGGTTTCAGCAAGCATCCTGAGTCTGGTTCTTATTGGCTTAGGCTAGGTCATGAGTCAAGCTTTGAGCAATCACTGTGGCCAGGGCAGGGAGCAGGGCTTCCACTGGCCAGGCCTGGTCACTTGTCCACTGGCTCCAGGGGGTAGAGTCTATGGTCTGAAGCGCTGGGACACAGACAGGGAGCACTGCTCCGCCCTCCCATTTCTCCTGCTCTTGTCTGCCTTGCCGTGCCTTCCCCCTGAGTGCCTCCAATGGCTTCTTCATCCACTGGGTAAAGCACAAGCCCGGAGACCAGCATTTAAGACCCCTCGTGACCAGGCAGCATTTCTGACTTAGTTTACCCACCTCCCTCTCTTCCATCCTGTGGGCCTGGGACAAGAGCTTTCAAAGATCATACATTTCCATCAAGGTATGGGAATGTAGGCTCTGCCCATGTTGAAAATAGCCCTTGTCGCAGCACTAGGAGGGAGCTGATTGTCTGGGCTGCAGTTAAAACTAAAAACAATCTGAGGGTGAGAAGTTTTAACTGGGGCCTAAGACAAGTCAAGGGTGCGATTGGGCAAGGAAGGTGGGATTCTGTGGGCCCATCTGGGGTTGCACTGGGAGAGCAGATGGAGTGGGGGGGGTCTCCAAGGACCTCTGTGCCTTTGTCTTAAGTGCTGGGAATCCCACATGCCTGGCCGACTCCTCACCATCCCTGTTCCAGGAGGCCTTGCCTGTTCTTTGTGTCATGGCAGGTGACACAGCTGCATCACAGCACCCATTTTCTGGCCTACAGACTCCTTCTGTGTCATGAACCTTAGCAGTCTGTTGAGGCCCATGGACCCTTTATCAGAATAATGTTTTGGGGACTTCCCTGGTGGTCCAGTGGTTAAGAATCCACCTTCCAATGCAGGGGACGAGAGTTCGATCCCTGGTCGGGGAGCTAAGATCCCATGTGCCTCAGGGCAACTAAGCCTGCGCCATAACTACTGAGCCTGCACGCTCTAGAGCCCACGTGCCACAACGAAAGATCCCGTGTGCTGCAACTAAGACCCAACGCAGCCAAATAAATAATTTTAAAAAAAGAATAATGTTTTTAAGGCATAATTTAAAATACAAAGAACACCAATACTATTGAAATAAAGCTGTTAACATTGAAAACAATTTATAATACAGCAGTACGTGTGCTTTAAAATTTTTTATTGTCATCATGCTTTTTTCTTTTTTTTGGTAATGGTTTATTGAGATATAATTCACATACCTTACATTTCACCCATTTAAAATAAAATTCAATGGCTTTAGTATGTTTACAGAGTTGTGCAACCATCACCCACCAGTTTTAGAACACGTTCGTCACCCCCAAAAGAAACCCCATACCCTTTGGCTATCGCACCCAATTGCCCTGTCCCCCCAGTCCCCGAGAACCACTAATCTACCTTCTGACTCTATAGACTTGCTTATACGGAACTCTCCGTATAAATGGAATCACACAATATTTATCCTTTTGTTTTCAAGGTTCTTCCATGTTGTAGCATGTGTCAGAACTTCCTTACTTTTTATGGACAAATAATATTCCATGGTATGGATAGACCTCAATTTTTAAAATTGATTCATTCATCGGTCAGTGGACATTTGGGTTGTTTCCACATTTTGGCTCTTATAAACAGTGCCACCATGAACATTTGTGTGCCAGTGTTTCATGTGCTTTTCAATTAATGCATGAAATAACAAGACCCAGCTGCATGTGTCACAACCTCTGTCATTTGAATCGTGCTGTTGTGTAAACGCCACTTGGTCTCATCCACACCAGCGGGAGTGAGAGACGCATAGCCCGGTCATGGCTGTCGTGATGGGCACAGGTTCTGCTACTTCTGCTGGGCTTGCTGCCTCCGCCCAGGGTGGAAGGAAATGTCAGTTGCTTTAAGAGCCATCCGGGAAGCTCCCCGAGGGCAGTGGTAGACTTCTTGCTGTGGGTGCCCAGTGCCTGGCACCTGGTACAGTGGCACAGAAAGACCTTGGTGAGTGCTGTGGCCTGTGGCGGGATGGAGTGTCCAGATCAAGGTGGTTGCTGTCCTGCTCTGCTCTCAGCCTGCTGTGAGGGGTGATGTCCTGCTACCGTTTCCTCCCCCCAGGTGTTCTCTGTGACTCTGGCTTGGGAGTCCTGCAGCTGGAAGGTGGGGGGCCCAGGCCCTCCTCGACTGCTGGGGACCCCTTCCCTTCACTGTCTTCCCGCTTGCCAGGTCATTTCCCTTCACAGCTGCTTAGGAGGGAACACCACCACAGGCTTGTCAGCAGGGGACTGCCAATGGATTGTACATCAGACACACAGACCCAGCTCCCTGCCACCAGCTGAGGGCACTGGGCCTCTGTCACTTCTTGTGCAGTCCCTGCCAGCCACGGGGCTGCTGAGGGTTCCTCGGCTGTGTGGTGGCCATGGCTCCTGCCTCTGGGGTGGGCTCAGCCTGGGAGGCTTGGGTTCTGCCTCCTGCTTACGGGCAGGATCCAGTCCTCCTGGCCCCATGCGGGCACTGAGGAGGGAGAGCACCCATGACTGGGAGAAGCCTTGCCAGGCACCTTTCCTTGGGGACACCTGCAGTTGAGGATCAGGCTTCAGCCTATGTATGAGAGACCAACTCTCCCCGTGGCGCTCCTTCTCAGGCCCCCGCTGGAAGGAGCTCTAACCACTCCAGCTCCTCAAATGCTGTGCTTGGGTTAATACCCTGCCTGGCCTAGGCCCCACCTGCCTGTGGAGCTGCCAAGGTCCTTGTCTCCCAGAGGGGCCTCCTGTCGTGCTTTTTGTATTTCAGAGGCAGCCAGAGGCTTCTCTGACTCTGTGGTTGGTAGCAGCCTTGCTGAGCCATCTAGAATTGGCTCCCGGCCTCCCCGTGTCCCCTGGGTGTCTTATGTGGCAATGCAGCTCTATTTCAGGGACTGCGGGAGCCCTGGGATTGCTTCAGGGGTTGCCCCAAATTGAGGAGATAGCTCACAGCCTGTAGTGGGGACCTGGTGGTGGAGGGAGGACTGGGCTCCGGGCTCACTTCTTTGTGACCTCAGGCAGGTCACTTCACTTCTTGGAGCCTCCGGGGCTTCAACCATGAGGCTGCAAGTGAGGACTAATCCAAGGAGGGGTTGGGCTGGGGGCACAGCCTCTGGTCCTCTCCCCACGTGTACATCTCCCATCAGATCTTGGGAGGCCCGGCACCAGCGGTACTGGAATGGTTTTAAGTGGTTTACAATGTTTTTTTTTTTCTGTCTGTCTTAAATCCAAGAGTGCCTGTGCATTGAAAACAGAATGCATAAATAAACCAAAGGAAGAAAATTGAAATACCTTGTAATCCCATCAACATTTTACTGTGTGTTTTGCACATATATGCACATGTGTACAAACATACTTATAAAAAAAGCCATATTGTACATCCTGTAATCTGCTTTTGTTCTCTCTCTCTATATATGTATATATAAAATGAACATATTTCTGGATCATTTTATGTTCTGCCTTAATGTTTGGGCCAGAGGCAGCAGAATCTATTTAGGAAATGTGGAGAGGCCTGGGTGCTGGCAGATGTGGACCCGGTAGGTGAGGGAGAGGATGAGGAGAAACACTCCCAGGCCTCTGACTTGGGTGGGTGGGAGGAAGGGTGAGAGGCGCGCTGGCTGGCAAGGAGGAGCAGCTTGGAGGAGAGCGTGTAGCTGGGGCAGTTTCCCAGGAGGCGTCCTGAGGCAGTTAGAAGTGCAGGTTCTATGTGCAGGAACAGAGTCTGGGCAGAGCTCACGAGGGAGCTGTCTGTGCAGAGGGCTGAGGGTGCCATTGCCTAGGGAGGGTGAGCACCAAAGGAGAGAAAGGCAGGAGGAGGACACTGCCTGGCCCTTCACCACCTCGGGGACAAGTGGGGGAGGCAGTGGACACCTGAGACACACAGGGTGCGCTGCTGTGCTAATGGATGAGAGAGATTTAAGGGCGTGGGGCTCGGTGAGGCAGGAGGCTCCCAGATGCAGTGTGCGCGAGGTCCATCATCAGAGAGGGGGCTTTGCAGATGTCAGGACCAGGGTGTGGGGAGCGGGTGGAAGTGAGACTGACCAGGGGAGGGGCCAGGAAGAGGTAAGGAAATGGAGGAAAGAGGGTGCATCATGGGGACAGATGCTGTAGCCGGGGGAGATGTCCGGGTGAAGAGGACTTTTCCTTTTTGAAAGATTTGAATGTACATATGTGCATGTAGTAGTCACATGTGCACATATGTATATGTGTGTTTGACCTCTGCCTCTTTGTACAGAGGAATTTTTTTTTGGACACTTAAAAATTTTTTTTAATTTTAATTTTTTTATTGAGGTATAATTGACATACAATATTATATTAGTTACAGGTGTACAATATAATGATTCAACTTTTTATATATTGCAAAATGATTATCAAAATAAGTCTCATTAATATCTGTCACCGTGGTTACATGCTCAGAGGATTTTAGTTGGCTTAAGTTTGGTCATAGATGGAGGACAAGGATTTAGGAGAGAGGGAAAGTTTGAAGATATGGAAAAGAACGGGTGTATTAGTCAGGAGTTATTCTGCAAGTGTCAGAAATCCAAATGAAATTGGCTTAAAGAAAGAAGAATTTATTGGTTAATAAGTCTGAAAAAAAATACAGGGCTGACTAACTTCAGGTATGGCTGGATCCAGGTAACCAAATAAAGTTTTGGTCTCTCACTTTTCTCCAGCTCTTGGCTCTACTCCCCTCAGTGTTAATTTCATTCATGCTCTTTTATTCATGTATGAAAAAAAGGCTGCAGGCAGGGTCTACCTCACATTCGTACAGTTTAACAACCCCAGGGGAAACAGCTCTTCTTTTCTAATAGTTACAGCAATAATTTCTGGATTTAATCTGATGGACTAGTGTCAAGTCCTCATCCCTGATCTGTGTTTACTGCGGTTGGGTTGGCCTGACCTGGGTCATGTGCCCCCTTTCCCCCCATGTGACCTGGGGGGAGGCAGCAGGGAGTGGCTTCTGACAAACACAGGGCTGTGTTATCAGAAGGAAGGCCATGGACTCTAGACAGGCCTGAGGTCCCCAAGCAAGAGGCGGGGCTGGGATCGGGAGCCCTAGATGGCTGGAGGAGGCAGTTGCTGCCCCACAGGATGGAAGGAAAGAGAAGGATGAGGATAGAGGGCAGGAGGGAGTTTCCTTGTGGCCTCCCCTCACTCACTGGGCAGGGCAGGTACACCGAGGTTGCCAATGAGGCTGTGCAGCTCTCCTGGGAGTTGGCTGGCCCTAGAAGGAGAGTATTAGGCTGGGGGAGGTTGACCGACCACTGGCCACCTTGGGAACCTTCAGGCTGGGCAGCTAGAGTGGGCTGAATGCAGAACAACACGCACCAGGGCAGGCAGGGCTGTCTGCCTACCTCAGGAACCAGAGACCAGGAATTATCAGGGCCAGTCCGAGGTGGGGTACGTTGGATAGGAAGGTGCTGGCCAGCAGAGAGACAGGCAAGAGTGCCGGGGAGCCAGGCGTGACCAAGCTGCCCAGGAGAGGCTCACGGGGGCTGAGCCCATCCTGCAGACATGCTTTGTGTGACTGTCACTGAAAAGACGGGCACAGCCCTGCTTGGCAGAGGGTGGGGAGTTTTATTCTGCTGGATGAATGTGGGCAGGGTAGAGGTGGGGAGACAGGATTGAACATTTCAGAGAGTGGTAAGAACCGTGAAAATAGGTAAGCAGATAAAGAGGCCAAGAGCAGCTAACAGGGTGAGCGTATGTGCATGCGAGTGCATGTAGGTGCATGTGTGACACCTGTGCAGGAACAACACGTGCATGCACTTGTGTATGTGTAAACACATGTACGTTTGATGGATGTGTGCACACGTGTAATGTGTTGTGTGGGCGCACATGTGTGCATGTGATACATGTGTACAAGTGCCTGTGTGGTGCATGTGGATGCATGTGTGAGGCATGTGTGAGTGCACATGGGTGTACATGCATGTATGTGGTGCACGTGTACGTGTCAAAGGGCATCGCTGCTGGGCACCTGCAGTCGTAACTGAGAACAACCTATAATCTTTCACAAGACCTCACTTATGGCTGGAGGAAAACAGAAGAGAAATAACATGCAGGGGGAAAGCAAAGTCAACATGGCAAACATCGACCCTTTCCCCAAGTGCACGGTTGAAGAAGGCTTTCCTGCCCAGTGGCTGGTTCTGTCTGTGACCTGCTCCTTCGGGTTGTGGTCTGACCTTCCTGGATGGCCCTTCAGCCCTCTCCCCGAGAAGAGGCCAGGGCTCAACGTCTCAGGGCCCAAGAGAGTAACATCAGTGCTCCTCCCAGGAAGTTGCCGTGGAGGACAGCTCCAGCCTGAGCCAAGGGGCCTCAGGGTTGCCCCCAAACCCGGGTCCAGGGCGGGAGCTGTCCTCTGCTGCATGGGAACGAATGCCAGCTGCTGGGCTGTGCCCCTTGTCTCTCACTGTTCAGTTTCAAAAAGAGGAGGCCCAGTGTTGCTGGAGCACCTCCAGCATGCACTTGGTTTATTCCCCCCTTGCAATCTTGTTGAGAAAGGACTGGAAGCAGCTGTAGCAGGCACATTCTCCAAAAGGGGTCTGTGGTGGGGCCTCTCCCCGCGACAGGGCCCATGGCCTTCCTGGCCCTGTCTGCCCCATGTCTCTCCCTCACGCTGTCTCTTCCTGTCCCCATCTCATGTCTGGCTCCCCCTCTGCCTCTGCTCCCTCTCCTGGCTTCAGTCTCATGCCGTTTTAATGAGGGCTTGGCCTCCTGTGTGGGGAGGCTCAGCAGCAGTGCATTTAATTAATAATCTTACATTGCAATTCTTCAGAGTAAACGCTGCCATTTTATTCTTCACTAATTGGAAGAGGCTAGTTAAGCTCAGAGATGAATGGCCCTTTCTGCTGGGGATGTGTTAGCCCAGGATCTCCGTCTGGGTGGCCATGCCAGGCTGGGCCCTGTGGGCCCTGGGGTGGGGCTCTGAGCTAGGAGGGCAGAAGGGCTGGCCTGCCTTACCTGCCTGGTCCAGGGAGGGCCGTT
The DNA here is from genome assembly GCF_937001465.1 of Orcinus orca. Lineage (NCBI taxonomy): Eukaryota > Metazoa > Chordata > Mammalia > Artiodactyla > Delphinidae > Orcinus > Orcinus orca. The sequence continues at coordinate 16,949,191 of NC_064561.1, read as the reverse complement.
TTCTAGTGGCCAGGGCAGCCATCTGGCCCAGGATCAGCCTGCTCGAGACCTGGGGAGGGCTTGCAAGTGGGGATCCTGCTGGGGGGGCAGGGCTTGGACTCCCTGTTGCCCATTCTTCGTGTCCCAGCTCTGTGTCAGCCCTGGGCAAGGCCCCCAAGGACCCCAGAAAACCTCAGTCTACACCCGCCTCCTGCTCACTGTGACCCAGCCCTATCTCCACCCTGCGTGCCTGCACCACTCTCCTGACCTGGCCAGGGCGTCCTGCCTGGTGCTGGCCACATGGCAGGTCCTCAGTGAGATGTGTGCTGAGATGGACGTTCCCCTAACAAGCATAAGCTCCGAGTTGCACTGGCTGTTAGAGAAACATCAGTTACCCCAGTGCTGCGGTGCTGCCGGTCACCTGTGGGGAGGCAGCAGCGAGGAGGCTGGTCTGCTGTGTATGCGGGCAAGGAGCACCCACTGGGTGGCCGCCCACCCTGTGCTCCAGGCCTTGAGATCTCCCCGAGACGCAGACGCGCAGGGCACCATCCTGCGAGATAAGACGTCTTAAAGTACCACCATGTCCTTCTGGAGGAGAAAGGTCAAATGAACTGCATACCCCGTGTTGAGCAGAGCAGCCTCGAGGAGTGAGGTGGAGGCGTGGGCACAGGGGTGGACAAGGGTGCACAGGTAGAAATGGAAGGGAGGAGTGGACGGCAGGCTGACACACCAGTGATGCCCAGGAGAGTATGTTTACGTAATACTTGTGTAATTAATGCAAGAAAGTAAGTGAGGTTTCCCTGTAATTATTGGGGCACGTTGGTGTTGAATGCCACCAGCACTCCTGGAAAGTCCCAGTGTGCGTGTCCAGCCAGTGAGCCCAGTGGTCCTCGATGGCCACAGAGCTCTTGGCTGTGGTCCAAGGCGTGAGATCCTGTTTCCTTCCCACAGTTGGCCTCCCCTCTGGACAGTTGGGTGGCAGCAGGGTGATGTGAGAAAAGTGGGGAGGGACGCCCACTCAGCTCCTTTGTGTCCCTGGGGTCTCCCTCCCTGTGGATGAGGTTCACTGCGGACCAGTGTCATCGCCTCCTTGGACACCCACCTGTTTGTGTGTCTCTCTCTCTCTATGTGAAGCTGTGCTCTGGGCTTTTGGGGTCTTCATGCTCCCTCCCTGTTGCGTTGGTGACAGAAATTGGGGTCAGAAGTGCACCACCTGAGCAGGCTGGCCCCGCGGTGTGATATTGTATTGTGATGTCAGCTGCTCTGCCAGGGACTTCAGGGACAAGGACGGCTCAAGCCAGAGCCCAAGCACAGGTTTATGAGGAATTATCAGGTAGCCATCAGGAAGAAAGAAACCAAGGGGGAAGAGCTGACAGCTGCTGGCTGCAGGCTGGCTCCAGTGGCCCACAGGTGGCCTCTGGGCAGAGCTGGCAGGAGGGTGGGGCTCTGCTTTTGTCCTTGCATTACTGCACTTGTATGTTGCTGAGAGTTAGCTGGAATTTCTTTCTTTCCTTCCTTTTGTGGTTTCCTCCTTCCCTCTTCCCTCCCTTCTTCTTTCTCTTTCCTTCCTTCCTCCCCCATCCTTTATTCAACCACATTTCTCCATCCTTCCTTTGCCCAGACCTTGTGGAAACTGTGAAGAGGCAGTGTTCTCTGGGAGCACAGTGTCCTGGAGACAGCATCCGGCGGGTCTGAAATCCCAGGGAGTAAGGGGGTGTTCTGTGGGTGGGAACCCCTAAGGGACTTAGGCAGGAACCTCACGTGCTCACGGTGGTGTGAGTCCTCTGACACAGTGGCTGGGACTCTCTCAGAGGCCCCGCATTCCACCTGCTAAAGTGTCCCCCAAGATGCTGACCCCCTGGGTCACTGGGTCTCTTTTGCTCTGGTGTGGCCTCTGCCACTGCCCACCCTCCTGAGGGGACTTGGCTGTTCTCTGCTGCCTCTGCTGTTACCCTGGCCTCAGGGAATGGGCTGTGTCCTTCCTCCCCACCGCCCCGCCCCCCACGAGACCCTTTTCTTGAATTCTTTGCAAATATTACTTCCTGATACTTGTCTCTTGTCTGTCACCACTGGTGCTTGGTTCTGATCCTAGAGTCTCATGTCTGAAGATGCTTTCCTCTGTATTGATCTGCTCTTTCTCTCTGGGAGCTGTCAGAACTTTCTCTTTGTCTTTGATATTCTTGGGCTTCATGATATTGTGTCTAGGTGGTTTTTTTCCTTAGATATGTCTTGATCAGCTAGCTCTCTGTGAATCCACTGAAGTTGAAATCTTTCATCTAATTTTGCGAAATTCTTGGCCATTATTTCTTCAAATGTTTCTTCTTTCTCTCCCTTTTTCTACTTCATGTGGACGATGTGGGTTCATCTACATCGTTTAAGTTTTCTCATATGCCTTCTCTGTCTTGACCCCTGAGCATCCGGAGTGAGTGCTCCCACCACACCCTCAGCTTCTGAGTTGGTTGGTTGGCTCATTCTTTGTGCTATTCTGTGCAGTGACTAGGTCTTTTTCTAATTATAAACATTTGTCCTAACCAGGTTTTTTTGTAGCTGCTCGTTCCTGCTCTGTGTTCCCAATGTTGTTTGTTACCTCTTTGAGAATACATATTATCTTTATTTCAATTTTCCCTCATCAGTAGGCTGTTCTGGGCATGGCTTTTCTTTTAAAGCAGTACTGCTCAGATCAGATGGACCTCTTATTCCCCAGGGAGTATGACCATGGCTGGTTATGTGGGTGGAGGGCTCACGTCCTTTCTTGTGAATGGGACAAGGGAGGTGGGGAGGAATGTCCCCGGACCTGGCTTTCTTCCCACCCCTGTGTGCACCTCCTGACCCCAGCTCCCATTTCCTGACCCTTGATCCCGGCTCCCTGGATTAACAGTGGCAGGAATGAATGCACTTGGGGACACCTCCACTTTACTGACAGGAGTGCAGTCAGCTGGCCTCAGGACCTTGACATGACCCTTGCACAGTGATCTGGTCTCAGTGCATTCCAGAACGTGGGGTATTTAGTCTTATCCATGGTCACCTTGTGATGTGCATCTTGGGAAGAGCTCTATGGGGTGGGGTAGAGGCTGTGCCAGACGGACAGGGCGTGGGCTGAGGCCCTTGGAGGAATAGGAGAGAGAGATGTGAGGCTAGTGCTGAGGCAGGGACAGGGAGAGGAGGCGTGGTTGTGGTGGTGGCAGATAATTGGGAAGTGGTAGGGTTGCGTCTTGGGGACATGAGTGGGAGGGAGGAGGAATCCAGGACAACTTCCAGGCTCCTGGCTCGCATGACTGGGAGGAAGGCACACGGCTGACTGTGATTAAGCTCCCAGGGAGGGGAGGAGCAGGGTAGAGAGGAAGAGGAGAGTTTCTGTCTGGATAGGCTGGGCTTGAGGCTCCTAGGGCCATGCTGAGGGAGCGTCCTGTGTTCCAGTGGCTCTTGGTTGGCCCTGGCACAGGGAGGTGTGGGGACCCCGGACAACTGGGTGGAGAGTCGGCTGTCATGGAGGCTGGGGCAGGACATGACCTGGATGTACAGAGGCCATGAGGACCAGGTGGTAGGGAGCAGCCCCCAGAGCTGGGGGTTGGGTTCTGGCCGGGGTCACCCCCGATGGGCTCTGTGACCTGGCAGGCACATTGGCCTCTAAAGGCTTTGTTTCCCTTATCTATAAAATGGGGCCATAATCCATGGAGATGTGGCAGAGTACACGCCATGAGAGGAGGGACATGGCCTGGGGCCTGCGGAGGGGCAAGCAGACAGGAGGGCTTGTGAGCCCGGGGGCTCTGAGTAAAGCTCGGTGGACTTATTACTCTTATTTCAAAAGGGATGGGAAAACAGTGTCTGTGCTGGCCACGATGAGGGAGGAGGAGCAGCCCTGTCCCTGCCCACTTCCCTGCACCCCCCTTCCACTGCCTGCACTCACTTAGCTCAGAGTTGGCGCCTGCCCAGCTCTGAGTGAGACGTGGCAGCCAGGAGGCTGAGGCCCAGCCAAGCCCCAGATGGCTGGTAAGAGGTGCTTCCCAAGAGCTGAGTGAGACAAGGACAGGGGCCGACCTGGCGGGGACAGGAAGGGGCCCGGAGCCCAGGAAGTGCCATCCCTGGGCCTGGCTTTGGCATAGCCCTGCCTGCTCTGAGTGGGTGCAGAAGCACGGCACTCAGGGGTGGGCCATGGGTGGCAGTGTGTGTGTTGGGTGCAGGGAGCCGTCATCAGGTTCTGGTCGGGAACCCCGAGTCCCAGAGCTGACACCCTGGCTCTGGTCAGGGACCCCTCTGGCTCCCCCTCTGGCTCTGTGTGGTGTATGAGTGTGTGTGTTCACGGGTGGGTGTGAATGGACGTGAGGATACGTGCAAGCGTGAGAATGCATTTTGAGTGTATGTGTGTGTGTCTGTGTGTCTGGGTGTGTGAGTGCATGTGTGGGTGTGAGTGTGTGTGAATGTGAGGATGCCCATTAATATAAGAGTATGCGAGGGAGGTCTAGAGACCTCCCTTAGTGTGATCAGGGTCCCAGTGCCCCTTCTGTCATCTCTACTTCTGCATGGCAAGGTGTCCACTGTTCACATTCTTCCCTGTGGCTGGACCTTTGCCGACAGGTTTATGTCTGATTCTTTGTGTGTTGCTCACAGCTGGCTGACCCTGGCCACTCACTACGTCTCTGTGCAGGGCCTGTGCCTGCCCTTAGGTTACTGAGAGCAGTGAGAGCACTCGGAGAGGGGCTGGGCTTACAGCCCAGCTCAGGACAGTGCAGAACCAGAGGCGTGTTCAGCCAGAGGCTAGCTCCTCCTGGGCCAGGAGGGCTGGGCCCTGAGCGGAAGTGGGCAAGGCTTTCCTGATCAGAGGGGTTGGGGAAGATCGGCATCTGGGCAAACATCTGTTGAACATATGCATTTTTTCCTTATATAATCTGGTTTGGAAGAATTGTTTCCTGTTGTTGTTGAGCCGGTGGACAGCAAGCACTGGTCCTGCTCTCAGGGGGGTCCTTGGCCCTACCCCAAAGTGGAAGAGAGGGGCCAAAGGCCATGAGGAATGAGCTAGCTGGTGGGCGGCAGCGGACTGGGGCAGGTGGGTGGCTTGGTCCTGGGTGCTGTGTGGTGAGGATGGGCAGCCTGTTCAGGATAAGGCCTCCCTGACCCCACAGTGTGGCCTTGGTGTGGTGTGTTGGCCCTCTTACCATCACCAGGAGGCCAACCAAGGCCCTGGGGCTCCCGCTTCTCCAGCTTCCTCTCCCTTGGGCCTTTGCCAGCCCGAGAGATTCCTCTCATTTTACTGCTGGGGTAAGTGAGACTCGGTGAACAGGAAGAGCTTCACTACCCAGGCCACACAGCTGGTAAGGCGGGGTGTGGTTCAGCAGCCCAGGCTCCTCCAGGGGCCCTCTGCTGGTCTTCAACGGGCCCAGAAGAGTGTAGAGTGGCATGTCCCAGACTTATTTTAAATTAAATTTTATTTTTTTAAATAAAAATTGTATATATTTAAGGTATACATGATGATTTGATATACATATACATAGTGAAGTGATTATTCCAGTAATCATACAGACAAATGGATGGATAAAGAATTGTGACATATATATATATATATATGAGAATATTATTTGTTCTTAAAAAAGAAGGAGATCCTGCCATTTGTGACAACGTGGATGAACCTGGAAGACATTAGGCTAAGTGAAATAAGCCAGACAGAGAAAGGAAAACACTGCATGAGCTCACTGATATGTGGAATCTAAAAAAGTCAAATACATAGAAGCAGAAAGTAGAACAGTGGTTACCAGGGGCTGAGGTGGTGGAGGAAATGGGAAGATGTTGGTCAGAGGTGTAAAGTTGCAGTTATGCAGGATGAAGAAGTGCAGAGATCTAATGTACAGCATGCACATTATAGTTAATGATACTGTACTGGGATTCCCTGGTGGCACAGTGGTTGAGAGTCCGCCTGCCGATGCAGGGGACATGGGTTCGTGCCCCGGTCCGGGAAGATCCCACATGCTGCGGAGTGGCTAGGCCCGTGAGCCATGGCCGCTGAGCCTGCCCGTCCGGAGCCTGTGCTCTGCAACGGGAGAGGCCACAACAGTGAGAGGCCCGCATACCACAAAAAACAAACAAACAAAAAAAACCCAACTGTACTGAATGCTGGAAAATTGCTAACAGTGTAGATTTCAGGTGCTGTCACAAAACACACACACACACACGCGCGCACACACACACACACCCTTAAAGGTAACTATGTCGCAGACTTTAATAAGCATCAGATCACCTAGGAACTTGCAATAATGTAGGTTCTGGTTCTCGGGTCTGTAGTGGAGCTGGGATTCCTCATTTCTAACAAGCTCCCAGGTGACACACTGTGGTCTGGGGCTGCTGACACACTCACTGGGCCCACCACCCCCAGGAAGAGGCACTTCTCTGGGAGGGCTCGAGGCTTCACCCCCTCCCTCCCCATTGATGCACATTTTGAGAGAATTTATTCTGTGAATACAGTTAAAAAATTCCTTCCAAGTATTTGTCTAGAAAAAGAAAATGAGGTGATCTATTGCGTGGGGTCTGCAGTGGGTGATTATCACATCACAGGGATTTCCAAGGCCCCTTGCCCTCCTGCACCCTTGTTCTGGGAGCAGTGGTGGCTGCCTGATGCCCACCTTCTGCCTGCTCGTGGGGCTACGCAGCTCCCCTGCCAGCTGGTGTGCGTGGCCTTTCCAGCTGGCATTTCAAGTGCTTTCTCCCGGTGCTGCTGAGTTCTGCGGATCCCCGAGGCGGTCATTTGTCAGATGGTCCTGGTGCCTCCCGACATCCCTTCAGATTCTCCTGCTGCTAAGATAATCCATGTCAGACAACTCCCAGTGCCTGTCTTCCCGCCTCCAAGCAAGCAACCCGAATGTTTTATACACCAGAGAGAAATCAGAGCACCAGAATTCTCAATATAAACATTTATTTTACACTTCCTCTTGTATATGCCCTGCTCATGCCAGAAGGCAGTGAACTTGGCCCATTGTGTGAGACGGTGACCTTGAGAAGGAAGCCCCATGCAAGTAGGGGAAATGGAGTCTTCAAAGGTGAAGCGACTTTCCCATATTTATTGACCACCTCTGAGGTGCTAGGCACTTGTCTGGGGGCTGCGGGTCCAGCAAGGAAGACTCCACTCTCCTGGGGTCTTCTGGTTGGAGGGCAGACAGTGACCCAGTAAAGAACCCGCATGTCGATTATTGGGAAATGGTGTTATGAAAAATATAGAACAGGATGGCAGAATAGAGTGTGACAGGGAAGGAGCACTTATAGCCAAGGTCCTTCTGCGGAGGAGATATTTGAGTTGAGACCTGGACTTCCAGGTCAAAGGAGCAGCAGGTGTAAAGGCCCTGGGGCAGGAACTAAGTTGAAGCGTGCTAAGGACAGAAAGAAGGTATCTGTGGCAGGAACTTTGAGTGAAGGAGAAGTCAGGTGACAGAGCAGTCATGTTGTGGGAAGCCTCTGGAGGATTTGGGGACAGGTCTGATTCATGTTTCAGAAATTCCATTGGGCAACTATGCGGAGAATGAGGTCACATGGGCTCAGTGTGCCCTGGCTCCCAGCCTGGAGTGCTCCATGGCATTGTCAGCAAACAGTGCAGCCTGCCCTGGGAAGCCACTGCAGATTGGTGGGCTCCAGGACTGGGCTCCTTAAGCTGTTGAGCAAAGCTTCTGCTGTGTCACAGAGCTTTCCTCGCATGATGAGCAATGTCTCCCCTGGGCCAGTCTGGTGCTGGAACCCTGGGATGGCTGATGGGCTTCGTGGAGGGTAGTGATACCCTCACAGCACCTGCTGGGGTGGACGGCAGTGCACAGCAGGGACAGGTGACCTGGAGGCAAAGGTGCTGTGTGGGTGCCAGTGTTTGCCCCATACTGGCAGTGGGAGTTTGGGCTGGGCTCAGGCTGGCTGGCCGCTGGCTCATCTCAGGGTTCACCTCCCTTTGTTGTCCCTGGTGAATGCTCATCCTCTGCTATGTACTGGGCTCTCTCACCAGCCCCAAGGACTCAGGCCCAGGGTTGAAGCTTCTGGGGATATAACAAGGGTGGGACTGGCTTCCTGGGATGGGCTTCTCAGCTCATCCCCCACCTGGCAGCTGGCTGACCCCTATATGCCTTCTGGCCTCTTGCCCAGCTATGCTCCCTGAGGCCCTAGATCCAGTTGGGCCTTGTCCCAGGACAAGTGCTGTGTCCTCAGAGGGGCCCTTCCTGAGAGTCTCCAGTGCAGAATACTGTCCCAGCACCTGCAGGAGTACTTGGTGCTATAGGAGACCATCTCACAGCTTTGTTCCTCCTGGAGTGTCAGTTCCAAGGTCAGGTTCATCTGCATGGCTTTCTGCTAGCATGGGGCCTGGCTGTAGAGATTAGCAGTCCAGCAAGGCTGGAGGATGGAGCAGGGGCTCCCTGCTTTCCCTGCAGCTTGTTCCCTGGGCATCTTCCTTCCCGCAAGAACATAGGCTTGGAGGAGAACTCTGGGGCCTCTTCCTGCCCATAGGCTGCCCTGGCCCCAAGGGTCTGTGAGTGTTGGGTGTGTGTGAATGTGTGTGTGAGCAAGCATAAGTGTGGGCCCTGAGAGAGTGTGCAAGCATCTGTTTGAGTGGTGTGCTTATGTGCCTGTGAGTGTGTGTTTGCACATGTGAGTGGTGTGTGAGCATAAATTTGTGGTGTATGTCTATGTGCCTGTGTTTAAGTGGTATGTGTGTGAGACTGTGCACTGTGAATGTGTGTGTGTGGGTGTATGTTTATATATGTACATCCATGTGAGTGCATGTATTTGAGTATGTGTGTATGCGATTATGATGATATGTATGTGTGTGGTGTGTGTTTGTATGTATGTGCGCGTGTGATGATGTGTGTATGCACATGTGAGCGTGTGTGCATGTGTGTGTTCTAAGCTGCCAGGCCAGCTTGCTCCCAGACAAATCTAACTGTGCCCTGTGGCCTGGGTGGGGCCCCTGCATTGAGCCTTCGTGTCTCCTGTGCCAGTGCCATCTCATCTCATGAGGGCGAGGATTGGGAATCCTGTGTGTGCAGCCCGGCCTCACCCTACGGGGCCCTGACCACCAGGGTTAGCCTTGGAGATTTCACGGCAGGGTTTTCTCTTTTGAAAAAAATTCTAATTGCAGTGAATTCATCTGCTCTCATTATATTTTAGTCACCCAAATCATTTGAATATGTTCTTTTTGTAAAGCCTACAGCTGTGCAGATTAGGCCAAAGCCCTGGCTGGCCCGCCCAGACTCTTAGCCCCCACCCCTTTGAGAGAATGGAGGCCCTAGAAAAATATCTTTCTAGATCTTTTTCTATGTGTTTACATGCTCCTAAATGCACTTTGAGAAAAATACATAGAATTGTTTGTATATTTCTCTCCTCCCTTTAAAAATATTACATATATATTTAAAACACATTCTATAATTGTCATCCTGTAATTTGCATTTTTCACTCAAAAGTATATCCCGGGGACCTCGCCATGTTGATGTGCAGAGATTGAACTCATTTTATAACCCCTCACCCAGCATTGTATCATGTGGATACCTCACAGAATATTTAATGGGTCCCTGTGGTTGGGTACTTGGGTCACTTCCAGCTTTTTGCCATTAAAAGCGAAGCTCAGTGAGCCCGTCTCCTGGTGCTCTGAGGTGGCAGTTGTGTCTGTAGGGTGGATATCATGAGTGGAACTGCTGGAACAGAGCCTGTGGGTGTTTTAATGATCAGAGATTCGGTGTGGTGGGCTGGTTCTTGCAGGTCTAGCTTTCCCGTGCATGGGGAGTGGGGGCACTAAGGGGGCTGTTTCTAGCCTCTCCCACAGCACATTATTTGCTCACTGAATTTTCTCCTTACTGCCCTCCTTGCCCTGCTCTTCCTCCCACTTTCTGTCTAGGCCCAAGGTTGTATCTGTAGAAGGAAGAGAGGGACATTGGAGTTGGGCCCTGAAGGTTGTGTAGGAGTTTGCCAAGTGGGGATGAGCGTCAGGGTATTCCAGAAGCTGTGCAGAGGCAGCCAGATTTTTAGCTTTCTGAACCCCAAGTGTGGAGGGGTGTAGAATGTGATAGGGCTCGAGAGGCAGAGGCCAAGCACACAGGCCCTGGGTGTGAGCTATGGGAGACCTGGCCCTTCCATCCAGTGGTTATCAACCTCCTGTCCCTCCTTAGGACACTAGTGAAGCTCACAGACAAGGTTCACTCATGGGCATTTGTAAGCACAAGTTGTATTTTCCCTGGCCTCACTCAGGACAGTTGCTGAGAAAGCCAACCAGTGAGTGTGGTAGGATTCCAGAGGCATCTCAGACCTATCTGCTCTGGCTTGTTGCAAATCAGAGTCAGCACCACCCTCCCTGTGCCATGTCTCTCACTGCTAGCTGCACCACCTTGGAAGCTGTGGCCCTTGGCTGAGGTGCATGATTACAGTTTTCTGGGGACATACACCTGGGTCCTGGCCATATTTGCTGTCTGCAGAACCCCCATCGACCTCAACTTCATGGATCTATGTGTCTATCCTTTTGCCAGCACCACACTGTCTTGATTACTATAGCTAAATTGCCTATAGCCTAATGGCTTTGATATTGGGCAGAGTGATTGGCCCCACTTTATGCTTCTTTTTCAAAATTGTCATAGCTAATTCTAGTTCCTTTGCTTTTCCATATAAATTTTAGAATAATTTTGTCTATATCTGTAAAAAGTCCTGCTCATATTTTTGTTGGAATTGCCTTAAATCTATAGACCAATTTACAGAGTACTGACATCTTCACTATTTTGAGTTTTTCAATCCATGAACATAGTATATATCTTCATTTATTTAGTTCCTTTAAAATTTCTTTTTATAAGCATTTTTTAGTTTTCAGGATACAAATCCTGCATATGTATTTTAGATTTATATCTAAGTTGTTTTTTTTTTTTTTTTTTTCCGATATGCGGGCCTCTCACTGTTGTGGCCTCTCCCGCTGCGGAGCACAGGCTCTGGACGCTCAGGCTCAGTGGCCATGGCTCACGGGCCCAGCCGCTCTGCGGCGTGTGGGATCTTCCTGGACCTGGGCACGAACCGGTGTCCCCTGCATCTGCAGGCGGACTCTCAACCACTGCGCCACCAGGGAAGTCCCAGTATTTTGTTTTTAAGTGTTGTAAATGGCTTACTTTTTTTTTGTCTCCAAGAGTTTATTGCTAGAATATAGACATATGATTGATTTATTGTGTCTGTATCCTGTTACCTTACTAAACTCATTTGTTATTTCTAGAATTTCCTATTATAGATTCTTTGAGGTTTTTTACATATACAATCATGTTATCTGGGAATAGGGACAGTTGTATTTCTTCCCTTCCAATCTGTATGCCTTGTATTTATTTTTCTTGCCTTACTGCACTGTCTAGGACTTCCAGTACAATGCTGAATAAGAGTAGGGAGAATGTTGCCTATCTTAGGGGGTAAAATATTCAGTCCTTCATGATTATCATGTTAACTTTAGGGTTTATTGGTAGATGCTCTTTATCAGGTTGAGAAAGTTCTTTTCTAAATTAGTTAGCTGAGAGTTTAAAATTTTTACTAAAAAATGAATGTTAAATTTTATCAAATTCTTTTTCTGCATCAGTTGATATGACAATGTGTTTTTTCTGTTTTAGTCTGTTAATATGGTAGATTACATTGACTTTAAAATATTGTACCAGCCTACATTCCAGGTAAAATTCTTCTTGTTTGTGATGTATTATACTTTTTATTCATTGCTAGATTAGATGCACCAATTTTTGTTTCAGATTTTTGCCTCTATGTTCTTGAGGGAAATTGGTCTATAATTGTTTTCCCCTGAACTTTCTTTGTCTGGTTTTAGTATCAGGGTAATGTTGGCTTCATAAAAGGAGTTGAGAAGTGTTCCCTCCTCTTCTATTTTCTAAAAGAGATTGTGTAGCATTGGTGACATTTCTTCCTTAAATATTTGGTAGAATTTGCCAGTAAAATAGTCTGGGCCTGAAGATTTCTTTTTTGGAAGCTTTTTGACTGTGAGTTCAATTTCTTTGATAGTTATAGGACTTTCAGGCTTTCTACTTTATCTTGGGGTGAGTTTTGGTAGTTTGTGGTTTTTGAGGAAATCATGAATTTCGTCAAAGTTGAATTATGTGCACAGATTTGTTTGTAGTGTTCCTTTATCTTTTTAATGCCTATGAAGTCTTTAGTGATATCCTTTAAAAAATTCCTGACTATTGTTAATTTATATGCTCTTTGCTTTTTAAAAAAATGTTAGGGCTTCCCTGGTGGTTGTGAGTCCACCTGCCGATGCAGGGGACGCGGGTTCGTGCCCCGGTCCGGGAAGATCCCACATGCTGCGGAGCGGCTGGGACCGTGAGCCATGGCCGCTGAGCCTGCACGTCCGGAGCCTGTGCTCCACAACGGGAGAGGCCACAACAGTGAGAGGCCCGTGTACCGCAAAAAAAAAAAAAAAAAAAAAAGTTAGTCTTGATAGAGATTTATCAATTTTATTGATCTTTACAAAGAACCAGTTTTTGGCTTCATTGATTTTTCTCTATTATTTTTGTGTATTCAGATTCATTGATTTTTTTACTCTAATTTTTATTTCCTTCCTTCTGCTTGCTTTGGGTTTATTTTGCTGTTATATTTCTAACTATTGAACATTTTTTAGTATTTAAACTTATCTTTGTGTTTGACTGTAACTCTTTGTGTAGTTGTTTTAGTGGTTGCTCTAGGGATTACAATAAATATACTTAACTTTTCACTGTCTACTTAGAACCAATATTTTTACAACTTCAATTTGAATGTTGAAACTTTAGCATCATATAGGTCCCTTTACTCTACCTCCTCTCTGTTCTAGTTGTATTTTATACAAATACATACAGCGACCTCGCCATTACACAATATTATAATTCTTACTTATAATAGTCTATTATATTTTTCCAGATATTTACTGTTTCCATTGTTCTTCCCTTATTCCTGATGTGCAAAATTTTCTTCTAGTATCATTTCCCTTCTGTCTGAAGAACTTCCTTAGGCAACTATTTTAGGGTAGGTCTACTGGTAATAAGTTCTCTTAGTTTTTCTTCCTCTGAGAATGTCTTTATGTCACCATAATTCTTGAAGGATATCTTTGCTGGAAATAGAATTCTGTGTTGGTAGTTCTTTTCTTTCAGCATGTTAAAAATGTTTTCCCACTTCCTTTAGACTCCATGGTTTTGATAAGAAATCTGTGCTAATTTGAATAATTTTTCCCCCTATAAGTAATGTACTGTTTTTCTTTGGCTGCTTTCAAGACTTTCCTTTTGTCTATAGTTTTCAAAATTTGATTATAACATGTAAGAGTAGAATTCTTTGGATTTATCCTGTTTGAGGTTCACTGTGCTGTTGAATCTGTAAGTTTGTATCTTTCACCACATTTGGGAAGTTTTCAGCCATTATTTGTTCAATTATTTTTTATCACTGTACTCTTTCTCTTCTCCTGAAACACTGATGACATCAATGTTAGATTCTTTTGGTATTTTATCACAGGTCCCTAAGGCTCCTTTCATTATAAAAATACTTTTTCTCTCTGCTGTTCAAATTGGATAATTTCTGTGAATCTGTCTTCAAGTTCACTGTTGACTCATTCCTTTGTTATCTCCATTCTGCTGTTGAGCCTGTTCAGTGAGGTGTTTTTTTTCTGTTTGTTTGGGTTTTTTTGGTTATTGTATTTTTCAGTTATAAAGTTTCCATTTTGTTCTTTATTTTATATCTTATATTTCTTTCTGAGACTATCTTTCCATTCACAGCAAGAGTTTTTGCTCTTACATTATAGAGACTTTTTATGACAGCTGCCTAAAAATCTTTGTCAGATAATTCCAACATATGTGTTATCTCAGTGTTGATATCTGTCAATTGTCTTTTCCTATGCAAGTTGAGATTTTCCTGGTTCTTCAGATGCCAAGTTATTTTGGACTGGATCCTGGACATTTTGATACTATGCTATGAAACTTTTGGTTTTATTTAAATGCTATGGTCTTATTTAAGTTCTATGGAGAAGGTCGATATTTTTATTTTATTAGATAATTGACCCAGCTAAGTTCAGACTGCAAGTTGCAACCTGCCTTCTATGGATTGTGGTTTCAATGTCAGGTCCATTTTTGAAGCCTCTGCAGTGCTATTTGTATCCATCCCATGTGTGCACCACCCACTAGCCAGTCTGGGACCTGGGCATTGTTTTGTTTCATAATTCAGTTCCCAAAGCCTGTAGTGTGTTGTTTAGAGTCAGATCCACGGATGCACAGCTCAGGGGTGAGCCCAGGAGATTATAAACAATTTATGACATCAGTTTCCCAAGCTCCACTTTGTCAACCATCTCCCTAGTATTTTCCAGTTTCCTGGTGCTCCCTAAGCCTTTCTGGCCAGAAAGTTGGGGCTCTCTTTACCCTGCTCTGTTGCACACTTCCTGCAACTGCATGAGAGGACACAGAAAGAAAAGAGCAACAGGTGTTTGCTTCACCTTCCTAGGACCACAGTTACTCTAATCAGAGAGTAAGGCTCCCCTCTCTCTTATTTTTTGAGTGTGCTGCCAAGGACTGGAATGTGAGAGAATGGAGAAGAGAAAAGGGAAATAAAAAAGAAAAATGGGGGATTTCCCCCACTCTGAGTATTAGGAGGTCCTTTCTGTCTCCTTGACCCACAACTAGAGGGCTTCTCTCAGCTCTTTCTGTCTGCAACCCCGTGCCCACTTCTGGGGTTTCACTTGCCTCGTATCCAGACTGAGAGATACTGGAAGATTAAAAAAATAGTAAACTCACTGTCAGTTTGGTGGTACTTCAGATTCTGGTCTTCTTCCTCCAGTTGCATGTTATTGTTTACTTTTCAGAGTCCTCAAATAGTTGCTCCATGCCTTCAGTCCATATTATGTAGCTGCATTCAGCGGGAGAGACAAGGCGAAGTGTGCTTACTCCATCTTACCTGGAACCAGAACTGGAACCTCACTCTTAGGAGACCTTTTGTGTGTTGGGTAGTTTATAATCTGGGGTGGGACTTTATCCACAGAAACACAGGCATGACTAGCTACCTGGGTAAGGGCATTTCATAGAGAGAGGGGAGGGAGGCTTTGTACCTCTTCCTCACTTACCCCCTGCTTTCGTACTTGCTGCCCTGCAATTCTTACAGCACGCCCAGAGCAAATGAGATGGGAATCAGATCTCATCAGGCCCTGCCTAAGACCTCCTGGGGGCTTCCCACTACAGAGAGGAGAAATGGGAACTAACCACAGCTGATGAGGCTCTACTCCATCTGTCTGGACCACTACTCATGACCTCATGACCTGCCCACCATCCAATCACATTGGCCTTCTTTCCCTTCCTCAAACATGTCAGGTTCATTCTGGCCTCAGGGCATTTGCATTTGCTGTTCCCTCTGCCTGGAACCTGCTTCCCTAGATCTCTGAATAGCTGGCTCCTTGTCATTTGGGCCTCAGCTCCAATGTCACCTCTTCTGGGAACCTCTCCCTGCCCCCATTCCCACGACATTGCCCAGCACTGTTATCTTCATGGTTCTGTCACTCTCTTATATTTCCCTATTTCCTGCTTGCTTGTTTGCTGCCCATTTTCGCCACTAGGAGGTGGTGCCCATGGTCTGCATCCAGCTCCAGGTCACAGATGTTGGCCATGTGTGTGCATGTGTGTGGATACATCTATATGGTGTTGCTGTCAAGGTTGGTTTGGGGAGCTAGATGCCCTGGACCCCAGGCCCTCAGGGATCCTTCCTGGTCCAGAGGACCCCAGTAGGAGGCAGCTCTCCTCTGCTGAGAATCTTGGTGACCTCAGCTTGGGGTGCCCTGGCCTGACCACCTCATTTATTTTCATAAATGTGGTTGGGTAAGAGGCAGACATCCTGGCAGCCCAACCTCTGCTGAGGGCTCTGCCCCAAGTGATGCCTGCATGGGCTTTCAATTCACTCTACACTTTCCTTCCTAAAACTGGCCACAGGCTGGCTGAAGGGCCATGCTGAGTGGGCCTGACTTTCCAGGCTCCTTTCAGGGAGTCCCTGAACCCAGAGCCTGGGTTGCTTCAGAGGGTGCCGACAGGCTGGGTGTGTGGGCCCAGCTTGTCTGGAGCTGTAGGAGGCTTTTTCTTTCTCCTCTCCCCAGCATCCCCCACTGTTGTCTAGGTCTCTGGCTGTTCCCTCCCTCTTAAAGCCTTCACTGGGTAAGAGGACACTTCCAGGGGTTTCTGTCTTAATTTGTATTCCTTTCCCAGGAAGTGGGTTGGATTCAAGTTCTGCATCAAATCCAGAATTCAGCATACCCAAACCCAAAGCATTCATGAAGGAGACACTTTAAATTCACTTCAGTCCCTCAGTTACTCAGGCGCTATGCTGAGGAGGGAGATCTCTGTACAGCTTTGCATCTGGGTGGCATCCATGAGCCACAGGGCAAGCCTCTGGGGACCCCTGTCACAGTGTTTGGTGGGGGAAGAGTCAGCTTTGGGGTCAGCAGACCTGGGTCGGCCAGTCATTAGCTGTCTGACTCTGAAAGAATCATATAACCTTACTTCAGCTTCCCAATCTGTAAAATGGGAATAATGATGCTGAGCTCACTAACTTTGCCTTCATCATCTTGTTTTTATTCCTTAACAACTCTGTAAAGTAGGTAATATTGTTCCATTTTACATGTAAAAACACTGAGGCTAAAAAAGGTCAAATAGCTCAGAAGTGACAGGGCAGGGATTTGATCTAGAAGCCTCATACAGGTCTCAGCGGGGCCCAGTTTGCTCTTTCTTCCAGCCTGGGGGATTCGGGGATGGCACAGCCAGGTTGAGCCTCTGAGCAATGCCCTCTGCTTTCTAGGGCTTTTTCTTGTGGGGGCAGGGATAGGCTAGGCCCCCAGAGCCTATCCCAGGTCACAGTGGGGTGTTCTTGCAGTGGGACCAATGTGTCCTTTTTGGCTAGGCTGAGGAGTTAAGTGATTTCCAGAAGGCTTGTGCTCTGTGGGGCCTTCTGGCTTTTAGCATCTCTATTCTGGCTCTGTACAGAGGAAGGGTTTTTTTCCAGAGTCCAAGCAATAACACTTTCTCTGTCTGCTGGATTGTCCTACCCAGATTGCTTCTGAATTAAGTTTTATGTATGAGGCCTTTTCAATAATATCATTGTGTTTATTTGGATCTTGGCTTTGAAGTGCGTTTCTGAGTGTGCACATCATTCCCCCAGAACCAGAGTCTTTGATAAAGGGATTTACCCTAAGTTCAAGAAACATTTGCTTAAGCCTGCTGTGCTAAAAAAAAAAATGCCTTTGCTTGGTGCTAGGGACACAGAAGGGAAAGGGTCTGCCCTGTCCTTAGGCAGGTCACAGTCAGGGGAGGAGGACAAGAAAACCAGCCAAAAATGGTGTTGCAAAAGCAACATCACTGGGGCCTGTAAGAGGATGTTATTATTTCTTTTTTCTTTCCTTTTTTTTTAGTTTTCTATTATGTTCACCATTAAAAGTTTTTTTTGAGCATATAAATATATGCTTATTGTAAACCAAAAACATCAAATAGTGTAGAGAAGTATAAGGAAGAAGATTAAAAACATGAAATCCTACCATTTTGACACAGCCACTATGGGAAGCAGAATAATAGCCTCCAAAGAGCCCATGTCCAAGTCTCTGGGACCTGTAGACATGTTCTGTTATGTGGCAAGGGGGAATCAATGGTGCAGGTAGAAGTGAGGTTTTAATCAGCTGAGTTCACGGTAAGGAGGCTCTCCTGGATTGTCCAGTACCCCAATGTAATCACAAGTCTTTTTAAACGTGGAAGAGGGAGGCAGAAGAGGAGATCAGCGTGAGAGAGAGATTTGAAGATGCTGGCTTTAAGGATGGAGGAAGGGACCACAAGCCAAGGAATGTGGTAGCCCCTAGAAGCTGGAAAAGGCAAGGAAACAAATTCTCTCCTAGAGCTTCGTGAGGGAACTTAGCCCTGCTAACACCTTGATTTTAGCCCAGTGAGACCCATGTTGGACTTCTGACCTCTAGAACTATAGAATAATAAGGTGTGTTTGCAGTAATTTGTTACACCAGCCACAGAAATGAATGTAGCCACCATTGATATTTTGGGGACCATTTTCCTTTCTTTTTACATATATGTATTTTTTCATAAATGGGATTCATATCACACATGTTATTTTAATTATTTACTTTAGGTTCGTTTTTCTTCTTTCTGCCTTCTTGAGTGTCCACTTCATTTATTATCATTCTGTTCCTATAATTATGGAGCATTTGAGGCTGTGAATTTGCTTCTGGTGGCAGCTTTGTTCTTACCTACTAACTTTATTATGCTGAATTCTCATTGTCATTTAAAAAAGTATTTGTGCTTTTGATTTGAATAACCTGAGTTATTTAGGGGAAAGTTTAAAAAACTTCCAAGTGGTTGGGTGTTAGGTTGTTCCTTTAATGTTACTTCCTAGTACAAGCCAAGTGTTTTTAGATCTCAGTTCCTGCGGGTTTAAATCAGGTTTCTTCACCCATTCAATGACACCCACCTATAGCCATCCCAGACTCAGTTTCCTGCAAGGGCCTGCTTCTACTTCCACCCCAACACGATCAAACACTTCTGGGCATCTCTGGATTCTATCTCAGTTCCAGAGAGCCTGTCTGCACCCTCCTGCCAGGTGTCTGGACATCCATAGTTCCCAGCCAGCACCCCAGGCTCCATGGAGCTTTGGGCACCTTCCTCAGCTGCCAAACTCCAGAGGAAGGAGAAGAGCCAGTCTCCATGGAGACTTGGCAGAGACGCCCTGGTCCAGGCCAACACATTCTGAGTTATGAGCATGGCAGACAACCTGGGTGCTATGAGCCTTTGGGAATTTCTGAAATTGCCCTTGTCTCTGGTGTTTGCTCAGCTTTGTAAATGTTAGGGGGCTTTCAAGGCAATGCATATTCTATGTTACAAGACTAATGCAGTAAGAGGGAACCTGTAGCCTCTGATGCCATGGAAACCAAAGGGGACCAGAGAGAAGCTCATAGAGAGTAGTGAGAAGTCCCTGAAGGTTGGGCAGAGGACATGGGTGTTGGACGTGCAGGGTAGGAGATGTAGATCTAGGGCCAACACAGGCCAGCATGCTCGGAAGGGTGGGTGAGGGGGAGCAGAGGTTTTGGTGGTAACTGGAGGGAGAGGCAGGGTTTTCTTGCTTAGAATTGGAGAGACAGACCCTAGAGTGCTGCTGGCCTGAGAGAAAGGAGTCCTGGAGTAGAGGTGGCTGAAGATGCAGCTGGGCAAGGGACAAGGAATGCCATGCAATTCTTGGGCAAGTCAGGGTGGTGGAGCATTGTGGGTTGTCTTGGCTCAGAGGAATTCCTCCTCCTATGAGACTGCATAAAAGGGGGTGAGGGGGCCATGCCACTAGCGGTTTCATCAGTTGGTGGGTGGAGAGTTGGGCATTATGCCCCATGATGCCAGAGCAGGGGCTCTTGAGAGAGGGCCCTAGGACACAGTCCAGGCTCTGAATGTTGGGGCAGTGGGTGTGAGGAGGGCAGGTAAAGAGACAGGCCTTGCAGGCCCTGCTGGGGGGTGGGAACCTCTGGCCAGGGAGCGTAGGCAGGAGAGGGGCCAGGTGGGGACAGCCCCCTCGCCTCTTGAGAAGCAGCATCTGGTGGGGGTCTAGGTTGTGGCTTTGTGAGGCGGCAGGGTGGGAGGTCGAGGATGAGGGGCTTGGGGGGCCAGGGTGACAGATCAGGGCTTTTAGCCTGGGCTGGCTGGAGCAGCTGGATCAATTTTTGTAAATGCTTCCATGTGCTTTCAGTCAGAAGTTGTCATGTCCACTTGTAAATCAGCCCTACTTGTTTTGTTATTAAAATAACCTGTGCCTCTCTGCTCCTGTCAGAAGATCTGTCATCAGCTGAGGCATGCCATGGAAGTCCCACCAACACCGTCTTTTGGTCATTCTCTCCTCATATTTCTAACAGTGGCAGATGTTGCATTACTTGCTTTGCAAACTTTGTGGCTATTTTCACCATGAATTGTCAATAAAACAGGGGTCTCAGAGATATTTCATGCTTCTTGATCTGAATTCTCTGTTTATGATATTAAAGATCCCTTGCTTTCTCTGAGTACATTTTCTTTGTCTATCTTTTGGCATTTTTACTTATATTTTAAACAGCATTGTCATTTATTTTTTAAAACTTAACCTAATTACAAGGAAAAAAATTTTTATAACTATTGGGGCTGGCCAAAAGTTTCATTTGGGTTTTGCCGTGAGATGTTACAGCAAAACCCGAACGAACTTTTTGGCCAACCCAATATTTGAGGTAATGGATGTTAACCAGACTTATCGTGGTGATCGTTTCGAAATTTATGTATGTCAAGTCATTATGCTGTACACCTTGAACTTGTACAGTACTGCATGCCAATTATATCTCAATAAAACAGAGAAAAAACCCCAAACTGATCGATCTTTAACCGGAAGGTAAACCCATTGCTAGTTATTAGTGATCCACGTGGTCTTGATGTTTTCATTGTTTCTTGGCCTGTATCTATAAGTGTGACTTGTCCCCCAACCCCCAGGAGCACACAGGGGAGCTGGTCTCACCAGACACTGCACCCTGACCCTCACTTTGCAGCCGCCCCCCCACCCCCTTACCTCCGTCCTGCCCTCTGAGGACCCTGTCCGCCCAGCCCAGCCCAGCTCCACCTGCCCTGCCTTCTTGTCCTTCCTCATCCAACCTGGATGCCCGCCACTGCTCCTCTTTATGCTTAGGCCTCCCGGTCCTTGTCTTCTTTAAAGAATCACTGGGCCAAACCCTATCCCACCCCCTCACTTTCCTGCCTGTAAGCAGGAGAAACTCTCCAGTCTAGCTGAAGGCTCTACCTTTAAATTCCTGACTGCAGGCCTCAGGCTGGTAGTGTCCCCTCCTGGTGGGACGGCCCCTCCCCCTGCTCCAGGGCCCTGTCAGCCCACCTGCTCAGAAGCTGCTCTCTGTCTCTCCCTTAGTTCCCCCTTGAAGGCCATTTCCCACTTCAGGGCACATTAGGCCTGGTACTGCTGCTAAACCATACATAGCCCGCCAGTCCCTGGGGTTACTGGCCAGTTCCCCGCTCTCTCAGAAGTGTTGCCTCCATCCTCCACTTCCTCCACTGCCCCCTTGCATCATCGAAAGTGTCCAGACACGGTCCCCCCCAACCATGGGGTGTGGTCATTCGTCTGTCCCATGTCTCAGGCCTCCCATGCTCCCTCCCTGCCATCACAGTGTTGACCTCGGCACCCCGTCTCCTGGCTTTCTTCCCACTCCACTGGCCCTCTTCTACCCCCCTGGCCATGGCGGGAGTCCTGGAGGCTTGACCCCTTCTCCTTTCCCTGCACCTCCTTCCAGAGCCATCGTGACCATCCTCCAGCATTTGATGGCTTGGCTGCCTTTTCCCTGAGGTCGGTCTTGACTCTATGTGCCTGCTCGCCCACTCATGAGGGCAGTAATTCCAGAATGGAAGTCTTAACTCCTCCCACCCAGCTCCTTCAACCTCAACCCCCAAATCAAACGAAAAAAAAGGCTCCAGTCCTGCCTCCAATCCTGAGCTTTTACCATCTCGGTAATGGCACCCCCATGCAGGGGCTTCCACTGGGGGGCTTGGCCTTGGTCTTGATCTCCACCATCCCTGCCCTACCACTGGTCCTTAGCAAGTCTCCTCATGCTGCCTCCAAAGGGTGCCTCGAAGCTGGCGCTTCCACAGCCGCGTCAGATCACCCTCCCCTCCTGAACACCCTCTGTTGGACACCACTGTTTTCAGAGGAAATCCCACAGCTCTGGCCAGGGCCCAGCAGCCCTACCCCTGTCTCGCCTCCCCCTCCCCTGCCTGCGAATGTCACAACTCAGCTTGGCCCAGCTCCTTTCTGCCCTGGGCCTCAGCCTGCATCTTCCCTTCCTTAGGTCTCAGCAAAGATTTGTTAATTCATGGTTTTTAAATTCTTTTCTTATCTTTCGTTATCTAGACTATGTTTTCTACTTTGTTCCCTTCTGCAGTGAATTCTTATAAGATACACATCCTGTTATTATCCTGCTAGCTATTATCTTTCAGTTTTTAAAACCTTCTTAAACTTAAGTTGCCTTAAGAATTAAACAAAGCCGTGGACTGTTTCTGTTCAAAAGGACGGGAGCATCTCACTTCCAACCATATACAAACCCAACCGATTTCACTGTGGATAGAATATGGATTTCTTATACTTGTTATCACTACGTTTTAAAAAATTAATATGCATCTTCTATTTCAATAGTTGTCTTTGATTTCTGTGTTAAGTTTCACAACTGTTCTAGGATGATGTAGACCTGCATAGTCCTGGGCAGTTGTTTGCATTGCTGCTTCTGGCTTAAGCCTTCCCTGTCTACCAGTTCATTCTCCTTCCTCCCCGGCTGGCTGGGGGCCCTCCTGGTGGCAGGGCATCCCTCTTGTAGCCAGAATGGTGACCCTCTCCACGGGGCATGATATCCTCGGCAGGTCTGTGAGCCACGTGTATGGTCCCCAGACCACTGCCCAGCAGGGTGTTTCCTCCTGAGATGGGGTGTCCTGGGTTGGAGGGTCCTTCCCTCTTCATGGGGCAGCCTCCTCCCTAGGCCCGTGGTCTACACGCCCCCTCGTTCCCAGCACAGATCTATCAGGTTGTTTCAGTTGGAAACAACTGAATGTTTAGGGCCTGTGTGTGGAGGGTGGCCTCAATGGGCCATCCCTAAATTCCTTTCAGAGCACCCAGTCATCCCACTCTGACTCTTTCCTCCTGTCTGGGACCGCCCACAGCAGCAGTGGTGGCGGGGGCGGGGGCGGGGTGGGGGGGAGGTGGGGGGGTGCGTGCCTTGCTCAGAGTGTTCTGGGCGGGTCTTGGATTCTGTCTGCCTGAGTCTGTCATGGTTGCGGGGAGCAGGCTAACCCTGTGTGCTTCAGGGAGGGAACGGGGCTGGCGTGGTGGAGTCCCATCCTGAACCGGAGAGATGGGACCAGCACCGTGAGACAGTACGGCTCTGTGGGAATGCCTATCAGCCAGGGTCCCGGAGGACCCGGGAGTCCGTTGGCATACCTCATTGAGTCTTGGGCAGGATTAGGGAACCCACAGGGTGGGTGGAGCTCAGGGACCACCGACAGTGGGAGCCGGGACTGCTGCTGGACCTGCAGGGCCAAACAGAGAGAAAAGCCTCTCTCCAGCCGCTGACTTCCTGTTGGCACCAACTTTTGCCAAGATAGCCGGGGAGAGGCCACCCACCCTGTCAGCCTCCAGCGCAGGACAGGACAGAGGTGAAGCGGGTTGGGTGGCAGAAGGAGAACAACCAGCCCCGAGTTTCAACCTGAAAGGAGAGAAGCCGGGGCCACATTCTCTCTGTCTTTTCAAAGTTAGCTTTCCTTCCCAATCCAGAGCCTATTTATTCAGCACCTTTTGCTGGATGCTGTCACATTGTGAGGATGACAAACCAAACAGCAGCCTCCAGGAGGGTGCTAGAGGCCTGGTTTTGGAGCAGAAACCAATGCACCATGCAGCCAGCAGGAGCCCTCCCAGCTCCCACCCCTGCCCTGATCACCTGGGAGGCAGTAGTGACGGGCAGACAGAAAGGGTAGCAGCACTGGACGTCTGCACATGGAATTTCTTTTCTTCCTTCTTTAGACGGCCTCGGTGGGTCTCCACATTTGTGTGAAAAACAGTTATCATATTGAGTGTCTACAAAACCCACATCTATTCAACCTGATGGGGGAATGGAGGGCTATTCAGGGATAATCTTAACATTTCCTGCTGACTCTATATCCCTCCCCACTCGGCCAGCAAGCCTGCCTTAGAAGCTGGGGCGCTGTGCTGAGGCCACCCTGTGGGTTTGGCTGCAGCGATGTTGCTGGTGGGGACAGGGCCAGGGCCTGGGGCAGCCCTGCCACTTCCCAGAGCCTGTGGTACCATGGGTGTACCAGGGTCACCACTCCTGAGCTCCACAAACTACCTGCCTGAGGTTATGCCGAGCAGATCAGACTGGCTGGGGCAGCTTGGCATCCCTGGGCCAGGCTGGGCCCAGCATCCCCAGGCGTGTTCCTGCTAGGACCATGCTCAGAACATAGGTGGAGCTCCCAGTCAGGGTCGCCTCATCCCTGTTCATTGGATTGAGTTGCTAAGGAAAAGAGCATTAACTGAAAATAATTGGCCGGATGGATGTGTTTCTGGGCTGTCAGCTCTGGCTACAGGCTACACACCTCCATCAGCACCACACACCCGTGTCCCAGGGATTAGGCTGAGTGCTCAGGATGCACCAACACCTAAAGAAACAAACAACTATACAAAACAAGACAACTCTGGAAAGCAACTTCTATTTCCCATCCTGGCCTGGGTCCTATCAGGCCATTGGCACATCCTGGTCCACAGCCATGGAAAACTAATGTCCCTCCATGTCATGGCCTGTTAGCCATTGCCACACTCTGGTCCACGGTGAAGGGAAGGTGATGTCCCACATATGTCTGAGCCCAGGGCCCTGAGAGACCATATTATGAGGGAAAACACTGTTCACGCTGAGATGTCAATTTTCGCTTCAAGTCTGATTTCTGACCTGTAAACCAAGCCTGCGAGAACAAGAGGCTCCTCATGTGTGAATTGGCTAATTAATCTGACTTACTTAGAGGGACGCATAGCGCCCTCTTTTGTGAAGATTAGCACTTTTTGAAGAAGTGCAAGTTTGTGAAGATTAGCACTTTTCGAAGAAAGCAACACCATGAATGTCGTGCCCCCTTTTTCGGGAGAGCAGAGGGATGAGGGGCCAGACTATTTTCCCGCATCTACCTGTCTGTAAACAAGGAGGGAGGCTGTGGTTAGCACTTAGTCCGTGTGTGTGAAAGAGGAGCCACGGGCCCTCACCGGTGAGGTCACAGTGCCAGGGGCTGCAGGGGGCGTGGCTGGGGACCTCTGGTGCTCAGAGCTCCTGACAGCCTCTAGGAAGACGACGGGAACAGAGGTTGGCAGTGTCAGGCAGATCCCACCTTACTTAAGCAGAAGGGAATTAAAGGCAAGGCTTGGGGACTGGTGATGGAGACTTGGAAATGGGGTGCCTTGGAGATCCCCAGCCAGAGCCTCAGGAGCTGCGTGGGCAGTGGTCAGGGCTCCAGGGTGGGGCTTGGGGCTCGGGTTGGCCACACTGTAGTTCTTCTGTCTCAGATGTACATTCCAGGAAGAGAGCGTCACAGTGGGTGAGATGGCTCCCACCTCTCCCCACCCAGGGTCCTTTTTAACGATTCTTCTAGACTGTTTCCAGAGGTATGGCTGTCTCTAGGGTGTCCAGGGGTCCTGGGAAGATATTTTTTTCAGGGCCCTTGTCTATATAAACAATTTGATTAAAGTATATTCCAAGATCCACGAGCTCATGTGGGGTGTCGTGATATATTGATGCAGATGTAGAGGAATGGGGAAGAAGGGGTGCCAGCCTGTTTGTTTACTGTCCAATCCATGCAGCAAAGATCCTTCTTAGTGTGTACTCACTGTCTCTTCCTGTTTGGGTCCAGGAAGCATCTCTTTGTGTTCTTTATTGTCGAGTGTTCTGTTCCTATCTAATTTCATGTATCTCCGACAGTGAGGGGAAAAATAGCAATGTGGTTATTACTTACAGTGCATGGCTCTATGGAACCTGCTTATGTAGAGATGCCAGAGATCTCTTGATTCCACATTCCCGAAAATTCTATGTATTTAGTGCTGGTTACGTATGGTGTTTCTGCTGACTCAGTTTCATCCGTCCATCTGGAAATGCTGGCTTCTATGGTGCTCTCGTGCTTTGTTGATGATGACCACCAGTTCAGTTCTGACCCAGGGTATGCAGGAAAATGTGAACCATTGTGCTTTTCTGGTCATATTAAATTTACCGTTTGGAACTTTATAGTGTAAGCAAGGAACCACACATCCAGCCACATCTTCCTTACAGTCCTTGGGCTGTTATCCCGCACCCTAGACTAGGATCTCCTCCCTGCCTTCTGCACGCTGCCACCAGCAGATAGAGAGAAGAGCCGCCCCATCTGTGCAAGGCTTGCCATCCCTCGGAAGACCAACCTGTGAGAGTGTGGCATTCAGCGTGGCTCAGATGCAAGAGAGGACTCAGGGCAAGAGCTTCCAAAGCCCTCAAAGCTGATGAGTGTGGCCAGCCCCCGAAGCCTGCCCGCACGTGGCCTGGAGTCTGTGAGCCACCACCCTGGGCACACAGGGCAAAGGATGCCTGCCGCTGGGTGCTGGGGACTGGAGGTGCCACTGAAGCTGAAGCACGGGTGGATGAGAGCCAATGCCCGAGCCTACACATGCATCTCAAATGGAAGGCCAGGCCATTGGCACCAGAGCCTAGAGCTCTGGACTCACTCTGTGTCTGATGTGAAGGAGAGTCACCAAAAGGAGACTGTCAGCACTGCTCTGGTGGCTCAGCCCCATGCACGTCCATGAAGGAAATACCCCTTCAGCTAGTGGGAGTGACTTGCTTGCCCGGGACCCTGGGACAACCTCTCAGACACGAGTCCTGGAGTTCCTGGGGCACCTGGTGGGCTGCGTGTGCATGACAGAGGGTTGGAGAGTGTCCAGAGGGCAGCAACAGGGCGCATGTGGGTACTGGTCAGGTGTAGGCCTCTGCCTGAGAGCACTGCTATGGCCACAGAGTTTTCCTTGGTGTTTGTGGAACATGCCAGGCTTACTTCCTCCTCAGGGCCTTTGCACTCGCTGCCCTGTCCCCTGGAACTCACCACTCTGGCGGGGTCCATTACTAGACTCTGGATGCCGCAGAGAAGCCCAGTATGCCTGTTCCAGGGGAGAGGCAGCCAACACACACCCAGCAAGTGTCTAGTGATCAGTGAAGAATGAACTAGCCAGAGGGTGCCAAGAACGGCCTGGGGTGCATGCCATTTTATGTGTTTAAGCTTTTTATTTTAAAATAGCTTTAGACATAGAGCAAAGTTGCAGAAACAGCATAGAGATTTCCTGTGTGCCCTTCCCCCAAGCTTCGCTATGTTAATGTGTCTGTGACCTGGAACGATGATTGAAACCAGGAGGTTCACCTTGAACAATGTTGTGTCATCACTTAGAAACCAGACTGCGTCTGAATTTCACCTATTGTCCGACTCCTGTCCCTTTTGTGGTTTGGGATCCCATGCAGAATCCCATGTGGCATTCAGTTGTTGTGTCTCTGAGGTGTTCTCCTGACTGAGATAGTTCCTCAGTCTCTCATTCCTGGCCCCAGCTCTTTTGAAGAGGACTGGTCAGTTATTTTGTAGAATGGGCCTGCGTCTGGGCTTGGCTGGTGTTTCCTCAGGTTAGACTGAGTTATGCGTTTGGGGCATCAATATCACGGAAGAGTTGTTGGCTCCACATCGTGCCACACGATGTCGAATTGTCTTGCTGCTGGAGACAATAATCCTCATCACTTTCAGAACTCCCTCTGCTGCCCTTATCTGTGGGGTTCTCCTCTGTAAACTTACTGGTTTTTCCTTTCGAATTCATAAATATCTTGTGAGGAGGTACTTGGAGATTATGCAAGCATTCTGTTTCTCGTCGTATTTTCACCCACTGATTTTAGCACCCGTGGGTGATTCTTATCTGCGACGATCCTTACTGTGGTATTTACCTTTGTGATTTTCTGTCTCCATCATTTCTTCTACATTTATTAATTGCATTCCACTGTGAGGAAGAACTGCTGTTCCTCCCCATTTATTTATTATTCAGTTATTTATTTATTTTTACATCTTTATTGGAGTATAATTGCTTTACAATGCTGTGTTAGTTTCTGCTTTATAACAAAGTGAATCAGTTATACATATACATATGTTCCCATATCTCTTCTCTCTTGCGTCTCCCTCCCACCCTCCCTACCCCACCCCTCTAGATGGTCACAAAGCACCGAGCTGATATCCCTGTGCTATGCGGCTGCTTCCCACTAGCTATCTACCTTACGTTTGGTAGTGTATATATGTTCATACCTCTCTCTCGCTTTGTCACAGCTCACCCTTCCCCCTCCCCATATCCTCAAGTCCGTTCTCCAGTAGGTCTGTGTCTTTATTCATGTCTTACCCCTAGGTTCTTCATGACATTTTTTTTTCTTAAATTCCATATATATGTGTTAGCATACGGGATTTGTCTTTCTGACTTACTTCACTCTGTATGACAGACTCTAGGTCTATCCACCTCATTACAAATAGCTCAATTTCGTTTCTTTTTATGGCTGAGTAATATTCCATTGTATATATGTGCCACATCTTCTTTATCCATTCATCCGATGATGGGCACTTAGGTTGTTTCCATCTCCGGGCTATTGTAAATAGAGCTGCAATGAACATTTTGGTACATGACTCTTTTTGAATTATGGTTTTCTCAGGGTATATGCCCAGTAGTGGGATTGCTGGGTCATATGGTAGTTCTATTTGTAGTTTTTTAAGGAACCCCCATACTGTTCTCCAAAGTGGCTGTACCAATTCACATTCCCACCAGCAGTGCAAGAGTGTTCCCTTTTCTCCACACCCTCTCCAGCAGTTATTGTTTCTAGATTTTTTGATGATGGCCATTCTGACTGGTGTGAGATGATATCTCATTGTAGTTTTCATTTGCATTTCTCTAATGATTAATGATGTTGAGCATTCTTTCATGTGCTTGTTGGCAGTCTGTATATCTTCTTTGGAGAAATGTCTATTTAGGTCTTCTGCCCATTTTTGGATTGGGTTGTTTGTTTTTTGGACATTGAGCTACATGAGCTGCTTGTAAATTTTGGTTATTAATCCTTTGTCAGTTGCTTCATTTGCAAATATTTTCTCCCATTCTGAGGATTGTCTTTTGGTCTTGTTTATGGTTTCCTTTGCTGTGCAAAAGCTTTGCAGTTTCATTAGGTCCCATTTGTTTATTTTTGTTTTTATTTCCATTTCTCTAGGATGTGGGTCAAAAAGCATCTTGCTGTGATTTATGTCATAGACTGTTCTGCCTATGTTTTCCTCTAAGAGTTTGATAGTTTCTGGCCTTACATTTTGGTCTTTAATCCATTTTGAGCTTATTTTTGTGTATGGTGTTAGGGGGTGATCTAATCTCATACTTCTACATGTACCTGTCCAGTTTTCCCAGCACCACTTATTGAAGAGGCTGTCCTTTCTCCACTGTACATTCCTGCCTCCTTTATCAAAGATAAGGTGACCATATGTGCGTGGGTTTATCTCTGGGCTTTCTATCCTGCTCCATTGATCTATATTTCTGTTTTTGTGCCAATACCATACTGTCTTGATTACTGTAGCTTTGTAGTATAGTCTGAAGTCAGGGAGCCTGATTCCTCCAGCTCTGTTTTTCATTCTCAAGATTGCTTTGGCTATTCGGGGTCTTTTGTGTTTCCATACACATTGTGAAAATTTTTTGTTCTACTTCTGTGAAAAATGCCAGTGGTAGTTTGATAGGGATTGCATTGAATCTGTAGATTGCTTTGGGTAGTAGAGTCACTCTCACAATGTGGATTCTTCCAATCCAAGAACATGGTATATCTCTCCATCTATTTCTATCATTCTTAGTTTCTTTCATCAGTGTCTTATAATTTTCTGCATACAGGTCTTTTGTCTCCTTAGGTAGGTTTATTCCTAGATATTTTATTCTTTTTGTTTCAATGGTAAATGGGAGTGTTTTCTTGATTTCACTTTCAGATTTTTCATCATTAGTGTATGGGAATTCCAGAGATTTCTGTGCATTAATTTTGTATCCTGCTACTTTACCAAATTCATTGATTAGCTCTCGTAGTTTTCTGGTAGCATCTTTAGGATTCTCTATGTATAGTATCATGTCATCTGCAAACAGTGACAGCTTTACTTCTTCTTTTCCGATTTGGATTTCTTTTATTTCCTTTTCTTCTCTGATTGCTGTGGCTAAAACTTCCAAAACTATGTTGAATAAGAGTGGTGAGAGTGGGCAACCTTGTCTTGCTCCTGATCTTAGTGGAAATGCTTTCAGTTTTTCACCATTGAGGACGATGTTGGCTGTGGGTTTGTCATATATGGCCTTTATTATGTTGAGGAAAGTTCCCTCTATGCCTACTTTCTGGAGGGTTTTTATCATAAATGGGTGTTGAATTTTGTCAAAAGCTTTCTCTGCATCTATTGAGATGATCATATGGTTTTTCTCCTTCAATTTGTTAATATGGTGTATCACATTGATTGATTTGCATATATTGAAGAATCCTTGTATTCCTGGAATAAACCCCGCTTGATCATGGTGTTTGATCCTTTTAATGTGCTGTTGGATTCAGTTTGCTAGTATTTTGTTGAGGATTTTGGCATCTATGTTCATCAGTGATATTGGCCTGTAGTTTTCTTTCTTTGTGACATCCTTGTCTGGTTTTGGTATCAGGGTGATGGTGGCCTCGTAGAGTGAGTTTGGGAGTGTTCCTCTCTCTGCTATATTTTGGAAGAGATTGAGAAGGATAAGTATTAGCTCTTCTCTAAATGTTTGATAGAATTTGCCTGTGAAGCCATCTGGTCCTGGGTTTTGTTTGTTGGGAGATTTTTAATCACAGTTTGAATTTCAGTGCTTGTGATTGGTCTGTTCATATTTTCTATTTCTTCCTGATTCAGTCTTGACAGGTTGTGCATTTCTAAGAATTTGTCCATTTCTTCCAGGTTGTCCATTTTATTGGCATAGAGTTGCTTGTAGTAATCTCTCCTGATCTTTTGTATTTCTTCAGTGTCAGTTGTTACTTCTCCTTTTTCATTTCTAATTCTATTGATTTGAGTCTTCTCCCTTTTTTCTTGATTTGTCTGGCTAATGGTTTATCAATTTTGTTTATCTTCTCAAAGAACCAGCTTTTAGTTCTATTGATCTTTGCTATCCTTTCCTTCATTTCTTTTTCATTTATTTCTGATCTGAACTTTATGATTTCTTTCCTCCTGCTAACTCTGGGGTTTTTTGTTCTTCTTTCTCTAATTGCTTTAGGTGCAAGGTTAGGTTGTTTATTTGAGATATTTCCTGTATCTTAAGGTAGAATTGTATTGCTATAAACTTCCCTCTTAGAACTGCTTTTGCTGCATCCCATAGGTTTTGGGTCATTGTGTCTCCATTGTTATTTGTTTCTAGGTATTTTTTATTTCCTCTTTGATTTCTCAAGTGATCACTTCGTTATTAAGTAGTGTATTGTTTAACCTCCATGTGTTTGTATTTTTTACAGATCTTCTCCTGTAATTAATATCTAGTCTCATAGCATTGTGGTCGGAAAAGATACTTGATACAATTTCAATTTTCTTAAATTTACCAAGGCTTGATTTGTGACCCAAGATATGATCTATCCTGGAGAATGTTCCATGAGCACTTGAGAAAAATGTGTATTCTGTTGTTTTTGGATGGAATGTCCTATAAGTATCAATTAAGTACATCTTTTTTAATGTATCATTTAAAGCTTGTGTTTCCTTATTTATTTTCATTTTGGATGATCTGTCCATTGGTGAAAGTGGGGTGGTAAAGTCCCCTACTATGAATGTGTTACTGTCGATTTACCCTTTTATGGCTGTTAGTGTTTGCTCTGTGTATTGAGGTGCTCCTATTTTAGGTGCATAAATATTTACAATTGTTATATCTTCTTCTTGGATCGATCCCTTGATCATTATGTAGTGTCCTTCTTTGTCTCTTCTAACAGTTTTTATTTTAAAGTCTATTATGTCTGATATGAGAATTTCTACTCCAGCTTTCTTTTGGTTTCCATTTGCATGGAATATCTTTTTCCATTCCCTCACTTTCAGTCTGTATGTATCTCTAGGTCTGAAGTGTGTCTCTTGTAGACAGCATATATATGGGTGTTGTTTTTGTATCCATTCAGCCAGTCTGTGTCTTTTGGTGGCAGCATTTAATCCATTTACATTTAAGGTAACTATCGATATGTATGTTCCTATTCCCATTTTCTTAATTGTTTTGTGTTTGTTATTGTAGGTCTTTTCCTTCTCTTGTGTTTCTTGCCTAGAGAAGAATCTTTAGCATTTGTTGTATAGCTGGTTTGGTGGTGCTGAACTCTCTCAGCTTTTCCTTGTCTGTAAAGGTTTTAATTTGTCCATCAAATCTGAATGAAATCCTTGCTGGGCAGAGTAATCGTGGTTGTGGGTTTTCTCCTTCATCACTTTAAATATGTCCTGCCAGTCCCTTCTGGCTTGCAGAGTTTCTGCTGAAAGATCAGCTGTTAACCTTATGGGGATTCCCTTGTGTGTTATTTGTTGTTTTTCCCTTGCTGCTTTTAATATGTTTTCTTTGTATTTAATTTTTGACAGTTTGATTAATATGTGTCTTGGCATGTTTCTCCTTGGATTTATCCTGTATGAGACTCTGTGCTTCCTGGACTTGATTAACTATTTCCTTTCCCATACTAGGGAAGTTTTCGACTATAATCTCTTCAAATATTTTCTCAGTCCCTTTCTTTCTCTCTTCTTCTTCTGGAACCCCTATAATTTGAACGTTGGTGCGTTTAATGTTGTCCCAGAAGTCTCTGAGACTGTCCTCAGTTCTTTTCATTCTTTTTTCTTTTTTCTGCTCTGCAGTAGTTATTTCCACTATTTTATCTTCCAGGTCACTTATCCGTTCTTCTGCCTCAGTTTTTCTGCTACTGATCCCTTCTAGAGTATTTTTAATTTCATTTATTGTGTTGTTCATCGTTGCTTGTTTCATCTTTAGTTCTTCTAGGTCCTTTTTAAATGTTTCTTGGATTTTCTCTATTCTGTTTCCAAGATTTTGGATCATCTTTACTATCATTATTCTGAATTCTTTTTCAGGTAGACTGCCTATTTCCTCTTCATTTATTAGGTCTGGTGGGTTTTTATCTTGCTCCTTCATCTGCTGTGTGTTTTTCTGTCTTCTCATTTTGCTTATCTTACTGTGTTTGAGGTCTCCTTTTTGCAGGCTGCAGGTTCGTAGTTCCCGTTGTTTTTGGTATGTGTCCCCGGTGGCTAAAGTTGGTTCAGTGGGTTGTGTAGGCTTCCTGGTGGAGGGGACTAGTGCCTGTGTTCTGGTGCATGAGGCTGGATCTTGTCTTTCTGGTGGGCAGGTCCACGTCTGGTCATGTGTTTTTGGGTGTCTGTGGCCTTATTATGATTTTACGTAGCCTCTTTGCTAATGGGTGGGGTTGTGTTCCTGTCTTGCTAGTTGTTTAGCATAGGGTGTCCAGCACTGTAGCTTGCTGGTCGTTGAGTGAAGCTGGGTGCTGGTGTTGAGTTGGAGATCTCTGGGAGATTTTCGCTGTTTGATATTACGTGGAGTTGGGAGGTCTCTTGTGGACTAGTGTCCTGAAGTTGGCTCTCCTACCTCAGAGGCACAGCACTGATTCCTGTGTGCAGCACCAAGAGCCCATCATCCACAAGACTCAGAATAAAAGGGAGAAAAAGTAGAAAGAAAGAAAGAAAGAAAGAGGATAAAAGAAAAGAAAATAAAGTAAGGTAAAATAAAATAATTAAAATTGAAAAATAATTATTAAGAAAATTTTTTTTAAAAAAGTAAAACAACAACAACAAAAAACGGACAGATAGAACCCTAGGACAAATGGTGAAAGCAAAGCTATGCAGACAAAATCACACACAGAAGCATCCACATACACACTCACAAAAAGAGGAAAAGGAGAAAAAATAAGAAATCATGCTCTCAAAGTCCACCTCCTCAATTTGTGATGATTCGTTGTCTATTCATGTATTCCACAGATGCAGAGTACATCAAGTTGATTGTAAAGATTTAATCCACTGCTCCTGAGGCTGCTGGGAGAGATTTCCCTTTCTCTTCTTTGTTCGCACAGCTCCCGGGTTTCAGCTTTGGATTTGGCCCCGCCTCTGCATGTAGGTCGCTGGAGGGCTTCTGTTCTTCGCTCAGACAGGATGGGGTTAAAGGAGCAGCTGATTCGGGGTCTCTGGCTCACTCAGGCCAGGGGGAGGGAGGGGTACGGAGTTCGGGGCAAGCCTGCGGCGGCAGAGGCCAGCGTGACATTGCACTGGCCTGAGGCGCGCCATGTGTTCTCCCGGGGAAGTTGTCCCTGGATCCCGGGACCCTGGCAGTGGCGGGCTGCACAGGCTCCCCGGAAGGGA
This sequence comes from Orcinus orca, assembly GCF_937001465.1. Classification (NCBI taxonomy): domain Eukaryota; kingdom Metazoa; phylum Chordata; class Mammalia; order Artiodactyla; family Delphinidae; genus Orcinus; species Orcinus orca. Next base: position 16,915,286 of record NC_064561.1, on the reverse strand, counting down.
GGTGTGGAGAGTGACCTGTGCTTGCACACAGGCTTCTTGGTGGCGGCAGCAGCAGCCTTAGCATCTCATGCCCGTCTCTGGGGTCCGCGCTGATAGCCGCGGCTCGCGCCCGTCTCTGGAGCTCCTTTAAGCAGCGCTCTTAATCCCCTCTCCTCGCGCACCAGGAAACAAAGAGGGAAGAAAAAGTCTCTTGCTGCTTTGGCAGGTCTAGACTTTTCCGCGGACTCCCTGCCGGCTAGCCGTGTTGCACTAGCCCCCTTCAGGCTGTGTTCACGCCGCCAACCCCAGTCCTCTCCCTGCGCTCGGACCGAAGCCCGAGCCTCAGCTCCCAGCCCCGCCTGCCCTGGCGGGTGAGCAGACAAGCCTCTCAGGCTGGTGAGTGCTGGTTGGTACCAATTCTCTGTGCGGGAATCTCTCCGCTTTGCCCTCCGCACCCCTGTTGCTGTGCTCTCCTCCACGGCTCCGAAGCTCCCCCACTCCGCCACCCGCAGTCTCCGCCTGCGAAGGGGCTTCTAGTGTGTGGAAACCTTTCCTCCTTCACGGCTCCCTCCCACTGGTGCAGGTCCCATCCCTATTCTTTTGTCTCTGTTTATTCTTTTTTCTTTTGCCCTACACAGGTACGTGGGGCGTTTCTTGCCTTTTGGGAGGTCTGAGGTCTTCTGCCAGCGTTCAGTAGGTGTTCTGTAGGAGTTGTTCCACGTGTAGATGTATTTCTGATGTATCTGTGGGGAGGAAGGTGATCTCCATGTCTTACTCTTCTGCCATCTTGCCCCTCTCTCCACTGATTTAATTTTATATGATTCTTTTTGAGGATATAGGCTTGGTGAACCTGCTACTGTTGGAGGGTCTCCTGCAGAGGCGGGGGGAAGCTATGGCTCACCAAGGGACAAGGACACTGGCAGCAGAAGTTCTGGGAAGTACTCCTTGGCTTAGGCCTGCCAGATCGTGCCATGAGCCGCACCAAAAAGCCAGTTATTTATTTATACCAGTATGGACTTGTGGATATGTATTTTATTCTATGGGTTATAACCTGTTACTATTATTATTTGTTATTTTGTTAAAGTTATCCCAGATTTGGCAAATGAGAGCACCTTCAATTTGGATCCTCTATCCTTTTGACGTGCTTGGGTATGATTTAAAAAGTTGTTTTTTCATTATGGTAAAATACACTTAACCAAAGCTTTACCATCTTAAACCATTTTTAAGAGCACAGCTCAGTGGTGTTAAATACATTCATATTTTTGTGCACCTATTACCATCATCCATCCCTGTAACTCTTTTCATCTTGTGAAACCAAAACTCTATACCCATTAAGCAATAACTCCCCACTTCCCCGTTCCTCCCATCCCCTAGCAACCACTGTTCTGCTTTCTGTCTCTAGGATATCAGTGAATTCATACAGTATCTGTATTTTTGTGATTGTCTGGTCTCACTTAGCCTAATGTCTTCAAGGTCCATCAAGGTTGTAGCATGTGTCAGAATCTCCTTTTTTTTTTTTTTCCGGTACACGGGCCTCTCACTGCTGTGGTCTCTCCCGTTGCGGAGCACAGGCTCCGGGCGCACAGGCTCAGCAGCCATGGCTCACGGGCCCAGCCGCTCAATGGCATGTGGGATCTTCCTGGACCAGGGCATGAACCCACGTCCTCTGCATCAGCAGGCGGACTCTCAACCACTGTGCCACCAGGGAAGCCCTCCTTTCTTTTTAAAGCTGAATAATATTCCATTGTATGTGTATGCCACATTTTGCTATCCATTCATACGTTGAGGGACACTTGGGTTGCTTACCCATTTTAGCTATTGTGAATAATGTTGCTGTGAACATGGGTGCACAAATATCTCTTTGAGACCCTGCTTTCAGTTCTTTTGGGTACATACTCAGAAGTGGAATTTCTGAGTCATACAGTAGTTCTATTTTTAATTTTGAGGAACCGCCATACTGTTTCCCACAGTGGCTGCATCATTTCACGTGGGGTGGTGAGACAAGCTGTCTTTGAAGACGGAGCATTGTTGTGAGTAGAGCCGTGAAGGAGGGGAGGCACTCTCAGGGCTGTGAGAGATGGCTGGAGCAGCAGTCTCCTCTTAGGGTTGGCCTGGGGTACATGTGGTCTGTACCTGCTTGGAGCTGCCATCAGCTCTCCTGCTGGCTTCCAGTGGAGACCCCAAGAGCCAGGCTGGGCGCTGCCGGTGGGCAGGCTGTGTTGCCGTGTGTGTGTGCCATGCCATGCCATGCCCGGGTTTCCATGGGTGAATTTGGAGTAGGGAGGGGGCCAGACATCTGTCTGATGTCACCTTTTATACTCTGGGACTCTACCACTGTCTCCCAGTGCAACACATGGGGGTCCCCTGTTGGGAGCAGGAGCCTATGGGGCACTTGATTCCATGTGGGAACGTCCCCTGAATTCCCCGCGGCATCCAGTGACAGTGGGCCCACTGAGCCTGCCTTTATTTTGGATGTAGTGCCTTTGGTCATTGTTGGCCCTGCTGCTCAGGCCCCATGTCTAGGCAGTGATGACTCACAGAAGGGCCCAGGGGCATATGGGCTGCCATCCTGGCTCTGGAATTAATAAACATCTCAAGGTCACTGGTGCTGGGACCCATTCCCTAACCCAAGACCTCAATGCTTGACGAGGGAGGATGCAGCGTAGGCAGAATCTGAGGGCCTGTGGAGTAGCCTGGCCACAGCCCAGAGAACCTGGCCCTTATAGCCCTGTCTTTCCCCATAAATAAACCAGACAAGATCCTTCATCAGATGGTGTGGCCTGATTTTTGTTTTGGGAAATCTGGACAAGAAGGGACAGTGGAAAGCCTTGGGCCCTGGCAGGGCTGCCCACCCAGGAGAAGCAGCTGGACAGGCTGACAGAGGACGGTTGGCGGTCAGCCTGCCCCGGATACCACCGCAAGCCCTAGAGATCCGAGCAGGAAAAGAAGCCGGATTCCAAAGAAACCAAAGTCAGGCAGGGCGCCAGGTTCTCTGTGAGCGTGAGGCCTGAGGTGCCCGGAGAGGGGCTGGTTGCCCAGAGACCCAGGGAGGCGATGGCCTGTGGTGAACACGGAAAGCCAGGCTCCTCTGCCCGGAAAACTTCACGACCTGGGTGCCCAGCAGGTGTGGGCCCATAGGACACCCCCCAACCTCACCCTTGTGACATTGCCTTCTACCTTTGGGGAAACTGAGGCTCAGGAGGAGGAAGGCTGAGCCAGCACCGCACACTGAAGCACAGGGACTTGCTTTGGGGTCTGAGTGGTAGCCTGCGCTTTCCCTGCCAGGGTTTTTGTGTCTCTGAGGGACACATCCGTTGGGCAGTGCATCTTCCCCTTGCTGCTCTGAGCAAGACCTAGTGTCCCTGCTTCCTGCTGTGGCCCTGGCTGCTCCCACCCTGCCCCCACCCCAACCAGATCTGTGTTAAGGGGATTCTGGGTTGAGGCTGTAGGCTTCCCATGGAGTCTAGCTGCCCCACAGCAACCTGGGTAGCAGCCCGGCCCACCAAACCAACTTTCGTCCATCAGCCAGGCCACTGGACCATTGGTGAGCCCGTGTCTCCCCTCTGGCCGAGTGGATCCTCCTGGAGCAGCATCCCACGTGGAAAGGAGGAGGACACTGCCTCCTGGGCCCCTGGAACTGAGGGCTTCCTTTCTAGAAGGGGCGTTGCATCTTCAGATGTTCTGCCCATCTAGAGTTACATCCCCATGTCTTCCACAGCTGGGTGGGCTCAGCCTTGGGAGCCCATAAAATTCTGGGGTACTGTGGACATGTGGGGAGCCCCTTGCCAGGAGCCTTAGCTCCTCTCTGCAAGAGTGGAGGACTGATGCCAGCCTGGAGCTGCCCCAAGTGGGGCTCTGGAGCAAGGCTCCCTCTGGTTCCCAGAAAGGGAGTTGGGTTGGAAGGCAGGGTCCTCACATGTGCTTATCTGTCTGTGCAGCATTCCCATCCCCTTGGGCCTGCGCTCACTGCTCTGTCTCATGGGAGTGAGAATGTCCACTCTAGAAGGAGGGAGTGTCAGGAGTCCCATGAGGCCAGCCTTGGGTGTGCTCCAACTTGCCTGAATGCTGGCCCACTTGGGTGTGACTCAGGGGTTGACCCTCCTTTCTGCTGCCCAGAGTCACTCTCTGAGCAGCAGACCTGCCCAGCTCTGTCATTCTGGGCCCAGGGACCACCTGGCACCCCTGCCAGCAGCCAGCTCTGAATCTGGGCAGCATTGGTGCATGGAGGCTGTTCTGGGCTAAATTGTGTCCCCTCAACCCCCATTCAAATGTTGAGGTCCTAACCCCTGGTACCTCAGAATGTGACTCCCAAACAGGAGATAAGTTCTTTCCAGGTGTTAACTAAGTTACATTGAGGTCATGTGGGTGGGGCCCTAATCCAATGTGACTTCCTTTTTAAGAGGAAATTTGGACACAGACAAACATAGAGGGGTGACCATGTGAGGACACAAGGAGAAGATGGCCCCCTAAAAGCCAAGGAGAGAGGCCTCAGAAGAAACCAGCCCTGCTGATAACCCTCCTGATATCTTGATCTCTGACTTCCAGCCTCCACGACTGTGAGAAGATAAATTTCTGCTGTTGAAGCCACCCAGACTGCAGTATTTTGTTGAGGCAGCCTGAGCAGACTAAGGCAGAGGTAATGGAGGAGGTGCTGGCCCTGGCATCTTGTGGGAGGATGTGTGTCAAAAGCTTTTTCCTGGAGCATCGGAGCTGGCAGGTGTGGAGTGAGCCAGTTTGAATGCCAAGGGGTAGTCCTGGGGTTGCCAGGCACGTGAGCCTTGTGGGCTTTGCTTGCCAGCATGAGTCTCCAGGAGGTCCAGGATGACTGAGTGAAAGTGTGTGCAGAGTCTGGGGCTTCATGGGTACAGGTGGTTGGTGACACCTTCGCCCAGGGCCCCTGCCACCAGTAACATTGCTTATGGGGATATTAGCCCCTTCATAGCAGTCGTCAGCACCTCAAATAACACACATCTAGGGAAAAAGCAGACATCGGTGCTGTTAGGCAAGTGCCCCAGCTCCCCAGCCCCCGACCAGACCCTGACTGGACCAGGCTGGGGGTGGTGGTGGGGCTCAGACATGCTGGTCCCAGCCAAGTCGGAGGATGGGAGGAAGGGCAGGGTATGCATGGCCTCCAAGGAGGCAGGGAGGCCTGCTGGGACAGCAGTGCAAATGTGTTGGGTTCTAGCTGGTGGTGTGTGTGTTATGCAGGCTGGGATGCCCTAGGGTTGGGTGCCAGCTCAGGGGAGTGTTTGTTGACAGACCTTGACATTGATCAAGGAACTTGGACCTTATCCTGTTAGCTCACTTCCAGCTTGAGTCTCAAGGCCACAGTCTGCTGGGGCCCAGCTGGTGAGATATGAGAAAGAAAAATTCCACTTTTTGATATTTTGGCAAATGTTCCTACAGCAAGAGTCGTTTTTCTTCTCCAGTGGCGAGCTCCCTGTTATTTATGTGAATGTTAATTTGTGACTGGGGACATTCCCCGACACGGTCTTCATGCTGAGCAAGACCTGGGGAATGTCAGCCAGAGCATCTGGCAGGGATGGGTGTCAGGTCTTGTGATGGATGGGCAGGCCTGCTGTGGTCCTGGGGTCTGCGCCTGACCTGCTGACCCCTGTCTCTTGGCCAGGCTGGGAGACCAGCTCCTGGAGGCCCTCCCCGGCACTGGTGTGGACTCTCACAGACTGGACAGGCCAGCTCCCGTGGGAGCCATCCTGGTGCTGCCTGATTTAGTGAGAACACTGACTGGCCAGGCCCTACTTTGGTCTCTGTGAAGGGTTCTTGTCAGCATCTTGTTTATCCTATTTTTTTCTCCCTTATCTTTCTCTCCCTGCCCCTTTCCCCCTTCCCTGCTCCTTTCTTTAAACAAATTGTCTGTTTTGATGTGTGCCTTTTGTTAAAAAATCCAAAAAAACAAAAAACCGTGAAAACTACAGAAAATACTAATAAAAAAGCAAAACTCACTCCAAACCTTGACACTGTTAACTCTTTGTTATATGTGTGTCCAGACAACTCTCATTTCATCTTACTAATAATGATGATGTCGGGCTAGTTTATTATGCAGTGTGCCAGGTGCTTTATCTGGTTTAACCCTCAAACCAACTGTGCAATTACTTCTATTATCCTTGTTGTACCCTGGCAACACTGAAGCTCAGAGTCCACAGTTAGCCAGTGCTGAAGACAGCATTTGAATCAAAGCCGAGTGACTTGGTGGACTTGCCCTGCATTGTTAGGCTGTGCTGGCATTAGGCACGGAGACACAGATGACTTTACATAAGTGCATCATAATACTGGAGATGGGCCTGCCTTCCTTAGTCAACAATATGACATGGATATATTTGTTCCTTAAGTGGTGAAAAGCCTCACCTGTAAAACTCTTTTGGCCTGGCCTTTTTTGTCGTTTTTTTGGCAAGTCATAGAGATTTTTGGAAGTAATCTGACCATTTACATTTATTATTATAACAGATATATTTATTGTTACTTTTGTCAACTTACTTATTTTTTTTGTTTTTATGCTTTTTTTGCTGTTTTTCTATTTGCTGTATGATCTGTTCTCCATCTTCAGTTATTCAGAAGGAATATATTAATTTTTCTAATTGTGACTTTTTTAGTATTCTTAAACTTATGGCTATCAACTTTAGCCGCTTGTCAGTAACTATTGATCCTTCTATGGAAATTTAAGAAATTAATGCAGTTAACTACTTCTTCTACCTCCTCTACCCTTTTCTTTCATTTTTGCTGACTTGTTTGACAATTTTTGCCCCACGTTATTAAAGTCAAATTATGAATTATTTTTACATTGCATAGATTTCCTTTCCAGAATATATGGTAAATGACTTCTGGTTTGTAACCATAATTATCACAGCAGAATGGATGAAGAGGTCAATTCTGGTATTTTAACCTGTGATTTCCCTATTTGTGGGGACTAGATTTTAGATTTTTAATTCAAGTCTGGGCTGCATTAAGTGGCAGGTGAGGAATGATGGAGAGAGATGTAAAGTGGAGCTGAGGTGGATGCTATTGAGAGGATTCTCTCTAGCAGTAGAGGTGAGTACAGTGCCTCTATACACCACAGCTTCCTAAGGCTCTGATTTGCTCAAGGTCACATATCTGGTTAGTCTGCAGAATTAAGGTTCCCATCCCAATCTCTTGGTTTCTAATGCAGTGTTCTCTCTAGGCAAGCATTCCTCGAGGGTTAGCATAAGAGGTGAATTAATGTGACACCAAACATGAGGTTAAAAAACATTGTATTCTGTCACAATCCCAGTTGGCTTCTTGTCAGGAATTGACAAGCTAAAATTCATATGAAGATACAAGAAACCCAAAATAGTCAAAATAATGTTGAGAAAGAAGAATGAGGTTAGAGAACTCACTTTCTGATTTCAAAACTTACTACAAAGTTACAGTAGTCAAGACTGTGTGGTACTGGCAGAATGATAAACATATAGATCAATGAAATAGAACTGAGAATCCAGAAATAACTTCACATTGATTTTTGACAAGAGTGCCAAGACATCAGTGGAGGAAAGAATAGTCTTTTCAACAAATGGTGCTGGGACAACTGGATATCCACAAGCAAAAGAATGAAGTTGGATCCCTACCTCATACCATAGAAAGATTAACTCAAAATGGATCATAGATCTAAATATAAGATCTAAAACTATAAAACTCTTAAAAAATGTAGGAGTAAATCTTTATTATTTTGGTTTAGGCAAAGCCTTAGATATGACAGCAAGAGCACACAAATGATAAAAGAAAAAATAGATAAGGTGGACTTTATGAATGTCCTTTATAACTTCAAAGAACACCACCAAGAAAGTCAAAAGATAACCTACAGAATGATAGAAAATATTTGCACATTGTATATCTAATAGGGAATTGTATCTAGAATATATAAAGAACTCTCACAATTCAAAAAGGAAATTAATCCAATTAAAAGATGAGCAGTGAGTCTAAATAGTCATTTTTCCAAAGAAGAGAAACACATGGCCAATAAGCGCATGAAAAGATGCCCAGCATCCTTAGTTATCAGGAAAATTTTAATCCAAACCGCAATGGGATATCACTCCATACACATGGGGATGGCTAGGAGAAAAAAGGTAGATAATAACAGCTGTTGGTGAGGACGTGGAGAAATTGGAACACTGCTGGTGGGAATGTAAAATGGTGCAGCACGTTTGGGAAGCAGTCTGGCACAGAGTTACCATATAACCCAACAATTCCATTCCTAGATCTGTGCTCAAGAAAAATGAAAACATATGTCCACACAAAAACTTGTGCTTACATGTTCAAAGTGGCATTATTCATAAAAGCCAAAAAGTGGAAACAACCCAAATGTCCGTCAACCAGCGAATGGGTAAATAAAATGTGGTATATCTGTAAAATGGAGTATTATTGGACAATAAAAGTGAATTTAAGTACTGACCTTATTTGGAATCTTGAAAACATTTTACTAGGTGAATGAAACCAGTGACAAAAGGTCACATACTATATGATTCAATTTATATGAAGTGTCCAGAATAAGGAAATCCATAGAGTAAGAAAGTAGATTAGCGGTTGCAGGGGCTAGTGCGTGGCAGCAGGGTCGGTGGGGGTATTGGGAGAAAATGGGGAGGGACCGTAGATGTGTACGGGGTTTCTTTTTGGGGTGTTTTGAAAATATTCTAGAATCGATTGTGGTGATAGTTGAATTGTACAGTGTAAGTGAATGAATTGTATGATATGTGAATTATAGCCCAGTAAAGCTGTTATATATTTTAAAAAGCATGAGTTTCATAGTGAGAAAATTATTCCCTTTTTAACTCTATTTTAAGCTTTCTGATTGAGTCAAGGATAGTCTCAGTTTGATACTAACAGATCTTTAATGCCTCTGTAATTGTTTATAAGGGGAGAGATCAGGATTCAGGCTCAGAGTCTTAGCAGTTAGGAATATCGAGCTAGAATTTAACAAAGTTGAGTAAGGCAAAAACTGCAATGGTGGTGAAGAGAATGCTGGGGTTTGGTGCCCTCCCTGCTGGATCTGCTGGGGGCCAGTGTTGGGAGGGCAAGGCTATGTTCCCGAGACTGTTCCTGCCCCGCTGGGAAATCTGAGCAGTAGTTTAACTTCTTTGAACCTTAGAGTCCTCTGGAAATGAAATGTTTTGCCTTAAAGAATTTTAGGGGGGTTTGAATTCACACTGTATTTGAAGGCTCCTGTAGAACACCTGGCTTACAGTGGGGACTGAAGCCCAGGGGTCACACAGGTGGCACCACGCCCCTAATTTGCAGGTCATCTGGCTCCGCTCCTCACTTTGCAGTTAAGGGGGCTGCAGAGGGAACAGGGCTGGCCCAAGACCAGGATTTGGAGCCAGGTCTCCTGGCTCTGCATCCAGTGATTGCTCCCTGTGGCCATCTCTCCCTCCACCTTGCCCTTCAAAGTGGGGTCTGGCCTTCCTTAGCACCCGGCTGAGCACAGGGCTTAATGGTTTTGAGCCTCAGAAACTGACTCTGGCCATCTTAAGGCCAAAGAGGGACTTTCTGGAGCAAAGGATCCAGAGGTCCTGAAACCAGTTCCAAGAAAGGGCATGACCTGTCAAGTGAACTTGTCGGGGCTCTGTGGCGCTCAGGGATGACTCTGTTTGTGGTCACTCAGCTCAGTAGAACCCTGCAAGGCCCAGTTCCAGCCATAGCTTCCCCTCTGAACTGGGAGGACAGGCTGTGGCCTACACACCAGGAGGAGGAATGGCTTTCCAAGAGGAAGGAGGGGTGTGGATGGCACATGGCGAGGCCCCGTGGATCCACCAAATGAGGCAGAGAGCAGGGGAGGCAAGGGCATCCATAGACAGACCGCTCCAGAAGGTGATGTTCTGGAAGGGTTAGAACAGTAGCTGACAGAGACACAGGGGAGAAGACAAATGACTCCATGGAATTGCTGTCACTTGCTAGTGGCCAGTTCCCCCCAAGAGATGGCTGGTGCTACTTTTGGAAAAGTGGAAAAATCAATATGCAAAACATCTGCTGTGATGCTGAACTGTGAAGGAGCCCTTAGTAGCTAGGATGGAGGGACGTAAATCCAATGGGATTTGGTTCTAATTCCTATGAGGGGTCAGCGGTTGGGGTCCAGTCCCCTCCCCATCAAGCTTCCAGGGTTGCCCTTGTCTTCCCCAGGGAGCTGGGAGGGGAAAGAGTGCCCAAGCAGGCTGGGTGAGATGCCCTGGAAGTGGCAGACCCCGTTTTGGCAGTATCACCACTACACCATCATCAGACCAGGCCTCGCCATGTGGCCTCTCTCCCTGCAGGGGAGGCTGGTGCCCAACTGAATCTCATGGGTTCATTACCAAAAGGAAGAATGGAAGAAAGGATACAGTTCTCTTGGAGCTAAAATATCTCCAGGAGTAGGAATCTTACCAGATGCCAGCATTTTGGGGGAATTCCTGTGGCAAGAGAGTGTGTGTGTGTGTTTGTGTGTGTGTGCACATGCATGTGTATCAGAGCAAGGTTGAGTCTGGGGCGAATGTGAGCTGATGCAGATGCATGCTGTCTTGTCCTCTATCAAAATCTAGATCCTTCTGTTTTTGGAGCAACTTCTTTTTTTCTCTCTATTCTTGATTGTCACTTCTGCAACCTTGACAGACACCTGACAGTCTTGGTGCCGGAGGTTGCAAGAATGACAAGGCTGAGTGACAGACCTGGTCACCATCACACACACGCAGGTGCCTGCCACATGCTGCAGCCTGTGGCTTCCACTGAAGGAGCCAGTGGGGATGGCAAACTGGGCACCTCACACATAGGACCAGGATGCACACTTGCTTGCCTGTGAGACCCCAACACTGAGAGTGTCAGTATCTCTAGTGCTTTAAAATTCAAAGTAACAGAGGATATCTGTCAAGCCTCTTGATTCTGATAAATGTTTAACTTTTAGTTTCCATTTCTAGTGACTACTTCATCAAAATCCAAACAGCAGGGAATTCCCTGGTGGTCCAGTGGTGAGGACTTGGTGCTTTCACTGCCAGGGCCCAGGTTCAACCCCTGGTCAGGGAACTAAGATGCCACAATCCGTGTGGTGCAGCTTAAAAAAAAAAAAAAAAAGTAAAAAACCAAACAACAAAGGAACAGGGCACAGAGGAAGGAGGAGGTAGGGCAGGCATCTTATAATTCACCAAGATCTGAGAACTAGTGATTTGATTTGATGACCAAAGAACTGCCAGATTCCAGGCCTCTGTGGAGCCACCTGAGGTTCGAGAATAGAGTCCTCCCATGAGCCTCCCTCCTGGCCACGTTAGGCTGACAGTCACAGAGTTCAAGAGCAGAGTGGATTTCAGGTGAGAGCCAGGGTCTGGGTGTCAGCCCCTCCATGGAACACCAGTCTGGACAGACACGGGCAGGCTCCTGATTGAATGCCCTTCATCTCAGTGTGCTTCAGAGACTTCTTTAATATTTACCAAGTGGGGAGAAGAAACTGATTCTTATTAATAAAAATTACATGTAAAACCAGATATACTTACCACTGGCAGCAGGAAAATCAAAGTCCTGGAAAAAACTCAGCAAAACATAGCCCACGTTCTGTACCTTGTCCTCTTGTCAATTTTCTTTTGCAGTTTTTCAGACAGATTATTCCTGGCATGCATACTAAAATGCTTGAAAATCAGGCAATAAAAGGAACCCTGCTTTCTTTGTGGAGGGCCCCTCACCAGGCAGTACTCTGGCCAATGGCCTTGAGGGGTGATCAGCCGCTGGGCTCAGGTGGTCATCCATTGCTCCTGGGATGGTCAGTGCTGGTCTTGAGGTGGCCTCAGGGTGACCGAATGCTGGTCTGGGGTGGTCATCCACTGGTCTCGAGTGGTGACCTTCTGCTCTTGGGGCAGGTGCCATCCATGTTCATCAATGTGACCCCCAGTTATGTTCCACAGTACCTGTCAGAGACGGGCTGTTGCTGGTGAGGGGTACAACTTCTCCATGAGAGAACCGTCAATTTGAAGTCTCTGGTTGCACGAGGAAACCTGAGTAAACTGGTGCCATACTTCCGATTTATCTCAGGGCACTTCATTGCCCTTCAGATGGGCCCTTGGGAGGTTCCCTGCCAGGCATCTTGACCAACTTGGGCCCTGGCTTCCTGACAACAGCAAGGTAGAGGTCAGCATCAAAGAGATCCAGTGCCCGTTCGTCAGCCCAGCAGCCTTTCATCATAAGGCCGGTCAAGGAGAAGAACCCGACTCCTGTGTACGGGGAGACTCCAAATTGTCCTGGGGTCTCTCAGGCCAGAGAGGACTGCTCCTCACCAGATTGGCTTCTGGGTCATTGTCACGCTGGGTCCCTCCAGAACAACCCCAGGATGCTGGGCCTGTGGCATAGATGGCTCTAAGCCTGGGGTACAAGTGTCCCTCCAGAAGAGGGGGCTGCCCTGCTGGACCCTGATGCCCCAGTGCCCTGCCTTAATTGTCAGGATAGGCCTGGTCTCCACCCAGGAGATACTCATTCCATTTGGGGCAGGCCTTCCCGCCCCTCAGTCTCAGTTTTCTCCTTTGGAAAGCAAGCAGGTGGATGACATCACTTGGGTTGCAGAGTACTTCTTACGTGTGCCCTGGTTCTGAGTGCCTCCCAGGCTGCATATGCTCCTGCAGCAACCACATGAGGGGAGGGAGAACCGCCCCCCTTTACAGGCGAGTAATTGGAGGCCCAGGAGCTTTGGCACCTGGGCCGAGGCAACCTGGCCAGACAGAAATGGTGCCGGGAACTCAGAACACCAGACTCCCAAACCGTTCACCTGCTGCCACCCTGCCACATGTCCTTGAATGGGTTCCATTAATTAGAGGGGTTTGAGACACCAGTCTTCCCCCAAACCACAAACATGGGAAATGTCAATGGCTGCGTAGAGAAATGTTTGCTATTGTAAACACTTTTTTTTTTAACATCTTTATTGGGGTATAATTGCTTTACAATGGTGTGTTAGTTTCTGCTTTATAACAAAGTGAATCAGTTATACATATACATATGTTCCCATATCTCTTGCATCTCCCTCCCTCCCACCCTCCCTATCCCACCCCTTCAGGTGGTCACAAAGCACCGAGCTGATATCCCTGTGCTATGCGGCTGCTTCCCACTAGCTATCTACCTTACGTTTGTTAGTGTATATATGTCCATGCCTAACCATGTGCCAGTAGAAGGGGATGGCCCACAGTATACTCACCCTGCCATCTGTCTCTCTCTCAGAGAACACGTCCTGCAGTTTTGGGGTCATTTATTTACTCATCTTGCAAACATTTGCTCACCCTCTCCAGGCCTGGAAGGGCCCTGGGACCCAGGGATGAATCAGAGTGTGGGGGCTTGCAGGGTTCCCATGGGTCCTTCCTCTCCTGTATCTTCCCACAGTCTGGTGACCTTGGTGTCCCAATCTTGGCCCTCATCGCTCTGGCTCCTGCCCTTCCTCTTTGTCCTGGACCCCTTCCACAGAAGTCCAAGATGCCTTAAACCTGTGTCCCCAGGGGTCTGCAGCTCTTGCGCCTCATTCTGTGCTGTTCAGTGAATGGCCACCCACTTCATCCCACTACCCACTGGGACCATGTATTAATTTCCTGCAGCTGTTGGAAATTACTGAAAACAACAGAAACTTTCTCTCTCACAGGTCTGGAGGCCAAAGTAGTTGCTGGCAGGGCTGTATTCCCTCTGGATGCTCAAGGGGAGAACCCTAAAGGGGACCTCTGGCCACTGCCAGCTAAGCAGATGGACAACAGGAAATGCCAGCCTTTCTGATGTTTTGAGAGAATCTGGAAATCTGCTCATTTACGTGGAACCCTCTGATTCTTAAGTCGGAGCAACTAATTCAAGCTTTTAAAACCCCCTGAGTGAAATCACTAAGTTGATGTGTTAGGGGACCCCAGCCTCCATCCCCCAACAAAGATGATTAATTAAACAGCTATCCATGAACAAAAACAACTCTAGGAGAGCTCAGGAGTCCACTTAAGAAACTTCAGTAACACAGTGGAACAAAAAACTTGAGAATAACTACACAAGAAGAGAGGGAAGACAGCTTCATTCTTCCTGCATCATCCTGTCATCCCCAGCAAGAAAGAGTTTCCCTCACTGGGAAAGGGAGAGTGGGGTGAGTGACCAGTTTCCCTAGCCTCTTTGGGCACCGCACAAAGGACCCACTTTGGTTTCACCCCACCCAGAGACCAGCAAAGGTGAGATGAATAGAAACAGCTAGGAACAAGGAAGAAGGACAGGGGCTCCCACCAGCCATGTAGTGGGAGCGACCATGGTTCTTTGTGGCCTGCTCTGCAGAGGACCCCAGCAGCTTTCACTACTGAAGAAACCAATGGCCAGCACAGCTGCTGCAAACCTCCTGCAGATTTTAGAGCTGAGGTTTTGCTCTACAGGTTTTTGCATTCATAGACACCAGGCACCTGAGCCCTCTTGCTTCCTCCATCCCCACCCCGTCCTCAACAAGGATCTGCACGGGCAACTGGCCCAGGCCTCTGCAGCTGCATAAGTGCAAAACGCCAGACTAGACCACTATGGTTGACCCCTACCACTGTGCATACACTCAGGACTAGCCTCCAGCTGTGCACATGTGTGCCATCAACCTGATTCCCATCACCAGCCTCCACTGCCATGTGTGCCCCCATGGTGAGACCCTGCAGCCCTAAGAGTGCACATCAACAGCCAGGGCTCAGGTAGCTGCTAGTGTGCCCACAGTTGACACTTGTCCTTCCTGCTGGCCCTGACCCTTGTCATGAGTGTGTCTGCAACTGGACACTGCTACTACCCAGGCACCTGCAGCTGGCCCCTGAAGCTGTGTATGTGCATACCACTGGTTCTAGCCACCACCACTGCATAACTTGGTCCCTAGCTGCTGGACCTGGAGGCCCCACTGAAGACCTCGAGAGTCCTTGCAGCCATTGTGGACTCCCTGCAGCAGTTGTCACCAAGGACCACACAACTGTTGATGTCATGGATCTAGCAGCCTGAGCCAATGAGACATCACCTCTCCTCTGGACCCAAAGCCACCATACTCCCCACACTTGGTGCTCTGCATCACTAGATCCAGTGTGCCCCCCACCCCACTGCAGGTGAAGGTCTTTCTTACTGAAGTCAGTCCATAAAATCTGGAAATGTGCAGAAAGCTATGCAAGGCACAGAGATTTTGAAGAATTGGGGAAACATCACATCATCAAAGGAACACAGTAAATTTCCAGCAACTGACCCACAAAAAATGAGATACATGAATTGCCTGACAAAAAAATCAAAATTATTGTTCTAAAGATGCTCAGAAAGCTACAGGATAACACAGATAAACAATTTAATGAAATCAGGAAAACAATACAAGAACAAAATGAAAATTTCAACAAAGAAATATAAAACATAAAAAGAACCAAACAAAATTTTGGAGCTGAAGAATTCAATGGCTGAAAAATTCAATAGAGAGAATCAACACCAGCTGGACCAAGCAGAAGAGAAAATCAGTGAACTAGAAGACAGATCATTTGAAATTATCTAATCAGTGGAGCAGGAAGAAAAAAGAATTAAAAGGAATGAGGAAACCTATGGGGCTCATTAAGAGAAACAATCTATGCATTATTGAAGCCCAAGAAGGAAAATAGGGGGAGAAAGTGGCAGAGGGTTTATTTAAAGAAACAGTAGCTGAGAACTTCCCAAACCTTGGAGAGAGATTTAGACATCTAAGTTCATGAAGCTACTAGGTCACCCCAAAATGATCTTCTCCAAGACACATTATAATAAACTATCTAAAAGCAAAGACAAAGAGATCATTTTAAAAGCAGCAAGAGAAAAAATTTCTGTCATACAAGAGAATCCCAATAAGGCCATGAGTGGATTTCTCAGCAGAAACCTTGCAGGCCAGGAGAGAGTAGAATGATATATTCAAAGTGCTGAAAGGAAAAACTACCAACAAAGAATGCTTTACTTGGCAAAGTGTCTTTCAGAAATGAAGGCAAGATAAAGACTTTCCCACACAAACAAAAAGAGAGCTCATTACTACTAGATCTACCTTATGAGATATGCTGAAAGGAGTTCTTTAAGCTGAAGCAAAATGACACTAATTAGTAATATGAAAACACGTGAATATATATAACACACTGGTAAAGGTAGGTATATAGTCAACTTCAGAATACTCTAATTCTGTAATATGGTGGTGTGTTAACTACTTAACTCTAGTATACAGGTTAAAGAACCAAAGTATTACAAATAGCTATAGCTACGATGATTTGTTAATGGATACACAATATAAAAATATGTAAATTGTAATGTCAAAAACATAAAATGTGGAGGTGAGGAATAAAAGTTCAGGGTTTTTGCATGCAGTTGAAATTAAATTGTTATTAACTTAAAATAAACTTATATCTCTAAGATGTTTCAAGTAAGCCTCAGAGTAACCAAAAACCTTTATACACACAAGATAAAAATACACACAAGATACAGAGAAGGGAATCAAAGTACACCACTACAGAAAGTCATCAATTCACAAAGGAAGACAGCAAGAGAGGAAGAAAGGAATTTTAAAAAGTCCAAAAATAATTAACAAGATGGCTTTGGTAAGTCCTTACTTATCAATAATTACTTTAAATGTAAGTGGGTTAAATTCTCCAATCAAAAGATATAGAGTGGCTGAATAGATTAAAACAAACAAACAAACAAAACAAAACAAAAAACCAAGACCCAACTATATGCTGCCAACAAGAGATTCACTTCAGCTTTAAGGACACACATAAGCTCAAAGTGAAGGGCTGGAAAAAAATATTCCATGCAAAGGGAAACCAAAAGAGAGCAGGGGTAAGCTATACTTACATAAGACAAAACAGACTAAGTCAAAAAACTGTAACGAGAAACAAAGTAGGTCATTATATAATGATAAAGTGGTAATTCATCATGAGAATATAACAATTGTAAATACATATGCACCCAACATCAAAGCACCTAAATATATTAATCAAATAATAATAGATCTGAAAGGAGAAACAGACAACAATACAATAACAGTAGGAGACTTCAGTGCCCCACTTTCAGCAATGGATAGATCATCCAGACAGAAAATCAATAAGAAAACATCGGACTTGAGCTATACTGTAGGCCACATGGACCTAACAGATATTTAACAGAACATTCCACCCAACAGTAGCAGGATACACATTTTTCTCAAGCCTGCATGCAACAATTTCCAGGATAGGTCATATATTATTAGGTCAAAAAACGAGTCTTAGCAAATTTAAAAGACTGAAATCATACCAAGTAACTATTCTGACTACAATGGTATGAAACTAGAAATCAGTAACAGGAGGAAAACTGGAAAATTCACAATACATAGAAATTAATACACTCCTGAACAACCACTGGGTCAAAGAAGAAATCAAAAGGGAATAAAGAAAATATCTTGAAACAAACAAAAATGGAAACACAGCATACCAAAACTTATGTGACACAGCAAAAGCAGTTCTGAGAGGAAAGTTTATAGCAATAAATGCCTACAATAAAAAAGAAAGATCTCAAATAAACAACCTAACTTTATATCTCAAGGAGCTAGGAAAAGATGAACAAACTAAGCCCAAAGTTAGCAGAAGGAAGAAAGTAACAAAGATCAAAGTAGCAATAAGTGAAATAGAAAATAGAAAAACAGTGAAAAATATAAACAAAACTAAGATTTGGTTTTTTTGAAAAAATAAAATTGACAAACATTTAGCTAGACTTACCAAGAAAAAGAGAAGACTCATAATAAATGAAAGAGGAGACATTACAACTGATATTACAGAAATATAAAGGATCATAAGAGACTACTATGAATACGTATACACCAACAAGTTGACCAGCCTAGAAGAAATGGATAAATTACTAGAATCATACAACCTACCAAGACTGAATCATGAAGAAATAGATAATCTGAACAGACCAATAATGAGTAAGGAGATTGAATCAGTAATCAAAAGTCTCCAAACAAAGAAAAGCCCAAGACTACATGGTGCCATGGGTAAATTCTACCAAACATTTACTGAAGAATTAATGTCAACCCTCCTCAAACTCTTCCAAAAATTTAAAGAGGAGGGAACACTCCTAAACTCACTTTTATGAGAACAGCATTATCCTAATACCAAAGCCAGATAAGGACACTATAAGAAAAGAAAACTACAGGCGAATATCCCCGATGAATATAGATGAAAAAATTCTTGACAAAATATTAGCAAACCGAATTCAACAGTACATTTAAAAGATTATACACCATGATCAAGTGGGATTCATCCCTGGGATGCAAGTTTGGTTCAACATATGCAAATCAATAGATGTGATATACCACCTTAATAGAATGAAAAATAAAATTTATATGAACGTTTCAATAGGTGCAGAAAAAGCACTTGATGAAATTCAACATCTTTCATGATAAAAACTCTAAACAAATTAAGTATAGAAGGAACATACCTCAACATAATAAAGACCATATGTGACAGCCCATAGCTAATATCATACTCAGTGGTGAATAGTTGAAAGCTTTCTCTCTAAGATCATGAATAAGACAAGGGTGCCCATTCTCACTTCTCCTATTCAAAATAGTACTGGAACTTGCTTTCTTGCCAGAGCAAGGAAAAGAAATAAAAGACATCCAAATAGGAAAAGAAGTAGTAAACTTATCCCTGTTTCCTTATGACATGATCTTGTATGTAGAAAATTCTAAAGACTCCACCAAAAAAACTGTTAGAACTAATTAACAAATTCAGTAAAGTTTTAGGATACAGAATCAACATATAAAAGTCAGTTGCATTTCTATACACTAATAGTGAAGTATCTGGAAAAGAAATAAAGGAAACATTTCCATTTACAATAGCATCTAATATAGTAAAATACTTAGGGATAAATTTACCCAAAGAAGTGAAAGATCTGTGCACCGAACACTATAAGATACTGATTAAAGGTATTGAAGAAGACACAAATAAATGGAAAGATATACTGTGTTCATGGATCAGAAGAGTTAATGTTGTTAAAATATCCATAGTGCCCCAAACCATTTATATATTCAATGCAGTCCCCATCAAAATTACAAATTCCAATAGAAAAAAAAAATCCTAAAATTTTTATGGAACGACAAAAGACCTCAAATAGCCAAAGCAATCTTGAGACAGAACAAAGTTGGAGGCATCACACTTCCTGATTTCAAACTATATTACAAACCTATAGTAATCAAAACAGTATGGTCCTGACATAAAAACAGACACATAGACCAAGGGAACAGAATCAAGACCCCAGAAATAATCCTATGCATATACAGTCAACTTATATTTGACAAGGGAGCCAAGAATAATTAATGTGAAAAGATGGTCTTTTCAATAAATGGTGCTGGGAAAACTGAATATTCACATGCAAAAGAATGAAATTGGACCCCTGTCCTACATCACTCACAAAAATTAAATGGATTAATTTGGTAATGGATTAAAGACTTAAACCTAAGACCTGAGACCATAAAACTCTTAGAAGAATACATAGGGGAAAAGCTCCTTGGCATTAGTCTTGCCAATGATTTTTTGGCTATTACACCAAAGCATAAGCAATAAAAGCAAAAATCAACAAGTAGGACTACATCACACTATAAAACTTCTGCATAGCAAAGGAACTATCAACAAGATGAAAAGGCAACCTAGAGAATGAGAGAAAATATTTGCAAACCTCTTATTGGATAAGGGATTAATATCCAAAATATAGAAGGAACTCATACAACTCAAAAGCCATATATATATCAATTTAAAGTGGGCAAAAGACCCAAACAAACATTTTTCCAAAGAAGACATACAAATGGGCAATAAGTATGTAAAAAGGTGCTCAATATTACTAATCATCAGGGAAACACAAGTTAAAACCACAATGAGATATCATGCCACATCTGTTAGAATAGTTATCAAAAAGACAAGAGATAACAAGTGTTGGTGAGGATGTGGAGAAAGGAAACCCTTGTGCACTGTTGATGGGAATGAAAATTGGTTTAGTCACTATGGAAACCAATATGGAAGTTCCTCAAAAAATTAAAAATAGAACTACCATGTGACTAACAATCCCACTTCTGGCAATGTGCCCAAAGAAAATGAAAACAGGATACTGAAGAGATATCTGTACTCCCATGTTTATTACACCATTATTCACAATGGACATGGAAACAATCCAAATGTCTATCTGTGGATGACAAATTGATAAAGAAATGTGGTACATACGTACAATGGAATATTATTCAGCCTTTATAAAGAAGGAGATCCTGCCATTTGCAACAAAATGGCTGAAACTGGAGGATATTATACTAAGTGAAATAAACTAGACACAGAAAGACAAATACTGCAAGATCTCACTTACGTGTAGAATCTAGAATGGTCAAACTCATAGAAGTAGAGTGTCAGATGGTGATTGCCAGGGGCTGGAGGGAGGAGGAAATGGGAGGTGATTGTCAGACAGCACAGAATTTCAGTTATGCAAGATAAGTAAGTTCTGGAGATCTTTTATATAGCACAGTGCCTATAACAATATTCTATCAAAAAATATCATATACTTAAATTTTGCTAAGATGGTTGATATTACATGTAGTGTTCTTACCACAAAAAAATGATAACAATAAAAAGGGTGGGAGGATACTGTGAGAGGTGATGGATATGTTTATGGCCTTCATGGTGGTGATGGTTTCATGAATGTATACCATTCCCAAACTCACTGAGTTGTATATATTAACTATGTACATCTTTTTACATGTCAGTCATGCCTCAAAAAAGTGGTTTTAAAAAACCCCTAAACCCCGAGTGGGTCATAAGTGTGTGATCTAAAGGAAATACATCTGCAGGTTGACACAGTGGGGACTCCTAGTGTAAGACTATTGGTTTATGGATAATGGACCAAAAAATCAAAAGTGTGGGAGCTGGATGGGGCAGTGATGGCAGGATGGCCTCAAGGGGAGGGCAGGGCCATGTACCTGCAGTAGGGGCATGACATTTGGGGGTCTGAGCCAAGCACTGAAGGGAGAATTAGAGTTTACCGGATGGCCAAGGCTGGGGGCAGGAGCAGGGCCTCCCAAGCTGAGGGCTTTGTGGGTTCAGGAGCCTGAAGGCCAGGCAGTGTGCACTGTATTGGACGGACAGGACTGTTTCAACGACTGGTGTGAGGTGTGAGCTGGGGGCAAAGAGGACAGTGGCAGGCTGAGAGCCTTGGATGCTGGAGTACAGAGTAGCCTGAATCCTGATGGGGACAAGGGTTCATCGAGGGCTTTGCAGCATGGAAGAGCCATAGCCAGTTTTGGGGGAGGCTTCGGTTGCTGTAGAGTCTGGGCTGGTGACTGTTGCGGATACAAGGATAGACAGCGGGGACTGTGGCCAGCTGCAGTGGCGCGTGCTCCATCCGTAGTGTCCACTACTGTGTGCCATGCACTGTGGCCAGAGCCTGCATTTTCCAAGGAAAGATGGAATCCCATTTTTGAAACATGAAATCTCATCATTTTGAGTGTTGGGTTCAGAACTTTGAAAACACTCTTTGGGTCCAACTGAACATATCTGTGGCAGATTCAGTCCTGACAGTTTTGGCCTTTGTCTTGGACTTTGGGCTCCTGGGGGTGAAGGTGGGGGATAACCCAGGCAAGAACCCCTTCCTCAGACAGGGTTCATCACCCCCAAATGGCTCTGGCCTTGGTGGCTGGAAGTGGAGCTTCTGGAATGATGGGGCCTCTAGGCCCACCTGTTTGTGCCCTTCAGCCTGGGGTTCAAGCCTTGCACCTAGCTGGGGTGCTGGGCAGTGTTCACTGGGCCCTGCTCAGCCAGGTTGGAGGTTCTGCTCTCTGCAGCCCTCCTCACTGCTTCTCTTCCTTGGTCTGCTGTGCGCTGGGAATTTGAACTGTCTCATCTTTGCCCTGCAGGCTGGCCTGATCCGTATGGAGGAGGAGGAGTTCTTTATCGAGCCCCTGGAGAAGGGTCTGGCGGCAAATGAGACTGAGCAGGGCCGTGTGCATGTGGTGTATCGCCGGCCGCCCAGCTCCAGACCCCCTCCTCTGGGGGGGCCACAGGCCCTGGACACAGGTAAGGCTGCTGCAGGTGGGAGGGTTGCATGGTGGACCCTGAATGTCCCCCCTGGGGAACCCAGGCGCCCTTTCTATAGCTCTGGTCCCAGGCCAAGGCTGAGACCCGCCCTTGCTGACCACATAGCACAGTGGGCATGCTGGGATGCTGGGTCAGGGACCTCTGCTTTGGGTGTATGTGGGCCATAAGCTTGTAGGTCTGAGGCCTCCACAGCAGGCAGTAAAGGCTGCCTGAGGGTCTTACCTTTGGCTGTCTGAGGGCTGGCAAGTGTCAGGGAAGAGGCAAGACCCAGACCAGGCCTGTACGCTGGCCTGAGTCTCGCGCCTGTGTCTCTGAGCCTATGCCTATGAAGAAGATGTCTGCTGCCCCCTTGCCCCCATCCCTAGCCTCTTTCCCCTGCCTCTGTGCTGTGCTTTCCCTGCAGTGGTGATCACACCTCCCTGGCTGCTCACAGAAAAGGCCCTGAGTGCTTCTTTGGCCCCGATTGGACCCTGCTCCCTCTGGGAGACAGCTCAGATGCCAGGAGAGTAGGGAAGTGCTCCACAAAGACCCCAGAAGTGCTCCCAGCAGCCTCAGCAACCTATGCACAGACTCATATGGTTTTATCTTTTTCAGCTTAGAATCAAAGTGCGCTCTGGGCCCAGGAGCATGGAAGGAGCTACTGGGCAGGCGGTGCAGCCTCTCAGAGCCCTCCAGGAGGACACACCTACCCTTAGCCCAAACCTCCCCAGCATTCTCAGGATCTCAGGTCCCGGGCTTCAGTGAGGCCAGGTTGGGGTCTGGCTGTGGTCCTGGCAGTGCCCAGGCTCTGTGCTTGGCTCTTGCAGGGTGGGCTTAGCCCTCAGTTTTGGGTTCTAGATTCCTGGCTGTGCTCGCCCATCACCAGGGCAGGTGGCAGCAGACAGGGCATTGAGGCCTGGGTCTTGAGTCAGGCTCATCTGCATGTTTACAGTGAGCCCCGGAGGCCCTACTGGGCCAGCCCAGCTATGCTGTGATTAGCCGAGACACCCCCATTGCCCCAAGTAGCCTTGGCTCATTTAATTTAGGTCTCTCTGAGTTCCCAGCTGGCAGATTAATTGGGTACGGCCTGGCAAGGCACCATTCTAATTTCAAGGAATGGTATCAGATACTTTTGCAAAGGAATTGTCCCATCAGGAATCCCAGTGCTCTTCAGAGCCGATCAATACTTCCAGCTGCCCCTTCTTCCCAGATGATGAATCGTAGGTCTCCTGCCAACAGTGGAGGGGGCACCCCAGGCGCTGCCCATCTGGCCTTCCCCAGCTTCAGCCCCTCCTACCTCTTTCCCACCCTTGGGCTTCTTTCTCTGCATGGGGAGGAATGGAGAGTAATCCCATTGGGTGAGGGCAGGAGTGGAAATGGGGCAAGGGAAGTGCCCCAGACCAGGGATCAGGGCCCTGGTGTTGCTCCTCGCTGGCTGTCTGCCCTTGGGCAAGTTTGGGCCCCTGGCCTCTGCCTTCTCATCTGTCCTGTGGGATTAGGAATGCCTGTGTCTCACAGAGCTGAGGACCTGGCCACTTTGGGCTTGATCTCTACCAGAAGATTCAGGGGGTTCCCTGGGGGCCCACTTAGGCTGGGTGTGGTGAAGCCTGCACAGTGAGGCTGCCAGGTGCCCTGGGCCAGGATGCCAATCCCAAATTCAATGTGGTACCTATCTCCTGAACATGGCAGCCCTCCTTCATGGCCTGACGGGCCTTGCCTTATTTCCTGGGCTTCTGTTGGCCTTTGGCATCTTCTCTTGAATCCTTCCCCCAACCTTCTCATCTGGCTATCTCTCGTGAGAGCTTGGAACTCAGAACACAGGAAAGGAATTTCAAACTCAGGATAAGCCCAGAAACCATTGACCTTAGAAGAGGGAAGGCCAATTGCATGGGTCTGGGGCTGAGGCTGCACCGAAATGGGGTGGGATGAGCTCTAGACCTCAGCCCGGGGCTGTGGGTGTGTAGGCTGAAGGCTGTGGGCCGAGGGCAGTAGGTCTCGGCCACAGGCCCAGAGTCTGGCGCCAGACCCCCTTTCCTTGACCTCCCTGCCCAGTGTCAGCGTGACCCTGTGTGGGTGACTTTTCCACAGAAAGCACATTTCTCCCTGCATGTGCTTGATTGTTTCCACTGGGCCCAGGGCTGAGGCCCACTCACTGACTGGAGGCGGTCCAGACATATTTTATGCTGGAGCTGGTCTGAGGGCCTGCGGTGACCCCCGACAGTCGTGCTCTCCGTCAGCCAGGCCTTGTCAGGGCCCACGGTGGCAGCTGGGAGATATGTAAAAGGAGTGTCCTTGGCTAAGCATGTTTGCTCCGTGCTCTTTCCTGCAAGAGGACATGGCCTACTGGGCACAGAACACCAGGACCTCCATGCAAAGGCTCTCAGGATGTGTGTGTGAGTGTGTGTGTATAAGGGTAGGAGACCCTTTCTTCTGGTGAATTCTGATGGGAACCCTGATATGTCAATGTGGCTCTGGCCAAAGAAGGCAGGAGGTACTGACTGGAAGTTTTCTCCTGCCCCCGCAGGGCAACTTCTGGAAGCAGGTTTGAAATACCCTGGCCATTTATCAGTGGACAATGGATATAATGGGTCCTCAGAGGAAGGGGAAGGGGAAACACCTGTCCTGGGCCTCCTGGTCTGGGAGATTAGCATCTGGCTGGGTGTGGGTGTGCTAGTTGGGGTGGGGGTGCCTGCAGAGGGTGGTGAGGGTATGGGTGAGGGGACCTGTGGGATGGGGTGTTTGTGGGAGCGTGTGTTGTACACAGCTCTTCCAGAGCACTGAGACACGTTGCCATTGCCCTGTTTTCCCTGAGCAGCCAACAGGCTTCCTGGGGTGGTCTCAGGGGCTCCCGGACCCTCAGAGCATCATTGTCACTAATGGTCTCCATCATCTTAGTTCAGCTACTGGGTTGCAGACTGCCCAGGGAAAGGATGGAAAATGATGCTTTTAGCGTGTCTTCCAGGACTCAGGCCACGGTTAGAGGTTGCACTGGGTAGCTTAGCCCACAGCAATGTCACCCTTAGGCCCTGGAGGAGGGTACCAGGGTGGGCAAGGGACTGAAGGAGACCAGGATGAATTTTTTTCCCTCACTGGACTCACAGGTGTTGCAGAAGTGTCTCTGCTTCGCTCTGCTGGGCCTGGGAGCCTGGCTGGGCCAGAAGGGCAGGGCTCCAAGGCCAGGGTGCCAGTGTGGCCTTTTGGGGAGAGGAGGTTCAGGCATCTCCAGGCCTCTGCTGGACTGGACCTTTCCCCAGCACCCTGAGTCCCTTTCTCAGCCTTCCCCAGAGCCAGCCCTGTGCCCAGGGCCGTATGTTGGGAGGTGTGCTGTGTAACATTGGTCTCTCTAGCGTTTGCACTTGTGTGCATGCATGTGTGTTTACATTTGTATACAAGCATGGAGAGAGCCTCACTCCCAGTTCTAGGCCACTGCCTGAGCACCACCCTGGCTGCCATCTGTTAACACTGTCTGGGGTTGTTGAGGGGGAGCCAGGGCCAGTGGGTACAGGATAAGGAGCTCAGCCCTGCTCACAGCTTGCACTGGGTGATCCTGGCATGTCATGCCCCTCTGAGTCCCAGGCTGCTATGACACATTACCACCAACTGGGTGGCTTAAAACAACAGCACTCCATTCTCTCATAGTTTGGGAGGGCAGAAGTCTGAAGTCAGTCAGTGTCACTGGGCTGAAATCAAGGTGTCAGCCGGGCTGGTTCCCTCTGGAGGCTCTAAGGCGAATCTGTTCGTTGCCTCCCAGCTTCTGGTGGCTGCTGGCATTCCTTGGCTTGTGGCTGCACCACTCCAATCTCTGCCTTTGTGGTCACATCACCTCCTCCTCTTCTGTGTGATGTCAATCTCCCTCTGCCTCCCTCTTATAAAGGATGCGGGTAATGGCATTGGGATTCACCCTGATAATCAGAATGATCTCCACCTCTCAAGATCCATAATCTAATCCCATCTACAAAGTCCTTTTTTGCCATGTAGGATAACATTCACAGGTCCTAGTGATTAGAATCTGGTATGTTTGGGGGCCACCATTCAGCTTATACAGGAAGCAAATTAGCCTCCCTTTCAAGGCTGGCTATGCAATGAATGGGGTACACACCCATGGAGGAGAAACACTGTAAGTACCCTTCACTCCTTCTCAGGGGACAGTGCTCAGGCACAGCCCAGGCAGACCCCTTGCCCCTCTTCTGCCTCTGCTGGACCCTAGTGCCATCTCAGCCAGACTGTGAGGCCTGGTGTGCTATGGTTGGTCTGACCCTAAGACCTAGTGCGCGGAGATGTGGCCTTGCTGGTCACACCAAGGAGGACTGAACTTGGGACTCTGGGAAAGTCCCCACTGTGTGGGAAAGACCCCTGGGTCACATACTGGGCATGTGGTCTCTCTGTCAGGCACATTTGCAAGAAGTTCTGCCATCCCAAGACAAGGGCTGCAAACTCAAGAGACCTGCAGTGCCCGGCAGGCAATGCCAATGAGGACAATGGCAGAGGGTAAGAAAAAGAATTACACCCACCCTTGGCCTGGCATTAATTTTCCTGCTTTTCATATAAACACGGACACAGAGAGAATGTCTCTGCTAAAATGGAAACGGCAGCGTGAGTGCAGTGGCACATGGCATTTGGCCCTGGCCTCACTGTGGGCACAGCACAGATGACAGACTTTGTCCACAGGGGCAGCCCCTCCTGAGCTCCCCTGACCAAGACCTGGTGGGACTGTGGGCCTGGGGCAGCCAATCCTCTTACTGTCAAGAGAATCCAGACATCAGAACTTTTATTTGAACCCTCCTGATTTTAAATTGTTGCTTCAAATTTCTGAAAAGCACCACATGGGCCAAATAAAACATGACCCCCATTGGCAACATGTGCTTTATGAGAGGCAGAGGTAGACGTGTCCTTTACCCTCCTCCACAGGCCTACTGAAGTCCCTGGGCATAGCCTTGGGACCAAGGAAGGGCTGTGAGCTCCTGCTAGGCAGGTGGTACCCCGTCCCGTGAGCTGCTGCTGGGCTGCAGTGTCTCCCACCCTGCCTTGCACTTGGCCTTGGGCTGAAGGAAGAGAAGCCAGACAGCTCAGTGTCTGTGACCTTGGCTGCCTCCTTCTCTGAAACAGCCAGTGCCAAGCCTTTGCCCGCTGCTGTCAGGCTGCGGCGTCCTCCCTGGCGGGCAGAGGAGACATGCTGCCCTCGGGAGCGCTCTGCCCTGCTGCTGCCAAGGAAAGCCTGTGAGGAGGGAAGGGCAGGGTGCCAGTGCTGCGTGGCTTCTCCACGTGGCCAAGCGTGGCCAGCCCGCGCAGTCTCCACCCGGCGGCCTGTAGCCCTTCCTCCCCTACTGACCTGCTCGTGTCTCTGCCCCGTCCCATTGCCTTGAGCCACATAGTTTTCTGGGCTGCTGAGGAACCAGGAGTGAAGCTCATGTAGGCCCTCAGGGCAGGAGCCAGAGGGCTGGAGCTGATGCTGGGAGCTCAAAGAGGCTGTGTGGTGTCCTGCAGGCAGCCCCAGCAGGGAAGGGGCCTGACAGATAGTGCTGTATTTCAGCCAGCCTGCTGTGGTCCAGGCTGGAGGCAGGGAGGCCAGAGTGATGGTGCAGGGAGAGTGCAGCCCTGTCAGGACAGGCCATGGGTGGGAAGTGGGCAAGGCTCCACTTGGTGGTAGTAGGTTGCCAGGCATACCTTGGTGATGCAGTGGGTATGAGTCATAAGGGAGAGGGCCCAGTCAAGGGTGAGGCCTGGTGGGGGGTGAGGGGTGGATAATGGGGCAGGTGATGTGGAGGGGTCACTAACTTGCTGGAAGCCAGATTGGGGAGGCTTTCTGTGCTATAGCGGTTTATGTCGTAGTGTCCTGTTGCCACTGTAACAAGTTACCATAAACTCAGTGGCTTAAAAAAACACAGATTTATTCTCTTATAGTTCTGGAGGTTAGAAGTCCAAAATGGATCTTAAGGGGCTAAAATCAAGGTGTCAGCAATGCTGGTTCCCTCCGGAGGCTCGAGAGGGGAATCTGTTCCTTGCCTCTCCCAGCTTCTGGTGGCTGCCGGCATTCATTGGCATGTGGCTGCATCACTCTAACCTCTGCTCTGTGGTCACAGTGTCTTCTCATCTATAGTAAGTTTCTCTCCGTTTCCCTTTTTTTTATTTTTTAAATTTTTATTTGTATTTTTTTACATCTTTATTGGAGTATAATTGCTTTACAATGGTGTGTTAGTTTCTGTTTTATAACAAAGTGAATCAGTTATACATATACATATATTCCCATATCTCTTCCATCTTGTATCTCCCTCCCTCCCACCCTCCCTATCCCACCCCTCCAGGCGGTCACAAAGCACCGAGCTGATCTCCTTGTGCTATGCAGCTGCTTCCCGCTAGCTATCTATTTTATGTTTGGTAGTGTATATATGTCCATGCCACTCTCTCGCTTTGTCACAGCTTACCCTTCCCCCTCCCCATATCCTCCAGTCCATTCTCCAGTAGGTCTCTGTCTTTATTACTGTCTTACCCCTAGATTCTTCATGACATTTTTTTCTCTTAAATTCCATATATATGTGTTAGCATATGGTATTTGTCTTTCTCTTTCTGACTTACTTCACTCTGTATCACAGACTCTAGGTCCATCCACCTCATTACAAATAGCTCAATTTCGTTTCTTTTTATGGCTGAGTAATATTCCATTGTATATATGTGCCACATCTTCTTTATCCATTCATCCGATGATGGGCGCTTAGGTTGTTTCCATCTCCGGGCTATTGTAAATAGAGCTGCAATGAACATTTTGGTACATGACTCTTTTTGAATTATGGTTTTCTCAGGGTATATGCCCAGTAGTGGGATTGCTGGGTCATATGGTAGTTCTATTTGTAGTTTTTTAAGGAACCTCCATACTGTTCTCCATAGTGCCTGTACCAATTCACATTCCCACCAGCAGTGCAAGAGTGTTCCCTTTTCTCCACACACTCTCCAGCAGTTAATGTTTCTAGATTTTTTGATGATGGCCATTCTGACTGGCGTGAGATGATATCTCATTGTAGTTTTCATTTGCATTTCTCTAATGATTAATGATGTTGAGCATTCTTTCATGTGTTTGTTGGCAGTCTGTATATCTTCTTTGGAGAAATGTCTATTTAGGTCTTCTGCCCATTTTTGGATTGGGTTGTTTGTTTTTTTGTTATTGAGCTGCATGAGCTGCTTGTAAATTTTGGAGATTGATCCTTTGTCATTTGCTTCATTTGCAAATATTTTTTCCCATTCTGAGGGTTGTCTTTTGGTCTTGTTTATGGTTTCCTTTGCTGTGCAAAAGCTTTGCAGTTTCATTAGGTCCCATTTGTTTATTTTTGTTTTTATTTCCATTTCTCTAGGATGTGGGTCAAAAAGCATCTTGCTGTGATTTATGTCATAGACTGTTCTGCCTATGTTTTCCTCTAAGAGTTTGATAGTTTCTGGCCTTACATTTTGGTCTTTAATCCATTTTGAGCTTATTTTTGTGTATGGTGTTAGGCGGTGATCTAATCTCATACTTTTACATGTACCTGTCCAGTTTTCCCAGCACCACTTATTGAAGAGGCTGTCCTTTCTCCACTGTACATTCCTGCCTCCTTTATCAAAGATAAGGTGACCATATGTGCATGGGTTTATCTCTGGGCTTTCTATCCTGCTCCATTGATCTATATTTCTGTTTTTGTGCCAGGACCATACTGTCTTGATTACTGTAGCTTTGTAGTATAGTCTGAAGTCAGGGAGCCTGATTCCTCCAGCTCCGTTTTTCATTCTCAATATTGCTTTGGCTATTCGGAGTCTTTTGTGTTTCCATACAAATTGTGAAATTTTTTGTTCTAGTTCTGTGAAAAACGCCAGTGGTAGTTTGATAGAGATTGCATTGAATCTGTAGATTGCTTTGGGTAGTAGAGTCATTTTCACAATGTTGATTCTTCCAATCCAAGAACATGGTATATCTCTCCATCTATTTGTATCATCTTTAATTTCTTTCATCAGTGTCTTATAATTTTCTGCATACAGGTCTTTTGTCTCCTTAGGTAGGTTTATTCCTAGATATTTTATTCTTTTTGTTTCAGTGGTAAATGGGAGTGTTTTCTTGATTTCACTTTCAGATTTTTCATCATTAGTGTATAGGAATGCCAGAGATTTCTGTGCATTACTTTTGTATCCTGCTACTTTACCAAATTCATTGATTAGCTCTAGTAGTTTTCTGGTAGCATCTTTAGGATTCTCTATGTATAATATCATGTCATCTGCAAACAGTGACAGCTTTACTTATTCTTTTCTGATTTGGATTCTTTTTATTTCCTTTTCTTCTCTGATTGCTGTGGCTAAAACTTCCAAAACTATGTTGAATAAGAGTGGTGTGAGTGGGCAACCTTGTCTTGTTCTTGATCTTAGTGGAAATGCTTTCAGTTTTTCACCATTGAGGACGATGTTGGCTGTGGGTTTGTCATATATGGCCCTTATTATGTTGAGGAAAGTTCCCTCTATGCCTACTTTCTGGAGGGTTTTTATCATAAATGGGTGTTGAATTTTGTCAAAAGCTTTCTCTGCATCTATTGAGATGACCATATGGTTTTTCTCCTTCAATTTGTTAATATGGTGTATCACATTGATTGATTTGCGTATATTGAAGAATCCTTGCATTCCTGGAATAAACCCCACTTGATCATGTTGTATGATCCTTTTAATGTGCTGTTGGACTTTGTTTGCTAGTATTTTGTTGAGGATTTTTGCATCTATGTTCATCAGTGATATTGGCCTGTAGTTTTCTTTCTTTGTGACATCCTTGTCTGGTTTTGGTATCAGGGTGATGGTGGCCTCGTAGAATGAGTTTGGGAGTGTTCCTCCGTCTGCTATATTTTGGAAGCGTTTGAGAAAGATAGGTGTTAGCTCTTCTCTAAATGTTTGATAGAATTCGCCTGTGAAGCCATCTGGTCCTGAGTTTTGTTTGTTGGAAGATTTTTAATCACAGTTTGAATTTCAGTGCTTGTGATTGGTCTGTTCATATTTCCTATTTCTTCCTGATTCAGTCTTGGCAGGTTGTGCATTTCTAAGAATTTGTCCATTTCTTCCAGGTTGTCCATTTTATTGGCATAGAGTTGCTTGTAGTAATCTCTCATGATCTTTTGTATTTCTTCAGTGTCAGTTGTTACTTCTCCTTTTTCATTTCTAATTCTATTGATTTGAGTCTTCTCCCTTTCTCTCATGTTGAGTCTGGCTAATGGTTTATCAATTTTGTTTATCTTCTCAAAGGACCAGCTTTTAGTTTTATTGATCTTTGCTATCGTTTCCTTCATTTCTTTCTTATTTATTTCTGATCTGATCTTTATGATTTCTTTCCTTCTGCTAACTTTGGGGGTTTTTTGTTCTTCTTTCTCTAATTGCTTTAGGTGCAAGGTTAGGTTGTTTATTCGAGATGTTTCCTGTTTCTTAAGGTAGGACTGTATTGCTATAAACTTCCCTCTCAGAACTTCTTTTGCTGCATCCCATAGGTTTTGGGTCATCGTGTCTCCATTGTCATTTGTTTCTAGGTATATTCTGATTTCCTCTTTGATTTCTTCAGTGATCACTTCGTTATTAAGTAGTGTATTGTTTAGCCCCCATGTGTTTGTATTTTTTACAGATCTTTTCCTGTAATTGATATCTAGTCTCATAGTGTTGTGGTTGGAAAAGATACTTGATACAATTTCAATTTTCTTAAATTTACCAAGGCTTGATTTGTGACCCAAGGTATGATCTATCCTGGAGAATGTTCCATGAGCACTTGAGAAAAATGTGTATTCTGTTGTTTTTGGATGGAGTGTCCTATAAATATCAATTAAGTCATCTTGTTTAATGTATCATTTAAAGCTTGTGTTTCTGTATTTATTTTCGTTTTGGGTGATCTGTCCATTGGTGAAAGTGGGATGTTAAAGTCCCCTACTATGAATGTGTTACTGTTGATTTCCCCTTTTATGGCTGTTAGTATTTGCCTTATGTATTGAGGTGCTCCTATGTTAGGTGCATAAATATTTACAATTGTTGTATCTTCTTCTTGGATCAAGCCCTTGATCATTATGTAGTGTCCTTCTTTGTCTCTTCTAATAGTCTTTATTTTAAAATCTATTTTGTCTGATATGAGAATTTCTACTCCAGCTTTCTTTTGGTTTCCATTTGCATGGAATATCTTTTTCCATTCCCTCACTTTCAGTCTGTATGTATCTCTAGGTCTGAAGTGGGTCTCTTGTAGACAGCACATATATGGGTGTTGTTTTTGTATCCATTCAGCCAGTCTGTGTCTTTTGATGGCAGCATTTAATCCATTTACATTTAAGGTAATTATCGATATGTATGTTCCTATTCCCATTTTTTTAATTGTTTTGGGTTTGTTATTGTAGGTCTTTTCCTTCTCTTGTGTTTCTTGCCTAGAGAAGTTCCTTTAGCATTTGTTGTAAAGCTGGTTCGGTGGTGCTGAACTCTCTCAGCTTTTCCTTGTCTGTAAAGGTTTTAATTTCTCCATCAAATCTGAATGAGATCCTTGCTGGGTAGAGTAATCTTGGTTGTAGATTTTTCTCCTTCATCACTTTACATATGTCCTGCCAGTCCCTTCTGGCTTGCAGAGTTTCTGCTGAAAGATCAGCTGTTAACCTTATGGGGATTCCCTTGTATGTTATTTGTTGTTTTTCCCTTGCTGCTTTTAATATGTTTTCTTTGTATTTAATTTTTGACAGTTTGATTAATATGTGTCTTGGCATGTTTCTCCTTGGATTTATCCTGTATGGGACTCTCTGTGCTTCCTGGACTTGATTAACTATTTCCTTTCCCATACTAGGGAAGTTTTCGACTATAATCTCTTCAAATATTTTCTCAGTCCCTTTGTTTTTCCCTTCTTCTTCTGGAATCCCTATAATTTTAATGTTGGTGCATTTAATGTTGTCCCGGAGGTCTCTGAGACTGTCCTCAGTTCTTTTCATTCTTTTTTTTTTATTCTGCTCTGCAGTAGTTATTTCCACTATTTTATCTTCCAAGTCACTGATCTGTTCTTCTGCCTCAGTTATTCTGCTATTGAACCCATCTAGAGTATTTGTAATTTCATTTATTGTGTTGTTCATCATTGCTTGTTTCATCTTTAGTTCTTCTAGGTCCCTGTTAAATGTTTCTTGCATTTTCTCTATTCTATTTCCAAGATTTTGGATCATCTTTACTATCATTATTCTGAATTCTTTTTCAGGTAGACTGCCTATTTCCTCTTCATTTGTTAGGTATGTTGGGTTTTTATCTTGCTCCTTCATCTGCTGTGTGTTTTTCTGTCTTCTCATTTTGCTTATCTTACTGTGTTTGAGGTCTCCTTTTTGCAGGCTGCAGGTTCGTAGTTCCCGTTGTTTTTGGTGTGTGTCCCCGGTGGCTAAAGTTGGTTCAGTGGGTTGTGTAGGCTTCCTGGTGGAGGGGACTAGTGGCTGTGTTCTGGTGGATGAGGCTGGATCTTGTCTTTCTGGTGAGCAGGTCCACGTCTGTTGGTGTGTTTTTAGGTGTCTGTGAACTTATTATGATTTTAGGCAGCCTCTCTGCTAATGGGTGGGGTTGTGTTCCTGTCTTGCTAGTTGTTTGGCATAGGATGTCCAGCACTGTAGCTTGCTGGTCGTTGAGTGAAGCTGGGTGCTGGTGTTGAGATGGAGATCTCTAGGAGATTTTCACCGTTTGATATTATGTGGTGCTGGGAGGTCTCTTGTGGACTAGTGTCCTGAAGTTGGCTCTCCCACCTCAGAGGCACAACACTGACTCCTGGCTGCAGCACCAAGAGCCTTTCATCCACACGGCTCGGATGGACAGCTCTCCCTCTTCGTGCTGGGTATGTCCGCTGCCTGCTGTGTGCCCGTTGGCACCTGCCCTCCGTGACACCCCGCTTTCCCCTGTCCACTCCACTTGTCTCTCCCAGGGGTGTTCTGCGCCTGCCTGGCTGCCTCCAAGCCCATCTTCATCAGCGTCGGTAGTGTGTAGACTTGCAGAGGGTGGCCAGCGTCCGACCCTCCGGCCGGACCTTGGCTGCTTCCCTTTCGTACCCGCCACCTACCCGTGAGCCCCAGCGACCGGCAGATGTTCACCATCAGCAGCAGCGCCTCAGTCTTCTAACTTTGATAGTTCTCGAGCTTTGGTGGTGGATTTCTGTGTGGATTGTTCTTTTAATTAACTTCCCTTGGAGAAGTGGTTTAAGTGTCAGCCGAGGGCAGGAGTGAAACCCTAGACGAAGTGCTGCTGATTTCCTTTGAGTTTGTTCCCTGTTTTCCTTTTATAAAGACACTTGTGATTACATTTGGCTCACCGGGATAATCCAGAATTTTCTCATTTCAAGATCCTTACCTGCATCACATCTCAAGATCCTTACCTGCATCACTCTCTTGAGCAGAGTCTCTGTTTTACTTATAACAGATATAACAAAAGTTTAATATCCTAACTATATAAAGAGCTCCCAGAGATCAATATAAAGAATTACAAATTATCTGAAAAAACAACTGAGCCACAGATATTAAGAGGCAAATAGGAAATGCATTAACAGAGGGAAATACAGATTGTTAATAAGCATCTGCAGTCTCTTTAGCCATATAAGGCTATACTCACAGGTTCTGGGGATTAGGATGTGACATCCTGGGGGCCATGATTCAGCCTATGTGATATCAAAGTGTTGAAGGCTGAGGTCCTGGCAGAAGTGGAAGAGAGGCCCTTGGCAGGCTTTGCACCCTGATTCCCAGATCTGGCCAGAGTCCAAGTGCTGGGACCTCTCTCTGTGTCCCCAACCCAGGTACTTCCTGAGCCATTTGCAGGAGCCTGCGGCCTGGCCTGGCACTTTCAGGTGGTGACCCAGGGGCTCTCCCACTGGACTTGACCAGTGCCCTGCCCAGCCGGCCATTGCCAGCTCACTGAATTGCAGCTGAAAGTCTGGGCACCTCAGTGCTAGATGCCCAGGGCCTTCTCAGTTCCTCTTCCTCATTCCACCCCTGAGCTGTGCCTACAGCTTGGGGATGAGAAGAAACCGAAAGAGAAGCACCGATTGTGAAACCCAAGGCAGTTGGCCCGACCACTGCCGGGGGGCGTGTTTCCGAGCGGAGTGCATCCTTGGCAGAGGCCTCAGTGCTCCCACTGCTTGCGGCCGGCCCCCTGCACAGCTGTTGGAGATGCCAGTGTGGTGATGTGGCCACATGCTGGGGAGGTGGGCGAGGGGCCAGTGCTGGGACAGCCGAGGCTGCACATTCTCTGAGGCCTGATGCTGTCTGGGGTCAGACTTAGGAGACCACTCTAGAGCTGTTGGCTGAGCTGAGGGACTTTCTGACTGGGGTCTGTGGCCTGGGGGCTCTTCCGAGGGGCTATGAAGGCAGAGGTGATGCCTGCAACCAGGCAAGGGCTTGGGCCCGCCTCATCCTACAGTGGAGACTTGCCTGGTGTGCCCCCCTCCTTCCTGCTGCCCAAATGCAGTCTGTGACGATACTGGACCTGGCTGGCACAGCCCACGAGCTCAGCTCCTCTCCTAGACAAAATTCACTGATACGCTTTCTTTCTTCCCCTTGGATTGTGTAGCGAATGTTCCCCAAAGAGCTTTCTGTCGGCACGTGGTAACCACGCCGGGCTTCCAGATAACACAACGTCTCAGGAGCAAAGCTGTGCTCTGCTCTGGGTGCGTCTGGAGTTTAATTAGCAAGAGTGGTGTGCCTGGTTGTCACATCGGCTGTGGGCTCTGCGGGTCTGCTCTTTGCAGGTCCCCAGCACAGCAGACCGGGATGTTTCTTGGAGAGACATGATGTCTCCAGTGGCAACTTTACACGTCTGTGGCATTTGTGCTTCACGTTTCGGCCGGCCTGCCAGGGTGGGAGCAGCTGGGCCCGAACATCCATCGGGACCCTGACAAGGTTCCCTCCACACCCCATGGGGCAATTGTGAAAGAGATCTGGGCTTTCTGCATGCTGTATCTACATGATGGGGGACAGGGGGACAGGTGTCCCACAATGGGTCCCTGGACAGAGGCCTCTCAGAGAAGCGGTGGGCCCTGATGACAGGTGAGAGGCGCTGGGTCCCAGCGTAAGAGGGATCGGGCTGCAGAGACAGCTCCAGGGACGTATGGAGGGGAGAGAAGGCCCTTCCCCAGAAGCAGTGAGGCTGGGCATAGCTCAGAAGCTGGGTTTGGGCCCGAGGTCCAAACTCTGCCAGTTTGGACCAGTCGGAGACCTCTGACCAAGGCCTGTTTCCTCTAAGAATTATCTGCGGGTTGGCAAACACTTCAGCCAGCTCCAAGCCTGAAGCGTTTTCTATAAAAATTTCCAACTTTCCTTGACCTATTTCTCTTTCAGATTAATACCAGGCAGTGCTGTGCACTTGGCCCTGAAGGAACTCTGAGCTGGGAAAAGGTCATGCAATTAGACGGAAGTGTTGGTGTCTGGCTCTCTCTCCCTCCCCCGCTCAGGCTTTATTCTTCTCTCCCTCAGTCTGGCCCTCTCTTTCACCCACACATACTCATGCGCACACGTTTGGAACCTGGGCTGGATTTTTGAGTTGGGATGTTTCTCCCAGAGCTCTTGACCTGGCTCCACTGGCCTGGGCTCAATCTTGGGGTGTGGGCTTCACCTTGACCTGGAGCAAGGCCTCAGGGAGTATGACTGGAGCTCATGGGAGAGCCTGGTGGCAGAGTCCAGCTGGGGTACCTTTCGAGGGGTGTCCAGGCAAGATGAAGGTGCACACTTGGTATGAGGTCAGGGCTCAGGTGATAGCTTGTAGGATGGCACAGGATTCAGGGGAGTCCAGGGCCAGGACCTGGTGGAGGAGGTGGCCTGGGAGCTGGGCTTGCATAGGGAGGAGGGTGGGGCTGACCTGGACTGGAAGGGACCAGGCGCCTAGTGATGTTCCCAGTCGTGGGGGGAACAATAAGAATAACAGTAGTACTCCTTGATGGAGCACTCAGGCTCAAGGGCAGGCACCCTGCCCACTGCTGCAGAGAATGGTAAAGCCATGAACAAAGCAAAAGCCAGGAAAGTGTAGACTGAGTCGGGGGGAGGTTTTCTGGGTCAGAGACAAGATGCACCTGGCTGGTGGGAGGGCCCAGGCTGCGAGACTGATCCAGACAGAGGGGACGTAAACACTTGGCACTCTCTGAGGCAGGAGTCACCCCAGTGTGGCCGAGGGGCAGAAAGAGGGCCACATACCTGGCGCTGAGGGATTAATGGGGAGAGAAGAAGGGCTGGGCCTGGAGCGGTGGGGAGGGCTGGATTGTGTCCAGTCGTGAAGGAGGTGAGTTCTTATTCTCCTCGCAGTGGGAAGCCTTTGGAGGACTCTCAGTGGGGAGAGTGGCTGCAGGAAGGTCCTTGGGGGTCGGGCCCTGGGTGGTCCTGGTGGCCGATGACAGATGGCCAAGTAGATGATTTCAGGATGCTTTTGGAGGTAGGGCTCACAGGACGTGGGCGTGAGGGAAGGATCGAGGACGGCTCCTGGCTTTTGAAAGGCCTGGGCTACTGGGAGGATGGTTGTGACACAGCCTGAGGTGGGGATGCTGGGGGAGGAGAGGCAGGTCAGGCGGCCCGGCCAAGTGCAGAAGCCAGAATTGGGGCCCAACCCTCAGACTTCAGATCTGTGACCCTGAAGCTGTGACCCTCCTGCTGTTCCTTGCTGCCCTGGCTCAGAGGAAGGGATTTCCCAGGAGAGGTAGTGCTGGCCATGGGCCAAGCCCATTTGGCTTCCAGACTCTTGCGGAAGGGGACAGGGATCCCAGACTTGACCCCATACAGGTGGGCAGGCTCTGGGGTGTGCTCCCAGCCGCTCTTGCCCCGGGAGTCAGAGGCCCTGCTCTGTGGGACGGGGTAGCTGGGCATAGTGTAAAGTCTAGAGTCCCTTGGACGTGCATGTGTCCCGGCCTCTATGGTAGCCCAGGTCCTCCTTCCCAGCCTGCCACTTTGGCGAGGGGGCCCGGACCTGCTGGGGTGGATGGCAGCTTGTGAGAGTGGGCATGATGGGCTGTGTGCCTGCTTCTCGGGCCCTCCAGGCAGAGGTCTGCTGTCCACCCAGTGGGCTGGGGGCAGTGCTGACCAGCTGCTCACACAGCCTGGATGGTAGTAATGACCCTGCCCTTTGTGCAACCTCTCTTGGAATTTGAATTTGGGGACCTCCTGGCCAGGGGGCCTCAGTTCTTCTCCTGTGAATACGTATCTGTGGCTGACCCTGCAGGGTACGGCCTGAGCCAGCCCGGACACCCTCGAGCCCTGGCTGTAAACAGGGAGTACTTGCTGTGTGACCGAAATAATTAAGGGATCCAAGCGCGACAGACTCACAGTTCTGGGGCAGAGACAGACTGGTTTCCCACTGCAGCTCCCAGAGACACCAAGTCCTTACCAGCACAGGGGCTTTGCCAGCTGATACTTTGCTGATCCAGCAGTGAAGCAGTGCTGCTTTTTGCTTTAATTTGTGCTGCTTTTATGGTCGGCAAGGACAAATGATCTCCCCGCGTTTGATTACTTTGTGTGTCTCCTCTTCCTGTTTAAGTCCTTTGCCTGTTCATCTCCTGGGGTCTTTTATATCAGAATAAGCCCTTTATCTGCTTTAGATACTGACTTTCTGTCCTGTTTGATACAAGCCTTTTCCCCAGGCTGTATTTCCCTTTTCCTTTTCAGTTGTTAGTTTTTGTTGCACAAAAGCCAGTGTTTCCATAGCCCAGTCTGTGGGTGAGTCTTTTCCCCCATTAGAGCCGGTCAGTCGTTTGGGGACACGTACCTTTATTGAGGGCCTGTGTGAGGACAGGCGCTCTGCATCTGTGTGTCATTTAATCTGTATGGCAGCCCTGGGAGCAGACAGAGAACCGGGCCCAGGAGCACTGCTGTGTGAACAATAATGAGAATACAAGGCAGAGGAGAACGCAGCATTGGTGGAGCTCACCTCTGCAGGTGTCCCCAGAGCGCTGCAGGCACATCATCTCATGGATTCTTTTTTTTTTTTTTTGGGGTGTGTGTGTGTGTGTGTGTGTGTGTGTGTGTGTGTGTGGTACGCGGGCCTCTCACTGTTGTGGCCTCTCCCGTTGCGGAGCACAGGCTCCGGACACACAGGCTCAGCGGCCATGGCTCACGGGCCCAGCCGCTCCGCGGCATGTGGGATCTTCCCGGACCGGGGCACGAACCCATGTCCCCTGCATCGGCAGGCGGACTGTCAACCACTGCGCCACCGGGGAAGCCCTCTCATGGATTCTTGTAACGACTCCATGGGCTTGGTTGGTGCCATCATGGTGCTCACTTTACAGATGAGGAAACTGAGGTGCTGACTGTCACAGCTCATGAGTTGTAGAGCCACAGTTGAAGCCAGGCTGTCCACTCTTGTGTGGGCAGGGAGGAGAAGGCTGGGAGCCAGGACTGCCTGGCCCCCTGTGCAGCACCTCCTGTCCACCCCCAAAGCCTGGGCCCCACCTGAAGGCTGGCCATCTTTGGGACACCTGGGGCTTTCCGAGCCCTGAGGCTCTGCCTACTGGCTGCAGGAACTGAGGCCCAGAGAGGGTGAGTGAGGAAGTGTCTCAGGTCATTTAGCACATCAGCTGTGGGGAGAATCTTTTGCTTGCTGCAAAATTCCCAGCATTGGGTGGGTTGCCTGGCACATAGTTGCTGCTTAAATATCCATGAAAAGAAAGAAGGAACTTGGCTGCCTGGAAAGCCTGGCCACACGTTTATCATTCCTGAGGGAGCTGTTGTCCCTGGCAGGCACTTGAGGGCTTGCCACTGAAGCCCACTTTTACTGTTCCAATAGCTCTTACACTCCTGGCTTCGGATTCTTGGGTTTGTGCAGGTGGGACGTTGCTGGGGCCTCAGGCCGCACCTGGGATGTCAGGTGGTTGTGCACCTTCACTGCTGCACTGGGGAGATGAGCTGGGCAACAGTGCCTGGGGGCCAGGCGGAGGTCAGCCTCGCTTCGCCCAGTGCACTCTGGCTACGATTCAAAGACCGTGCTGTTGTCTTTCCACATATTCCCAGTGGAAACCATATCCCATGTACTCATTTGTTCAATTCATTCAACTGATATTTACTTATGGCCCACACAGGGCCTGGCACTGGACCAGGCACTGGTACTCTGGGAACCAGACAGACACAGCATCCCCAAGCCCAGTGTCATACAGCTCATGGTGAACTGGTGGGTCTGCAAATGCCTGCACAGTTAGAAACAGTGGGAGATGCCACAAAGTGACCACACAGTAACTGGAGGCTGGAGTTGAGATCTGAAGTGTGGATTGCAGTTCACTAGGAGGTGGGCGGGGGGGCAGCAGGGGTGAGTGTCCTGAGGGGAGTGGACTTAGCCTGTTTAGGGGTCCAGCAGGAGGGACTGGTGAGGGCAGAGGGGTCCGAGGTGGGCTGTCTTGGTGCGGAGGAGTGGTCCTCTACTCTAAGTAGAGAAGCAGCGTGGCCCGGTTACTTTGGAGGAGGGTGAGAGGAGAAGAGGCATGAAGCCAGGAGGAGGCTGCCGCCATGAGCCTGGAGAGAGACTGTGGCCTGGGCAGGGTGGCCCTGGGAGTGGAGAGGGATGGCCAGATGCAACATAGAGCGATAGAGCAGCAAGGGTCTTGTGGGTCCTGTTAGGTATTCCCCATGGTGGTCAGAGGGGATTGCTGCCCACTGGGCAGAACCACATTCCGATCCAGGCTCACAGGGTCCTCCCAGGATCAGGGAGGAGCCAGAACCACAGCTCCCAGCCAGGCCCCTCCCATCCCTACCTCTGCCCAACTCTGGCCCTGCAGATCCAGGTTGGTGATGCTTGCCAGAATCATCTTTGTTGAGGTCCAGGCCTGGGAAGGTCTTTGTGTTTCTGGGCTTCTTTTTATTTTAAGGCTTCTATCCAGATCTCTCTGAACTCATGTTTGGGAGGAGTAAAAATGCCATCTGCGGATTCCTGGCTGAGGAGAAATGCTGCCTTGGGCCAACTGCAGGGACTTTGGCGGGGGGGCATGCCACAGGGGCAGTATCACCCTCTTTATTCTCAGTGCTTTGGTGGTTCATGGGCCAGGGCCAGGGCTGGACAGGCATAGGGGGACAAGTAGGCTTGGCAGGTGATGGAGTCAGGGAAACAAAGAGCTGGGGCACCAGACCAGTCTGCTGATGTCCAACAGAGTAAGGGACCAAGGGCTGCCCTGGGATCCCCAGAGCCCCCAGGTGCGAGCCCCTAGTGGCCTGTGGGAAGTGGGATTCAGGGGGTCAAGTTGACTGAAGTTCAGTACAGATTGTTTGGGTCCAGAAGCTCAAGGGGGCTCAGGCTGGGGACAAGGGGAATGATGGCTTGCTCGACCCCACCCACCCAACCCAGAGCCACAGTTGTGGGCAGCCACAGGCTGGGATGCAGGCATAGTGTGCCCAGTGCCCAGACTCAGGAGGGGTGGGCTGGGTGGGCAGCAACACAGACCCCGGATGGGCCAGAACCCCCAAGGACAAGAGCTCATCTCCTTGCCACCTTGCGCAGAGCCTGGGGTCAGCTATCTGTGGAGGGCAGTGAGGGGCATATTTCTGCAGGGGTCTCCGATACCAGCATCACTGGGGTGCAGGCCAATGTGGGGTCAGTCACAGGAGGGATTCCGGTTTCTCAGGAGTAGCCGGAAATTGTGATTTTATGTAAAACCTTTTCATTTTCAAATGTTGGCAGCTAATTCAAAATTTTCGAAAGCTGTGTATGAGCCAAGCAGGCCCCTGGCAGCAGCAGGGGTGAGAGGGTCACAGGATGGCTTCAGTACCAGGGAACCCAAGCCCACGGTGACCCTGTGTGGCTGGGACCGAGCTCTTGATGTGGCGGGTGATGCCACGGAGTTGAAATGCACTTCAGAGGAATTTTTATTTTCCTTTCGGGAACGTTGCGAGAGACCTTTCCAGCGGTTCCGTTTCTGTGAGGAGAGATCTGCTGTCGTTGTGTTTTTCTTGGAGGCCGCTGGGGAAGCCCATCTGCAGAGCATTAGTGGGAAGGGCGTGTGGCTGGGGAGGCTCCATCCCAGGCCTCCAGACAGAGTCTGGGCGGGGGGGGGGGGGGGAGGGGTTTGTTTGGGATCAGCCCCCAGACCCCTGGAGATGGGCCCCCTGCCCACCAGGTGCTGGGCCCGCCCCGCCCCACTGGCCAGGCCGCATGGGGCTGAGGGGACAGACCCTGTGCTCATTGCATCTTGGTGCCGAGTGCCAGGGGCCTGAAGTTCTGCTTCCCCAGAATGATCGTCCCTTCTCAGGGTCCCTGCAGCTTGGGGAGCAAAGATCAGTTGTAGGTGCTAGAGGACTCTGGTCAGTGACTTCCCTGGTGGTCCAGTGGTTAAGAATCCGCCCTCCAATGCAGGGGACGCAGGTTCGATCTCTGGTCAGGGAACTATGATCCCACATGCCACGGGGCAACTAAACCTGCACGTCGCAACTACTGAGCCTGCACCCCACAACTAGAGAGCCCACATGCTGCAACTACTGAGCCCATGCGTTCTGGAGCCCACGCACCACAACTAGAGAGCCCACACGCCACAACTACTGAGCCTTCGTACTCTGGACCCCACACGACACAACTAGAGAGAAGCCAGAGTGCCGCAACGAAAGACCCCATGTGCCACAATGGAGATCCCGCATGTCACAACTAAGACCTGATGCAGCCACACAGAAAGAAAGAAAGAAAGAAAAGAAAGAAAGAAAGGAAGGAAGGAAGGAAGAAAGAAAGATAGAAAGAAAGAAAGAAAGAGAAAGAAAGAAAGAAAGAAGGAAAGAAAGAAAGAAAGAAAGGACTATGGTCAAATGACTGAGCTCCTCTGTTCTGGGCTGTGTCCCAGAAGCTACTTACATTCTTGGCAAAGTCACCAGTAGGACAAAACAGAGCTTGTGCTTGTCCTGGGACCTTGGACTGGGAAGGACACAAGGTCTTCACATGCAGAGAAGAGAACGCACCTTGGGCTACCTCAGA
This sequence comes from Orcinus orca, assembly GCF_937001465.1. NCBI lineage: Eukaryota > Metazoa > Chordata > Mammalia > Artiodactyla > Delphinidae > Orcinus > Orcinus orca. Next base: position 16,872,408 of record NC_064561.1, on the reverse strand, counting down.
AAATTCAGTTTGGGCCCTTGGTGACAGAGACAGCAGGCGCCAGGGCCCAAGTCCCCCTCTCTTGGTGTCTTCAGTTCCTGGAACGTGTGGGTGCTCCTCAAGGGCTATGGTGGCCCAGAGGGAGTGAGGGAGCCGAGGGGCTCAGCATGGCCCTGGCTTGTTGGTCCCTGCTCTGGCCCAACCTCAGTTTCCCCATTTATAAAATCAGGGGCATTGGACCAAAGCCAGGCTCATCTGTTAGCTTACAGGCTGTATCCCCATAACCTACCCCCCTCCCCGCATGTGTTATTTGATTTACACAATGTCTTCAAAAACTGTGAGAGTACACTTAAAAGTCAGGAGGTTTCACATTAAAATCTCAATTTTCAGTTTCTCAGAAAGATCAGAAGGCCCAGCAACCCTGGCCCTGTTCCTGAAGACTATATTTATAGGGAGGTGCCAGACCTCTTCTCCCCAGTTTTTCCTGTCTGGCTGCCCGCCTCACGTTGGCCCCACCTGCCCTCGTTGGCAAAGGAGAGAGACTCCAGGACAAAGATGACCTCTGGTCGGTAGTTATACACTCACAAACTCTCTGTCTCTCACACACACATGTACACACAGAGGTGTACATATGCACACACGTGTGCACACACATGCACATGCACACACATATGTACAGCGCAGACACATCTACATCTTTATGGAATGAACCTTGGGACCCTGAGGGGTTTCCCAGGTCCCTTTCCCTTTGGACACCCAAGACCCAAGTGAGGGGTCACAGGACTAGACATCCTGGGGCATAAGGACTCACTGTGCCCTGGGCCGAGCTGGCTGCTGGGCCCTCAGCCTGAGCGAGAGGCACCTGTGCTACCACCTGAAGGGGACGTGGGGCTGCAGTACTCTGAGGGCAGAACAAGACCCTCCAGTTCTCTGCAGGAAGAAGGACAGCCTCTGAGGGAGCTCACCATGGTGGGCACAGGCCAAGCTGTGGGAGACACTGGGGGACAGTGATGGGGAACTGATGGGGTGATTTGCCAAAGCTTATGTGTGGGGACGTAGGCAGCTCCTGGGCCTGCCAGATTGGCCTGGGAGCTTCTGTGCAAAGGGACTTTCTAGGGCTGGTGGCCTGGTGGGTAGAGGGCGATTGTGCCCGCGTGTTCCAGGCCCTGGCAGCCTGGCCCCGCATCTGCTTCTGCAGAGTCACCTGCTCCCCTTGGATTCTGGCAGCAGGAGAGAGGGAGATTCTGGCCTCTTGTGTAATTCGTGTTTGTGTCACGTGTGGCTCCCGCAGTGGCTGAGGGCCAGTTCCCTGAGAACACAGTGGTTTTCCCACCTGCTGTGCCTTGAGAGGAGGCAGAACGGGTCCCAGTTGCACTGTCTTTGGGAGCCAGCCCTGCCTCAGGGATTTGCCAGCCTGCTCTGAGCTAGGACCTGGCTGGCTCCCAGGAGAGGAAGCAGTAGTGGGGGGACATGGATGGAGGGAAGGTGGGGGAGAAGGTTGATCTAAATCCAGCCCACTCTCAGACCCAGAGGCCACATCAGCGGCTCCAGCCCTGTCCCGTCTCCCCAGCCTCAGACCCACACCCCAGAGCCCTCCTGGAGGTTTTTGCCAGGAGGCTGTGATGCCCCAGTCTTGAGTCAGACACCCCCAGGCCCAAATCCAAGCCCCAGCTCTGAGCCATTGAGCAGTCCTCTGCTCCCTCCTCAGGCTCTGGTTGCTTTGAGTTACTGTGGATTCCAAATTCAGGGACGGAGAGCCCTGCAGGCCTGTCCTAAACTGAGTGCACAGCAGCTGAATTCAAGTTTGAATCTCCCCTCTAATGGGCAGGCTCCTTCTCCTGCCCAGCTTTGGTGACTCCCTTGGCATTGCTGATCCCCAAAGAAGGTGTCCTGGGCTATTATCTTCAGCCCCTCCCTCACCCTCTGGAACTGATCTGTGAACAAGCCTAACCAGTTCTACCCTTAAAATGCCTAGAAATCGCACTACCACCATTTCTGCCCCTGACTTTGTTCCCTGATTTGGTTGTCATGGACGCAAATAATTCACTTTCCAGTGTCAGAGTCCATTCATTCACTTGTTCATTCACTCATCCATTCGTTCACTCATCATTTACTCATTAATTCATTCACTCACTCACTCAGTTTATTCACTCACTCATCCATCCATCTGTCTGTCCATCCATCCATCTAACAAGTGTTTGCAAGCACCCCTGTGCCAGCCCTGTGCTGAGCATTGCACATGCACAATCTGGTCTCTGCTTCTGAGGAGTCCTGGTTTAGGGGAGAGGCAGAGAAGGGGATGAACCATGACAAGTGCTGCTAACACGCTGTAGAGGCCCAGGGCGTGAGCAGCTGATGTTACCCTGGTGGGGTGAGCTCCAGGAAGCTCATCAGAGCGTGGCTGCCAGGCCCCAAGGCCAAGTGGCTGTGCTAGGGCTCCAGAGACAAGAGCAGGGTGTGCTAGCTCAAAGCACAGACTCTGAGGTCTTGCTACCTGGTTTAAATCCTGGCTTCTCCCTCCACCTCTGTGCCTCTGTTTCCTCATCAGAAAAATGGAGGTAGGGGATTTCTACCTGGTAGGGTTGTTGGGTGGATTAGTCCCCATCAAACTTGTGAAGAGCCCAGTGTGGGCCTGGTGTGTGCTAAGCACTGAAGTGTTGCCTTGAGCAGAAGGGAAGCCCCACACCTGTCAGGCTCCTTCTCACAGGTTGCCACCCACACTATATTTTTTCAGCAGATGGTTGCTAGGCTGCTGTCCTGTGCCCATTTCAGGCGGGCTCTGGGTGGGGCAGCCTTGGGCCAGACCATTTTGCCCTCCTGCCTTGTCAGGTCAGGTGAGGGGAGCAGGTGCAGTGCAGGGCCATGGGTTCTGATGTAGAGGGAGCACTGAGGCCCTGGGGGAGTGTTGGGGGGCGTCATTGACTCTGCCTGCTGCACCAAGACAGGCTTCCTGGAGAATGTGGCACTGGGTAGTCCTGAAACATGGTAGAACCTCTCATCAGAGCCTTCCCTGTGCACCCAGGACCTTATACACTGAGCGGAAGATGCGAACTGCCAGCCATAGAGCTTGTCAGACCCCGTGGTATGTTTATCACAGTGACACACAATAAACTGAACAAACTGAACTAATATTTAAGAGGATTTATATACACATATGGATTTCCAGCTTTCCATGAGAGATCAGGACCCCTGGCAGCACTGGGCCTGCACTACGTTCCCTTGTGTCTCCAGTGGGTAGGTGCTGAGGGCCCCTGGGTGGGGGGAAGTGTGCTCCTTTCCCAGTCCCCACCATTTCCACTGACTCCCTGGCCTGGAGTCTGGGGCTCGGGATCCTTCATCATCGTGCCCTGTTGTCTTTTTTTTTTTTTTAGTCAAAATATATTTCTCTGGGCCTTCGATGCTATCACAAGTTGATATAGGACAGCCAAGCAGAGAAGGCCTGTGAGAGGCAGTGTGTGCGAGACCTGGTGGCGTAGAGCGTATTCTTAGGGCTTGATTTGCAGCCTTCCAGCTGGTGTCACTCATTTTTGTCTCCCCTGGACTCCTGTTAACATTTGAGTTGCTCCCCCTGGTCTTTATTTTTTTGTGACATAAAATTCATGTAACATAAGATGCATAACATTTTAACCTTTTAAAAATGTATATAATCCAGTGGCTTTTAGAATATTCACAACGTTGTGCAGCTATCAGTACCATTTAGTTCCAGAACATTTTCATCCCCCCAGATGGAAACCCTGTACCCACCCCCACTAGCAGTCACTCCCCATCCCCCCCTCCCCTCAGCCCCTGGCAACTATTAAGTGACTTCCTGTCTCTACGGATCTGCCTATTCTGGACGCTTCGTTTAAATGAACTCACACAATATGTGGCCTTCTGGGTCTGGCCTTACTCCTGGTCTTTTAAAATAATCTGTTTTGCTGGTGTGCAAGCCCGTGGTTTACCCCATGCCGTGCCAGCTCGATCTTGTCCCTTGTGGGTCTCTGATGCCCTTGCCCGTGCCCTGGTTCTTCTGGGCAGGTGGTCGTGCTGTGTCTTCTAGAGCCTCGTGCCTGTGACACTGACCACTCTTCAGGCTCCTGGCAGGGGCAGTGGACCAGCCTCCTGGCTCTTTCTTCTGACTTGCCTATGACTATAACCACTTCTCTATTGATTCCAGGTACTCTCTAGAAACAGGCATGAAGAAGCTTTACTTCTTTCTTCAGAAAACATTTAGTTTAAGGCTCTGTCACATACATTTTCTAAGCCAGTCCCCAGGGAGGGTGTGTAGTTCCAGGGCCCCTCTTCATGGGAGTATAAGGTGCTCAGTGACATGAATGTAAAATGGTACTACTGCTGCTGCTCTTTGAATCCACAAAGTAGCACTCAGCGGCAGAAGGAAGGCCCTGCTGGGGCAGGGTTCAGGGCCTGCCTGCATCTCACATGCCTAAAATAGGCAGTTACGTGCTTTTATGAATCCCAGGGGCATGACACAGTAGGGAGCAGTGGGGACTGTGGTAAAAAAAAAAAAAATCCAGCACATTTCCATCAAAGGAGTGGCCTCCTCCACACTCCTGAAATGAGTTCTGTGTTGACTCTGAAGTGGCCCTTGAGGTTCCTCCCAAGATGACATGCTCACACTGGCACGGATCAGCTCTGGACAAGTTCTAAACCAGGAAACGTGGAATCTGAGAAATAACACCACCAACCCCCACTACACCCCCATTCCCAAAGAGAAAATACCAAAACTATGAGAGCCCCCTACGGAGGCCAACCTGGTGCTGGTATTCAGATCTGGAGCTGGTGTGGACATTGTGTGTCTGTGTGTGCACATGTATGCACATGTCCATGGGCTGCAGTCAGGGCCCAGCCAGCCAGCATAGCCATGAAAGGGTGTGTTAGAGAAGAGGGGGTATCATTTTTTCAAGAAGAGTTAGGAGAACAGGGAAGCCAAAACAATGAGACAGAATAATAGAGGAATATGGGAGAAACAAATCTAAATTGATCAATTATCAGAGTAAATGTAAATGGATTAAACTCACCTGTTCAAAGACAGATGTTGTCATATTAGAGGAACAAAACCAAACCAAAACCCAAAATCTAAAATCCAGCTCTGTGCTATCACCAGAGCTACGAGTGCAAAGGCAGGAAAAGGTTGAAAGGAAAAGAATGGAAACAAATATCAGGCAACCAAAGGCAGGCTGTCACATCAATCTCAGACTCCATGGACTCGAGGCATTTTCAGGGAAGGATGGGTCACGATCTAATGAGAGGTTCATTTCCCCAAGATGACAGAATAGTTTTAAAGGTTCACTCATTCAGTAAAGCAGCCTCAATGTATTTGATGTAAACTTTGTTAGAAATAGAGGAATTGACAAATCTATCATCATTTTGGGAGATTTTCAGCCATTCTTTTCCAATTAGTGTTGGATTAAGTCGACGGAAAATCAGCAAAGAAAAGTTCTGAATAACACAAATAACGAGCTTGATTTAATGGAAGTAGATAGATTTTTCATCTGATGAGTAGAGGTCCCTCATTCTTCTCAAGCACATGTATAACTCCCATGAAAAAAAATTAATCAATTAAGTGCAAGTCTCATGAAAATTAAAAGAATAATTATGATGATAATTATGATGTCCTGTTCCCTCACCATCATGCCTGTAAGCTAGAAATGAATAACCCCCCAAATAAAAAATCCCCATTATTTGGAAATTAAAAAACTCAAGTAATTCATGGATCAAAGAAGGAATAATAATGAAACTTCAAGGATACTTAAAACTGAATGATAATAAAAGCACTAAGTATCAAAACTTGGATGGAAATTTACAATAGAAAAGAAAAAAGCTGCAAATTAAACAAATAAATTTCCAATATAAGAAGTTAGAAAAAAGCAAAAGTTACCCAAAGGAAGTAGAAGGGGAAAGATAATACAAGATAATATCAGAAATCAATGAACCAGAAAACCTCTCTTCTGATGACTGTTGCTATTACAAGGATGCAGGGTCAGTGTTGCCAGATCTTTTGGTTTTTCAAGAGAAGCCAGAAATTTGTAATTCTGCAAGAAATTTCTGTGTTAAAAAAATATGATGTGGGCCATTCAAAACATGTCGGTAGCCTAAATTGGGCCTGTGCACCTCTTTTATGAGCCCTGCCTTCTTTTAAACAGCCCTTGGAGGGGCCGTTCACCTCATTTAACGGGGGATGACAAAGGTGACCCAAGGAGAATGGCCAACCTGATTCTGGGCAGGAACTGAGCCTCAGCCCCAGGCCCTGCTCCCAGGGACCTGGGATCCACCTCTGCACACAATACCTCCCCCGGGGCGGTCTTCTCCTCTATGAGTTTTTGTGTGTTGACATATATTTTCTTTACTATTGGGTACAAGCCTAGAATTGCTGGGTCATATGGTAACTCTACTTTTATCCTTTTGAGAAAAGTGCCAGACTGTTTTCCAGCATGTCCTGAGCATGATGTCCCCTTTCCTGGGGATTGGTGGGAGGTGGTGTCAGGGCCGGTTACCATCCCCAAAACATTTCTAGGTCTATGGATGTGTGCTCAGCTCACTGTGAGTTCTCAGACTTCATCTCAGGGCTCCTGTGTGGATGCCTGAGAAGGCCTGCTGCTTGTTCCTCATTAGCAGGAGCCAGCCTCTCCTTGTGCAGGTTTCTGTCTCTCGTCTGAGGACGTGATGTTCTCAGGCCCCGGCCTGTTGGTTTTATCCAGAAACTGGGGAGGCGGCGGAGAAGGTTTGAGTTCTGCTTCTTTTGGCTGGAGAATAATTTCCACATTGGGTCTGTGTTGAAGTGAATCCCTAATTGGCAGAAATACAATTCCTGAGGCTTTTCTGGGATAGCAAGCTCAAATCTTCCCTGGCTGCCGAGCCTTTACACAGCTTTACTTCCAGTATCATGTGGATGTTCTTTTCACATAACACAGTTCGTGATGTTTCACAAGGGCCTGGAGAGATAGGAAGAACCCCATAAATGGGTTGGAAATGGGAGGCTCAGAGATGGCACTTGAAGGAGCTGGGACTTGAACCTAGGCCTGTCTGATGCAGAAAGTGGGCTCTTTCTGCTACTCCAGCTTTAGGTACTTCCTGAGCCCCCAGGAGTTGATGAGAGAGAGGACAAGCTGATGAGGTCTTTGCCTCTCCCCCTGGCGAACCCTGGATGTCTCTGGGTCTTTCTTGTTCAGTCAGCCAGGGCCCCTCTGGCAGAAGCCACCTGTGAGGGCAGAATGGAAGGTACCCATGGGCTGACTACAGCTCTTGGAACACAAGCAGAAGCTGTTGTATGAGGGAGTTAGTATGGTGAGGAAGAGTGTACTTGTCTCTCACCAGAAGGACTCACCCCCCTTTGTGGTGAGAACTCAACTAACCCAGTGGCCTCCCACGACTTTGCACTGTGCAGCACTGAACAGCCACAAAGCAGGACCAAGAGGCCTTGTTAGCTGGTGCTTGAAGTGTGGGTGGTCATGTGGGTCACCACCAAGTATCACCTGGGGTCTGGTCCTGACTGGGAATGTCTCAGAGAAATCGGAGGTCAAGGGGCAGGTTATTCTTTTACTTTTTCTTTATAATAGGCTTATTGAGATATGATTCATATGCTATAATTCACCCATTCTAAGTATACAATTCTATGAGTTTTGGGGTAGTCACAGAGTTGTGCAACCATCATCACAATCAACTTCTGAACATTTTCATTGCCCCCCAAAGAAACCTCTTACTCATTAGCACTTATTTCCCATTTTCCCTCAAGAAGTTTTACTTTCTTCCTTTCCAGTTAGATACCTTTTATTTCTCTTTCGTGCCTAATTGCTCTGGCTAGAACTTCTAGCATTATGTTGAATAGCAGTAGCAAAAGTGGGCTTCCTTGTCTGCTTCCTGATCTTAGAGGAAAAGCTTTCAGTCTTTTACCATTGAGTATGATGTTAGTTGTGGGTTTTATCATGACTTTTGTCATGTTGAAGGAGTTCCCTACTATTCCTAGTCTATTAAGTGTTTTTATCATGAAGGGTGTTGAATTTTGCCAAATCCTTTTTCTGCGTCAATTGAGACGATCATATGTTTTATTTTCCTCCATTCTGTTAATGTGGTGTATTACGTTGATTGATTTTTGTATTTTGAACCACCCTTGCATTCCTGGAATAAATCTCACATGGTCGTGGTGAGATTTTTTGGAAGAGTTTGACAAGGATTGGTGTTAATTCTTCTTTAAATGATTGGTAGAATTTACCAGTGAAGCAGTCCAGTCCTGGATTTTCTTTATTGGGGATTTTTCAATACTAATTTTGTCTCTTTTGTTATAGATCTGTTCACATCTTCTATTAATCCTTGAATTGATTTTGGTGGTTTGTGTGTTTCCAGGGATTATTTTCATTTCATCTAGGTTATCTAATTTGTTACTATATAATTGTTCATAGTATTCTCTTATAATTCTTTTTATTTCTATAAAGTCAGTAGTAATGTCCCTGCTTTTTTTTCTGATTTTAGTAATTTGAGCCTTCTCTCTCTTTATCTTGGTCAGTCTAGCTAAATTTTGTCAGTTTCAAAGAACCAACTTTTGGTTCCATTGATTCTTCCTATTATTTTTCTATTCTATATTTTGTTTATGTCTGTTTTAGTCTATATTATTTCCTTTCTTCTTCCAGCCTTGGTTTTAGTTTGCTCTCCTTCTTGTAGTTCCTTAAGGTGTAAGTTAGTTATTGATTTGAGATCTTTATTTTTTTTAATGTAGGAGTTTACAGCTATAGATTTTCTGATGAGTACTGCATTTGCTATATCCCATAAGTTTTGGGTATGTTGTATTTCTCTCAAGATATTTTCTAATTCCCTTGGTAATTTCTTATTTGACCCATTGGTTGTTTAAGAGTGTGTTGCTTAATTTACATATGTTTGTGAATTCTTCCAGTTTTTGTTCTGTTACTGATTTCTAATTTTATTCCATTGTGGCTGAAGAAGATACTTCATTTGAATTCAGTCTTTCAAACTTTATTGAGACTTATTTTGTGGCCTAACATATGGTCTTTTGGAGAAAGTTCCATTGTATATAAGAAGGATGTATAGTCTGCTGTTTGGGGGTGGGGTGCTCTGTATATGTCTGTTAGGTCTAGTTAGTTTATAGTGTTGTTTAAGTCCTCTGTTATCTTACTGATTTTCTGGATGGTTGTTCTATCCATTATTGAAAGTGGAGTATGTTTATACAAACTATAAATGGAGCATAACCTTTAAAAATTGTGAATCACTATATTGTACATTTGTAACATGTAATATTGTACATCAACTATAGTCCAATTTTAAAAAAAAGAAAGTGGAGTATTGAAGTCTCCTCCAACTACTAATGTAGAACTGTCTATTTCTCCCTTCAATTCTGTCATGGTTTTCTTCGTATATTTTGGAACTTTGTTGTTAGATGCAGATGTGTTTATCATTTTTATATCTTCTTGATAGATTGGTCCTTTCGTCAATATATAATGTTCTTCTTTGTTATAAACATTTTTTACTAAAAGTCTATTTTGTCTGATATTAGCATAGCTACCCGAGATCTCTTTTGGCTTACTATTTGCATGGAATTTGTTCTTCCAACCTTTCACTTTGACCTATTTGTGTATTTGGGTCAAAATTTGGTCTCTTATAGACAGCACGTAGCTGAATCGTGGTTTTTTAAAAAATCCATTTTGCCAGTCTCTGCCTTTTAATTGAAGAGTTTAATTCATTTACCTTTAAAGTAATTACTGATAAGGAAGGGCTTACTTCTGCCATTTGCTATTTGTTTTCTATATTTCATATCTTTTTGTTCCTAAGTTCCACCAGTACTGCTTTTTTGTGTTTAATTTATTTTTTCTAGTGTACTGTTTTGTGTCTCTTCTTGTTTCCTTATCTGTATATTTTTAAGTCATTTTCTTAGTGGGGATTATAATTATTATCTTAAATGTATAAAAATTTAGTTTGAATGAATACCAACTTAGCTTCAACAATATACAAAAACTATGCTCCTATACACCTTGGTCTCCCCCACCTTTTATGATATTATTGTCACAAATTACATCTTTATACATTGCATGCCCTTTAACATAGATAACTGTTGTTTTATGCATTTGTCTATTAAATAACATAGGAAAAAAAGAGGAGTTACAAACCAAGAATATGTTGTTCTTTATTTTTCATATAGATTGGAGTTATTGTCTAGTGCCCATTTATTTTAACTGAAAGGACTTCCTTTAACATTTCTTGGATGGCAGGCTGATTAGTAATAGATACCCTCAGTTTTTGTTTATCTGGTAATGTCTTAATTTTTCCTTCATTTTTGAAGAATAGTTTGGCTGGATATAGAATTCTTGCTTGACAATATTTTTCTTTCAGTACTTTAAATATCAATATGTCATCCCTCTGTTTCTATCATCCCTCCATAGTTTCTGATAAGAAATCAGCTGTTAATCTCATTGAAGATCCCTTGTAAGTGTGGAGTTGCTTCTCTCTTGTTGCTTTTAAGATTCTCTTTTTGACTTTGATTTTTGACAATTTGATTATAATGTGTCTCAGAATGTATCTCTTTGAGTTTATCCAACTTGGAGATCCTTAGCTGTGTAGATTCATGTTTTATCAAATTTGGGAAATTTTTGACCATTATATCTTTAAATATTCTTTCTGCTCTTTCTCTCTTGCCTCTCTTTCTGGGACTCCCATTAAGTGTATGTTGGTGCACATGGGGGTTTCCCACAGGTCTCCTAGATTCTGTTCACTTTTCTTCATTCTTTTTTCCTTCTGCTCCTCATACTGGGTAAGTGGCCTATCTTTAAGTTTACTGATTTGCTGACATCTGTTGTTGAACCTATCTAGTGAATTTTTTATTTTAGTTATTATACTTTTCAACTTCAGAATTTCTTTTGGTACTTTTTCTAATTTCTACCTCTATATTGACATTCTCTATTTGGTGAGACATCTTTCTCCTGGTTTGCTTTAGGTCTTTGTCCATGGTTTCCTTTAGCTATTTGAGCATATTTAAGACAGTTGATTTAAAGTTAAGTCCAGTGTCTGGACTTCCTCAGGGAAAGTTTCTCTTAATTTCTTTTCTTCCTGAGAATGGGCCATACTTCCTTATTTCTTTGCATGCCTCATAATAAGTTTTTGCTGGAAACTGAACATTTTGAGTATTATAATGTGGCAACTCTGGAAATCAGATTTGCCTCCCTCCCTGGGGTTTGTTGTGGCTTGTTGTGGGTTTTTGTTGTTTGCCTAGTGACTTTTTTAAACTATATTTTTAAAACCCTGTACCCTTTGTTGTGTGTGGCCATTGAAATCTCTGTCCTGTTAGCTAGTGGTTTGACAGATTTTGGTAAATACCCTGGGCCAAAGGAGAAATAATACTCTTTCAGTCTTTCCAGATGGGCTCTGTGTGGCAGCACTCCTTCAATGCTTAGCCTATTTAACTATTTAAATTCTGTCTTTTTTTTTTTTATATCTTTATTGGAGTATAATTGCTTTACAATGGTGTGTTAGTTTCTGCTTTATAACAAAGTGAATCAGTTATACATATACATATGTTCCCATATCTCTTCCCTCTTGCATCTCCCTCCTTCCCACCCTCCCTATCCCACCCCTCCAGGCAGTCACAAAGCACCAAGCTGATCTCCCTGTGCTATGCAGCTGCTTCTCACTAGCTATCTACCTTACATTTGGTAGTGTATATATACTAGAGAATGGACTTGAGGATATGGAGAGGGGGAAGGGTAAGCTGTGACAAAGTGAGAGAGAGGCATGGACATATAAACTGTCTTAACCTTCACTTCCTACTGCATGGAGCATAAGGGTCAACCAGAGGTGAAAGCTTTGGGTCTTCTCAGGTCTTTTTGGGCATTTGTCTAGCCCTGGGTATGTGTGTGGCCTTCCAGATTCCTTGGTATATGTGGGGGTTTTCCAAAGACGTTATTTCTCCAAGTATCTCCTTCCCCAGCCTCTTCTTTCCCAGGCTTTTTGATTTGTGTATTGCTTGCATTGCCCTGACTGTTGTCCCTTGTCCCAAGTGGCTGTGGCTAATACATTTGCCTTTAAATGCTTTCAACAAACACTGCCCAGGAAGCCACTTCAGCCCTGGGGAAGGTCCAAAGCAGGAGAAACAAAAGCAAGCCCTTGAGCTGATCTTTCAAGGAGCCACCAGATAGGTCAAAACACAAAATCACAATTCTTTGGGAATAAGGTTCATATTGCTCTCACTGGTACCAACAACCTGCCCCAGGAATGTGGGCTGCCTTCTTCATGGCCAGCTTTGAGGTGGGGAGTAGGGGATGGTAAGTGGATAAATTAAAATGCCACAGCACTCTCTTACTGAAATTCAGCAGCATCTTTCTTCATTAAGCATTTCCCTTGTAAATTTTTTGTCAGATTCTGGAGTTCCAAAAAAGTTGATTCTGACAGATTTTACCAGGTTATTTGTTGCTTTTGTGGAGGGACAGGTTTTTGGAGTACCCTACTCTGCTGTTTTAGTGATGTCCTCTCCCTTACCATATACATCTCATCAGAATGGACTTCAGATCTATGTTAACAATTCCAGTGAGCTATGAAATGTTACTCCTATGTAGCTCTATTTCTCCTTGCCCTCTTTGAACTATTGTTCCTATACATCTTATATGAATTTTCCTTCTTTCCTTTTTTTAAAAAAATTAATTTATTTTTTTGGCTGTGTTGGGTCTTCATTGCAGTGCGTGAGCTTCTCACTGTGGTGGCTTCTCTGTTGCGGAGCACAGGCTCTAGGCATGCAGACTTCAGTAGTTGCAGCACGTGGGCTCAGTAGTTGTGGTTCGCAGGCTCTAGAGCACAGGCTCAGTAGTTGTGGCGCACGGGCTTAGTTGCTCTGCGGCATGTAGGATCTTCCCAGACCAGGGCTCGAATCTGTGTCCCCTGCATTGGCAGGTGGATTCTTAACCACTGTGCCACCAGGGAAGTCCCTATATTAGTTTTCTATTGCTGCTGTAACAAATTACCACAAATTTAGTGGCTTAAATAATACAGTCTTATTGACTTACAGTTCTGGAGGTCAGAAGTGTGAAATGAGTCTCACTGGGCTAAAATCAAGATATTGGCAGGGCTTTGTTCCTTACAGAGACTTTAGGGGAGAATCTGTTTACTTGCCCTTTCCAGCTTCTGGAGGCCACCTGCCTTCTTTGGCTTATGTTCCCTTGCCTCCAACTTCAAGCCAGTAACACCAGGCCAAGTACTTCTCATGCTGTCATTTCTCTGGTTCTCTCTCTTCTGCCTCCCTCTTCCACCTTTAAGGACCCTTGTTATTACATTGGGCTCACCTGGCTAATCCAGGAAAATTTCACTATCTTAAAATCATCTGATTTGCAACCTTAATTTCCCTTTACCATATAACCTTACATATACATAGGGTCTGGGAATTACATATGGGCATCTTTCAAGGGCCAAAATATACACATCTGTGTATATTTTATGTGTAAAATAACAACACGTTGTTATAATTATTATTTTATATAATTTTATGCTTGAAGAAGCTGAGAAAAGAAAGGAGAACAAGTATATATATTTATAGTTTGTTATATTAACCATTTTATTTACCATTTCTTACTCTTTTCATTTTGCTGCCATATGGTATCATTTCCTTACTTCAACATGGCTTTGTTCCCATCTACCTCCTTTGTGCTCTTATTGTCAAATTACATTTCTATATGACACAGAACCAACAATACAATTATATGCATATTGTTTTATAAAATTGCTTTTTAAGTCAGTTAAGGGAAGAAAGAAGAAATATACATTTATACTGTCTTTATAATTGTATAATTACCTTTACCAGTGCTCTTTGTTTTTTTGTGAGAATTTGAATTAATATCTGGAGTCACTTACTTTCAGCCTGAAGAACTTCATTTAAGATGTCTTGTAAGTACTTACAATTTCACTCAGTTTTTGTTTACCTGGGACTGCCTATATTTCATGACTTCATTTTATGAAAGATAGCTTTGCTGGGTATGTTTCTTGATTGATGGATATTTTTCTTTCAGCACTTTGAATATGCCATTCCACTTCCCTTCTGGTTTCCATTACTTCTGACGAGAAGTCAACTGTGAATCATACTGGGGCTCCCTTATGCGTGGCAAGTTGTTTCTCTTGCTGCTTTCACATTTTTCTCTTTGTTATTGTATTTCAGCATTTTCACTATGATGTCTCTGGGTGTGGATCTCTTTGAATTTGTCCTACTTGGAGATTTTTTGGGGTTTTGGATAGATAGATAATATTTTCCATCAAATTTAGGAATTTTTCAGCCACTATTTCTTCTATTTTCTTCCATGCCTTTCTCTCTGTCTTCTCCTTTTGGTACTTCCATTATGCATATAGTTGTGTCCTTAATGATGTTCCCCCTTTCTCTTAGGTTCTGTTCAGTTTTCTTCATTCTTTTTCTCTCTGTCCTTCAATTCACATAAATGTCTTCTGCCAGTTCAAATATACTCTTGTGCCCTTTGCTAATTGTACTTTTCAACTCCAGAATTCCCATTTGGTTCTTTTTTTATCATTTCTATCTCTCTCTTTTCTAAAAAATATTTATTTATTTATTTGGCTGTACTGGGTCTTAGTTGCGGCACGTGGGATCTTGTTGCAGCATGTGAGATCTTCAGTTGCAGCATGTGGGATCTTTAGTTGTGGCATGTGGGATCTTTAGTTGTGGCATGTGGGATCTTTAGTTGCGGCATGCGGTATCTTTTAGTTGTGATATGCAGGCTTTTAGTCGTGACATGTGGGATCTAGTTCCCTGACCAGGGATTGAACCCTGGCCCTCTGCATTGGGAGCGTGGAGTCTTAACCACTGGACCACCAGGGAAGTCCCTATAATTTCTATCTCTTTATTGACACTTTTTAGTTGATGAGACCTTGTCATAATACATAGCTCCTTTACTTCTGTATGCTTGATTTCCTTTAGTTTTTTTAATGTATTTAAAATGGCTCCCTTGAAATCTTTGTTAAATCTAACATCTGGGCCCTCTCACAGGCAGTTTCTGTTGCCCACTTTTTGTTCCTGTATTTGGATCACACTTTCTCTTTTCTTTGCATTTCTCTCTCTCTCTCTCTCTCTCTCTGTTTTTTTAAAACTGGACATTTTAGGTAATGTATTATAACAACTCTGGATGCTGATTCTCCTCCCCTACTCTGGGGCTTATTTTGGTTGATGTTTGCTTGTTTATTTGTTTCTTGACCTGGCTTGACTATTGTAGTGAAGTCTAGTTCCCAGCAGTATGAAGCCTCTGATGTTGCTCCTCAGAGGGCACAGCCTTGAGCATGTGCACAGTCACCCTGGGACAATAGTGGCTTTAGTGGGGCTCTTTGACTCTCTCTCTCTCTCTCTCTCTCTCTCTCTCTCATCTCTCTATTGGCTCTCTGCCTCATTTGGTATCACCCCCAGCTGTTAGGCTCCACTAATTGATGCCTGATTATTATTTTTGACCATGCCTGGGAACAATAAATTGCTTTATAGTCTGGTCCAATTGAATTTTAGTAGGGCTAGTTTTTGAGGCAAGTCTTTGAGATCTCTTCTACCTGTAAGAGGAGGCTTCATAACTGTCTATTTTCCTGATTCTCTTTAGAAAACTATCAGGCTTATATTTAACTTGTTGCTCATAGAGCTACCAGCCTCATCTTATATGCTTACCACCAAAATCTGTATTGTTGTTGAGAGCATGCTCAGGCTTGAACTTGTCCACACCCTGATTCAAATAAAGTCAGCCTTTTGGGGAGAGTTTCAGAGTGTTCTGTTCTTAGGAACTGTCTTTCTTCAGTGAAAATCTGTGAGCCACTCTGCTCCCGTGCTAGGCAGGGGAAGTAGCCTCCAAGCTTCTTAGCTTGCCTTTCCCAACATGGAATCTTTTTCCTACAGACAAGCTGGGGTGAGGATTGGGACCCCAGTATTCTCATTTTGCTGTACCTGTAGTAGAGCCTCTTCCCTTTGAGTGAGGGTTGGATGGAGGAAGGGAGCCACTGACCTTTCAGCCAGACTCACCAGGAATTTTGCCTCTGCCACTTGGAGTTGGTGGCCAGCCTATTCCAGTGAGATACTGTATCTGTTGACTGGAATCTGATGGGAGAGGAAGCTCCATCTTCTTGGCCACATCCACCCATCATGGTGGAGCTTTCTTTTGATTTGGTGAAGATGGGATGGGGTGGGGAGAGTAGGGAGTGGGTTATGGTTCAAGTGCCACAGACTCTTGCTGTTCTTACTGAGTTTTTTTTTAAAACCAAGATTCAGTAGATTTCTTGAATAAATGATGTTTCTTCATTTGCTCTATGCCCTTAGGACAATTTCCAGAGACTTTAGATTATTGTTGCTGGTTTTCTTTTTAACTATTTTTGCCAGTTATTGTTGTTTTGCTGAGAAATGGGTCCATGGGATTTCTCACACCACCATTCTAGAAGTGGAATTTGGGACAGGTCATTCTTAATCTTTCTTAGGGCCACAGCAGTGAGGAAGATAGAGGACCCTGTATCTGTCGGGGTCCTTCAAAGTGTAAGTGATAGAGACACAAATCTAATTAAGCCAGAAAAGGAAATGTACTGGTGCACAAGATTGAGACAGTGTGCACAGCTGGCCCAAAGGACGCTGCCAAGGCTCTGTCTCTCCCTCTCTTTCCTGACTTGGCTGTCTTCTGCACAGACATTCCCTCAAGTTGGCTCTCCACATAAGCAGCCCCAGGCTTGTGCTGTGAACTTTCTGACCCAGGAAGGGGCTCTTTCCCCAACAGAAATAGGGGTGCTGGCTTGAAAAATTAACAAATAGCCTCTAGTTGCCCCTTTTAAAAAGTGCACACAGACAGGTACACACACAATTTTGTATACAATTAATTTTCACCTGCTGTAAATCTCTTTCACATACTCAGAACGTAAAAACAAACTTTTTGAGAGTTATAGCTTCTTTAACTGCACTTTTCATGCAAAATGATTGGTCACTTCCTGAAACACTGAAACAAATGCAAATTGCACAAGTAAAAGAAAGAGCAAACTTGAATCTTGCCCCAAACTGCTCTAAGAGGCTGCTATCATTCGACTTTAATAAATTGAAATTACAGAATGGCCTTTGACATGGCAATTTTCACGTTATTTTGGACATGAAATTGATTTTGATCTGTTTTGATGGCAATGAGACTGAAAACTCTGACTCACAAAAGTGCAGTATAACAGACCGATCCCCCCTGGCTCTGCTGGAAGAGAGGATGCCTCGCTGGGCTGATTTGCTGTGGCCTCACTTTCCATGAGTGTGAGGTCATCTCTGGCAGGCGTGCCTCACGGAGGCTGCCTGGGGCGCAAGCACTGGCCGCTGGTCGGGGTCACATAGGAGGGCTGCCTGGGACGAGGAAGTGTCCGCACTGTCCTAAGGAGTTTCCGAGTGTCTGCACACTGTCTTGGTTGACATGGTGACGAGACTTGCTGCTCAGTCCAGCCTGCAGCGGCCTGGCCTCTGCCTCTGGAGGGTTCACCCCTCTTTTCCTCTCACACTTCAGTTTCTTCTTGGCCAAAGGACATCATTGTTCTCCAGCAGCTCCCACAAAGGGCCTGGGTTTACCTCATCCATACAGCCAAGCCCATCTGTCAGCAAAACCAAGACTCAAGCTAAGTCACCCCACCCAATTCTCCTGAGAATTGGGTTTGCTCCTCCTTCACTGACACTGAGACCTCCCTTCCGACTTGGACTGAGTGCATCAGAGTTGTGCTCTGGGAAGTCTATCAAGTACTGCCAGGAGTTCCACTTCCCTTTCTGGACAAAAAACCCCAGAAGAGATGGGATGTGAACTCTAAATTTGAGACTGTTTATAGTTTCCACAGCAGTGACCAAGGCTTGTGTCAGTGCCTCTCACAGCAGTGCCTGCCGGGTGGAGGGCAGCAAGGCACAGGGAGCTGGAGCTTCTGCCTCACAGTGCGACAATCCCGCACCATCATGGGAGCTCATCGGACAGAGGGTCGGGTTCCGCAAAACTTCCCACCGGTTCTCTGATGCCTTCAGACGTGGTCTTTACCATCACTCACCCTGGGTGATCTGGCCCCCTTGCCTCTCTGATCCTATTTTCCTCCTGGCCTCCCTGCCCGGCACAGGCTCTTCCTCCTTCCTGGATGCTCTTTCATCAGATGCTCCCATGACTCCCTCTCTCCCCTCATTCAGGTCTTTGCCCACGTGCCCTCTTTCGGTGAGAGCTACCTGGACCACTAGAATATTTTGTAACCTACCTACCCCCACCCCCACCTTCTTGGCCCTGGCACTCCCAATCCTTCTGCTCTCCATTTTCTTTCTCTCCCGGGGCAGCTGCTCCCCCTACCAGAGTCAAGCCAACCCTGGGCAGAGGGCTGGGCAGGATGCAAGGCCCAGTGATACCTGGAAGCTAGGGTGTGGCAGGGGGGCTTCATGGCTGAGCACCATTTCAGGGCTGGGGGCAGAGGCTTTTCCTGTCTGATCTGTGCAGCTGGTACAGGAGGGCAGCTGGGACCAGGACTAGGGCTGGTGGGCACAGAGGTGACAGGAGGCAGGGCTGAGGCTGAAAGATATCTGAGAAGGGCTGAACCAGATGAGGGGCAACCTGTGCCATGGTGGAGCAATCTTGGTGCAGAGGGATCTACTCTAGGATTTACTAGGGACTACTATTGGGACTAGTAAGAGCTCTGCCTGGACTCACATGGTTCATGGGGTTGGATGGGGTGGGGGGGTCCAGAAATAGACAGGACCAAACTGGTGGGTGTCAGTACTGGATTCTTCTTCTTTTCTTTTTTTTAGTTTACTTTTGGCTGTGTTGGGCCTTCATTGCTGCACGCGGGCTTTCTCTAGTTGCGGCGAGCGGGGGCTACTCTTCGCTGCGGTGTGTGGGCTTCTCATTGCAGTTGCTTCTCTTGTTGTGGAGCACGGGCTCTAGGCGTGCGGGCTCAGGAGTTGTGGTGAGTGGGCCCAATAGTCGTGGTGAGTGGGGTCAGTAGTTGTGGCGCACGGGTTTGGTTGCTCTACGGCATGTGGGATCTTCCCAGACCAGGGCTCGAACCCATGTCCCCTGCATTGGCAGGCGGATTCTTAACCATTGCGCCACCAGGGAAGTCCCAGGACTGGATTCTATCTGAGGTTTGGGAAGAGGTGGTCCACCCCTCTTCCTGCCTCCCTTCCCCCTCCCCTTTCCCTGCCAAGGCAAGGCGTGGCACCCAAGCCCTTCCAGTGGCTCTGGGTGGACACCTGGGCTCAGGATGGGAAGAAGGCCCTCTCCTCCATTACCTAGAACTTTGGGCAGCACCAACCCCAACAGGCTGAGACGAAGAGCAGGTGAATTTCTTTAAGGCCTCCCAGCTGATTCTCTTTGGTGTCCATCTGATTTGCACTTGGCCTGGGCCTGTCACAGTTGGCAGAACTTGGACACACACAGAGAGATGGGCACTTGGTTCCATAGGCACGAAGGACCTCTCTCTGTTTCACACACCCTGAGCATTTCATGCTGTCCCGTAACATGAGGGCAGGCTCTTTTTCTTGCTCTTTGTTGATGCCTTCATCCTGTCATGCATAAGTCTTCACTGAGATCTTCCTCTCGGCTAGCGCTGGTGGTCCAGAGATGAATCCAACACACACTTTTCCTTCAGGAGCTCTTGAATTTAACAATTCCTTGTGATCAGTGTTTTAACGGAGGAAAGTGCAGGGAGCTATGAGAGTCTAGAAACGGGAGTGACTTTCTCTGTTTGCAGGGGCAATGAACTGAGCATGGGCCTGGATTTTAAAGACTGAATAGGAGTCTGTCAGAAAAGGCAGGGGTGGACATTCCGGGCAGAGCAAGCAGTGTTTTCTAGGACCCACGGCTGTAAATGCATTGCAGGGCACAGCGTCAGGCCCGTCAGCAGCCCCTGGCCAGTGAGGCTTCCACTCCTGGGGGTCTGGGTTGCCCAGGAACTGTTGCAGGGCCTACAGACATGGGCAGGTCTGTGCAGAGGCTGCTGCCAACCAGGTGGAGGTAATGAGGCGTGACCTCAGCCCCCCCGAGGGGGAGAAGGGGCAGATTATGAGGAACAGAGGGGAAAGGTGCCAGGGATGTGATGACTTCATGGTTGTGGATGGGAGATGGGTGATGGGCGGCATCTGCCAGGATTAGGGTAGGAGAGACGCCAGTTCTCCTGGGGCTTGTTGACATGGAGATGCTTAGGGGCAGTTGCGCGCAGCTAGGTAGCAGGTCTGGAGCCCAAGGGCAGTGCAGGCTGCAGATGGGCAGGCACCTTCAGCCTTCACATGGTCCTGTAGGTGGAGGCAGCAGACAGGAAGGAGGGGAGCGGAGAGTGAGTGTAAAGCCCAGAGGATGCACAGCCCTCCGTGGTGAACAGATCTGGGTGTGGGGGGCCAGAGTCACCCGAACTCTGTCTCCTGTGGGGATCCAGCTTCACTCCCTCTCTGAGCTTAGCCATGCAGAGCTGGCAGATTTCACCCAGGACTTCCTACCTGGGAGATGAGATTCAGCACGTGCAGAATTCCCTATAGAGTGGGGGTTAAGTCCCTAGGTGCCTGGGCTGTAGGGAAGTGATGTCTCTGGGCGCCTGCTGTGGACAGCTGTGCAACAGGGAGGTTGAATGGTGGCAGACAGCATGAATGGAGTCTGACTGCCCTGGGAGGATGAGACACCCCCAGAATCAGTGGGGAGCCAGGGGGCCAGGCTGGAGAAGGACCTGGGAGCCAGGCAGCTTGGGTCCTCACTGCAGGAGGGGCTCGACAGCTGTGAGCCCTTTTTGGTGACTCCACAGCTTTTTTGTCTCCTGACTCGCCTGGTTCAAGCGGGTGTCCAGTGAGAGAGGGATGCCCTGCTAGAGGAAGGTTGTGTGCACATGAGGGACCAGGGATTCCTGGGAACAAAATTGGGGTGCTTCTCCAGGAAAGGGGAGATGCTGATCAGTCCCCCAAACCTTGGTGTCTGGTCCATGGCACCTGCTCAGCACCCAGGGGTCTCTGTGTGAGGAAGGACATGTGTGTGCAGGAGTGTGGGTCCAAGCACAGGGTACATGGCCGTGGACTGGGATGTGCCTGACTCCCTTTCATTTTTTGAAAGCCCCACTGTATTAAAAGGTGAAGGAGTGCCACAGAGGTACATTTTAAGTGTGTGCATGAACTAAAGGAAGTCTTGTACCAGATGCAGACACACTGCCGGGCACCAGTGCCAACCAAGTCCATGGTTTCCAACAGGCAGGGGTTCCAGAGAAGGGACCCCAGGTCTTCCCCTCCAAACCCCACCCTCTCTGCGCACCTGTATGCACAGCCTCCTGGCATAACGTCACAGGT
Source organism: Orcinus orca (assembly GCF_937001465.1). NCBI lineage: Eukaryota > Metazoa > Chordata > Mammalia > Artiodactyla > Delphinidae > Orcinus > Orcinus orca. The sequence continues at coordinate 16,851,176 of NC_064561.1, read as the reverse complement.
ATATATTTGATGTGTATCTGATTCCAGGTCTCCCTCTGGCCTCTGCAGGAGCAGGCCCTGGATAGATCCTTGTGTACATTGCCTCACAGCAGAGCCCAGGGGAGCATTTTAGGGTGCATGCCTTGTGAGTATCTGGTTGAGCACTCATGATGCCCACTGGCCCAGAGAGGGCCAGGCCGTACTTTCTAGTCCCCCCACCTGCCCACCTTGCCTGCTAGCTGGCCCCATCTGCCCACCTGGACCTCCTCTGCTGAACCACTTAATCCTGCAGCGTATTTCCTCCGACAGGCCAGCCCATCGATCGGGACTCTCAGGGACTTGATTACAGTGCTTTCTAACAAAGTCAAAAGCAAATTTCCACGAGAGGTTTATAGTTAAGTAATTATGGTGCTTGGTGTATGTGTGCCAAGGCACAGGAATGTGTGGGGCAAGCATGTCAAGAGGAATCATCAGAAAATTAAACGAGAAAGAAGGAAGGTGAGCATTAGTGAGAGAGCCTGGCAGGCGGGCAGGGGCTCCCAGGAGCCTGGAACAGGGTGAGAAAGGGGAGTTGTAAAAACGAGCCATTTCACGCTTAATTACAATTTCCCATAAAGTACCTGAAGAGTGATGATACGCATTGAACTTGGACAATTAATGTAATTAAACATTCGTGGTGCCTGCGACCCATTTCCTGCCTGGGGATGTCTTTGGAAGCAGAAGTGATTCTTCTTGGAGGTGATTTCAAGAGCAGCCTGGGAAGGAGGGTTTCCTAGAGGGCTGGACCTTGGGGGATGCTGCCCCTGAGCCCCACTTGGGGGCAGGACCCCTCAAAAGAGCTTTTGCTGGCAGCAGTTGGAGGCCCAGACCAGGTTGGATACCACTGACCGATGGAGAAAGAAACAGGGGTCTGAGGTTTGTGACCAATTCCCATATTTTGCTCAGTTCCAAGCCATTTGAATCTGACTCTGGCTGTCACCTTCTTTCCCTCAATTCTCTGACAGAGGGCCTTTAAGGCCCCCTCACTCCCTGAGCCTCAGCTGTTTTATGTGCATTGAACATGTACTCTGTGGGCTGTTGCCAAGATCATTATGCCTATTTTTCATATGGGGAAACCTAGGCCCAGAGAGGGTGTGGCTTAGCCACGTCTCACAGCTGGGAGGTGGCCTTGCTAGGATCGGAACCCAGGGTGCCTCTCAGGTGTGGGCAGGGAGCACAGGGTCTCGCTGGACTGGCAGAATTTGTCTGGCCAGGGTCAGTGCTCACTGCTAAGACTTCCATCCAGACGACGAGACCCAGTGCTCACCTTGGAAGGGGTACGAGGTTGAGTGGCTGTAGACCTAGAACCAGGTAACAGGTGTGAAGGCACCACCTCTGGGGTCTCCTGTAGATGCTCAGGATCAGCCTGGAAGTGCAGTGAACACCACCTTCGTTTGGTTGGTTGGGATCCTGCTGGTGCCAAGGGCGGGGCCGGCAGACCCAGACACGTCTGGTGGGTGCTTCAGCCATGGGCACACTTGCTGCTCTGAGAGGCATCAGATAGCCAGATGCAAGGAAGCAGCCATGCTGGGCTGAGAGCCGGGACCTGTGGCAGGGACTCCTTCCATCTCACACCCAGGCTGGCCTTGGACTGCGGTGGGTAGAGGGAGCCCCTGCCCGGCCCGTGCTGCTGGAGGCATGCACTGTGGTGAGGCGGCCCCCATCTGGACTGCCAGGCTGGAGAGGACAGGACAGCGGGCTGGTGCCCAGACGGGATCCTGGGGAGTGGGCAGGAGTCAGTAATGATGCTTCTCACTCTCTGTCTGCCTTTGTAGTCACTTTGATGTCCTTCCCCTTATGCATCCCGGAAGCCAAACCCCGTGGCTTACATACACCCAGACCCCAGACCACCGTCCAGCCCAGCCCTCTCTCTGTGCCCCAGACCCCTCATACTCAAGTGTTTAGTGGACGTCTGTCTTTGGGGCCCTTCAGGAGCCTCAGGCCCAACATGCCCCGACTGGCCTCCCCTCTTCCACGTGACTCCTCCCAAGGATCCCCTTCTGCTGCAAAGGGCTTCCCAGGGTAGCGGGATGCCCAGTTCAGTCCCTCACTCCCTGCATCACATCATAACAGTGATGCTGCCTCTCAGCCCTCTGTGTGCTTGTCCACATGCCGTATCCACCTGCTGCCCCATTCCACCTCCTTACAGAAGCTGCCACTTCTCTTGCCATGTCCTCCGGATGACGCCCGGCTCCTTCACACAGTGGCCTCTCCGATGGCTTCTGCCCCTCTGCCCTCCTCCCTGGCTTCACCCCTCCTTGGCTTTCCATGCCACACCCTGCTTATGGCTTCCCTCACTCACCACACCGGAATATGTTTCCACCAACACGTGCTCCTGATCCACACATTTTAATTTTGGCAATCTGAGCGGGTATTTCTTTTATTAAGGGTGACTTAATAGAGCACTGCTTAATATTAAGCACAATGCTTAATAGAGCATTGACTTGAAAGAGCATTTTACTTTTTGAGGACATCAAGCCTTTGTGTGTAGTGCACATGATGTTGGGTGATTCCTTGGCTGTGTGTGGGACTGAGCCAAGACCCCTGAGAGAGGAACAGCCTGGGGCACACTGAGTGTTTGTTGCTGTGTGGATAACCAGCGGGATATAATGAGTCCTTGTGTGAGGACCCCACAACAAATCACAGCCACCAGAACCCAGCTTCGAGGAGAAAGGGATTCTGGTAAACAGTGGATGAAGCTTTGGGCCGGTAAGTTTCAGCCACCATGAGGCTGCGGACTGTAGACTCAGTCTGGCTTGTTAGACCCTGACCATCCCACAGGCTTCGCAGGCAGGTAGGAGGGGCCCCTAGGAAATGGGCGTGCCCGGTACGGAGCTGAGGTCGCAGACTGACCTAGGAGCCCAGCTTTGGCTGGTTTCATCAGGCGGTGCAGGGCTCACATTGTTTTTAATTGCCTTCTGATATCTAAAGAACAGAGACTTCACATGCAAATCCAGATTTCAGACTTCTTTATAAACATAAGGGCCAGTAACACAGACCTACACTCTGCTAGCCACTGCCTTCTGGCCATTCCACCCCCCCACCTCCCCCACCCCTCCCTGCCCCCGCTGTGCCCCCTCATACCTGGCCCAAGACGGCACTGCCACCTGGCTTCTCTTAGGGGAGCAATATTTCTCAGTTAAGAGTGAAAAAAACAAGAGATAAGCCAAGAGGTCCCCCTGTTTCCAGGAAAAATGAGATAACACATTTCTTTCTGGAAATACAGACCATTTCTCTCTGTTCGATATGTAAACAAGGTGTGTCTTGGTCAAAGAGAGAAAGGGGACATTGTGACATGCCCAGCCTAGCCACCTGCCGGCCCTGCAGGCACCGAATCCTTGCCGCTGGCACAGCAGGGACCCTGAGGGCTGGGGAGCCCCAGTGAGGGTCGCTTTGGAGTGACGTGTGGCCTGTGGCTGGGGCCGGCGGTATGTTCTCAGGTGGCTCCTGCAGGCCGTCGGGATGTGCCAGCAGCCGTGGCAGTGGCTCTCCCAGGAGAAGAGGGAAGGTCAGTAACAGCAGCACCCACTGCACGGCCAAGCTGGCGTGAACATGCAGCACCTCCCAGCCCCTAACCTCCCAGCCGCCCCCGTTCTTTTCTCCCGTAAACCACGGCCAGGAAAGAAGTAGACGCACCTCCCTTCAAGGTGCTGCCTGCACCTGCTCCTACCAAGGAAATGCTGGCTGTGGCTTCTTCCATGCGTGCAGCCCCGCGGGCTCTCCCAGCCTCAGTTGCTCAGACATAGCGTAAGAGAGACAGTCGTTTTCCATGTATCCAACAGGTGGTTTTGGCCCCCGGCTCATTGATTTGTTTTTGCCGAGCCCCTCTGGGTGTCTGGAGACCCGGAGAGAGGTCAAAGGGGGCCTCAGTCTTCCAGGAATTCCCCACCGAGGGTGTGTGTGTGTTGTGAATGAGCATGTGTGCATGTGTGTGTGAGTGCGTGTGTGCACTTGTGTGCACGCATGTGAATGTGTGTGTGTCGGGGAACAAGTGAGAGCAAGTCAGCAAGTCTGTGAAGGTGACGTAGCCCTGGAGGGCTGTAGTGGAGGTGATTCTTCAGGTAAAAGGGGCCTGGCAGATCACTGGGACTGAAATACTGGAGGAGTGAATGAACCAATGAATGAATGAATGAAAACATAGGTTTGGGGGGCCAGGGAAGGAGCCACTAACTCAGCCTGGTGGAGGGAATGGGGAGGGGCAGCCAGTCAGGAACTTCCCAAACAGGAGGAAGGTTGGCGCTGGACCTTCAAGGAGGGGCAGTATTTGCCAGGCAGACAGTGGTACCTGGGTGTGGCACTCTGGCTGTTGCTGCCCCAGGGAGCAGCGTGTGCAAGCTTTAGGGGTGGGAGATGCCAGCAAGTGGAGACGGGCAGGTGGGCCGGGGTGGGGTCGTCTAGGGCTTCCTGTCCTACTTGGAACTGCAGGAGACGGGAGCAGCGGGCCCCAGCAGCCCTCTTGGTGTCTGCCTGCTGCACTGGCTGGGTGCCCTGTGCAGTCCACAGCACGCACAGCTGTGATGGTGGCCCCAGTGTCCTGCAGGGCCAGGCAGGAGCACTGTGGTCCATCAGTTGACTTGCACAGACCCTGGCTGGGTCACATCTGCTTTTAAACCAGGAGAGGAAACCCCAGACATTTTAAAGTAGAATGTGATGTTTCTTGTAGTCTCTGTGCACCCAGCCACTGGCCTGTCCTATGGAGCCCTTGGGGTGTCTAGGGCAGCCAGGAGCCTGGTGAACTGGTCCTGTGCCATCCTGTCTGCAGAAAGGGCAGCCCTTGGTGGCCACGGGACTCGGGCTTGGAGTGCATCCCCCGCACCGCCCCCCAGTCTGTTAGGAAAGACCCATGTAAGGCTGCATCACGGATTAAATTCACAGCGTTCAGCACTTGCTCTGATTTCTCATTTCCTCCCTTCTTTAGAAGGGACTGATCAAATTAAGCCCTATCGACACCGTGGTCTGACAGGAGGCTTGGCACTGTGTAGGGAGCACAGGGAGTGTCCCTCCATGACCACCGTGGAAGCACGGCGGTCCCGGGTCTCCAGGGAGTTCCTCCTCGGTGACTGCAGGCTGTGGCCTTTCGAGGCAGGGAGCATCACGGGAGAGGGACATGTGGGGTCCATCAGGGCTAATCAGTGTCCCCTCCCCAGCCCCACAGGCTTCTGAACCCACCGAGCTCACACAGGAAGACAACAGGAGGAAAACCCAGTGTCTGCGGGCCTGGGTGATATGGCTGGGGCCCACGGCCGGCTGAACAGGGGGCCTCTCAGTGCCATCTCCTGTCTCTGCACCTTGCGATTTACCCGTGGCAGAGGTGGGTCTCTTGCTGGTGGAGGATGGAGAAAGGCCAGAAAGACAGAGAGGAAGGCCGAGCCTGCCTGGGGAGGGAGGGCCGACATCTCCCTGCTGCTCACTGGGAGGCTGGGGGCTGCAGGCTCCCAGTTCCTGGGCCAGCAGCGTGCAAGAAAGGAGGAGCACCAGCCCTCTGCGGAGCGCTTTTCCGGGCAGACCCAAGGTGACCACTCCTCCAGATGTCCCTTGCCCACCCTGAGGCCGTGGGCGTGGAGAGTCCCATGAATCTCCCCGAATGTCAGTCAAAAGACCTCAGCCTCCAGGGCTGCCCCACTGCCCTTCTGGCCCCAGTCATGAGGGTGGCAGGGGCAGTCCCTGGTCACTGGCTCTGCTCTCTGAGCAGGCCCTGGACAGGAATAGACACGAGGAACATCAGGCAGCAGACCATCTCTCCTGTCAGAAATCCCTGCTCCCTCAGCCTTGCCCAACCTGGGATCTTTGGAATCATTCTGTCCATTTTCCTGCTCAGTCCACAGAAAGATTTTTTTTTTTTTTTTTTTGGTCACGCGGCATGCAGGATCTTAGTTCCCTGACCAGGGATCGAACCTGTGCCCCCTGCAGTGGAAGCACGGAGTCATAACCACTGGACAGCCAGGGGAGTCCACTGAAAGATTTTAAAGCAGTAGGGCCCCATGCTTGTGCACCCACCGAGCATGCACTTATGAGCGGAGTCCATGCGAAGGGCACCCTCACCCCCAGAACTGTGCAGGGTACCACTGAGTGTGGTGGCCCTGAATATGGGCCCTCGGCATCTCCCTCCTACCGTCCAGCACACACTCTCCTTTAAAATATCTAAAAGTTCCAGTTCAGAGCGAAACACCAACAATACAAAGAGTGAGGCGGGCAGGGATGCTGAGCAGCTAAGGCTACTTTATGCTGCCAGAGGAATGTCGTCTTGCCTCTCTCGGTCCTTGTTAGAGCCCCACACCTCAGGGCTGTGAGTGGACACGGTGAGGCGGAGTGTGGGTCTTTGTGCTACAGGGTCATGGTGGGTGTGGCTGTGGGATGAGGTCTCCAGTTTGGCGGGGTACCCCTGGAGCTTTCAGCTGCCTCTTGTCTACCAGCCCCAGTGCAGCTGGCTCTGAGTGGTGCTGTCCGGGGTTCAGGTGCAGTGGGCTGGATTCTGGGGTCAGACACCTTACCTGCCGCCCTTGATGCCATGAGGCAGTGGCTGGAGCATGACCTTCCTGGGTTTGTCCCTCCATCTTCATAGGAGGAAGTCCAGCCCGGCTCCACGGGACTGGTGTGAAGAATAAATAAGGGATGTCCGTAAAGCCCCGATGTTGCCGATGTCATCTTCATCGTCAACAGTGGGAGACCTTTTCCCATCACGCTGCTGATGGGGGTGTCTGGAGGATTCTCCCTCCTGGAAGGTGGCTTGATGCTACAGTGTGGCTCATCCTGCATTGCTACCCTGGGTCCCAGCATCAGCTGGGGGGAGCCATTTGTCCTGGCCCCAGCCCCTCTGTGTGACAGGCTCCAGGTAGGAAGGACCAGGATGGGTACAGCAGGTGGCAGGGAACAGGGGACAACGCCCTGGGCTGGGGGTGGGGGTATGGGCAGGCTGCTGAGAGTTCCTGTACCCATGATCATGGTCTGGCAGGAGAGGGCCTTGAGCAGGGCTCTGCAGCACCCTGCACCTGCTGCATCTGTTGGCACCAGGCCCCTCTCAAAGCACCAGGAACACCACCCTGCAGTGTCCTTGCCCACCCTGCATGACATGGGGCTCAATATCTGAAAAGATGAAGGGCCCAATAGGAGAAATAGGTTGGCAGCTGGAGAGAAATGCCTTGGAACTTGGATTTGGAGAATCCAAAGACTGAGTAGCTGTTTCCTGGTGGAGGCATGAACTAGGGCAATGACAGAGGGATGGGGGTGGGGGCAGGTTCAGAGACGCTTAGGATGAGGATGGAGCCGACTGTATGGGTTCGGGAGAAGCAGTCCCTGATCCTGGTGTGGGCCTGGTGCCCTGCAGGTGCCATGGCCCCAGGTGGGCACTGCAACTGAAGGGGTGGGGTGGGGCGTGGAGGAGGCATTCAGTCCTGGAATTCTGAGTGTGGGGTGCTTGAGGGCCTTCCAGGGAGCGATGCCTAGGAGGTCGCTGAATGTCCAAATCTAGGACTCTGGAATGCGTGTGGGGCTGACGACAGGGATTTCCCTGTCAGTGACGCACTTGTACAAGCTGTGCCTGGACACAGAAACCATGAGGACCGTGGCCCCTCGACGTTGGCCATCAGCGCCCCACTTGCCAGCCTCTCACTTCCCCTACATTCAAAGCGAAATCCCAGGGAATCCTCCCTTCTGTCGGGACCTGTGGGTGTCTGTGTTTTGTTCTGAAGTTCACAGTAAATATTTTCATTAAACGATCTGCCAGCCTCTCCATTGTATCCCGCCATCTGGCTGCTGAGTGCTGGTGAGAGGCAGTATAGAGGTAACTCAGGGGCAGTTTCCCTTCCCTCAGCTGACTGCCGCAGAAAGGACTTTGGTGCCCTGGAGGCTGAGGCCGGTTTTAGGGACCTGCCTGCCTTGGCCGTGTGCAAGAGCTCACCAGGGAAGGACTCTTAGTCCCCGGACCCCAGGGGCCTGGTTACTGAAGGAGACCTCATGTGTCCCTGGGGCTGGGTGGGCTTCAGAAGGCGGCTGGAGCATGAGTCGGCGGGGGGGGCGAGCAGGTGCAGAGGAGCCTAGGCCATTCAGCTGGTGCGGGAGTATAGGGCAGGCCAAGGCTGTGTGAGGGCTGAGGACGGCAGGCCCCAGGCCCCGCTGCAAGGAGCTCCTGGCCATTCAGGCGGCTCCGCCGGTTTGGGTCTAACCTCAGTGGCCTCAACACTTCTGCAGGCACCCTCACTTCCCAAGGACACGTATCTGTGGAGGGCTGAACCAGATCCTGGCCCCTTTCTCTCGGCCACATACCTTAAATTCACAGTGGACTTTCTCTGCCCCATCTACAATGGGGTCGCTCTAAAAGTAGGAGGTGCAACAGGGCAGCACCATGTGATACTAACAGTCTGAGGGCACTCTGGCTACAAAACCAAAAGCTGGTGTCTAGCTTAGGCCAGTGCATGAGATGTGTGTGTGTATGTCAGGACTCTTGCAGTTTCAAGACAGAAATCCAAATGAATCGACTCAAAGAGCTGGAGAATCCAGGGGTATATCAGCTTCAGGTACAGCTGAAATAGGGACCTAAGGGGTATCACCTGTTCCCTTCATCTCTCAGCTCTGCTTCTCCTGGGAGGAAGCGGTGTCCAGCAGCCCCTGGCCCACTTTGTACACCACAGCAATCCCAGCAGAGAGAAAGGAGAGGGTGTCTTCCCAGGTACTCCAACAAATGCTTCGTATTGGGGTTCATTGGCCAGTCTGGGCCATGTGGGCGCTCCTGGACCTGGGGGTACAGTGGGGTTGGCTCCCCCTGAGCCATGTGAACTGGGAGGGGGGAGTGGTTCACCAAAGGAAAATCAGGGAGCAGCACCCAGAGAAGGGGCGGGTCACCATGCAGCACAGCTCTAGGTGGCTCTGTTCATCTCCAGCAGGGAAGGGGGGTGCTGGGCAGGCCAGGTGTTTTATGTCCACCACCGAGTAGCATCATTGCCCCATCCCTGGGAGGGCATTCCCTGGGCGCAGTTTCTTTCCCCTTCTCAAGAGCTCCCATTTCCCCCTGGAGGTGCTAGAAGTTACCCTTCTAGCAAGCCTGGACTCCAGACAATTTATGCATCTTCCAGCTCTTGTCTCAGATTCGGTGCAGCTGTTACTGGTGTGGCCCTGATGGATGAGTGCCGAGGGGCTGGCCTGGCCCCAGCAGCCCTCCCCCTCCTCCTTTCCACCTCAAGTCATAAAAATGATACTGGCTGCCAGAGTTGCAAAAATTAATTCCGATTTGGTAATAAAGTTAGAAAGGGCTGGGATGAAATAATCCTAATGAGCTTCTTTTAATAAAGCTCACCAGTGGGGCTCTGTGCTGATGGCCCCCGTGGGGCTGAGTCTCTTTCTGCTCCCAGAGCCTCCAAAGAGACAGCCTGCTTCCAAACAGGGCTTTTGCTGTGTCCTAATTATGCTTCTATGTAAACATATTTTATCTTAATGATCATCTTTAGGGGAATTTGCAGTCACAGAGGGCTTGTTTCTCTGTCGTTAATAAATAGGATGACTTTCCTCCAGATGACCTCCCCTAGGTGGAGGTGCCAGGGTACTTCTATGGGCTGCTGGTGCCCAGGACCCTGGGCCCGGTCCACTGCCCCTGCAGGGGCCTGCACTGGTTGCGGAAGGAGAGCTGGGCTTGCCTCTGACCCTGGTCTAGTTCCATAAGTGTCACTCTCCCGTTCTTCACAATACGGCCGTTTCTGCTCTGCAGGGCAGTTGTAGGGATTCGAGCTTCAGGGGTGCCTGAGCACTGGGGAAGGGAGAGTAATTTGTTCTCATCCACATAGCAGGGCCCTCAGCACACCCACCCATCCACCCATGTGCTTGTCCAGCAGAGGCCAGGCGTGTGAAAACTGCTCATGGGCAATGGGCAGTCGTAGGGGGACCTGGAAAGTGCACTGGCCTTGGAGTTCACAGTTTGCCTAACACGGAGATCATAAAAAAGCATTTAGCTGAACTTTCTTCTAGCAATTTTATGACTTCATTTTCATCATCCCAGGTCAACAATCGGCCAGGAACTGGTTTTTGCTTAAGGTGTGAAGCCAGGGTTTGACCTTTTTCTCCTTTATCTAACCAGTTGTCCCAACATCATTAAAAAAAAAGAAACCATTTATCTCCACAACCAGCTTTCTCTCCTTTTCCCTTGCAATGAGCAACCATTCTAAGGTGATCAAAAGGTATCCTTTTGTTAGTGTATATTTTAGCAAAATCAGTGTTGGTCTTTGACAGTGTTTTTAATTGACAAATGGTGCTGCATTGTATCTCATTCTGACTCTGTTTCTAAGATCCATCTGTCTATGTGGATGTCAAACTTCAAACCTCTGCGTAGCACTGTGTGGAGTGCACATGCCGCATTTGCCTCTCTTGCCCACTGATGACACCCAGGTTGCCTCCAACTCCCCCCAACATACCCAAACAACATTGCCATGAACAGCTCTCAGTTGCCTCCTGAGAGACCTGTGTGAGCTTGACCATCTGCGTGCCTAGTCCAGGGGACAGAAAAATTGCCCATGGGGCAAGGGTAAGTACAGGGAGGGGACTGGGATATCCTAAGGACACCCTGTGTCTTTAGGATGTAGAGTGAAATTATTGGGCTATCAGGTTCTTACACATTGTTGAGTAAGTATTGCCAGATTGCCAGGAAGTCCACACCTGCTCCACTTCCACCATTTACCAAGTCATCCAGTTTACTCACTATTTTATTATTTGATCAGCTATTTAAAATTTACATATAAATGAATATCAAAGGTGATTAATATTATTTTCTTTCACATCTTTATTGGAGTATAATTGCTTTCCAGTGTTGTGTTAGTTTCTGCTGTACAGCAAAGTGAATCAGCTGTATGTATACATATATCCCCATATCTCCTCCCTCTTGCGTCTCCCTCCCTCCCACCCTCCCTATCCCACCCCTCTAGGTGCTCACAAAGCACTGAGCTGATCTCCCTGTGCTATGTAGCAGCTTCCCACTAGCCATCCATTTTACATTTGGTAGTGTATATATGTCAATGCTACTCTCTCACTTCGTCCCAACTTACCCTTCCCCCTCCCTGTGTCCTCAAGTCCGTTCTCTATGTCTGCGTCTTTATTTCTGCCCTGCCACTAGGTTCATCAGTACTGCTTTTTTAAATTCCATATGTATGCGTTAGCATACGGTATTTGTTTTTCTCTTTCTGACTTACTTCACTCTGTATGACAGATTCTATGTCCATCCACCTCACTACAAATAACTCAGTTTCATGCCTTTTTATGGCTCAGTAATGTTCCATTGTATATATGTGCCACATCTTCTTTATCCATTCATCTATTGAGGGACATTTAGGTTGCTTCCATGTCCTGGTTATTGTAAATAGAGCTGCAGTGAACATGACTCTTTTTGAATGATGGTTTTCTCAGGGTATATGCCCAGTAGTGGGATTGCTGGGTTGTATGGTAGTTTTATTTTTAGTTTTTTAAGGAACCTCCATACTGTTCTCCATAGTGGCTGCATCAATTTACATTCCCACCAACAGCGCAAAAGGGTTCCCTTTTCTCCACACCCTCTCCAGCATTTATTGTTTCTTGATTTTTTAATGATGGCCATTCTGACTGGTGTGAGATGATATCTCATTGTAGTTTTGGTTTGTATTTCTCTAATGATTAGTGATGTTGAACATCATTTCATATGTTTGTTGGCAATCTGTATGTCTTCTTTGGAGAAAAGTCTATTTAGGTCTTCTGCCCATTTTTGGATTGGGCTGTATGTTTTTGTGATATTGAGCTGCATGAGCTCCTTGTATATTTTGGAGATTAATCCTTTGTTAGTTGCTTCATTTGCAAATATTTTCTCCCATTCTGAGGGTTGTCCTTGCATCTTGTTTATGGTTTCCCTTGCTGTGCAAAAGCTTTTAAGTTTCATTAGGTCCCATTTATTTATTTTTGTTTTTATTTCCCTTACTCTAGGAAGTAGGTAAAAAAGGGTCTTGCTATGATTTATGTCATACAATGTTCTGCCTATGTTTTCCTCTAAGAGTTTTATAGTGTCTGGCCTTACATTTAGGTCTTTAATCCATTTTGAGTTTATTTTTGTGTATGGTGTTAGGGTGTGTTCTAATTTCATTCTTTTACATGTAGCTGTCCATTTTTCCCAGCACCACTTATTGAAGAGGCTGTCTTTTCTCCATTGTATATTCTTGCCTCCTTTATCAAAGATAAAGTGACCATATGTGCGTGGGTTTATCTCTGGGCTTTCTATCTTGTTCCACTGATCTATATTTCTCTTTCTGTGTCAGTACCATAGTGTCTTGATTACTGTAGCTTTGTAGTATAGTCTGAAGTCAGGGAACCTAATTCCTCCAGCTCCGTTTTTCTTTCTCAAGATTGCTTTGGCTATTTGGGATCTTTTGTGTTTCCATACAAATTGTAAAATTTCTTTTTCTAGTTCTATGAAAAATGCCATTGATAATTTGATAGGGATTGCATTGAACCTGTAGATTGCTTTGGGTAGTATAGTCATTTTCACAATATTGACTCTTCCAATACAGGAGCCTGGTATATCTCTCCATCTGTTTATGTTATTTTTGATTTCTTTCATCAGTGTTTTATAGTTTTCTGAGTACAGGTCTTTTGCCTCCTTAGGTAGGTTTGTTCCTAGGTATTTTATTCTTCTTGTTGTGATGGTAAATGGGATTATTTCCTTAATTTCTTTTTCTGATCTTTTGTTGTTAGTGTATAGGAATGCAAGAGATTTCTGTGCATTAATTTTGTATCCTGAAACCTTATCAAACTCATTGATTAGTTCTAGTAGTTTTCTGGTGGCATCATTAGGATTTTCTATGTATAGTATCATGTCATTGGCAAACAGTGACAATTTCACTTCTTTTCCAATCTGTATTCCTTTTATTTCTTTTTCTTCTCTGATTTCTGTGGCTAGGACTTCCAATACTGTGTTGAATAATAGTGGTGAGAGTAGACATCATTGTCTTGTTCCTGATCTTAGAGGAACAAAATAGTTTTTCACTATTGAGAATGATGTTTGCTGTGGTTTGTCATATATGACTTTTATTATGTTGAGGTAGGTTCCCTCTATGCCCACTTTCTGGAGAGTTTTTATCATAAATGGCCGTTGAATTTTGTCAAAAGCTTTTTCCTGCATCTATTGAGATGACCATATGGTTTTTATTCTTTAATTTGTTAATATGGTGTGTCACATTGATTGTTTTGCGTATATTGAAGAATCCTTGCATCCTTGGTGTAAATCCCACTTGATCATGGTGTACGATCCTTTTAATGTGCTGTTGGATTCTGTTTGCTAGTATTTTGTTGAGGATTTTTGCATCTATGTTCATCACTGATGTTGGTCTATAATTTTCTTTTTTTGTGATATCTTTGTCTGGTTTTGGTGTCAGGGTGGTGGTGGCCTCATGGAATGAGTTTGGGAGTGTTCCTTCCTCTGCAATTTTTTGGAAGAATTTGAGAAGGATAGGTGTTAACTCTTCTCTAAATGTTTGATAGAATTAGCCTGTGAATCCATCTGGTCCTGGACTTTTGTTTGTTGGAAGATTTTTAATTACAGTTTTGATTTCATTACCTGTGATTGGTCTATTTATATTTTCTAATTCTCCCTGGTTCAGTCTTGGAGGGTTGTACTTTTCCAGGAAGTTTTTCATTTCTTTCATGTTGTCCATTTTTTTGGCATATAGTTGCTTGTAGCAGTCTCTTATGATCTTTTGTATTTCTGTGGTGTCAGTTGTAATCTCTCCTTTCTCATTTCTAATTTTATTGATTTGTGTCCTCTCCCTTTTTTCTTGTTGAGTCTGGCTAAAGGTTTATCAATTTTGTTTATATTCTCAAAGAACCAGCTTTTAGTTTTATTGACCTTTGCTATTGTTTTGTTTGTTTCTATTTCATTTATATCTACTCTGATCTTTATGATTTCTTTCCTTCTACTAATTTTGGGTTTTCTTTGTTCTTCTTTTTCTAGTTGCTTTTAGGTGTAAGGTTAGATTGTTTATTTGAGATTTTTCTTGTCTCTTTAAGTGAGCTTGATTTGCTATGAACTTCTCTCTTTGAACTGCTTTTGCTGCATCCCATAGGTTTTGGATCATTGTGTTTTCATTGTCATTTGTTTCTAGGTATTTTTGGATTTCCTCTCTGATTTCTTCAGAGATCTCTTGGTTATTTAGCTGTTCACTGTTTAGCCTCCATGTACTTGTTTTTTACTGTTTTTTTTTTCCTGTAATTGATTTCTAATCTCATAGCATTGTGGTCAAAAAAGATGCTTGATACAATTTCAATTTCTTAAATTTTCCAAGGTTTGATTTGTGACCCAAAATGTGGTCTATTCTAGAGAACGTTGTGTGTACACTTGAGAAGAAAGTGTATTCTTCCACTTTTGGGTAGAATGTCCTAAAACTATCAATTAAGTCTATCTGGTCTGTTGTGTCATTTAAAGCTTGTCTTTCCTTATTTATTTTCTGTCTGGATGATCTGTCTATTGGTGTAAGTAGGGTGTTAAAGTCCCCCACTATTATTGTGTTACTGTCAATTTTTCCTTTTATGGCTGTTAGCATTTGCCTTATGTATTGAGGTGCTCCTATGTTGGGTGCATACATATTTATAATTGTTATGTTTTCTTCTTGGATTGATCCCTTGATCATTATGTGATGTCCTTCCTTATCTCTTTTAACAGACTTAATTTAAAGTCTATTTTATCTGATATGAGTATTACTACTCCAGCTTTCTTGTGATTTCCATTTGCATGGAATATCTTTTTCCATCCCCTCACTTTCAGTCTGTATGTGTCCCTAGGTCTGAAGTGGGTCCCTTGTAGACAGCATATATAAAGGTCTTGTTTTTGTATCCATTCAGCCAGTCTGTGTCTTTTGGTTGGAGCATTTAATCCATTTACATTCAAGGTGATTATCACTATGTATGTTCCTATTACCATTTTCTTAATTGACTTGGGTTTGTTTTTGTGGGTCTTTTTATTCTCTTGTGTTTCCTGCTTAGAGAAGTTCCTTTAGCACTTTTTGTAAAGCTGGATTGGTGGTGCTGAATTCTCTTAGCTTTTGCTTTTCTGTAAAGATTTTGATTTCTCCATCAAATCTGAATGAGATCCTTGCTGGGTAGAGTAATCTTGGTTGTAGGTTTTACCCTTTCATCCCTTTAAATATGTCCTGCCACTTCCTTCTGTATTGCAGAGTTTTTGCTGAAAGATCAGCTGTTAACCTTATGGGGATTCCCTTGTATGTTATTTGTTGCTTTGCCCTTGCTGCTTTTAATATTTTTTTCTTTGCATTTAATTTTTGATAGTTTGATTAATACGTGTCTCGGCATGTTTTTCTTTGGGTTTATCCTGTATGGGACTCTCTGTTCTTCCTGGACTTGATTGGCTATTTCCTTTACCATGTTAGGGAAGTTTTGGGCTATAATCTCTTCAAATATTTTCTCAGACCCTTTCTTTTTCTCTTTTTCTTCTGGGACCCCTATAATTTTAATGTTGGTGCATTTAATGTTGTCCCAGAGGTCTCTGAGACTGTCCTCAATTCCTTTTTTTTTATAAATTTATTTATTAAAACAATTTTTTTTGGCTGTGTTGGATCTTCATTGCTACACAAGGGCTTTCTCTAGTTGTGGTGAGTGGGGGCTACTCTTCCTCGCAGTACATAGCCTTCTCATTGTGGTGGCTTCTCTTGTTGTGGAGCACAGGCTCTAGAGTGCAGCCTCAGTAGTCATGATGCATGGGCTTAGTTGCTCTGTGGCATGTGGGAACTTCCCGGAGTTGCTCTGTGGCATGTGGGATCTTCCTGGACCGGGGCTCAAACCCATGTCCCCTGCATTGGCAGATTCTTAACCACTGTGCCACCAGGCAAGTCCCCATCCTCAATTCTTTTCATTCTTTTTCTTTATTCTGCTCCCTGGCAGTTATTTCCACCATTTTATCTTCCAGTTCACTTATCTATTCTTCTGCCTCAGTTATTCTGCTATTGATTCCTTCTAGAGTGTTTTTAATTTCAGTTATTGTGTTGTTCATCGCTGTTGGTTTGCTGTTTTGTTCTTCTAGATCCTTGTTGAATGTTTCTTGTATTTTCTCCATTTTGTTTCCAAGATTTTGGATCATCTTTACTATCATTATTCTGAATTCTTTTTCAGGTAGGTTGCTTTCTCATCTTCATTTATTTGGTCTTGTAGGTTTTTACCTTGCTCCTTCGTCTGTAACATACTTTTTTGTTGTTTCATTTTTTTTTTGATGGGTGGGGCTGTATTCCTGTCTTACTGGTTATTTGGCCTGAGGCATCCAGCACTGGAGTTTGCAGGCAGTTGGATAGAACTGGGTCTTTGTTGCTGAGATGAGGACCTCTGGGAGGCCTCACTCCAATTAATATTTCCTGGGGTCTGAGGCTCTCAGTTAGTCCAGTAGTTTGGACTTGGAGCTCCCACCACGGGAGCTTGGGCCTGACCTCTGGCTTGGGAACCAAGATCCCACAAGCTGTATGGCATTACAAAAAAAAAAAAAAAAAAAAAAAAGGAGCAATACAATAACAAAGAATAAGAAACAAAATAAAATTAGAAAGATAAAAAATATATTAGGAAAAATAAAAATATAATTGAAACAACTGCAAAAAGGTAAAATAAAACCACAACAGAAAAAGGAAAAAATAAGGGTGGGGGGGGGGAAACAAGCCAAAAGGAGCAGAACAATAACAAAGTATAAGGAATAAAATAAAATTAGAAAAATAAAAGATTTATTAGAAATACAAAAATATAAATGAATCAACATGGTAAAACAGAACCCCAATCTAAAAGAGGAAAAAAGAAAGAAAGAAAAAAAAGCCTTGGCTATGGGGGGCGTTTAGTTAGGGGTGGAACTTAGGCAGGGGGGTGACATTTGAGTGTGGGGCGGGGCCTAGGCTCAGGACCCAACCAGCAGGAAAAGGCCTTGGGGGCGGGGCCTAGGCCAGTGATGTTCAAGCATGGGGCAGCGCCTCTGGTTAGGACCTGTGTGGAAGGGGAGAGGCAGCACCTCCTAAGGAGGGCCTCTTGAGTGTGGAGTTCTGGAGTTTGGAGGTAAGGCCCTGAGTGAGGGTGTGTGGGTGGGGTTTAGGCCCAGCGTGTTGGAGGGGGTCTCCGAGTGTAGAGGTAGGGCCCTGGGTGGGGGTGTAGGGGCGGGGCTTGGACTCTGCATGGCAGGAGGGAGGCTCCGAGGGCAGAGGTTTAGGCCCTGGAGCCCAGGAGGCTCCCTGGTGCCTAAGTGGGCAGGGAAAGTGCTGGCCGTGTTCTCTTCTGTTCCTCCGCCCCCCCACATGGTCTCCCCCAGGGTCTCCCTCATCCCTGCTGGACCCCTACCCATGGGTGGGTCCCGCTGGGTATAGGAACTCCTTCCCTCCCCCAGCCGCCCCTCAGGGGTGCCAGTCCTGTAGCCGCCGGCCTTTACTTCTGCTCCCCTTTCCCTCCCTCCCACTCCTTCAGGACCCGCGTGGCTGGACGGGACCTAGGTGGGCCTGGATCAGGCCCTGGATCTCAGCAGGCTCCCAGGGGCCCAAGTGGGCAGGGGAAATCTGGCCACGCTCCCTTTTGATCCTCTGCCCTCCCAGTGTTCCCCCAATTTCCCCCTTCAGGCGTGGGATCCCTTCCCCTCCCCCCAGCCACCCCTCAGGGGTGCCAGTCCCATCCCGACTCCACTTCTCCTCCCTCACTAACCACCACGGCCCACGTCCTACCCGGTCACTGGGGGTTCCTCCCACCCCCTTAGGTGTCCATGGTCCCCCACTGGTGCCTGGTAGGTGCCCTAGTTGTGCGGAGACACGAATTCCGCTATCTTGTCTGCTATCTTGACTCCACCCCCCCAAAGGTGATTAATATTAAAACTAAGGGCAAGCACACACCATTCATGCAAGGAGTGGGCAACACTGTCTCCGCTGGGCAGAGGCTCCAGGAGGAGGTGAGTGGAGCAGTCTTGGGTCATGGTCTGACTTCCGCTTCTCTGGGAGGTGACAAGGCCCTTTCTGGGGAACTCATGAGCAAGGTCATGAGTGAGTCTTGGGAAACAGTGGGCTCTCCACAGTCGGGTGCCTGGCAAGACCGAGGTGTAGACCAGGTGCTGGACATGCAGCAGAAGTCCGGTCAGTGAGAGTGGGCTGCTCTGTCCTTTCTATATCTGAGCCCACCGTGGTCTACCTCCCGCTCTCAGGGAAAAGCTGGAAACTTCTGTGAGTGATATGCGTGTTTTCAGCAGAGCCTGAGGGGAGAGACCCTCGTTAGTACATGGTCAAGACAAGCCAAGTACTGATGAGAAGCTGGCCCAAGTTCTCCTGGGCGTTCTGTCCTCGGGTTAAGAAGACAGCCTGATGGAAGGGGGTCTTGGTGATGACAGTCCATATGCTGGGTCACACTGCTGCAGTGAGGCTCAGTTGCCCTCCACAGCTGCTGCAGAGCTGCCACCTTGGGATCACCTTTCACCATCCTCCAGGGGATTCCCTCCTCATCTCTCGTGTTGGATTTCCTTTATCTCTAGTCTTCCACTTTCTTGGTTACCTCTTTTGTTTTGAAGGAGCACATCCTTCAGTACCTTCAAAGGGGTGCTGGACAGATAAAACTTTAGACAACTTACTTGTCTGGAGATATCTTTCATACTTGTTGAGAACTTGTCTGGGTATAGAAATTTTGAAGGCTTTGCTCTATTGTTTTCCTGCTTCTAATGCTGGTTTGGGGAAGTCTACAGCCATTCTGCTTCCAATCCTTTGTGACCTCTTCTGTAACTGCTTCCCCCGGCCCCCTCTTATTCTCTGTGAAAGTTTGTAGAAACTTCCTTGTGTTCTGAAATTTCATGATGATGTGCCATGGTGCTGGTCTGTTTTCATCTGCTGAGTTGGGTGCTAACTGGGCTCTTTCAGTCTGGGAGCACCTTTTAGTTGTAGGAAATTTTCTTGAGTAATTTCGTTAATTCTTTCCTTTCTGTTTTCTCCTTTTCTTAAAAAAAATTATTTATTTATTTATTTATATTTGGCTGCATTGGGTCTTTGTTGCTGTGCGCAGGCTTTTTCTAGTTGCAGCGAGTGGGGGCTACTCTTCGTTGCGGTGCGTGGACTTCTCATTTTGGTGGCTTCTCTTGTTGTGGAGCATGGGTTCTAGGCGCGGGGGCTTCAGTAGTTGTGGCACATGGGCTGTAGACCGCAGGCTAGGTAGTTTTGGCGCATGGGCTTAGTTGCTCCATGGCACGTAGGATCTTCCCGGACCAGGGCTCGAACCCGTGTCCCCTGCATTGGCAGGTGGATTCTTAACCACTGCATCACCAGGGAAGTCCCTCTCCTTTCTTTTTGGAGCTTCTAGTATATGGATGATACACCTCTGGTCTGGTCCTCCAATTTTCTTATCTTTTTTCCTGATGGTTCAAGTCTCTTGGTCTTACTGTTTTACTTTCTGGGAGATTTTTCAACTTTGTCTTCCTAATCCTTTCATTAAGTTTTTTTATTTCTGCTGAAATGTTTTTAATTTCAAAGAACCCTTTTGATTGTTCTCATTTTGTTCTTGTTTAGTGAATGCGATATTTCCTTCTACCTCTCAGGGGTCACTAATGATAGGTTTTCCCACCTTCCTAGGTAGTCTTTTTTCCTCCATTTTCCTCATTTTGATTGTTGTGTTGTATCTTGGTCTCCATCTGTTGAGTCTGGGACTAATCCCAGAGAGCTGGAGATCCTTGGGCTGGCTGCTCCTTTGTAAAGTTGGGCAACAAAAGAGGTGACTGGGAGCTTGATGCAGGTAGTTGGGGGAACCATGGACAGTAATATTGCCTTTTGTTCTTTGGTCAGATTCCCTAGAGAAGCCTCCTTCCAACTTCCTGCCTGAGGGGTAAAGGCTTGACTACCAACGTTCTGGGAGTGGATTGTGGGCTAGTGTCTCAGCATTCATTTCATTTTCCTGTTCTTAGCATGGTACCTGTGCTCTCAACTACACCTGGTGCCTGCAGCCCAGAAACCTTCTTTTCCACCTTTTTGCGAGAGAATGAGCTTCCAGACCAATGCAGTGTTAGTTATTGGGCTGTTACTGGGACACAGGGTGTGGGGAGGGGATTTGGCATTGGCCATCAGCTAGTCCTTATTTCAATCCACCCATCATCCCACTTCCAGAGGTACTTGGTGCCTTTGGAGGATTCTGCAGTACAGACTGGAAGAGTCTTGGCCAGCTTCTCAGATATACTAAGTCCATCGCCACATGGCCACCTGCTTTCCAGCTTACAACAGTTCTGTTATTTTCTTCCTCTCCTTCTCCCCCGTCCGTGTAGGCTTGTGATTAAAAAAAAAAAATCATACCTTTTCTAAAGTTGTAATGGGGTTCCAGGGAGGAGCAAAATTAGATGTATGTGTTCAATGCACCATTTTTACTCAAGGTCCCTCCTATGCTTGGATTTGTGTTTAGACATTGTATTCAGTTCCAAAATCTGTCTTTTCATGACACTCGTACCACTGTGATCTAATTAATGTTATTTTGTAGTGTCTTCTGAAATTTTGAAAGGTAAATACCTCCTTGTTATTATTCCTTTTTAATATTTTTTCTGGCTATTCTCTCATATGTAGTCTTCCAGTTGAACTTTGGAATTATTCTGTTGGATTTTAACAGTTTTTTGATGGAGACTGTGTTAAATTTATAGATTAATTTGGAGGAGAGTCAACCTGCAATCCAGGATAGTGTCATTGTGTCTCCAATTACTGAGGTCTTCTTTTGTTTTGAGGGAGAGCGTTGACTATATTTTATTACTCTCTGTGTAGTTTTCATACATTCCTTATTTTTGTTTATACCTAGATATTTTGTAGGGTTTGTTCCTATAGTCAATAATCCTCTTTTCCCGTTCTCTTTCCTAGCTGGTCACTGTTATGTACAAGAAAGGTATTGATCTTTGCATACTGATTCTATGTAAGATGAGAATTAACTATTTCTTGTAGGTTTGGTAAAACTCTTCTATAAAACATTCTGGGCTTTTCTTTGACTGCTTTTTTCCATTTCTTCTAAGGTTTATTCAGGTTTTCTACTTGAGCCAACAGTTAGTGTGTATATTCTCTATTTAGTCTAGGCTTATTAGAACTGTGTTTTTAATTTCTGGTGTTTAGGGTTTGAGGGTCCTCCTTGTTTTCTCTGATTTTGCTCTATGGTAGCAGCTGTGGACATGATTTTTGAGTTTCCTTTTTGTCCTAACATACAGTCAGATTTGGAACTTGTTCTGCACGTGCTTGAACAGGACACATTTTATGGTTGTTGGGCTTAAACATTAGGTTGCTTTAGTAATTCAAATCTTCTACAGTAATGCAAATCCTGCCTAATGTTTTATCTAATTCATCTGTTTCTTTCTTGAATAGATGTATTAAAAAGCACATAGCACTGTGGCTTTGCCTATTTCTCTTTGTATCAGGTTGAAGCTCTGTTAGGTGAAAAAAGTTCATATCTTTTATATCTTCTCAATGAATTATCAGTTTGTACCCTTAATGTCTTGGATTATATTTTATCTCATGAATGTAGTTATGCCTGGTTTCTTTTTGTTGGCAATTACATGGTAACTCTCTCTTCACCCTGTTTGTCTGAACTCCTCCTGGGTAATTTTGTTGTAGTTACACCTTGTATAAGTAACTTACAGCAGGATTTTGTGCCAGCTCCTGCTCCTTTGCCAGCCACCTGACTTTTGCTCCTGCTGCCCCCCCCTCTGCCGCCCCCAGCCTGGGCTTCCTGGCCCTGCTGTACCTGCCTCTCCTTCCAGTCCAGCTCCCAGCTCCCAAGGGCACCCTCCGCCTCCCCACTGCTGGCCCTGTGCTCCCTCCCATTGTATCTCTGCACTGGCTCCTACCCCTCACAGCCCTGCGATTATCTGTGAGGCACCGAGGCATACAAGACCCTGGGCCCCTGTCTTCTGAGGGGCCCTCCACTCAAGTGGAGGAAAGATAATGCCCAAGTAAATTCACAAATGACATTCGAACTGCAAATGGTGGTGTGTTCCATGAAGGAAGACACTGGGGGAAGGGAGAGTCTATTTTAATTTAGAATGAAATAAGGCAAGTTGCCCTGAGGAGGGGACATTTCAGCTGACACCTGGAGGATGAAAGGGAGGAAGCCCAGTGAGGAATGAGGGGAAGATCATTCCATGAAGAGGGGACAGCAATCTTTCCCATCACTGAGCAGTGGCGTCTCAAGGCTCCGTGCCCCTCCTCCCCTTGTCGGTGTGCAGCTGGCCCTGAGCGGGGAGGCAGAGGGGGACCAACACATCTGAGTCCACTGCAGGAGGCAGTGGGTCCCTGGCACCAAGGGCTGCAGGTCCCCTTCCCTCTAGACCTTTTGGGGGGGGCTTCTGCTGGACCTGATAGTGTTGCAGGAAGGGGCACCCCTTCCAGGGCCCGAGAGTGGGCTCTTGTCTAACACTCGGAAATGAATTGTCTGACGAGACATACATGCTGACAAAGCAAGAGACTTTATTGGGAAGGGGCAGCCCGGTGGAGAGCAGCAGGGTAAGGGAACCCAGGAGAGCTGTTCTGCTATGTGGCTCGCAGTCTCAGGTTTTACGGTGATGGAATTAGTTTCTGGGTTGTCTCTGGCCAATCATTCTGACTCAGGGTCCTTCCTGGTGGCCCATGCATCGCTCAGCCAAGATGGATTCCAGCGAGGAGGAATCTGAGAGGTTGGGAGGACATATGGACTGGCATCTCCTTTTGACCTTTCCCAAATTCTTCCAGTTGGTGGTGGCCTGTTAGTTTTGTGTTCCTTACCAGGACCTCCTGTCATAAAACATCTCATGCAGGGCTTCCCTGGTGGCGCAGTGGTTGAGAGTCCGCCTGCCGATGCAGGGGACACGGGTTCGTGCCCCGGTCCGGGAAGATCCCACATGCCGCGGAGCGGCTGGGCCCGTGAGCCATGGCCGCTGAGCCTGCGCGTCCGGAGCCTGTGCTCTGCAACGGGAGAGGCCAAAGCAGTGAGAGGCCTGCGTACCGCAAAAAAAAAAAAAAAAGAAATTTTTTGCAAATGGTTACCTGGCCAGGGTGGGCAGTTTTGGTCAGTGGTTCCCCTAACAATAGGAAGGTTAAGTTTGGAGCAGCAGCAGAAAGGACATCCTAGGAGAGGCCAGTGCAGCAAAGGCCTGGGCGTGGGATTTGCACAGGGACAGCAAACACCCAGGCACCCTTGAACCTACAGAGCCAGCACTTGCTGCATGATGCTCCCATGGCATTTACAGACTCAGGTCCCTGGGGTTTCTCTTCTCGGGAATAAACATGCTTGTTTCTATCAGCTTCAGTTTTCCCACACCATCCCTTGGTGCTGGTGAAGTACACAGGTCCCTCTGGGGCACATTAACAACTTTGGATGACATGATTTGGGCTGGGTTCCAGCCCCTTCTCTGTGGTGTGACTTGTCTGAGTCACTTAATCTTCCTGGGGTTCCTTGATGCTAAAACGGGGACAGTAATGAGGATAGTGCGGAGCCTCCCGTTTGCTGTGAGGATCAGATGGCTGCTGGACATAGTGGAGGTTTGTTACTGTGAGGGGCTGTGCACATGCCCCACCCTGCCCCCAGATGCAGGGGCAGCAGGGTCCGGCAGGGGCGTGTGATTCAGGGGCTGTGGCTGCTGTGACCCACTTATTCCCCTGGAGGGCAGGTACTTCAGGATGCCCTGGATGCAATTCTGCTTCCCCTATTCCGTCCTCTCCACAGACTGTTATTGACTCTTTGAGGAATTCTGTCCGACCCGCTGTAGAGACTCTAAAATGAGGGACAGCTTTTGGAAGCTTCCTGTTGTGTCATCCTTTGCCTGAGACATGAACAGTCCAGAAAGGTCTCCCCAGCACAGGGAATGCCAGGAACTAAAATCCCTGCGGTTACCCATTGAGAAGATAGGGTCCTGCCATAGACACCTCCGCTCAGGGAAGCCTCGGCCTGCCGGGGTCCAGTCTTCTCCCATCTACCATGGATCAGCCACCCAGGGGGGACCAGCGGCTTCTCCTTGTGGGGAGGCTGTGCACAGAGGGCGATTGAGTCAGGAGCCAGGGCAGCATTGTCCTCCCACCTCAGCAGGAGATGGGCAGTGCCAGCTGCTCGTTAGTGGGTCAGTTACAAGCATGCAAGAGCTCCAGGGGGAGGAGGGGAGGGTGACAGAGAGGTCTGAGGGACCGAGAAGAACTGAGGCCTTTAGAGCAAGTAGGCAGCCCAGTGCAGGTGGACAGGCCCTGAAGGCTGGGATTGGTTTCAGAGAATCACTAGGCAGCCAGCTGAGAACCCGAGCAGGACTCAGCCTGAGGGATAGGCCCGCTAGAACCAGAGTGTGGTTGGGATCTTTGCGTGGCCTAGCCTTTAGGATCGGGCCCATTGTAGGGAGACTCAGGAGACATCCAAGAATGACAAGGTGGAACGACAGCCTGGCTGCTGGGTCCCATCAACACTCATGTGGCCCCAGGTCTGGGTGCCTGGCAGACCCTGCTGACCTTGGAGCTGTTTCCTACGTCCTGCCAGGCCTGAGCAGGGCTTGGGCTTCCAGGGACCCAACTGTAGGGTGGGGCTGTCACCTTCAAGGTGCCCCGAGCGGCCCTGTCTTCCTCCCTTCATCTGCACTTTACTTTGGATTTGGACACATCTCTACAGGGGCTGGGCCTTGGGGGGGGGGCGGTGTTCTAGAACATAATGTCCAAGCCACCCTCTAAAATTATCATGCTCGAGATAATAATGATAACAATAATTATGCTTGTGGTGAAATTAACATTTCTAATGCATTCTTAGAAAACATTGCTGTTTTTAATGGGCTTGTAACATACAATTTAGTTAAAAACTGAGCTTGCGGGCTTCCCTGGTGGCACAGTGGTTGAGAGTCCGCCTGCCGATGCAGGGGACACGGGTTCGTGCCCCGGTCCGGAAAGATCCCACATGCCGCGGAGCGGCTGGGCCCGTGAGCCATGGCCGCTGAACCTGCGCATCCGGAGCCTGTGCTCAGCAACGGGAGAGGCCACAGCAGTGAGAGGCCCGTGTACCGCAAAAAAAAAAACAAAAAAACAAAAAACTGAGCTTGTTCAGCAGAAGCAGCTACAAGATGTACCCTAGCCAGCCCTGGCCTGGTGGCAGCCCCATTCCCTCCCCCAGAAAATGTCAAGAGGAGTCACTGCACGGTGACTTCTTGGGTTAGGGTTGGGGGCACACTCTGATGCCTTCAGAGGTTAAGTGGGCAGCAAGGGCGGCAGGCCAGGCAGCGGGCCCCTGTGTCCTGTTTCCAGGCATGGCTGTCACTCCACAGCTCAGTGTAAACTCCCCTCCCCCTCTACAGTGACTCCATTTCTTAATTTCTCAGACAAGCTGGCTATTCTAGGTTTTAACATGAAATCTCCAAATTTTGAAATACTGTCAACCAAATACGGTATTTAAAAAACACCACATGGCCCTAACAGGCACCCCCATGGTCTGGTTTTGCTCAGGGACCACCTGTCAGTGACCCCTGGCTTGACAGGGGCAGGGGGTAACATCCAGCCTCTTCCCTGGGAAGAGCTTTTTATGGAAATTACCATCTTTCTGCTTCCCAAGGTGGTTCTGAAGGTGAGCTGTCCCTGCTTGTTGAAAATGCAAAGAAATAAATGTGTAAAAATAGAGTAGCAATTCCTCAAACCCACTGTCAGGTTTAAGTAGCTGATGTTTCCCCTGGGAGCAGCAAGGATGGCCCTGAATTACCTCCAGACAGCACAGCAGAAGGATGAGCTCTGCACTGGCACTCTCCCTGGAGTGGTCCTGGGCAGTGCCTGCCGTGTGCATGTGTGTGCGTGTGTGTGGAGTGTGTGTGTGCCTGTGCATATGGGGGGGACATGGGGGACTACAGGGCTGGGGTGGGGGGCACAAGGACCCCAGGAGGTAAGGAATGCCAGCAGATGCTCAGCCCTGGCACTAGCCCATTCCTCTTCTCTGTGCAGCCCTTCCCCCTCTGCTGCTCCTTCACTCCCACTTTTCCTTCCATAGCCAGGTTGCAGGTTTGTGCCTGAAACCTAACAGACAGCAGGTGTAAAGAAGAGAGCTTCTGGCTGGCTGGGGAGCTCTCTCAGTCTTCTGGTCTGTAAAATGGAGGCAATAACGCACATCAAAGAGGCCTGTTGTCAGCACTGGATGAGGAGACATACTCGGAGGGCCTGGCTGCCTCACTGTGCCTCCAGAGGAGACCGTGGAAAAGAGCTTAGGGGACAAGTGAGAAGAATTGTTCTGGAAGACTCTTTGGTGATGTCATGATAACCTGAGGTCCTAGGTCCTTCCCAGGGCAAGAGTCTCTGAGACACACCTGTTCCTCGCCCTACCAGGAGTGCCAAGGAGGGGCAGGACCCTGGGGTCAAGGACCTGGCGTGGACACATAGACCAGCGCAGGGTTGTGAGGGGCTTCCAGAGGCTTTGGCACTGGGACTAATTGAACAGTGTGGTCTGGGGCTGCCAGCAATGCTGAAGGTCGGCCTGGCCAGCTCAACTGCAATCCTGAGAGGTAGGGGCCAGGATTGGACCATGGTGGGCTCCAGGCCCAGTGGGAAAGTAGAAGGGGATTGAGACAGATGCTGCAGCCCTGCAGATGGTGCAATGACATCCTGGGGTCCTGGGCCTGATGCGATCCAGCCCCTGGCCCCCTCAGCTGTGGCCCCTAAGGCCCCATGCCCCAGATGGTCTGCCCCGCTCTGAGCCAGGTGTTTAGCCTGTGGGGGACGGAGTGAGCCCCTGCCAGGCAGACTGTGGGGGAGTTGTCATAAGAGGGGCTCATCCTGATTCCTGCATGATTCAGTCAGGCAACCTTTCATCTCTTTGGCACTTGGCATCAGGGGCAGGCACAGTTCTGGGGTCGGGGTCACCCATGGCCTGGCCCCAACCCAGGAGTTGAGTGGGTGGGCCTGGCACAGAGATGAGGGACCTAGCTCCAACCAGGGACTGAGCAGAAAGTTCCAGAAGAGGAGCTGTCTGAAAAGACACTGTGAAACACATACCACCTGGGCTGGGCCTCAGTTTCCCCGGTTATAAATGGGGAGACCAGCCTGGGAGACCAGCTTTTTGGCACTGGGTGGCCCTTGGGGAGTGTGCGAGTGTGTGAATGGGTGAAAAGAGTCCACCCTGCCCATTCAGCTTCCCACCCTCTCTGTTCACTGCTGGGTGCCAAACCTGGCCTCTGTGATGGCCGAGCTGTGGATTTGCATGCTGCTGGGTCTGAACTGACTTGGTACATCACTGCTGCCCTCTCTGAACCTCAGTTTGCTCTCCTGTGAAATGGGGACAGAAATGCCCTCAGTTAGGGTGCTGTGATGATGACAAGCTGATGGCCAAGCTGGCACCTGGCAGGTGCCGAGTTGCATCTGAGTGGGGTTTTGTCCTGCTGCGGTGTCCCTGGTGAGCCTGGGCTGCTGCTACAGGCTTTGTCCTCTCTCCTTCCAGGGATCTTCCCGGGCAGCCTGGACAGCTTCAGCCGTGCCCTGGGCATCCTGGAGGAGCGAGTCAACAGCTCCAGGCAGAGGGTGCGCAGACATGCTGCCGACGACGACTACAACATCGAGGTCCTGCTGGGGGCGGATGACTCTGTGGTCCAGTTCCACGGGAAGGAGCATGTGCAGAAGTACCTGCTCACCCTCATGAACATTGTGAGTGGGGGTGGGGTGACAGGGGCAGGGCACTGGGGGTGGGGCTGGGAGGCTAGGGGTGCAGGTGGGCCAGGGCAGCTGTGCTTGCCACGGTTTCCTGGTGGAGCTGGGGGTGAGTGACATGGTCACAGGGAGGCTGTCTGGGTCTACAGGTGAGAAAAAGTGACCCTCCCATCGATTTTGCTGAACCTCAGTTTTCTCCTCTGCAAAGGGCGGGTGGAGGGGGGTGGTTCTGACTTGGCAAGGCTGTTTACATGCTAAGGCAGCTTTCCAGAAACTTGTCATTTGTGTACCAGTTTTCTTAATTTTTCATCATACCCACATGGTATAGGTTGTGTATTTTCCTGTAAATCAACTGACTTTTTTTAAAACTTAAAATTATTTACAAAGGCAACCTCGCTTTATTGTAAAGGTAACCTAGAAGTAAAATGTAAAGCGATGTTATTCAAATCCAGCTAGACAGTCCTGCCTTCTGCCGGGTCTGCACCACAGCCCGCGATATTCAAATGGGAGATTAGTGTGTGTTAGAGAGGAGGACAGACAGACCGACACCCATCCGAGGTTTCTCCTTGAGGTAGTTAGAGGAAGTGAAGATGGAAGAGAACATCCGTTTCTCCCTGTGAGGCTGGGCTCCTTAACTGGGTGACTGGGTGCCACCTAAGCCTCCTGTGGCACCACGGGACACCTGCCCTGTCTACCCAATCCTGAGAGATTAAGCTGTTACCCCTCCCCTCATTCCAGCCCCTTCCACCCCAGGAGGTATAGGATGCTGACCTTGTAGAAAATGCAGTTCCTGCCTCTGCCCGGGGTGGTGTGGAGATCCTGCCCCTCACTGCCTGGTGCCTCATTTGAGCCCTGCTGGGAGAATATTAGGGGTTGGAGGGAGATGCAGTGGGCCTGCAACCAGGACACGCTGTGGGCCCAGCATTGTGGGAGGAGTGGATTTGTGGAAGGAAGCCTGGGCTTGTAGGGGGCTGGAGGTGGGCAGGGAAACCCAGGGGATAGGGGGCTCTACAGCAGGCAGGGCTGCTCCCCAGCCTGTCAGTGAACTGGGTCCTCCAGAGGTCCAGCTGGTGGCGAGCAGTGAGGGGGTAGGACATTTACTCCTGGCCTGGTTCTCAGCTCTGCTTCCTGGGCCATGGTGAGCCCCTGGGAATTCAGCTGATCCTTGGGCAAGACCTCCCAGAGCCCTAGTGAAGAGATAGGTCAGGGGCAAGAAGGAGGATATGAATGAGCTGGTCACTGGACCAGGAGTAAACCCCTGCCTGCCGGCCTGTCTTCCTCTCCACCTGCCTTAGGTAAGTCACTGACCCTCTGGAATGCAGCCATCTCATCTGCAAAGCAGGGCCGAAGTCTGTTTGCAGATGTTATTTTATTTTGGAGAGTGTTATCACACTTAATCTCACTTATTTTTGAAAAGTACCTTTAATATAATAATAGTAATAATAATACCATGATGGCTACAAATATTGAGCTCTTAATATGTGAATCTGTGTGCCAGGCTTGTGCTAGTCACTTATCATGCATTATCTTTGGAAATCTTCACACGAACTATAAAATTGGTAGATATAAAATCTTGTCTGCCTTCAAAATATATGTCTTTCCCCAAGTATTATACTGCCCTCCAACCCAGTGGACAAAAGGACTGGTTGTGGCATTCGAGAGTCCTGAATCCTGGTAAACTACTTGTTTCTTCACACCAGAATTAGCATACATCCCACAGAGTAAGAGCTCAGTCTCATAAGATGGGCCCCACTTCAAATGTCGAGCTCAACTCCCAGGTTGTCAGCTGTGCTTCTTACCAACCAGCTCCTCAAGTTCAATAATTTGCTAGAACGGTTCACAGAACTCAGGAAACCACTTTACTTACTGTCGTCGGTTTATTATAAAGCACACAACTGAGGAACAGCTAAATGGAAGAATGTGTAGGGCAAGGCATGGGGAAGGTACATGGCCTCTCTGGATGCACCACCATCCCAGCAACTCGATGTGTTCCCCAACCTGGAAGCTCTCCAAACTTCATTGTTTAGGGTTTTTATGGAGGTTTTATTTTGCAGGCATGATTGGTGAAATCACTGGCCATGGGTGATTGAACTCAATCTCCAGCTTTTCTCTCCTCCCTGAAAGTTGGGGGTGGGGCTGAAAGTTCCAACTCTCTAATCATACAGTTGGTTCCTCTGGCTACCAGCCCCCATCCTGAACTATCTAGGGGCCCACCAAGAATCGCTTCATTAACATAAACTCAGGTAAGGTTGAAAGGGGCACATTATGAATAACAAAAGATGCTCCTCTCACCCCTATCATTAAGGAAATTACAAGTGTTTTAGGAGGTCTGTGCCAGGAATGAGGGGCAGAGACCAGATACATATTTCTTATTATTTTGCACCTGGGTTACCCCTGACCCCACCACTACCAGGTATGTCACTGAGAATGGGCTTCAGTCTTCTAAGCCTTGGTTTTCTCATCTTTAAAATGGGCAATAATTTTCACCTTGAGTTGTCGGTGAGGGTTGAATGAGATGATGAAGGTGAACGTGCTTTACAGTCTCTAAATAAATGTGGTTTTGCTATCATGACGATGACAATATTTAGTTTAGCGACAGCAGGTTTAGAATTATTCTTGACAAGTACAGCAAAGACTCTGAGTGTCTTCCTGAGGCTGGTGGATCAAATCCGCCTTTTGCCTGGTGTGGAGGGTCCCTCTGTCACACACACCTTATGCCCATGAGCTGGTAGGAGGAAGTCTAGAACTTTGTCTTGGTTTTGCCAGTTAACTTCAATGTATTCGTTTACACCCCCGTGATCCAACTGTACCTCAATTTTGGATAAGGGTGTGGTTTGGTTAGTTTCTTGAAAAGCATGAGAAATATAAAAATTCTTAAATTGAAACAAATTTGATCATAACAGAAAGGCATTTTAGGAGATGAATCGGAGGAGCTGAGAAAGAGTACTTGGGCCGTGTCTTTTTTCCGCTGCTGCGTCATGCAAGTGGTGCTTGTTCCAGGCACAGCGGCTGGTCCTGCAGAGACAGAAGGCCTGGTGGACACTTCTGGGCTCAGGGAGACACGGCAGTGGGGGGTGTCTGTACCTCCAACCTGAGCTCCCACAGTAAGAGTGCAGTGTGGTTGAGGGAGGTGAGGGCCCCTGCTTGGATCCTGTGTTGCCTTGACAATACCTTCTAAGGCTCAGTGTCTTCATCCAGGGTACATGCATGCCCTGGGAAGAGTCCCTGGGGATGATCTAAGGTACATGAGCCCTTTGGTGGTCTTGGGGAGGAGGGGGATTGAGGAGGCAGGAATATTTGAGAAAAGATAAGCTTCTTTAGCAGTGCTGTCCGATAGAACTTTCTGCATTGCTAGAAATGCTCTAATTCTGCATGTCCAATACAACAGCCACTAGCCACCCTGACCCTTGAGCGCTTTAAATGTGGCGTGTAATTGAAGAACTGAAATTTTAATTTAATTACGTTCCAATAGAATTTAAAACAAATTTTAATTATGAAAATATATATAAAATTTACCATCTTCACTGTTTATAAGGGAGCAGTTCAGTGACATTAAGTATACTCACATTATTATGCACCCATCACCACCACCCATCTCCAGAACTCTCTTCATCTTACAAAACTGACACTCTGTACCGTTAAACAATAACTCCCATTGCTCCCTCTCCCCAGCCCTTGGGAAGCACCATTCTACTTTCTGCCTGCTGTGCCCTTCCTCTGAACTTGACCAGCACATGGCGCTAAATGGCAGTGTGGGTGGCCCTGGGTGTGGGGGCCTTTAGACCCGGTAGGTGCTGGCCCACCTGAAGCTGCAGCCAGAGCCCCATGTGACCCTACAAGGCCTGGCCAGGGTAGGGCTCCCTCTTCTTGTAAGCGCACAGCTGGTCTTGGGGCTTCCCAGCATTTGGAGCCAAAGCAGCAACGTGCAGGACAGATGTGGCAGCAGCTGACCCAGACTGTGCTCCAAGTGAGGCATTTGGTCAGCAGTGAGGACAGCCAGGACCAGGATGGAAGTATTCCCAGCTCCCAAGGCTGGGGGCCAGCCCTGGGCGGACAGTCTGTCCCCTGAGGGAGGTCACAGAAGCCCTGGGAGGAGGGTCAGGTGGGGGGTCCCGATGGCAAAAGACCTGGGGAATGTGGGCTCCAAGGAGCAGCAGAGGCCAAGGTGTTGGGCCAGGTGTCGGCGTGGCTCAGCCCTGGCAGCTCTAAGCCAGCTTGGTCTCCCTCATCGTTCAGTTATTCTGCTTGCAGGACTCCCTTTGGGGTCTCTTTGTGGCAGACCCTGGGCTGGGACGTGGGTCCTGGTGTGACACCGACATTTCAGGTTCATCAGATAT
This sequence comes from Orcinus orca, assembly GCF_937001465.1. Lineage (NCBI taxonomy): Eukaryota > Metazoa > Chordata > Mammalia > Artiodactyla > Delphinidae > Orcinus > Orcinus orca. The sequence continues at coordinate 16,819,246 of NC_064561.1, read as the reverse complement.
CCACATGCTCCCCTCCCTTCCATTTCCCAGCCTCCCTTGCACCTCATTTTTGGGGCTGTGTGGCTAGTTTTAGCTAACGGCCTGTGTGGAAGGAAATGACATAGGTCGCCTCTTGGCCAAGGCAGTTGAGAGCCAGTGTGTCCACTTCCTCTCTCTCTGTCCTACCACAGTGACCTTGGAAGTCACGTGTCCCAGTAGCTGCAGCCGCAAAATGGGGCAGGGCCGCCCAACCTGCATAAGCCTGTGATGTGTGCAAGGAAACACACACCAGCCTTTACTGTATTAAGCCACTGAAATGTGGTAGATTCTCTGTTAACTGCAACACAGCCCATCCTATTCTAATACACACAGCTCCTGTCCATACAGTACAATCAGCAAATATTTACTGGGCATCAACTCTATGTCAGCCGCGAAATAGGGCCAATGTGGGGAACAAGGGGCCCAAGTAAGAGGGGAAGTTGGAGGCAAGGAAGGCCAGTCAATAGAGGAACTTGGATGTGACTCTAAGGGCAGTAGGAAATTGCTAGAGGTGCTACTTCCTTCCAACATTAATGGGCAAGACATTTAATGCCCATTTTTTCATAGGAAAATGGGAATTAATCCATCCCTCTTTCCACCTCAGACTCTCGAGGGTCAGAAGGGTTGGAAATATTTGCTGAGCATTTCGAGAGAGCCACCTGGATGTAGAAGGGGTCTCATGGTGTTCAGAACCCTCCCACAAACCCATTCAAGCACCTCTTTCGAGGTCCAGTTTCCTTCTTTTCTTCCTCAAGTCTAGAAAAGTAACATTCTTTGTTTATTAAAATATGCTATATTTAACATGTACCATATACTATTTATGATGGAAAACTAGAATATATTCATATAGGTTTGTGAATGTTTTCTCCTATCAATTATTGCCTAGTACTTCATTTTAACGATGGCATAACATTGCACCACGTGACTGTAGCATACTTTTTAGGTAATTGATTATTTATATTACTCATGTAACAAAATTTATTTCCCTTTTAGATGTTAGTTTGGCCACTAATAGTAATGAATATCATTATAGCTGAAACTATTACTCATCTTTACTATTTCCTTAAACTAAGTTCCTAAAAGTACAATTCTTGGTCCACAGTTATGTGCAGTTTAAAGTTTTCTGTGTCAGAAAGCTTTCTGTTCATTTTCACCTATTCATGTTCCATTGAGTAAATGCCCATCTCCTCACCTCTTCACACCACCAAATCCTTTTTAGCTTTGGCAGTTTGATAGCTACAACAGGGATATACTTTTGTTGTAAGTTGTAGGTATTTGATGGTAAGGAGGTCCCATTTAAATATATATATATATATATATTTTTTAAAACAGTGATCATCTTATATTTTTATGATTGGCCTATTCATGTTTTTTATTCCACTGGGACTTTAGCTTCTTTTGTGTTAATCTGAAGAACTGTTATATTAAAATAGGTTAATTTTTTGTCGGATGTTTGTGTGGGAAATGTTTTCCCCAGTTTTGTTGTTTGCCTTTTGTTGTATTTTGTTTGGGGTTGGTTGGTTGACGGCTTACATTTTTGTGTGTAGTCATGTCCTGAGATCTTTTCCTCCCTGGTTTTTCCCTTGGGGGCTGTCTTTGGCATTTCATGCCCTCTCCAGAAGTTAATCTTCTTGGAGTTTCTTTCTGTTTGCCCCCAACAGTGACTCCCATGGCCTGTTGTCAGCAGCATCATTTCCCAAACCCCAGTCCTCACTGACCACCTGACGATTCTTGCTGTGCATTCAGCTGCGGCAACCCCACACCCAGAATGTCTCCTGGGTACAAAACTCCCGGGGCCAAGTGCAAACTGAAAATGTGGTTCTCTTATTCAAAGAGCAGGAAAAAGTGTCATAAGACGTACCTATACAAAGCCTTTTCCTTTCGTATACAGTCTTTCAACTTGTCAAGATTTTAAAATTTTCTATTTATTATCACTCTAAGCGAAGAAAAATTAGGATTTTTAATTATAATCATGCATTTTACCATTCATCTTTATATTGTACAAGGCCTGTTTTAAATGCAGATATTAGAACATTTAACCAGCATGGGGAATCACCAAAATTAAACAGATTTGTACTTTATGGCTTGTGCCCGAAGGGTGCTGCAGGCTTACCAGAAGTTCAGACAAAGCACCAACCAGACTTAAGAAGGTTGGGAGGAGGAAGACAGGCCCCCCCAGGAGTGGAGCCATGAGGGAGCACTCCCTGAGGGCCCCCGGTCCTGGCCAGTGATGCAGGGCGTGCCCCCGTGGCCTGACAGCTGCCTGTCCTGTCTCCCGACAGCTGCCACTGAAAGAACACAGGGCATCTCCCAGCCCCAACCCAGGTCATGCCCTGCCCCAAGATGCCTCAGGGCACATGTGTCCACCTGACCATCCCTGCACCTGCATGCAGGCCCCTGTAGTGGTCACTGAGTGGGGAGTAGGAAGACAAGAGCCTGTCCTGTGGAAGTGGGACCACGTGTGAGCCAAGGCTTCCCTGTCCCAGCGGATTTCACTCACAAAACACAAATTCAAAGATAAAATAATGAATTTCAAGATGGTAACCACAGAGCGTTAAGCCCAAGTGCAGAGCCCTCTTGGGCGTGGGCCCTGGTCACTCGCCCCTGAACCCAGGAACCTGAGCCTGTGCTTCCTGCCTCAGGCCCCGTTCTTATGGCCCCATCACCATCCTCTACTCATCTGGAGGCTCAGCTCAAACCTACCACCGCTCTCAGCTCTCTGCCCAGATGAAGAAAGCTGGTGCCTTCTGAGCACTGAGGCCAGGCTGTGGGCTGAGGCCTCATCCCTTGGGGTCCTCTGCACTGATTTTTACCTCTCGTACACCATAGCCTTGAGATTGCTGGCAAACCCAGGATGAGGCCCTGTGTCCTGGGCCCAGGGTCCTTTAACCGGGCCAGAGAAGCTGGGACCCCTTGGGGAAGGCTGCCGGAGAGCCCCCATCCACATGTTTGAGGGAGGAGGGGTCTCGATCCCACCACCAGTAGGCTGTGAGGATGGAGCGGGGAGCACTGGCAGATGTGCGGCCCCTCCAGCCATGCTGGCTCTTCCAGGGCCCATGCCCCACACTGCTGCTGGGTCCCGCCTTGGTCCCCTACTTAGGTGTGCCTCTCCAGCGCTGGCCTCCCCCTGCCGCCCTCCCGTTCCTGCTCCTCCCGAGTCTTCAGCTGTGGCTCATCTTCTGACCTTCACCAGGCTCAGCCCTGAGGACAAGGAACTCCCCCCTGCCCAGGCCACCCTCTGCACTGGGAACTGCGGTCCTGTTGACCCCTCTTCCTTGGAAACGGGCTTCCTGCCTAGCCTGGAGCTCCCAGGCTGGGAGGCAGTCAACACTCCTGAATGTGCCTGCTGCTGACTCTGGTGCCAGCCCTTGAGCTAGTCTGTGCTTTCAAACTCAGTGCTGTGGCAGTGCAAGCCTGGCACCCCAAGGAGCCATGCAGTGACGCAGCCCTCATGTTCGCGGCACCTCCAGTTGCCTTGTCAGGTGTGGACAGTGGGTCTTCTCTGGGCTCAGGTGAATGGGAGGCCAGGGAGGAATGCCTTCGGGGAAGACTCGAGAGCCATTATTAAAGTAAAATGTTTACAAATGCACTTTAAAAAGTAAAACCTATTCATGCCAAGACTTCAAGAAATATAAAACTTAGGCACAAGACTAGTGCTTCCCATATGGCTTATAGCATTTAACTAAAGCATTAATTTCAATCCTACACTTCCCTGAGCAACCAAAGGCCTTGGAGGTTGCTCGGGCTCTCAGGATCCATAGAGACCTAGCACTGCTGCCTGACTGAGCTGCTGGTCCGCTTGCACTCCTTCTAGATGTGAGACAGGCCAGTGTGTTGGGTGATGACCTGCCCCAGAAGACGGCTCTTTGCTCGTGGGAGCACGTCCTCTCAGCAGGCCTGCCAGAGGCTGCTGAGGCCACGGTACAGATGTGAGGTGTCTCCCCCTAAAGTGCCACTTTTTCCGAATGGCAAGCATTTTAAAACATCAATTTTATATGAAAGTAAACTGGGACATATTACTGAGTTAAAGCAAAATTCGCCTGAAGTTTTCAAGATAAACTGGAGCATCTAAAGCAGGGTTGCCAAAACTATAGCCCAAATCCAGCCCATCATCTGTTTTTGAAAATAAAGTTTTATTGGGACGTGGCCATGACATTCATTTATGAATTGTCTATGGCTGCTTTTGTACTACAATGGTGGAGCTGAGTAGTTGGGACAGAGACCACACGGCCCACAAAACCACTATCTGGGTCTCAAGAAGTGTTCTCTCTCAGGGTGTAAAGAAATCTTCTACTTGCTTAGGGCTCACCTTGAGCTGTGGCCCCAGCGCTTTATAGTTGCATTTGCCTCCCACTGTTGTCAGTGCACACGGGCATACGTGTTAGGGAAGCACTGGGTGTAGAATGAGGACCAGCTTTGGAGTCAGAAGCAGTTGCATCCTAATCCTGGCTTTTACCTACCTGGCAAAGTTCCCGCCTTGCCCTAAACTTGGTTTCTTCATCTTTAAACCTCCCGCACACTCTGATCCATAAAGACTGGCACACTCACTGACGAGAGGTACCCCCGGGAGACAAGCTCCCTCTCTCCCTCTTCAGGCCTCTGAGCCCCGGCAGCTAGAGCAACCCTTTCTTGCTGGCCATTGCAGGAACCTCACACGTGAGCTGAGCTCCACCCTCTGCCTGCTCAGACCCCAGCCCACCCCCACCCCAGCTTTGCCAGCTGAATGGGTCTGTGAGGTCACTTTGAGGATTCTTTTTAAAGCAACTGAGTGAGCATTTTAAAACAACATAGTAGGAGGAGCAAGATTTCTGGGTCAGCAGATCTGCCTCTCCCACTGGGCTAATTGCTCAGGTTCTGGAAGAATTTCTGCCCTCACCCCCACCCCAAGCATCTCTTCTGTCAGGGGCAGACACACTCCTTAGGCTCATGGAGAACATGGGATCCAAAGGGGCTTCTGAGCTTTCAGAGCCGAGGCCATACCCTTTGACCCTTCTTAGTGTGGGATCAATCCTCTGTACAGTATGTTCTTAAACATTTTTTGTTGAATGATTTCTGTCTGTGCCAGGATTCAGATATTTTCCCTCTTTTCTTTTCTAATTTAATCCAGAAATTGGCCTGGGCTCACCAAAGCCTTGCCAGGATTTGCAAACAATCAGAGGCACATGGGCTCCAGTTCTCATCAACTTCCAAGAATGCTGGGGACACGTGGTGATGGTGGGGAAGGCAGTGACAGGACAGGAATGTTTTCTGCTCTCTCGGGGGTGATCTTGTGAACTGGCCACAGAGCTGCAAACCCGCCAGGGGGAAAGCGCAGACCCAAGTCCCATTCACGTGTCTCTGGCTCTGGTTCCTGGGGAAGAGAAAAACATCTCTGAAACTGGACACTAAAACTTGGTTCCCTTAAGCTGAAGGGAAGCAAGCAGCGCTCCTGGGGCAAGAGAGACACATTTGGGTTTGGGCCTGGCCGTAGCAAAGGATGTGAGGATGCGGAGAAGAAGTTCCCACTGTCATACGGCAGCTCCCCAGGCCCCAGGGTCTGCTGGTTCTGTGGCCACAGCCGGACGTTCCTGGCACTGTTCCTGTTCCTCATGCTTGTCCCGCTGGCCTGAGAGCATGGCCCTGTGTGCCACCAGGAAGTATGACTATCAGGGCCAGCAGTGTGTGAGGCTGATACAGTACTTAGAAGAGGGCAGCGCTCTCAGATGCTGACAGGAGCCAGGCAGGAGGCCTAATCAGGGTGTCCAGGCTGTGGACAATAGGGAGTGGTGGGGACTGGGGCGACAGGAGAGGCTACACCTCTGGAGATCCCCTCCTGAGTTCCATTCACTTGTGGTCATTTAGGAATAAACAGGCACACTCTTGTGAGCTCCCCACCCCACCCCGCCGAGAAGCTGGAAATCCAGCTTTTACAGGAAATCTAATTACTTTTCAACGTTGGCAACAAATTGAAATTAAGACCTCACACTGCACTAGTGAATCAGAACATGACTGGCCGGTCAGCGGGTGGATTGTTCCTTCAGGCCTAGAAGAAAGGAAGCGACTGCCTGCCCTACCCTGCTGTATGCCGGGATGGGGGATAATTAGTGCCACCTCCTAGGGCTGTTGTGAGCATGGCTTGAGTTAAACACCAGAAAAGTGCTTAGTGGCACTCTGGGCACATGGAGAGCATGCCTCAAGTGTGAGCTGTCCCTGGTCATGTATTCGCTCCTTGGGCGCTCTCAGAACCCTGGTCTAAATGGGCCCCACTCTGGGCACTGGGGTGCAGAAGCAGGCAGTCGTGTTCCTGTGCTCAGAGAGATTGGAACATGGGAGGGGTGGGGAGCAGGGCAAGGAATACGTAATTTCATCCTGGTTAATATGCCTGCTGATCATGCAAGTACCACAGGGTCACAGGGAAGGGTGCCCCAGACGAGGGCCCCTTGCGCTGCCCCTAATGCAGAGGCAGAGTTGACCAGGAGGGGAGCATGGTGTAAAGGCTCAGCGGCATCTCCACATCACAGTGCAAGGTTGGGCCCGACTGGAGTGTAGGGTGCTTGGGGAGTGGCAGGAATGAGGTTGGCAAAGCCTTCTGTGCCAGGCTAAGGGGCTTGGGATCCACCAACATACTGTCAGGGGAGTCATGAGTTTGCTTTGGGGTCTAAAGAGACAGAAACATCTCTCTTAGGGAGTTTGGGGTTCATGCGTTTTACTATTGGAAATGCCTCTCCCTATGGCCTAAGAGGCTGAGTTTTCACACATGCTGGCCCCAGGCAAGGAGGCACTTATATGATGGCTCTACGTTGCCCCGGTGGCCCTGTGAGGTTCCCTTTCCTGGGTAAGGTCACTGAGGCTCAGAGAGGCTGGGTGGCACAGGTAGGGTGTGGAAGATGAGATTCCCATACTTGTGTGGCCTGGGTGCGAGTCCTCTCCCCGCTGCCCACGGCCCCGACTGTCTTTTCCATCTATGACTTTCCTGGCTCTTCCCCTTGGCTTCTTCATCTGTTGTGTCTTCCTGTTCTCTCTAGGGTTGCTCACCTACCCACCCACTCATTCACTTAGTGCATGTCTCTAGAACACCTGCTATGTGCCAGACAACAGTTCTAGGTGCAGAGAATGTCGTGTTAGCAGGCCTGATGCCCTGCCTGCATGAAGTCACATTCCAGTGGGGATGGGGGTGGACAGTAGATGCCCCCTCCTCCCAGGGATGATGATGCAAGCGGAGAACGTTCTGCTGGGGGGAGCCGAGGCCTGTCCTTACCTCTGCCTCTTCTTCCCTGAAGTGTGCAGCACTCTCCTGCCCCCTGGACTCCCCCACACCTCCCTCCCCACTCTGGGAGGCCCCCTGACAGCTGATGAGGGAAGCCTCAGAGCAGCCTGTCCTTGGCCTCCCTGGGGAGCTGGCAGTTGTCAAAGCAGGAGTGAGAGTCCCCCCCCGAACGAGGAGGGCCGGGTAGTGTCGCTCCTTGGTGACAGCTCTGGGCAGCTGCAGAGCTTGTCTCCCACAAGCTCCAGCAAGGTGACAGCCGAGCCAGAAGAGCAGAGAGCACCACTTCCCATCTGGCTGTCCCTCCCATCCAGGTTCCTCCTTGGCTGCCCCCTGTGCTGCAGGAGTTGTAGCTGAGTGACCCTTGAGTTCTCCTCCACTGCCCAGGGGGCCCTTCGTTGGCATGTCTCAGGGGGGTTAGGGGTTCACACAAAGATGCCAGAAATTTAATGTCAGATCCAGAGGGTCTACTTACCTGGTTTTGCATGTTCAGCACCTGGCGACGAGCCAGGCACAGAGTAGGTGTTGAGGAAATGTCTTGTGAATGAACAAATCAATGAGTAAATGAATTCTCATAGAGTGACTGTGGTCCCACCGACTCCCATAAAAAATAGGCTCTATCTGGGACTTCCCTGGTGGTCCAGTGTGTAAGACTCCGTACTCCCAATGCAGGGGGCCCAGGTTCAGTCCCCGGTCAGGGAACTAGATCCCACGTGCATGCTACAACTAAGAGCCCACATGCTGCAACTAAAAGATCCCGCATGCCGCAACTCAGACCCGGTGCAGCCAAAATAATAAATAAATAAATATTTTTTTAAAAAATAGGCTTTATCTGTCCGTGAAAAAGAAGTACCAGTAGCATAAGTGTTCTTGTCCCTTCTTCCTTGATGCTCAAGGCTGTTTGTCTCCACCATAGATGCTGGAAGTTTGAATCACCACGTCGTAGGAATGTACAGTTTTAATTTCAGCAGATTTGCCAAATTGCTCCCCAGAGCCCTTTGCCCTGGTTCCCACGCATGCTCACATGGGTGAATCTCCCAGTTTCTCTGAGCCTCTGTTCCCCAGTAGGTAAACAGGGGTAGTAATGCTCACTTGCAGGGTGCAGGAGGTGAAAGGTAGTGCTGTGAGGAGGCACCTGGCACAGGTCTGGGAAGGTCAGAGCTGACCAACGAGGTGCAGCCGTTGTTCCTTCATCCACGACATCTGCCAAACCAGCCCAGCTCTTGTCCTCGAGAAGCTTGGCTCTCTTGGGGACACACTGGCTTGCCTTAGCGCAGCCAGAAGGACAAGGGCCTGGCTGGGGAGGTCAGAGCCGAGGTGAGCCTTGAGCTGATTGACCACAAGTTGGCACTTCCGAAGTGGACAAGGTGGGGAGGGTGCAATTCTGTGTAGACCTTCAGCGTGTCCTGGGAATGGGAGGCCTGGAGTGGGACAGACATGGGGATGCAGGGCAGGGAGGCCTCGGAGGGTAGAGCTGGCCAGAACGGGGGAGCTTGAATTGATCCTGAAGCTTTGGGAGCCAGCTGGGTTCTAAGCATTGAGGGTGCAACAGCTAAGGATGCAGAAGAGCCCCCAGCTCTCAGTGGGCACAGACAGGTCCAGTGGAGGGAGGTGGCAGTCAGCAGACTAACAAACAAATGGAGGGATATGAGGCCATGATGGTGCAGCAGAGAGAACGGCCTGGAGGATCCTCGAGCAGCAGCCAGGTGAGCCCAGCAAGCTCTGGGGGGATGTCCACCGTACATGCAGAGTGAGTGGGAGGCAGCCAGCTGCGGGGGTGGGGCAGTCCTCATGCCCCTCCCCACCTTAGCCTAGCAATGAGACGGGCCTTGTGGGCTCCCATGGCCCTTCCGACCCTGAAGTGACCTGGGGCAGGTACTTGCGTGTCCAAGAACTCAGCCCTTCTGCCTTTGGTTCTGGGCTCCCTGTGTAGCAGGGTATGTTCATCCACCTTCTCAGCTGCCTATTTGTTCTCTTCTTCCACGTTTCCGGGCGCCTGTTCCCAGCCTGGGCCCAGGTGGTTAACACACCCTGCCCGGGGACAGAGGCTGGCAAAGACAGTGCAGCTGCTCAAACAGAATCTCGTGGTGCGAGGGGCCATGTGCTGCACGCAGGACAGGAGTGTTTCCCACTGTGTTCCGAGGTGACTCCTTACATTCTGGGTGTTAGGAATAGTGCCGAGGGATTTCACTGTGGAGGAGGGATATATTCGTGGCAGACAACTCTGGCAGTGAGCTGTGATGCTGCAAGGAGGGTTGCTCTGAAGCTTGCGAAGTTTTCTGGGAGGCTCACCTTTCCTGGTGAGCCCCTTGCCTTTGCCAAAGGCACAGGTGACAGTGTGAACGGTCAGGGTTTCCTTAGTCTCTTCTGTGTCAGTGCCTGGTAGGCAGGATCCCTCCCTTCTTCCTCATCACGTGGGGGACCCTGGGGCCCTAGTGGCAGTGGGGAGAGGCTGGCCTGAGTCCTCGCCATTTTTGCTGTCAGGTCTGGCCCCAGACTCTTTACCTGGACTGCTCCGGTATGCTGAGCCCCACCTGGTCCAGGTCTGGTGCCGTGATGACCCATCCAGTCTGAAGCCTCTCCCACCCTGACCAGCGTAGGCAGGAGCTCCTGGAGCCCACACACACCTCTCAGGGGCTGGGGCTGGGGGTGTTCCAGGCCAGTTTACTCCCAGGAGACCCTCCCGTTTCTCACCTCCTGCTAGAGCCACCTTGGGAGGGGACTCTGCTCTTGCAATGTGGTCTCATCTTAGGGTCCAAGTGGGGAGCAGGACCCGTAGCTCTCAGGATCTGTGTTTGACCCTAAAGGTGTGTGAGGGGCAGCAGCAGGGGTGGGGGGCCATAACCCTGGATCTGACTTCCTGCCTCCTCCCCTAACCTACATATACCAGGGCAGTTGCTTCTCCCCTGTTCCCCTCCCCAGGGACCTCCCAGGTGCCATGGCCCCCCTCCCCATGGTGGCATTTTCCCTCTTTCTTTCCTTGGGTCACATGGTGATAGGGAAGCAGAAGAATATGAATTATAGGAGGGACGAAAAATCATTGTTTTTTCTAATGACATGCTGGTGCCCAGTTGCTCGCATCACAGGGGTGGGGTCGTGCTCACAGGCTCTGAGACAGGGATGGGGTGGGGGGCCGGGGAGGATGCCATGAGGTGTCGCCACCAGGGGCCTCCCTGAAGTGCTTCCTCTGGAGGAGACTCCAAGCCAGGCCCTCAGGGCTCTGGTCAGGGAGGGCTGAGGAGCTCATGGGTGACATCCCAGTGCTCTCCAGGGCCAGGGCCGCTGCCAACAAGAATCAAGATCCCTGCCTTCTCTCTTCTCCTTCCTGTCTGTGCCCTCCAAACTGGCCTTGGGGGGACGGTGGGCTCTAGCCTTTGGCCTCAGATGAGTTATTCTGTGTCCTGCGGCCTCAGCAGGGTCCGTCCTTCCCTGTTCTGCGGCATTATCCCTTTCTGATGAGTTCTCGGGTGATGAGTGGGAAGGTTGGGCCCCAAGTGGTGGTGTGGCTGTTGGCTACCCTGTGGTGGAGCTGGCAGGGAGAACCCCAGGTCTGGGTCACACACGGATACCTGGTGAGTCCCAGCATGGGCTCTGGAAAACAGCCTGGCTGTGCACTGCAGTCCAGGCAGGCCTTTCCCGGTGGCCCTGAGGAGAGCCCAGGGTGGGCCCAGAGAAAGGACTCAGGGTATTTGACCTTCTGTCATTTGATGACAGCTCTACTGAGTCTGTGCTGTGTGCCTGGGATTTTGCTGGATGCTTTAAATACAGTGTTGAGGTTGGTCCTCCATACAGCCCGAGAGGCTAGAACTATTATTGCCTCCATTTCACAGATAAGGAAGCTGTGGCTCAAACAGGCAAAGTACCAAGCCCAAGTCACAGGGTGAGATGGTGGCCGAGCCCACCCTGGAACCCATGCAACCTGATGAAGTGACGAGGTATGGGCAGCTTCTTGGAAGTAATCAGCGCCAACATGGGCAGCTGTTTAAGGCATCTTTGTTCCTTCATTTGCACAGTAAACATTTGTTGAGCCTCCACCTAGATTCAAGGCACCTACTTGCCTGGGGCTGGAGGAGCCCGTCCCCACCCTGGGGACCTGCAGAGATGTCCCCAGGCCCAGGAGAGTGTGGCCTCATGCAGGATTGGGGACTGAACGGTTTCACCTTCGTGAGAGGAGTCACAGTGGGGGTCCTGGGGGCTGAAGAAGGGGCTCCACCTGCCTCCCATTTTTGTGCACAGTACGTACGACCTCAGTAATTCCTGTCCTGCCCATTTGCATTTCATGACAGTTTGATATTTTGAGCAGAGGCCAGAGTCGTGTTTGTTCTTGCTTTGCCTACGAAGCATTTGCTGAGAAACGAGTGGTAAAGAAGATCTGCAAAGGGAATGTTTATTCTCACAATGAGACTGGGCTTTTGCAGTCCCGTTTATGTGTCATGAGATTCACACGAATGAAAATACTCACTGGAAGCCCGCAGACTTTCTGCCCCAGGTTCTACAGCACTTTCTTCACCTCCACCTCCACCGTGGCAGTCCAAGCCTTCTCCTGTGGGGCTCAGAGAGACCAGCCTTCTTCCCAGTTATGTCAAGGGTTCCTAGAGAAGCCACAAAGAAAAACGGGCTATGTGCCTACCTCCTGAGGCCCCACGACAGACTCCTCCAGACCTGGCTTCTCCCCCCAGGGTGCTCGGGCTCCTTCTTAGTTGCCAAAGCTTGGCTCAAGGGAAGAGGTGGTAACTTTCCTGAAAGTTGGACGTAAGGGTTGGGAACCCAAACAGCCTCTCTGCCCCTGCCTGCCTCAGTAGGAGCCCCACGACCTGGACCAGCCCCTCTGTCCCGACCTGTCCCTCCACCCTGGTAGGGGAGAAAGTCACCTCTGCCCAGCAGCCTCAGGGCACCTGCCAGGGCTCAGTGGTTGCCCAGGGTAGAACTCTGCCACAAAGAAAGCAAACTTTTACATTATCATGCAGAGCTTGTGTCCTTCCTTATTGTCTATTCCAGAACACAAACTTGGCTGCATCTTTGCATAAGCAAAAGGCGCATTACGATGTATTTCCCCAAACAAGAGAGCTCTTGGCCTCTCTCTGCACAGAGAAGGGCTGCGGCTTTGAACCTTTCCCCAAGGTTTAAAGATTCCAGGATCAATTTCTCAGACAGGGCTCAAGGACGTTGTCCCTGCTTCCCCTCCTCCTGCGGTCTCAGCAGAGGTGAGCACACAGGCCTCGGGAGGGCAGGTGGGGGTGGGGAGGCACTTGGGCACTTAGCTGGGTCTTTGATCATTACAGGGCATCATGCACCCTGCTGCTGTCACACACTTTGCCCATTTCCTCTTGTTTCACGTTTACCAACGTTATTCACTCATTCACGCATTCAGAACTCTTTACTGAGCACCTACTGTGTGCTTGACACTGCTAGGGACACAGCAGTGACTGAGGAGGAGGGGTGCCTCCACATCAAGTGCATAGTCCAGTCTGGGAGCAACTACTTTAAGGGCTCACTTTGAACAGGGGACAGTCGTGCTGGGGGAGGAGGATGAGAAACCAGAGGGCACTGCAAGTGCAAAGGCCCTGAGGTAGGGATGGGCTCCCTGCGTAAGGAGCTCACAGGTCAGTGACTGGACCATGGTGAGCGAGGCGAGGGCAACCTGAGAAGAGGGAGCAGGGCTTTGATTTTATCCCAGTTGCAGTGGGAAGGCCCTGTGGTGGCGGTAGGGGGAGGGTAACTGCCCTCCTCCTTTGAAATACATCGATTGCTCTTTGTTTTTTCAAATGCTCTTGTATGGGAAGCAGCCGCATAGCACAGGGAGATCAGCTCGGTGCTTTGTGACCGCCTGGAGGGGTGGGATAGGGAGGGTGGGAGGGAGGGAGATGCAAGAGGGAAGAGATATGGGAATATATGTATATGTAAAACTGATTCACTTTGTTATAAAGCAGAAACTAACACACCATTGTAAAGCAATTATACTCCAATAAAGATGTAAAAAAAAAAAAAAAAAAGAATCCGCCTGCCAGTGCGGAGGGCACAGGTTCGATCACTGGTCCAGAAAGATTCCATGTGCCACGAAGCAACTAAGCCCGTGCGCCACAAAAAAAAAAAAATTCAGAGGCTGGAGAGGGAACTCCAGGTATGAACCATAGCACAAGCAGCAGGAGAGGGCAGCTGGCTTCCGAGAAGGCAGAGCTGTCAGAAGTGAGGGTTCCTGGAGGAAAGTAGCTGAAGTGGAGCTCAGAGAAGCCAGCCAGGGCCAGCTTAGAGAGGGCCCCAAGTGCCAGGCTGAGGGCTGAGGCCTGTTTCTGAAGGCACCGGGGAGCCATTGAGGGTTTCAGGCAGAGGAAGCAGGAGGTCAGACCTTTTCTGAGTGGTGACCATCGTGAAGAATGACCGTGGGGGAGACACGAGGTGGGAAGGTGCTGCTTCCTTGTCTACCTGTGGAGGAGATGGAATGGGAGTCAAGGGACGGGAGGGGGGGAGTTGGGAGGGAGATGTTTGGAAGCTGCCTTCTGTCTTTGTGGCTCTTTGTGCCATGTCTGTTAGCTCTCTGCTTGGCGGAAATGTTGTAGCTGTGTCCCTATTATGGAGGCAAGTGTTTTACTGGGCATCTTACTTATTCCCGGGGGTCTCTACACCACAGCGGGCCCTGCTGGCTTCTGGCCTCACCGGCAGCACCTGTGGAGAGTGGGATGCAGCTGGCCTCAGGGGGCTATGGCAATTTCACAGCCCCCTGAAAAGTTGGTGTGGCCCTGGCGGGGCAGGGCAGGGCCCACTCCTCAGCAGAGCCAGCCTCCTCCATGGCCCACAAGCCCTGCATTCTGCCCTTTCTGTTCCTGATGAGTCGCAACGTGGGGATTGGGAGCCAGACACTGGAGGGGAACCCGTTTCCAGGTGGGGGGATTCTGCCACACCACCGTAATGAGCAAGAAGACGTCCCAGGCCACCTGGTCACTGTGGGGGTCCCACCCGCTTGGGAGGGGGCTGCAGGGGGCCGGGCCTCAGGTGAGGCCACCGGGAGGGCTTGTGAGTGGGAATCCAGGTTGGGAACCACCCAGAAGGTCCAGCAGTTGCCAAGAGGTGCCTGTGCTGTAGGGCGAGGCTGGGGCACACCCAGCTGGAAGCCCTTCCTCCCTAAGAGGAGCAAACTGTGTGCAGCTGTGTCCCTGTGTGGAAGGGCAGAGGCTTCCTAGGAGAAAACAGTGAAAGGTGCACCACAGTGGAAGGCTACCAGGGAGGGCGGGGCTGGGGCATCTCGAGAGCAGGCCTGGCCTCTTTGCTGGCTATCTGCTGGGTGTGCTCCAGACGTGCCTTTTCTAGTTCCTCAGTAGTCTCGGAGGCCCAGTTGGTCTCTGAGGGCAGAGTCAGGGTGCCCAGCCCGATTGACAGGAGCTGGTGGCTGATGGGCAGCTCAGAAGACAGTGCTTCCCCAGCTGGGCCCTCGCTCAGCAGCCTGACACCCCCTGGCTCTGACTGCCTGGCCCTCACCCCCAGCAGGAGGTGGGCCTCTGCCTCGCAGAGTCCAGCGCCTGGTGGTGGGGATCCTAGGGTTCTGGCGCCCTCCTGTCTCTCGAATCAGGAGTCAGGGTCAGACCTGTCCAGCATCCAAGAAGGACACAAGACCCCTTACCCGAGATGAGAGTGGCTGCCATCGGCCCCAGTGGTGGGACCAGGAGAACAGGAGGATCCTGGGCCCCGATGGGCAGGGTCTGGGCCAGGAACTGAGAAGAAGCCCTGCATCTCCTTCCTCCCTTGGGGACCAGCCTCAGCTTCCTCATCTCTCAGGAGGGGCTGACACCCCTCCTTCTGGCCTCAAAGGGCTGTTGGGAGCATAAAATGAGGTAATTCTTTGAACTCAGCCCTGAATTCCTTCCAGATAACAATCTATCCTGCCACTGTCCCTGGATGCCCTAGGCATAGCTGGGAGCCGGACTCCATTTCAGCTCTCTGAAGCCACCCCTCCTTGACAAGAACCTGTCCCCTCCCAGGTCCCAGAGAGCAGGTTTAAGCTCTCTCTGTTTTCATCTTCTTCCCAAACATCGGGGCTGTTTTTACCCTCTCTGCCCCGCCCCGGCCCCCCACTCGAAGCATGACCTAGGAGTCAGAGTTGAAGGGAGTAAAGTGAAGCTGGCCATTCACTCCTGTCTCTCTCCCCTCTCTCCTCTCCTGCCCGCCCTCCCCCAACTCAACCCCAGATGCAGCAGGACCTCCCTGTGTCACTGCCTTCTTCCTTTCTACACCACGACTATCAGTCAAACTCCGTGAGCCAAATCGGCGAGGCTCTGCTTGTGAAAGATAGAGCAATACTGTGGAGACAAAAAAATCCTCTCTCTTAAGAAAAAGTAGTTTTTAAGGGCCGTTGTTTCACTGTGGACCAAAAAGTCTAGTTTGACCCTCAAAAGTGGGCAAGGACCTCCGTGTTTAGGGGGTGTACACCCGGTCACTGTAACCTCATGGGAGGCTGCGGGGCGATATGACTTAGCAGCAGTGACTAATACAGTTTTCCTGTTTTCACCAACATCGTTCCATCATGCATGTGCGGAAGTCTAGTCCTCACAAAGCTTTGTGACATGGGGACCGTCATTCTTGTACAGAAGGGAAGGTCCGGCAGGGGTGAGTTGGCAGAGCCTCCCAGGGCTCACCTTGTCAGCTGCAGGTGCCACCTTGCTGGTAGGTGGCTCTCAGTGCCAGCGTCCACCCTCTCCAGACTCATGCACCAAGTCACAGTGACCATCCCGTAGGGCTATCAGTCGTCCCTTCCCTGCAGGAAAGCCAGGTCAGGGCAGAGAAGCAAATTATAATTGGAAGGTAGATTTGTGGGCAGGAGGCTTCCGGCAGGGACCGCACTTAGGGCTGGCTGGTGGCCTCCCTGGACCCCACCGTGCACATTAGCTCTGCCTTCCCATTGGTGCCGTCTCAACACACAGCAACGGTGACAGGAGCCATGAGGCTCCTTGTCTAGCATGCCCCATGTGCCTGCCTGTCCCATCCATCACGAATTGATTTTCCTTGCTAACGCTCAGATTTCCCAAAGGGTTTTCCTACTGTTTATAGGTAGCAATTACCATTGCTCAGATAGAGATTCTAAAAGCTGGGATTCAGGGGGAGGATGGCACTGGCCTGAGATGACAGAGTGGGCTCTGGGAGGCACGCTTGGTGGGGTCTGCCCTCACAAAGGGTAGGTCAGCAGCCTGTGGGCTCGGTCTGCATACAGGGAGGGGTTGCATGGCCAGTTCGTGCCTCTCCACTGAGTGATGGCATGAGTGGATCCGTTCTTTTGACGAGTGTGTCCTGAGTATCTGCTGTGTGCTGCTACGTCCTGGGTGCTGGAGACATGCTGGGAAAATACAGGTGGCCATGCAACTCACAGTCCCTTTGGGGACACAGAGAGCTCAGGAAGCAATGGACCCTGGTGCTGGCTGGGAAGCAGATCAGACCTGGGGGCCCTTCCAGGAGGAAGCAGCCACGAGGTTGGGCCTCCGGAAGAGTAGGGTTTTGTCAGGAAGCGAACGAATGAAGTGGGTGGCAATGAGGCGGCCGTTTCAGGTAAGATCCCGAGAGCGCGTGAGGGTGGGAAGGAAGGCTTTGTCGGCCCTGAGCCAGGGTTAACCTGACTAGTGTTTCCAGAAATTCATGCTGGCTGTGCTGTGGGGAAGGAAGGGTTCCTCACCTTTCTTGTGCAGTGGACCCCTTTGACATCTGGTGAGGCCCCTGGGCACCTGCACCAATAATGTTTGTAAATGTAAAATATTAAATACATGATAATAAAAGAGTAAAGAAATACAAATGAAGCCAATAGTATGAGTCGCAGTTATCAAAACAGAACACAATTTTGTGATATAGCAATATCTGTTCTTAATTAAGACATTAAAAATTAGATCTGTTGGTGTGTCTAGAATGACCCCCCTTTCCAAGTTGTGATGAATGTAGACGACATTTCACAACCACCAGCAGCAACTGAGGAGTGATTTCTGCCAGTGACAGTCCCGGCATTGCCCCTGCCACTGGGGTTTGTGGCCTGCGTTCTCCCTGAAGGAAAGGCCATGTTGCATTTACAGTGGTCAGTGTCCCCATCCCAGTGTAGGCTCCAGGTGGAGAATCCCTGAGTTGGTGGGAGGGGCTGCTGAGGAGGGAGTGGCAATATCCTGGCAGGGGTTAGAGGGAAAGGAAGGGATGGATTCAGAGTTGGTGGTGATGCCTGGGTATAAAGTGTGGCAAAGAGGAAGGAGTGGGGCTGGGTCCCAGGGTTCTGGCCTGGGGCCTAGCTGGGTGGTGATGCCATTTGCAAAGCCAGAGCTCGTCCTTGGGCCTGTGGTTTCTGCTGACACGTCCCTGGTTGTCTTTCAGGTCAATGAAATTTATCACGATGAGTCCTTGGGGGCCCACATCAATGTCGTCCTGGTGCGGATAATCCTGCTGAGCTACGGGAAGGTGAGTGGGCACTGCAGGCTGGTGCCTTCCGGACACACCAGAGCCCCCGCCTCTGTGGGATGGATGGGGCCCTCCAGTGAGGTGCAGGCCTCCTTTGTGTTGGCCAAAACCACCCTACCTCTCCCTGGCTGCCCTGTGGTTCCTACAGGAAACAAGGAGCTTGTGAGCCACGCCTACTCTGCTTTCAGCCTCACTCCTTTGAAAATTTAGGGTTTTTTTATTTTAAGAAGAAAAATTTTATTTCAAACAGGTTCAGTGGTATGTGCGCTACAGCAAAGGCTGGTTGTAGCAGTTTCCTTTCAAACCTGTGCTGATGTATAAATTAGATGTTATTTGGGAATGATTAATTTCTGGTAAAATGTAGATTCAATCCAACATTATGCCAATTTTTACACTTATTGTAGACCCTATTTTAGTGCTAGAGGTTAAATTTTCATCACCAAAAAATGAGAATAACCTTACAGCTACTCCTAAGGTAATGAGCTATGCAATTAATTCCTCACTATTGCTTTGAAAATATACCCCTAGGTTGTTTAGAGAAATTCCAGCTCCATCCAAATCTATTGTTTAATTCTTCAGTCATCACCTACTGTTGGCTTGATTGTCACTCCTCTTCTTATTTGACCCCAACCAATTGAATGCCAGTGTTTCTCAACTCTTTGGCTAAGGGCAATTTTTTCTCCTACTTCCGTGCACACAGGGTTAGTCAAAACGATTTTGTCCAAATCAGCTTTGACTGCACGAACTCTTCCTCCTGTCAGCAGGGATCCTATGTTCACCATAAGCACTTCATTCTTAGACAGCTTTTGCACTTTTGCTGCTTTCTGGTCTCCTTCAGTGCGTACACCTAGAAGCCGTCTAAGCAGGAAATAGGAAATTTCCAATTCTGTGAGGATTTCAGGTAAAGCTCCAACTGCGCCATTCTGTCAGCCCGGCACAAAGTGGGGTCAATTTTTCTTCCAACTCCAATAAGACCTCCTGGAGCAGCATACTGAAGATCATTATGCTCTGCGGAAAGCGATACAATTTTGGAGAAGATGGGTTTACACATGAGTTTTCCTTCACTATCTTTGGAAACAATACCAGGTCTGACTTCTATCTCCTGGCCCAACTTTAATACTCCTTTTAGAATACTACCACCAGCTACACCCCCCTTAAGGTCATCAACCTCACAGCCAGGTTTGTTGACATCAAAGGATCTAACAACAGTAAGTCGGGGTTCTGAAGTAAAGTCTCTTGGGGGTACTGGAATGTTCTTTACTAGGTACTCGCAGACAACTTCAATATTGTATTTGAGCTGAGTAGAAATTGGAATAATAGGAGCTCCTTCTGCTACTGTACCTTGTACAAATGCAAGCATCTGTTCATACTGTTCTTTAGCCTGGCTTTCTTTTACCGAATCAATTTTATTCTGTAGAATCAGAATATGCTTCAGTTTCATGATTTCAGTAGCAGCCAGGTGTACAGCAGTCTGAGGCTGAGGACAAGACTCGTTACCAGCTATCAACAGAAGAGCTGCATCCATCACTGCGGCACCGTTCACCCTAGTAGCCATCAAAATATCGTGGCCAGGACAGTCAACAAAGGAAACACGTCTGACTAATTTGAAGTTCCCTTTGGTCCCTGGAATGTCTGTAGGAAACTCATCAGGTGTACTACTTCCACAGGATCTATAACATTCTGGCCAAGGACAACTTGGGTCGTCAAGTTTATATATCTTAGCATTAGCATAGCCAAGTTTGACTGTAATATTTCTTTCTAGTTCATCTTTGAACCTGACAATGTGAACTCCAGAAATAGCTCTTACAACCCTAGATTTCCCATGAGCTACATGACCAATTGTACCTATATTAATTGTGCACTGTCTGCTGATAACTTCATGTGAAAGTGGCATCAACTTGGTAACATCCAAAGTGTTGAGATCTTGCTGAAAAAGGTGTGGCTGCCCTCAAGTCACACCAGCCTCACGCCCCCCACCCCCCACCCAGCCCTGCTATCTTGCCTGGAGGCTAAAATTTAGGTTTTGTTATTATTCAAGTTTGGTGAGACCAACAGATCAGGAGGTGACTGCCATGTGTTTTTTTGTTTGTTTGTTTTTTTGCGGTACGCGGGCCTCTCACTGTTGTGGCCTCTCCGGTTGCGGAGCACAGGCCCTGGACGCGCAGGCTCAGAGACCATGGCTCACGGGCCCAGCCGCTCCGCGGCATGTGGGATCTTCCCGGACCGGGGCACGAACCCGTGTCCCCTGCATCGGCAGGCGGACTGTCAACCACTGCGCCACCAGGGAAGCCCGCCTGCCATGGTTTTTTTACCCACAGTTTCTGGCCATGCAGGGCCGCACTGGAAACACCATGGTTGGTCAGGAGGCCTAAGGAAGGAGAAGGAAACTGTGGGTGAGCACCTTTATTGTGGTTTCCTCAGGAAAGACAAGGTAAGGTGGGGTAAGCAGGCTTAGGATTGGCCGGTGTGAATAATTTTCAGCAGGCTCAGGAGCATTGGGGCTGCCCTAGTTGTTTGGTACCTGGCCCTAGTGATTTGCACAGGGGATGGTGGGCTGGAGTGTGAGAGCCCAATGAAGGAAGGGGCTGGGGGTGTGGACTCTGAATTGGTTGGTTTGCATTTGAAGAGCATATGATCCAGAATTAGTTGTTTACTGTCTCTAGGAATTGGCTGACCCTGGGAGGAGCAGTTCCTCCCAGGTCAGCAAGGCCCTGGATGTCAAAGCATCAGAAACAACCTGTGTCCTCCTCTTCTCATGCCACGTAGCTGCTGTTCTAACTGAGCAGTCTTGCCCTTCTTACTTCCCTTTGTTGTGAAACTTGGAACCGTCTTTCCTAGCAGCATGCACGGGTCTGTGCACCAGGATTAGAAAGCCCCCAGGCACAAAGACCTGAGATGGAAAAATAAGGGGGTGCCTGAAAGGAGAGCTGGTGAGGAAGGAAGGAGCCCCATGGTGATGGCCAGTGTGGACTGAGCAAGTGCCTATGCCAGGCAGCTCGGGAACACTTTACACGAAATTATCTCACTTCGTCCAAGGACAGATGGGGAAGTGGAGCTATGAGGATCCCACTTCACAGATAAGGACACTGAGGTTTAAGGCAGTTCAGTGGCATGAGTAGCCAGTGGTATTTGGCTCCTCAGGAGTCCAGCTTCTCACCCTGGCAGCCAAATTCTGGAGTCCATGGTCTGACCCCACGCAGTATGAAGAAAGTCAAGTCATAATAAGATGAGGCACATAAGGCATAGTAAATTATGCAAAGGGTTCTGCCTGCCGATGCAGGGGACACGGGTTCGTGCCCCGGTCCGGGAAGATCCCACATGCCGCGGAGCGGCTGGGCCCGTGAGCCATGGCCGCTGAGCCTGCGCATCCGGAGCCTGTGCTCTGCAACAGGAGAGGCCGCAACAGTGAGAGGCGCGCGTACCGCAAAAAAAAAAAAAAAAGAAAGTTGTGAATTATGCAAAGGGTTAACTCCTCTACTCAAAGAGAGAAACGCTCAGTCTCACAAAATAAAATCGAACTGCACACAATGTACAAGGCCTGCAGTACAGAAATGACAATGAAGGACTTTATGGCTGGTCAAATTCCAGGAACAGTGGACCTTGAGCCCACTCTTCCTACCCTGGGAAGTGTGTCACTCTAAAGTGATGGAAGCGACCACAGTGAGGATAGCAGTCATGGTCCTTCATGCCCCATGGAGAACATAAAGTATACCAAAGTGGACTGTCAGATCAAGGGAGAAACTTGAAAAAACCTTACTGCAGGAGTCTTTCATACCCTTTTCAAGACCTTTAACAGATCACATTTTAAAAGGCATAGGAGTTTCCCCTACCTCCAGTATCCTTGTTGCTTAAAAAAAAAAAAAAAAAAGCCTTCTCAGTTCAAGCCTTCTTTAATAAGTTATTCAGTCATTTATAGCCAATAAAAAATTTTCATGATTTTTAAGAGACAGTATCCCTGCATTGATATCTTCTGTCTAGAGCTGCACTCTCCAGTCCAGCAGGCACTAGACACATGTGGCTACTGAGCACTTGAAATGTACTTAGTCCAAACTGAGATGTTCTGTAAGTATAAAACATATGCCTGGTTTCAAAGACTTAGTACAAAAAAAAAAAAAAAGGAGAGATGTAAGATACTTTCTTAATAATTTGATATTAATGAAATAATGTTTTGGATATATTGGAGTAAATAAAATATTTTATTAAGTTAAAAAAAAGGCATAGGAGTTTCAAGTAATATAGTGGATAAAGTTAAATTAGTAGTTATATCATTTTTTCCCCTTGCCCTATGGAAAAATGTGCCTTCTTTTTGAGGAGTCATAGAACACTTAAAAATTACAGAAGTACTTTAGGTCATAAAGAAAATTTTAGTGAGTTTTATTTATTTATTTTATTTTATTTTTTAATTAATTAATTTTTTTTTTTGCGGTACACGGGCCTCTCACTGTTGTGGCCTCTCCCGTTGCGGAGCACAGGCTCCGGACACGCAGGCTCAGCGGCCATGGCTCACGGGCCCAGCCGCTCTGCGGCATGTGGGATCTTCCCGGACCGGGGCACGAACCCGTGTCCCCTGCATCAGCAGGCGGACTCTCAACCACTGTGCCACCAGGGAAGCCCTTAGTGAATTTTATACAGCAAAAATAGTTTGGGCTATTCTCTGACTCGGTGCTCTAAAACTAGGTGGAGGGAAGGGATATATAAAAAGAATAAATCCAGTCTCTTTGAAAAAAAAATTCTCCTAGGAAGAATAATATTAGACCCTCAGTTGCAGACTATTGGGAAAACTAATGAAAACAAGAGTACTACAGATCAAAACCTGTGGGGTGTGGCCAAAGCTGTATTCATAGGCAGGTGCTTCCCAAGATCACACAGAGCGAATGAAAACAAGTTAACCCTGTATTCAGCTCGGTAAGTTAGAACAGATGTTAACAACCACCCAAAACCAAAAACCTAAAGAAAGTAAAAATAAGGAAATAGTTCAGAAAAAAGCAGAAATCAATACATTAGAAAATAGAAAGAAACAATAGGATCAATCAAGAGGAGAGCCTTGGAAAAAGCAAATCTCTGGCATATTCAGTCTAGAAGAAAAGAGAGGAAGCATAAACTAAAAGAAAGAGTGTGTATAATGCAACCCACAGTGGGATGCTTATCCCAGCTGAAGAGAAAGCTCTGGAGGAGGTTGCTGCCCTAGGCAGCTGTTGGGAGATCTCCACCTGGGCCTTCTCCCCATCCCTCGACTCTGACACCCAGTGGTGGTCAATGGAGGAGGAGTGTGCACACCTTCTTCTGCATGTAAGCAGGCAGGTTTGTGGCATGGCGGTGCACTCTGGACATGCAGACACAGTACACAGCCAGGGAAGGCTGGGGTGGCCCAGGCCCAGTGACACAGTTCCAGCCTCCGTCCTTGGAACGTCCCATGGGACTTTGCCCATCCCCACTGGAGCAGCCATCAACATGTTCGCCATCCCTTCCCCTCCTCAGGCTGGGTCCTACCAGTCCCTCCATTCCTGGCCTGAGACCCCCCTTAGCTTCCTCCAGGGTCTGAGGAATTTTTAGGTGTGTAGTGTGAGGGATGGGCATGATTATATCCAACCCCCTCCCCACTTTCTACCTCTGGAGAGGGGACATGGGAAACTTCACGTTGTGGGGTAGGAAGGGGAGGAGAGCCACCAAGTGGTCTGAGCCTTAAAAAAAAAAATTGGAGAATTGTGCATGGTTAATTGCTTACCAGCACTGGCAAAGCTTTGGCTCTTATTTCACCTAAAAACTGTCTGGTTCCTTCTCCCAGTGTTGATTACTCAATGGAACAAAGCCTTGTTTATTTTAACTACTTCCTGGCAGGCTCTGTGCTAAATTGCCCCCACCCAAAGCTGTTTCTTCTTGTTCTTCTTTCCTTAAGTGTCACAGGCAGGTAGAAACCTGGTAGAAACCAGGTAGAAAACCTGAAGGTGAGATTTTGAGAACCTCCATCAGGGACCTGGAAATCCTGGGAAACAAGGATTTCCTGGGGAAATGGGAATATTTCAAAGCTGACTCCAAAAAATGTAGAAAATACCACAATAAGCCTCATAACCATGGTGGGAACTCAAATTCTTCTCTGTTTTCAAAGTTATCTTAAAATTACCTCTAAATAGAGAGTCGGATAATATATTTTTGCCAGTCTATTCTTATTCATTTGCAAGGAATTATTAAGCAAAGATAATGCAATACTACATAAACTGTTTCAGAATATATATATATATATGTTCTGAAATCCACCCAATTTATCTTTATAGCCAACATGATTCCTACACACAAAGCGGCCAAAGGTAGCATATCTAAGACAAAGTACAGACCTGTTTCACTTCTAAAAATAGATGTAGGAATTCCTGAGGCTTTAAGCATTTAATTCAATAATGCATAAAGAGAAACTCTCACCATGATAAAATAGGGTTTATTCTAGGAATGTGATGATTGTTTAATATTAGAAAGTCTGTTTGTTTATATAATTCATCAGATCCATTTGCCTAATGACAAAGCTCATCATCTAACAAATACTTTTTAAAAAAATATTTATTTATTTATTTGGTTGTGCTGGGTCTTAGCGCAGGGTCACGTGCGGCACGTGGGATCTTTTAGTTGGGCATGCAGGATCTTTAGTTGAGGCATGTGGGATCTAGTTCCCCAACCAGGGATCGAACCCGGGCCTCCTGCATTGGGAGCGCAGAGTCTTAGCCACTGGACCATTAGGGAAGTCCCTAACAAATACTTTTTGAGGGTTTTTTGTGCCAAGCACTGTGCTGTGTCACTGACGTGGTCCCTGACCTCAGGGGCTGCTCTAGAGCAGAGGTGCAGACAAAAAAACAGTTACAACTGAGGGCTCAGGGACTTGGTCAGGGCAAGGGAGGCAGACAATCTTATTTAGAGATTAGGGCAAGCGACTGGAGGCAGTGACTTTTCAGCCATGGGGAGGGAGTGAAAGGGGGAAGAACCAGCACAGGGAGCGGTGGCTTAGGAGAGGGTGGGAGGCATCAAAGGGAGGACCTTAGTGAGCTGTCCTGGGACCGTGGCCACAGGGTGAAGAAAGGAGAGAAGATGAAAGAGAACTTTAGGGGCCAAACCAGGAGCGGGTGGGTGCTACACGGGTGAATGTGGAGGGACACTGAGTCCGTGCCTTGGGCAACCTGGTAGATGATAATGCTGACCCCTGAGATGGAGAGCACGGAGCTGGGCGGAAGTGGCATGTGGGGGAGAAAGGCAGTGAGCTCAGGGGATACGTGCTGAGTTTGAGGTGCTTTGTGCCATCCCAGTGGAGATAGCCAGGGAGACGCTGGCATGGGGAACTGGAGCCTGGAGAGAAGAGATAAGCATGTTTTGCAAAGGCATGGATGGGGGTGCACAGAGAAGCACACCGAGTCGGGGGCACCTGAGAAAGAGCCCCAGGGGGCTCTGCTGAAGGCACCAGCAGGGCAAGGAGTGTGATCAGCTCCATAGGAACTGAGAGGGTATCTCATGGTTTTTAAAAGATCTGTGAAACTAGTAACAGATGGTAACATGACAACCCAAATTTTATTTAAAGGTAGAAAAAGAAGCACATTGTCCCTAAAAGTGTTCTGCATAGCTAATTCTCAGGATGTTCATAGATGTTTTCACAGGAGAATAGAGGGGTTCCATGGTCAAATGAGTCTGGGAAATGCTTATAAAACAAAGTAAAACAGGTATTCCTGACAGCAAAATTTCTCAGAGACTTTACTATGAAAATGTGCAGGGTGAATCTCTAGGAGATGCATGGTTTCTCCAAACTATTTCTCAACAGAACCCTTTTCCTCATGGAATCAACATTCTACAGAATTTGCTTTGGGACATGCTGCTCTTATGAAACAGTTACAGTAAAATTGGCAACAAGAAAGAGACGCATAACTTTGTTACTGAGGTTTTGGAATTCTGGACAATGTCGTATGACATGAAACCAGTATCAAGGAGAACAGATAAAATTATAATTGTTTGCTAATAATTATGTGCCCGGAAAACCTAAAAGAATCCATCAGAAAACCAAGGAGTTTAGTGACATGGCCAAATATAAGATAATTACACAAAACCCAATAATTTCTGTGTGAACCCACAATGCCCTGGTAGTAAAGATAATAGGGAAAGAAAGTTCCCTTAACGATAGTAACCAAAAATATAAAATACCTGGAAGAGTCCTAACAAGACAGCTATAAGGCCTACGTATAGGAAGAAAATTGCACATTGTTAATGATAGGAAAAAAATAAAAATAAATGAAGAGACATATGCTATTCCTTACGGGAACACTGGGTATAGTAGTGACTTTTCCCAGATTAATAATTGGAAACTTGATGAAATGATTCTAAGATTCATCTAGAAGCATAAACAGTCAAGAATGTCTGGGAAAACCTTGAAAGCCAAGCTAATAAAAAGGATTTACTTCAAACACCTTGTAAAGCAAAAATAATTAAAATATACTATATTTGCATAAGCATTAACAGATCAACTGAATAAAATATATAGCTCTGAAAATACCTCTCATATAAATAACATGCGATAAATATAAATGGAATGGTTATAAAGTGTTATAAATAAGTCTATGATAAATATAAATTTCATATATAGCAAATTAAATACATCAGATGCTAAACATAGGCCAATAAAATTCAACTAGTTAAACCTTACAAATCAAGAAGAAAATATTCATTGTCAAGGACTTCCTAAGCATAAATACAGTCAAAGGGATTGTAAAGAGGAGGATAGATATATTTGAATACTTAAAATATAAAATCATCAAAAAACACAAACAAAGGGCAAACCACAATCAGGAAAAGCATTTGCAATATGGAAAAGATATCCTAATATATGAAGAGCCCTAGGAAAAACAGAATTGGCAATGGACATAAGCAATTAACTGAAGAAAAAATACACATGGCAAAAAAAGAGAAAACATTGAACTTTACTATTAATCAAAGAAATAAAAGTTTACCATTTTAAAAGCATCCGCTGTGTTAAGATTAAGACGAGGGATTTACTGCTGGCTTGGGTGAACGCAGCAGTACACGCCTCTGGTACGAGCATAAATGTGTACACATTTCTGGAAGGAAATGTGGCAGTTTGTCATTTCCCTTAAAAATGTTCTTCATGTTTGCCCCCAGTCATTCGTTTCTATGATTCTATTCCAAAGCAGTTAACAGAGCTGTGGATGAAGTTTTAGGAACAAGACGAAAGCCAGGGCTTTATTTCTAAGTGTAAACAACTGGAAGCAATGTAAATTGTCTGCCAATAGGGGTCTAGTTAAATAAATTACACTATGTCTATGTGGTAGATTATTAGACTGCCAATAAATCCCATTTTCAAAGCACGTTTAAGGGCTTGGGGAAATGGTTACAGCATGAAGTCAAGTTTGTTGGCTTTTCGGAAAAAAGGATATAAGCTTACAGTAGTAGGATCTCAATTTTGTTTGCAAATATCTACACAGAAAGAACTGAAGGAATACATCAAACGTGAATAGTACTTATCTCTGGGTAGTAGGTGATGGATTTTTATTTTCTTCTTTGTACTTTACTGAATTTTGTTAATTTATCATGATAAGGATGTTTCCTTTATAATCGAAATAGTGCATTTTTAATTATGGAAAATTTGTTTATATTTTTAAAAAATCATTTAAAAATGGTAGAGTCCAAGTAATTCTGTGTAACTGAATGCTAGCACCTGGGGAAGGGTCTCCAGTGGCATGCCACAGGGCTCTGTCATGTCCAACATTTTAGTTCTGATTTGAAGGAGCATGTAGAAAGGACTTCATGCTTTTGCTGGGCACCTCTTCTCTGTGGTGGCTTGGAGGCACTTGGAGAGGGATCTGTGTTTTTCTGCCTGGGAACTCTGTCACCTGAGTGTCTGTGGAAACTTTGGGTGAGCCATCTTGGCCAGAGGGAGGATGCAGGCTGCCACAAGTATGTGGCCTTACCTACAGGTGAGGCTGTATTACCCAGGTGTTGCAGGCACCTCCCTCATGGCCATGACCAGTCTGGTCCTTTATGTTCCACCTCGTAGGGAGGGGTTCTGCTTTGCGTGAGCCATGTTGGTACCCTCCAAGTCCCCCATAGGCAGAGTGAGGGTAAGGGAAGCGGGCATGGACCCCATTGTGAGGCTACGGCCTACTCTTCCTGGGGACAGTATGGGGAGGAGGGCAGGCCATGGGGCTGCCTCGAGCCCATGGCCAACAAGACGGGTGGCCACAGCACGCTTGGGCAAGTGGAGCAGCCTCAATGAGACCAGGACCAATACAGTGAGAAGTGAGAGGGCACAGGGGGACCAACGCCTCCCTCGCCTCCATGACTTCCCACTGGGAAGGAGTTTGGGAATCCATGATGGTGAGGCGACAGGAAGGGAGAATGTGGAACTGGATGAGTGCTTTCAGACCGAGTCCAGGCTGCACCCACTGCACCCCAGCAGGGCTCGGCAGACCAGCCTTAGACTTCTGCTGATGACCTCAGAGGTGTCAAGATAAAAGAGGTACCAGGATGTGGAGTTAGAACCCCACATCCATCCCCAGCCCCTGAAGCCTGGCCGGGAAGGACAACATGCTGCCACCCCTCTGCTGGCCCCCAGCCCCTGATGGCAGCGGGGCTGACCAGTCTCTTGTAGCAAAGCCCACCCCCCACTCTGCCCAGCTTCTCCCACCTCCCCACCCCACCTCTTCTCGGGAAGCCATGGGGGAGGCTGGCGCCCATCAGGGCCTCTGTGTCCTGGGGGATTCCAGAAAGTTATAGGGCCAGACTTGGTCCTCCTCCAACGAGTGGCAGGATTGTGAGTGGGGAGTGGAGTCCAGGGTGTGAATCTCACTTTCCCTAGGGAGGACACACTGCAGAAGCACAGGTAGGGGGAGAGTAGAGTTAGGAGGACATGGCTGGCCAACCACATCCAGGAGGGCTGGCACTAGACAGATATCTGGACGCAGAGGGACTGTGGCCCCACCTGCTGGCCCATCGTCTCTGGAACGGAGCATTCTGTGCCTTGCACAGAGCATAGGAGCCTAGGGACAGTGCGGCGTGTTTGGCTGTGGGCTCAGGAGCAACCCCCGTGGGAAAGGAGGGGTCGTTCCACCGACCTGGAGCAATCAGACCATAAGTCTGAACATGACAGTCCGTGGAGAGTAGCTGTCAGGGCCAAGGGTGCCAAGCCAGACACACAGAACGCCTCAGAGCCAAAGGTCGCATCACGGACCAATATTTCTGTAAGTACATCTAAAAGGAATTTTCTAGAAAAGGGAAATGTGACAAAAACCAAGATTATACAAAAATACCGGCCCCTGGGCTTCCCTGGTGGCGCAGTGGTTGAGAGTCCGCCTGCCGATGCAGGGGACACGGGTTCGTGACCCGGTCCGGGAAGATCCCACATGCCACGGAGCGGCTAGGCCCGTGAGCCATGGCCGCTGAGCCTACGCGTCCGGAGCCTGTGCTCCGCAACGGGAGAGGCCACAACAGTGAGAGGCCCGCGTACCACAAAAAAAAAAAAAAAATACCGGCCCCAACTTTTTATTATTAAATTCCACAGACATAAAATCACTCCATCAAACTGCTATAAAAGTTTCCCATTTCTGTGCTTGTGCTTATCTCGTTGTGGGCGATAAGTTTGTGTCCACTGGTCACAGACTCCACTTGGCACAGTGCTGGGGATGAGGCCCTGTTTTTACGTGTCTGAGGGACCTCAGGGAAGTGGGAAGCATGCCTCCTGAGCAGGTGGATCCTGGGACCTGCCTGCCTGCTCCCAGGCCTGGAGCAACAGCTCCCCATGAACTCACCAGTAAACAAGATTGTTTCGGAGTGGTGAGCACCATGGGGTGCCCTGGATGGGGTGACCCAGCAGGAGACTGCCTGGCTGGGATTCACGTAAATGGAATGAGCTCTGCTTGTTCAAGGAAAAGCCAGGAGGGGCTTCTAGATGGGGTTGGGGAGTAGAGTTTGGCTCGCGGAGAGGATGGATTCTGATGAGCTGCTCCTCAAGGAGCCACACATTTCCTGTCAGTGAGTGAGGCCCTGTCCCTGGAAGACTTTAAGCATAGCAAGGCCGAGGTGACTGGAGCCAGGAGCCCTGCCAGGAGAGGGGCCTGAGCTGTGTCCCCCAAGGCCCGGCCGGAAGCGCTCTAGGGGCTGTGAGGCCGAGACCCAGACTTGGGGCAGAAAGTGGCCCGGTATTCAGATGCTGTTATTTATTCCAAGCTGTGATGGAAAGAGAGCAGCTTCCGTACCCTGCACTCCCCCTGTGCCTGTCCCCAAGCCTCGCCAAGGCTCCAGTGGGGATAAAATCAGCAGCACTTGTGCAAGTGACATGTTGTTTGTCTTCCAGCTTATGAGAAGCCTCTGAGTTATCTCAAGTTTTGCCTAAAACAACGTTTTTCTCCATTTCTTAAAAAAAAAAAAAAAACACAGCAGAAGAAAAGAGATTATCTTATTTTATACAATATGCCATCAGCCAGGGAGCAGAACACCGGCAACACTTGAGGGTTGCATAGCAACTGGCTTTTCAATTGATTTTTTTTTTTTTGAGAAGGCACAAAAGCTACTGAACTGTTCTCATTTTAAATATTTCCTAAGATGATTAAAATCAAAGCAAATGGAAATCAGAGACTTGGGGACAATCAAAGAACATAAGGTATCTTGTCAGGTCAAGACAAAATATGGAATGCTCTTAGAAATTTTTCAGCGTTGGAGGGGAAGGGTCTGGGAAATTCTGACTGTGAGTCTCTTAGGGGAAGGCAAGAGAAGAGAATGCTGGGGCAGGTCTCAGTGTTCAAGGGCCTAGTGCCACCATCTGCTTACTGCATGTCCTGGGCCATTGCCTACCTGCTCTGGACCTCCGCTTCCCTGACTGTGTGAGGGACAGTGTAGGGGATTCAGAACACCCCAGGGACAGCCCCTGGTTTCCCCAGAGTCTGGGTCCCAACCCCCAATCAGATGGGGGCCAAGCATGGTGTCCAGCCCCCACCCCCACCCCCAGTCATTGCGGCCCACCTTCTGAGCCAGACTCTCCATGGTCCAGAGAAGAACAGGAAGCATTAGGGCCAGATGTGCCCCATAGGCTTGAGCTGGGAAGGTTCATGTGAGGAATCCTGAGCTGGCTTTCTCTGGGAATAGCTTCCCAGCCTCTGGGAGGATGTCTGGAATGTTCCTTGATGATATGGGAGTCCTGAGCAGAGAAATAAGGATCATGCCTTCCAGCCCTCACTGGTATTGGGGTTGCCTGTCATGAGGTTTGAGCTCCAGGCACCGCCTTGTCCGCTGGAGCTGCCCGGAGAAGACCCCCAGCCTCGGGGGAGCCTGTACTGCACCCAGCCTGGGGCTTGGTGTTAATTCTGGCCCTGTTGATCCTTGTGGGACCTTCAGTGAGCTATTTACTCTCACTGAGCCTTAGTGTCCCCTGTAAGGGGAGTGCACACTAGCAATGACAACAGGAACAAGGGTATTCATGCAAGTCACAGCCTGCAGTGCCCTCTTTGGCTCAGACCCTGTCTGCAGCCCCTTATGTGATGTCACACACTTCACCCTCACAGCAGCTCTCTGGGGCAGTCACCTCATCACCCCCACCCGCCAGGACAGGTGAGTGGCCTACCGAGGTCACACAGCGGTGAGCAGCTTTGCTGGGCTGTTATTCCACAGGCTGGGGAACGTGAGCTCCGGGCTCTTTGGCTATGCTCCCCACAGAGGGCATTTTGCTGCCCCCCACCCTGGGGATGCTTGTGGCATGTAGCAGGTAGAGGCTGGGATGCTGCTCAGCGTCCTTCAGTGCACAGGACAGTCCCCACCGCAGAGAATCACCTGGCCCCAAGGGCCAGCAGTGCCAAGGTTGAGAATTGACCTCTGCTTTCTTTTTTTTTTTTAATTTATTTATTTTTTAATTTATTTTTATTTTATTATTATTTTTTTAACATCTTTATTGGGGTATAATTGCTTTACAATGGTGTGTTAGTTTCTGCTTTATAACAAAGTGAATCAGTTATACATATACATATGTTCCCATATCTCTTCCCTCTTGGACCTCTGCTTTCTTGAACCCAGCCGATCTGGACTCCACTCTGTGCATGCTGTCCTGTTTTGTGCATCTTTGGGAGGGTGGATTGGGCAGGAGACCCTCTGGGGTCATGGCAGTTGAGAAGGCTTCGGTGGGCTTCAGCTGGATCCGTGGGACATGAGCCAAGGGGCAGAGACAAAGAACATTGTGGGTGCTGATCACCATGGACAGAAGCGCCTGAGCTCCCAGCTCGGTGCTGCGGTTGTGCCCACTTTGCAGATGGGAAGCCCAGGACAGTGAGGTAACTTGTCCAAGAACACAGGGCAGATGACAGATGAGCAGGCCTCCAACCCCAGGGCCCTGAGCTGCCCAGGTGAGCCCCACCTGTCACTTGCAGGTGCCCTGGTGGGCAGGGTTTGTGGTCTGAGGCGCTCCCTGATATGCCCCCAAGCCTGCAGAGCCTCCAGGCTGCTGGTCTCACTTTTCTCCTGTCTCCTTGACTGAAGGAGGTAAGAGCATAAATGTAATTCAGCTCATTCTGGAGCAAACAATGGAAATGTCAGAGACCGGTGATAAGAACAGAACTTTCTGCTCAGATCTTAACTGATTTGTTTAATGTGGGACCACAGAGGCTGTCAGGGGCTTCCGTGGTCCCCCTTGAACCCGTGCCCTGGCGTCTCAGAGCAGAGCCCTGGGATCCAGGCGTCCCACCGGCTGAGGCCCCGCGCTGCTGTTCCTGCGGCAGCAGCGCCACCTGGTGGCCACCGTGGCTCTCGCCCTTCCTTTCTTGTCCCGCCTGCCTAGGGGAGATGGCCCTGCAGACAGAACACCTTCAGAGGTGGCGTGGCTTCCAGACCCACCTCCACCTCTTTCTAGCGGTAGGACTTGGGGTGAGTTACTTCAGTTGTCTGAGACACGGTTTCTCATCCGGAGAATAGGTCAATAACAGCATCTATATCTTAAGGCAATTATACATTTTAAATGAAATGATACGTGTGAACGCAGAGCCCACTGCTACCACCCAGCCCCAGGGTGCATAAATGCCCTGTGTACTGTAAAAACAGTTCCATGCACTATGGACAGCTGGCACCCTTGGCTCCCTCGGGAGGAGGGAGGCTGGTCTGTGAGATCCCGGCTGGTTCTGGGGCCACTCCCTTACTGGGCCTGGGGTGCTGCCCCCTGGAACACCATGGCCTTCTGTGCAGTCCTCAGCCCAGCACAGGTGGGAACAGGCAGAGAAGCCAATGCAAAAAGGAGCAGATAGACGACTTTGGGGCCAGGAGGATGCAGATGACTTCAGTGAGCTGGGTGTGAGAATCTTAACTGCAATAGCAGCTCTCTCAGCCTCTCTCCATCACTTCTGAAGGAGAAATAGACACGTCTCCTTTCCTCGCTCAGATGAGGACTACAGCTCACGTGCTGTGTGATACATAGCAAAGGCACGGGGTGGAGGCGTCTGAGGGCTGTGGATGTGGGCCGGGTGGCAGAGGAGTATGGGGAGATCCCACTAGAGCCCAAGTGACCCTCATGGGTGCCCAGACCTCCCTCCTGGGCCCTCTGCCTGGACATCTCTGTCTGTGAGGAGCCCTTCAAGGCAGGCGGAACCTATGGGAAGGCTGGCAGCTCTCAGGAAGTAGGAGAAGTAGGTAGAGGAAAGGCTGAGCCTGGGGTGCTGGCTTCTGCCTAGAAGCTCGTGGGTGGTTGTTTGGAGGCTGCCACTAGGCAAGCCTGCTTCAGCCATTTTTTCGTTCTTTTGAACCTCAGTTCTACTGACCTAACTTGAGTCCCAGGCTGCCTCTGGACTGTTCCCCCAGGAGCTGCACCCCGAGAAGCAGGAGAGCTCCCCAAAGGAAAACTGCTGAACTTTTACCGAGGAAACAAGCTGGGCCCAAAAGGATGATCCCTGGCCTGTGTCCCAGCATGCTGCAGACCCCACCTTTCCCTGCGAGTGTGTGGTCCTCTCCCCATGCCTCCTCTGCAAGCCCCACTGCCAGGAACCATCCTCCCTCTCTTACCAGGCGACACCTCTCTTGCTCATCTCCTGCCACCCCGTGGTCCTGACTGCTGAGACATTACACCAGACAACACCCCCATCCATCTCAGCAAACGTCCCCCTCCCCTCCCCCCTCCCTCCTCACTGACTCAGAGAGCTCTTTCTAAAATGCACATGCATCTGGCACCTGCCACAGAGCACAAGGCACACTGCACCCTCCTGAACTCTCCAGACCCTATGAGGATCCCAGCCCTTAGCTCCTTGGTGGCCATCTGAGATGGGTCAGATCCTTGAGAAAGTTGGGACATGAGCAGAGAAATAGGAAGTACAGCAGCTCTGCACCTTGAATGCCAGAACACTGACATCACCCTCCTCCTCCATGTCTCAGGGTCCTGTCTAGGCTGCAGGTCCCAGGGCCCAGCGCATGGCCATTGTTTTCTGTGACCTGCCTCCCCAGGGCCACCTCGTCCTGGTGTAGCCCCTCCAAGCCCTTCTCTCTGCCCCTTCTCTTGGGGAGTCTCCTCAGAACCCAAAAGCCAGGAGGGGGTCCCAGACAACTTCTGCTCTGGACCCTGCAATGCAAACCCCCATGGGGCTGGAGAACGGAAGTGGCAGGCTGTTTCTTGGAGTGGAGGAAGGAAGACGAGGCAAGAACAAAACGCAAATCAATATTTCAATAAATTATCCTATCCTGCCGCAGCCGTGAGATCACGGTGGCTGCTGAGAGGGGCTGGGAACCTGGGCTGAACCCAGGAGCCTGGTGTCTGGGAGGCAAGAGGCGCTCGCCAGTGTGCCAGTGTCGGGTCCAACCTGCTAAGGCCTTTTCTCCAGGGTTCTCAACCTGGTGACCTGAGAGATGTGTTTTCTTTTGTCCACAGAACTTATTTTAACTTGAGTCCGTGTTTTCCAGGAGGTACGCTTCTTTGTAAAATGTGAACATTGGCCTAAGTAGTCAGATCTGGCAGCCCTGGGCTCTGTCCATTGCATGCCATGCCGATGGGGCTGGCGCTGAGTGTTGTTGCCCCTTCAGCTGGGCGTAGGCTCCTTGGTTGGCCACAGTCCTCGCCACTCCTTATCCCCCCAACTTCTTTGCCATAACAGGGAAATACTCTTCTGTAACCTTACCCCTTCTGAACTGGCAAATAAAAGACAGACTCGTTTTTCCTTAGAACCAACCTGCCTCACTGACTTACATCACCGGCCTTGGCCTGTGGGCATTTGGGTTTGCAACACCCACCCAGCACTTCCCACAAGCCCACCCGCTGAGCAGTCAGGCCTCTCTCTGAGTCCCCAGCTTGTTGGTTCTCACCCTGTTTCAGCCTTTGCCTCTGTCCCCAACTCCATGGCCTTATTTCTGCTCTCTGGCCCTGACACAGTGTGTCTTTCTGACTGGGCTCTTGACTCCTTGTCAAAGATGTGACCAGAGCTTCTCTCCCACTGGTGTTGGACATGCCAGCTGGACCCTGGAGAACAGCCACTGGCTTTCCTTTGCCAGCCAGTGCCCTTGACTGAGCTTCCCACGATTCTCCAAGGAGGAAGTCCCCTGCTCATGCTCTTTCAGCTGCAAGTGACAACAACACAACTCAAATTGACTTTCATGGGAGGAATTTCCTGACACACAATATATGAGACACATATCTGCTGCAGACAGCTTCTAGAACGGCCCCTGGTGAGCCCACATCTTGGTATTCACTCCCCGGTGTGGTCCCCTCCCTGTGGGTTTGGGCAGGACTGAGATTTGCATCTAAATGGACTGAGACTTCTGTCTTGGATGTGCCCTATCAATGCTACCTCTTGGGTCATTCGTGCTGGGGGGAGCAAGCTGCCCCGTGTGACTGCTCTGTGGTGAGGTCCATGTGCCCGTGAGGAACTGGATCCTGCCAGTAACCACGTGAGTGAATGTGGGAGTGGGTCTTCCCCAGGGGAGCCTTTGGATGAGATTGCAGCCCCAGTCTCAGCTGCCAGCACTCTCATGGGAGACCTTGAGCCAGAAGACCCCACTAGATTGCCTTTGGATTCCTAACCCAGAAACCATGAGATAAGTGTTTGAGGTTTTTCAGACCGTAAAGTTTGGAAGTAACTCATTTTGTGGCAATAGATAACAAACAGGTCTGGGGTAGGCTGGCCTCAGGCCTGGGGGAGCCAGGTGGTTGTGTGAAGATACCAGGAATTGACCTCTCTCCACCCCAGGCCCTGCTCTATCTATGCTGGCTTCTTCCTCCCCTGGGGTCTCCTCCCCTAGTGGCAGCTCCAGGCTCGCAGTCTCACACCTTTCCAACTCCTTGGCCCCAGCCATCCTTTGCTGGGAAGGTGCAGGGTGGGGTTGGCTGGGCCTGAGCCCTCCCACCCCTGAGCCTAGGGTCAGACCCAGATTAACAGAGAGGATATTTTACCAAAGGGGGACTGGGCTGCTGTTGTCAGAAGAGCCCAGGCAAAAGTAGCTGCAGTCTACCAGGGGAACAATCCCCTGATGTTTGGGCTGAGAGACATGGCCCTGAGGGAGACAAGGCCCTTTTGTTGGAGATGGACTAACAAGGCTCTGAACTGGTTTTGGGCTTTGTGGAGCCGGGGGAGTCCCACTCCAGTGGGGGCTCTGCGGCCATCCTTGACCAAGTGGTCATCAGTGGCCTTTGTGATCACCCTCTGATCGGGACTTGGGCTGGCAATCTGAAGCCCAGTGGGGTCCATACCCAAGCACCAAATCAGATCCACCCATGAGGGTCCCTTCCTTCTCATTCCACCCAAAGGTCCTTCCCTAGAAAGGAGAGTCTTTCACTCACTTCCTCCTCCAGAGCTGTGGCCTCTCAAGGTTTTCTGGAGACAGTGATCACCTGGCAGGGTCTTGAGCTGACCTGCTTGGATGAGATATAGATGCCACGTCCCCTTCCTTTGCCCTTTCTGTGTCAGGCGGGGTGGGCCGTGCTGTGCTGCAGGAACAAACAAGCTCCATGTCCCCGCAGTTTACAACAACAAAGATTGATTTCCCCCTCACATTTGTATGTTCATTGTGAATTGGCAGAGGACTCTGGTCTCATTGTCACTCAAGGCTTAGGTGACAGAGCAGCTACCATCTCAACATGCTGGTTCACATGCCAACAAGGAGAGATCTCTGGAGGCGCTCATGTGGGCAATTAAGTGCTTGGACCGGGAAGAGACACACGTCACTTTTACTCACAGCTAATTGGCCAGAGCTCGTCACATGCTTCTCCGAATCACAAGGGGGGCAGGAGTGTACCTCCCTTCCCCTTTTCCAGCATCCTCTGGGCTGTCCACCTCTGTGCCAATGTCTAACAGGTCCTGGCCACCAGACCTCTCGCTCCAGTCTGACTTCATTAGGACTCAACTACATCTTTTTTTTTTCTTTTTTAAAAAAATTTATTTATTTTATTTTATTTATTTTTGGCTGCGTTGGGTCTTTGTTGCTGTGCGCGGGCTTTCTCTAGTTGCGGTGAGCAGGGGCTACTCTTCGTTGAGGCACACGGGCTTCTCATTGCGGTGGCTTCTCTTGTTGCGCGGCATGGGCTGTAGGTGCGTGGGCTTCAGTAGTTGTGGCACGCAGGCTCAGTAGTTGTGGCTCTCAGGCTCTAGAGTGCAGGCTCAGTAGTTGTGGTGCACAGGCTTAGTTGCTCTGCAGCATGTGGAATCTTCCCAGACTAGGGCTCAAACCTGTGTCCCCTGCATTGGCAGGCGGATTCTTAACCACTGTACCACCAGGGAAGCCCCTCAACTATATCTTATTAAAACAAGTAATCTCATCTCTCAGGAGCAATTGGCTCTGTGCTTAGGACTTGGGAACTGGTCTGCCATCTTTTAAGCCATTGACTTGGGTAAGTCACGAGATACCTGGCAATGACTAGTCCTCCCTGGCCTTGAATCGTTCTTCCTTCTTCTGCAACATGCTGGCTTACTAACAATATCCTATATCTTATTCTCTGCTACTTATACACAAAAAGAGAAATATGTGGCTCTGCTTGATGGATATATTTATGCAAGAGAAGAGACAAAACATCTGCTTACGTGTCTACCAAAGAATGCATAGTTCTACTTTATGGACAGATGTATCCTTAAAGTGGAAAAGAATGTGCCCAGTACTCTCTGCCTAGAGGGAACCACTTTGATGGTGGGAGTGTGTGGTGAGAGCAGAAACTGGAGTGTCTGCTGTGAGGATTGTGGAGAGAAAAGGGATGAGTGCAGCTTATAGGAGACTTGATTTTGAGATGATACAGTGTATGTTTTATTTGTGGAGGAAGTTTAGGGCAGTGGATTGAATATAAACTTTGGTTTCAGGCTTCCTAGCTGTGTGACCTGGGGCAAGTTACTTGACCTCTCTGAGCCTCAGTTTCTTGCCTCTTCGGGTGGTTGTGAAGACTGAATGAGAGAGTGAATGCCAATGCCATGGTGCAGATCAGGCTGCAGTGCTGCCAGTTTAGCAGCCAGCCTTGGCTAGTAGGTATGTGTCATGACACAAAATGGAATGTGGTTGCTCCCAGTGGCTTCCTGTCCGTGGATCCTGAGGGAATTATCCCTGTGCTCCTGTTCCTTATGTGGCTCCTTTGCTGTATCTGCTGCAAGGTTTTTCCCTCCCTTGTGTCGTTTTCTGCAAATAGCTTCTATCAAGGGGAAAGCACAGGTCTCTGGGCTTGTAGTCATACTGGGAGTTCTGTCTCCCCTGTCCTGGAGCCTGCCAGAATGTAAGCTCTTCAGGGTGACCGAGGTTCATTGCATTTGCCTCCTGGCCAGGGCCTGCACAGAGCAGGGGCTGAATAGGATGCAGGGGCCCTGGAGGTGGGGTGGGCTGAATGGACTCTTTGAGGCTTTAGACGGCCTCAGAGCTTGGCTCCCACGTCTCACCTGAAATTGTGCAGTGACTTTGTGTGGAAACTCGTGCAGGTATGTGGAAAGGCCGGGGAGCCTTTCCATCCACTCAGGAGAATGGAGCGAAGTGGGAGGGGGTCTTGAGAACGGACTGGGCTTAGCGCCACCTGGCCCAGGTCCCCGGTAGATGGGGTCTGCTCAGCTCCCATCAGGACCACCAGACGCCAACCCCTCTGTTTGTCTCTCCTGCCCCTGCAGTCCCTGAGCCTCATTGAGATTGGGAACCCCTCTCAGAGTCTGGAGAACGTTTGCCGCTGGGCCTACCTCCAGCAGAAGCCAGACTCCGGCCACGATGAGTACCATGATCATGCCATATTCCTCACACGGCAGGACTTCGGGCCTTCAGGCATGCAAGGTGAGCCCCTGGCCCTGCGAGGGCCCCCTGGCAACTTTGGCCCGGGCTGGGAAGGGTGTCTGGGCAAGGGGGCCTGTGTCGAGGGGGAAGGGTAAGTGCTAGTGACCTCCTAGCTCTTGCAAACCACCAGGAACTCTGACCTTTCCCCCAGGAAACTGCATCTCTGGGAGGGACAGAGAGGACCAAAGGTAGTGAAATGGGCAGAGTCTGGGGCTGGCAGCCTCAGCCCAGACAGGATCTGAGGCTGGGTTTCAGAGTTTTTTGCTTCCTCCAGCTTTCACAAAACAAATTTGAATAAATTTTCAATCTTTAACAGTTAAGAAACTTTACTTAAAAATTCAAACTGTATAAAACAGATCTCAAAGAAAAAATTGAAGGTCTACGATCATCGTTGAAGATTTTCACACATAGCAAGGCCGCACACCACACTGTGACGGATCTCTTGCAGTGAATGTTGAGTGAAATAAGCCAGTCAGAGAAGAATATATACTTATGATTCCATTTATTTCAAGTTTGGAAGTGAGCAAAACTAATCTGTGGTGTTAACAGTCAGGAGTGGTCAGGAGGGAGGGAGTCGCTGTTGGAAGAAAGAAGAGGCTTCTGCAGTGTGGGGACAGTTTTATTTCTTGATCAGGGAGGTGGCTATACAGGTGTGATCACTTTGTGATAATTCACTAGTTGTGTCCTTATGATTTGTGCATTCTTATGGCGTATATTATACTTCAAAAGAAAGAGCTTTAACGACCTATATAAAAATGTATATTCAGGGGAGTGGACCCTGTTTCACTTCACCCCCATCCTCTACAGATAGTCGTTTTTATTAGTTTCTAGTTGATCATTCCAGTGATCCTTCTTTTCTTTTCTTTTTTTTTTTTTCGGTACACGGGACTCTCACTGTTATGGCCTCTCCCATTGCGGAGCACAGGCTCCGGACGCGCAGGCTCAGCAGCCATGGCTCATGGGCCCAGCCGCTCCGCGGCATGTGGGATCCTCCCGGACCGGGGCACGAAGCTGTGTCCCCTGCATCGGCAGGCGGACTCTGAACCACTGTGCCATCAGGGAAGCCCCAGTGATCCTTTTTATAAAAATAAGCATATTTATCTGATATAGGTGCTGATTCCTTCCAGCACTTTCTTCCATGACTTATTTCATATGCACCGCTCTGCTCTCTTAACCTGCAGCTTCTCTCTGCCAACCACTTGTCATATTCACGTAAATAGAAAGACTTCTTAAGTGACCCCTGATCAGAGCTAGGATTAGTTCATGTTAACAGAACACCTCTGAGGCACTACTGTTGCCCCCTTTGCCGTGCAGATCAGCACCACAGTGGGAAGCAGGTGGGAACAGAGAGTGTGACCCCAGATCCCACCAAGCACAGAATACGGCTCCTAATTGGTGTGGGTGCCTCCCCAGTGGGAGGGGGCTGCTAGCTCCCCTTCAAGCCCTACACCAGTGTGGCCAGCTGACAGACAGAGCACCCTGTCTTCCCTTGGTCCAAGTGAGAGCTCTAATAGGGAGCAGAATTGTTCCATAGGAGAGAAGCCAATACAACCTTTGTATTAAGTGACCTCATTCTTCATTTAAAAATGTGAAAGGATAGCCAAGGATTACCAGACATGAAAAAAACGATAGGATGAAAAGGATGGACCAAGATGCAAAATAAAATTATAAAACTGACGCCGGAGGAAACAGATAATTTAAAGAAGGGAAAAGCACAGTTTATAAAGTAATATCCCCAGAATGAGGAACTACATCTGTAAACCCAGAACAGGTCGCAAGGAAGAATTAGAGAACAAAAGGTTTTCATTAAATTAAAGATTTGACGGTGTTGACTAAAAAATTAAATGCCCAACCTAAAGGCTGAGTCACAGAAATTTTTAGGACTTCAAGCCCGGGAGGCAGCATCTCAAGTAACCCTGAGAGAACTGCTTCGAGGAGGCGAGGGGGTAGCTAGGATACACAGGAGTTTTGCAACAAAGGGCAGGTAATAAGAACAAAAGATTACTGTTAATTAAAGAATACTAGAAACCTCAAGTTAAGGCATTTACTGCTTTTCTGTGTATGGGAAGATGCAAGAGTCTGGGCTCACTGAAGTCATTCCTTTGATATGCACCTGAGCTATCTGGAGCCAGTATCCTGTGTTTTCATATCCAGAGTTTCCTCAGGGCTCACCGTGGGGATTGGCTGAAGTCTGATGGCTGCTAGAAGGCAGGTATTCTTTGCCTCAGGGTTCACCAGCTCACTGGTGGTGGCTGCAATCGCTGATTACTGTGACATCCTTTGTGGCAGGCAATATTCCATTTCTCAGTGGGTAAAATAGAAAATTCAAAAGCTGAAATAAAAAGTCTACGGATCGGGCTTCCCTGGTGGTGCAGTGGTTGAGAGTCCGCCTGCCGATGCAGGGGACATGGGTTCGTGCCCCGGTCTGGGAAGATCCCACATGCCACGGAGTGGCTGCGCCCGTGAGCCATGGCCTCTGAGCCTGCGCGTCAGGAAGCTGTGCTCCGCAACGGGAGACGCCACAACAGTGAGAGGCCCACGTACTGCAAAAAAAAAAAAAAAAAAAAAAAGTCAACGGATCCAAAAAGATTAAAATATGAGAGAAAAGTTGATGTAGAGGCTCAATCCAGGAAATACAATATCTATCTAAAAAGATTTCCAAAAAGAAAATAACAGCAGAATAAAATAAGAGGGAAGGATATAAAGCAAATAATACAGATACATTTTCAAGTCTTCAGATCCTAAAAGTTCATGTAATGCTAATGTGGGTGAATGAGAAATACTCATACTGAGGCACATATTCATGTGCAAGCTTTGCATGCAAAGGACAAAGAGAAGACCACAAAGGTTTGCTCTGGCGCTGATTGGAGAACAATCATCTCAAAATCTACAGAGCAAAAATGCTTTACGACATAGATTTTCCTGTTTATTAGAAGGGAAAAAGACAATACGATGCTTTTACAGACAAGTCTAAAACCAGCACTCCCCCGTCACACTTCCTTCCCTTCTGTGCTTTTCTCTGGGAGCACGTTGCCTGGGACCTCCCTGTGGGGTCTCAGAAGAGTGAGACTGAGTCGGGGGTGTTGACTTAAAAAAGAATATATTCACAACGTGAGAGTTGCGAGTTAAGTTTTATTGGGGGCAAAATGAGGACTGCAGCCCGGGAGGACAGCGTTTCAGAAAACTCTGAGAAACTGCTCCAAGGAGGCGAGGGGAGGAGCTAGGATATAGAGGAGTTTTGCAACAAAGAGCAGGTAATTGGGAACATCAAAAGATTGTTGTTAAATAAAGAGAACCAGACATCTCAAGGTAAGGAATTTAGCGCTTTTCTATGTATGGGAAGATGCAAGAGTCTGGGCTCACTGAAGTCATTCCTTTGATATGCACCTCAGCTCTCTGGGGCCAGTATTTTTACATCCTGAGTTTCCTCAGCGCTCACAGCAGGGAGTGGCTGCAGTCTGATGGCTGCTAGATGGCAGGTATTCTTTTCAGCCCTGAGTTTCCTCAGGCCTCACCAGTTCATGTTGGAGGGCTGCAATCATTGGTGACTGTGACATC
This sequence comes from Orcinus orca, assembly GCF_937001465.1. NCBI lineage: Eukaryota > Metazoa > Chordata > Mammalia > Artiodactyla > Delphinidae > Orcinus > Orcinus orca. The sequence continues at coordinate 16,776,795 of NC_064561.1, read as the reverse complement.
CTTTGTTTATTAATATGGCAGGAAATATTCCATTTATAAATATTCCATTTATCAGAGGACAGGCTGGCTTCTCACTTGGTGGGCCACTAGGACGCCCAGGCTTCTAAACAGAGGCCCCCTCTGGCACACAAAGGTCTGTATGTACTTCTGTATCTTGTCCAGGGGCAAGTGGCTAGGCCCTGTTCTCTGGATTTCCTCCATTTTGGGTGGGGTCATCATGTACTCCCATCACCCTCCCCATCCCCGTGGGTGAGAATGTTGTCTTGTAAGGCTTCCCTGGGGACATCTTAAGACACCCCATGATCAGGCTCAGCCTAGTCAAGGGGGGTCATTCTTCCACGAACCAGCCATGCCACAGGGAGGCCTTCCTGGCCTTCCTGCCTGGGTGGTTCAGGCTCATTCCTCAGCCCTGCCCTCATTCCCTGTCAGGCTCCATTCCCGACTTCTCCCTTGGACCACACACTCTAATTGGGCTGGCAAAACCCACTGTGTCTCCTTACTGTTACCTGTGTGTTCAGTGGCTCTTTAGAAGCCCTTGAAGGGGTGGGGTGGGCCCACAGGGCTGCTGGAGGGCCCGTGGCATCTCATGTCGGGGGTTGGCCTGCTGCAGCTGCTCCTCCCCATTCTCCATCTTGCCCGGGACAGACCCCTGGACCCCTCAGCAGGAATGTGGCTCATAAGCTCCTCAGTCAGAGTGCAGAGTTGCCGGGCCAAGGGCTCCGAGGGCCCCGTCGTCTGTGGCTGGTCTGCCCCCCAATCCACGCAGCCAGTCCCCTCTGCGTGACTCAGCAGGGCAGCGTAGCACCTTGGCTATCCTTGCCTGACCTGCCCCGGAACAGCTCAGGGCCACCCTCACTGTAGCCTTCTGTGCACTATGGAAATCCATCCAGTTGAGGACCCAGAGAAGGACCTATGGACCACGAGGGAGCCAGGGAAGGTCCCGAGGGAGTGGGCTCAGGGTATGGTGCCGGGCACCGGGGCCAGGGTTCCTGCAGCACCAGGGGCGGGTGTGGAGACAATGTGCTACCCAGGGGCCAGAAGGCCACCCAGCCAAGCGGGGGGAGGAGCGCGGGAGGTGGCCTGAAAGGGAATAGCGGGAAGGAGGTGGCAGAAAGCCTTAGCAGGTGAGACCTGGGCTCAGGAAACAGCTTGCTGCGGTGTGGCCAGACGGGCAGGGCCGAGGCCCGCTGCCCTGGGGGAGGGGACAGGTCGTCTCCTGAGCCGTGCCAGCCACGGGGGCAGTTGGCTCTGCTCATTCGCTCTGGGGGTGTTGGGGTCAGGGCCCCCAGATTTGGGCAGGACTCCGAGCCTGGGACCTGGCGCCACCCTTTGTCCCCTTCCAGGCTATGCTCCTGTCACTGGGATGTGCCACCCCGTCCGCAGCTGCACCCTGAACCATGAGGACGGCTTCTCCTCAGCGTTCGTGGTGGCCCATGAGACTGGCCACGTGTAAGTGGACTCACCATCCTTGTTGTCTGAGGAAGGTCGGGGTTCAAAGGGCCCCACTTCTCCTCTGCGCCCTGAGAGGGACAGGCCCTGTATGAAAAGCCCTTGGGATGTGATGTCCTGTCTCCGTGCTGCACAGGACGAGCTGGAGGCCACTTTCTGCTGAAGGCCCCAGGCAGGAGCTGGGGGCTTTCCACCCATCATGCCATTCAAGCACCTGGGCAGGGTGGGGTTCTTCTTACCCCATTTTACAGATGTGTAACTGAGGCTCTGAGGGAGCCTTCCCCAGGAGCACAGAGCTGGAGTTGGGGAAGTTACTCCGCCTGGGTGTGCATGCCGCTGGGTGTGTAGAGAGGGCTGTGGCTGCCTCTGCCTCCACTGCATTCTCATGTAACAGCGCTCTGCCTTGGGGACAGGATACCTGAGGGGGCTGCTGCTGGATGCTGTCACCTCAGAGTGCCCCTGACTTTAAAGTTAGCTGGTAGCAAATGGGTACCACCTTGCTCAGGGCAGACCAAGCCAACTAAGGTGGGGGGGCAGCTCGGGGAGGTTAGGGGTGCCCTCTGAGCATTAGGGTGGGGTGGAGCTGACAGGTGAGTGCGGCCAGGTGAGGGTCCAGTGAGGCTGCCTTGTCTTCCCGCACAGGCTGGGCATGGAGCATGATGGGCAGGGCAACCGCTGCGGTGATGAGGTGCGGTTGGGCAGCATCATGGCGCCCCTGGTGCAGGCAGCCTTCCATCGCTTCCACTGGTCCCGCTGCAGCCAGCAGGAGCTGAGCCGCTACCTGCAGTGAGTACCACCTGTATCTCCCAAAGACGAACCCGAAGTGCCGGTCTCAGCGCCTCCAGCCTGAGGTGCAGGGAAGGGGAGAGGGGGACAGCAGTACGGGACGGGGGTATCCCATTGTTGGGGGCTAGGTTTTGGATGGAAAGTGGTTATGACAGCTGCACCTTTAATGGACGCCTGGTCCTGGGTAGCTTATGCCAAAGAAAACAGGTGCAGCAGGGAAACTGAGGCAGCACAGCCTAGGGCTGGGGTGTGCAGGCAGGCCCACCCCCGAGGCTCCATGAGGGGCCTCAGTTGCCTCCTGGGCTGGATGGCCAGTCCTGTTGAAGGCAGCTTGTGGCACCCATGTGTCCCCTCCCAGCTCCTATGACTGCCTGCGGGATGACCCCTTCACCCACGACTGGCCAGCGCTGCCCCAGCTCCCGGGGCTGCACTACTCCATGAACGAACAGTGCCGCTTTGACTTCGGCCTTGGCTACATGATGTGTACCGCGGTGAGTGTCGGAGCCCACGACACCTCCAAGGGCTGGGCGGGGGGAGTCTGCCCCAGATCGGCCTGGCTTCCTGGGAGGCGGCTGGTGTTGGGTGGCTCCCTGGCACAGAGTGGAGCAGCCCTCCAAAACAGCAGCCTCTCCCTCCATACCCACTGGTCTTTCCCCAGTCTGCACCCAGTGCCCTCCTGGCTGGCCCAGACATGGCTTTAGGAGGGATTGAGGCAGTGGAGTGTTCAGCAGGTGAACAGCGGGTGCTCATGGGACCCTGCAATGACCGCCCCTCCTGCCTGGGCCAGAGGAAGGCCACCAAGCCTTCATGCCAAGCACACTTGTGCCCAGCTTTCTGTCCAGGCTCCGTGAGAGGTGCAGCCACCAAGGTCTGGAGGCCGGGGAGACCGAGCAGCCTGCAAAGATGTGAAGCACCGTACTGTCTGCTCGAGGTCCTCACAGCCCCAGAATCACACAGAGCTCAGGGCACCACACAGGCCTGTCATGGGTGGAGAAGTCATTTCTGGCTCTGCAGCAGTGCAAGAGGACCCTGGGCGACAGGGCGGCACCCCTGGAGGGTCCCTGAAGTGGGAGGTGGCCTGGCTAGCTGCTGGTGCTCTCTTCTAGTTCCGGACCTTTGACCCTTGCAAGCAGCTGTGGTGCAGCCACCCTGACAACCCTTACTTTTGCAAGACGAAGAAGGGGCCTCCCCTGGATGGGACCATGTGTGCACCTGGCAAGGTGAGTTGGGGCAGAGGGCAGGCACTGTGACATGCACAGATCTCCAGAGACAGGCCCTGCAGGGCCCTCGGAGTGGGGCCAGGGGTCTTCTCAGGGGACCCCTTCCTCATTTCTAACAACCCCACCCTCCACAGCTTCTGCCCCGTGCACTCTTTCTTCTACGGGAGGGAACCTGGTGTCTCAGAGTTCCTCAATGTGCTTCAAGCCCCACTGCAGGAATCCCCTCCTCTGAGGACCAGTTTCAGGGTTCCAGCAGCCTTCCATCTCCCCCTGCACACTATGGGTGACTGGGTCACCTCCTCTTGAGGCCAATATTGGCCAACATTCTGGTGACCACGGGATCCTCAGGCCCAACATCAGGCTTGGCCTTTCTATCCTCTGGCGCCTTGGTGTTTGGTCCCTGGTGGGCAGACTTGTCCCTGGAGGTAGCTGGATGGCCACCCACCAGCGCCTGCCTGCTGCCCCAGGCCCTCTTCCCACCTTCCCACCTCCTACTTCCAAAGCAGCAGAACAAAGGGCTTCTCCTTCCAGTCCAGACTCGGGCCTGATTCTCATTGGTTCAGATGAAATCGCACTCCCACTCCTCCGCCAAGCACTTGCTAGGGGGCTGGCTTATGCAGGTGAGCCTAAGCCTAATCCAGGAGGATTCAGCCCAGGGAAGACACGCAGACACAGCAGCACCCAGTGAGGTCCAGGAGAGGACTCCAGCACATGTCCCCCAGAGTCAGGCCTAGAAAGGCACCCAAACCCCCTGAGCCTGAGGTTCCTACACCGCAGGTCTTAAATTCTGCTTTATTTTAGAAGCCCTGGCAGAGCTCCTTAAAGTTATGGATTTCCAGGTCCACCCTGAAGATTTTGATTGGGGATGAGGACTGAGAATTGTTTTGTTTGGTTCTTTATTTGTAAAATTATGGTAAAGTTCACATAACTTAAAATTCATCACTTTAACCACTTTCAGTGGCTTTTAGTACCTTCACAATGTTGTGCAACCATCACCACTATCTAGTTTCCAAAACTTTTCATCACGCCAAAGAGAGACTTCATTAAGCAGTGGCTCCCCATTTCTCTCCTCTCTCCAGCTCCTGGAAACCACTAATCTGCTTTCTCTGTCTATGGGTTTGCTTATTTTGGAATTTCATGTAAGTGGAATGATACAATATGTGCCTTTTGTGTCTGGCCTTTTTCACTTAGCATAATAACTTCAAGGTTCATCTGTGTTGGAGCAGATATCAGTGCTTCATTCCTTTTTGGGGCCAAATAACATTCCACTGTATGGATAGACCACATTTGTTTATCGTTTGATGGACATTTGGGTTTTTTCCACCTCTTGGTGTTTGTGAATAGTGCTGCTAATGAACATTCATGCGTATGTTTCTTAGAAGACATGGGAAACGGTATTTTTAAGAGATGCCCCGGGTGATTTAGCTGTGCCCCTAGACTTAATGAACTGTCAGAAGTTGGAAATGAAATGTTGTTAGAAATACTCCAGGGACTTAGTAATGCCAGAACTGACCTCGTAGCCCTGCTCCCCACAGGAGCTCGAGGGAGGGAACGGGGCCCCCAAACATTTGCTATAACCCCCGTGGGGAGCCCAGTAAGTGCTAAACTGATGAATGAGACTAGCTCAGCATGGCCTCCTTCCCCGGTCTGCCCCTCCAAGTCCAGCCCTGGGTGGAGAGAAGGAGTGGGAGCAGACCCTGCACAGTGTGCTCGCCCAGGGGTGTGTGTGGCTGGTCTTCACCCACAGGACCACTGACCACTACAAAATGTGGGCCAAAGAGTGCCTGACCGCCAGCTGATTGGCCCACTTCTCCTGGGCGGGGTTGGGGTCTGGTGAGGAAGGTGGGCAGATGTGGCCAAAGTACCCTTTCTCACAGAAAACACTGACTCAGTGACGACCTTTCACTCTTTTTGGTGGTAGGACCCTTAGTTCATTTAGCCCAGTAAAAACCCCATCATTTTATGTATTAAAAAACAGTCTTGTGCTGATTGAGGGGGTGGAGATGGGGCTTAGCTCAGCCTGCCCTCGTGCACAAGGAGCATAGGTAGAAAGCTGACCTAGGTGAGGGATTCCTTGTGTGTGTGTGGAGTGGGGCTGGAGGGGCAAAGAGAGAGAGGAGGATGGGAAGGGGGAGAGAGGAGGACGGGAAGGGCACCTCCCGGGGGGCCTATCAGAATCCTCTGCCTCTATGAGTTTCTTATTGCAATGTAATCTTATATTTGGAAAGCAATCATCCTTTGTCTCTCCCTTTCCTGCAAGAACAGCCACAGGGCCCAGGAGAGAGGAGAGGCAGAAGGGAGCAGGGGGAAAGTCTAGGCAGGTTGGAGAAATAGCAGGTCATCTCAGGGACCAGGGCTTTGCCAAGCTCAGCTGTCCCTTTCCGTCCCTCTCTGCCCCCATTGCAAGACCCCTGGCAGGGGGTCACACAGCACTCAGGCTCTGCCTGGGGTCCTCATGTCCACAGTGGGTCATCCCAAGCGCATTCTCCCCTCTTGGCCTCCAGCACTGGATTATATCCCTGCTTACTCACAGTTTCCTACACCCACCATTTCCCAGAGACGGAACAATGTATCTGTATTCCATCCGCAGAGATGACCTGGGGAGAAGGAACAAAACTACAGACGAGCCAACTCCACTGCCTGCCCCTCAGTTGGATGGCTTTTTCATTGTCTGCCTGGGTTCCCACAATGGGGTGTGAAGGGTGCAGAGTGCATGTGTTGGTGAGATCAAGTGGAGAGGGATGAGGGCCAGTGGGCACACGGCTTTCTCATGGAATCAGGAGTTGTGGGCAGGCGTGTTTGGCTGAGAGGGGAGAGGTGAGCTCGTTGCTCTTGGACATAGATGTGGGCAGCGGACCTGAGGATTAGGCTGATTAGTCACCTCAGCTTCATATCCATCCATCCATCCATGTGTCAGGCTCCCTCTGCCTCCATCAGACCTCGCTGTCTGTGGGGGTTGGCCACGAACGTGACGAGGCAGCCATGACATGGTGGTGAGGAACGGGTTGGGGAGGGGCCTGTCGGGAGCTCAGAGAGGCTTTCTGGTCAGCGGCCCCAGCCAAATCTCAAAGGGTGGAGAGACGTGGGACCAGTGCTTCAGGCGGGGGGACCTCATTGGGCGGGAGCATGATGAGGACGGCTGGGGAGGGTGGATGAGAGGAGCATGATGTTTTAAAATATAATGTGTCAGTAGAAAAGTTGAGGTACAGTAGGGCCAACAGATCAAGACAATTGCCATTGACAAGATAGTGTGTTCCTCACAAATCCCAAAGGGAGGGGCCACACCACACCGTGGCGGGGGGGCGGGGGGGGCTCTCGGGCACACAGGGAAGCATCAGGATCAGTTGGAGAGCAGAGGGCGGCAGGAACTTCAGTTTCTGCAGAAAGGAATGGCAAGGCAAGGTAAGCAGGCTTAGGTTTGGCTGCTGTGAATAATTGCAGTGCGCTCTGGGCCATAGGGGCTGCCCCTAGTTGTCTGGTACCTGACTGGCCCTGGAGTGATTAGGATGGAGGATGGTGGCCTGGAATTTAGGAGCCCTGATGAAGGAGGTGGCTCTGTGCGCTCTGGATTGATTGGTTTGCACTTGAAAATTGCACTTGTGGATGAGTTGTTTACTATTTCTAGGAACTGGCTAACCCTGGGAGGGACGGTGCCCCCAGGGTCAGCAAGGCCCGGAAGTTGAAGCATCAGAATCCAGAAAACAAAAGACCCGATTAACACACACGGCTCCGCAGGAGACTGGGTGATGGTGGGAGAGAGGGAAGGACTGATTGAACTGATGATGGCTGTTCCTGAGCCTGCTTCATCACCTGCCCTGTCCAGGGTGCTGGGGACATGGCTCAGATCTGCTCTCAGACAGGTGCACCCTGTGGCCACACAGTGTATGCCCTGGATACCCTGGAGGCAGGGTCAGGCCAAGCACAGAGGGTCCCCCCAGGTGCCTCTACCCTGCAGGCCAGGCTTGTGGGCTCACCTTGCCCTCCTTGCCTGAGCCAGGGTCAGGGTCATGGGCGGGGTGCAGATCCAGCTGGGTCAGGATGGCTCCTGCGTCAGTGTGTCTTGTCAGGGAAGAGTCCTTCACGTGTCTCACATTCACCGGCAGTGTCTTGGGGAAGAAACGCCCACCCTAAGTTTTCATGAATTCAGAAGGACTGTTTCAGAAACATGTGCCACGGTGCTTATCCAGAGTGCAGAGGCCCTGTGATGCCCCATGTTTTGCTGCATAGTCGAGAACTGGCAGGCAGGCCTAGCAACAGGGACAGCGCATGGGCTGGGCATGGGAGTTTAAGCCCTGGGTCCTCCCTCCTCATTGTGTGACCTTGAGCCATCCTTTACCCCTCGGGTGAGTCACCTAAGTGTCCAACTCAGTTATCCTCACATCCCAGGCTCCTGGCACATGGTACCAGCTTGGGACATGCTGGCGGGTGGAGAACGGAAACCCAGGATCACAGTGGTTCAGAAATGCTAAATGTGCACTTCCTGAAAAGAACAGTCTGCCTTTCAGGCTTTCAGACCAAGCTGGCAGTGTTCCCAGCCCTGCTTAGGTGCACCAGCGCTCTCCGTGGTACTTATCCTGGTACCAGAGGCAGCCCTGGTCAGGATTGTCCATGGGTACGTGTGGGCTCTGAATTCACTCATGACATGTGACTTTGTGCTTTTAAATGTTTAAACCTCTCTATTGGATGAAATATTTGTAGGCATTTAAACATACGTTTATAAAGCATTTTAATAATATTAAACATGTTTCTTTTATAATAACACTGAGGCATCAGAGTATAAAATTGTTCATTTGGGATAATTGCACTCTTTTAAATGCTCATCATCATCCAGGAGTAAATAAACCAAATATTAGAGGGACAGCTTCTGCATGGTGGAATTAAGGGTGATTTTCCTGTCTTTCTGCTTTGCCTTGTTTTCATATTTTCTACAGTGCATGTGTGTTGCCTCTGTGCGTTTGGTTGGACCCAAGTCTGCGGAGGAGGTGATCCATCACACCATAGGCCTGTGGAGTGTCCTGAGTTGTCCCATGCCCAGCTCCCCATTTACAAACTGGGGACCAATTTGTTCAGTGGGGAAAGGGGGACCACTATGTGGCCTCCGCCATCCCCCCGGCCCTTGGTTCCCATGCCCACCAGTGATTTAGAGGCTGGACCCCGTCACAACCTTCAGAGGTGCCAGGACCCTTCCCATCCTCTTTGTCTTAGTCGATGGGGGCTGCTATAACAAAAAGCCAGAGACTAGGGTGGCTTAAACAACAGACACTTATTCCTTACAGTTCTGGAGGCTGGAAATCCGAGATCAGGGTGTCGGCGTGGTCGGATTCTGGTGAGGGTTGCAGACTGCCATCTTCTCTCCCTGTCCTCACATTTTGGAGAGGGAAATCATCTCTCTCTTGTCTTCTTTTAAAGGCACTAATCTCATTCATGAGGACTCCACCCTAATCACCTCCCAAAGGCGCCACATTCTAATACCATCACTTTGGGTTTAGGCTTCAACATGTGAATTTTGGGGCACACAAATATTCAGTCCACAGCATTCCCCTGCCTGGGCCCTCCTCCTTTCCTTCCAGCCCTCCCCTTGCTCCACCAGCTGAGGGGGACACTAACAAGAATTTCTGTGTGTCTTTCCCTTCCCTGGTTGAGTGAGGGGAGCTCTGAGGTGAGAGATGAGGTAACTGTGGCCCGGGAAGGATGTGAACAGCATCACTGGTGACCTGGAGCCAGGCCTGCCGGACCCCAGGTAGCTCATGACTGTGCTTGTTGGCCATGTGCCCGGGTGCCCAATCTGGTGGTGGTGGAGCTCTTGATCACTTGCCCAGAGCCCGGGAAGGAGAATCCAGGGAATGGCAGCCTCTGCAGAGCCTCCTGTGGGCTCAGACTGGTGCAAAGGCAGGCCTGGTTGGGAGGAGTGAGAGGCCTGTGTAAGGAAGAAGAGGCAAGGTGGGCTCCCAAGCAGAGAGGTGCACAGATCTAGGGAGACAAGAGCCGAGAACCAGGAGGGATACATGGGAGCAACGTGGGCATGGAGACGGGAGCTTGGCTGCCCTGGAAATGGGCTCTGAGACAGAGATCTGATGGCAAGGTGTTTCCTGCGGAGCATGCTCAGTATCAACACCTGCAGAGAGAGAGAGTCATTGAACAGTGGTGTGGTCAACGTAGGTTCAGCCTACCCTGCCCGGCGCTCCGGGCTGGCCTTTCAGAGTTGTCCCCCACCTTGACTTCTGGCCGTGGCTGTCCCCAGGAAAAGGGCATGACTCCGGGCTAGGCAGCTGTCTTTGGCTGAGGGCATCTCCTATAAAGGGATTCAACTGTCAGCCATGAGCAACAAGCAGCTCTCCACAGCTGGGGGAGTGAGCGTCTCTGTTCTGCAGGGGGATCCCTGCATTACTGCAGGGGTGGGGAAGGAAATGGAGCTAGGGCTTCTTTCGCAGAGGAGCTCCCAAAGGCAGCGTGGTCTGTTCAGAGAGCAGTCAGTGCTCCCGTGCCTGGTGTGGCAGTGGGAGATGGAGCAGGGTTGGTGTGTAGGAGCCAGGCCACAGGGCTAGTCTAAATCCTGCAGCAGTGGGGAACCCCAGAAGGTTTTGAGAAGGGAGCAGAGATGGGTTTACCATGAAGCTGACGATGTATGAGCTTCAGGGCCCCATACTTGCATAAGCCCCTTCCAGGGCCCTGGGACAGGTCTCACAATGTGTTCACATGGTCATATCTTTTCACTGACCATAATCAATTAGGATCACTCCTCCTTCCCCTCTGATACATTTCTCCTGTTGACATTAGAGGGGCCGTGGGTGTTTTGTGGCTTTGGCTAAGGATAAATTGGATTTGGGGTATATTTATTGGTTTATTTACATGGTTTTTAGTACCTTATGTGTACGGTTAGGTTGTTGTTTCTATACAGGTGTAAGAATAGCTTCTAGAAATACTCTTACTGCCTCTGTGCCAACTCACCCAGGGTTGTTGCAGAATATGTGCTGTGTTTAGCACAGTCTCCTCAATTGATTGGAGAAAAGGGGCCTCACATATACTAGAGGTTGTGATTACTTCTATCTTTGCAATAGTTTGTTTTCTTTTAGGGTTTGTCTTGTAGATGGGACACTAACACAGATCCAACTTGGATACTTCTTTGGAAATGCTAAGTTTAATAAGATGGTTCGTTTATTTAAAAACTGTCCAGACCTCCAAACATACACATTACAAAACACAAGGAGCACTAAAAATAATTTTCAAAGTCCAGGAGAGAAACCTGAATGCAGATGGGATGCAAAATGTTTATTCAAAATGTTGATAAAGCTGTTACTAGTTTAACTGCAATTTTGAAAGTTGTTTCAGAATGCTTCAATAAAGTAAGGGAGAAACGACAGACTTCTGATTTAGATATATGTATAAAGATACCTTCTTTTACCATTTTCAAATATATTTATTAAAGAAAATTCAGATAAAAATCAGTAGAAAATAAATAGAAGTTTAAAGTGAGTAAAGAAATCAGTAGCAATAAATCTGACTTCAAAAATTTAATTATAACGAAATAAGTTTTCAGATCAAACTAAAGCATTCATTAGGAGGAAGAGATAAATATCAAAGCGAAATAAGTAACAGGCTCTTGAAGCATTTAACAATGCAGTTAATGAAGAGGAGGGAATCAGATGAACACATTGGAAAAGCATTTAAATTTCTTTCTGATTTTGACATGAAATGTTGACAACATCAAAGGCAATGTAAAGCTCAGAATATTGCCCCTACAATAAGAATGTTGACAGCAACAGTTACTGAGTTGCTAATCCAAAAAGCATTTTAAATCAAGCTCTGACCAAGAAAACCTGAAATACCCTGAAATCCATATCCAGAAGCACACTAGATAGCAAATTTGATCATCTACATGTTCACATAACATCACCAATAACTTCTCTAAATTACTGAAAATTAAAAAATATTTTGCTCAACCTTCTAGAGCACACATACCAACCCCACCTGCCACCTGTTTTATTTTCCCCTAACAGTTTCATCAAGATGTGACTCACATATAAATTCACCCATTTAAAATGTACAGTTCAATGGTTTTCAGTATATTCACAGAGTTGTACAGCCATCACAACAATCAAATTTTGGAACATTTTTGTCACTCCAAAGAGAAGCCCCGTAACCATTAGCAGTCACTCCGATTCATCCCCCCTCCCCCTTAATCCTCGGCAATCACTAATCTACTTTCTGTCTCCTTAGATTTGCCTCTTCTGAACGTTTCATACAAATGGAATTGTACAATGTGCATCCTTCTGTGACTGGCTTCATTCAGTTAGCATAATGTTTTCATGGTTCATCCAGGTTGTATTATGTGTCAGTACTTTATTCCTTTTCGTTGCTCTATAATAATTCATAGTATACATATACTGTTTTTTATTTATCCATTTATTAGTTGATGGACATTTGAGCTGCTACCTCTTTTCAGCTATTATGAGAAATGCTGCTATCAACATTTGTGTTCAAGTTATTGCGTGGATGTATCATTTTTCTTGAATATGTGTCTAGGAGTGGAATTGTTGGCTCTTATAGTAACACTATTTTTAACATTTTGAGAAACTGCCAAACTCGTTCCCAAAGCAGCTGTACCTTTTTACATTCCTACTAACAATTTCTCCACGTCCTCACCAAACCTTATTACCTGTGTTTTTATTATAACCATCCCAGTGGATGTGAAGTGTTATCTCATTGTGGTTTTGAGCACCTTTACATGGACTTAATGGCAACTTGTATATATCTTTTTTGGATAAATGTCTATTCATTATCCTTTGCTTATTTTTTAATTGAGGTATCTTTTTATTATCAAGTTATAATCATTCTTTATACATTCTGGGTACAAATCCCTTATCAGACTGCTCAGATATATGGTTTGCAAATATTTTCTCCCATTATGTGGGTTGTCTTTTCACTTTCATGATTGTATCATTTGATGTACAAAAGCTTTTAACTTTGGTGAAGTCCAATTTAGATATTCTTTCTTTTGTCACTCGTGTTTTGGTGTTGTAACTAAGAAACCATTGCCATTAGGTCAAGAAGATGTATTCCTGCTCTTGCATTTGGATCTATGATCCATTTTCAGTTAATATTTGTGTAAGGTGTAAGGAAGGAGTCCAGCGTTATTCTTTTGCATGTGAATATCCAGTTGTCTCAGCACCATTTGTTGAAGAAGCTATTCTTTTTCCATTGAATCACTTGGTACCTTTGTTAAAAATCAGTTGATCATATGTAAAGGTTCTTTTAGGGACTCTGCATTCTGTTCCATGAATAATTTTGTCTGTCCTTATGGCAGGGCCACACTGTCTTGATTATTGTAGTTTTGTGGTAAGCTTTGAAATACAGAAGTCTGAGTCCTTCCACTTTGTTGTTTCTAAAGATTGTTTTGGCTATTTCTGATCCTTTGACATTTGATATGAATTTTAGGAGCTGTTTCTCAATTTCTGCAAAATTCCAGCGTAAGTGTTGCACTGAATCTACAGATCAATATGGGGAGTACAGGCAACCCTCGTTTTATTGGACTTTGCTTTATTGTGCTTTGCAGACATTACATTTTTTTTTTTTACAAATTGAAAGTTTGTGGCAGCCCTGCATTATCAGTTGATGGTTACCATTTTTTAGAGATTAAATATTTTAAATTAAGATATGTACATTTTTTAGCGATAAAATATTTTAAATTAAGATATGTACATTGTTGGGCTTCCCTGGTGGCGCAGTGGTTGAGAGTCCGCCTGCCGATGCAGGGGACACAGGTTCGTGCCCCGGTCCGGGAAGATCCCACATGCCGCGGAGCGGCTGGGCCCATGAGCCATGGCCGCTGAGCCTGCGCATCCGGAGCCTGTGCTCCGCAACGGGAGAGGCCACAACAGTGAGAGGCCCGCGTACCACAAAAAAAAAATATATATATGTACATTGTTTTTTAAGACATAATGACACACTTAATAGACTACAGTATAGTGTAAACATAACTTTAACATTCACTGGGAAACCAAAAAAATTCATGTGACTCTCCTTGTTTTGATATTTGCTTAATTGTGGTGGTCTGGAACCGAACCAGCAGTATCTCTGAGGTATGACTGTGCTGCCATATTAAACTCTGATCCATGAACATGGGATGTCTTTCCATTTACTTAGATCTTCAGTTTCTTTTGACAATGTTTTGTAGTTTTCAGTGTACTAGTTTTGCATTTTTTTCTTCAATTTATTCCTAAGGTTTTTTTCTTTTTCTTTTTTTTTGATGCTATTGTAAATAGAATTGTTTTCTTTTTTTAACTCAAAATACTTCTAATTTCTTAGTTGAATTACAATGTTATGTTACTGCTGTACAGCAAAGTGACTCAGTTATACAAATATATATATATATTCTTTTTCATATTCTTTTCCATTATGGTTTATCACAGGATATTGAATATAGCTCCCTGTGCTATACAGTAGGACCTTGTTTATCCATTGTATATATACCAGTTTGCATCTGCTAATCCCAAACTCCCAATCCAACCCTCTCCCACCCCCCTCCCCCTTGGCAACCACCAGTCTGTTCTCTATGTCCCTGATAGAATTGTTTTCTTAATTTCATTTTCAGTTCATTCATTGCTAGTTTATAGAAATACAATAGATTTTTGTATATTGACCTTGAATCCTGCAATCTCACTGAACTTTTAAAATTAACTTTAATAGTTTTTTAGTGGTTTCCATAGGACTTGCTATATAGAAGGTCAATTCATCTGCAAATAGAGATAGTTTTACTTCTTCCTTTCCAATCTGGATGCCCTTTACTTCTTTTTCTTGCCTAATTGTCCTGGCTAGAACGTTCAGTACAATGTTGACTAGAAGTGGTGTGATCAGACACCCTTGTCTTGCTTCTGATTAGGGGGAAAGCATTCATTCTTTTACCATTAAGCATGATGTTAGCTGGGGTATTTCACTGATGTCCTTTATCAGCTTGAGGAACTTCTAGTCCTGTCTTTTGAGTGCTTTTTTCAGGAAAGGATGTTGGATTTTGCCAGTTTTATCTTTTGAGTCTTGAGGTAATCATACAGTTTTTCCTTTATTCTGATGATATGGTTTATTACATTGATTGATTTTCAGATGTTAAACCTTGAATTCCTAGGATAAATTTCACTTGGTAATGGCGTATAATCTTTTACTATGGATTTGATTTGCTAGAATTTTGTTGAAGAATTTTTAAGTCTATTTTCATGAGATATTGTTCTGTAGTTTTTGTCTTTTGACATCTTTGATTTTTGTATTGGGGTAATATTAGCCTCATAGAATGAATTGGGAAAATCTTCTCTTCCGTTTTTTGAAAGAGTTTTTGAAGGATTGTATTGATTTTTTTAAGTGTTTGGTAGAATTTATCAGTGAAGTCATCTGGCTTTGGCTATTTTTTGTGAGAAGTTTTAAATCACTAATTCAATCTCTTGTTATAGGTCTATTCCAATTTTTAGATCTTATTAAATCAGTTTTGGTAGTCTGTGTCTTTCTAGAAATTTGTCCATTTCCAGAACTCTGTCTTTTCATGTGGATTTGAATTATTCTCTGGTGTCACTTGCTTTCAGCCTAAATAGCTCCCTTTAGTATTTCTTTTTTTACAGTTTTATTGGAGTATAGTTGATTTACAGTGTTGTGTTAGTTTCAGGTGTATAGCATAGTGATTCAGTTATACATATACATATATTCATTCTTTCTCAGTTTCTTTTCCCATATAGTTTATCATAGAATATTGAGTAGAGTTCCCTGTGCTATACAGTAGGTCCTTGTTGGTTATCTATTTTATATATAGTAGTGTGTGTATGTTAATCCCAAACTCCTAATTTAGTATTTCTTATATGGTAGGTCTGCTAGGGATGAATTCTCCCAGTTTTTGTTTATCTGGGAATATTTTTATTTCACTTTCATTGTTGAGAGGTAGTTTTGTTGGATATGATTCTTGGTTGACACCACTACCTCCGGCCTCCATTATTTCTGATTAAAGTCAGCTGTTAATCTTATTGGGCTTCCAGTGAGTCCTTTTGCTTCTTTTGACATTTTACCTTTGTCTTTCTATATTTGACTATATTGTGTCTGGGTGTGGATTTCTTTGCATTTAACTTACTTGGTTAAATTTCTTGGATGTGTATGTTAATGTTTTTAATCAAATTTTGGAAGTTTTCAAACATTATTTCTTTGAATATTTTCTACTCCTTTCTCTGTGTCCTCTCCTTCTGGCACTTTTACTGTGCACATTTCAGTGAACTTATGGTCTTCCATGTTTCTCAGAGGCTCTGTTCATTTTTCTTTATTTTTTTCCCCCTCTTCTCTTCAGATTGCATAATTTCTATTGATCTATATTCAAGTTCATGGAGTCTTTTGTCAGCTCAAATCTACTACTGAGCCCTCTAGTGAATTTTTCATTTGTTTTTTTACTTTTAAACTACATAATTTCTTTTTCTTTTTGTTTGTGTTTTTTTAGTTTCTGTCTCTTTCCTGATGCCATTTGGTGAGGCATTGTTCTTTAGACATGGTTTCCTTTTGTTCTTTGAACATATTTATAACAGCTATTTTGAAATTTTTGTCTGCTAATTCTAACATTTGGGACTCCCCAAAGGCAGCTTCTGTTGCCTGCTTACTTTCCTGTGTATAGATTTCACTTTCCTGTTTCTTTTCACGTCTCAGAAATTTTTGTTGAAACTGGACATTTTAGATGATACATTGAAGAAACTCTGGATAGTGATTCCCCTAGACCTTGTTGTGCTGTTGTTTGCTTGTTTACCTGTTTATTTCTTTAGTGACTTGGATGCACTGTTTCAATAAATTTTATTTGCCCTGCAGCATGCAGCTGTTGATATTGCCCCTCAGAGATCACAGCCTTGGGCATATGCATAGTCACCCGGGCCACACAGCTTCCCACCTCCACCCCCAGAACAGTGGGATTAGCCAGGTTCTCTTTGTCTCTTTCTTTGATCTTCCAGCTAAACTTCTGGCTGTTCTGCCTCTATTGTTATCACACCCAATTAGCTTTCACTAGCTGCTAGCTGATGCTGTATAGTTTTTGATACAGTTGCCCTGGGGTACAACTTGTCTACAGCCTGACCTAATCAGATTCTGGACCCTTCACAGAGGCAGGGTGTTACCAATATTTGAGGCTTGCTCAGACTCCAGGAGGGCTCTTAGCTGTCTTTTCCCTGGTTACACTTCTAGTTGGTTTACCATTTCACTTGTTGCTTACTAGTATTGTGGAGCTACTGGCCTCCTCTTAGTTGCTCACTACCAAGATTTCTATTGTTTTTGACAATGCCCTTAGGCATGAACTTCCTCATGCTCTGTTCCAAATAAAGTTAGTCCTCTTAGGGTGAGCTATGGAGCTCTCAGTTCTGCCTCTCCCTCTGGGAAGACTACTGCACCACTGCGCTGGAGCTAGGAGCAGGGTGGTCCACTTACAGAGTGACACTCCTGGTCTACGAATAGGTCACTGAATAGAGATAGTAGCTTCTAGTCTTCTTGGCTTTTCCCTTTCAGCATGGAACCTCTGCCCTACAAGGAAGCCAGAGAAGGGGCTACTAGAGTACTGTATTCTTGGTTTGCCATACCTGGAGTAGAGCCTCCAGTATGGGAGTGAGGACTGGGTGGGCAAAGGGAGTTCCCTGACTGGAGCAGATTTTCTGCAACACAGTGTTGGGAGGTATGGGAGATGCCAGTGGCCTGCGTTTCCCAGGGTGAAACTATAGCCCTAGACTGGGAGCTGAGGAGACGAAGACCTCTGTCTTTTAGGCAGTAAAGCCTCCATCACACTGAGATGGGGAAGGAATGGGAGAGGGTTGTGGCTCAAATGTATAGACTTTTACTATTCTTAACCAAGATTTAGTAAATTCTCTCCATTTGTTGTATTGACCTTAGGACAATTTCCAGATACTTTATATTTTTTAATTGAAGTATAGTTGATTGACAATATTGTGTTAGTTTCAGGTTTACAGCAAAATGATTCAGTTATATATATTCTTTTTCAGATTCTTTTCCATTATAGGTTATTAAAAAATATTGAATATAGTTCCCCATGCTATACAGTCAGTAATTGTTGTCCAGATAATTTAAATGGTTTGTTTAGAAAATAATTTTCACCAGTTAAATAGTTGTTTTACTGAGGAGAGGGTTCACCAAGTTTCTTACAGCTCCATTCTAGAAGTTTCCATTTGCTGCCTGCTTTTGTAAACAAAGTTTTACTGGAATGCAGCCATATCCATTCATTTATATGTTGTCTGTAGCCACTTTCATGCTCTAATGGCAGAGTTGAATAGTTGAAATAGTGAGCATGTAGCCTGCAAAGACTAAAACAGTTACTATCTGGCCCTTACAGAAAAAGCTTGCTGAGGAATGACTGCGTTATCTTTCTATTCTCCCTGTGGAATACAATCCTACAAAATTATTGTCATATGAAGAGGGCATGAAAGAGTATACAGTTAGAACTGCAGGAAATGTTGTGTCCATCAATCAATTTGAAAAAAATCATTGTTCTCTGTTTTTGGTGGTTTGTGGTATTTGTCAGTTTTTAAATTTTTTGTTTTATATTTTCTAATTCTAAATCAATATTCCATTTTATACCAAACTTAGTATTTTTAATTTTGCAATCTTATTCAAATGGGCCCTAAATTGTATAAGCTTCCTCTCTGGACTAGTGATAGATTCAAGTTGTAGACCTGAGTTTCCTCTACTCCAATGTTCTACTTACTATATTCATGAATTTTTACCATGTCAACATATCACCTATCCTTCGTTTCCATATTTCTTTTAAATTGCTTATTTTTACTTAAACAGTAGACCTTACATGTCTCTAGAGTCACTGGCTTGATGTGCCGCTTACATCTTTATGAATGGTGCTGTGTGGGCACACCAGGCCGGGGGTTTCATCCTGCAGACACAGTGTGGGGTGGGCTTTGGCTGCGGGGACAGAGTAGGCTGAACAAGGCACTGAGGATGGTGGGAGACCAGGGTGGTGGTCGGGGGAAGCTGGGTGGGCCAACACCTTACTATGCCTCCCAGCGAAGTTCTGAGCTTCTAAGGGTGAGTAGGGCCTGTTCTCCCTGTGCCTCGAGGGCCAGGCAGTCATCACGGGCACTGCAGCTGAAGGGTGGGGGGCATGTGACCTTCTGTCTTTCAGCACTGCTTTAAAGGACACTGCATCTGGCTGACACCTGACATCCTCAAGCGAGATGGCAACTGGGGCGCCTGGAGTCCCTTCGGCTCCTGCTCACGTACCTGCGGCACAGGTGTGAAGTTCAGGACCCGTCAGTGCGACAACCCACAGTGAGTTGGCCCTGATGTTTCCCAGCCTTCCTCGGTGGCAGCTGCAGTCCCCAAGGGCCCTTGCTAGCCAACCCTATCCTTCAAGACCCCTGCGGATGTCAGTTCTGGAGACGATGTGAGGGCAGGCAGCTCTGGCCCCTTCTCATCTTCCTGGGAGGGACTGAGACTTAGAGAGTGGAGGGCTCAAACCACATAGCCTGCTGGGGCCAGAGCCAGCTCTGGAGACTTGGAAACCTGGTCTTCTGACCTGGTGGCCTAGGGCCATTCCTCCCACTTGGCCTGCATCCTACTCTAGACACCGACCTCCTCTGCTCTTCTTGGTTGAGGGCATCAGGAATAGGAGGTGAGGGCTTCCCTGGTGGCGCAGTGGTTGAGAGTCCGCCTGCCGATGCAGGGGAAGCGGGTTCGTGCCTCAGTCTGGGAGGATCCTACATGCCTCGGAGCGGCTGGGCCCATGAGCCATGGCCGCTGAGCCTGCGTGTCCAGAGCCTGTGCTCCGCGACGGGAGAGGCCACAACAGTGAGAGGCCCGCGTACCACACACACACACACACACACACACACAAAAAAAAGAATAGGAGGCGGAACAGAGATGGGGCAATGGGGTTAAAGAGGAGGGCTCTCTCGGGCCCCAGGATGCCGGGAGCCTGAGCAGGAGAGCAGATGTTTGCAATCAGGCAAGAGGCAGGGTCAGTGACATGCCACCCATTCCCAGCTGCCCAGGGGAGAAACAGCCTGGAGAGGCTGCCTGAAGGCCCGCTGGATTCCCATCTCCATCCATGCTCCCCATCCTGCCTCCCAGGCAGGCCCCATCCCCTGTGCTATCCTCAGAGCTCCCCTAGGGCTATTACACTTGCCTCAAGATGAGATTGACAAGACAAGAAGTTAGAAGCTCAGAGGCTACAGTGTGCTGGGTGAGGACTTCCAGGTTCTGGTCCAGGGTGCGCAGTCAGAAGAGCAGATCTGGCCTGACAACCCCTCTCTCCCCCCACCAGGCCCTGACTCCTCGTGGTGTCTGATGCTGGGCTCTTGGGGTCCAGGGGACTCACCCCCAGGTCTGGCCCTGGGGGAGATCATGCAGGTTCTGGGTGCTCTATGTTCTGTCCCTCCCCACCTGCACACTCTAGGGATTTTCTTACCCCTCTGGCTGGTTCAGCCTTCTTGGTGGCAGCAAGGGACAGGGGCAGCAGTGACGTGAGCAAAACGGCCAGAACTGCCTGCCATTCCATCTGTTCACAAACACCGTTGGGCCTGGAGAGTAGCTAACCCCTGGTCAGTGCCAGCATTCCGTGCACATCAGTGACCATCAGACAACACAGATGCGCCACACAGAGCTCTGAGCACGGTTCATTTATGCCAGCCTCAATTGCATCTGTGGGGAATACGCACAGCTGCAGCGCCCAGAGCATTTCAGAACCCACAGGCCCCACAGCAATGCCAGTGAGCCCCGTGGGCCTCCCCTTTCACGTGTCCTCCTGAAGATGACAGCTGGGCCTTATGCTGCCCCATCTTTAGTTGCTGCTCCCTGGCTTAGTAGCTTTTCCTGGGACACTGTGGCCAGTGTGAAGACTCCTGAGGTTCCCAGCTGGGCCCCCGCTCACTGGATTGAGTTCCCTCTGTGTTCTTTGCCTCGCCACTCTTTTGATTGCAGAACTGCCAACAGTCTACAGCATGAGCTCAAGCTCTTCAATTTCTCTTCCTCCCTGGCCTCCCCTGAATTCTCCAACTCACATTCTCTTTTGGAATTATCATGGATTTCCATTTGAATCTGTATGGCTCCTGTCTGGGCTGGCCGGGGCTCCAGCGACACCTGACCCCTTCCTGCTTTTTCCTGCTGCACGACGCCCCTGGGCTCCCCAACCTACACCCAGGGCTGCACCCCCTCCTGGTGATGCTCTGGTTGGTATTGTCGTTGGTCTGTGGTCCCATCGGTGGCCCTGGTGTAAATCTCAAAATCACCCTTTCTTTCATGGTCCCCATCAAACACTGAGGCTTCTTGGTTCTTTCTCCACAAATTTCTCGGATTGGTATTTCCACCGACTTCCCCTGAGAACACGGCGCTGTGCAAGGAGCCTCATGGAAGCCAGCCCCTTCCATCATTCACTCTACAGTGCCATATGCTATACATCCATCATCACAGCAGAACATGACTTTTGCCCAAGTCTCGGGGGGGGCCTTGGGTTCTGCTTGGCTGAAGCTCCCCAGCTCCTCCCAGGGTGCCGGCCTGCCACACCCCATCACCCTGCCTGCCATGGGCACCTGTTGGCCACCAGCTGGTGCCTTTCCTGTGGGGTTAGTGCTTTGTGGACTGCTGGTGTTCTCAACAAAGTAAGGAAATTACAGAAACACGGACCAAGTTTTCTTGAGGTGGAGGAAAGCTGGAGATGGAGTGCCCACTGTGTACCTGACACTTGTTAAGAACACTTGTAACAAGATTCCACTACTTCAGAATTGCTCTGAGTTCCCAGCGTGTGTGAGGCCCAGGCCCAGATGTAGGGGAGCTCACGCAGCTCCACCACCCTGGGGCTTATGGCCGGAGGCACAGCAGAACCTTAACACCCTGTTACAGCTCACTGTTGGTTCACCGCCACAGCTACAGGAGCTGGGATGGGGGTGGGGGGTGCACAGGGGCTGAGTAGATGCTCCCTTCCCATGGGCCCCCCGAGAGAGGATTACCAGTGCCTTCTACAGTGATGATCCAAGGCCCTGGAGGCTGGGGGATAGCCCAGGTCCTGCGGCTGGGACAGGGCAAGGCTGCGTCCCTTCACTCAGCAGAGCTGCCCCCTGACCCCCAAGGATCATGGATTCCCCCCAGATCCCACAAGTGGCACCCCGTGTGCTGGCCTCTTCCTGGCACCGAGCTGCAAGGCCTTTCTGCTTTCTCCTCCAGCCCAGCCAATGGGGGCCGCACCTGCTCAGGCCTTGCCTACGATTTCCAGCTCTGCAACTCCCAGGACTGCCCTGACGCCCTGGCTGACTTCCGTGAGGAGCAGTGCCGGCAATGGGACCTATACTTCGAGCATGGTGACGCCCAGCACCACTGGCTGCCCCACGAGCACCGGGATGGTGAGCCCTAAGGGGAGTGAGCGTTCAGTGTACAGGCCAGGGCTCACTGGACCACTGATTCTGCATGGGCATGCCAGCAGAGTCCACCCTGGGCAGGGTGGCTGCCGGCTTGGGGCTCACGGCAGGACTACAATCCCAGAAGAGCCAGACAACTGCACCTGGCCAAGGAGGCAGCGAAGAGGGCGGGGCCCAGCTGGCCCCAGGCTCCTGTGCTCGCCACCCAGTGGGCAAGGCTAGCGTTGCACCTTTACCCTGGCTCAGCCTTGAGGCGGAGGGCAGGGGCGGAGCCTGCCAAGGAATCGGGTTACTTCTGACCTCTCATCTTTCAGTGGGAGCTCTCAGTTCCAAGTGACTTGAACTGGTTTAAGCATCAAAAGGCATTTGTTGGCTCCTAGAACTGAAAAGTCTGGTAGTTTCGAGCATGAGGGTGTTTATATTTCATTTGGGTCCCCCTCCCACTAAATGATGGAGAAACACAGTTTCTGTTCCTTCCAGGCATTGGGCAGAGGAGGGGAGTGGGGACTGGGGCATGCTCTGCTGTCTCCATCACCCCATGCGTGTCACACCGGCTGAGCACCTGTTGCAAGCCCCACGTGTGCATTCAAAGAGGCGGTGCCGGAGCAGACAGATCCCCCTCTCAGAGCGAGGCTTTGGTCTGGCGAAAAATCAAATAATGACGTGGTGTCATAGTGACCACGGAGGTAAATGCTGAGAAGGGAAGGTGCCAGAGACCTTCCCTGGCATTTGGGGTTTCAGAGGTTGACTGAAAAGGGTCTCCAGGTAGAGACCTGGCAAACAGCCATTTTCCCTTCCCCTCGATATGGGGGTCTCTGGGCAAGGCCTCGGGCATCTGAGACCTGGCTGCACCAACAACAGCCTGGCTCAGTTGGGAAAAGCTCTTCCTAAGTCCCACACAACAGGGTCGCGAAGGGGGTTGCAGTTATCTGCCCCCTTTCGCTTTCTCCCCCGGCCCAGGGCAGGCATGTAGGGGACTGGGTGAATCATAAGAAGACCCTCCTGGGTGAGACTTTCTCCTTGCAGGGTGCTTCCCTTTAGCAAACTTGGGAAGGAAACTGGAGGCAAAGTGAGCGGTGCAGCTGGCCCTCCTCACCAACACCCCACTGCTTCCCTTCCAGCCAAAGAGAGATGCCACCTCTACTGTGAGTCCAAGGAGACTGGGGAGGTGGTGTCCATGAAGCGCATGGTGCATGATGGGACGCGCTGTTCTTACAAGGATGCCTTCAGCCTCTGCGTGCGCGGGGACTGCAGGGTGAGTGCCACGAGGCCAGTGCGGTGCCACAGGAGCAGGGGCAGCCGCAGCTCACGGCCTCCGCTTTTTGGGGCTTTGGGAGGATTCACTGAGGTTGAGCTTGCAAAGTGTTGCAAACAGCATCTAGATCAGGGCAGGCTCTCAGCAAATGTTGGTTCCCACCCCCTGCTCCCTGCTGCCCCGCTCCATGACAAGCGTTCTCAGACTCGAGTCTGAGGAACCACCTGAGGAGCTTGGGGCTCCACCTCAGAGATTCTGCTTATGTAGGTTGAGGCTGTGGCCCAGAGCATGAGTTTTACCAGTTTTACCAGGTGATCTTGATGCACGTGGTCCCTGGGGGACCCCTTGTGAAGCACTGCCATGTCCTTGCACTCCTCTGGGCACTGGACAGCTTACCCTCGATCAGGGTGCCCACCATGGCTCTCGTTGGTTTGGCTCTTTGTAGAAATGCCCTGCTGTGTTTTCTGTTACTTTATTGTCTTTGGCTTCGATCTTAGGCTGTTACAAGAGACAACTGTGGGGCACACTCGGCATAAAATAGTAACATGAGTGCAGAACTGGCCCGTCCCCTAGAAATGCCTGGAAGCCTCTGTGTAGATGAGACTGATTGTAGGTGTCAAAGAGGCTGATTCTCATCTCACCTTCCTGAGAAACGAGCATCCTCAGGATGTCCCTGGCAGAGAGGCTGGCAGAATGCCACAGGGCCCCTGGCGGAGACGGGTGAGGCTGGAAGAGCAGGGAGGTGGGGTGTGGAGCAGCTGGAGGCAAGCTCAGGGGTTCTCTCCAACCACGTGATTTCAGTAGGACTGCAGCCAGCAGGGAGGGCAGGCCATACAGTCTGCTCACACTCCAAACGCTCAGCCAAATACTTAAAGACAGCAGTGTCTCCCCTGTACCTGAGGGGTTCTGATTGATGGAGGTGACCAAATGATGACACAGAGAAGTCAGTGCCATTGAAAGAAGAACTGATTACTTACATTTCCTGAGGGAAGGGTATGGCAGGCTGTGCAGGGCCACATGGAGAAGCACCAGATTCAGCTGCAAGGCAGAGGCAGCAGGAGAAAGTCTGGGCCAAAGCTTTTATTGGGGTTTCCATGGGAAAGGCAAGGCAAGCAGAGTAAACAGCTTGGGATTGGCCAGTTTGAATAATTCTGGCAGGAGTGGTCTCTAGATTCCTAGTATCTGACCCTGGGGTGATTTAGGGCAGAGATATATTGGCTTAGTGTGTGAGAGTTTGATAAAGCGAGAAATCAGTTGGTTTGTGTATGAAAGGTGTGCTTCCATTGCTGTCCCTAAGAACTGGCTAGCTCTTCTTGACTAGCAAGATTTTAAGATGTCAAAACATCATAACACAGAGAAAATATTAAAAACTCTGATTAAAAGAGGCTGTGGCATGGGAAACATTTAGTAGTGGAAGTAGCTTTAGATGGCAGCTGTGCGTATGGTACAAACATAACAGGGAAGGAGGAACACTAATTCACCCTCTTGGTTAGTGGGCGTGTCTAGAGCTTCACTCCTGACATTGACAACTGGAGAAGAATAGGGTATTTCATTAATTAATGGTGACTTTGAACAGGTAACAGTAGAATGATAGAGTTTTGCATAATTAGAAAATGTTTACATTTATATATGGTCACATTGCAAAAGTTAGAAAACAAAGGAGACAGAAAGAACGAAAACACACAAAGGAAATGGGAGTGATAAGATGAAATGTAGGAGTCCTCACAATACGTGTGAATGTGAAACTCTTAAAAGAATCTAATATCCAAGTGGATGCTGTCAATGAGAGAATATCAAAACACAATGACTCAGGAAGTTTCAAAGAGAAATGATAGCAAAAGACATGTCAGGAGAATAAAGACACACACACACACACACACACACACACACACACACACACACACACAGCAGGGAATCAAGAATTAAATGAGGCCATAAAGATTCTGATTCCAATCCCAGTTTGGGGTATTTTCCCCTACGTGTCCAACAAGCAATTCTCTGACACCAGCTGGATGTTGTGGGCTGAAAAAAATTGCATAATGTGAGAGATGTTAGTTAAGTTTTATTTGGGGCAAAATGAGGACTACAGCTCTGAGGAGCTGCTCCAAAGAGGTAAGCGGAGGTCAGTATTATACGTGGTTTTAGTGAAAGCGGGTGCGTGCAGTCAAGCACACATTGTGGCGGAGGCTTGCTGCTGGTCACCAGGAGCAGATGTCGCCATTAATGATTTTGGTGCTTTCTTAGATAGAAGATGCAAGAATTTATGGGTTCATAAAATCTTCTCCTGAAAATATCTAACTCTCTGAAGGCCTGTTCTGCCAGTTTTTCCCAGAGCACAAGAGTGCCTCATTCCTGATCTCCACCCTGAACTTTCTGGTGCGTTGAAGGTCAGCGACTGCAGTGGCTAGTGACCTAATCCTTGTAGAAGCAGAAGGCAAGTGCCAATTTTTAGTTGGCAGCGTCCTAAAATTTAACTCAGTTCTGACACTACCTACCCAGAGATAGCATCAGATCCCACAAGTTAAGGCCTCAGTCCTATAAGACGGCCCCCTGCCTTCAGATGCCAATCACAAGTCCAGGTTGTCACCTGTGCTTCTGATTAACAGGCTGTAGATTGGAGGTTCCAACAACCCCTTCCTTGGGTTCAATTAATTTGCTAGAGTGACTCTTAGAACTCAAAAAACAGTGACTAGATTACCAGTTTATTATAGAGGGATATAGCTCAGGAACAGGCAGATGGAAGATGCTTAGGGTAAGGTATGTAGGAAGGAATGGAGCTTCCAGGCCCTTCCAGAGCATGCTGCTGTCCCCAAATCTCTATGTGTTCACCAACCCAGAAGCTCTCCAAACCCCACCTTTTGGGTTGTTATGGAGACTTCATTACAGGCATGACTGACTAAATAATGGGTCACTGACCACCTACTCAACCCCCCCCCCCATAAAGACAGCTTTATGGCTCTCACCACAGAAAATTCCAAGGGTTTTAGGAGGTCTAGCCAGAAACTGGATGAAGACCAAATATATATATATCATAAATCACAATATCACAACTGCCCTGGCTGGACAGGAGGTTCTCCCCTCCCTCCCTTCCTCTCCCTCCTCCCCTCTTTTCCCTCCTCCTCAGCATCAGCTTCATCCTTCAGGCAACGTGTGACTGTTTACAAGGACCATATCCTCTCATCTGGGCAACAGCCCTGGCAGGCCTTGCTGCTCTGACTCCATGTCACGAATGTGGAAACAAACTCGAAGTTTCTCTGAGACTGCATTGCCAGGAAGTGGCTCTGTAGCCCCTTCATAGTCTAGAGACCCTGCCCTCAAAGGTCTTTGTAAGACAAAAGTCAGAAATCAAAGAGCAAAACTAACAGAATATTGTGAAGCAATAAAAAAAATTTTTTAAAGTGTGTATTTTAAAAAAGCAAAAATAAAATACGAAAAAGATGTATCAAAAAAAATAAATAAATCAAAGAGCAAAGGGAAAGGAAGCAGTCTCACAAGAGGCGGCGATAGGAGGATCCTGAGGGGAGACTTGGCTCTGGGCTTTCTGGCAGCCAGGGCGAAGAGGGAAACCTGTGGAGCTATGGTGCGCTCAGATCAGACGGCGAGCAGACCAGCTAAGAGGAGAGGTGGTCTTCCCTGCAGAGTGTGGTCATGGATATGAAAGTGGCCTCAGGCAGTGTGTTCAGACCCAGGGTCTGCTCCCCGCAGAGCTCTGGGGCCCTGGGAATGGTGTGCTATCGGCAGGGCTATAGAGAGTAACAGAACTGGAATTTGTTACTGCCTCTGCCAGGTGGCCCTGGGCAAGGAACGTCCCTGCTCTGTGTGGAACAATTTTCAATACTAGAGTGGACAGTGTTGAGAGGATTGGTTGAGAGAATGAAGGCAAAAGTGTTCCTACCAACTCTTGTCACCTCCTTCCCAGACACCCCGAGACAGACTGAAGAGGACGTTGTTCCTGGGGGCAGTGTGAGGGAGGGACACCTTGGCCTAAGCTTTGGGTGCGAGCCATGGAGGGACCGCCTCTGGGGCTGCGCTGCGTGGACAGCCGGGAGAAGGGGCAGAGGCCATGTCTGATATGTCCATTAGGACACCAGCGTGCTGTGGCAGGGCAGCTTCAGGACCAGGCCCTGTTTAGGCTGTACAGAGCCCTCCACAGGTCACACTGTCCAGACAAGTGGATGAGTGAGGGGGAAAGGCTGGTCCTTGGGTGGGCACACAGGGTCTGTCTTGCTCCAAAGCCCCCTCTCCTTCCCCTGCATCAGGAACTGCTAAGAAGGGGTGCCCTGACCTGGGCTGTGGAGGGAACAGGTAGGGAGAGGGAGTCTCGAGTGTACACTGCACCTCCCCACCCCTCTGCAGAAGGTGGGCTGCGACGGGGTGATCGGCTCCAGCAAGCAGGAGGACAAGTGTGGTGTGTGTGGAGGGGACAACTCCCACTGCAAGGTGGTCAAGGGCACATTCACACGCTCGCCCAAGAAGCTCGGTGAGTGCGCCCCTCCCTCCCCCTTCCCAGGGCACCCAGGCCTGAATGTCTACAGCACCTGGCCAGGTGGCTCTGACCGGGTTCTCGGATGTTTTCGGGAGAGGGGGTGTAAGTCTGGGAGGGTGAGGTGGAGAGAGAATCAGGCCAGAGGCAGCTGCGCCAGGCCCCAGGGTGGGCAGGGACAGGGATAATGCCAGGGTATATGTGCACAGGGTGGGTCTTAGAAGTCTTTACTTGAGGGCACCCTCCCCAGCCCTCCAAGGCTTTCCGGTCGCCAGCTGGCCTCCCTTGCTTGCTACCCCCAGCCACCTGTCAGCAGGACTTTGATGGGCTGTCAGTGCAGCCTGTGGCCTAGGGACATGTAAGCCTGTCCCCACAGGGCCACAGGACGGGGCTGGGGAACTTGGGGTCCCTGGCCAAGGTGGGCTCTGGGAAAACAGACCGCTTGGTGAGCCTCCTTCCACAGTGGTACCTCCGTCTGGCTTCGGTGCTCTGGGTGGGCTTGCTGCAGCTGACTGCTCTACCTCTGTCCCAAATGGTGAGAAGCCACTTTGGTTCACCTCTTTTGGAAGAAGGCCATGGGACAAACCTGCCAGACTCCACTCAGAGCTGGTGCCAGGGTGCCAGGAGCTGACCTTCTGCATCGCCCCACGTGAGCAGGCTGTCTTCAGTTTGCGGATTAAGCCGCCGAGGTCCAGGGAGGGCAAGCAGTTTGCTGAAGGCCTCCCTCCTGGATGTGGCATCTTAGCTCCGTGCCCAGGTGTGACTCCAGGCACACTCACGAGGACGCCCACTAAGTTTTCAATGGAGGAGGCTGAAGGAGCCCCTGGATTTGAAGATGAGCAAAGGGCTGTGGCTGGCTGGGATGTGCTAGCTTTCCCGTGGACCCCTCTCTGGGTGGGCAGTCAGAGCCCATAAAACATTGGGGGCTCTGGAACCACCTTCAAGGGCAAGGCCCTCCTGGCATTGTCTGCATTCGACGGCCTCTCCCTTCTCATTTGGCTTTGTCTCCCCACATCCCAACAAAGGTTACATCAAGATGTTTGAGATCCCGGCAGGAGCCAGACACCTGCTTATCCAGGAGGTGGACACCACCAGCCACCACCTGGGTGAGTGTCGGAGCCCAGGCAGTGCGGTGAATCTGCAGCCTGACTCTTCCAGGGATCAGGGGCCCAGCTGAGAGGCGTGGCTGCAGCCCCATCTCCCCTGTCCCTGGCCTGGCCCACCTGGTGGACGTCTCCTGGAATCATTTCCCAATGGAGAGGCCAGGGGTTGGGATCAGAGGGCTTCCCTGGCAGCAGCTGTGGTGGGACATGTGTTTAAAACATGCCACACCTCCCCACCCTAAGTCCATCTTGAGGCCAAGGGGGAAGCCCCCGTCCACTGGAAGGCAGGCAAGGTCCTTAAGCAGCGGCTGCTAAGGCCAGCTGGTAGATGGGCTTCTATGACGCATTTGCATTTTTTCATTTAGTTTCATTTTAAATTCAAGTGATTCTTTTGGAATAGGGATTCCTGGCATCTGTTGAAAATTTGGATGTTCTAACAACTCTGAGTGCCCCCTTCTCACATGGCAGCCCCCTGTGGGGCTGTGCTCCTCCAGGCTGCCTAGGGCTCCTCAAAGGGGCTTCACCCATCCATGCCCCCCACCAAGATGTAAGGCCGAAGGAGGAAGTGAAGTAGGAAGTAGGTCACTGAGGGGACCCCATACAAGTCTCTTCCTCCAATTTGGGCCCCGACCTTCCTCCCTGTGCCCTGGAGGCCAGACTGGGTCAGGGGCTCCATGACTGCCTCCATCTGGCCCCCGCCACTGACGCGAGACAGACAACCACTCTTTTTAACATGAATTTTTCTTTCTTCCTTATTTTAAGAGGAGACTTTATGTTGCTATCCCAAAATGCAAAGCCAGTGGCACTTGCCTTAAGTAGAAGGCAAATATGAAAGTTGATCCCTGAAAAAAAAGACACGTCTATCTAAACACTGTTTCCTGCTCTCCCTGCACAAGAGGAGGGAGGGTTAGTGACAAGCTGAGGACCTCCTGGCGCCCGCTGAGGCTCTCAGGGGATTCCAGGAGACTTGTGAAGGGAATGATTTCCTAACTCTGTGATCCCATGATTTTTGTGCCCAGTCTGTGACACCACCTAAAATCTTCCAGCAGACCCCCAGCAGACACCTTCCGCTGTGGGAAGCGTGGGGCTTCCTGACCAGTGGATTCTTGGCTCCTAGACATTCTTTGTGGATGCCTAGTGGCCTGAGTGGTCCCCGGGCCAGGTCAGGCCTCTTTGGGTTGTAGGGAACTGGTAGGGACCCAGGCTGAGCCACAGTTACCAGCAGGGTGGGGAGACATATGGGACGTATGCTCACCCCAGGAAAGGAAGCCCTCACCCAGCCCTGTGCCCTGGTGTCCAGCAGATGCCCCTCACCCGGGGGGCTGGGGCAGGGAGGGCAGTGGCTCTGAGAGCCCACTGAGTGTTCCAAGTAGACAGCAAGTAGGTGGCCTTGATGCCTGCCGAGTCCCTTGCCATGTAGCATCTCCTTCAGGGCCTGAGGGACAGATACAGGAAAGGGCCCTGGGCCTGGCAGAAGGGCAGGGTTAGAGGGAAACTTAGTTTTGGCTGAGAGACAAAGGGCAAGTCAGGTTCCCAAGGTGATTTGGGCTGTCAGTGGGACTGACGGGCCCCTGGCAGAAGACAGCTGGGAGACGAGGGGCTCTGCTCCCTGTAACTCCCCCAACCTGTTCAAACCAGCATACCCTGCCAGCCTTCCCGCAGTTCTGCCCCTGGGTGACACTGGCTGTCTTCTGCCGTTCTCAGCCGTCAAGAACCTGGAGACAGGCAAGTTCATTTTAAATGAAGAGAATGACGTGGATCCCAACTCCAAAA
Source organism: Orcinus orca (assembly GCF_937001465.1). NCBI lineage: Eukaryota > Metazoa > Chordata > Mammalia > Artiodactyla > Delphinidae > Orcinus > Orcinus orca. The sequence continues at coordinate 16,746,358 of NC_064561.1, read as the reverse complement.
CCTTCATTGCCATGGGTGTGGAGTGGGAGTACCGGGATGAGGATGGCCGGGAGACGCTGCAGACCATGGGCCCCCTCCATGGGACCATCACTGTGCTGGTAAGTCGAGGCAGGGGCCAGGCCCACTGTGTCCTGGCTGCCCAGACAGGGGGCAAGTAGCTGCTAGGGAAGGGATGGAGGGGTGCCTGGGAACCCTGAGCCTCCCTGCATACTTCGGACCATGCTCTGAACGGCCTCTCTGGCCTGACTTTTGGACCAAGGGTCTCTATCTCTGTGTCAGAGCAAGGAACAGACATGGAACCACCAGTTGGGCTCTGGGCCCTGTATCGACCCCTGGGTGACTAAAGACAAAATCCCCTGCAAGCGATTAGGTTTCCCCCTCTGGGTGACATTCATGACCACTTTTCATCATGCTTATTCATGTCTGCCACTGTATCCAAACCCAGCCACTCTCTGGGGGTGACCAATGGGGCTCAGGAAATCGGACTGCTAGACCCAGGTCACACTAGACTTTGTCCCTGAACAGGACTGGACCCCAGGTCTCCTGAGTCCAGGACCACAGGCTGCTCCTGGTGATGGGAGTACAGAGGGGGCTTGATTTCCCGATTCACTTATTAAAAATTAACTTTAATTGCATACATAATACATTTTATCAGTAAAAAAAGTTAAAACACTACAGGTAAGGCTCAGATGACTTTTGCCCCTCCGTTAAGGTGAGCACACCATGGTTGGGTTCAGGCACCCGGACCCAGCGCCCCACACCAGAGTGCGCAGCTGTGGGGATGGGGTGTTTCATGTGCGCTGTGCTCTGCTCTGCTCAACTCAGCTGCATGTACTTTTCATCCCCAGAAACGCCTTTGGTGCCCTGCCTTTGTCAGTGCATATACAGTCAGGCTTCAGTATCTGCCATTTCTGTATTGGTAAATTCACCTACTGAAAGTATGTCTAATCCCAAAATCAATACAGGCATACCTCAGGAGATACTGCAGGATCGGTTCCAGACCACCGCAGTAAAGTGAATATGGCAATAACGCAAGTCACGTGAACGTTTTGGTTTCCCAGTGTGTGTGATAGCCTTAGGTCTAAGGAAAACAATGTACATACCTTGATTAAAAATACAAAGCAAAAAATCAGTTACAACAATGACATCAAAGATCACTGATCAGAGATCACCATAATAAAAGTAATAATAATGAAAAAGTTTGAAATATTGTGGGAATTACCAAAATGTGACCCAAAGACACAAAGTGAGTAAATCCTGTTGACAAATGGCACCAATAGACTTGCTGGATGTGGGGCTGCCACAAAAGTTTAATCTGTAAAAAAAAGGGCTTCCCTGGTGGCGCAGTGGTTGAGAGTCCGCCTGCCGACGCAGGGGACACAGATTCGTGCCCCGGTTTGGGAAGATCCCACATGCCGCGGAGCGGCTGGGCCCGTGAGCCATGGCCGCTGAGCCTGCGCGTCCGGAACCTGTGCTCCGCAACGAGAGAGGCCACAACAGTGAGAGGCCCGCATACCGCAAAAAAGAAAAAAACCCAAAAAAACGTAATATCTGCGAAGCGCAGTAAAACAAAGCGCCGTAAAGCAAGGTCTGCCTGTACTTGCAGTGGAGCAGGGGAAAACGTGAGGAGGCGGAAACAGGCAAGGCTCTGCTTCTTGTTTCAGCTGCTACTGCAAACAAGCGTCTTTTTCACACTCTATTTACTTCCATGTTGTCCGCATTTTTGTGCTTTTGGGGGATGATTTCATTGTTTAAAATGGCCCCAAGCATGGGTCTGGTGTTCCTCTGAGCAGGAAGCTGCAGGTTTACCCTAAGGAGAGAGCGCATGTGTTAGATGAGCTGCGTCCAGGCACAAGTAACCAGGTGCTGGCCGTGAGTTCAGTGTTATTGAATCAATGGCATGTACTAATTAAGGTGTCTTTAAACAGAAACGCACATAGAATGAGCTTATGCATTGACTGTCAATGAAACTGTCACGACCAGAGGTTCGCAGGCCCTGATGCCATGTTCCCCTGCGAGCAGCGGTTCAGTACTGGCAGATTCGGTGTTTGCCGGGACTTTCTAGAACCTGAGTACCGTGAATAATGAGACTTGGCCACGCATGTTCCTCGGGCTGACTTTCCTAACCTGGTCACCGAGGGAGGGTGGTGGTGGGCAGACACATTCACGTCCGTCTCCGGGGCAGGTCATCCCGCAGGGGGACGCCCGCATCTCGCTGACCTACAAATACATGATCCATGAGGACTCGCTCAATGTGGATGGCAACAATGTCCTGGAGGACAATTCCGTGGGCTACGAGTGGGCTCTGAAGAAGTGGTCTCCCTGCTCCAAGCCCTGCGGTGGAGGTGAGGGGCCTTCTCAGAGTTGGGGCCCCAGAGGAGGTCGGGGCCGAGCGGGAGGGGTCTCCTGGATGAGGAGCTTCCTAAGTCCATGGTCCCTGCTGACCGCCTGGCATGAGGGATGTGCCAGGTATGAGAACACTAGACCCAAACCAGTGACCTTTGCCTGGGCGACAAGGGCCTAGCCCCACTAGGGAGGTGCCAGAGGGTGGGCAGGAAGAGCAGGTGCTCAGGGCAGCCAGGGGGCATGTGTGGGGCTTGGATGACACCAGCACCCACCTGCATGGTGTGAGAGGGAGGTCCAGCCTGGCGGGAGGTGGCTGTGAGGGTGTGGCTTGGATGGATTACTGTGACACCACGAGGCAGGTCACAGGAAAGGCTCAGGCCATGCTGGAGACCAATGAAGAGGCCCCCTCTGCAGAGATCCCTCCTAAGATCCCTCCTTTCCGAATGCAGAAAGGCCTTGCCTCCCTGGGGCAGGGCTGGGTGCAGAGAGGTCCCACCTGCTTTGGACCTCAAAGAGTCCACAGTTGGGTGGGACATAACAGACAGACAGGAAGTTCTGATCTGCTCAGTGTAGTCACTGCTCCTAGGGGGCTGGAGGAGATAAAAGGCAGGAGAAGAGAGCTCAGCCTGCAGGAGCAGGTGGCCAGGACAGACCTCCTTCAGGTGCCATGAAGTGTCCCACACCTAGACAACAGAGGGAGTTTGCCCAGTGGGCGGGGCACCCACTGCCAGGCCCAGGCAGATGGAGGGCTCATCTTCCAGTGCTCCTGCCTGGGCGGATGGCACCCCAGGCTTCCACTGAGCCTCCCGGCCCCCTGGATTTTATCAGCACATCCTGTTGAGTCTCCCTCCTGTGTATCTCTTGGACGCATCTGCTGTTACCATCTTCCCAGTCCTGGCACCATCCTCGCTACCCAACTGGTCCCGTGTGTCCACTCTTGCCCTCAGAGTGACCTATTAAAGGGGCAGATCAGACCATACCCCTTTCTGTGATCACAGTTTTCAGCAGCTCCTTCTGCTCTTGGGATAAAAAACAAAATTCTCCTCATGGCCTCCAAGGTACAAGCAACTTGCTGACTTCTCCCACTGCCGTTGGCACCCCCAACCCTTGCTCACTCAGCCCTGTCCACACTGGCCTTAAGTGCTTTTCCTGGACACGCCGTGCTCCTGCCTCAGGGCCTCTGCATAGGCCATCTCCTCCCCGGGGAGCCCCTTCCACCGCTTTCCCACTAAATCAGCACACCTCCATCCTCTGTTTCCTGGGACACACCCAGATGCCCAGGCTAGATCAGGCTGCCCAGTCATATTCTCTCATGTCTAACCCACTAGGCTGAGGTTTTGAGACTTGGCACTCTTGACATTTTGGAGTCTATAATTTTCCATTGTGGGGGGTAGTCCTGTGCATTGTAGGATGCTGAGCAACATCCCCCGCCTCTATCTGTCAGATGTCGGTGGCCTCTCCTCCCCCAGTTGTGACAACTAAGTGTCCCAGACATTGCCAGATGTCCCTGGGGCAAAATCTCCACCAGCTGAGAACTGCTACACTAGACTGGCTGGAGGAGCCTTGCAGGCTGTATTCCATGTTTAGCCAGGTCCTCAGAGCACATTAATTCAAGGTGGAGTAAATGACTAAACAAGGGGAGAGGAAATAGAACCTTCCCTCCTGCCCCAGGAAGCCAGCCAAAGGGCAGGAGAGAAGGGGGCTACTCTCCCTGGCCTGTCACCCTCACTTAGCCTGGGGTGCTGGGTAGACACCAGGCTAGATGTGTCCCTGCTCGACCCCCCCACCCCATTAGCAGGGCGGGGAGAACAGGGCTAAGTGACCTGAGGAGCCACCCCTCCACGCCTGCTGGAGGGCCCATACTGTCCCACTGAGCCCCCTCGAGCTCTCGTCTTCAGGGTCCCAGTTCACCAAGTATGGCTGCCGCCGGAGGCTGGACCACAAGATGGTGCACCGAGGCTTCTGCGATTCCCTCTCGAAGCCTAAAGCCATCCGCCGGGCTTGCAACCCACAGGAGTGCTCCCAGCCCGTGTGAGTGCCAGGACTCCCCAGCCCCCAGCCCCACTAGAGGAGGGGAGGGAGAGCCCTGGGGCTCCTGCGGAGGGTGGTGCAGGATCGGGTTCCCTGGATGCTCTGAGCCTCACGTGCCCTGAGACATTTGACAGATTCTTCCTCACTCACCACGTTCTATGGAGTCTAAGATGTTGCAGGCTGTGCAGTGCCCCCCTGCTTCAGACCTGCTAGATGGAACAATAATGTGCATCTTAGAAATGACAACAAGTGGTAATGCTCAGATGGGGAAACTGAGGCTCCGAGGGTGCAGGGCTTGCTTCTGGTCCGGTGGTAGATGTTTCCCAAGCAGCTCATTCCAGAGGCTGAGGCCTTGGAATGGCCACAGCCATGATGCTTTGGCTCCGGGGTTTGACAGGGCTGCATTTCTGGGCCCAGATTCCTTTTTCAGGACCCTGAGTGGGGAAGATGGTGGGTAAAAGGCAGGTGGGGGCTGTTCGGGGACAGGTGCTGAGTGTGTCCATGCTGCTGCCCGGAAGGGTTGGTGATGTCAGCAGAAGCTGAGGCCAGAGGGCAGAGCCAGGAGCCTAAGAGGAGACAGAGGCCGGCTCTCCATGGCCACATCCCAATCAGGATCTCCCAGCCATGGGCATGCTTGGGGTTCATCATCTGCAGGCCCTCAGGCAGGGGCCCAGCTAGCCTCCAGGGCACCTTCCTGACAGTAGGTAAAGATGCGCCTGGAGGAGCAGGCTGCCTTGCTTCTGTCCACCAGGGCCTCAGCCAGGGTGATTCTCCAGGGGCTGACCGTGTGCTGCTCTGCCCTGACAGGTGGGTCACGGGCGAGTGGGAGGCATGCAGTCAGAGCTGTGGGCGGACGGGCATGCAGGTTCGCTCCGTGCGCTGCGTTCAGCCGCTGCACAACAACACCACCCGCTCCGTGCACACCAAGCACTGCAATGACGCCCGACCCGAGGGCCGCCGGGCCTGCAACCGTGAGCTCTGTCCTGGTCGGTGGCGGACCGGACCCTGGTCCCAGGTAAGCAGTGCCCCGGCCCTGTGTCCTCAGCCCCCAAACCAAGCTTGGGTGGGACTGAAGTGGCCAGGGCGTTGCACCTGGGCCTGGATGCAGTTCTTGCCCTGGGCCACATCCCGTAGGTCTCAGGGCACCCGTGGTTCCACATGGCTATGGGAAACTCAGTGGAATGTGTATCTTCACTCTGCAGGGTAGAGGCTCCCATGCTCCTGGGGACAGGACCCCCAGGAGACTGGGGACAGCCTGGGCTCCAGGAAACAAAGGGAAGCCTGGACTTTTGTCTCTGGGGGCCAGAGGTGTGGCTAGAAGGCCGGTCAGACTTGCAGGAGGAAACACGGGCAAGGGAGGGCTTAGACTTGGACTGGAAAGGATAGTCTCGGGCTGCAGGAACCGTTCTGGGGTCAGGGCTGAGCTGATGTGAGCACTAACATCCAGCCCCCGGGCCTGGTGGGTCAGGAGTTGCCAGGACCAACCTTGGGCTCAAAGATTTGCTCAGAAGTTGCTGTAGTCATGGTTATGCTTTATTACAATGAAAGCACACAGCGTAGAATCAGCAAAGGGAAAAAGTGTTTCGGTGAAGTCTGGAGGAAACCAGGCCCAAACATCTAGGTGCCCAGGATTTTCACTGGGGATCAGTCACATAGGCATCGGGTGCCTGCATGACTGACATCAGTTACTGAAGCCCCAGACCCCAGAGCGAAAGCGGATGCTCACCATAAATCATCTGGTTGGTGTAAACCAACCGAACAAATTGGTGCAGCCTGATCCGAGGCCTCAGGCACGCAAAAACGCTCTTACCAGACAGACCATTCCATGAACTTGGTTCCCAGGAGTTGCCCAAGGGCCAGCCCTGAAAATAGGCCTTTCTTGGGACTGGGCAGGTTTGAGCAACCCCGTCTGCTGAGTCAACCCTTTGTCACACACAAGGCGAACACTTGAGAATCATCCTTTGGCAGGGCTGGGCTGAGCTGTGAGCAGAGCCACGAGTCTGGGCATGACTGCTCATTCGGGTCCCTCTCAATGTGGTGAGGCCAAGGGGGCCCGAGACTGGAGGGGACAGTGAGGGTGCTGATGGTGTAGAACCTTGTGTCCAGAGGGAGGGAGGGTCCTCTGCCGAAGCCTCCTGGACCCAGGCAGAGCTTTCCCAGTGGCCCCCAGTGCACAGCAGTTCTTCTGGGCCTTGGGCCTCCTCTAGCCAGAGGAGGGAGGTGCTCGCTGAGAAGCCAGAAGTGCCAGGCCCTATCTGGCCCTGCATATTTATTCTCTCTAACTCACTCTAGAGCCCGGGAGATTGAAGCAGCTGCCCGGGGCTAGGGCTAGGCAGGGCAGGCCTCTAGCTCACCCTCTACCCTTTGTGCCTCCCCACCTTCCACGTATTGTGGGGTCACCCGCTTGGGGAGCCCTTTCAGACCCAGCCTAGCATGGGAAGCGGGCCCTAACTGGTAACGCTCTGCCTGCAGTGTTCGGTAACCTGTGGCAACGGCACCCAGGAACGGCCGGTGCTCTGCCGAACCATGGACGACAGCTTCGGTGTCTGCCGGGAGGAGCGGCCTGAGACGGCCAGGATCTGCAGGCTTGGCCCCTGTCCCCGTAAGCCTTCTGCATGCAGCAAGCCCAGGGGAGGGCGGCGGTCCAGGCAAATGCGGCTCTTCCCACAACTGGTCGAACTCAGCATCTGTGAACTTGAAGAAGCTAAGCCCGCCCAGGCCTAGGCTGGGACCTTTCTCTGGCAGGAAATGGAAGGAACTGGCATTTGCCATGCTCATCTCCAGGCCAGGCCCTAGTGAAGGATGGCGTGGACTCAGTCCATCCCTGCCTTCCTGGCACTCCCTTTTGGTCTGGGAGACAGAAACCGGATTCACAGTGACTGCACATCGGGGCTCAGCCCATGCCCATGCGAGTAGGGGGTGCCTGTATGAGTAGGGGGTGCCTGCCGCCCTGCAAGGAGAGCAACCAGAATGCTGGCTGCGTGTAGATGCCTGGCCAAGTGCTGGACACACGTCCGCTCTTTCGGTCCCCACAACAGTTGAAGACGTAGATCCAGTCATGAGTCCCTTCTGCAGAGCAGGGAGCTCGGGGGGTCAGGTGTGCCTCCCCAGCTGAGGAGAGGGTAGATCCAGGACTCACTTGTTCCCTGCACTTCCAGAGCCAGCACTCAGGGCACTGCTCAGCCCAGAGCAGGGCACGGTGGGGACTTGGAGGACAGTACAGAGATAAGGAGGCGCTGGTAGGGCCTGCGTGTGGGGATAGTAGCTGAAGCTACTCTGCGTAGCTGAGACCCAGATGCTTGGTGTGGGAGAGGCAGGACTGGGCCTGGACAGGGTGCTTGGGGCCCATCTGTGCCGAGGGAGGCCTTGCAGCCCACACTGGGGAGTTGGGGCCCTCCTGTCACCCCCTCCCTGGGATGCCAGAATCCAGGGAGCCCTTCTGCCTGGGGTAGGTGGGTTGGGTGCCCAGACCTGGTGCCCCAGCAGCCAAGACTCCTTTCTTTTCCCTCTAGGAAACGTCTCCGATCCCTCCAAGAAGAGCTACGTAGTTCAATGGCTGTCCCGACCAGACCCCAACTCACCAGTCCAGAAGACCTCGTCAAGTAACCGGCCCGTTTATAACTCTGTCTCTGCCCTCCAGTGCATGCCCTGCGCCTTGTGGAGCTTGCCGTGGGCTCCCCTCCTCTCTTTCTATGGAAAACTGCCCTGACTCTTCCTGAGCGCTCTCTTGGTTGAATCTGTTTTCTCCGGGCCTCTGTGCTCGGCTGTCCCCTTTGGAGCCGCCTGGCCGGGAGGGCCAGTCTCGCAGCGGCACGGCCCGGGGCACCGGCCTCTTGTGGGGGTGCCAGGACCTCGCGGTGATGGCTTTTAAAGGGGCAAAGATCTGTCGCGGTGCTGGAGGGGCCAGAGGCCAAAGTTTGAATGTGACCACTTGGTGACCGCCTTGCGGGGCCACATCCCTCCAGGCTGGAGCTGCGGGTCGGAAATCGAGGCGGAGCCCGCCCGTCCTCTTTCAAACGCCGCTTACCAGCGAGGCAAGGCCAGAGGGGTCTCGCGGGTGTGCAGTTTTGTTTCGCCATCCTGGGCGCCCGGCCCGTTTCCGGCAGTGTGTCGGCGGCTCCCTGGCCACCTCTGCTGTTGCTGCTGCTGCTGACCCTGTGCTGTGTGTCCTCCTGACTCGTGTGACTGTGGCCTGCTTCCTGTGGCCTTTGTGTCCAGCTCACACAACCCTTGGCCCCCGTACCCTGTCCCCTTGGGGGTTCAGGTCAAGCAGAGGAGGCAGGGGACGTGTCCCCGCAGTGGGACATCAGGACACACCACCACTTGCATTTTCTGTCCATTCGCTCCAATGGCCTTTCTCATCGTGCACACACGACCCTGTGCACGGGCGCGAGAGAGTGAGAGTGAAAGGCTGTCTCACGTGGATGCGGCCACCTACCCATGTGAACAACTACAGAATTACCTCAATTTTTATCGCTTTTTTGCTTAGATAAAACTATGTAGAAGATGCCTTAAAGTTGAAAGGTAACAGAATTGGCTGCTAGCAACCCAGCCAGGAGGCAGGCAGTGCAATCTAGAGGGAGGTGGCCCGCTCATCCACCTTTGGTCAAGGGTAAGGCTTCCCAGTCCAGTCTGTACAGGGCCCCAGGCACGGGCTCACCTCTGTGGAAAGGAGACCCGCTCCATGGCCTGAGCGGCCCTTCGGCACTGACTGTTGTTGGAGCCCCGGGCACTCTGCTGCCGGCGCTGCCTTACACCAGAGGGCGACTGGCCTGGCCCTGGGCGTGACCAGTGTAGCACTCCCGCCGGTCACCCCTCACTCTCCCCAGCCCCGTCCCCTGTTCATAGCATCCCCGCTGGACAGCTCCCAGCCCTCCCCTGGCACTAGTTACTGTTATGTAAATACTCGGTGTAACCCATACTAATTCTCATGACTGTTAACTTCCAACTTTGACTTAGGCAATGCGAGTGACATGAGTGACTCTGGGAAGGTGCAATACGGAATATGCACTTTGGTTTATCAGGGATATTTTATTAGTGTTTTGTATGTATTCAATGACGTATTATATAGGTTCCATTGTCGTTGCTTTTCTGGTTTTTTTATGAGACAACGTTAGTGTGTGCCAAAGTGACTGTGAAAATGACCTTTTACTCTTACTAACAGTGGAAAGACTTCCTGTCATGCATCCCACAAATAAACTCAATAAAAGTTCAGTGAAACTGGGTGCTTGGGTCTGGCACGCTGCTGCCTCCTTCTCTTCATCTTTGTGACCAACGGTGCTGCAGGGCTGCAGGTGCCGTTCTGGTCCATTACTTCCTTGGTTTCTGATTCCAGTGACTTTTCTGTCCCCCTTACCCTGCCCAACGTAGTTACTGAGGGCCCCTCCCCCACTGAGGCATGTGCCCCCTCCTCAGGCATTTTTCAAAATGTGACAGCAGCTCGTGCAGACACCCCACCGGCATTCTGAGTTTTGAATCCTTAGCGCTAAACAAGCACCTTGCAGGAACACCTTGGCTGTCTCCTTGTGGATAAGTTCTCACAGTTGGGAAAAGGGCCCCATGTGAGCTTCTCCCCATCTTTGGGATCCCAGCCCATGGAGTGGGAATATGGGGTTAGTAGCTGAGATAGTGTCCAGGTCACCATACCCTGAGCCACCATCAGGCTCCGGGCACAGCTGTCAGCCTTGGGTTACCTGTTCAGGGAGGGAACAGGTCTGTCTTAGGAGAGTCTTAGGAGAGTCTGGGTTGGGAGAAGGGCAAGGCAGCCGAAGGTCTGAGCACCTGGCCTGTGACATTTACACACGGGTGTGCTCAGCTGTGCCTGCCTTGTCTCCCAAGGCCTACCCTCAGGAGCCACAGGGCCTGTGTGTCCACTCCCCTTGCTGACAAGGACCACACAGCAGGTCAGGGTCCAACCAGGGACCTCCTAATCTGGGGCCTGGGCCATGTCCTGCCAGGGGGCATCTCTCCCTCCCTTTCCCATGAAGGGGTCCTGTTCCAGGGAGGAGGGAGGCCATGAGAAAGGACGACCACCCAGCGCCATGGAGATGGGCATCAGGACACAGGGCCGGGTTCCAGATGCCAGCCTTCGGGTGGGGGTCACAGTAGCTGTGGCTGGGGTCAGCCTGCCCAGAGCTCTGATCATTGAAAGACTCCCAACTCAAGAGACGGGAGACCAAGACAACTGTGTCTGATGAACTGCGTCCACTAAGTCTCCTTGCCCAGACAGATCAGGAGAAATACCTGCTGAGGGAACCTTGCCTAGAGCTGCGGGCAGGCCACCAACAGGGCTGCTCCGATAAAACTTTGATTACAAAACCAGGTGGAGGGACCGACTTGGCCCACAAGAGTGGTTGGCAGACCCTTACCCTAGACTGATGTGACACCCGCTTCTCGGATCCCAGCCTGGTGAAAGACAAGTGAGGGAGATGCTTGTTATTTGTGTGAAGGAAGAGACACAGGTGACAGGAGAGGGTGTCTGTGTGGCAGGGGTGACCCCAGTCCCAGCAGCACGGCTAGGCCTGGCTGCATCCTTGTTGAGGCCTATGCCTCTGGCCTCCCTGCCCCAGCTGATGGCCAAAGCCTGGGGGAGATGCTACACCTAGTATTACCAAAGCCCCCTTGTATCTCCTTGAGGGCTGTCATGGTGGTTTCCACACGCTTACCCCAGTGACTGCCAGGGAGCAGGGAGGGACCAGGAGGGGAGAAGGGAGCAGGGGCTCTGAGCATGACCCGCCCAGCTTCAAACAGGACTGTTCTGGTTTCATCTGTCTCAGATATTGGATATCTGTGTAAAATTTTATCCAAGGTTTTAAAACCTTGAAAGCCACATCTCAGCATCTTTTAGTCTGATTTCTGGAATCGACCCTCAGCACAAGGCCATCTGCCTTTCCCCTCCACACGTGGGCCTATTTCTCCATCTCAAGGTTAGGAAGACCAGGGCTTTTCCTAAACAGCCTATCTGTCCTTATCTCTTCATACCCTGGGTCCTGCACCTAGTCGTGTTTCCTCCTTATTTTGGCCACTTAGAAGCTCAGAGTCCAGGTTGGGTCCCTCTCTAATGATACGTGCCTCTGTGTATTCTTCTTCCCTGTAGCACTGACATTCTAAAATCCATGATTTCCTTGTTTTGGACTTGCTCAATTATTCACATTGGTCTTTTTCACCTTTATGCATTCTTCAATTCACTGTTCTAGGCTCTGGTATAAAGGTGCATCCAGATACAGCTCGGGGCTCTGCCTTTTGGAGCTTCAAGATAATGAAAAAGTCAGGCATTAGTTACCTTATCCAACAACTAAATGTGGACTTGGTAGCTGGGATGGAATGCTGGGAAAGGGAGACCCATGGCACCATAAGACCACATACTGGGGGATTTAACCTGCAAGGGAAGTCAAGGGATGCTTGCCTGAGGAAGATGTGTTTCAGCTGAGCCTCGGGGATAAGAGGAAGAGGGGAGGCACAGTATGTGCAAAGGCCCTGTGGCCACAGAGAGCACACTGCAGAGCAAGGCAATCAAGGCCTGAATGAGACTGGAGAGGTGAAAGGGACGGGTCCTCGCCCTGAAAACAATGGAGGAGCAATACAAGGGCTTCAGTCTGGACAGTGACAAGGTCACATCTCCGGCTGAAGAACATCATTCTGCTTGCAGCAGGATAGCTAGATAAGAAGGAGGAAGAATGGAGACAGGCAGGCAGAAAGGAAGCTCTTACCATGTTGCAGCCAAGAGGCAAGGTAGCTTGGCACTGTGGAGGCAGGAGAGAGGGGAGCGTGGACACATCTGAGAGCATCAGGGGAAATACTGACAGACCTGGAGATGACCGCACAGGGGATGCCCGGCGTCTGGCTTGTGCACATGAAGGGCCATTCTCTGAGATGGGTGGTGCCAGTGAAGGCCATGGGCTTGGGCCAGACATGTGGAATCCACTTTTGGGACCACAGGAGTTGAGGGGTATCTAGTAGCCTGTTGTGTCCAAGTGTTTGAAGCTCCAGGAGTTTGAGGTTGGTGTCCAACTAAGTAGGTTGCCAGCCTGTAAGGGAAAATTATAAGCTGGAGCAATGGCCATGCAGAGGGCAGATGTCAGAACCACGGGCCCTGAATGGGAGAGGGCCTGCCTGTCTGTTATTGTGAGAACTTTCAGTGAGCTAGCATAGCTTCACATGCAGATGTAGAACGTGCCCTGCGTTAATGCACAGAGTAACCATGTCAGATGTGGTCCCCATCAGTGGCTGCCCCTTCCCTCCCTCCTTCCTTCCCACCTCCCCTCTTTCCTTCCTTTAAATAGGAGATGAGTTCACCTGGGAGACTGAGGGGAAAGGAGGGCACAGCAGAGGTTTATGTGGGAAAAGTTTGAAATGCCCATTATGAAGAATAGAGAGTGACTGAGCAGGGCACATAGTTGGAGGGTTGGGCCCATTGAAGTCAGTGATCAGGAATTTATAATGGACCAAATATCCCCTGTTATACCATTAAATGACTTATTCTTTTATGTTGAATGAATTTTTGTAAATCATCTCAATTTTTGTGTTGTGTGTGAAATTAGGTGTTAAGGGAAAGGGAAGGGGGTAAAAATTCAGGAAGAAGACAGAGAGTGAGAACAAGAGGAGTTGGATGGGTCATATTAATACAGCTGCAGCCAGGGTTGGAGCCAGGCCAGGGAGAAGACAGCCATGAGGAAAGAGGGAAAGAGAGAGACAACTATGGCCTCTGCAGAGAGTCAGGGCTCTCCATACAAGACAGACCGTGGATGACCAGATCTTGGGTGGGAAAGAAAGGGGAGGATGTGCTGGGCAGAAGAATTAGTCTATGTGAAGGCATCAAGTTCTGGAGCACTTTGGAAAATGGCCAGAAGCTCAATGTGGCAGGGCCACGTGGTGGATGGAGCAGTGGCAGGACATAAGGCTCTCAAGTAAGTTGAGGCAAGTGGAAGAAATCCCAGATAAGTCTGCATGATTTTTAATTTCTATTTAGTCCCTTTTCAGAAACAAAGATCATCTGGAGAGTTTGGGTGAGGATGGGAACAAAATGTGGAGGAGTATGGTGAGGCCACCGCCAAGGCTCTGGGATGCGCTCTTTTGGGTGTTAGGAATTGGTTCTTTTAGGTTTAATTTTGTTATAGTTACTGCTTAAAGATTACTGTAGAGTCAAACTGTGCCAAAGAATGTCATTGGGGTTACCACTGGGCTATCAAACGTGAACATCTGATAAAGTCCCATTCTTTAAGATGAGCTTGGAATCACTCCCTGAGAATAGACAGGCCTCATTTCTGTCTCAGACTTTGAGAGATACTGAAAAATTTGCACTCAGTCAGGGCCTGCTTGGAGGAGGGGAGCATTGCTCACAGCTTGTGTGGCAGCACTCAAGGGTGGGGTCCCCGGATCCACCCTGCCCAAAGGCTGCCCGATATCAAAACCACACAGGCTTTCTGTGTGAGCTCGCTTGCCTCTGTGCTGTCTCTGGGCTCTTTCAAATGCCTCCTCCAGA